>NC_090922.1:400719075-401969075 GCF_040938575.1 Ambystoma mexicanum
TAATTTCATCTAACTAAGTTTTCACATGCATCCAAGTCTAATGAGTAGGGTTGCTCACTCACTCCCCCCCAACCCTCACCCTGTCCGGCCTCGCTAACACCCACACCAGCAGCATCCAACTCAGTGAAAAGGTTGGGATGCACCTTGGACTTGGATCTAAGTCTCTCTCACCACATCAACACTGTATCCAGACCATGTCATTTCCACCACTGTACCCTGAGACAAGATTCCTCTCTCTCTCCTACCCTCACAGAGTCGCAGCAATCCTGAATATCATTTTCTCCCACCAGGACTATGCCAACTGCCTCTATTAGGGTGCCCCCGGCTACCAGCTTAGAAAACTCCAGCGGATCCAAAGCCTGGCAGCCACACTCCCCCTCCCACTCTCACCCAGATAACACAACTTTCATGCCCTTAGAGTGCTTCACTGACATCCCATAAGCCAAAGGGCAACTTTCAAAGTCATGTGCCCCACACACCATGCCCTCTGCAAGACAGGCTCTGAATTCCTACAAGACAAACGTACACACTGCCAACCCTCCAGAAACCTTAGATCAGGCTTTATACACCTCCTGGTCATCCCCCATTTCAATTCCGACATAGTTGGAGGAACCTCATTTTCTGTCCATACTCCCACCCTCTGGATCTCCCTTCTGCTTAGCATACGCTGCAAAGAGAACTACCTCTCCTTCAGGAAGGCCCTCAAAACCTGGCTATTCCCCCCAGCAACCTGAAGGCGGTTCCCCTCTCTCACATGCTCATCCCAAATCACCTTAGAGCTGACTCTGTTCAGAGACAAAAGAAGCTCCCTAGGGCAGCTCCCAGCCCTGGTCTGCCCCTGTTTTCACTAATGGACAGCTGGCGGAACTCCCTGTCGCTACAACAAAGGTAAGGTGGTAGAGGCAGGGAGCACAGCCATCACTGTGCTACTGAAATCCCTGCCACTTCTTCACTACTACCACCTGATCCGAACATGGCATTGATCTTTCACTGCTCACTCTCTAGCTAGCCAAGTGTGTTAAACATAGAAGAAATGTTTGGACCACCAAGACATTGCATGTGGAAGTAACTTGAGTGTGAACTGGATATAGCAGCATGAGGTGTCCATAAGGGTGGCCGTTGTCTAGCACTTGGAGGAACGATGGGAGTGGCTAGGGTGCTGCAATTGGTGAGGTTTTGGGGTGGGCATAATATTGCATTCTGGATGAAATCTGTGGCCAGACATGTACCGAACTTATGGGAAGGGGGGTAAGTAGTGTGTTGCGCTCAGAGGAACTGTGAAGGCAGCTAATTTAAAGGTAGAATGTAGCCCATGTGCTAAATCTAGGTGAATGTAGAATGTAGCCAAGATATTGTAGGGTGCTTGCACTTGGATGAACTGTAATGTCAGCTAATTTGAAGGTAGAATGTAGCCCATGTGCTAAATCTAGGTGAATGTAGAATGTAGCCAAGATATTGTAGGGTGCTTGCACTTGGATGAACTGTAATGTCAGCTAATTTGAAGGTAGAATGTAGCCCATGTGCTAAATCTAGGTGAATGTAGAATGTAGCCAAGATATTGTAGGGTGCTTGCACTTGGATGAACTGTAATGTCAGCTAATTTGAAGGTAGGATGAAGCATATGCACTACATCTAGAAGAATGTAGAATGTAGACAATTATGGACCTCTAGGTGAATGCAGAATGTAGCCAATGAATTGATTCAAAGTGAATGTAGAATGTAGCCAATATATGGAAACCAAGGAATTAGAATGTTGCAACGGCATTGCATCCATGTGAATGTGGGAAGTACCCAATGTACTGAATGTAGGTGAATGTAGAATGTAGCCTAAGTACTAGATCTAGGTGATTGTCGAGCGCAGCCAATATACTGATTCTAGGTTAAGCTAGGATGCACCCGATGTATTGAATCGAGGTGAATAGAGAATGTAGCCTATGAAATGACCTTAGATGAACCATGTTACAGCTGGCTGCATGCAGTAGATGACTACTAATGTTCATCAACCTAGGCTCTCTAGAATAGGGTAAATGGTTGGAACTAAGGCGTTCTTTAAAGTATAGCCAATGCATGAAATCTGTCGCACTCCATGCTTATGGAACTTCAGCCACAGGCACAGCCGCATTCCTGCACGCATTCGAACCATCCACCAGACTAACCATGAAGCAAAAAACCTCTGCCATCAGAATGCAGCTCTGTCCTACGACAAAATATTTTCTGTAGCTGAACATGTAACGAGTCCCTTGCACTTGCGCTCTCCCCTGACCTCCTCTGGGCACCCATCCACATGCCTGACCTTCATGGGTATCTTACTGGGGCTCGGCCATCCCACCTAATCCGTGCTTTTGCCAAATGCACAGACGCATTATAAACCTCTGTGATAATTGTATCTATATGTTGGACTTCGTTCCCCCGAGGAGGATCCCCCCACAAGCGAGTTGAGGCCATACTAGTGGGATATTGGCGCTACACACATGACAACCACTACTAGTACTACTACTACTAGTAGTGTATCATCATCTTCAACAGCCTCTCTTTGTGCCAACAGAGTTTAGGGCCATCTTCATCAGTTGCGTACACTCTCCTGTGCACTGAATAGTTTGTGAACCTTAAGGTGCACTTGGTGTAGCTCAGTAAACTTATTTTCTTTTATAACATTGGATTTTGACCGCTCTACTTCTATTGCCAGAGGTATGCCTCTAGCTTGTTGACTGTCTGTACGGCCAAGTCCAAACCTAAATCGGCAAGAATTCTGATTGCATGCTTCTTTGTGTCCACCTTGCAGAGTAGGGTTTCTTCTTCCTGGTACCTTTAGTGTTGTAGCTCCAACATGACGAGGTCATCGATTTCATCTCTCCTTTTACAGAGTGAAGAAGTCTTGATGGCTTTGGACTGCTGTGTTTTGCAAAATGTAGTGTCATAGCCTCTCCTTTTACATCTGGAACATACTTAGTCGCGAGATGGACTGGCAACTCATTCGCCAAGTGACTGGTGTCACTGCATCTCAAGCGTTTGCATTGTTTACATGTGTGTATAGCATGATCAGAGGCTCCTTCTGTTTTCCTGTCCGTCTTTGCTCCTATGTAACATGGCACGACCTTTGACAGTTTGGCAGTTTGTAGTTTTCTTCCACGTTCCTTGGGGGATTTTCTTTGGCTGTTTGGGCAACCACCAAAGCTTGGTCCAGCAAGGGATTCTTTAATGTCAACATTTTTTCCTGTATTTTCAAATTGGCAGAACATTCCCTAAGGCTTGTTACAAACTCGTGTATCAATGTAGTGGCTGCCTGCATTTTGGTATAAAGGTTCACTATATAGTTATTCACATTTTCATTTTCTCCAAAAACGTTTTTCCTCTCTGTTGATTTCTGTAACAATCAAAATGATTTTCTGGATTGGGCAGTACACATGAGGAAAGCTTTCAAAAATGCAGTTTCTTTCCGCCCACGGTTATTTAAAAGCACTACTTACTTTCTGCCTTGGTTCCATTGTAGGTCACACATAGCTTCTGTTGTGTTCTTAAACGATGCGTGTCATTGTCTCCATATGATTGCATACAACAGTGACAGAGGTGTGCTGCTCTGCATCTTGTACTTTGGGCCTCATTACAAGTTTGGCAGTATTTTGGCGGCAAATCTGCTGAATAACCACCAAACAGAATTACTGTTGCTGCTACTTAATCCTGCGGATTTACCACTGAATTATAAGTGGTGGTAGGTGGTCTAAGTCTCCATTGTTTGGAGTCTATAGGACTCCATGGGAATTTTGGTGGAATTACTGCTGGCGGTAATTCTGCCGGTGGTAATTCTGCCAATTTTGCCGTTTTATTGCAGTGAGGTGGAGGATTTACCTCCAGTATTTTGCTGGAGGAAAATCCTTCACTTTACCACCAAAGTTGTAGTACAGCAGTGCAGTAATGCATTTTCCCACACCTGTTTACCTGTAATGAGGCCCAAGTTTGTCCTTGGTACCCATTAGGGAGCAGCTGTAATCCACTGATTGTTTACTCATGGGATAAGCTGATTCCAACTTGTCTTCAATGTAATAGCGTGAACCAGCATTCGGCAAAGACGAGCCTCATTACAAGAATGACAATTGGAGGAGATACCTCCAGTATGTTCCAGGTGGTATTGTCTCCAATGTAGTGCAAAAACTGGAGGAATTACCACAGGTGCAATTATCTTCATGGTACTACCTCCAAAATCCTCATGGACTGGTACGGACTCCAAAAAATTGGGTTAGCAACCCCATTAGTGGACTCTTAACCCAGCTGTCATTCCATCAGCCTGAGTGGTGATAACAGCATATTGGTTTGGTTGTCATTCCACTGGAATGACTATGAAAACTCGTAATGAGATTCGGTAGCAAAGAAAACCTTCTCAGATTGTGTTTTTATTTCTTGTAATGCAGGTCAGTGTTTGTAGACATCTTTGAAGTAAAGGATCAAAAGAGCGTATGTGTGGAAATTCCCGCATGCTACAGCAGCTGATATGAGTAGCCTTTGTTCTGGGCCTTCTCCCAGTCCCTTCTGGTGCTGAGCATATCTTTCTCCCACTGGCCCCTTCCTGCAGTGATGTCATGGTAGGGAGCGTGCAGGTGGAGGAGAGAGAGACACGCGCCAGGTGCAATACAGTGTTTTTGCAACAGAGCTATTGCAGGGAAAATACATCTTTGCTAAGGGCAATAATCGTGGCAAAACACGTTTAATAATGGTACTGTTTTTTAATGAAAACATGTATGGTGTCAGAACAGACACAGAGCTGGAGACTAATAAGCATTGACTTATAGACATTTTTGCACGCTGAAAAATGACTGTGCACTTTTCAGCGTGCAAAAACCCATACATCGATTCATGGAGCCGTCTTTGCGTGCTTTTCGGGACCTTGTAGGGACTTTGCTCAGGTCCGTCACGTCTTTGCATGCGTTAGGGCGCTCATCGCAACACTCCACTCCACGCAAAGTGTGGGAAGGGCCTATGCAAGGAAATAATAGGGGGCTGAACATGCATATTCCCCATTCCCTACGCAGAATGAGGAAGAACAGGGAATTAACTGGACGTCTCGAGGGATGGGCAATACAAAGAAATCGCACAGCCACCATTGCGCAAATACAAGCGTATTCATGGATCTGAGCGCGAACATTGTCACATCAGGTGAAGAAGCACACAAAGCTCACAATCTTATCGCCACATGAAAGGACCAGTAAAGTACCAATCACATTGGAACCAGCGTGCAAAGGTATGGTAGGATTGGGAATGTAAGGGTGCATGTACGGAGTTGGGGTGCCGATTGCAGTTAGGGGTGCTTGTATGCAGGTTAGTGGGGTGCAGCCTTTATTTACAGGGGTTTGCATGCAGATTTATCACGGGCTGGCTTCACTTACGAGAAATGGTAGGCATATTGTCGGGGTGCAGTTAGGAGTTACGGGGGACCGTATGCAGTGTCGCCATGGTGCTGCCGTGGTTGCGGGGTAATGGGCCCCAGTACTACCGGGGTCTTGAAGACTACTCAAATGTAGGAATATGTGGCTGGATTTGCTTTGCATTGGGTGTGTTATGGGAGTTCCACCGGCAAATAGATTTTCTTTGCGCATCGGGTTATTTTGCCCCTCAAATCCCATGAATATGCGGAGCGCGCAAATAAAACTTTGTACGCAGAGAAGCGCAAAGCCGATTTCGGCGCAGGGTGCTTTGCAGGATTTTTGCGCGTTTTCTTTGAATCGGGCCCTAAGTATTTTTTATGTGTTATAAAGAAAGGAAAATACCTGGTCTGATGATTGTTTGTCAATGCTATAAATTCAGTTTTTATACAACGTTTTGAAGAGATAGTGATTTTTTTGTGTCGTGTCAAAATCTGAAGTTTATGTGACAGGGTGTTTGTGTATGTTCTGTGCACTGTTCTTGAACACCCGAAATAGCGTCTACAGACTAGTGTCAGTGTGGACGAGCTGCTGCTTATGTGCAAAGTTGCGTATGATGATACTAATTACACCACCTTTGGTATAGTGATCTATCAAAAATGCTAAAGTGATATATAGCTATATATCAGTGTGGTTGATCGAATTCCTCCCGCTTCTCAGCACTTGTACTAATGGGTGTAATAATCGGACCTGCAGGGATTCAAATCTCTGCCCTGTGGGCTGAACACACATGTCCATGGCGAGCACTTGACTTGCTGAGTGATCTTTCCGATAAGTGAGTGCTTTGAAAGACATGATGGGCCTCATTACGACCCGGACGGTAAGGGATTACCGGTACCAGTAAGGGCACCGGTGCTGGTAATCTCTTACCGCCCTATTCCGAGGTCCCTTTGCAGGTCCTCCCTTAACGGCTGGTAAAACCAGCCGTTAAGGACTGGAACCGCAAAGGGACTTTAGAGGTAATAACGGTACCACAATTTGCGGTACCGTTATTATCACCTTCCCCATTCCCATTGTGCCCTATGGGGGCTAAAATGGGAATGGGGAAGGGCCATGGTGAATCGGGAATTACCGCCCCGGCCAACCTTGGAATGGGGCGGTAATTGCTCTATTCACCATGGCGGAATCAGTAAGGTTTTGGAGGCAACCATGGCGCTAATAGCGCCATGGTTACCTCCAGGGTCGTAATGAGGCCCATCTTCTAGAATGATCTAGGAAAGATGTGATATCACTGCCAAAATGGCAAGAACAGCACAAAATATGCAGATGGCCCACTGCAAGACCTGTGACGCAGGAGTCCCAAGGAAACACTTGCTTGCAGGATTTCTTTCTTGCACACTGAGTGAAAGAAGACAGCCAGTAGTTCCTGGTGTATTGGTAACAAAGGTGGCTGACACACTCGACATTGAGGAAAGTGCGTCTGGACCGAACACTCTGATACCGTGCCGAAATACCACAGGGTGTGGGACTTAACGGGTTCTTGTGCACAGGAAGTAGCCAGTCTGGACGACTATCTTAATGCCATTCTCGTATTCTTGGTGGTTGTCTTATACAGTGGTTATCCCATCACTATGTTACTGTTGCAGTGCGTATTAATTTTCATTTTGGCATTCTTCGTCCACACTGGTGGTAGAAGTCATGCCTTCTAAATACATTCCGGAAAGCCGTGGGACCGCACATATAATACACAACTGCGCCATTCCACACTTTTTGTCAGTCTACCCTTGCCTCTTCTGCTCTTTATCCATTACAGGAAACAAAAGCCAGTCATACTCTCTTATCAGTCATTTTCTTAGGTGTAATCAGTTGCATGACAGAAAAAAGGTTCTTACCAAAGGTGTCTGTCAGATAGCTGTTCATAAATTGAACAATAATTACAGTACACGCAATAAAAACCAGGCTCCCCTTACAAGAGGAACACGTGCTGGGATCTGCTGAGTGACAGGGGCCAGACAGCCGAGCTTAAGGGAACTTTCCAGTGCAACTTTAGGGAAAAGTGGACGCTGTAAAATCTCAGGACACTTGGCCTATCCTCCCCACGCCCTCCTCCCGAATGGCAATTTCTAAGAGGTTCTGTAAAATGTAACATACCATTGCGGCCGGGGCTACGCAAATGCGAGGCCCGAGTTCGCAGCTAGTCTAGACAGCTGCGTGTAGCTCAGTGCTGACACTGAAACAGGATGTTCATTAGTTTCCGTGTTTATTCATCATTTTAGCTCTGGGGGGAAGTGCCTCAAGTGGAACGGAAAAAGCGGAAGTGCCTCGAACAGCTGCGTCACAAAAGTGTTGCGCCTAAGCGAAAGCGAGGGCCGCCTAATAACATGGATTCTACGCCTTGTTAAGCTTCGTGATGTGAGGGGCAGCAGCCGTGTTTCCTGTTCAGAATGTAGTCTTGCCCTTCTACATTCGGTATACTCGCAGCTTTAATTACAAATCTAAGCTGGCCTGCAAGTAAAAGGGGAACAGAAGGGCCAAGTCTCTTTTAGCTTTTATAAAGCATCTAGACCTTGTAGGTGCTATTGTTGTATGCGCTCGCAACATTGCTGCAAGGAGCAGAGAGATAGGAGGATGTGCCCAAGATCACAACACTTCGGCAATTTGGGGACGTTGGGGTTGGTCTCCTAGTACCAAATTAGCGGCATTTTCCTGCAACAGTTTCAGCTTCAAACTTTTTCAGCATCAGAAAAAAGGGGAGAGGTGCAGTGGTGCAGACATGAAGGCACGAATAAAGGGTGGGAGACAAAAGGGTGAGTCTGTTGCTAAAAAATAAAATCAAATAATAAATACTTGTGGATGAGGCACTGCAAGAGGGAATCCTCTGGCAAAGATGACAAAACCAGGCATCATTTTGCTGCACTTCAAATCAAACCATCAATTGTTGTGGTGAAAGAATTCAAAACATTGGGTTCCATTATGAGTTCGGAGGTGTGGGTAGAAATGGCAGCAACGAGGTGACAGTTTTGTTACCACCACTTTACAACGCCACAGACTAGGAATCTGGTAGTAAAGTGGATGATTTACATCCAGCAGGAAGCTCGAGGCAAATCATCGACTTTACCATATCTTATTTTATTATTTAAAGCGCAGGCTTAGCTCGAGAGCAGCGGAGTGCTGCACAAAGTGTGCGCAGCCAGCGGATGGGCTGGCATCTTTTAATGGTAGCGCAGCACTGTGAGTTGCAGTCTGTACATCCATTGGGATTAGTCCTTGGTCAGGTGTTGTTGAAAAAAACACATTTTGAGAGATTTGGAAAAACCAAGAACTGTGGGGGCATTCCCAGGGAATACTGGTACCGAGTTCCAAAGGGTGGGTGCGTGACAAGAGAAGGATTGTTTGCTGGTCCTCTCTTTGCGGACAAGTTGTGATTCAAGCTGGTTGGTCGATTTTCTGTTGTGAGGAATCTGTCTTGAACAGTAATCTGGCGTGGAGAGGAAGCCAATGTAGTTTTCGTAGGACTGGAGGGATTCAGTCACATTTCCACACATCTGTAACAGAATGTGGTGCAGTGTGGTGGTTTTTGGGGGAGCTCAGGCGGCTGGGGGCCCCTTTAGTAGGGCATTTCCCCCAGTGATGTGCAGCCTGCACTACATTCCGGAAGTCCTTCCAGTTTTTGTCAACTGTCTTTGCATGTCTGAAAACCCTGTATGTATTAATTTGTTTTACCCAATGAATCATTTTTCTTTGTTGCTATCGTATGTTAGTCCTCATAAGAGGGAGGGATGTGAAATGTTAAAGCAGAGCAAGGCTTTGGAGGAGAAAGATGCGGTGTACCTCTCCTGGGAAGAGGATATTAATTGCAAGGTGTAGGTCTCAGAGGAGATTGGTGTCCTCTTTTGGTGGTGGGTCCTGAAGGCCCCAGGCACGAGCAGTCTGATGAAGTGCTGCCTGAAGTGGGAGAGTCATTGGGGAGGGCTCAGGCAGAGGAGACAGGGCTGACAGAGGGGTTTCCACTGCCGCCGGAGGTCTAGATGGAGGCTGGGGAGAAGACCACGGTGAAGGGTTTGCTACTGCCACAGGTGGAATCAGAAGAGGGGTAGGAGTGGAGGCAAGGGCTGGCGCAGGGAATCCTTATGCCAGAGATTTTGGATATGACTAAGGAGGCCTGTCAGGCAACACTTGAGGAAATGGGGAGGGTGCAGCAATTTAATGGGCTCTTGAAAGCCAGACAATGAGAAGTTGCAGGGCAACGTGCAGGATCAGATGAAACAGAACGTGATGATCCCATATGAGATGACTCAGCTCTTGCATAGGGGCAAAGACAGGCCCAGCATCCCCTGTAAAGAGTCAGGCGGGACAGTGCACATCCCTGGCTCATACCCAAGATGGACTAACCCATCTGCAGATCAGACAATCGTGGCGGCTAATCAGCAAGGAGGTCCAACTGTCATATATATGAGTCCCATGTGAGGGACATTGGGGGTCATTACGAGGTTGGCGGTAGCCGTGCCGGTAAATACTGGCACGGCTGCCACCGGAGTCATGAATTTTCTAGCGCCCGGGAATGGGCAATTACCGGGGCATTACAGTCCTGGCGGACCCGGTAATTGGGCATTCACGGGCGCCGGAAAATATTACTCCCCATTCCCATTTGAGTCCCATTGGACTCAATGGGAATGGGGAGGATGGATGCTCCGGCACCATTCATGAATGGTGCCGGTGCACCCGTCAAGGTCTGCAAGCAGGTGCTGTTCCGCCCGCCAGGTCAGACCTGGCGGGCTGGAAGGCACCTGCTCGCAGAACTCATAGTTTGCAGGTTCTGAAACAACGGTACCGGCAAGCTTACCGGTACCGTTGTTTCCGGGCCGGCAATCTTGTAATGAGGCCCATTCAATAGTTCTCAGCTATGAATTGTCATTAAAAATGATCCCCCCAATTCATCAGAATGTGCATTTCTCTGCAAAACAGGCAATATAAAGTGCACCGAGCAGGGAATGAGAGAGAGATTTTTGCAAGCTGATACCATTTCATGGTAGTTGCTACCTTTTAAAAAGCAAATCTGTCCTTAAACACCAAAGATTAAATGCCAAAGGGTGCCCATCCGTATTCTACTCTGCTATTTCATCAAAGAAAAAGGTGGGGTAAATAAATGCAATCTTATTGAAATAGAAAGAGTGAACTGATTTTTCACATCACGTTAAAAGATTTGTAATATTTGCCTGGGCTCGATCATTCCAAGTTTTCAACAAAGTACTCATTACAGGATATCTGCTTCCAGCTGTGAAATGCTGTCCTTGGCACATTAAGGCAGGTAATGCTTAAGAGGATCGAAGCTGAGAAGTACTTTTTTTCTCCCATGAAATGTAAAACAGGCGTTCTTAGAAATGCTGGCACGTCGACACTAAAATAATGCAGGGCAAACTAGATCATTGATAACTCTTAACAGCTGAATTTCAGGTGGTTTGGGATTCTGTGATCCTTCAAACATTTTGGGAGATTAGACCCGAATAGTTTTAGGTTCAGTGGTGGGTTAAACATGAGGGCGCTGCTAGGGAGTGAGGGAAAACATGGCCGCTGTCATGTCGACTGGGCTCTTTGGTATGCCCCACTGCCCTGCAGGACCCGCAAAGGAGCATTACAAACGTCTTTCTGTTTGCATCGCCTTGAAATCGAAACATGTTTTCCAACTGATTAGGGTGTTGTTGTGGGGATGGAGCCATTGACAACAGTGGGGGGAATAAAGGCATATTGAAAGGGCAGGAGTGGCTTAGATCTAGAGCCTAGAAACAAACACCAGGATCAGTACAGACATGGTTGTTCCTTGTTCCAGAAGAGGTAATTTTTGCCGCAATTCTAAATAAATGCTACCGTTCTCGATTGTCTGCTAGTTTACCTATTTTGGAGAATGAAAAAGCAAAACTCAAGTCATGTTTCATAAACTGAATTGTGGCGCATGAGAGGGAGAGGTCTTGCTTTCAATTCCCCATTCTTAGGACCGACAAACTCCCCCCACCACTGCCACCACACCACTAGGTCAGTGAAAAACACTAGCTTCACCAATGTCTCGATCTGTAATCAGTGAACATAACAGACACGTCCAAGTCTATCTACTTTAGGAGCTTCCAAATGTAATGCAAAATCACAAGACCCTTTTGTAATGGCTTTGCCAAATTTGGACTCAAACAGAACAAACAGACCATATTGAACTGGGACAGCCAACCCAGCTTTTTAAGACGAGGTAGCAATACCTTGAGATGAATGGGGATGGAGAACATATTCAAACATCAATGATCAAAACGACTCAGGAATTTGGGAAAGTTGACTGTTTTAATGTCAATTATCTAAAACAAGGAGTACAATGACATCAACGGACTTCTCACAGCATAATCTCAACAAGGTTCATAAAAACATTACTTTTATAACAAAAACTCATCATTTCTGACATCAACCTATGTATTTGCTAACATCATCCCACATGTCAAACTACAAAAACCTAGTGGCAAATGTGATTGGGTCTAAAAGAACATCTAAGTATACGTTCCATACTAATCTAAGAAAGTGATATGCTCTTTAACATCTGGTGGGGCAACTAAGCCCTCCCCTCAAACAGGTCACTGTGAACGTCACTAAATACACAACGTCCCATTGGTTATTCAAACTATAGGTTCTTTAACTACGTGGCCCCCTATAATTGGTTGGCACTCTTACATCCGTCAGTACTTTTCCACCTACGTTAGCAGCACGCAAGCTGGATTTACAGGTGTTGGTGGGCTGGTCATAACCATAACTTCCCACCAATTAGCATAACATCTATCACCACCTCAGTGGTCTGCACGTCAATTAAGCCTTTGAACTTGACCTTGGAAATGTTACTTGCTCTGGAGAATAGGAGAGAGTGGAGGCACGCTCGGTCCCCTTGCGTAGGTGTGATTCATCATGTTTGTCCAGTTCCATTCCTCCACGTGACTGAAGTCCACAAATTTGAGCTTTGGTACATTTAAAATACTATTATTTTATGAACCTTCAGACGTCTTCCTTGTTTTCCATGCATGTCTTCTAAACAGGAGTTTTGTTCTTTCACACGATTGTAATTACTGTCTGATCATCCCAGCCCGACATGGCCTCACTTCTTGGTTCTGGTCCAGCCTCGCCCTTCTGAGATTTACTTCTGTAATTCAATTGATTTTCAACTGCGACACACTGGAAAAAAAGGCCCTCCTTTTCTGATCCAGCTCTGCTATAACACGTAGTGGAATTATCCACACTTTACTTACTCCTATATATATATATATATTTCACAGTTCCTCGTACTACGTACGTCAGATGGACTGCACTCCCAGAGCAGCTGAGGATGAAATGCCCTTGCAGCAAAAAAAGAAGAATCTTGGCACGTTTGGTCCCACCAACAGCATATTTTAATGTATTAAAGTGCGCTAAGAAAAGGTAAAGAACCTGTAAAAATGACACTTTTCGCGGTACTTTTCTGCTTGGTCACGTAGGTAAGCAAACACAAATGATGGACAACATTATATACATGGCACTCTATGGTTGTGTGTAGAGTGTACATCAATGCAAACTCTACATTCTCTTGTAGAATAGGTCAACCATTTTGTAGCAGAACGAAGTGTACACTCCCAGCACGGGATGAAATACAAAATGTGTATTAACGCTGCAAGTTAAATCCAAAATGGAAAAACATAGCCAATTGTGCATACAAATTCAATCCAAAGTGGAAAGGCATGGCCAATCCTTAGGTCGCCAGAGCGCGAAAATAACGTGCATCTTTATTTATGAGCCTGTACATACCACGAGTGTGGATAATTATAACAGGCTCTAGAAAAGAGAGTTTAATGTACAGTTGTCTCATTATATAGATAAAATACCTGGTGTCCTAATAAGATGTTTACAAAGAACGGCCTGTTGACTGGACATGATAATCCCATTCGCATGTAAAACATATTGGCAACGTTATATGCATATATTCAAATGGGCTGGAGAGTTGGGTCAGAAGAATTACATCAGAAGAAAAACATATGGCATGTGCAAATATGCAAAGCAGCAATATCATGTAACATCATAAAGTGCATAGTGCGCACGAGAATTTCCATAAAGTGTCTAGTGCACCAAAAGAGTAGATGTCACGAATAGCCATATTCATTACTAATGTTGCATCGAAAAGTTCTGCATAAGCAAAAAAAGGGGGGGAAAACATTATTTGATCATATACAAATGACCTACAGGTTTAGCCACATACCTACTTTCATAGAGCATAATCAAAATAAGTCAAAAAATATTTGTGTTAAAAGATCTAAATTACCCACTTGTACAAAAAGACAATAATTATAAGAAAATAAGTATCTAATATTACCCCAAAAGAAAGGGGGTATATGCACCAGGCAGCATAAAACTCATATCACTGTATAGTACAAGACCATCAACAATAAGAAATAATGTGTAAAAAAGGAGCATGTGTATAGAGACCAGAAAAAGAGAGGAAAACAGGAAAAGAACAGAAAGAAGAAAATGAAGAGGAAAGAGGAAATGTGGGTTCTCAGGTACCCAAAAAGGTATAGGTTGAGGTTATGACCTCTAGGTTTCTTAGTTTCGAGGTCTAAATCGTGAATCACTAGTTCTTGAAAAGCTTCCACATGCCCTCCCGGATTAAAGATAGGATTAAACCTTGATTTCACCTTTAATTCAATTTTTCCAGGCCAACTGTTGTTTATGTTCATTGAATGCCACTCTGGGTCCAAAGCGTCCACACTTACATCATCCTCAGTTTGAAGACTTTCAAGATTATGCAATGTCACCATATCTTGTATGGATGTATTGGTAAACCCTGAGGTACACGCCTTTTCCTTCATTTTTGGTGGATTTATCGCAAAGAATTTTTTTAATCAAATTCTTTGCATATATTTATCAAAATCAATGCGTGTGTCTGCACAGTTGTAGCGGGATGTGGGGCAGTAGTTGAGGCCCAACTTGAGTATACTGGTTTCTTCTGAGGTGAGGGGATGACTGGATAAATTGATGTTACCTGTCCAGTGCTTCCGCCAGATCTTCATCTACTTTTTGGTCCCAGCGCGAGTTAGTCGCTCCGATTTGTCAATATCTGATATTGATGCCACGTCTCCCCCTCCTTGTTTTTTTCTTCCTCTTTGTCCAGTCAGTTTGCCTCGACCTCTGCCTCTTGTTTTTTTGCTGTTGTTTTGCCTTCCGTCTATTCCCAGCAGCCTAATTTTTTCAAAAAAATTCAGTTTGCTGGTGGGTTGTTCACTTTCACTCTCAGTTTCATCTACATCCGTGGAGGATAGGTCTGTAGGGATTTCATTCACCACAACCTGTGGGTTAGCTGGAAGTTTTTGTCTCAGGATATCTAAGCGTTTGGCAAATGTAAACACCCTGCCTTCTTCATAGTCTTTTTTTTCCCGGATACATTTCTTCTGTTTCCTCAACTTTATATCCTCCTCGAAGATTTTGTATCCCTTCTCCATGTTAATGCACAGGGTTTTTCCTTCCTCACTTTTATCCAGAATAGATAGTTGTTCCTCTGTCTCTTCAATCTTAACCAAAATCTTCTGTCGATCTGTTCTGGCATATTTAATTAAAATATTTAGAAATGTAACAGAACATGTGATACTGGAATCTCCCCACTCTTGTAACATGGCAGGATCTTGTTCCTCAAAGGTAGGTGTAGAGAGGATGCACAGACCCATAGGGATACGGCCCACATCGATGTAGTTTTGGAGAGAGTGTTCCTCCCACCATTTACTGATTTCGCGTTTCTGTAGTTTTTCCAATTCCCTTAAAAGTTTGATCTCATTATTAGGTGGGGTCGCAGATGGTTGGTCCCTTGGTAAATTACCTTTAGTATTGGTTGGCCTCTCACAAAAACGAGAGGCAGCTTCTTCCCTGTGCAGGTTCTCCTTTTCAGATTGTGACGTCATAGCTTGTTAACACGGTGTTGACCGGGTGTGCCAGGTCTTCAAAAACATGAACAAATGTCCGCTATGACAAACAGATCACCGCTATGTATACGGTTTATATATACGTTGGTGCTTGCCGCAGTCTATTCACTACATAGCTAGCCTCTAGAATATTTAGTCTGCTTGCGTTCTTTGCATCTGTACATGTGTAAAATAGCTTGATATCTTCATTGTTTCTGTAGCATAAGCCTCTTCATCTCGAGCCTGAGATGTCACTTATCTTCTATACCTTCTTGATGCTTTATAGAATATCTACATTCTCTTTTCTCTGCATCTCTTCTAGGTGCATCAGTATTACTTCACGTGACGTCACCAATCTGCTCTTTTGCTTTCTTTTCATTCTTCTTCTGGAATTTCATTCAAATGGCCATCATACTGCCTTGTTATGTATGGCTTTCTCAATGGGAACCCTGCCTCCAGGATTCTCCTTGTTATTGGTACTGCCTGTGTTTCACACTCTGGTTCCCAACATATAGGCAAAATGGGCAAGATGCTTGAGGTGGGGGTACCTGGCTCCTTTTTTACAATATCAAGAAGGATGGCAGTGGAACAGCAGTATATATCTGAAATACTGTGCTGCTGACTGTCTGCTTCATTGCAGCAGCAAAATGGAGCAGTAGCAAAAACCGAACATGCTGACAATGAAATATAAATGTTTCCCTTCTGCCAGTGTTAACTCTGAATGTGGTTTAGTGCAGAGGGGCGATATATATATATAAATATATACAACAGGGTTTCCGGTAGCAGCCCTGAAGTTATGGTTAAGTTGCTCAGCCCATAGGAAGAGCACTTTTTGGGCAGCTTATAACTTCGCCTCCCCCAAGACACATCCTCATGAACTTTGCAAATAAAGTATATGGCCCCATCAGATTGATCCTGCGAAGTTTGGTAAGGTCTCGTGAATGGGGGCAAAGTTATGGGGAGGCCCAAAATGTGTGTTTTTTCCCCATAGATGCAATGGAAAAAATAATTTGCTCATGCCTACATCCCAAACTGCTGGACGGATTTCCACCAATTTTGTGGCAGGAGCAGCCAAAAGGTTAGTAAAAGGTTGGGAGAAACAATTAGTGATATCTGGTTTCGGTCCGCGTACTCACTTTCCTGTTCGCTCTGCAGACGGGCCTCCGATTGGCCCTGAGGATGGCATGATGTCCGCTGACATCGTACGCGCCCTCTGATTGAATGGTGAAAAGTGTGAGGTGCGTCAGATTTTTGAAAATGCCCACAATGTTTGATTAGCGGACCGCGTCCAATGTCAGCGGACATCGCTGTGGGGGAAAAGTCTGCAAAAGAAGTTTGGGGTTATTTAGTGGTGGAAAGAGTGCCTGGGAAGGGTGGAGGAGTGGAAAAAATATGATATGTGGCTATTTTTTTAAGTTGAAAACGGTTGGGCAGGTGTGGTAGCGGTCCGAGGACACACCACGGTAGTTTGCGGGCAGTGTCCTGAACGGACAGCTTGGAAAAGACATTTGGGGTTATTTGATTGCTAATAGAGGGCATAGAAATGGTAGAGCAGTGGAATGATAGGTAATGTGAAGCTTTTATTATAGGTGAAAAAAGGGTTCTGGAAATGTCTTTGAGTCTGCAGATAATATTTCGATTGCGGGGGGTCAGGGTGAGTTTTATTAGTTGATGGTGTATGGTACATACTTCTTATATAGTTAATTGTATTGTGGTGGTTGAGGCCAGTGGCCAGATTCTGGGGGGCATGAGTGAAGGCCATGGCCCCAAGAATATGTGCACTGTGTATAACGATCACAGTATTTATATGAATGTAGCAATTATAGGTAATGTAGTAGGAGTATGGCCAGAATCACCATAGTAGTAATATGTGTATAGTAATTATTGGTAACGTAGTGGGAGTACACAGTGTTGGTAATATGGAGGAATTATGTAATTGAACTGTATATGGCACTTATGATTGCAGTACAATTGAGGATAGTGCTCATAGAATATGTATTTGATTATACTTGCTGTGGTTACTTAGTTTTGCAGCGTTATGAAGCTGGAATCTCTGGTTTATTTTCTGTGAGAAAAAAACCAGTACAATTTGTTAAGCAGGATAGTTGTGGCTGTATATAATTGTACATATACATTTTTCAGACCCTCATAAACAGTACATTCTAAGTATTATGTTTGGTACACCATTAGTGTATGACACACTGCTGTTGTTTTGACATGTGGGGGGTAATTCATAGAATTAAGCGCACAAGTGGCGCACGCGGCTGGCACACAGTGTGCGCGTGCGAATCCCTGCGCCAGCCGCGTGCGCTAAAATACATTTCCGCGCACTGCGTATTCATGGATTCCAGACACCAAAACCAGCCGTGGCGCACAGTGGCGCAGCGACCCTGCAGCAGCGCCAGTTACGCCCCCAAGAACGCCCCTTGCGCAGGGAAAAGCCATCAAAATCCCCAATCCAGCGCAAAGGGCTGCGCTAACCCTGTACCAGCACGACAAGCGCGGAACGCTTATCACTGGGGATCGTGGGAAGTTTCACACGCGATTGGCCCTGTGCGAGCGGGGTACGTGTATTACTGGGGTACGCAGGAAGTTTCACACGCGATTGGCCCTGTGCGAGCGGGGTACCTGTATTACTGGGGTGTGCGGGAAGTTTCACACGCAATTTCAGCTGGGTACGTGTATTACTGGGGTGCGCGGGAAGTTTCACACGCGATTTCAGCAGGGTACGTGTATTACTGGGGTGCGCGGGAAGTTTCACACGCGATTGTCCCTGTGTGAGCGGGGTACGTGTATAACTGGGGTGCGCGGGAAGTCTCACACGCAATTGGCCCTGTGCGAGCGGGGTACGTGTATTACTGGGGTGCGCTGGAAGTTTCACACGTGATTTCAGCTGGGTACGTGTATTACTGGGGTGCGTGGGAAGTTTCACACGCGATTTCAGCAGGGTACGTGTATTACTGGGGTGCGCGGGAAGTTTCACACGCGATTGGCCCTGTGTGAGCGGGGTACATGTATTACTGGGGTGTGCGGGAAGTTTCACACGCGATTTCAGCAGGGTACATGTATTACGGGGTGCGCGGGAAGTTTCATACGCGATTTCAGCAGGGTACGTGTATTACTGGGGTGCGCGGGAAGTTTTATATGCAATTTCAGCAGGGTACGTGTATTACTGGGGTGCGCGGGAAGTTTCACACGCGATTTCAGCAGGGTACGTGTATTTCGGGGGTGCCGGGGAGTCCCACACGTGATTTGGAAGTGTTGGTCCTGACAGGTGTTCCCTGTATACCCGCTATGGCCCCTGCAGGCAGCCCACACCACATGGGACTACCCTGCATCCCTGGTCATGTCCCGCAGGCAGCCCACCCAACATGGGCATGGCCCCCAGCAAAGGCACATGTCTCCTTGCACTACTGATCACCAACTCATGTCCTCTTGCACCCCCACCCCCCAGCATTGCGGGGCACCTGCCAGCAGGCCCCCATTCATGTCCCCCTGCACCCCCCAGCATTGCGGGGCACCTGCCAGCAGGCCCCCACTCATGTCCCCCTGCACCCCCACCCCCCAGCATTGCGAGGCACCTGCCAGCAGGCCCCCATTCATGTCACACTCATGTCCCCCTGCACCCCCACCCCCCAGCATTGCGAGGCACCTGCCAGCAGGCCCCCACTCATGTCCCACTCATGTCCCCCTGCACCCCCACCCGCCAGCATTGCGGGGCACCTGCCAGCAGGCCCCACATTCATGTCCCACTCATGTCCCCCTGCACCCCCACTCCCCAGCATTGCGGGGCACCTGCCAGCAGGCCCCCACTCATGTTCCACTCATGTCCCCCTGCACCCCCACTCCCCAGCATTGCGCGGCACCTGCCGTGAGGCCGCCACTAATGTCCCACTCATGTCCCCCTGTACCCCCACCCCATAGCATTACGGGGCACCTGCCAGCCGGCCCCCATTCATGTCCCACTCATGTCCCCCTGCACCCCCACCCCCCAGCATTGCGGGGCATCTGCCAGCAGGCCCCCACTCATGTCCCACTCATGTCCCCTTGCACCCCCACCCCCCAGCTTTGCGGGGCACCTGCCAGCAGGCCCCCACTCATGTCCCACTCATGTCCCCCTGCACCCCCACCCGCCAGCATTGCGGGGCACCTGCCAGCAGGCCCCCACTCATGTCCCACTCATGTCCCCCTGCACCCCCACCCCCCAGCATTGCGAGGCACCTGCCAGCAGGCCCCCACTCATGTCCCACACATGTCCCCCTGCACCCCCAACCCCCAGCATTGCGAGGCACCTGCCAGTAGGCCCCCACTCATGTCCCACTCATGTTCCCCTGCACCCCCACCCCCCAGCATTGTGGGGCACCTGCTAGCAGGCCCTGACACATGTCAGGCCAGCCAACAAGTCATCACAATCTAGATCCCTGGCCCTTATGGGCAGCCTCCACATGCCAAACACCCACCCAAGTATTGCATCCACCCACTCAGAAATGCCAATTACATGATACAACCCCAATGTCAAGTATGTAAATGAACACATGTCCCTCACATACACACAATGGGTGTAAGTGAATGTCAAAACCCATATCATGATATGCATGAAACCAATGAGATGATACTACACATTGAAGTTTGATGAAAAAAAATGTATTAAAAGCAACATAAATGGAATTAAAAATCAACAAAGGACAATGGGAATTAAAAACAAAAAGCAGCATGACCGTAAAATAATGAAAAACCACAAATCATAATCCAAAGGAAAGGTGTCCAAAGTCACAGTTCAAAAAAGTACATCCAAGGGAAAAACAAAACCGAAAACCATTGCTCCATGGGTAAATCCAAAAAAAAAACATAATCCAACAGTCAACTATATACAGGTAAACAATCCAGGGTCCATGATCCCAACTGAAGAAATGAAACCTATCTAAAAATACTAACTAATAAAAAAACTATATACAAAAATGTGGTCCATTGTCCAAAAGGTCCAAAATCAATAAAAAAGCAAAGGAAACCTAACACTAACTACATAACTATTTACAAGGGCAGCAGGCTAGTCCAACAGCTCGCTGGTTGTTGTCATGGGCCAGGGCATCATCGAACGCCTGTTCAATGGCTTGGAGGCGGGCATGTTCCCTGGCCCCGAGGTCTCGCAGGGATAATGCAGTGTCCAGCTCCAACTCCCTGCGAATACCCTCGAGGCACTCAGCCCGCCTCAGCGCCCTCTCCGCCCTGACCATTGTGAGCCATTCCTCCTCTGCCGCTCCGCACCTATCTGCTGGCCCAATCGCTCCCACACGGAAGACACTCCCATTCCAGGGTTCTCCTGCCCTCCGGCCGATGCCTGCCCCCCTGATGTTGATGGCCCCGAGCCATGATGCCTCCCACGTCGAGCCTGCCGCTGCCTCCGACGCAACTGCCTGTGCCAGCACGACGGCATCCAGGCTGATGGAATCCACCCACGCCGTTGTGCACGTGCCCTGCCCGATGATGCCGTCACATCCTCCATCTGCTGGGGTCCAGTTGCTGATGTGTCCCCCCCTGCTGGACCTCCGACTCCCGACTGTGGCAGGGATGGGATCCCCACCGAGTTGGCTGCATTGGTCGGGGCAGGTCCACAGGGGGCCCTGGTGGCATCTGGGCCGGAAGACGGCATGGAGAACAACTGGCGCAAAGCCTCCACAGAGGAGGAGAGGGTCGCCAGAGTGCCCGACACATGTACGAAACCCCCGACAATGGCCGCTCCCAACTGGGCCACATAGGCACAGTGCTCTTCGTGATGACGTGCGTGCTCCCCCCGGGAAGCATGCACCTCATCACGAATGACACCCGTGCGCAACGCGACACCAATCAGGACCTTCTCCATACGGCCAGGGGTCCCCTCGTCCACAGGTGGAGGGGAGTGAGATGACATGGCATCCCCCCTACATGCGGACGGGCCTGGGATGGGGCATCCCTGCTGGTGCATGGTGGTGCAGTCACAGTGTCAGGGACAGTGACATGCACAGGCACCTCCACGGCGACCTGTGCTGCCTCCTGCCCCTGGACTGCACCACTTGCACCAGCAGGGATGCCCCCACCAGGCCCCATGTGCGGCTCAGTAGCGGCCTCCTCCTCCTCTGTGGAAACCACCAACCTGGATGGCTCCACCCCGTCTTCTGCCGTTGCAAGCCCCTGTGGGGGCTCACCCACCCCTTCCGCTGCAGCCGTGGGGGCATCCCCACCGCTTTGCTCCACAGAGCCGTCTCCGCCCTCTTCTTCACTTTGCGCTGTGTAGAGGGAGACATAGAACACAAGCATCAGGGTACTGTACAATGGTCCCCTAGACAGGAAGCAATAGCAGATGAGTGGCACTGTCAATGATCACTTCCATCATGTCCCTCCACAACACATGGGTCAGTGCAGGCAAAACACATGCAGTAACAGGCATGGCACATGCTATGGACATTAGCAAACATGTCCAAGGGACTCTTGAAACATACAATGTTGTTTTTGAACTCACATGCATCATGGGTCATGCCTATCACATTCACACACTTCACCGTACTTTCATCCATCTGGACTCGTACACCCCAGATACAGTGGATGCAAGGATAACTAGGCTGCATCAGTGAATCTGAACATTGTCACAGACATGTGTCATGCATCCATGGCATTCACAAGTCACAGACACGCAGGTCAGACACACAGATATGGACACCATACATGTACATGGCATCATCACCCATCCCTCACCCCCACCCATGTCCAGGAACAGAGACTGGCATGCTCTCATGTGTCCATTTCGCATAGGGCTCCCCATGTTGCATTTAAACACATACACCAACCGTGTGCTTCACACATTACTGGTCTCACATGCATGACCATGATGTCCCTGCACACACACACGCGTACATGGCCTATGTCACACATACAGGCAAGTATCAGACAACCAGCACACTGCAACATGCCCTGTCTCACACAGCAATGCTTGGCCACTTACCGCTCGACTCCAGACGGGTCTGCCTCTCAAGGACCTGGACGTGGAGCGCTGGGGATATGCGTTCCAGGACCCTCATCTGATCTTCCGACAAGTGGCCCCGGCGCCCCTTAGCATCCGCTGCCTTCAAGAGGCGCCGGGCCTTGTTGAGGGTCCTGGACCTGAAGTCCTCCCAGCGCTTCTTGACATGATGGAATAGTCGGACTGCCACCCCCTCCGCGTTGATGGCAGTCACGATGTCCGTCCAGATCCTGTCCTGTCCTTCCTTGTCGGCGCGTGATGATCCGAAGAGGGCATCATAATGCCCCAGGACATGCTCCACCAGGACACCAACTTCCTTCTGACTGAAGCCAGTGGTCTCGGATGGTGTTTGCCCCGACATGGCGACCCCCGAGGCAGGCGTGGGCGGGCAACTGGGTCCTGGGGCTGGGCTGTGTAGCGATGGTATCCCAGTCGGGAGTCTTCTGTTCCAGCAGGGGTGGACACAGCAACTGGACCCCTGCAAATGGCTGATGTGCAGGCACCAAATGGCAGGGCACGGTGGCAGCAGGCAGGCAGGCAGGAAGCAGCAGATGGCTCGTGGGAGGCTGCTCGGGGCTCTGGGAGCAGTAATTCGGCCTTTTGGGCAGGAGCGTGGTCTTCCGTGTGCTTACTCGTGGCCAGCTTGATACGGAGTGATTTGGCACGTGAAAATTCTGCACGTCAGCGTGTAATTCGAGGAAAGGCCCTTAGCGCATAAGCGCGTCTGCACGCATACCTGATTTCATTGGACCGAAGGCCCTTCAAGCGTAAGCGCCTCTGTGACGTGACGCGCGCGGGCTTGCACGGGCGTTTCAGCAAACGTAAAAAACTGCACGTCCGCATGGGAATGCGTGTAATCCGAGGAAAGGGCTCATGCGCGTAAGTGACATGACGCGCGCGGGCGTTTCCCTCAGCTTGGGTTAAAGGTGAGCGGGGGCAGCAGTTCGCTGTACGTGCCTTTCGTGGAGACCGACGTGTGTTGCTGCTTCCAGTTGTTTCGCGCGCCATCACAACTTCACAGCTATCAAAGACGTATCTCTTATTTTGGCGGGGGTATTGGCTACGCGTGTTTTTCTGCATCGCGCTAGTCAGACGGTGAGTCGCACACGCTATTTTTCCCACTGCGGGTGCCCGTATGTATCGCACCCATTTTCGAGGTCATAGTAGCCTGCGTGTCCTACCCGTATGCGTTATTCGTGTTACTGGGTGCCACTGCGTACTGCGGGAGGTTGATTCCACGCACGTAGGCTGCAGGGTTGCGTGCACGGTTTTACTGCCATTTTGGGGTGCATGAGCATTGCGTGACCCGTCACTACATCACCGGGGTCACATACAGCCTTGCAGGTGCAGGGGGCCTGTTAACCTCTTGCTTCCCACCCCCTTCACCTCAATTGCCCAGGTCAATTGTGTTGTACACCTCCCATTGGCACTACACCATCTGTGCCAGCACTACTACATCTGTGCTATGGTTGGGAGGACACCAAAGGTTAGGGGCGCCTCAGCTGGGCATACTCCTCGTGGCGGGCGTGGTTGGGGACGTGGCTGTGGTGACCAGGGAGTAGGGGGACTCCAGGGTGTCCAGGGCGGCCACAGAGGAGGAACAGGCAGGGGTGCGCCACTTGAGCACAATGTTGTGCCATGTGTTGGTGCAGTCATGCCACCACCCCCTGTGGTTCTGGGGGATGCAGCTTCTGCATCTGGCACTGGCGCCCGTGTGACCCGGCAGTCCATTCCATCGACTGCCACGGGTAGTGGTAGCTGCAGGTGCAGCTGTGGACACCGCCACCCAGGCTCAGGGTCTGCCAGCGCAGGCTGCGTTGGCACTTGAGGAGCCCTTGGTAGATTTCCAACAGGCCAGCATGGAAACCATAGGGGCACGCAGGGCTGTCCTGACCAAGACACGTGTCCCTGGGGCAGTTATGTCATCTGCTGCCCCGAACAGCCGGGTGTTGGCAAGTGCAGGGGCAGATGCACCCAACAACACCCCGGTTGTTAGTCTGTCAACCAGGACCGTTGCGGTCAATGACCCTGCCACAGCGGATGTTGCTGCGCAGGGTCCATTAGAGGGCACCCAGATGCCACTGACACAAGTCAGGCCTTTGGTCATCCCTCCACCTGCCACTCCCTTGGCTCAATCCAGCGAACCCACTGGCCATACTGGTCAGGGCGGCATTAGCCAGCCAGGGTCTGCGCCACAGTCCAAGAGCAGCACAGGCTGGGACCCCACACACAGCCACAACCTCCTGCACGTCGAGGAAGAAGCCTTTCTGCAAGCAGGAACTGGACTTCCTTGTGGACTACATGCGGGGCCACAGCCGTGACATGGTAGTGGGTGCCAATAGTCAGACTACGGCTGCCCACCGTGACACCCACTGGAAGCATGTTGCGGAACATGTCAGTTCATTCGGCCATGAGGTGCGCACGGCGCAAGAGTGCAAAAAGCGGTGGAATGACCTCAAACGCAGCGCTAAGGCTAAACGTGCCTATGATTACAACTTGACTCTGGTGACTGATGGTGTGCCTGCACCAGAGGAGGAAGAGCTCACTCCGCATGAGGCACTTGTTGCGGAGTTCATACCACCTGAATTGATCGAAGGAGTGGGAGAGGTGCTGGACTTTGATGCCCAGTCCAGTGAGTGTTGATGCGTGTTTGTTGAGGACGTGTGTGTTTCACTTGTGGGATGTGTTGTGCATGATTGCCACTACATGTGACGTGTACATGGTTCTGATGTGTAAGTAATGCAATGCTTCTGTGATGCATGTCTGCTCTGCTGGATGGTGGACATGTGGAGCAGACGGGGACTGTCCGCATCACCACTATTGCACCCTACTGACATGCTGGTTACAAGTATGCCCCTCCGGTCTATGTTCCAGCTCACTGGCCCTTCTGCATGTGGCGTGGGGTGACCTTCCTCTCAGCCCAGGCACAATGTCATTGCATGACTGACGTGCATGTCTCGTCTGCCTGCATGCGGGGACTCCATGTAGGCATGCTCCCTTGCCCCTCCTCGGCCACTCTGCACCCCAGTTCCACCTTTGCACTGGTCTGCTTCAATCTTGCCGATGGGCCTCATTACGAATCAGGCGTTAAGGGGTTAACGGTGCCGTAAACGGCGCCGACCCTTAACGCCTGATTCCGAGGTCCCTTTGCGCCATCGTGAGTTTAACGCCTGCTTTTTGCAGGCGTTAAAATCCATGGCGCTAAGGGACCATGGTTCTAATTACGCCACCGTAATTTACGGTGGCGTAATTAGCGCCTTCCCCACTCCCATTATGCCCTATGGGGCAAAAATGGGAATGGGGAAGGGTAAAATGGGAAATGGGGATTTACCGCCCCACTCACCTTGGAATGGGGCGGTAAATCCGCCATCCACCATGGTGTAAACGCAGTTTACACCATGGTGGTAAGGGTACGACCCAGGCGGTAACTTACCGCCTGGGTCGTAATGAGGCCCAATGTGTACTTTCCTGTTCATGCGTCCTGTGAACATGCTAACTTCCAGCGTACAATCTGCCAGGCATATGCCGTGTGGTACAGCCTTAGTACTTGATGCAGGGTATCTCACTTGTACTGTGCATAGGTCAGATGTCCCTCAGGGACATGAGTGCCCATTCATGCTCCATGTGCATTGCACGCATGCCCCTATGTGTCCTTGACTGGATGATCACTGTAATACAAGTCCTGGGTGACATACATTGCATGGCATCTCATCAGCCTTCCCATGTCAACTGTGGCTCAGTACTGCGTTGCACACATGTTTAGGGTCTGACAATCTGTGTGGCTTACAGGCCTCAGCCTGTTTAATGGCCAATGACTCTGTCCGACTGTTGTAGTGTCTTCTTCACACGAGGGCGGCCTCCAGAGTTTTCATCATGTGTCCTGCTTACTGTCCCATCATCATTTGCAGTATTGTCACTTGAATCACATTAAGCTGTTGATAACAGTCAACACTGCCTGACAATACACAGGTGTATGGTCAGCCTTTTGATACCATGCTAGGCATCCCTGCTTTTGTACTTGGGTGGAGGGGTGCTTGGCTTGTAGATATGCTACCCATTGAATGCACAGTGCACGTGATGCCTGAATTTGACCTTGCACTGCCTTCACATTTCCTGACACACACCATGGAGTCCTTGTACATGTAGGTAGTGAGTGGCGTAAACATTTTCTGCACTGCATAGACCCACTTCCATGCAAACTGCCACCTTTCAACAGGTCTGATCACAGAAGCAATTCAAAGTTGACCCAGCATGCATGCCAGGTTCTATGTTTTATGTCACATGTCTGCCTGATGTGTTTGTTGTCAGTGTGTGTGTGTGTGTGTTGTGTGCTTCTGACATGTGTAGTGACCTTTTTTCTCTCTATTTTTCAGGTGATGACGCAATGGAGGCGGAGGATGGTGTTGTCATGCCAGACACAGGGTTGTTACCACTACATCAACCCGGCACAAGTGGGGGTCGTGGGGTGGTAGGCCACGAAAACCCCCAAGTGCTACAGTCCATCTTGTCTCTGGCTGCCTATGAGTCCAGCCTTGATGACGACTCTGACGTCCATGTCGAGTTGGATGAGCATCAAGTCCATGTGTCAGGGGTGAGTGATTCTGATGTGGACACTCCTCTGTCCGCGACACCCACACTGAGGGATCAGACAGTCTTGGTTCCTCGGCCCTGGTGGATCGGGACACAGGGTCACCCTCCACACCAGTCACTGATATGCCTGGGACATCACGTCGACGGGGGCATGTAGTCGTGCAGCCGCGGGCGATGCCAACACAGCGAGGACACCCGGTCCTTGGGTCCCGCAAGGGTCAAGCCCAGCAACGCGGTCGCCGCGCGCAACCGCAGTATACTGAGTGGGAGCAAGACATGACTGCCAATTCAGAATGGCAGGGGGCAGCAATGGAGAACATTGCTGAGAGCATGGAGCGTGTGGCCCGATCTGTGCTCCCCCCTGCTAGGCAGGTGCTTCTCCAGCAGCAGGCGGCACAGTCCACAGCCCGCTCGCTCAGGCTGGGCATGGCGGCCTCAGACAGGGCACGCCAGGCTGAAATGTCGTCTCTGCGTAAAGCAATTGCTGCTCACGCAGAGGCGCACATGGATGCCCTGAGGGAGGAGTATGCTTCCCTCAAATCCACTCTGGGTGTCCTTATGATGTCCCAGAGGCAGCGGGCAGAGGAGAGGTTTGCACAGCTTGAGTGTACCATCTCGGCTGAGCTACAGGCTTGCCGGGAGGTGCAGGGGTTCTCCAGCCAGGCCTTGCAGGAGGAACTCCGTGTTACACGTGCTACCTTGCAAGAGGAAGCACATGTGTCACGTGAGGTTCTGCATGCAGACCTACATCACATCGACACAGAACCAG
This sequence comes from Ambystoma mexicanum, assembly GCF_040938575.1. NCBI lineage: Eukaryota > Metazoa > Chordata > Amphibia > Caudata > Ambystomatidae > Ambystoma > Ambystoma mexicanum. The sequence goes on from NC_090922.1 coordinate 400,746,727, forward strand.
GCTCACCCGTCCGGCAGACTTGCTGCCGATGAGGGGCAAGCTGCGGCTAGTCTTGGCCAGGCTACTGTGCCACGTGCTCCTTTCCAGGGTGAGCCAGACTCAGACGACCATCTATCTCCCACATAGGTCGGGCTGTGCAGGCGTTGAGCCCATGGAGTTTTTTTTTTTGGCTCAGCATCATTGCATGTGGGTGTTGAACAGCACCCTGTACCTCCCCCCTCCTGGGTGCCTCCCCTCCCCCCGGGTCGTATGTGGCCATTTTTGATTTTTCTTTTAGTTTAGTTAGTTAAGTTTCTGTTTGATAGTTAGTTTAATTAGGTAATGTAGGTTTTTCATAGTTAGCGTAATTAGTTAATATAGTTTAAAATTGCTTGTCTTTTGTGCTTTCATGTGACGGTGCGGTGCTTTGTGGCTTTTGAAAACATCCACTGTCTGTTCCAGCTGGGCCCTTCAGGCTTGTCTTGTGTATGTGTTTGCTGCTTGGGGTCCTTGACTCACATATGCCACTCCTGCCTCCCTTATACATGGGCTCGCAAGGATGGTTCGGTGTGACAGCCTATTACACAAGGGCTTTGGACTGTCATATATGTGGCATGTCTGGTGCTGTGTAACTTGTGTTGACACCCCTAGTGGGGATGATTGCGGTGTTATTGACCACTGTTCAGCTTTTGCTAGATGGGATGTTTCATGATTAATGTGTACATTCATTGCTATGCATTGTGTAGTATGTTTCTTAACTTTACTGTACACATGCTTGTTGCAATTCATGCCGTAGATAGTGTGTTCCACACTTTGGATGTGAAAGACGGACTAATGGTGTGATTTCTGATGTAAGTCTCTGACATGGTCCAGTAATGAGATGCCTGAAGAGACACGCACAGATGACTTTAAAGCATTAATAATGTGTTTCATACCCTTTCTGCAGGGGGATGAGCCTCCAGACCACCTTTGCCAGCAGACATGGCCCATTGGACGTCTGAATTCTGGGCACGTTTGTTGGTGCCCACATGCACATGTGTTCGCAAGCAGAGGCACAGGGATTGCAGACCTACATCCTAGAACTGCTGACGTGTTCCAAGGAACTCCAGGCAAGGTGAGCAGCACAGGGGGGCCACAACAAAGCAAAGCTTCCACCAGGCCAGTTGCACATGCAGGCTTAGTAGCAGCACTGAGGGTGAGCTTGGACGAATATTGGTGTTGAAGCACACAATACAGCTCAGATGTGTTGGTGGACTGATGGCTGTTGATTGTAAGGTGGTCTGGGGCACCTGCAGTGGCACATACCCTCCGGTACACCAAGGTCCATTGAGGCACTTGTATCAACCATGTAGCCTTCCGAGACATGGAAAGGAGCAGCTCACAGGGACATACAGCAAGGGACATACTCGGGTGCAGTGCATTTATTTTCCATGTACATTTTGAAACATGCACTGCCTACTTTGTTTTGGTCATGGTGGAACACGACTTGTTCTGAAGTCATGACTTGCTATATGGGTCTGTCTGCTTACCCAGGGAACATTGCATGTTGTGTGAATTGTGACACATTGGTGTTCCATTTGCCACGTACCCACCGGCGGTTGACTTACTGCATTGACTGTATATGACCCATCACAGGGCTAATGTTACATATGGGTACGAAGCATCCACACCAGATTGTCTGTTTGTAGAGTAGTTTGTTGCTATGGGGCATATTTGGTGGTGTGTTTTTGTGTTATGGGCACACACAGATTATTAACTGTGGCTCTCTTTGCAGCATTGAAATGCTCCTGTAACCGGACCTGAGAGTGCGCAGGCAGGAGGCCAGCACTCAAAACCAGAGCTAAGTGTCTTGTTGTTTTTCTTTCAAACTGATCTGCATAGGCTTGCTGGGGGGTGCACTAATGCATGGATGAATGTGTAATTCAATTTGGTGTGTTTTTTTCCCCCTAATCACCCGGAGTCCTATCCAATTCTAAACCCTGTACCCTCTACCCGGTGTTCCTGCTTCCCGCACCTATCCAACCAACGTTCCCTAACCCTCTTTCCCCGCTGGGGTTGCGGATGCCTGTGTAAGCCCCAAACTTGCAGACGCCAAAACCCTAGAGGGGGTGGTTGGTTCATGCCACTCCTAAGCCTGGACTCCAGAAGGCCATGACAATGATGTACAAGTTTGTTCGGATTGTGTATGTGTTCATGCAGGTAGTACATTTTCGTGCATTCCCTACTTTCATGTGTCATTCCTCCTCCCCTCTCCTGCCACTCATTCCAGTTATCCAGTGTGCCAACGCCTGTCCCGACTGCATTTCCCTGACCCTCCTTCCCCACCAGGGTCTCAGAGGCCTGTGTGAGTTTGACCTTGCAGGCACCCGAGCCATGGTGGGGGTGGTTGGTTCGTGCCACTCCTGCGCCTGTACATGGGAGCTGTGACAGTACCCATCCATTCGTGGTGCATCATTCTATGTTATGTACCACACATGGTTCACATCCTGTTGTGACATTGTTTTACTGTGCTACCTTGGTTGTTACATCATTGTGGTAGTACTTGGCCTTTGTGAGGTACTGCTACGTCAAGTCATCTACTGGAGGCTGTTCTGGTTCATTTTTCGGCCTTGGATTTTGTGATTTTGCAAATGAAGGTGGACTCTTAGGGTGCAGGCACCTTTTTACACACAAGGTGGGAGATGGTGACGAAGGGGAAGGGTGATCCTGTGGCCAGGTGAAATTGAGGGTTGAAGACTCCATGACCCAGCTGCAGTTGTTCAGTGGGTCATGGTCATTTGTGAGGGAGGGGGGGTGTTTTGTTGTTGATAGTTGCCTTGCCCTGCAGTGTGATGGGAACCCTGACATTGTAATTGTGGTATCCTATGCACATGTTGTGTTCTGCTGATCAATGCCTGTTCATGTGTTGTGTTTACCTTTCAGGTGTGAGGGGATAGTTGTGGTTTGACATGCTGGGGTGTACACATGGTGAATGTTCACATGTGATGTGTAGAGGGCACTGATGGTCACTTGATTGCACATGCATAAGTTGAGTGCATGTCCTTACTGACCCACACACTCGCACTATGATGCACTACATGTACAACCACCCTTGGATATCCACGTGTACACTCTGTTTGCCTTCTGGTGCCCACTGTGTCCCTGCAGCACATGTTCTGTGACCAATTATGGATCCTGTACATGCCTAATTTGCTTTTTGATGTGGTTTGTCGCTTAGATGTGATGCTCAGGGTGTGCATCACACACAATAGCTGTTCACTGTGCTGTGCGCTGAGCAGTGTGTTGCAGGAGTTGGACACAGCACACAGAAGCTGCAGTGTTGATTTTGCAATGCACAATGTGCATGTAGACAGGCATTCATTCTTATGTTACGTCTACAACTTTTGTAATGCATTTGGGAATTACTTATTTTGGGTGGAAGGTTGTTGGTCAGTCATTTCATCTGATTCCATGTCAGGCATCATTGTCTGATGCCACTGTACATTTTTGACATGGCAATGTGTACCTTATTGGTACTGTGTTGGCGTATGGCTATTGCTTGCCATGTCATGTTGTGGTTTGGGAGGGTTTGAGTGACATAACAGTGATGGTCATGGCCTGTTTTGCAGGTGTGTGTGATTCACACCTTGCATGTCAGGGTCAGCCGCTTCTCGAAGCAACGAGCTGGGGGTAGTTCTCTCTCCACGGCAGGGGCCTTCCTCTGGAACAGCCTTCCTGCCTCCCTGGAACTTGAGGAGAACCATCTCCGGTTCCGGAAGCACCTCAAGACCTTCCACTTTGCTTCTGCTTTCTCTCTCCCTCTCCCTTGCTAAATTCTTCACTGAAACTGCACTGGATCTGCAACTAGGCCACTCTCACTGACCTCGGTCCCTGGCCTAGCCACTCTCCACTTGCACTGCCTCCTTGGCAACCCCTGCACTGCGGGACTGTCTCTCTATCCCTACAGCCCCCCCTTCCCAGCACTTGTCTGCACTTACCTTTGCAGTTGCCACCAGCTGGCCTATTTATTTGTTTTTTATTCTACTTACCCTTTACTGCACTCCCCCCCTTCCCTTCCCCTTGCACTTTTCCCTTCCCCCTACCCCTGCACTTGCGCAATCTAAATGACACCTGGCCTAGTAGTATCGTTGTCTGTCTTCCCTTGTTCCCCCCTCCCTGCCTCGTTGCACCTTGAAGCATTTGTGTATAGGCACGTTACAAATGCCATATCATGTCATGTCATATGTCATATGTGTGCCTTTTGGTCACACAGGATAGCTTGTGTTTAAGTAGCTAGGGATGCAGACAATGTGGCACTTCCATGGCAACAATCTCAGGGTGGTAAGGTTGTGACATTTGACTGTCTCTTTGTCATCATCGATTGTCACCTGGTATGTGCCAGGCCTGTGTGCACTCCGCAGGTGTGGGAGTTTAGGTGAAAAATGTGGCCACAAGCTGGGTCCGGGCTTCCTCGCCACATGCCCTGTCCCCTCCCATGGGCAGCGCCTGTGCTTGTGGTTGGGGATGTGGGGGTACCACCATGTCCACTGGTACGCCCTGCCATGTTGCAACATTGTGCAGGACACATGCTGCCACAATGATCTTGCACACTACTGGGGGGTGCATAGAGTAGCTGCCCGCCAGAGCGGTCAAGGGAGCGGAAACGTGACTTGAGCACTCTGAATGTGCGCTCCACTATGGCCCTGGTTGCAATATGGGCGGCGTTGTATCTTACCTGGGGTGGTGTGGTGGGGTTCCGGATTGGCGTCATCATGTGGTTGCTCAGAGGGTAGGCACTGTCCCCTGGGGAGGTGTAAATGGTTGTGATTATTGGGGTTTGTGTATTTGTGTGTGTGTGCGTGTGACATGCATGCATGTGCAAGGGCATTTGTACTCACCTAGGAGCCAGGTGTCGCCATGCTGCCCAGCTTCCAGGGCCCGGCTCAGGGCAGACATTCTGTATATGAAACTGTCATGGGTGGAGCCAGGGTAGTTTGCATAGACAGAGGTGATGATTCCCTTTGCATCGCATACCACCTGTACATTGATGGAATGCCAGTGCTTGCGGTTTCGGTAGATGTGCTCAGTGGCCCTAGGTGGATGTAGGGCCACATGGGTGCAATCTATGGCACCGAGCACTTTGGGGAAGTGTGCCACCCTGTAAAAATCCAGGACAACGGCCTGCCTTTCTGCGGGGGTTCTGGGCATCTATATGTGCTTGCGGACGGAGGGGCACGCTGTCATGATTGCCAGTACCTGGTGTAGGCAGCGTGACTGCGTGGCCTGTGAGACCCCCCACTATGGCAGTAGTCCGCTGAAATGACCCAGTGGCCAAGAAATGCAGGACATTGAGCACCTTCTCCAAGGGGTTCAATGCTTGGGAGCAAAGAGTGGGGGATGTAAGGTCATCTTCCCACTTCCTGACCAGGTCTCGGATGATATGGGGTGGAAACCTATACCTGTCGTAGACCTGGTCGCCAGGCATCCCAAAAAGGCTTGTCCATGGTGCGAAAATGCGTGCCCTGGCTATTCTCCTCCTCCTGCGGTGTCCCACGCTCAGTGCTGCGACAAATGGGGCATTCATCGTAGCTGTATATACGTGTTTGTTGTTTGCGCGCACTTTTATACTGTGCGCAGGGACGCTTCCGCCTGCCTTCCTGTGGCGGACGCGTTGACGCCTGTGTGCGTCTTTTGCCGTGCGCGGGTTTCCCGTATTCGAATCCATGAATACGGGTTGTTTGTGTGCGTGTGGGCGTTCCGTGTAGTTCCCTGCAGTACTTCCCCAGTTACGCCTTCTTTTTCACGCGTTATTCCCCATTCTGCGTGTTACCGCCACTGTTCCGTCCACTTTGGTTGTGTGCGCCGCGCTATGTGCGCTTTTGCTGTGCGTGTAGCGCACACCGTGTGTGCCCTCGTGCGCCATGGCAGGATTTGGCGCACGGACAGCGGGAAATACACGCAGCGTCTTCCTTGAATCGCACGCGTGCGCGTGCGCGTGCGCTGGGTTTCTCACGCTTGCACCACCTTGCGCCTGCTTACGCTGGGATTTTCGGCACACGTTTGCTCCATGAATCGACCCCTAAATAATCATTGGGTCATTGGGAAAAAATTATTACAGTTACGTGAGTGTAAGGGTGATAGTGTGTTTGAAGCATGTTGTGATTAAGTGAATGATAGAAGCAGTTAGGTTTCTGTTGGGGTATTTTACCTACATTAGAGTTTATAATATGTTTTGTTGTATAAGAACTGAGATGCATATTTGAAGTGCTTTGGAATACCCTTTGTAATAAAGGGAATTTTTCAAGTAGTTAGAAACCTGTTGGTGTATTCTAACTAGATTTCAAAAGTACTATTCAAGTATTATGGTTGTAGTTAGATACCTGCTGGCGTATTCTAACTGTTAATTATGCTATAGTTTAGTAACTAAATTTGGGTTGAAGGAATATTAAGTAGTAAGTGTCACCTACACCAACTACGCAGATGACACCCAGATACTCCTCACCATCACTGGCAACTACAACGACGACGCCACTAGGATCAATGAAATCTTCTCTATCATTCAGGCATGGATGGCCACACACGGCCTCTGCCTGAATGATGAGAAGACTGAGCTCCTCCTAGTCGGATCTACCAATAACCTACTTAAACTTAGTCCTGACTACTCCAAGTTCATCATCGATGGTAACATCATCCCAGTTGTTAAAAACTTGAAAACATTAGGTTTCTACCTCGATGAAAACACCAACCTCTCTAAACAAGTCAACATGACCGCCTCAGCCACCGCCTACACTGGGAAACAAATTAGGGCCTGCAGACCCTTCCTATCCACAAATAGTTGCCTTACACTGGCCAGGGCCCTCATACAATCGAAGCTTGACTACTGCAATAGTAGCCTCTACCTAGGAGCCAACCAAGTCATAATTAATAAACTTCAGGTTCTCCAAAACAACGCGCTGCGAGCAGCACTTAACATCCCTAGGCGAGAGCACATCTCCCACATAAGAATTTCCTGCAAACGGCTATCCATTCAACAAAAAATGTATTTAAAAACCCTCTGCCTCACCTTCAAAGCCCTAAACCACCTAGCTACCCCCTATCTCACTAACAAACTCACTTTGAAGCAGAGCACCAGAATTACTAGATCGTCCAACACTCTCTGCCTCAATGTGCCCAGATATACCTTTAAAAGAGGTGGTGGCTCAAGTTTCATGGTCCTTGCCCCTCAACTTTGGAACACCCTTCCGTTGAACATCAAATCAACCAGATCCTTCCAACAGTTCAGGAAACTAGTCATTAGTTGGCTATTGGATACAACCATTCCCAAGACAGACTAAGCACGGCACGAATTGTATATACTGTACATACCATATAGTTTGCTTTAAATATCACTGTTTGTATATGTTGTATATTGTATATTACCCCATTTTTCTGTTAACTGCATAACCTGTATATATTGTACTTCTGTAACCTGCCACTGTAAGCACCCTTTTACTCCTGGGCCTGCAGCGCTATATAAAATAAACAAACAAACAAACAAACAAGGACTGACCCTTATGGGGTGGGACCATTTCTGATTTGCATGTGGTCTTCTGTAATGGATTGGCAGGCTGAAAAACGATGGTCTGGAGGGGTGCCCAGAGCTCTGCCTGTGGTTATCATTTATTCAAAACGTTCCAGCCATCAACCTCTTATTTTGCTCCAGTACTGTAATGGGTCATCGTCCCTTCCCATGGGTGAAGTATACAGTCGATAAACAACACACATTGCCACATCTGAGGATGCGCTGTCCGCTCTTGTTGACGACTCATTTGTATTATAGATGCCTGAGACACTGAGGAGGATGTCCCCCTGATTCTCTTCCCCATAGACTGTAAGCACACTGCTCACAAAGCTTTCATGAGGTGTTAGTGATATATGGGCCATTGATGCCACTGTCATAAGTGAGCTTGACATGCAAAGTTTATTTGGAAACATTGAGCTGGTTGGTGCTCTTCCTGTTGCATACATTCTTTCTCCAAATAATGTTGCAAATGATGCAGCAAAGCATCATTGCACATTTGCGAAGTGTCTCCCTCTTATATTGCTTGCAGCAAGTCTAACCCCCTTAAGAGATGCAGAAAAAGCAAGCAACTACTTTTACACTGAAAAGTGAGCCCACAAAGGGAGGCAAAAGGTACTTATTCTGGACATACTCCTACTACATTACCTATAATTGTAACATACATATTACTACTGTGATGGTTATGCCCAGTACACAAAACATTTAAATCCAATTACCTGTGGATCATGATGGAAGGCTAAAAGTAGGTCTCTTCAACCATGCCACGCCAACATCACCTGCCAGGTCAAAGGTGTCATGATGCCTACCCCCGGGCATCAGGACCAAGGCCCTCAGCTCCAGGAGCAGGCATCCAGACATTTGTTTAAACCTCAGCAGCCCCGGCTAGGGACTGTCTGGGTTCAGTCCTGGCGCCATAGGCGCCAGGCTCATAGACTTTACTTACCTGATGCAGACCATGCTGCAAAAGAGTCCAAGCCTACATGAGGCCTGGATGGGACTATTTTGTTACAGGGACTATTTTTTACTTGGGCGTGGCTCTAGGGAACTTCTTACCTGGAACTACTTTGGAGGCTATTTAAACCACACCCGAACAGCAGCACATGCTTTGCGTTATTCTGCATCCAGCAGCGTGACGCTCACCGTGCCTGCAGCCAGCATCCAGTCTTCTGCCATGCCCGCGTGCCTGCAGCCAGCATCCAGTCTTCTGCCACGCCCGCCTCAAATCCGGAGCTCCTAAAATAAAGAAGAATAAAAGGACAAGGTTAGAAAACGAACTGATTTCAAATTCCTCACCTAATTCCGGCACCATTTCATCTCCGGACCTGGAAAGTACATCAGTCCTGCACGCGTCGCTTCGCCAGCTCCAGCACGGCGCTATACTCACCATTTCTCACAGTATCTTTCGATCCGGCACTGTCTCCATCATTTCTTCGCCGTAATCCGGCACCTAGGGGACACAAGAAAAAACAAGATGAGCCAAGGGAATCAACAAATACAACCTCTTACCACCATAGACTTACCTGATTTACCACCGCTGTATTATTCCATAACTCTCCACATTTTCATATGCCGCATCTGTAAAGAGGGAGAAAAACAACACGTTAACGCATGCAATAGTTACCGGACAGCGTTGTGTAACACAGACTCTTACCTGAATGCCAGCAGGAGCTACGAGACCTTCTTCTCACAAACTCAGTTGCAACTTAAGGAAGGAAGGGGACAAGAGTGAACATCAGGCACATTGAACTCTTTGAACTTGATACTTACCAATCCCGCCAGGGACTTCAGAGTCAATACTTACCGCAACTCTCCCAACGCCTTCAAACCAGTGAAGTAATTGGTACCTACGCGCCCCTGCAAGACATGCAGGATGGAGAGCTCATCTTTTACGATCATAAGGTGAGGTTACTAAGGGGATATCGGAGGTGATTAGTGGGGGACAGCGAGAACAGTTGGGAGGCCATCACTAAAACCCACAGGTGGTTAATCCCTGTCTCCACTTGCAGGAAAATACTTCTTCGGGTCCAGCAGACAAGACTAGTCGGGCCAGTCCAGACAGTCATCTATGCACTACGCATCACGTTGAAGGAGAAAGCAGCTGTCCGGGTCCGATCGACACCCCTGTGGGGTCCAGGTGAGCGTAACAACAGGCCCGTGCTTTGTTGGACAATTTGATCTCAGGCAGGGACAACAGAAGGAGATTCACACTTCGCCAATCTGCTTGCTGGACTCCTTATAAGGTAGTAGTGCGGAGCAGAAATTAGAAAGGAGCTGCCACTGACAAAGTCTTACAAGTTGGCCAACTGGAGCTTTGCTGTGAGTGTTGCAGTACTCTGTGAATGCATTGTACTGCTCTTGTAGCCTGTCCAGCATCTGCAAAGCATAGTTCCAATGGGTGGCCACTGAGATCTTAAAGTCTTGCAGTTGCAATTTGTTGTGCACTTACAGGTTGAACAGTACATTTTTAGCATGGTAAGCCTGGCTGAAATAGGAGCTGATTTTCTGGAATCTTCTGGGCCACAGCAACCATTTTGTATAGGCTCATAATTGCAAAAAAAGCATGTGACCACAGTGTGAAGCAGATGCACAATGCAGAGGGCATGCGTTGTTTTGTCAGTTTGTAAGATGGCAGGGCCATTTGATCCATTGTCTGCTACATCAAAGCCCAAATGCAAGCTATGAGGCCTTAGCCACTGTGCTGCCACCTCCTCGACCTTCTTCCAGGTGTGAACTCCCCTGTGGCTTCTGCCGTGAATCCCTGGCATGTAAGTGGCTGCTTGGTGCAAAATTGCAAACACTTGTTCCCCCATTGAATTACTTTGGAACCCCTCTTGGCTGTTGGGCGAATGAAAGCCCACCAAGGTTTCTGTGACAACCATATGATCAATGCCCTGATCACTGGTACACATGTGCATGGTGCAGTGTATTATTTGCCACACTACCATAGTACCTGCCTCACTGAAGCTGTAACAGTGTTGTAAAATTCTGATCTTGCTTTGCAAGATAACAAATCTTTACCCAGAACTTCCCAGACTTTTCCCCATAAGGTGCCAGAATCAAGGGTTTTCTACAAAAGAGTAGGGCGCGAGATATCTTGCCAACATTATAGCTAGATTAGCATTGAGCAGGCACTGTCTGTCTTGTGATATTTTTGCCCATGCTCATTGCTTCCATCACACTGCCCTGGTGCAATGAGGGCTAACACCTATGGTCCTCAAACACTGATACAGCTGTAGAACATTTAATTGTAATTGTGTGAACTGGTGAGGGTATGTTGCTTGTCGGACTGTATGTCAAGGGATGCACAAAAGATTGTTTGGCTTCATCCCATGCCTGTGCTTGTAAGCAGCGCATATTGGAATGTGTAGATGTACCCAAGTTGGTCCATGCCTTTTCGCAGCATATCATTTTCTAGCAGAGTGTGCAAGTAGCAAGATGTGGTTACTGTTCATTTTATGTGAAGTACGTCCACACGTTAGCCTTCTGGGTTCAGTCTGGGTTCATGTGGACATGGCTGTGCTGGTGTGGTGGTGGTGCAGCTGCTGTTCTGGGTGCCATGTGATGTGCTTTCTGATTTGTATTGGGAAGGGTGTTACACAGAGGGACCAAGGAGGTGCAGGAGCCTCTGTTGATAGTACAGTCTCTGCATTTGCGCTGTCTTTTGCCTACTCTTCTGCATTATAGCTGCTTTCCAATAGCAATGCTTTTTTCTGTGTGGATCTTGATGTAGTGCATGTGCAAAAATGAGCTAAACAACATGGTGCCGGTGCGTGGCCATCACTTCTAAACCGCAATGAAAGTCTATGTTTTTGCGAGCTCACTTAGAAGGCAGACATGATTTCTGAAATGGTTGCGATATTGTGGCATGAATCAGATGAGCTCACTTGGGAGGATAGTTATTGTATTGTTTGCTCAAGGAGTCAGGGATGTGCAGGTGCATTGATAAGGGTTGCTGGGAACGAGAGTGCGAGAGACGAGTTGGGTTTTTCCACTGTCTGGATTTTCCACTCTTGCCTCCCATGCTTGCTGTCTGTCCTTCGGCTGGGGGCAGTCTGCAACTGGGGTGGGGATTTGTCCCCATAAGAAGAGAGGTGCAATCCCCATGAGGAGACAGAGAATTGGAAACCCGGGTGTTGAAGTCTCACTGAGAGGGAGGACGCTCCGCAACAGACCCTGTTATTTGATGGGTGATCTCTCTGCCTACCTGCCTTGGGACTCTGTAGTGTTGTCGTGGTCAAGATGAAGCTTTCTCCTACTACTGCACTAACGGTGATGTATACCTATTTGTGTTTATGCTTGTTCATGTATTCATGTATAATCAGTTGCATTTATTTTGCAGTAATATGCATACTTTTGTAATGTGAATAAAGGGCCGGTAAAGAGCCATATATTTTCCAACTAATGGTTCAAGTGTATATCATTGCCTTCCTGAGTACAAGAGCTTTTAGTCCGTCTAATAGGGTAACTGCTGAGGTCATTACACATTTCTGAAAAGCAGAACACTTGATAGAGTTTAATCTTTGTATTGGTCATCATCCACCTCACAATCATTACTGTCTGACCTAGTGAATGGGGGTGGCTGCAATGTAGACCATGGGATCTTCAATCTCCCCCTGCTGCCCAAGTACTGTCTGTTCTTCTCTGATATACCTTAGAAAAGAAATGGAAACCCACCATTTCTGCTACTGAGATAGTGGAGAGAACTGAAAGTGCAACTCCTATCAGGCATATCCTGACCCTCTGAGGTTGTAAGAGGATTCAATTCAACACTACAGCTAAGTCAACGCCTAGTCTAGAATACTGAATGAAAACCCTTATTGATATATCTTTATGTACAGTTCATGCGTTCTGGATGACTACCCCTATATAACACCCCTCTCTTGGAATCCCCCTGACCCCACTGAGCCAAGAAGTAGTCCCAGCTTTCAGAGGAAAGTTACTGCAAGTCTCTAAGACAAACGGTCACAGAGATATGAGCGATTAAATAAAGGTAGTTTTTCGGATTTGGAATGTTAAAATTCAAAGTGACAAGTGACAGTTTTGCAAAATGACAAGGTACAACTTCTAGGAGACAGTTCTGGTTAGATTAAAATAGATTGAATTATATTATTTTAACTAAGAGATTGGTTCTGCACAGTTCTGCTAGGTACTCACAATATATTTAGAAATAGAATGGGCCTCGCCACGGATCTGGTCAGGTTTTCTTCACTCGCCACGGACGGTCTCTGCGCACAGCGTCTGGGTCAGCTCTACTCTGCTGGTCTGGTCTGGGTCTCTGGTTCTGATCAGGTCCGTGGGTCCGGATACAGCGGTCTCCGGTTCAGCTGGTCTCTCTCTGGATACAACACTGCTCTCTGGCAAATGGCATGGGTTCTTGCAAAGAATTCAAACAGCTCGCCTGGCTGTGATAGTGGCAATGATTTGAGGCCTGCTAAAGAGGGATTTAGCTTGTAGTTGACCTCTCTGCTACAAATTCTGAAGTAAAGTCTTGGTCTCTGAAGGTGGATAGATTGAAGTCTCTATGTTGGCTCTCTGAAGGTTGATGGAGGTAAAGTATGGATTTTCCCGGCAGAGCGTCCCGCAGCAAATGGATTTGAAGGTCCCTATCTGTCCTGACTGTCTGCTTTTATGTGTTTTTAAAATGGGTGTGTGTGCAGGATCACTAGGTCTACCCCTCTCCACTTGTCATTGGCCACTTCATCCTCTTCCCCTTGATTGGGGGAATGAAATGAAGTGTCATCATGATGAGGTCTGTTTATGATACAGAGAACCCACCCCTGTCAAATTACACACAATCTATATTTTGACCCAAAAGACATATTTGCACAAGTACACATTTGTTTAAAATTACATGCACCCATCACACATCACAGGAGGTATACCCTGTCCAAATCTGCTCTTCCTGAGAGCTTGCATTGAGAAATGGCAACATATTTCACTTTTTAACTGGTTTCGCAATATCGGACATTAACCCAAATTTACACACATGTGCGTAAGGTGTATGGACATTACTTGATGAAGTGTCAGATTTTTAACATGCATACATTTTAAGTAATACCCTCTTAACTGCTAGCTTGCCCCCAGATCATACCACCGGTTCTAAAAACCTCTTAAAATGTGGGCAGGAAAATCACAAGAATTATGGTATCATTTAAATAATTATGACAAGTCCGCACTATGAGTTATTCATCTTTTTCTAAAACCATATTCTGGCTACAGGGGTGTGGTTTCCCCCCCAGCACAAGGTTGAATTTCAGGTTTTTCCAGTTCTGCCAAGCCAGCTTGCTCTCACAGGCAGTGCTCCTCCCCTTTACTTCCAGGAGGAAGCCACTTTTACGGCCCCCGTAATAAAACATTTGCCTGAGTCAGGACCGGGCTTTGTTCAATTTCCTGCAGAGCCCAGGTAATTCAATCAGAGAAGTGTCATATTCCTTTTGGTGGGAGCAGCAAAAGGGCAGCTAGGCCTGGGAACACAGCTGTTGTGCAAGTCTCAACTCCTGTCGGGGGTAGCTGGTGGGCAGAATTCAGTTCCTTAAGCCAGGCCCCAGCTAATGTCACTTTTAGTTACCCAGTTTTCTGCATTCAAATAAACTAACCATTTTTTACATATGCAGCTAAAATGCTGATTCTAAGTTTAAAACTATGCCATTTAAACAATTGCAACCTATGTGACACTCAAAAGTAGGTCACTCATTTCTTTTAAACATTTAGATTTTTAGTGTCTTTCAGTCCAAATTTACTTAAACTGCTGAAATCCACAGCTCAGCCAGTCTCGTTATAAACCTTCAAGTCACTTCAGAATATAACTTTACATTGTATCCACCTCTCAGTAAGTCTTTCTTTGGCCTGCTTTGGGTTCATCTATTCAGTTTTACACAAAAAAAAAAAGTCTGGTGTTGTTTTAAAACGCCGGCTTTCTGATAGTGGTGAGTACTGGTAATGCACCCATTTTTGGGATTTAAGAAAATGAATTCCCCACAATTCTAGGTTGCTTTTGGCAATCAGCATTGCCATTCCCAATGGTTTCAGACTACTGTGTGGGTAGTCCAATGGTGGTTTTAGGCAGTGCCCTTCTGTGCCCATAACATCGGCAAAAAGAGTGGCAGCCTATTCTTCATGCATTTCCCTGTGCATTTTCTGGGAAGCTCTGGCCATCATGATGTTTTCCATGTCAGTACTGCACAGTTTTGAGGTAGGGCTTGGATTCATGGATAAAAACATCCCACAAGCCCCCCTCTTGCGATGGCCATTCTGTTTCACTGATGGGACTCGCAAGACCTGGGATGTTTCCTCATCTTCTTCCAATAGATGGCACAGTTCAGCATCTTTTCCTCCATCCGGTCGGATCGATCGGTTCTCCTCGCCGGTCCTGATGGGAATATTGGGCGGTACCCCGGGCCCCTCGCGTTTCTGCTCCCAGTCTCCGGATCATCCTCTTTGGCCAGTCTACAGATTTTCTTTCTCCTAGGACGACAAAGGAAGAGCGGCAATACCTATTCATAGACATTTTTCCCCCACCATTGATATAGTAGGGTGGCATATAAATTTATAGTCAAAACATATGAACATGCACATTTCTTTTTGCATTCAAAAATGAAAACACCCACATTGAGAAACTCAGAATTTGATAGGCGATATGTAGGATATTTTAAGTTAGAACTGAATTAATCTGAGACAGTACCCTCTAGGATTCCAGAGGATTCCTCCAGTTGTTGCAGAGTGTGCCTGGGATGGCAACACTTCAACTGGTTAATGTGGATCCACTTGTCTTCCCCCTCTGCCAAACCGCCTTTGGGGATGCGGATCTTGTAGGCCACAGCAGAGATTTTGTCTATAATCTCAAAGGGTCCCTTCCATGCAGGCAAGAATTTTCGCTGTTTGGCCTGGTTCCTTTGGAAATTGTATAGATAGACCCGGTCCCCCACCTGATATTCCTTCCTGGAAGTCTTCAGGTCATAGTGGGTCTTCATGCTATCAGCTGATCTTTCTAGATTCCGCTGAGCATAAGCAAAAGCATGTTGAAGGTGTTTCCTTAAATTCTCCACATACTCATGAGTTGTGGAGGCATTTATCAGGGTCTGCTCTTGGGTCCTGTAGAGCAAATGCTGAGGAAGTCTTGCGCCCAGTCATCAACTCAAATGGTGACATTTTGGTTGCAGATGAATTGGTAGATCTGATGACCATTAGGACAGAGATGGTAATCGGATATCCCAACTTGGCCCAGAATCTGCCACAAACTTCTTTAATATGCTCACAATGGTTCGGTTATATCTCTCTACTGCCCCAGAAGAAGCTGGCCTGTAAGCAATATGCAACTTCCTTTTGACCCCCAGTATCTCCCACATCTTTGTCATTACTTCACTGGTGAAATGGCTACCCCTGTCTGACTCAATCCTTTGAGGTAGACCAAAACGGGAAAAGATGTGGTTAATCATCAGGGCGGCAGCGGTTTCTGCCTTGCAATTTGGGGCTGGGAGACATTCCACCCACTTGGTAAACAAGCATGTCACAGTCAACATGTACTTATTCCCCCTAGCAGAGCGAATCACGGGGCCTACAAAGTCGATTTGTAAATCTGACCATGGCAGTGTCATCCCCCTCTTTTGGAGAGGCGCACGGTGCGTGAGGGATGATGGCTGAAATTGTGCACACACAAGACACCCCTTCAAGTATTGGTCGAAGTCCTGCCCCATGTGTGGCCATTATGCAACCTCTCTTAAGATTTCCAATGTTGTGTGAAACCCCCTATGACCGGCGGTGGCCGCATCATGGGCGTGACTTAACATCAGGCTTCGGAATGAGGTAGGAACCACCCACTGATCGTGGCCAGCTTTGGATTTCCTTACCAGCAAACCGTCTTGGATCCGGAACATTTTTGGACATTTCATCAATACTCTGAGGTCCTCTTTCCCAGTGTAATCGGTATCCGTCAGGGGAAAGTTCTCAGGGTCCTCAAGGTGCTGGTAAAATTTACCAATTATTGGATCCCCCTTCTGAGCGGTAATCAAATCAGCATCAGGGGTCTCCTTACTCCATTGTGCAATTGAAAGGTCTGTTGTGAGCATTTGTCTGGGACCTAGTGATAGCAGTGACCTGGATTTCCCCCACCAGGGACTCAATCTCAATTAGATCCCCTTGGATGGCCCCGGTTTTGGCCAACTGATCAGCTAAGTAATTTCCAGTTTTGTCTGGTCCCTCTACTTTGGAATGACCCTTGATCTTTTTCCAATGGATGGTCATCTCATTTGAGGTGACCAGATCGTCAATGTTTTGGATCAACTTCCCATGTTTCAAGGGTTTGTTATTAGCACATAACATGCCTCTGGTTTTCCAATTAACCAGGTGCTCCACGAACCCGTTCCGTACATAATCCGAATCTGTGATTATGACCAGTTTGTGGAGTTGATGCTGGACAGCAGTGAGGATGGCCTGATGCACAGCCATCAATTCTGCCACCTGACTACTTCGGGGACCAATTTTGTACCCTGCGGAGGGTTCTGGGAACTCCTTCACCCATGCATTCCCTACGCCGGCCACCAGTTCTTTCTCCCCGTTGTTGTCAACATGGTAAGAGCATCCATCCACATAGACAGTGGGCATTCCCTCACACTTGTCTTCTTCAAAGACTGTGTGTGGGGAATTAAGGTATGCCTCCATGTTGTCCTTGATTTTTAGACTTTCGTCCTCGAGACAGTTTTCTCTGGCACAATCATGCAAGTCAGCCAGACCTTGCGCGAGGGGACTCTTCTTGTTTTGGCCATATCTGACCTCCACAGGAAAGCCTTGCATTGACAGAATCCAGGAAGTAATTCGGGAATTACTCACATTCCCGGCTCGGATTCTGTCACTTTGGAGATATTGCAGAGGCTGGTGTGGAGTCTCCACTATGATGTGTTCCCCCTGGATAAACGGGCGGTAATTCTTCAATGCCCACACCGTTGCCAGGAGTGCCTTCTCACAATCGTTGAATTTTTCCTCCACAGAGGATAAAGTTTTGCTCGCATAGGAGATTACTTTATTGACCTTGTCATGCTTTTGGTATAATACTGCCGTCAAGCACGTATTAGATAACCCCGTCTCCAGGAAGAACTCCTTGTTTCTGACAGGGTAAGCTAGGCAGGGCGCTTGTGAGAGGCTTCTTTTGAGTTGTTTTACTGCCTCGGCTTGTTCTGGACCCCATTCCCACTTGACCCCCCCCTTCAAGAGATGAATCAGGGGTCTGGTGATCTCTGCGTAGCCCTCAATGAACTTTCTGCTGTAATTAGTCAGTCCAAGGAGGCTCCTTAGTTCCCGCAGAGTTGTGGGGACTTTCAGTTTTTGAAGTGCTTTCACTTTCTTTTCCTGGGGACAGAGACCCTGAGGAGTAATCTCATGCCCCAAGAAATTAACACGGGTTCTCCACCACTGTGCTTTCTGAAAGGAAAGTTTTGCTCCGGCGGCACTCAACTGGGTCAGAACATAACGGATCTCCGCTATGTGTTCCTCCACAGATGAACTTTTGATGAGGACATCATCTACATAAGCCAGGTTACCCCTCGCACCCAGGTCGGGCATGGCCTTATGTAGGAAAATATTGAACTCATTACCGGAGTTAAGGTATCCGAAGGGAGTCCGGGTCCATGTGTACTGCTGACCCCCAAAGGTAAAAGCCAGTTTGTATTGGTCCTCCCTGCTGATAGGCACGGTCCAGTATCCATTGGTCAGGTCTATTGCAGTGAATACCTGTGACCCCTGGATCTGGGCCAGCCCTTGGTCAATGTAGGGCAGAGGCCATCGGGAAGTATGGACCCGTTTGTTGAGCTCCCTGAGGTCGGAGCAGAGTCTCCACTGGCCGTTTGGCTTCAATATTCCAAGCACCGGATTATTGAAGGTGCTGTGGACTGGACGGATTATTCCCCGGGACTCAAGGTTCTTAATTATTTCAGTAAGGGACTCCATTGATGCGAGAGGCAAGCGATATTGCTTCACAAACACTGGAGTCATGCCAGGGTCCGTGGGGATTGTTGTTGTGTGGATGTCGGTGCGACCACAGTCATATGAGTCTACCGCAAAGAGATCTTGGAAATCCAAGAAAACTTGTTTCAACTTTTGCTTTTGTTCCAGAGTCACACAGGCATCAGCTAGGTTGACTCTCTCTTCCACCATCTGCCTGAAGCCTGGAAAGACTTCTGGTTTGGCTATTTCAGCGGCCTCCTCCAGCTGGGTGGAGAAGTCCCTGGTCAGAGTGCTGATTTGGACTGGAGGCTTAAGGTGGGAAAGGCAGCCCTCATGGACCTGGAAAATCACCTCATCCCTCCTGAAGTCACAAGTCACATCTTCCTTACCATAAGGGCAAGAAGTGTACACCAGGAAGTTCCCCCCATGCCGGGTAAAAATCCTGTCTGGTGTTGTATTGTCATCACTGTCACTGTCAAAGCAGTCCTTGGGGATTGGCCCTAACAGTTCATTACCTAAATCTATGGAAAAATGTCGGTCATCAACCGCCATTCCAATAATGGTGCCTGCGGCTAGAGTAATACTCTTTAAGTCGCTGTTATCCACCTCTATTGGAATGGTGTCATGTTCTATGTTGACTAATGGAGTTGGGTTTACCCCGAACCCTTGCTATTGGAGAGAAGCGTTTAGATGTATGTAAGCATCAGGGTTTTTCAAATGTTGTCCTCTTTTAACTTTCACTTCCAGGGAGAATTGTCGGGTCCTTTCTGGGATGGTGACTTCCTCTTTAATCTGAATTTCAACTGCATAAGGTAGCAATTGAGCTGACCTAAATGCTTTTTCCGGATCATCAAAGCCCATGGGATTATCCGCTAATCGGGACCAAGCTTTGAAGTTTATTAGGTCCAAACTAATGGCAAAGCGATTGAGAATGTCACTGCCTAAGTAAAAGGCGGCAGTGACGTCTCGCACGACCCAACAATTATGGACTATGCTCTTGTTGCCAATGGAGATTTTGAATATACACCTGCTTGGCAGGAGATGTTTGGAATTAGGTGCTTCCAGGTCCATTTCCCATTTGTCTATCAGTTTGAATGTGGGAATGGCTGGATCTTTTGGGAGTTGGCGGAACATGGCTTCGCTGATGAAGCTCTTACCGTTGTTCACACACACTCGAGCGAGAACAGCGTCCTTCCCATCATTTAATTGGACAGGGATGAACAACTGCTCTCCAATTTGCTGAATATCAGCCAGGCTCTGAGCTGATTTCACATCTTTCTGGACTATAGGAGTGGGAGTTTCTGATTGTGGATTAGTAAAGAATTTCAGGGTGTTTCCTTCCAGTGTGGAATACCACCTTAAACTGGAAGCAAGGTTGATTTTCAGAAATAGAGAGGACCTTCCATCACCAGTCTGTTGTCCTACTGCTATTACTGTCACGTCTGGAATTTGGCTATTCTGGAAGTGAAATTCTACTTGGTCAGATTTTTGTTCAACCATGTGGCAGGTGCCGTTTAAACTAACATGGTTGACACTCTGTTTTAATTTTATTGGTCGGCTAGTCTGGGTCCAGAGGACCTTGTTTACGGAATCTATTAAGGGTGACAACCTCCTCAGGAGGTCATTCCCCAGTAAACAAGGGGTGCCCTCTGGAGTCACTACTATGACCGGGTGTTTCACCTTGTGTCGCCCGATCTTAATGTCCAAGTCTGCAGTCCCCTCAACGGGAATTTCCTTCCCGTCAAAGTTCTGCAGTTGTCCAGGAAGAGAGGTGACAGGAATTTGGTAATTCTCTCCCCTTCCTGCATTCAGTTCGTCAAAGGCCCTTCTGGACAGAAGGGTAGCTTGAGATCCAGTGTCCACCAGTGCCAAAATTGTACCCTGCCCCGGTACTTGTACCGTGGCATAGTATCTTCCCTCCTTCTCCTCAAGGGGGCACAGATAATGCACATTTTTGGACAACTGGTGGGCTAACTTTCTGGTTTTGGACATCGCTAGCGAAGAGATTTGGGCAGAATTCTGTGGAGAGCCTTGGGAATCTGAAAGAAAAAGTTGGCAACTGGAGATCAGAGCCATTGTGGGTTCCCCTGGCTCCGGTTCTGGGCCGCCCCCCCCTTTTTGGAGGCAGTCACCAGGATGGGTTTGAACCAGGGGATTTTCTTGCTGTTGGTTCTGGGATGAGATGGTGGGCGGCGGTAGCTCAGTCTCCCCATCTCCCCAGTCTGGATTTGCATCCCTTGGGACCCATTTTTCTTTGGGAGGAGTTCCCCCCTCTCTGAAGGAGAAGATCCTTTTCCCAGGATCCTCTGAGGATCCCTCTCCCTCAAATTGGAAGGTCTGTACCTCCTCCTCAAACTGAGTCTTTTTGGGTCTTTTGTTTCTCCTACCCCCCCTCTGCTTCTTAGGAGGCAGACTTTCAGGGGCAAGAGATTTTGTTTCCGGTTCCTGGGTTTCCAGGGGCTGTTTACAAGTGAGGAAGGAAGCTTCCTCCAAGGCTTTACACCCCCCTTCCCTTTGTGCCTCCTCCCTGGGGACCGGTGAGTTATCGGGGTGCTGCCCCCGTCATTGTTCTGGAGCATCAGGTCCAGAGTTGGGTGCGTTCTGCGCCGGCATGCTGATCTGAGGGTTCTGCTGAGCCCTCAGTATGTGACCCAGATCCCGTGCCATGTTTTGAACCTGGCGCTCTAACTGGGAAACCCGCTCAGGCTGATACGGGGCCCTGTTTTCTCCCCTGGGCTGATCCCGGGAAGGGTAGCTATCCCTTCTTTGGTAGTACCCCTGGTTGGGAAGATTTGGATACCCCTCCACCCTTGGCCTCCCCTCTCCCGGATTCGGTTGTCTGGGCTCAGGGAATTGGGGAAAGAAGGGTGGAGGATTTTGGGGTTGGAAGTTGGGTGGATACCTGGGGAAAATGTTCTGCCCAGGATTTGGAGAATTTCTGCCCTCTGGTGGGAAGTTAGGAGGGAAGTTCCCTGGGTTAGGTGCTTGGCTGGATCCCCCCCCTTGGGCTGGAGGAGTCCACACATAACCCAGGATGGGTCGATTTTCCTTGTAACGGGGACTTACATAATCAGGAGAGCGAGGGACCCCATTTGTGGGGCTGCCTCCCTGGCTCCCTGTCTGTGACTGGCCCGAGGACCTTCTGGGCCTAGCATTATTAGGTGCAGGTAGGTTTTTAGGCCCCCCCATCTCCAACTCTAAAACGGGGGTGAGCTTTACCTCTGCCACCTTGGCAGCAGCAGGGGTGTTGTTGGCTTTGGGTTTTTTTTGTGCATTATTTTTATTTTCTATTGGCTTCTGCACCTCATAGATCCGGGTCGCCTGTTCAATGACCCAGTCTAAAGATCTTTTCTCGTGAAAATCCCTCACGAGCTGGGTCATTATGTATTTGGGCTAGGCATGGAAAACGTATTAATAAATTCTCTGCTATCCGTGCACCCCCTTCTTGTGGTCTGTGCAAAAGCACGCTTTGACTCCTGCACAGATACTTGTGGGGCCTGATCCTCCCCACATTGTAAATTGTAGGCTGCCTTGCGAGCCTCTTGAGGATCTCTATGAGTAGAAAAATATTTCAAGATGGCCGCCTTATAGGTGGACCATCTTAAATGATTTTGGTCCTCCAGCCCCGCAAAGAAACTGGAGTATTCCGGGGAGAAGGTCCACTTTACATATTGAATACAGCTTTGGCTGTCCTTCAAATGGAAAGTCTCCATCATTTGCTCAAACAACTCTAAGTGCTCCCAAACAGAATACTTGGCGTTCTTATGATAAGGCGTGATGACGCTCCTGATTGCCTTAATCTGCTTTAAGGGGTCCTTAAGCAAGGCCCTTTTTGTCTTATTGGCCCTTTTGGTCCGGGTAACCCTGGTCCATTCATCTTCTGAATCAGAGGCACTGCTCCCAGAGGTTCCCGTCTGTTCTTCCAGGTTTTCCCGGATTCTGCGAGCCTGGGAATGGCTGGCAGAATGTGGGTACCTGGTCTCCTGTGTCCTGTACTGCTCAGAGGAGTCTTCAGATCCCTCCTTGCTGCCAGGATTTGATGGGTACCCCCCCCACTGACCTAACTGGGCAGAGGTTTTCAGGATGCCCTTAATGGGCCTACTCTCCTGGGGTTCCCCATCAAATTGCACTGTGCTTGGGTGCCCATACCCGGATGCCCGCCCCTCCATTCCTGGGTGGTACTGGCCTATGAGCCCCATGCTTCTGGCTGGATAGTAATCTGCCATCCCTGTGGCCCTGTGCTCATGTGCACCAGGGGACATGGGGGTGGCAGAGTCCAGGGACTGAGAGAGATAAAGGCCTCTGGTACTAGGGCTCCTGGTGTTATGCTCAGGAGTTTCTCTTTCCCAGCGAACCTCATCTCTATCCGCCCCTGCTCCCTGTTGCAATGCAAGAGCCTGCGCCTTCAGTTCCTCAGTTAAGGCCTTACTAGACTCTATCAGTCTCTCCTGCATCGCTACCTGTTGTTGGAGTCTATCATTGTGCTGGCAGTGAGCCTCATTCTCTCTCTGTGCCTCCGGATTGGTCCTGGAGCACTGGGCCAGTCTTTGCTGCAGGAGGGTTACCTCCTGAGATGTCTCCCTATTGGCCTGCTCCTTTCTTGCTAGAGCATCCTCCACCCTCCTGGTGTGCTCTAACAGGTTCTGGTGTTCTTTTTGGAGGTCACCCAGTCCCTGGTGGGCCAGGTGATTTTCTTCCATTTTTCTTTTTAAGTGGAAGACTTCCTGGCCTAAGGTGTCCCTTTCCTGACTAAGAGTCTGCATCTGTACCGTCAGGTCGTCCCTTTGCCTTTGGAAGGCACCAGATTTCTGGCGCTCCTGATCAAACTCTGCCTGGGTATCCAGGTCTTTCAGAATCATTTTATTGCTCTCTGCCTTCTCCCTATCTAGGTGGCTTTGCAGGGTGACTACCTGCTCAGCACATACCATATTGAAGTCTGACTGTTGCTCCAGCTTTTTCTGGCTCTGCAGTAGGGAGTCCAAACCTTCTTGGTACTCCTTCTGCAAGGCCAGAAACCTAGTATCCTGGTCCGCCTTTTCCTGTTGCAGCACATCCATAGCCTCCTTTATTTTAACGATATACTGCCTACTATCATTTTCTGACTCCTGGCTCCTCTGCAGCCTCTGCTCAGAAGAGTCCAGATCAGATTGGGCCTTCTGTAATGCCAGCAGTTGCCTACTCGCCAGATCTTGGCCTTCAGCACATTTGTCCTGCATGGCTCCCATATGTAAATATAAATATGCCGCTACCCTGGCAATCTTGTTGTGCTCATCCTTGGCCTTAGAGAACATATATAGTTCACTCAGGGCCACATGTAAGGGACCCTGGTCTCTCCATGAACCTGACCCTGTTTCCGTGATCTGGGGTGCGATTGCTTGCAACCAGACCGTCTGGTCCTGATGAGTCCACTCACCTCTCACAAATAGCTTATGTAAGAAGTGCTCTCTGGCTATTTTCATATCTACCAAGGTCGTCATTCTGGAATTTGAGTTCCTTCCTGATTTACACAAGTTTGTATTTTATTTTTGCAAAACAGACCTTTTCCTTAGAGCGTTCCTTTGAGGAGTGCTTTACAGCGTAACACAGCGTGGTGATCCGACCGGATATGTGTATCTGGTCAGCTGGCACACTGTATTAATCTGCAGAAATGGTAGATCTAACCCAAACGTCCCGCTCGAGCCCCCAATTTGTAAGAGGATTCAATTCAACACTACAGCTAAGTCAACGCCTAGTCTAGAATACTGAATGAAAACCCTTATTGATATATCTTTATGTCCAGTTCATGTGTTCTGGATGACTACCCCTATATAACACCCCTCTCTTGGAATCCCCCTGACACCACTGAGCCAAGAAGTAGTTCTGTTTTGCAAGTTTAAAGGTTTATTTGTTAATTTAAACAATATATATATATATCAAGCTTTATAATAAATTAATAATTGAATATCACACTGAATCTGAGCAGTAATCAATAATGGATAGTCTGGCACTAGCACACTTGTGAATAGGAACAGAAGAATAAGGTGGTAGAGAATGCTTTATATAAGTTCAGATGGATGTAATGTTGAATGAAAATGCAATACAGAAAATACTCAATATGATTTCAACAAAACAATGTAATCACTTTTCTCTGGCAATTCCCTCCCCCCTTTATGCAATGCAAGGAAATGGAAGGTAAGCACACAGTTCTCAGAAATGCAATCAAATGTAATTCAGTTCACCCCAGCAAGCTTAGACTACAGAAGTTTGAAACACAGGCCCAAAATGCTTTTATATGTGCTGGCAATGAAATGAAAAATATGCTAAAATGCTTTTAATTCCCTCTAGAGGTTCAGGTTGAGGATTAGTTGGTTTAAATTAGTTCAGGCTTACTTTAGCAATGTTCTAGGAATGATTGGCAGGTTGCAAACGACTTTCTAACAGTTCTAGCAAAAAGCTGCTGTTTTCACACGTGGAGGAATTTTCAAATCGCGGTAAAAATCGCGCGTGCGTTTTTCGCGATTGCGGCAAAAGTTACTGCAAGTCTCTAAGACAAACGGTCACAGAGATATGAGCGATTAAATAAAAGTAGTTTTTCGGATTTGGAATGTTAAAATTCAAAGTGACAAGTGACAGTTTTGCAAAATGACAAGGTAAAACTTCTAGGAGACAGTTCTGGTTAGATTAAAATAGATTGAATTATATTATTTTAACTAAGAGATTGGTTCTGCACAGTTATGCTAGGTACTCACAATATATTTAGAAATAGAATGGGCCTCGCCACGGATCTGGTCAGGTTTTCTTCACTCGCCACGGACGGTCTCTGCGCACAGCGTTTGGGTCAGCTCTACTCTGCTGGTCTGGTCTGGGTCTCTGGTTCTGATCAGGTCCGTGGGTCCGGATACAGCGGTCTCCGGTTCAGCTGGTCTCTCTCTGGATACAACACTGCTCTCTGGCAAATGGCAAGGGTTCTTGCAAAGAATTCAAACAGCTCACCTGGCTGTGATAGTGGCAATGATTTGAGGCCTGCTAAAGAGGGATTTAGCTTGTAGTTGACCTCTCTGCTACAAATTCTGAAGTAAAGTCTTGGTCTCTGAAGGTGGATAGATTGAAGTCTCTATGTTGGCTCTCTGAAGGTTGATGGAGGTAAAGTATGGATTTTCCCGGCAGAGCGTCCCGCAGCAAATGGATTTGAAGGTCCCTATCTGTCCTGACTGTCTGCTTTTATGTGTTTTTAAAATGGGTGTGTGTGCAGCATCACTAAGCTCTACCCCTCTCCACTTGTCATTGGCCACTTCATCCTCTTCCCCTTGATTGGGGGAATGAAATGAAGTGTCATCATGATGAGGTCTGTTTATGATACAGAGAACCCACCCCTGTCAAATTACACACAATCTATATTTTGACCCAAAAGACATATTTGCACAATTACACATTTGTTTAAAATTACATGCACCCATCACATATCACAGGAGGTATACCCTGTCCAAATCTGCTCTTCCTGAGAGCTTGCATTGAGAAATGGCAACATATTTCACTTTTTAACTGGTTTCGCAATATCGGACATTAACCCAAAATTACACACATGTGCGCAAGGTGTATGGACATTACTTGATGAAGTGTCAGATTTTTAACATGCATACATTTTAAGTAATACCCTCTTAACTGCTAGCTTGCCCCCAGATCATACCACTGGTTCTAAAAACCTCTTAAAATGTGGGCAGGAAAATCACAAGAATTATGGTATCATTTAAATAATTATGACAAGTCCGTACTATGAGTTATTCATCTTTTTCTAAAACTATATTCTGGCTACAGGGGTGTGGTTTCCCCCCAGCACAAGGTTGAATTTCTGGTTTTTCCAGTTCTGCCAAGCCAGCTTGCTCTCACAGGCAGTGCTCCTCCCCTTTACTTCCAGGAGGAAGCCACTTTTACGGCCCCCGTAATAAAACATTTGCCTGAGTCAGGACAGGGCTTTGTTCAATTTCCTGCAGAGCCCAGGTAATTCAATCAGAGAAGTGTCATATCCCTTTTGGTGGGAGCAGCAAAAGGGCAGCTAGGCCTGGGAACACAGCTGTTGTGCAAGTCTCAACTCCTGTCGGGGGTAGCTGGTGGGCAGAATTCAGTTCCTTAAGCCAGGCCCCAGCTAATGTCACTTTTAGTTACCCAGTTTTCTGCATTCAAATAAACTAACCATTTTTTACATATGCAGCTAAAATGCTGATTCTAAGTTTAAAACTATGACATTTAAACAATTGCAACCTATGTGACACTCAAAAGTAGGTCACTCATTTCTTTTAAACATTTAGATTTTTAGTGTCTTTCAGTCCAAATTTACTTAAACTGCTGAAATCCACAGCTCAGCCAGTCTCGTTATAAACCTTCAAGTCACTTCAGAATATAACTTTACATTGTATCCACCTCTCAGTAAGTCTTTCTTTGGCCTGCTTTGGGTTCATCTATTCAGTTTTACACAAAAAAAAAAGTCTGGTGTTGTTTTAAAACGCCGGCTTTCTGATAGTGGTGAGTACTGGTAATGCACCCATTTTTGGGATTTAAGAAAATGAATTCCCCACAATTCTAGGTTGCTTTTGGCAATCAGCATTGCCATTCCCAATGGTTTCAGACTACTGTGTGGGTAGTCCAATGGTGGTTTTAGGCAGTGCCCTTCTGTGCCCATAACATCGGCAAAAAGAGTGGCAGCCTATTCTTCATGCATTTCCCTGTGCATTTTCTGGGAAGCTCTGGCCATCATGATGTTTTCCATGTCAGTACTGCACAGTTTTGAGGTAGGGCTTGGATGCATGGATAAAAACATCCCACAAGGTTCAGCTTGGTTCCTTTCTTTCCACCACCTCTCTCTCTACATGTGGTGTTCCCCAGGGCTCTATCCTCTCCCCTGGCTCTTCAACGTCTATCTGGCACATTTAGCCCTCCTGATCTCTACCTTCACCTCTAACTTTCAGTGTTATGGAGATGACACACAGCTCTCTTTCAAGCTACACTCAGCCTCCTCCTCCTCCTCGCTCATCCCTGACTGTCTATCTGCTATTCAGTCAGGGTGCACCCTAGCGATCTCTACCTCAATGCCAGCAAAACTGAGATCCTTCTCATTGTGTGCCCTGCTCCCGCTTTCCCTCTCTCACTCTTGATGCCCTCCTTGGGCCCTCGCCCCTCACCCTCTTGTGAGGCAGAAAACCTTGGAGTGACCTTCTACTACAAACATCCCTCTCCACACATCACAGACCTTTTTAAGAAGGCCCACTTCCAGCTGTACCTCCTCAGAAGTGTTCTCCCTTTTCTCACTTTCCCACAGAAGCTCACTGTCTCCAGAGCTCTGGTTCTCTCTAGGCTGGATTACTGCAACAGCCTCTTTTTCAATCTGCCTACCTCTACTCTTTGTCCTCTTCAACTCCTTCAGAACAGGACCGATAGACTTATCCTTGGCCTCAAGCCCAGGGACTGCGTTTCTCCAGACCTGAAATCCCTCTACTGACTCCCGGTGGCTGCAAGGATCAAGTTTAAGCCCCTCTGCATCATCCACAAGGCTTTTTGGGGCAGTGGCCCTTACTATCTTCAACACTCTCTTGCTTAGTACCTTCCTCCTAGAGCACTTCACTTGTCTACTTCTAACTCTCTGTGGGTGAGTCGCTTCTCCAAGCAGAGATTGGGGGTTAGAACTCTATCCTCTGCAGTTGCCCCTTCTGGAATGGCCTCCCTGTCTCTCTCCGCCTTGAGCCACGCCTCCTTAAATTCTGGAAAATCCTCAAAACCTATCTTTTCTCCTCTTCTTTCTCTCTCCATCTACCTTGCTAACCTTCCCTTGCTCCTGATAAGTCTGCTGGCTGGCCACCTGGTTGTCCTCTGAGTCTTACAGGACACCAGACACCCCCCTGACCAGTCCCCCTGCACTTCGCCGCCTGGCCATACTTGCACTGCCTCCTGGCTAACCTTATACTACCGGGCTGGGATTGACTATTGTAGTCAAAGCCTTCCAGCACTTATCTCGGGGCTCTGGATGCACTTCTCCCTGTACCCTCTCTCCTGCACTTCTTGTGTGTGCACTTGCATGATCTTAATGACACAAGGCCTTGAAAGATCGTTGCCTTGTCCTCTCTATGTTCACCCTCCCTCGCCTTGTTGCACCTTGAAACACTTGTGTATAGGCACAAAATAAATAACAAATCAATCAATCAATCAACCTCCTCTGTTGATGTCAATGGATGTTCATTGCAGCTGTGGAATACCAGTGTATTTACTTGTGCTGGCACATGTACCCCAGAGTGTCTTGTGACTGATGGTGTTGAAAGTGAGTTGAACAATAACTTTAATTGGCCACATGCAGTGCCCTTGTCACACGTAATAAATACAATCTGATGAACAGAGAATTAAATGTGAAAAAGATACACATGTAAGTGTTTTCATGGCTACAACACAAGCTATTCTGCTGTCTCTTAGTGTTGACCAACCCTCTTCTTCCCTATAACAGCTAGGCAAAAGCAACAGAGAAGTGGTGTGCTGGGATTTTTATAAGGCCACCAAATCTTACCAAGAGCATTGGTGGTTCTGACTGACCTACCATTTTCTGACACGTTGATGCATCCTCCCACACAATATCAAACTAGTCCCCTCTCTCTTGTCTTTCATTAAAGAACAAAAACAAATCCCATCAAAGAATCCGTCATTAACCTTTGACACTATTCTTCAGCTCTCCTTACTCAAAAATCTCTAACTGCACTTCTCCTGATTCCCGTGCTTCTCTTCTCGCTTTCTTCTCTCTTGCCAGCTGGCTTCTGACTGATTGGCACCTCATTCCAGCCTTGTACAGTGCTATGTTGGTATTGAGTTTGCATTGAACCTTTAAACACCTAAAAAGTGCTGAACCTTTAAACACCTAAAAAGTGCTGGAATTGGTACAGAATTTCCTAGATATGGATTCAGCAAAAAAAGACTCCCCTGATCTTCCTTCCGGAAAAGTCCAGTTACTCCGTTCAATTGGTTTAGAGTGTTCAGACTGCTTTAAGCAGGGCCATGCCAGGATTCAAACCCAGGTTGTTAGGACTGGGGGCAAGAGTTTTACCCACAAGACCACATGTGTCTGAAATTGCTCATTAGGATTGTATTTAATGCATCCCTTTACAATATTGGAAACGCTCCTCTCTTGGTTCTTTTTCCAGGTATTTGTTCTTAATCGTCTGAGAGGCCAATGCTTATAGGAGAGGGTGAGAAGAATTCCCCCCCTGCCCCTTCGCTGGTGGGATCCCACAGTAAATTATGTCCATTTCCATAATTGCCCCGTATTACACATACATTCGTATATACAGACATGTTTTCAAGTTACGCATATGGTGTCTAGGTCATTTCACAGGCAGGGACAATGATAGAAGAAGGACTAACAACCGGTCTTGTGCAAGACACAAGATGGCCATGCTGTTTCTCTGTAAATCTGCTGCAAAAGCAGATACACATTGGATTCGGCATCACCATTAGGCATCATGATAAAGTGAAGAAAGATCTGTATGCTTTGGATTGGGCAAACACGGTGGATGAATTCCATGCTTATCCATCCCTTGGTCACTTAAAACATGACTATAGAAAAATGGGAATCTTGGCTCCCTATTTATCAACATATGCCAGCAGATCCAGGCGTTCCCCTTTTATGAGATTTCGACTGAATTTATTGTATACAAAGGAAATTCTTTTGAGATATGGTCAGGGTGAGCTGGAAGCTGTCAACTGTAGATTCTGTACCCAAAATAAAGAAACCATTAGGCATTTACTGTTGGGGTGTTAAGCTCTTGAAAGAAAAGGAGTAAGAGCACTTTTTAAGTTTAAGAAGTTTCAGTTTTTATCAAGCAATCAATTTTGGAATGACTGTTTGCCAGGTTTAGCCACATTAATTGTGAACGCAGTGTGTACAGTCTTCAAATCACTTATAATGAATCTCACTGATATTTGTTGATTTATATTAGCTAGTAAGGAAGGAGATTATTTTATGTTTGTATTTGCATTTGTTAATTTAGAATTTATTGGATGTAGTTGAATTCAAGTTGTCCTTGTTTTTTTTTATTTTTCTTGATTGTTTTATTTGAAAATGAATGTTGTGGATGGTATTGTTTTAATATGGATTTGTTAAAGGTTGAATTAAGTTTTAACCAATAAAACGAGAAAAAAAAATACATAAAAAAGAATGAGACATCATTTTGATATTACGAACCCTCAGGCATTGGACCGCTGCTTATTATTACCCACAGTGTGTGGTGCTCATTTATCGACCTCAGACAGATGAAAGGCTGAGTTTGACCCTGCCAGGATTCGAACCTGCGTCAGCAGGCTCCTCTGCACAGATGTCAAAGCCAGCTCTACTTGCTATACTATTAGCACGATGTCAAAGCGAGCGCTCTACTCGCTGTGCTATTCGGACCTTGATGTGATCCACAGTGATCGAGCAGGCAGTTGTCATACCAAGTAATTTTCCAGCATGCACTGTATGTCTGTTGGCACTGTTACCCTCTGGCACTCATGCTGACTTACCTGTTCCTGGTGTTGAAGTGCTTTTCAGCTGTCAGTGGTGCCCGGGGACGGAAATAATATGCGGATGGACAGTAATGTTGGCTGTTACTGATGCATATTTGAAATACTGCATACACAGCAGGAATGGCCCTCTTCTCCTTAGACATGCAGAGTGCTTAAATGCTTACAACGTCTTATACATGTTGCTTGAACGGTGAATTGTCTCTGGGAAAACCTGGGAGAAAAAAGTGAGCGACAGTGAGTGGAATCAAGGCCTTACTCGACTGATCTTCCACTCGGCGTGCATGTTCACATGACTCCCGTCGCCCAGGTGGATGGACCACAAGTTAAGCGCTCACACTCCACAAGTTTGACTACTACAGCAGTGCCAGCTCAGCTTTTCATCCTTCCAAGATCAATGCATTGAGTATCATTAAAGGGGGGAAAACGTATCCCGATTTTTGCAGCTGCGCTTAGAAGCAGAAGAGTTCGACATTAACCACTATAGAAAAACACAAACAATCATTATTATTTGCATTGTTATTATTCCTGCTCTGCTATATGGTCAGTTTCACCAAGACTGGCAGATTTCGAGATGGGCGGTTCGTATGGTGCTATGAGCTGTCCCAATTTCTTCTCTGGCTCAGCTGCCAATGGGCGTCTTTGTTTCCACGAGCAGCCTGCCAAGAGCCAGGTGTGAAGAGCAATTACTCAACATGAAAATAAAAACGTGATTGCATACTGGATTGCGCTGAATGCTATCTTTACAAAACACCCTCATGAAAGCAGCGTTGGTTGGCAGCAAAGATTGACACCCAGAAATGGAACCTGGGGACGGGATTCACACACCATTGCTCACAAGAGTGCGGGAGTAACGAGGCGCGAGGCCGCATGAACTCATAGACTGTCGAGTCCATCACAATGTAGCTACATTTCTCATTAGAATGTAGAGCGGCTGCACTCACTATGATCACATATTACTAACGTCCCTCTGCCAAGCTTCTACGTCAGCACAATCAGATAGACAACACCCTGGGTGATGCATAGAATAGCAGGCCCAAAAAGCGCCAGTGAACCTGTTGTGCAGGGAGCACTGGTGAAGAAAACAGATTTCAGCCTCCATTTTAAAAAGTGACGTTATGCAACGATATGCAGAGAACGAAGAAAGGTGAAGTAGTTTATAGTTTACTTCTCTGACACCAGCTAGAGCAAGGCAATTTGCAGATAACCTTAAAGGATAATATCCCCACCAAGCAATGAAGTCATCGTGATTGACAAGCCAATCAGCAGGAGATTTAATGCAGAGGGATGTGGAAGGACGGCTTGGCCTAGTCAATGGATAGACCACTCGTGTTAGGAAAACAGCACACCACGAGGGGGCTCGATTCTCCTATCGATAGCTGTATGCTGCAGGTTCTAAAGGGGACAGTGTTTCTTTTATTACCCAGCCCAGGGTCGGACTGGGTCATAAAATTGTCTGAGGAGCCAATGAAAAAGGGTCCCGCAGTTGTAAATGGCTATTCATTCCTTTTGTGACACTCTTTGAAGAGTAACGCGTTTTTTTGGGGGTCCGGGGGGGGTTAAAGTGTGATGCAAATTATACATTTTAAATAATATTCAGCAAGACTGGTCAATATTTATAGTCGCAGAGTCAGTGAATTAACTCCTCATCCATTTGGCCCAAATCGGCCAAAAAACGGGCCCAACTTGAGCCAAAAAACTGGCCCACATTAGCATGTTGTGTTTTTGGTTCGGCCATGGGCCTATTGTCCCATGCGCCAGGCCGAGTTGACCCAGCTACATTCCCTTTCCCTCTGAATTTTCAGAGAAGGAGATAAATAGAATCATTGCTGGTACTTAGCCACAAATGTACCCGAAGCATGCTTGGCCCTCAGGACTTGTATAGAAAGTAGGTAGAGGGGACGATGATGAATAAATCATCTTCCCTATGCTTAAGCAAAATAGTATTTGTGTCACCTATGGACGGATTTGGATGAGCCACATGAAAGGATCCTTTGAATACCACGAGAATGGCACAGGCCTAGGTAGCGCCTTCTCCTGAGAGAACCGCTTCTGCCGAAGTACAGGTGGGGGGACGGTGTCTTTAATTTATGCTCATGTCTCAGTGAATCACACACATCGGCATCACCTAAGAAACTGATTTAGCATCAGTTTCATGGGAATGTCAAAACAGCCTCCCCCGGCCCGACTCTTAATGAAGCTGGAGCTGCAAGGAGGGCCCCGGGATATGATGGTAGGCTCTCACCAAGTAAAAGGTACCCCAGTGAATTCAGAATTTACACAAAAATACCAGGGAAAAACATTTCCCTTAGGATGCAGTGCAATGTAGGTGATTTAAGAAAAAAGCAACAACATATCAAATTAAAAAATATGAAATTGACAGGATGAAAGAGATTTGTAATGATCAGGCATAAACAAGAAAACCAGCATTCTCCAGTTGCACTCCAGAACCTTGGTACAGCTTACTCATTCATGACAGATTAGCCCCGTCACCACCGCAATTCAGAAAAGAGATGTAGAGGTTCGACAAATAACATCAGGATGGCCAAGTAAATGTATGACCCCGCCCCCTCCTTTTGTAAACTCAACACATCTTCCCCTCCATGTGTAGCGCTCTGCTGCTTCCGAGCTGAGGACATGTTTTTCAACTCTCATACATACATCCACCCAAAAGGGTCCTATTAATCCTCTACCCCTAAGACAAATACACACAGAGGAGAACATATTTGCATGGGTCACAAATCATTTGCATAAAGGCCAGCAGTGATTCCCATCATTGCAGGATAGCTTTCAGAAACATATCCGGACCTACTCATGTAACAATAGAGTAAAACCCTCCTGAAAGGTACAGTGGCAAAAAGACAGGAAAGGGAATGTGGATCGAATTATTTGGTCTTAAATCAATCAACTGGTCTTCACCATTGGGGCCGGCTGGAAGTCTTTGAATTCAAGATCACAGGTTTAACAATGTGAAATTGCAAGGAGACCCAAAACAGTATTACTGCATTTGAAAAGGAGACTTTGGACCAGCCTTTGCAGTGTCAATTGTGGTCAGGAATTGTCTACTTTGTAGGGCTAGAGACAGCACTGATGTTGTGTCATGCAGCTGCCGTTGTATTGTGTTTTTTTGCACAACAATCAAACACATAGGGAACAGTTGCAAGCTTTGGTAACTTCAATAGTTTGGGATTTTTCGGTTTTTCCTTGCCCTTTCGCTTTAGTTTTAAATACATTAATTTGTGTTGTTCCCAATGGGACCAGCTCAGAAATCATGAACGCTGAAGTACCCATCAACTCACCACTGTTACTAGGTGAGCTGTTCGTCTCTGCTGGCTGATTAAATGCTTCTAACATTTCAACTGAGCAAGTGAGGGATGAAGCCTGTAGCTTATACAGCCTGCTTCGTAGGTCCATTAAATGCAGTGATCATCATACCAACCAGCATGGCATTATCAATGTTACAACACATCTTTAAATCCCAGTTACCTGTGCCATTAACATTGTACAAAAGAATCCTGCAACCACTACACATCTGTTTGCTACAGCTAGAAGGTAGCCCCGTACCAATCTAAAATAGAATGCTGACATACCTGATGCATGAGGCCATACGTAGGAAGACATGTACTGCTTGACAGCTATTGTGGGCAGCCAGAGGAGAATACTATGCTGTACCAATGCACAACACCAGTTTACTAGTCATACCCATGTAAAGAGGGAATCGACATTCTGGTACACATGGTAGTTATCATGTAAGTAAAGTACATGTGGCCATGTTGGCTGAGAGACATTTAGGTTTCCTTCATGACTTACTGATTACCTCGGAGGCAGCTGCTATATTCAGTACTTGCATGCAAGATTCACACATAATAACAGAGCATACGCCCTTTGCATACCACAAACCCACCAGCCAAGTGCAGCACTCAGTTTCGACATGTAGACATATCAGACGCTGACCCATGTGTAGGCTGGGGGAGGGGGGTTAATTTCACTGCATCCCACACTCCCCAGTGAGATGAAGCGAAAGAGAGAGGCATTGATGTGTAGCTCTGAGA
Organism: Ambystoma mexicanum; assembly: GCF_040938575.1. Taxonomy (NCBI): domain Eukaryota; kingdom Metazoa; phylum Chordata; class Amphibia; order Caudata; family Ambystomatidae; genus Ambystoma; species Ambystoma mexicanum. Next base: position 400,781,743 of record NC_090922.1, read on the forward strand.
GTGCCTTTCGGCCTCACAAATAGGAAGTTGTTGTGGGATTCCCTCAGTAAGGAACACTTGAGGAAATGGTATGCAAAACAACTAGAGGTGCCTCACGATGGTAATGTGGCAAGAGTCAGGCTGAGGGGGGAGATCTATGTAGGGATGGGTGTCAGACAGGGGTGTGTGCTGGCTCAGACCCTAGTTAGTCTTTTTGGGGATGACTTTGAGGAGTTGCCGGCTGGCCCGTAACTGCATGTTCCCAAAGCGGGAGGTCAGGATGTTCTACTCCTGCTATTTGCGAACGACGCTGTGTGTAAATGGTAATTAACAAAAGCAACACAAAGGCAATGGCAATGCACATTGATACATCAAGGTGTGGGCTGCAGGTTGAAAGGAGTAGATAGGAATGAAACTAATCTACTGGCTGGAGTCTGGGATTTAATAGGAGATTCAACAGGAAGTGTGGGGGAATTCCCCTGCACAGACCTTACATGTTTTTCAATAGAAGTCTATCCCTGCAGCTCTCTATGGTGCTGAAGTCTGGGGCTATAAACAATGTGCTGTGGTGACTGCAGCTGAACATTCATTCGTTAGGAGCCTCTCTCTGTTGTCAAAGGGAACTGCGACCGGTCTCCTGTTTCTAACAATGGGGTATCCTATCGCCGATCAGAACTCTTACCAATTGCATATCCGATTAGGCTAATATGTAACCCAGAGTCCCAAGTATACCAAATCAAAATGAAACCTACTTCATGTTTGGATGCTTGTATGAAGATCCCATGGCTGGCCTGGGTGAAGAAAACTGTGTAGGCAATGCGATTTGGGACTCTTTGCTTTGGGAGTGTCCAACTATGGTTAATGGGACTCCCTAAGGGAAGGGAATTGAGATTATGTATGCAAGAGTGGGGCTGACGTTGGGTAAACTCGACAAGAACCCATTGCTGTCCTGATATTTAAAAGAAAAGAAGCCAGGTTGTGTGAAATTTCAATTGGGGTGCTGCTCTTTGTGCTATCTGACTGCGAATGGGGCAAAGGACCTAGAGCTAGACACTGTGAATGTGACCATAAGACTCCGGAGACCAAGCTGCACTTTGTTACACTTAAGCCTGCAATTTCACAAATGGAGATGGAAGGGAGAGCTCATCCTTCTTTATGTCAAACAATATTAAAACCTTTTCAGGGTGATATGGAACAATGCACATAAATGTGATGGCGACAGAAGCTCACTATCTCACTGCAACTTTGCAAAAAAGAAAAAGGTCCCTTGCTTCCTACATTTGCAGGCCTTGCGGAGAGAGAGAAAGGGAGAGCTGCGAGAAAAGTATGTGGGGGTTGTTTCACGAATATTTTGATTGCTTGTGTCTTGCTAAGAAAAGAAAACAAATATTGTTTTTTCAGGTATTTGGAACCTGATATATTGCAAAACAATACATCATTATATTTGGATAGTATATTTCTAAGATGTTTTTAAAATTGCTTTTTTACATAGCAAGCTAATGATGATAATGGGATGAGGACAACATAGTAAGCACGATAGAAAACGAGCCAGAGAGACTGTGTGTGAGAGAAAGAAAGAGAAAGAGAGAGAGAGCGAGAGAGAGAGAGCGAGAGAGAGAGAGAGAGAGAGAGACATATAGAGGGGAAAAGATGAAATGATATAGGAAACAATACAGATTGGGTGCCAAGGACATGGAGGCTATGACTGTGACTGACTGAGAGACTGTGGGCCTCAACGGATACTGCTCAACTGTATTTGTGTTACCGCCCACCAGTCTGGCGGTATTATAAGGGAGGACTGCATCAAAGAATTGTGAGAAAGAAGAAGGAAAGTAATGCAGGAGAAGGACTATGGTGAGGAACTGTAACAAAGGAAGCACAGTGTGATAAAGACTGTGCTGAAGGAGAAGGGCAGTTCTTAAGTACTATGACAAAGTACAATAATGGTGATGAAGTTGAAAGACTGTGATGAAGGGAATGGATTGTGATGAAGAATAAGGACATGATGAAGGAGATTGACTCACAAGGGAAAAGGGCTGTGACAAAGGAAAAGAAATATACCGAAGGATTGTTGTGAAATAAATTGAGTTTGTTGAAAGAGAAGGACTGTGCTGATGGAGGATTATGATGAAGCAGAAGAAATGTGTTGAAGATGAAGGACTGTGATGAAGACAGTCTGTACCGAAGGACATGGATTGTGGTGAAGGACTGTGAAATAGGTGAAGGACTTCAATGAAAGGCTAATGAAGGAGAAATACTGTGCTGAAAGATTAATAAAGGAGGGGGACTGTGATGAAGGACTATGATTAAGGAGAAGGACTGGTGAAAGCCAATAACTACGTTTGAGAATGGCAGTGATGAATGACTGTGAGGGGGCGGGGCTAACCTCCATTTTGAAGGTTTATAATTTATAATTGGCTATTTATTAATATTTTAGATGTGCATGCTCAACCCCCAATTATGTATGTTAGCCAGAGATTGGACAAAGGGAGCATGTAACACAGAGGGAAAATGGGAGCCTGTAGGAAGTTCACAAAGGAGTAATCTATGCAATAAGAGTCCAGCAAATTTGGATGAGTGTGGAGGGTGTTCGGGTGAAGTCAGGAGCAGAGGTGACCCAAGAATCCAGTGAGGAGGGAGTGGCAGGCGGAGAAGGATTCTGAGCATCGTGTTGGCATGCTCTGAGAGAGTGACGGTAAGGTGTTGGGCCTAGAGGGTGGCTCCAATTGAGTTGTACATGCATGCGGGAGAGAGACTGATTTGAAAACTGTATGTGTATTGCATTAAAATCTTATTTAGACAAATCACTTAAAATACGTGTCAGATGCATGCCTTACTTGTGCTTTTTTCTAGGCCAAGTCAGGGTAGCAAAAGGGTCTGTCCTTTCGGAGAGCCACCCCAACCTCTGACTGAACAGGGGGAGGAGAAGCTGGACCCAAGGGCAGATACTGGTCTTGGGAAAAACACAATGATGGGGAACAAAAACCTACAGCGTGGAAGCGTAGTCACAAAATCCAGGTCAGCAAGGTAGGATGATGTTGCAAAGTAGGCTAAGGCAGTTGAGAAGGCTAACAAGCCAGGGCTGGGCATCATCAGGAGCAGAAAACAAAATGAAGAGGATGTAGCAAAACACAGAGAGGGGAATTCAGAAGCAGCAAAAATAATGTGGGAGCAAAAACGGGCAACAAGGGAATAAAAAGAGTTTAGAGTGGTAGCAGGTAGCAGAAATTACAAGGCAGAGGAGAAACGAGCATCATGGTAACAAGGAAACAGTTGCAACACAAGAGCTTACCAGTGATTCTTGTAGGCAGTGTTTGGTGGAAATGCCTTCGGCAGGCTGCGTCGCATTCAACCCGACACTCCATTGCGGTGGCCATCTTGCGGAAGTCAGGGTGTAGCAACGTGTCTGCCATGATGGATTGGGCACCCTCTTCCGCCACTGCACCAGAGCAAGACTTGCGGCTGCAGGTGAGTTGTTCTGACAATGAGCCTTTAGCATGTTTCATACATTTAATGTTTAATATTGTAACACCCGAAATGTATTAAAAGTATAAACTGAGCCAAATTATCAAACATATCAACTTAACCATTAGCAAAAGTATCAACTGAGTCTACACGTGTTTCAAGCTTAACTATTCTTCAGGGTCCTAAACTGTAACCAATGGTTAGTAATAAATTCATCAACATTTCTTTCGTAATCACTAATTACATCCAAGCTCCAATATTTAACAGAAATTGATTCTCATTTCATAATTATTTGTACTTCTATAGTTGGACATGTTATATTAGTCCAAAAATAAATCATGTACATGGCATTTCTATTATGTGTATTATTTTACATGTTAAGTCAATATTCAGTTAATAATCACAAACACAAAAACAGACACAACTCATAAAGACAATTGTTTTAAAATATAAACGGGAAATGAAATAAAACACAAGATAATAAACAATAATACAGAGATAGAGAAGAAAATAAAAATAAACATAATTAATTTGAGATTAGTTATTAAGGCAAGCAAAATGAATGAATATGAAGCACTAATGTCTAATAGTTCACATTTTGAAATTTGCAATTGTATCTTGTACATTTCGCCTATTAGAAAGGCTTTGTGCATATCTACATTCTTGCATTTGATGTTCATATTTCTCTGGTTTACCCATCCAGTCGATGCACCATCCACATCAGGCAGTGCAGTGAATACCCATTTAGTTATACATGCTACTGAGAGTGACGTATAAGGAATGCTATGATAAGGGCACTGTTGGGGTACTGCTGGTGATTGAATTAAGCATGTATCTATTTACCTGTTGACGAATATGTAGTTTCTTAATTGGTAACATCAATACTTATCTGACCATTGTGTACACGTTTATGTCCCAAAGTCAAGAGAAACAGATGCATGAAAATGTAATTATTACTTCTGATGCACTATGTTAAGAAACACTTGTACACAGGCTCAATTGATCATTTTGATATTCGTTAAGTTGATACATTTGATAATTTGGCTCAGTTGATACTTTTGAAAAAGTTAAGTTGTAAGTTAAATGTGTGAAACATACAAAATACTAATTTGAAGTGTGCAATACACATACAGAGATTCTCTCCATATAAGTCGTTACTTCAAAGATATGCATGGGTAGGTGCCAATATCATCCAAGAAAGCATCAGTAGTGTATCAGTAACAGAGGTAATCAGAGAAGTTTCTAAGGGCCTCATCAGGGCATGGGCGGAGCAGCAAAAATGTGGCATTAACGCTATTACTGCTGCATTACCGCTCCACCCAATCCCGAGTTTGGGTAGAAAGCTGGAGATTGTCCTCCAGCTCAGCAGCATTTTTTGGCACTATTACCGCCGGCGCTGTTACCGCCAGCGGTAATAGTGTCGAAAATCCCCATAGAGTCCTAGGGGCTCTCAAGAAAATGGGGAATTTCAGCCTTACCACTACTCGGGATTCGGTATTAGTAGCGCTGGACTGAGCAATGATAACGCTAATAGCATTGGCGGTATGCCATCGCAATTACCACCGGGATACCGGCAAGCCTATGATGAGGCCCTAAAACTCTTGGAAGATTTGCAACACCTGAGATATTCTAAAAAATAAGACGTTTTTAATTTTAGCACAACAAGCATAGGCATATTTTCTCTGTTATGGTTCTATTTAGAAAAGGGGGAGTTGAGAGTAGAGATAGGAAGGGGAGAGGTTTGTGATGCTGAGTGTATGTGTGTGGGTGAGTGTGAGAGAAAGAGAGAGTGAGTGAGAGATAGAGCAGGAGAGAAAAGTGAGAGGCAGGAAGCTAAGAAGAGTAGAGGCAGATCTAGGGGTGGGAGTGAGGTGTGTTGGAGAGATTGGAGACCGAGAGGGAGTTGGAAGTGGGAGAAAGGAGAGGGGTAGAGGGTGAGAGAGAGGGGGAGGGAAATAGAGGGAGGTGAGAACAGTGATGGAAGTAAAGGGAGTATGTGGTCATACAAGTTGGCAGATCGAGGTAGCAGCTTTACAAGAGACTAGTAAGATCTGAGGGAGAAACATGGTCAGTGAGAGAGAGAGAAAGACAAAGAGAGAGAGAGAGTAAGAGAGGTAAGAAGAGTACATGGTACTGGCCATTGAGAGGGAGGAGCCAGCAAAACCAGGAACAAGTTTAAGTCCCTTAGAAAGACCCAGAGGGATATATTTAGAAAATGCCACTGCCCTAAGGCCCCCACTGTAGGGAAAAGGGAAAGATCTAGAGAGTATGGGTTTCCATCTACAGACATCAGGGAACCTACAAGAAGTCTTCAGGATTGATCTAGGGACTGCTCACATGACCCCTGACAAAATTACTTCTGGATTCCTTTGGATATATAGGCACTGTCCTTTGGGCGTCCATTCGCCCGGGTATCTAGAGCAAAGGGAAAAGAGAGTTAAGGGTTACTGCTATATCCTTCTCTACTTCATTCTGTGTTCACTGTTAGCCCTGTTTGCCACAGGTTGCCACAAAAATGGCTTGCATAAAGCACACAAACAACATCCAAATCATACTCCAACACTACACTCCACTTTAACAGCTAATTGCATATACCTGCATTTTTCCCAGCTGCCACTCTGCACCTGCTCACACACTTGACATTAATGAACTCATTCGCACACACTCCCCAGATATACTCTTCCTTACAGAAACATGGCTTAAACCCCACCACACACCTATTAGCCCTGACATGCTTCCCACACATCAATCTCAGAGACCACCCACACAAACAAGGTAGTGGCATTGCCTTCATATATGAAGACACACTCACACTTAGTAATCCCACACACCCCATACGCATCCTTTGAGGCACTCTCTCACTTGCTCCCCTCCATCACACCATATTCCACCTTTCTCCACCTCTTTTATGCCCTGCAACACACAACCCCAACTTCCCCACCGACTGGACTGACTTCACTACTAACAACCACACCTCCTCCTGCAACAGCATCTACCTTGGCGACTTCAACACTGGTAGTTCCCTTCCAGACACCAGTCCGATACTAAAGACTATTCTCGCACCACTCATCACTTATGACCTCACACAACTCATCACCTATTCCCCACAAATTGCTGGCAACACCCTGGAACTTTTGATCACAAGTATAGATCATGTCTCTGTGGATAATCAAATCGGTCTATTGTGGTCTGACTTTTTTACTATCTTTTTCATGCTCAAACTATCACACAAAATCCCACCACCTGCCACAAATCCTCATCACCCCCAGCCAGAGAAACCAAACACATTACAGACATTGTGTTAGCACCATTCATACCGCTCCCCCTCCCCACACACACATCCCTTCATTCTACTCCACCAATGCAGCACCATCATCACAGAGACGCTCGACAAATTAGCACCCCTCAAATTACACAAAACCACACAACAATCACCACAAACCTTGGTTCAACTGTTTCAAAAACAGAGGAATCTTAGCTGGTCTGGTTTTCAGGAACTGTGAGTCCTACTCTAGGATCTCAAATGCCAAGGTTAGTCCTTTTGTAAGGCTTCCAAGCACAGGGAAGGCTGGCACACACCTTCAGGGGTAATGCAGCATAGTGAGGTCCTGGACAACACTGTGGCTGGCAGAGATATAGCTCTTGATCCCGCAGCAGTGTTCAGCCCCAATGGTCCCATGTGATAATTAGGGGACAGAGCTCACCTATGTCTTGGGACTCCTGCCTTCATCTCCCTACTGGAGAACTTTAGAAAAGACTTTTCTCCCAGCAGGGTCCAGCAGGGTCCAAAAGGTGATTAAAAAAAGTGGTGTGAGACGTCTTAAATGCCCACAGGTGATTGGACTAAAGCTGACCTGCATTTGTAGCCCAATCCCTGCTCTTAAAAGAAGTGGACATTGCCCTTTTGACATCACGCCCAAAGTGCTTTGCTCTAGAGGAAGTGGAGGGGACAGAAAGGAGAGATAGGCAGAGAAAAACTAGAAGTTAGGAGTCTTCACTAACTGTACAGAGCTCTCCAGTTTATTCCAAACCCTCGCTTCCCTGTCAAAGGCCTTTAGAAATGCAGCACTGTGGTGGGAGGCTATTCCCTTTGAATGGATGTGCTCCTTTGATGCCTGGGCCTAGAACAGCTGCCTGTTGTGCGACTGTCTCTGGAGGAGGGTGTTACCTACTTCCACAAAGAGACCAACAAGGAAGAATAGCTATTTAGGTTCCCGTGCTGTAACTTTGACAGGGTCAGCCTGTCTGTCCAGGATACACATCCCTTGACATCTCTGTGCTAGCTCTCAGAAACATACACAAGTGTGATATCAAATTGGACGTGGCTTCAATGATTATAAATAGGGCCATGCACTATACCTTAACTCGGGCATGGCTTATTTCAGAGTTTAAGGGAAGACAAAGGCTAGGAACCTGCGGCGAGGGCTACATACCCTATAGCAAACTAGTTAGTTAAACAATTTAACAAAAGGTTGTTGACTTAGTAATGGATCTTTTTAAGCAAGAACTACATAACACAATTCATATAAATAAAAAAAAGATAACCATTGTAATTACTGAAGATAGTGGCAGATGCCAAACTCAAATGCATTTTGAACCAAACGGTCCTTGATCAAGGTAAAATCTTGAGCAATACATAACAAGGTAATAGTAGTAATCCATCAACAGTGCAAACGTGTGGCCAAAGTGCATAATGCATATGTAGTACACATAGAACATATTTGTTTAAAGTACATCAGAATTGATCATTCAATGGGAAGGCTCAATTCACGATGCAAAAGTTCAACATTAAAATGTGATATTTTCAAATGTACGCGGCAGTACAAAAACATCACAAAGACAAGACACGAGAAAAAGATAGCATTTCAATGTCACATTGATGATCGTCCAACAGCGTTTAATAGGTAAGCATGGCCAGCTTGTGCCCAAATACAGTAACAAAAGGGGTGGCCCACACAATTCCCAAAAAGAAGTGGCCATAAGTACTTAACAACATGGGGGTCCTTATGAGTATACAGTAAAAGTGGTGGTAACGTAATTATGACCACAATTACTGTTACACCAAATTATGAGTCATGGTAATACCATCAATGGTAATTCTGCTCACTGTGATAGAGTCGGTGGAATTACCGTTGAGGGTATTACCATTAATGATATTACCACTGATAAAACAAAATCTGTAATACCGTCCTATCACAAGTTGGAATATGGCAGTAATAACAACCGGGAGGGCTGTGTTTCCCACCCAGATATGGCTGTAATGGCTATTCCCAGTAGCTCGGAGTTCTTGCTTAGAGAAACAATGGTTCTGCACATGTTTCTCTCTGGCTTTTAGTGTGGTATACTTGTGGTATACTTGTTCCTCCATAATGAGGCCGGGAGGATAGCTCATGGTGAACGCCTTTTTCTGGGAATCAAGACAACCGGTCCCGTGATAGAGACTGTGCTCCAGTATTTAGCACGTTATAAATGATGAATTCATTAATTAATAATGTGCAGATGGGTGGCAGGGCACTGCCCCTCCTCCTACAATGGATGAGATTCCCCTGCAACAGGAATGAGGTTTTCACCAATGTGACTGCAAATGCAAAAGAAAATGTGTCAATTTCCATTAGAAAACAAGAAAAACACTGTCCAACTTATTTATCTCAGAGGTGTTAATGAGGCCCACATTTTATGTTTTTCACAAGATATAATTAATGTAATAATATCACATTTTTATACGGGCGTTTGTGCAAATGTATTCGAGGGGCATATTGCTATTAGTACCCTGGCCTGCAAGATCAGCGTGACCAGGGCACTAAAAGCAGCGTTTCAGGACAGAAAAAAAAAGACCAAGAAAATGGCCACCGAGAAAGGGAAAACGGAGTCAGTTTTCCCTTTCCATGGCGGCCATCGGGAGCAGACGCGCTGGGAACAGAAAGAAAAAAGCATCCACTCCCGAAAGACAACAGAGAAGAAGGTAATTGGGGTTGAGGGGAGGAAAAAAAAAATGCTCCAGAATCCCAGGCAGGGGACGATGGTAGCCTCCAGCCGTGTGTAGACTCGGAGCGGGATGGCCCCGCTGCAAGCCTCTACACGGCTGGAGGCTGCCACGCCGCCCGCCGTGGACAAAAGAGGCAGAATGTAAGTGAGGTGGGGTGGGCTGGGGAGGGCGGGGAGGTGGGAGGAAAGGGAAATAAAATAAAAACACATACCTGAGTCCCCGGCAGTGAGCGAAGGCAGCTTCTCAGCCGTTTGGAGGCTCAGAGCGGGGATAGCCCCGCTTCAAGCCTTTTCATTGGTTAAGGGGCTGCCACGCCCCCTTCCGGGAATAATGGCCATGGAATCCCAGCCGAGGGATCCCCAGCCGGGTAGTGCCCTGGCGAGTGCCAATCAGAATGCTTGTTTCATTCTGATTGAGCCCTCGCCGGGTACTAATAGGTTTTAATTTTCGGCCAGCTAATGTTACTGAATTTGGAGACCTTGCAAGAGTAAATGGCACATGATACCTGCTGCTAGATGATCATGTGAATGGAGGATGAACAGATATATCTCAAAAATGGCAGACCTATCATTGAGACATCTCCCAGTGGTTGCATGTTTGAATGAAAAGTGGACATGTTATGCACATCACATATTGGTTCATCTTTTAGAATAAGTACATTTTAAACCACTTTCAGCATCATCACCTACATACCCACTGACAGCAAAGAATGGGTCACATGTATTTGGAAATTCAAACACTGCCTTGCATTTACTGCAGTTGGAGCACTGCATTTCCCCTCTGTAAAAATACATGTTATGTGTGCATGCTGCCCTGTTGTGCTAAGGTATGCTACAATGCCATGCCACTTTCGGTTGTTATTAAGCCCTGTTGCTGGTCCTTGCTATGCTGCATTATTTGAGTATTGTATGCTGAAGTCGCTAGTCTTGATTTACTATGTGTATGCCTGCTACCTTCTTTCACCATAACGTATTTTGTAATGTTATGTCAGGCTATGTTATGCCACGTTTCATCATTTATGATTTGTTGAGCTACGGAGCACTAGCCCAGAGCTGCAACCAGCTAACCTGGGCTAGATATATAGAGCCTGTATCAACTGACCTCTCACGCATTATGTATGTGCAGTTTCATGATTGGCTGAGCTATGCTTCTTGGAGACCCCTCCCACATTCAGTCACCATAACCTGAATATTGGCGAATGTGCAGCCCATCTCAACCCAGCAAATGATTAACTTTTAGAGTCATCTTTTCCATTGCAATTATCCAGTGTACCATGGCACCGTATAACATTACAGTGGTGATGGGCACATTATAAAATCTCATTAGCACAACATACAAATGTCATGTCACCTTTAATTGTTCATCTCCATACGAGTGGAAATAGAGTGTTTTACACACACATCATAATACTGCGGGCAGAGGTGGTTCCCTTCTTGCGTTATCTGGGTGGCTCGCATGGCGACAGGCAAGGCAGTATTCACAGCTGTCAAGTTGTGGTTGTGAGCATAGGTGTCAGTGGCATGTGAAGGCGTGGAGACTGCATGTATTTGGGGACAGAGCATCACTTTAGCACCATGCCACCTTGCCAGTAGGGTGTACCCGGGTTAGGTGTCCAGTGCTGGAACTCAGCTCCTAGGCGGGGTGCTTGGCTCCTCAGATCCTCAGTTGTCCATTGCAAAAGCCGCCACAGGCTTAAACACAGCATTCAGCACCCACCCATCCTTCAACATCTTCTCTTCCTTCCAAAGGAGGATGCACATGCTCAAGAGCCGTGTGGACAACCTCAATGTGTCTGGGGTTTGCCAAATCAACACCAAGGGGACGCATGTCTCGGTCCAGTCCTCCATAGCATTGTAAGTCTTTGTTCCAATCAAATGAAAGCTGAAGCTCAGGATATCCTTTAAGATCATAATCATCTGTTAATTTCGTAGATGTATGCACTTCTCCTGGTGGATATATCTATGTTGTTTTTTGTTAATAATTCCATGAGGATTCCCCATTCCAGATACCTGTTGTTGTTGCTATTCGTGAAAAGGGTTAAGCCTAGTTAATTGGACTGCTCCTGGAGATCTGCCATTAGGATGGGAGCTGTACTCTAACATAATGTCAAGATCATGATTTTGTTGTCGGTGTTTACCAGGAAGCATTTGTAAAGGAGAAGGGGTAGGAAGAGGTAAGCTCATTTGATAAAGACGCAGCCTTTCTCAGGGGAATATAAGGACACGCCCATCAGTCATTGCATGCTCTGGTCATTATAGGTGCCAACGTGTGTTCTTTCAGTATCAATGAAAAGTACTGCTCAATAAGTAACATGTAATGTTTATAGCACTTCTCACCCCTCCTTTGCATTCGTCCCCCAGAGGGGCAACAAGGTGGCCCTTGATGAGTAGGATCTTCAGTTCCATCCTGGAGAACAGGTGGAGGTATGGAGTCAATTTGATATGTGTCAACATGTCACTGCAGAGTACCCATAGCAGGTGTAGACCCGATTTCTTGTTCTTTCCTTGTTTCTTCTCTTCGATTTGAGTCTGGCCTTGTTGTGGGATTTGGTGCTGCGGAACCCTCCAGAGAAAGTGGGCCTCATTACGAGGCGGGTGGTAAGGGATTACCAGTATTGGTAAGGGCACCAGTACCGGTAATCCCTTACCGCCCTATTACAAGTTCCCTTTGCGGGTCCTCCCTTAATGCCTGGTTTTACCAGGCGTTAAGGACGGGACCTGCAAAGGGACTTTGGTGCTAATAACGTTACCGCAATTTGCAGTACCGTTATTAGCGCCTTCCCCATTCCCATTGAGCCCTGGTGAATGGGGAATTACCGCCCCGGCCAACCTTGGAATGGGGCGGTAATAGCTCCATTCACCAGGGCGGAGTCGGTAAGGATTTGGAGGCAGCCATGGCGCTAATAGCGCCATGATTACCTCCAAACTCCTACTGAGGCCCAGTGAGTGTTTAGCCAATTCGGATACAAACTTTGCTTGCCCAAGACTTGTTTATTTTTCCGACCTTTTTGACAGAGAGTATACAGTTGTATAAAGTGTATGGATACCAGGAGTCATCCTAGCGCTGAAGATAAATGAACCTTAAATGAGAGAAGAGTGTTCCCTTAGAGAATTATGGAAATACTACAAGGTTTTGCATAGTATTTTAAAACCATCATGATTTTGAAGAGAGCATAATGTCATCAGAAAAGAGTTCAAAAGAGTGGCAGCAGCCACCAACATGCACTGCCTTCAGAATGGTAGTTTTGGTAGTATGGCACCCTTGCTAACATAGTAGTGTCCAATCGGGAAGGTCAGCTTAGTTGCTAGAAATAGAACTGCAAGATCAAAATGAGAGGAGAGTTTGGGAGGCTTTGGCCGTGGTGGCGTTTGATCTCCAGCAGAGACTTATTCAATCAATATCAAGTGAATGATTGCCAGACTGGTGAAATAAACACCTCAAATATAAATTCCTGTTACCCAATACATGGCCACAGCTACAGTCATTGCAATTTGAAATTGCTCCAGTGGGAGATGAGGTATATTGAACAGAATTTTCAGGTAAGGGAATCACATTTTGGTAGTCTTCCCATGTTTGCTGCCCAAAAATATGATGTCCAAACAAGTTCTTGGGTGATTCTATTACCACAATATCTGTGTTATTGGCCACGAGCTAAAGTCTATTAAAACCCATATTATTACTGATTGCATTACAGCATGCCTACAATATGTCTGGAGTAATGGAATGCCACAAGTCATTATGAGATCTGAAAGTTGGAAGATCTGACTATGATCCAATAGAAAGAAGTGTAAGGTTTGGGCGTTCTATGTAAACCTGTGCGCTTGGTTTTATCAGTTCTATTGCCGTTGTCTATTCAATAATTTGGTGTAAAACCTGTTGGTTGTTTACAGTATTTTTGTAGTTTATTCAGTTTGTTAATACATATTCATATATATATCTCAATCAAATGTATTGGTATATTGGTGCCAACAAACTCCGCTTGGAGGCCCGTGCACGAGTTTTGCCGATTCACTGGCTTTATCAAGGCACAAGTAACTCAGCTAGAGCAACAGTTCTACCTTGGTTTCTAACATACGTATTTTGACATATTTTCCATTTTGTCCAGGTTACATTTATATGCAAAAAAATTCCATTATACGTTTTGTGTATAGTAAAGGATTTTGAATAGACAAGTGTCTTGTGTTTTTTTTATATAAAATAAGGTTGTCATGGGTTGGGTATCATGGCTTGTACTGTTCCCTTGAGTTTCTGTTCTTCAGTGTTTGTTTCATGATGGAAAGATGCTCTGCCTATCTGTAAGAGGTCTGAGAGATAATATCCTGTCATGGCCACTTACCCAGGATTACAGGAACTGAACCATCGGGTTGTGGAAGCAAGGAGTAGCATGGTTCACGCACATCCCTTTGGTACGTTTATACACAGGGGGCCCGGTTGGACTCAGTCCTGGTGCCTTTGGCGCCAGGCTCATGGAGAAACATAAGGAAGACTCTTTATTATGTGCAGGAGTGCTTTTCTGGAACTTTCCACGTCTGTGCAATCAGTCCGGGTGTGGCTTTCCATCTATAAGCGGCACGTGCAACTTCAAGGAGTGGCAGGATATGGCAAGCAGAACAGAACAAGCGGGCATGGCCTTAAGAGCTCAGCTATAAAAGCCAACCCAACCCCAAGGTGCACGCTTCTCATTAATCTGCATTTGCATGCAGCGTAACGCTCATCCCTGCTTGGGATTAAGCAGCACTTACCTTTGGGAATCCAGTCTCCTGCCCATACGTTTACCTCTTGGAGTTAGCATTCACCTGCATTCTTCACCGCTGAGCCTGGCGTCCATTCTTCATCCTCCGGAATGCAGGACTTCAGCTCTGGGCACCGCGGCACGACATTTTCTTCATCCTCCGACACGCAGGACTTCAGCTCTATGCACCACAGCACAGCATCTTCTTCATCCACGAAGGCAGACCCTGTAAAAGGACAAAAGGCAAGGTTAGACATTACGAACTTTCAGTTTGACGCTGCACTTGCAAAATTCTTCACGCTTATCCTTAAAATCTCACTTACCTGCTGCCGGACTGCCGCGGTATCATACGCTCCTCATCTGGAGCCACCTTGTGCTCTGTAGCTCTGCTGGGCCAAAATCACACGTATTTGGGAGAAAGATAGACATTATTACAGAGCTGACAACAGGCTGTGAGAAAGACAATACAAATACTTCAAGACAAAGAGAAAACTGAAAGACACTTACCAGAAAGGCGTGGAATAGTCGCAGCTGGGCTGGACACCACGTATGAAGGACCAGTGAAGGAACTCGCTCCTCATCCTAAATGCACCCCTGCCAGAAGTAGCAGGATAGAGAGCTCACCATTAATAATCTACAGGTGAGCCTTATTTGGTCGATGCATGCTCACGGAAACCACACTATGGGAAAAAGATTTTTAGAGGTAATTCACTCACAGGTCAGAAAACATAAGTCCTCTCATATCTACGCAGGAGCAGTGTTCCAATTAATTTCAGCAGCCCACAGCCTACGGGAGAAAGCAGACAGGGGAAGTTCTGCTTCCTGGGAGGGCTGCAACCGTGCTCCAAGGTGCCCGCAGAGACCGTAACATATCCTTTTGGATGTGAGCGTAACAAATCATTTTGTTTAAGGTGGGTCCACATTACTTATGGCCAAGAGGCCAACAATGCTGCCACCATCAAGTTCTCTCTGTGGGCCTCTACGAAGCAGATCATTATGTATTATAGCATTAACCACCTGTTCCAAGGAATGGCAAATGAGTTAAGTGGGGATGGGGAATTATGTTATGTTATGTTACTTGTCATTTATATAGCGCCTTATGTACCATTGGTATAGTCTCAAGGTGCTGGTAGGTTGAACGCCCTCGCGAACCGAAGTTCAGGTCAGTAGAGAGAGTACAAAGAGTCTAAAAGGTGCGTGTGTGCACCGGATATGTGTGCAGCTGGTGTGGCATTGGTGTGATAGCTGCTTCTTAGCGGTAGGTGTGGTGGTTGGGAGATAACGGAGTATGTGTTTGTTCTGGCATGTTTTATCCAGACCAATTCTGGCTGCATTAGACCGGAGGAGAACGCCTAAGATGGAGGGTGAGTAACCAGTGGTGTTTAGTTAGAGTGATGGGCAGTATGAGGCAGATGATGGTATGAGAACAGCTATACCGAATGGTGTCATCGTATCGCTGTGTTCTAGCTGAGTGGTGGTGTAAGGAAGAGAGTAAGCGTGGAGATGTGGTATGGTGGTTTACCTTAGGTGTTTGAGATCGGGCCCACACCAATAGTTCCTTGAACTCCATTCATTCCATGTACTCCGACTGTTCTAAGCATTAAGACCGTTTCAAGCACTCAAAACTGTTATTTTCCATGTTCTTTCAGAACTTTCCATGCACTCCACTCCGTTCCATGCACTCCAATGCGTTGCATGCACTCCAATGTGTTCCATGCACACCAATGCGTTCACACACTCAAAACCGTTCCATGCACTCCAATCTATTCCATGTACTCTAAGCTATTATATGCGCTCCAACCTTTTATACACTTGAGCCGTTTATGCAATGCAATGCGTCTTTCATTCGTTCTTCCACACGTTTCACCCGGTTCATCCGTTTCACCTGGTTCATCCATTTCACCCAATTCATCCGTTTCACCCAGTTCATCTGTTCCACTCACATACTTCACTTGTCCCATCCCCATACTTCCATACTCCCTCTGTTCAACTACATTTTTCATTTGATCACTCCACTTCATCCGTTCTCTCCACATACTTCAATCGTTTTATTCAATATATTTGACCCATTTTGTCCACACACTTCAACAGTTCCTTCTCATACTTTACCAGTCTCATCTATATACATCATCCTTTCTTCCAGATCCATCCTCCGTTTCTGCCACCCACTACACCTGTTTCTTCCCATTTACTTCATCCATTCCTTCCAACCACTTCACCCGTTTATCCACATACATCACCTGTTTGCTCCACTCTTGTTCCGCATTCTACACCCGCTCCGTGCTCAACACCCGCTCCGTGCTCAATATCAGCTTTGCGCTCAACACCCGCTCCGCCCTCGACACCCGCTCCGAACCCACACCATACTCTATATCTGCTCAGCACTCTACATTGGCTGAGCACACCTACATCTGCTCCACTCTATTAACCACTCACACAAACTACCTTCGCACCACAGCCTACATCTGGCGGCAAGGGGTCAGGGGTGGGTGGAAGATGGCAGATGGGGGAAGCAGCCATCAGGGAGCTTGGAATGCAGGCAAACATCGTAAGATTCCTAGCCTCCTGATCGGCTGGCTCGCCTAGTTAAGTCCTGCTCGGATCTATCTTTACATTCTAGCTGTTGTAGCCTTGAATTTGTAATGGGCAAATCTGGGGCTAAAAGTCCCATAGGGAAGGGGACATGGTGGAATGCTTACCAGTACTGACTCACCCTTCCATCTGTCCTGAATTCCAATTTAAACAGGTATATTTGAACATGGACTATACATCCCGTTTCAAATACTGGCAAACAAACACCCTCATTTTGTTCACAGCTGGGGACAAGCATTCAGACTGCTAAGTACTTTCCTGGCATTTTTTAACCTATTTTCTGCAAAAAGATGAGGCAAGTTACGTAAATTCCACTCTTCTGGTAACCAGAACACTGTGCGCCAAATATGCCGGCATCGCTGCAGGTATCTGATTCATTGAGGAGGTGTGCCTTGAATCCTTACATATCAGCCTGGATTGTACACCCGCAAAAAGGTGGCTGAAGGAATAATCCCCCTCACTAGTGTGAGAGGGGGTTTAGATTCTATTAAAGACACAGAGGCAAGTATGATGCATTACAATCGTTACTACCAACACCACAGCAGCAAAGAAAAACAGACTTTAACAAAAAACAAATTTCATTTTAAATGAGAAAAACATTTATGCATAATATAACTCCATGGGTGTGACTCTAACCCAGGATGGTGGACAGGTCATGCCCTGGCAACAACCAATAGGCAGGGAACACCCGCCATATATGTCCTTTGCTTCATGATGATGTCCTCCTATGTAGCTGCCCCATGACAAACATCATCCAGGAGAACAATCCACAGCAGAATGGAAGCTGAACCAGAAACTGAAAACCGAGGCTTGCTTGCACAATTGTAGTCCTTGAAACTCCTGGAACTCTCTTGACTGGAATGCGCATCACCTCGAAGCTGCATGAAAAGAAGACACAAATGGTTGGTAGGATAAGAATCAACTCTGTGTCTTTAATAGAATCTAAACCCCCTCTCATACTAGTGAGGGGGATTATTTATTCTATTTCAAGACCAGGGGCTTCATATTATGCAAGCTCAAAGACATTGCATAACATCAATAGCAACATGCTGAATACCTTATGATAAAAGGTCGTGAACATGGACTCTTAGCACCAATCAGTTGCTTTCAAAATGTGTTCCAAACCTCCCCACAGAAAAAACACTTTGGAAGCCATGGCGCCCCTTACTGAATGAGCCCTGAATAAAGAGACATCAATGCCCACCTCCTTCATGACCCACCTTACCCACCTGGCTAGAGTGGGGGGGGCACTGGCTTATGGGTGTTTCGGTAAGAAATGAGCAGCTGAGAGGAACCTGGACATCTAAGCCCCACAGTCTTCTGTTCATAACATGTTACACATTGAACTACACACTATTTGTGAGCTTCCTAAAAAGAAGCATAAGAAGCTGAGGAAATCATACATTTTGTTCTCCCAAAAACAACGAAAGTTACCCACATCCAATGCTTTGATTTCTGAAACTCTTTTAATAGAAATGACGGACAACAACATAGCAAGTTTGGAAAAAACGGTTGTAAAGTTAACCTTTCATTGTCAAGACTGAAACAACCTTAACACCAAATTAACATCCCACAAGACTGAATATCTATCCTTAGATGGAAACCTGATGCAAAGGGATTTGAGGGCTTTATGCACCAAAGGGTCGCCCTTTCACTAAAATATGACCTGCAGAAAAAGCTGATAAAAAACCATTGATCATCCTGTTGGCCTTGCGGTCCTTAAACAGTTCAACTAAGAAATTAACCATCTCCACTAGAGGTGTAGAAACTTAATTGGTGTGTTGAGTCACGCACCAGCTCACCCACTGGTTCCATGCTAAGGTGTAACCATCTTGGTGTTGGCTGCCCACGAGTCTTTGCTGATACAGAGAGCATCTTGTGAGAGTCTTTGGAAGCAGAAGGAAGAGCTGAAATCTTCCAGGCCTTTAGGGAGGGATGCCCCTGAAGGGCCAGATCATGAGGGAGACCAGCAGGGTCTGTGATGATGTGAGGATGAAGAGGAAGACGTTGTGAAAAATGCACAGCCAATTCTAAGATGGATGAAAACCACGACTGAGAGGGCCAAAAAGGCATTACTATTTTCAAGGTTGCCGCCTGCCTGAAAACATGTACTAGGACCCTCACTATCATAACGAATGGAGGAAAGGTATAAGCCATCATCCCTGACCAGTTCTGAAGGAACGTGTCCGTTGCCAGCTCACTGGGATATGGCCTCCAACTGTAAAAGCAATGTACCTGAAAATTGAGTCTGGATGCAAAGCGATTTATCTGAATTGGGCTACAGAGACAGAGGATCAGTGCACAAAGACATTCCTGTCTAGCATCCACTTGGTCCTGTCCTGAAGGAGTCTGGAATTTCCGGTCTTCCACTGCATTGCTGGACCCCAGGCGATATTCCACCTTCAACAGAGAAATCCTGTCTAGGCAATAATGCCAAAAATCTCACATAAGATCTGCCAGAGCCCTGTAGCAAGTACTTCCCAGATGACTGATATAGGAAAGTGCTGATACATTGTCCATCCAACGGAGGAAACAGCAATTCTCCATATCCTTCAGAAAACCTTTGATTGCAAATGAACACGCTCAGAATTCTAGACAGTTGATATGCAGACACCTCTCCGGATCTGGTTACAAACTGCCTGGGAATGGATGAGCCCTAGGAGAGATGTCCACAGAAGCAACTCCACCCCTTCCGGGCTTGTCAATGATTTTGCGGCAAAAACATTTTGTATACTGACTTGCACCTTGTCCAATGCTGTAAAGGTGTGGACATAAGTGGACAAGTCCTTTATAAATCTCTCCCCAAAATGATTCCCTTGAGCTCTGAGACCTGCCTCCCCCTCCGCCATATCTGACAACTTGGAGTCAATCCTCATGAGCAATGTTTTACAGCATTTCTTTCAAATGGAGGCATTGCCGAGCAGGCAAATAGCCCTTTACACCCATCCCAGAAGGATGTGCACATCTAAAGGAGAGTTAGAGAGTGCAGCATACTCTGTCATCTTGAATATCTGCGTAAGGGGAACCAGGATATCCAGCAACCTATCTTGGCAACACTTTAATGCCTTATTCACCCCTTTTCTAGGATCTCTGCCTTTTTGATACAGAAAAAAAAGAATAGACTGGTCTGTTTCCGGGCGCAAGGGCCACATTATCAGGGAGCACTGCCCTGAGACACTCAGAGCAGTGTTTATTTCTGTGTTCTTTTGGTAAAGGCCTCCTGACTCAATGCTTTAGGAAAGCAGTGGCAGCAGCTGATGGATGACATTCAGCTGATCTGGGGTGCTGAATAAGGGAAAGGTCAAAGAAAGGCAAACCACTTTAATCTAACAGCAGGGCATCTGTACCCTGGGAAGGATCTAAGGGGACCCTCTTCTTTTTACGCCGCTTGGGTGGGGAATCAGAGTCCTCTGAGCTATCCTGAGAGGAAGTAGACACTGTTGGCTTCCTTGTAGCTTGACATGCAGGCAAGTGGCTTGTCCAAGATAGAAGGCTGTGCGAGAGACCTTTTTCAAGCAATTTGCACTTGAGCGCCCTCCTAGGGGATATTTCCTGGAAAGGGGGTCTTGTTTGTCTTGATGCCCTTAATGCTTTGACTTGTCCATGCATTTTTAGCTCCTGAAGTGAAGCGAGGACTCCGGGTTAGCCTGACGATTTAAATCTGCTATTTTGTTGATAAGCCTATCAAAGGCAGAGGCTAGTGTAGAATTTAGCTCCTGAAGAGCAGAGTACATAGTGTCTTGAATTACCCTGGTTGCCATTACCATCACAGGGGCTGAAAGGGAAACCTCCCCCGGTCCCCTGAGAGCAATGTCCTCTGTGGCCAAATCACCCAACTTATCACTTTTCTTGGAAGGCCTTACCTGGGTGCTTGCATCAGCTGAAGAATTTCCCTCTACCCCCTTAGATGCCGCCATTTGCTTTAAAGCACAGGGATTTTCAAAGTTAACCTTATGGGGAGAAAGTGAAGAATTTACCCAACATTACAAAAAGAAAGCACATTTCTATGTAGAAATGAGTATGTACATTTTATGCAAACTTTGATGAAAACTGTAAATATACGTATACCAAATGCTCCTACATTGCGTGACGGCTTTCGAGCTGAGACAAAGAAGAAGGCCACACTGAGCAGGCGCTGCGCCGGACTCCTGTGTCTGTGTCACGCCATTGCCAGGTGTAAGGCCGCGCATTACACCGAAGCACGGCAGCCCGCAAGCGACTGCGTCCCAATGTTAAGGGGACGTGGCAGGCTCATGTGCTGACAAAGGTAATTCATTTGCGCTGCTACAAATGGCCGCGACTTCCCCGTACCCACTTGATGAGATACACTCACAGAATGCGAGGGTCGCTGCCGCCAGAGCCAGTGGCTCCGTGAACCTGGACACCTTCATCCAGCCAAAAGGCCTTGCGCCGAGCAAATGGAAACAATGCAACTGGTAACTATGCAGCACTCTACTAAACAGAGTTATGCAGAAACTGAAAGCAAGTGACTTAACTCATGGCTTCAGCAGTAAAGGAAGAGGGTGTCATTGTGAAGGAAAGGACTTATATGGTGGGGGTCCCTCCCTATTGGTTGTTACTACGCCATGACCTCTTATAACAGAAGGGAGAGACGCTCTGTGTTAGGACCTGGGGTCAGAAAGTACTATGGAACGTGAGGTGTCCTAATGATCCAATTTCTTTATGCACAGGGATGTGCATTCATTTGCTAGCCAACGTTTCACAATACATGTCTATCAGTTAACAGCATTGCAACAACAACAACAACTGACACAGTCAGTTGGACTTTGTGTTTTTTAGGTGGGTTGATTATTTGCCTGCCTTTTTCGTTTGCTTTATTTTTATATTATTTTGCATTCTTAATCAGATTTGAGATTCTTGAATTTCTTTCTCAACATCCTTCTAAATATAGTGACATAAAAACAATCAATAATAATGATAAACAATAAACAACAAAGAACAAGGGAGCATCGAGGATTTCTAACTCCTATACACAATCACATACTTTGTAATTCAAAAACCTTATAAAATACAAGAAAAATATGGAGAACTATACAGCGCATAAAGAATGTATGGTGAAAAAACAAGATATATTTGACAAGAGAAATTGCATCTCAAAATGTGTGCACAAGACGGAAACTCGACAGTAGTGTTTCGTAATGACATCTGGCTGTAGATGCAGGATGGTGATGTCACATGGGCATCTGTGTGTGGATGCAGGATGGTGAGATCATATAGAACCTGGAGTGTTGGTGAGAGAGGGTTCTACGGGGTTCTACAGTGACATTTGGAGTTGCTGTGCTGGCTGGGGTGGATGTCCCAGTGTTTCTATCATTTGATTTACCTGTGCTCACAGTCAGGAATAAACTTACCTGTAATGTACCTCCTGACTCCAGCGTGGTGTGTGTGAGCTTGAGAACCCTATTACGTCACTGGCGACGATGATGTCTTGGCTGCTGGGAATGGGCAGCAGGGGATGTAGGACTGCCTTTGAGGGGTGACATCCATCCAGTAAGGTGGCAGTTCCTTGTGGGCCAGAAGGAGGTTGTCCGAAGGATCCTGTAGGCCCGGTGGTGCAGGAGCAGCAGCTGTCTGTGGTCAAGGCTCAGGCGGGGTGGCCTTGAGGGATTGTCAGGACTGGCAGTCCAGGTGAAGTGGTGCAGGACCAGCAGAGAAGGTGTTGCGCTCCAGGCAGAGCGTTGTCTGGGCTGGCTGACTGGAGTCTGCTGGTAGGACGCGCAGTAAGGTGCCAGGAGATGCAGAAGCAGCTGGGGGCCAAAAAGGTGCACTGTACTGTGCAGGAGCTAGCTGTGGCGGTGGTGCGGCGCCAGGCAGCCCAGGAACAGCTGCAGTTCACTACGCAGGAACAGCTGGGAGGTACACCGGTCAGTGCAGGAACCAGCTGCAGCAGTCGTACGGCGCCGGGCAGAGCAAGAACATGGCTGGGTGGCGCCAGCTATGGTGTGAAGCTCTGGGGGAGGAGAGCACTGGAGTGATGGTGGTATCTAAAGCTCCAGGGGAGGTGAGCACTGGTGTTGTGGCGGTGCTGACAAAACCTTTAGATGTGGCGGGGGGATCCGGGGGTCACTGCAGTGTTTCTGAGTGGTTTCCCGGGTGCGGTTTGTTTCCGCACCCCTGCTAGAGCTGGTGGGGGTGTGGAGGATTTGCATGGCCTTGGAAGTGTGGCTGAGTCCACGGGTGGAGCCATACTGATTATGTTGGTTGCTGGGATATCCACTGCATGCAGCCGACGTTCTAATCAGGTGACCTGCTACAGTTGTGAACAGCTGGACGCAGGATGTCATGCGGCATGTCATGGGTGCCTGGAGTTTCGGACACCGTGATCCAAAGACA
Source organism: Ambystoma mexicanum (assembly GCF_040938575.1). Lineage (NCBI taxonomy): Eukaryota > Metazoa > Chordata > Amphibia > Caudata > Ambystomatidae > Ambystoma > Ambystoma mexicanum. Next base: position 400,804,851 of record NC_090922.1, read on the forward strand.
CTATGGAGGAGGTTGGGATGTATGCCAAGGATCTGATGAGGAGGAGGGAGACCGTTACAGGCGCAGAGGTCTGTCCTATACCTCGGTTTTCTAAAGAAGGTATTTCGTTAGTATTGGTGAGGGGCAAGGGGCATTGTTCTGATGTCGGGGGTCGGAAGACAGCAAAGACAGCAAAAACTTGCCGTGCTGTGTGGAGGGCCAGGCTGAAGTTTCCCAGGATTGTGTTCTGTGCACAGGGAAGGCTCTACACAGTAGACATATCTGCCCACCCTGCAAAAAGTTAGTGGGCAATCTGGAAGAGTTGGATCCAGACTTATTGAGTTTCTACATGCAGCTTAAAAACTCAATATTACCCATGAGAAATAGGGTGTAGTGTTAGGGAAGGCCTGTTATTGTTTTGCGTTGTTTGTTTAGTATTGTGGCCTCGGAAATATAGTACCTGCTCAGTGGGTAGGATTTTGGGCTATTGTTGGAGTGTATGGGCTGTATTTGGTGAAAATACTTTTGTGTTTGCGTTCATGTTGTGGCCTTTTCTGTTTAGGATCCAGTTCAGGGGGCTGAGGGAGCTTTTAGATTCTGTAAGGGGTTTCCTTCCAGATGTGTGGGTGGGGGGGGGGGTGCACTGAGTCTTTGTTCCTTCCTTTTGTTCTTATATTATGACACTGTTTTCCTTTTGAGGGGCGATTTGGACGTGTGGGTGCAAGAAGGCATGGGACTGTTTTGGGACTATCACTTGGAATTGTGGTTGCTGGTTTTCATGGGTTCCTCATTGTACCTTTTGTTTCTCTTGCTATTTTGGACATGAGGGTGTAGGGCAACATTGGAACTCAAGCACTGGGACTTAAGCGCTGTAACTCAATGGTGTGGGCATCAGCTTACTACATGTAGTTGCATGTTTGTATGTCTTGTGTATTGTTCGTAGGAGACTTTCCCCTGGTGGATTTTGCTCTTTTCTCAGAATGGCCAGGTGGGTTTTGGGAGTTTGAGGTTGGCAGTGAGGTGTTGCTGGGTTCAGAGTCACCAGGTGGACTCTGAGTGTTTTGTGGTTATGCAGTGAGGGGCTGAAGGGATTTGGAAGTGAGGTGCTGAAGGGCTCAGGATGGCCGGGTGGGTCATTAGTGTTTTTGAAGTGAGGTGCTGCTGGGTTGGTGTTTTTGCAGTGAGGTGCTGTTGGGTTGGTGTTTCTGGTACTGAGTGTTTTAGCAGTTACGGTGCTGCCAGGTTAATATTTGTAGTGTTATGTGTTTTTGCAGTGAGGTGCTATTGGGTTCAGGATGGCCAGGTGGGTCCTGAGGGTTTGCAGTGAGTGCTGAGGGATTCAGGATGGCCGTGTGGGTGCTGAGAGATTTTTTGCAGTGAGGTGCTGTGGGTTTCAGGATGGCTGGGTGGGTCTTGAGTTTTGTTGCACTGAGATGCTGCCAGGTTTGGGATGGCCGTATGGGTGGGTGCTGGGTGTTTTTGCAGTGAGGTGCTGTCGGGTTGGTATTAGTTTTCTGCTTTGCACCAAGCAATTTCTCTTCTATCTTCTTTGCCAGACGTCAGTGCTCAGGTCATGGACTTGTGTGGGTTGTGCTGTACTTTATCATTTTTCATGTTCCGTTGTTTGCCTACTTACTGGGGGTCGTATTGTTGGGGGTTGCTTGGTGGGTTGGATTTTGTGTTTGTAGTTGGTGGAAGGTTAAAGCAGGGAGTGGAGTTGGTGAGTTGTTAGTTTCAATAGGTTGGTGTTTGGGACGTGTTTCCAGTGGTGGTTGGAGCTGGATTTTGGGTTTCACGTGTTTCCGGTGGGTAGTTTAGCTGGAGTTTGGATTACCTTTGCTTTTGGACTTTTTCTTTGGAGTTGGTGGTTTCATCTTGGCGTACCAGTTCTCCATTTTTTCCTGGAGCTTGTGCGTTTTGTGGTTTGCTTTGCCATGGTGTTGGTTTTCACATCTAGGCATGCCAGTTTCAGTTTTCAATATTTTTCAATATTTTCTCTGGAGCTTGGACGTGTTTATGTTGTTTGTTCAGGTCTGGTTCGTCATTCCTGTTATTTTTGATTGTTGCTATCAAGGTCATAACACTGCAGGGTTTTCATGGGATCATCTAGTGTGTGTGTGACTTTTACGGTGTATTGATATGGTGGTGGTCACCGTTCGGGGAGTTTTGTTGCTGGTCTTAATTGGTCTGCGTGCTGGACACACTTGGATTGTGCAAGATATGATTGGTAGTGTTGTGGATTTTCTCCTTGTGTTGATTATTATGGAGGGAGATGTGTTGTAATGGCATCTGAGTTTAGATGCAGGATGGTGATGCCACATGGCAATCTGAGCGTGAATGCAGGATGGTGAGGTCATGTGGAACCTGGAGTGTTGGTGAGAGAGGGTTCTAAGGGTTCTACAGTGACAGTTGGAGTTGCTGTGCTGGCTGGGGTGGATGTCCCAGTATTTCTATCATCTGACATACCTGTGCTCACAGTCAGGAATAAACTTACCTGTAACGTACCTCCTGACTTCAGCATGGTGTGTGAGCTTGAGAATCCCCATTACTTCATAGTGCATTGCATAAACATTGGTATAACCATTAACATGTGTTTGGGCCTAACCTCCATACTGTTTCGTATACAAATCAAAACGAATTGTTCATATAGGTCTGTACTCATATTGTATTACTTGACCTTGTAGGAGTATTTTTCTTGGAGTTAGAGTGACCAATTTTTTGTTTGTAACTGATACGCTGGTCACCTGACCTTTTATTGGGGCATGACTTGTCTACCATTTGTGTTTTTTGTTTAAGTTTGTTTTTCTTTGCTACTGTGCTGTTGTTAGTAAAGCTGCATAACATGAAGCCTTGAAATAGAATCCTTAGTTATTCATTGTAATGGCGGCTGCTATGCACATATAAAACAATCAAAATTAAAAAGAGAGAGCACGTGTTAGCGGCCACAGACCTTTCCATGTAATTTGCACTTAATTTAAAAATCAACATGATAATAGTTTAGTATCACAAATTTGAAAATCAAATGTGAACCCTGTGCAAAGATACTAACACAACCTCTTTTCTTAAGTTAGGACCAACAACTAGAGATATAGACACATCTCACGTAATAGACTTTTCAGAATTTCACATCAATGGATGTTGTGGTTGGAAAGTTTTGAATATTTCCAGTGCTCTCATACATGTGTCTCAGTTTGTTTTTGTGCTAAGTGTGTTTGTGCTGTTTTGACAGCTGAATAAAACGAATCTCATTCTTCCATTCAAAGAACAGTTCGAGGCCCCTTTGAAATAGGATACCCGAAGACCAAAGTGTTTCAGCTGGAGGGGAAACATTACGTGCACAGGCTCTCTCCCCAGCCCTCCTGTCACAGCTCATCATCAAAACAAGCGCAGCACGTGATGATTGACTATGAGTCAGCAACACGTTAAAAGACAAGAGGGAGAAGTAAGCCCCACGGCTGGTCACACCCTCAGAAAACGTTGGAGCTAAAGAGTAGGTTGAGAGCTCTGTCTAAACAGTTAAATGACATGAGAATCAAATATGTTTACCATAAGAAATGATGTCTGGCTCAGCTGTGTAACTAACACTACTATGTAGCAATTGCAGGGTGTTTTTCAGTGCAGACAGGACTAAACACGTCTTATCTTCGCTCCACTTTATAGAAGACGCATTCTTTGATATGATGAGAAGGCACACACGTTTTGCCTTTGCATATTTATGTTTTGCAAATGCAAACGGGAAAAAAAGGCATAGGCAAATCTATGTTTTGTATTGTACCCCAACATTAAGCATCTGTAATGCATGAAACATGGGCTTTACCGAGCAGTCCTTGATTGTCTATGTAGCGTCGTCCCTGATCACCTCAGCAGGATGACACAGGGACGCGCGCCATGTGGTCAGCTGACCGTAGCTAACGATAGCGCACCACATGCGCGAATAAATCAGTTCTGGTTGAAAAAAGATACAGTTTGGCCGTGTTGTCTTTGTGGGAGGCACCAGCAGGTCCACATGCGCGCCGGCCCCTCTCTTAGGCCAAGATCTCACACTGGCGATGAGGCGTGCCTAAGGCCTTCTCCACACAGCAGACGGTCGCTGCCCTTGAATTAATCTCCGCTCCCCATTGGTTTAGTAGGCTAGAGCGGTAGAGGAGGGACGGAATATTCAGCCGGCATGGCAGTATTCACGCAGCCCTGAGCGAGGGTTGCAGGATGCTGGAAAAGACCCACACAGGTCTCGTGAGACCATTGCACTACTGTTTCACAAGGTAAGTGTAATTCTGGAGGGCCAAGATCAACGGCCAAAACAGGGGCCAGGAGCGTGCATGGTAAGCGCAGCGCCACAGCGCAGGGAGCACGGCAGAGATAGAAACTCCAGGGCAGTGTGGCAGGACAGTCCGGTCCCACCCTGACCATCATTCACAAGTAGAGAACCTGTGTATGCCCACATCAGGGTGAAGCAGGAGTGACAGTGCACACCAACACGCCCCAGCAGTATGTCTGACCCAGTGCAAGACCAAGATCATGCCGTCCCAGCCCAACTCGAAAAGGGAGAGATGTGTTCCCAGTACCATCTGCGATGCCCTTTGACACAATTGACACCACCAGTCTGGGTGGATGAAGGAATCTGGTGCTTATTTGGACGCGGTTGGTCTACAAGAAGACAAACGCATCATCGGGTTACTCACAGTCACGGCTGGCCCAGGTGTATGGGACATCATTTTTGAATTACCTGAAGATGTAGAATACAAGTATGAAGATCTCAAGAAAATACTGAAAGAACACTTTGCGACCGATGGAAACGTTTACTATGGGAGGCACGTGTTCCACACGATGACACAACTCCTGAGTAAAGCACTGTGAATTTCACTTGTATACTAATGAGGAAGCAATGAAATCCCAAGTAATCGCATGTGTGAGTCCATGATACGAAAAAAGAAATAGCTGCAAGTACCAAACTCCTTAGCGGAAATCTTTGTTTTAGCCAGGACGCCGTCGGCATTAGACTTACAAATATCCACGCTGAGTAAAACTCACATCTCTGGCCCACCCATCATCAAAGAAGAAGCCAGAAACAAGTTTTAATTCCAACAAAACTCAACGCAAGACACCCGACAATAGAAACATCAATGTTTATGATGCGGTTATGACCTCCGACATGACGGATCATGCCCAGCCATTGGCCAGATATGTTCAGCATGTAGAGGTGAAGATAATTTTCACGCCTTGTGCTGGAACCCAACAAATGTCAGAGCCAGGTCGTCGGAACAGAAAACAAGTTGAAACAAGTCCCTGCCTCAGCACCATCAAGACGAAAGACACAGAATTACAGAAAGACGGCACCACAAGGAAAGACGCCATGCATGGTTGAGACCCTTTCCGTGACCCGACGGCTGCCGAAAAAAAGGGAGGAGGAGGAGGATTCATCATTTGCACACAAACACATGCTCCACAACCGAGTCGGACTCGCAGTCCTTTGCAGAACGGAGGGGGAGTGGATACCTATATGCTCTGAGCAATCCCACGGCATCCGAACATAGGCCCACATTGCCATTATCCATCCAAGGGTTTGAATTCTTCGTGGTCTCAGGAGCCACCATCAATGTAATACTGGAATCTGAATATTTTGAGCTCACACACAAGCCTAAACTCAAGAAGGCTTGTGCGGCAATTTATGCATACGGGGCCAAGGGACCCCTCTTATGTCTGGGCACTTTTACAACCCCCTGCCAACACAAAGACAAACAGGACCGCATTCTCGTTCACGTCCTCGAACCAAAGTTGCAAGTGGATGTGTCCTGAGTTTCAAGTCGACTGTTCAAATGGGACATATAAATATAATATATCAAACCATGGCACACAAGTACATCTCACCCGCTGCTAACATAGCATCAAGTTTTCCCCAGCTCTCCAAAGGAATTGGAAAATTGAAAGGGCACAACATCCGACTGCACAACAACCGACTGTGAAACACATAGCCCAATACTTCAGCTGTATTCCTTTCAATATTCAACACCAAGTAGAGAAAGAACTTCTCACCGTAGTAGAAGCAGACTTAATCGAACCAGCCTCAGGACCAACCCCATGGGTCTCACCAGCAGTACCAGTGCCAAAAAGGGGACCAGAGGGCCAAATAAGAATGTTGGTGGACATTTACCCACCCAATCAAGCCATCCTCAGGGAGCATCACCCGTCACTGTGCAGCAACGACATGATGCATCTTCTAAACGGGGCCAAAGTATTCTCTCGTCTAGATCTAAACAAGGGGTACCACCAAATTGAACTCAGTGAAGAGCCGAGGTACATCACAACCTTCATAACCCACCTGGGGTTATTCTGCTATAAATGCCTGAGCTTTGTGATTTCTTCAGCAGCTGAGATATTCCAGGAACAAATACGCAAAATCATCTGCCATATTCTGCACTGTGTCAATTATAGTGACAACATCTTCATATTCGGACATTCCCAGGAAGCTCACAATGCCACCCTAACACAGGTATGTGCAGCTCTCAACGAAGCCAACCTGATGCTAAACAAGGACACATGTACCTTCAACAAGAGCACATTTATGATTTTCAGCCACATCTTCTCGGAAATTGGAATCCAGTCACACCCAGACAAGATTCAAGCTTTGAACATTGCACAAGTGAGGCAATGGATCAAGGAAATGCATTAGGACAATGTTATTTTAGGGGGAGATATAACGTCGTCCCTGAGCACCTGACCAGGGTGACACAGGGACATGCACCATGTGACCATAGAAAACGAGAATGCACCACATGGCTGAGTAAATCAGTTCTGGTTGCAACACGATACCGTGTGGCCGTGTTGTCTTTGCAGCAGGTGCCAGCAGGCCCCACATGTGTGCCAACCCTACCCTAGGCCAAGGCCTCACAGTCTAGATTACATAACGGTAACCTTGAATCCTGGATTCCCTCAGTACGTTCAGCTTCATCAGAAAAATAGGCTAATAACTGATCTGACCTCTCAGGCTAGAGTGTCTACTGAATGCTTCTTGATCGTATGTAAGGAGCTTCTTGTCTGCATCTGTGAGAGAGGGCATGCCCAGACGTGGCTCCCTCATTTGCTGCGCCATAGGGAACCAAGCTGCACTTCACTGATGAATAATGCCGAAACATATCTGAGGTTGCTTGTGTTTCAATGCAGAGGGGACCTGGCCTAGCAATTCGGGCTGGGCTGCTCCCATTGGTGGCAGTACCTGACCTATTTGCATATGGCTTGCCCCCTTTTGCAATGGCACAGACGGGTTAAAAAATGGTGGTGTGGAAGGTTGCCCAGAGCAGTGCCAGTAGTTCAGATTATTTCAAAACCTTCCACCCATCACCTTTTTGGTTATAGTGTGTCTCGATGTGTGAGAGAGGTTATGCCCAGACGTGGGTCCCTTGCTCACTGCGCCATAGGGAACCAAGCTGCACCTCACTGATGAGCATGTCTGGAGTTGCTTGTGTTTCTGTGCAAAAGGGACCTGTCTACGAGTTTGGGCTGGGCAGCTCCCATTGGTAGCAGTACATGAGCCGGTCCGATAGCACAGCGAGTAGTGCACTCGCTTTGACATCCGTGCAGAGCCTGCTGATGCTGGTACGAATCCCGGCAGATCCAAACATAGCCTTTCATCCTTTCAAGGTTGATAAATGACCACCACACGTCTTGGGTAATAATAAGCAGCGCTCAGATACCTGGGGGTTTGCGCTATATAAATGCTAAATTATTATTATTATGAATGATTTGCATATGGCTTGCCCCCTTATTCCAATGGCACTGATGGGCTAAAAAAACAGTGGTGTGGAAGGTTGCCCAGAGCAGTGCCAGTGGTTCAGATTAATGCAAAACCTTCCACCCATCACTTTTATGGTTACCTGAAGGAAAACAATTTCAAAACAGAGTATCCCTCTGTCTGATGGGATGTATGCTCATTCAGTACATTTCCATTTTACTGTTACCAGCCAGACTATGCAGGGATTCCTTTTCCAGAGACAAGAGGGCTAGAAAAGCAGTAGGGTAGAGTAATCTCCTACTTTTGGTGAAACAAGAAACCACCTTGGGCAAAACCTTCATGCCTAGTCATATAAATACAAATACTAAGATAATGGGAAAAATTATACTAAAGAACCATATTTCCCAAACGACAAGCGCAAGCCACTTGGAAATAAAAATGTTGAGATAAAAGCTTTAGAGTGGTTTCTGATAAAGTTTCCGAAAGACGCTTCTGGGGAGGCACTAGCATCATGATTAGGACAGGGAATAGGGAAACCTTTCAGGCGCTATCTAGGCTGGATGGTATGACTTTCTCTCCACTCAGAGACAAAAAGCCCTAATCGCTGCCCATTGTTCTCCAATGGAGGCAGTAGGTAACCCCATTTTAAAACTAGTTAAAACACTTCATGAAATAAGTGGATGTTAAAAGCTGGTGTACCATCCCAGGCAGGGATTATCATTTGTACACACTGATCTTGGAAAGAAATCCAATTATGATCATAAGCATTAATGTTATAGGAATGTTGCGATGACTGTATCAAAGCCTTAAGTAAAAAATAAGCACAATCTCTGGAGTGCCATCCTACCAATGTCCATGACCCCAGAACTGATTGAACAGTACGGCAGCTCAGAGGAGTCAGAGTGATTTGAAAGACACATTCTGGTGCAAACAATATTTGCCTCAGCACCAGAAGCCAGGCCTTCCACTGACACATGGAAACTATCAGAATTACTGTAGTGCACTCCATTATTAACCTGGATATGAGGGGAAATGCGGGAAAGCATAGATAAAGTAAGCAATCCAGCACAGAACTAGAAAGGGCTCGGCCCCACAAGCACCTGCTTCCTAAAATCTGGAGCAGAGGGGAAGCATAGCATTGCTCAACACAACACACAGCAGGAGTCACAAACATGTTAGAGATAGTAAACCTGGGAGGAAGAGAAAACGCAACTCAGGCTTTGCTTCTCTGAGTTGTCTTTACCCCAGATGTAAAAACAAAAAGGGGCGAGACGCACACTCCAATTCCTGGCCAATATATTACCTGAAAAAAGATTACTGGGTTAAATCCCTAAGTGTCCAGTACATTCACAGGGTTAAATCCCAATTGCTGCCCAATTGTTCACAGGGTTGATTACCTTCTCGCACTGCTGTTCTCCTCGTAGCGCTTTCGTGTCGCCAACAAATGGTTTCACTACAGCTACCACAATTCCTAGAAACTGCAACAGCAATTATATTTGGGATTTAACCCAGTAATCTTTTTTTCAGGTAATATATTGGCCAGGAACTGGAGTGCACACGTTATCCCTTCTTGTTTTTTCATGTAATTTGTGGAGAACCGGACTCCCGAGGCTGCAGCACCAGAGTCATTTTGCCCTACATTGGAGGGCGATAATTATGGTTTTCCCCCCTTCCCCTGTTAAGGGTAAAATGTGTGTTTTTGGTGCTGGTCACCTAAATTGTTTAAATGGTTTCACTACAGCTACCACAATTCCGAGGGACTGCAACAGCAATTATATTGGATTCACCTGAACAGAAAGGCAATTTAGCCTCCCTGATGAGTGTTGGTGACACGAAAGCGCTAGGAGGAGAACAGCAGTGCAAGAAGTGAATCAACCTTGTGAACAATTGGGCAGAAATTGTGATTTAACCTTGAATGTACTGGACACTTTGGGACTTAACCCAGTAATCTTTTTTTCAGGTAATATATTGGCCAGGAACTGGAGTGTTTGCCTCGCCCCTTCTTGTATACCCCAGATTTAGACAGCTTTGAGAGAATAAGGATGTGTCTCTACCCAGAGACCCACCCTCAATATTATTGCTGCTAGAGAACTGGAAAAAGTCACTCTCATTCTGTGCTAGTAGACTTTGATGGCCATATTGTCCGCACAGACAAAAATCCTCAGTGACCAAGACAAATTTAATTATTCTAGAGCCTGCAATAAATAGTCACCAATTGCTTTCTGTTTGAGCAGTTGCAAACTCTCCATCCCTGACCATGTGCCCTGCAAACACAAACCCTGTAAAGTGCCCACAACCCTAACTGCTTGATAGGTTTCTCAAAAGGGGGCACACATGGAGTCCCGCTCAAAGGACTATGACCATTGAAGCTGCCAACAGAAAACGAATTCAGACTAACACAAGAAATGTAGGGACCCCAGCCAAATGAGGGTTACGCATGACAGACCATGTCTTAGTTCTACTGCTTACTACTATGTAAGATGAACAGAACACATTACTACCCAGAACTTTCGCCATGTGAATCTCATGCTGGAGAAAGGGGAAATGTGAGATTTTTTTGAGGGCAATAATGAACATGTCTGCTTGTACAACCCAGCACACCATCTCTGTGTCCTACATTATCTTTGTTTTTGGGGATGATTGGGCCAGCCATTCATCTACGTAGGAATGGATGATGATTTCCTTGTTACTGCCACCAAAAGCAACAGTCCCTCATTAAATACAATTGTAGTTAACATCAATCCAAAAAGAATAAATTCAGACTAAAAGTGGAGGTTCCTATAATAAATCAAATATATATGTGCTGGGAGTGAAATGGTTGGAATATTGTTCAGAATATGGAGGTGGGCATCCACAAGATAGAAGGGCGCTACCCATTCCTGAGGTTGAATCAAATGAGTTATTATAGGCTTGTTTTGAGGCAAACCCTGCTATCCTGAAGGCAAATGTAGCAAAATGTCTTGAGAGCTGTTTTCAGGATCTAGCTGTGTAGGTAGGACTGCAATGGTAGCCTATGTGTTGTATAGGTCACAAGACCCCTCTCATACAGCTCATCACTTGATGGGATCCCAGGTCCAGGCTGTAGCCTTACACCTGAAATTGGCGGTGGTGGAAACAGGTCTACAAAGTGGCCCCAAAATATGATATCAAGAACTCAATTACGTGAGATGATGGTGCCCGTTGATGAAAAAACTCTGAAGGCAATCTCCAACCGGACCCACCAATGAGCTTTTTCTGAAGTAGTTAGAAGTGCTTATAAGATATGGGAAGAGGGAAAGCTTGCAATTTTCTATTCTCCTGCTACTGAAGAACCTATCCTGGAATCTGTTTCTACTTTGAAAAGAATATATACTTCTAGAATGGTCTCCTTGTGGCCTGCACAATGATTGGAAAGGAAACTGGATGGCACAATTTATTGGGTTTTGTGATTAACCGCAAGATAGGGCTTTTGATATCCCTTTCTCATTCACTCCTTACAGTAGGTGAGTTTTCTAGATGTGATATACGCATCTGATTAAGCATCTGAAGCTAGGGCAGAAGACCTTACTACCTGACATCTTTGATGTCATGGGTGTTAGTCTTAGCAGTGCATGGTGGTAGCTCGAGCTATTGTTGCTTAGTTTACCATAACTGGTAACCATAACGTCCCCTTAACTAAGTTTCTTCACTGAATTTCACAGGTTTTTCTTAGTGCAACTTAACCATAACATTCCTTTAACAACGTTTTTTCTGTGAATTACATGTTTTATGAGTGAAAATGATTCATGATGTTATACCACTGTATATAAGTTATTAATAATTCCTCTTTTCACATATATGAAAGAACTGTAAAACTCCTTTAAGAATCATATTTTTTGCAACGCATACTCATCTGTGTCGTTATCATCACCGCATGCTGGGGATGCAATTCATGGTGAATTGCCTAGGGCATGAGGTTTGATCATGACCCCAGCCCCACCGACACCCCCCCCCCTTATCCACTGCACATACCCTGTATCGTAATTCAGTTTCTACTACACCCCCATAATGTGACCAATGGGCATTGCTCATGGCTTGCAGCCTTGGCCAGTCTCCACAATCCATGGGGCCTGGGCTTTGGCCATGCCGCATTCCCCAATAGGGAACTCAGAGTAGACATTTGTCCATGCTGAGGGCCAGTCCCACTGCTCATGCAACAAAGCTAGATCACTATTATTTTCTGTACTTATTTTTTGACACTTTCAAAAAAGTAAAACACAAGGCAGATTTGCAAAAGCATGCTTTCAGGTCCTTGCTGATGCTCCCCGGGGCAAGTTTGCTGAAATCCCAACCAGGACTTTGGGCTGCAGCCGCAAGTAGAATTTGCTTCCCCATTCAAACCTACGGCTTTGGCCATGCCACATGCCCTGATAAGTAAATCAGAGTAGGCACTCGTCCTTGCCGATGGCCAGGCCCACTGTCAATGCATCAAAGTTATATCATTATTTTTGTTCTAATATTTCTACACTTTCAAAAAAATAAACCACAAGACAGATTTGCAAAAGCATGCTTTCAGGTCCTTGCTGATGCTCCTCGCGCATCTTTGTTATAATCCAGACTCATATTCAAAGAGAGGGATGTAATCTAACATCTAGTTAATTGTCCCTATCAACAGATTCTAACTATCCTCATGGAGTGGCTAAACCTAGTCTGCGCTGTTGAGTCGCCTGTCCATTACCTCAATGTGAGTACTTAGACCATCATCCTCTACAACGTTTAAAACAATAGAACTTGACTGGTACTATCACCCACTTTTATTTTATTTACTGTCCAGTCTATCAATTACTAAAAACATCTGCCTTAAATACCATGTAACAGAAGTTGTGAATCGCAAAGTATTGTCGGGACACCCACTAGTTAATTAGCTGTTACCAATCTGCTCTTTTCAAAACCTTTTACTATAAAGAACCAAAAGAGCTTTTATTGTGTGGAGGAGCACATATATTTCTACTCATTCCCAAACAACGTCAACCGGTTTCAGTGGCATTTAGCTTATTACACCAGCTTCTTCAGGACACAACCATATCTAAGAGATTTACCAGACCTTTATTTGGTATCAATATGCTGCCAGAAAAGTCCACACGCTTATTTTATTTCTTTATGGGGCTAGTGCACGTATGGTCTTTGTTGCACGGTATGTAACATCTCCTGTCTATGGCTGTGGGTGTTTGTGAGTTGCAGCCGTCTGTCCTTCCATCTCACACTCTTACCGATGTGCTCACAACATCCAAAGGAGCGCCGTGTTAGTCGTCACGTTAGTATTCACATTTCCTGCTTATTGCATTAGCCGATAAGCAGGAGGCGTGACGACTAACACGGCAGAATATTTTTTCCCATTCAAACATAGAGCTTTGGCCATGCCGCATGCCCCAATATGTAAATCAGAGTACACATTTGTCCTTGCACCAAAGTTATATCACAATTTTGTGTACTTACATTTTCACACTTGATAAAAAATAAAACACAGGACAGATTTGCAAAACCATGCTTTGAGGTCCTTGCTGATGCTCCTCGTGATTGTTTGCTGCAATCCTGTCTAGCACTTTGGGCTGTAGCCACAACCAGATTTTAATTCCCATTCAAACCTATCCCGATTTCCTTTTAAACCCATTGCTGGTCCGTCATGGTCATGGCCAGTATATTGTCCGGGTCATGGCCTTCAGCATGACACAAATAATTAGGCCACTGCCCAGGGCCACAGGCTATGCCTCACTCACCAAAGGTATATCACTATTTTGTGTACCTACATTATGACACTTTTCTAAAAATAAACCACAGACACATTTAAAAAACCATGCTTTTGGGTCCTTGCCAACGCTCCTTGCATGGGTTTTCTGCAAAACAGCCCAGGTTTTATTTTTTGAAAAGTGTCAAAATATACAAACAACAAATAGTTATATAACTTAGCTCCAACTTGACAAAATCCATTCAGACTTTGCACAACCATTCAAGGTTGGGTTTATAATCTTTTACAAACGTGTGTGCAGATTTGTCAAACATCACCACATTTATAAGCCTTTCAAATATTTTAAGATCCCCCCACAATTTTTGCCCCCTCTTAGTGAAACAGCACCAAACTTGGCAGAACTATTCAGTGTCAGGTCTAGAAATGATATTGCAAAATTTCATGCAGTTTCATTGAGTGGCACCAAAGTTATAAGCCGTCCAATAAATGCTTTTCACCGACCCTGTAATGCAGAAATATGCATGAATGTCCCCGAACATCTGAGATGTTCGTGAACAACACAGGACTGTCCCCAAACATCTGAAATTTTCACAAAATTTTTAGAAGAAAAACCACTCACTTTTTGGGCTTTTTATGGCCATATCAAATCCCATCCTCATCATCCCTCACCTCCGCAGAGATTGTTTCATTTGTTTGACAAGTGCAATGCTGTGTTTTTTTAATGTTTTTACTGTAATGTCCATGGACTACGGGCGCTGTTCAAGAATCCAGCATGGCGTCCATTTCAAAAGTTTTTATGCACCTCAAGTTTTTCATTGACCAAACAGTGGGCACGTTCGATGTCTGCAAACATCACGCTGGACCATGATTAGTCCAGAAGTGTCTGCACCCCAGATCAGGAAATGAATCTGTGGACTGGAACCAGATATCACAACATTTTTTTGACCTCGTTTTTTTTGACAATTTTATTTTAAAAACTACAGGACGGATTTACACCAAATTGACAAAAGCACACTTTCGGGACCAAGCTGTTGCTCCTAGAGCAATGTTTGTTGCAAATCTCTCCAGCAGTTTAGGCTCCATTGTTTCTATGAGGATTTCCACACATTTTGGGATCCCCCTTTAACTTTGCTCCCCCCGGACAAAACTGAACCACACTTCCCAAAACCATTCTGAGGGACCTATATACTTGTCTTGCAAGGTTTGGCGAGGGTTTGTTCAGGTGGGGCAAAGTTATAAATCACCCAAAAAGTGCTCTTTCTATGAGTTTAGCAACTTAGCCATAAATACAGGGCCACTACAAAGGCCCTGTAATATATATTATACTGTGTTGGTCACTGCACTAAAGTTAAGGTGTGTTCCTAGTCTCATAGGAAACCCGAAAATTGAATTGCTAATAACTTTTGACTTGCAAGACTGATTTAGCAAATATTTTGCAAACAAAAAAGTTGTCGCCCCTCCCGCACCCCCCCGACTGGACATTTTGCAAAATGTTAATTAGCAAATTAAAAAGTCATTAGGAAAGCAATAAAATGCTGTTTTCGGCCTACTCCCATTCCTTTGCCCATACAGGAAAAAGTCCAAATGTCTGCAGTGCGCAGGGCAAAAACCACTAAATGGAATTGGACCAAATAAGAAACAACTTGGGCACGAAGCATTGACCTGATTTCTGGGAAGGGTCTTGGATAAAATCATCTAGTAGTTTTAAAAATATTTGACGGGAAGTTGTGGACCCTTTTCTCAAAATTATAGCTATATCTTCCATGGTGCTTTGCAACAGAGAGACTTTTCAGAAATGAAAAGGCACAATTATTTTGCTCAATGCTAGAGATAACTGTGGTTAAACACCCCAAAAATGAAAAGTTATCAAAAACCTATTTAGAGGTGAAAAATACTTTGAAAGGTATAAGGCTAGTGGTGGGCTGGGAGGGGGACACCATGTAAAATGGGAAGTTTGGGATGAAGCAGATATTGAGATTCGATAGGAGCAATTTTTCAATAGCCGCAGCTATTTTAACATGGTTATTTTAATGTCCTTATTTTAATGCGGTTTTCACGTTAAGTGTGTGAAATGGAAGTGTGCCAGAAGAAAGATCGAGTGACTAGTAACAGGCAGTGCTGTGGGATTATGAGGAGGGGGTAGAGTGGGCTTGGGTGTAGGGAGGGTGGCTTTGTGCAATGGCAGTACTCTCAGGTGTTGAAATGAGGAAAAGTGCACATGTGCAGTGTCCATCAAATAATTGTGGTTATGAAATGGTACATTTTTGTATAACCGCTGGTATCAGAAATTGGGTGCATACATAGGGTTCTAGTGAAATATACTGTATAAAATGGATGATATATGGTTTATAAATCCATTGATACAGTCTGTGCATTATTTGTTTCTATTTTTAATTTCTTTAAGGAGGATTGATGAAAGAACCTTTCAGGTCGAAGGAGGAGGGAGGTGACTTGGATGGGAAGAACATTAGGGTAGGAACATGCAACAAGGGGTATAAGGGAACATTTACACATTTTGCTTTTATTGTTTTTTCCTTTTTTTGTTTAAAGGGGGGTGGAAATGCCACTTTAAAAAAAAGAAAATCCACTCGTCTAGGGTGGCACCTCCCACAGTAATCCTACTGTAATACATGAAGCATACAATCATGCACTCGCTTAGGTTTACTGCTGGGTGGGTGACAGCACGCTGGGTAGCAGGTGAAATGGATGCTGTCGCACGTGTGAAAGGTGTTGCACTTACATTGGTCCTGGATGTTGCTGGAGATGTGGCAGGAGCTGAAGGTGGTGCAGGTGGGGAGGTGGATGTAGCACTGGGGGCCCGCCATGTTGATTGGGGTGAGTGGGCCTTGACCTTCTGCTTCTGGTGGTCCTTGCGGTAGGGATAGTCCACTTTATCCGAGTGGAACTCTTATTCAAGATGTTGCATAAGAGTTGAGGTGCCCAGGCACTGGGATTGAACGTTTCACGGCCCCCGTCACAGCACCTTTCTGTAGACGGTTCAGCGGACCGACTCCACCTCCTTCAGGCTGTGGTCTCTAGCACAAGGAAATACCTCTGGCTATCTGATGGCATTATGGTGATCTTCACCTTCTTGTGGGGGTGTTTGAGGTGGTGGCAACCCAATTGACATCTTCATCTTCAGGAGGGACAATGACTTGTTGGATGTCATCATCACTAATGTCATTGGATGGTCCTGACATGCTGGTAAATGGCTGACCAGGGAGGAAAATGTATAAAGGAAAAATAAATACTACAGAAAAGGATAATGCCACGTAAAACAAAATAAAAAAAATAAAAAATAAGCAGAAATAAAGACAAGACAATACACAAACTTGGCAAGACAAGGGAAAGAGGGAAAGAGCAAGGGAAGGTAAAAAGGGATAGTGTGAGACACCAAAGGGTGTCTCACCCGCTAGTCCTCGGGCACTTGTCATCCAGGTGGCCAGGACATGGCCATAACTTTTGGATCCAGTTCCTGGGGGTGGACTAGTGTGGGAGGATCACTTGGGTGAGGGGTCTTCAGGGAGTGGGAGTGAGACAGCTGATGGTGAGACGCGATATTCCCCCCTTTTTGGTTCATCTGCCCATCCTATTTTTTAGGATTTTCCAAAGTCCTAACCCACAACCCCTTTTTGCACGAACACTTGGCTGAGGAAGAGGGTGACAGAGAGTAACCAGACTGACTCTCTCACATCGTACTGGACATATCCTGTTAATCGGGTCAAGCAAAGTCAGGCACTTTACACTAAGTGCATACACCTAAAACCAGTTAGCTCTCCTCACATGAATAAAAGGCAACACTCAAAGACACACTCTGAGCAAGGTGGAACATGAGTATGTGCAGAAATTCTGGGACGAAGGCACACCTAATGGAGCAGACCAACGGACGAAGGGACAAAATCAGTGGGCCAAGGGTTCCCTATTGGAGGTTGTTGCCTCCGACAGACCACAAAAGACGCGTGGAGAAGGCCAGACCCTACAAGTGAAGATTGCATTGGGTTTTAAGGACACCAGCGACCCTCACGGGTGAACGGCAGAGTTGGGGAGGTGTGGCCAAGCCTGTGATACTCATGAATTGGAAATAGCAAAACAAGAAAGAAGCGCACAGCCGGTGAGTTATCAAGCAACCTGAGAGAATGGTGTGTGTTAAAGCGAATGAAGTAGCAACATTATATCACAAGTGAAGACTGTACACGTGTGGATGAGATGCGACAAAAGGCAGACCTGTGAATGAACTTTGAAGTAAAAGGCAGCTGTGAGATACTAAGCAACATAGTGTTCGGGCGATGGAAGTAGCCCATTAGAAAGTCTCAATGAAAAGTACATTGTTTGAAGCTATTAAGCGAGCAAACTGCAAAAGTGAATTAAGCAAGAGTAAATATGAACTTTGAGTTGGAGTGGTCCTGCGGTGGTGTAAAGAGAGCCACGTACATTCAAAAGTCTTTTACATCTGAAATAAGTCTGAGCCCGATTGAGGGAGACCCTAAGAACAATAAGCTTGGGGAAGGGAGTCCCCCGTCAATTTTGTTTTGAACTGTGACGTGAGATGTCTGAGCCCAACTGACGGGGGCCTACGTGATCTGTGTGCTGTAAGGTCTAAGCGTGGCAGAGGGAGGACCTTTGTGAACTTTATGTTGGAATACAATTTTGAAAGTCAAATAGGAGACTTCAAAGTGGAAGGCCAGGCGGGCCTCGATCCACATTTTGGAACTGCTTATGGTGTCAGAAACCGAGCCAGAGTGAGTCATCCTGCCTACAAGCACAGCCTTACTCCATGAGGTTTAACATTAGGAGGAGAGCTGGTTCAACTGCCTTTATTCTTTTGAACACCGATTTTTCCTTTGCATAAATTTCTCCTTTTTACACTTTTTGTACAAGAGACAGGGCGAGCATTAGGTTTTTGTTAGCATAGGCCATTTTGATTTTACAGACTCCGCTAGGACGGTTTTGTTTATTGTTTGATGGTCAAGACTACTCCCATCATAGTTGTAGGGCAAAATAGGAATTTTTCCGACCCCAACTTTTTTAATAAAGGTTTTACAAATAGTATCCATTGTGGCAGTGTCATACTTGTGATACGATGCTTTCCCTACTATAGTAACAGAAGGATATTAATACAAAAGTGCTTTTTTGGAGGAGCAGAATGTACCTCAACCAAAAGTTAAAAACTATGAAAGAACCATACACATTTCTGTGGTTAAGATTGCGGTCCAATCAGGAAGCATGTTACAAAGCTGCGGAAGCTTCATCGCTCTTCTGCATTGGGCATGGTCTCATAGCTGTGGTAACCAATAATGGAAACTAAAAGAAGCGTTAAAAAGCCGGTGTGAATGGACTAGAAATGGTTGATTGTGGTGTTGCCTATGGCTGTTTTATTACTGTTGTATTACTGAATACCATTTTAAGCTTTGTCACAAAACAGACGTATAGCCACAGGAATATCACGTTTAAGAGCAAGGTTTTTTCGGTAGGTGCAGGAATAGTACGTGAGGTCCGATAGAGGCATAGCCACAGGGAATCATCGGCCAATGGGAAGGTGCCTTTCATAGCCCCGGTAACAGATGGTGGAAACGGATGGTGGACACCCCAAAAAAGGCAGAAAATAATGGAGAACAAAAATAGAAAAATCTTCATTTTAAAGAGTTGACAATGTTTGATTGTGGTTTGGCCTGGAGTTGTTTGTTTGGCAAGTGTCATTTTAAATTTTGTTTCAGATCAGCAGTGTAGCCATGGCTAAACCAAGCCCACCATAGCCGCAGTTATGGGTTAATCAATGAATTTCCTGTATTTTTGGGCAGGTCTCGATTTCCGCGGCTGTTACTGCTTGGGTGTAGCCTCAGAGATGTCACTAGCCAATGGAGACCCACTTTTAATAGCCGCGTTAACAGCTATGAAAACCAAAATTAAAAACAGATGAAAATGGGAAAATTTGATTTTCAATGATTTGAATGAGTTTGGAATGTTGTTTGTTTGGCAAGCGCAATTTTAATTTTTATTTTTAGATTGCCAGTGTAGCCATGGTTATACTGTTCCCACCATAGCCGTGCTTATCGGTCAACCAATGGATATTGTGTATTGTCTACAGGATTCAATTTCGATGGCTATATTGGCTTGGGTGTAGCCGCACTGATCTCACTTGCCAATGGAAATGCGCCTTTCATAGCCACGTCAACTGCCCACGGAAACCAATAAAAAAGCAGAAGGAAACATAAAAAAGTTATTTTTAATGATTTAAATAAGGTGGCAATGTTTGGTTGTGGGGTGGACTGGGGTTGTTTGTTTGGTATGTGTCATTTTGAAGTTTATTTCAGATCGGCAGTGCAGCCGCAGTTATACTGTGCCCACCTTAGCCACTGTTATGGGTTAACTAATGGACTTTATGTATTTTCGGTATGCCAGTGGAACCAGTGCGTGCAAGGGAACAAGACACATCTGCACGGGGATCGAGCCCCTCTGAACAGGTGAGACATCGATAACAACAGTTATACGGGACATGCTACATTAAACTACATCACAGTAATTTAAGTCCCTGTACAATTATATATATCTTATTAAGGAAATGAATAACAAAAACGCTTAATGGCGATAAGGCATGATTTACAAGGTCTTACAGACATGAACAGAACAAAACTTCTTCTCGTGCAATACTTGGCTTTCTAAACACTCATTGGTGAATCGCTATACATATTCTGACTTTCCTGAACAATATGTTGTTATGAAATGCTATCCTGATGTACGTTAAATTAGTGTCTATTTGAGCTTCTGCTTTATTCATTGTATAGGACGCTTAGTATTTGAACTTATATCTTCGGACCTGCTGCAATCAGCACAATCTTTATCTGGGATTGGATCATAGTTTGCAAGTTTTTGGTGAGAATCAGTATTACTCTCTGCACCAATGTTATCGAATATAGAGCACTTTTCTCCTGATCTAATATGACTCCTATGTGCTTTAAATCAGATTACTCTATAATTAAACTTTCTGCGGGCTTCCTAAAACCCTCATAATGCTAACAATATTGCCTTTAGGCAGTAAGGATTGTATCTATCTAGAGCCACATCCTGAGCACTGGAGCTTCACCCAGCTGGTAGTGGTCACAATACTGATTGCACTTGGGCTACTTTTACTAGGTGCACACTGGGCACTTTCTAAGACACCTCATTGTGAATCCATTAGTAATGTCTGTATACATTTTGTTGAAAATGTAACTTACAGAAAGGTTTTGTCTCTTTTTGCTGAACGTTCTGTTTCCCTCAACGCTATGCAATTGACTGCTATTTCCCAATGGAAACTGCATATTGTATTATCTTGATTATACACATGACTTCTAATTACTGAAATGTATTTTTGAATTGAATATGTAATTTCAACTGTTTTATCTTTGCTTGAATTGAATTTTAATATCAGCCTTGATAACGACGAATGTCGAAACACATGTCGGCTGATAATTTACACCAGTAAAGACACTGATGATACACTTTGGATCATAACCACATATGACTTTTAGACTTTGTTAACTGTAGTACTGCATACATATTGGGCAGGAGCGCGATAGACCTGTCACATCTTGACTACATATGTTCTAACTTTTGGAGTTTATGGGTGCTCCTATTCTGTGACAGTGATCACACAGCTTAGCCTTTCACTTTGATCTATTGGAGTGGGCAAAGCACACAACCTTAGGTCCTTTTCCCATATTTGCATCCTGTGACATCTTTTACATGGTTTTTCCGTACAGAGACATCCCGACTTCTTACAAAGTGATTAGTGCAAGGCGTAAAATGTAACGGTCTGTATTTACCTCTACATTTGGAAGACAATTGAACATTCTGCAGGTGAAACAGCACATTAACAATTATTTGTTTGTTTTTGTGAATGGTGTTTCTACAAAGGATAAACAAGGATGGCAACAGCTCATAGATATCTCAAAGATAAAGGAATCTTTAGAGTTTTTAGTCACTCACAGTGAACTGTATGCTGACAGTCTGAATGTACCAGACTTGCCCATTCTTGATGTTGGATTACCAGAGAAGAACAGTGCAGGTATTTTTCTGAACAGTTTGTATGGGCATTACACTGCTCATCCTCTACAGTCACGAAACCTGATGGGTGGTAGTCTTGAATTACATCAAATGAAACAAATAAAAGGTGCACCATTCAGTGTCTGGGGAAAAAGCACTAGAAGCTCATTGTTTCAATTTTTCTTTTTCCCCAATAGAAAGGTTGGCAGATTGGATGATCAAGAAATTCCCATTTCTTCCGCGGAATACTGTTGCACACATATCTTATTCTGAGGATTACAGATTTCGCACCAATATTGAATATATATTCTGTTGTTCATGCACTTCAAACAGCAACAAGATTACAAAAGGTTTCTACAAATGAGCTGATACTACAGGTAAATCAAAAGGATGAATTTCTAGAAGGGAAAATTACCAATATCCTTGGCACTATGAGAGGAACTAAAGAATACCTGTATATAAGAAATTCTGAGGTACGATGCAGCCTCTGAAACTTGGGTCCTCTAACTTGGTTTGTGACTTTAAGTTGTGCTGAGTATGGCTGGGATGATCTTGCATACTGGATTCAAGAATGTAATCGAGCCAAACGAGCTATAGTACACATGACACCAGCAGAATTGTGTGCCATGGACCCTGTTAGTGTATCTACATTCTTTCATCAATGATTTTTATCAATGTTACATTTTTATGTAATAAAGAAAATGGTTCACTGGCCACTGTGGAAAATTACTTTTGGAGGAAAGAGTACCAAGCATGTGGATTTCCACATATAAATATGCTTTTGTGCAGGGGTCAAGTCCTAAAAATAAAAGTGGGGGTCTCATTAACATGATGTCAGTTCTGTGGCTCAGTGGACTATTGTATCCACTGCAGGGACCTGTGTTTGACCTCATGGTCACAGGTTCGAATCCTGGCAGGTCCACTCAGCCTTTCATTCTACTGAGGTCGCAAAAATGAGTAGCATTAAGTTGGGTAACAATAAACATTTGTTATTAGCGCCAAGGTGCACTTCGGTGGTGAATGTGCACTTTAGAAATATGCCTGTTCTGTGTGATGGGATGTGACATCACCAGAAATTAGCATATCCAGGTACAAAATGCACATTTCATTCATTTGGCTTTGCACAACCATACAAATTGTACAGGACAAACGGGCATTTTCCATTAAATCAACATACACAAAAAAACAAGAGAGGACATTTTCTTCCAATAGGGCTTGAAAATGTTAAACAAGTGTGGCCATTTTAAACCTCAAGAATCAATGCCAATAGTTTCCCTGGAGGGTGCAGTCTTGAAATGTGACATTTCCCCTTTAGTTGTTTGCTGTTTTTCACCATGTGATATGGTGTAGTGGTGAAGTGCCTGACCTGTGAAACTGGTGACTGCTGTTTAAATCATCAGGTCATGCTTAAAATCATAATTTTGAAAAATACAGTTAAAGTGTCAGTTAAAGTTACTCCACAGTTTGGTAAAGAGTGTGATAGCTGCATAATGCAAAATATTAAAAAATATGCTACCTAATCTATCTCTTATTCATGTCATTGCTGATCTACGGAACAAGGTGGAAAGTTTAAAATGCACATGTGTGGAAAGTACTGTCATAGAAAATTTAAAAGTAAAGATAAATTCTATACTCAGTGTAGATTTGGATTTCCTAGGGCTGTTTCCCCAGTTGGCTGAGCAAATAGTGAGCCTCATTCTGTTTTTGCCGTTATCCTGGTGGTAGAGCTGGTCTAGCAGCATTGCCCCTGGATTCCAAGTGCCGGCGAGATGGTGTAAATCCCCTATCATAGAGTCCTATAGGACTCCATGAGGGGATTCGCCCTAATTATCGGCACCAGCAAGGCTTTTTTTGCCAGTAGGGTGCCAGCTGCCCCACTGGCAAACCCGTAGTTGGCCATTGCATAAATTGCCGGTATCCATGAATACCACCATTATTTACACCGCCCGACTTAGAATGAGGCCCAGTGTTTTTTAATCTGTTCAACACCATGCAACTGGCAAATCGCCTAAGAATACATATCACCTAAAAAGAGATAAGGAATGCCAATGTGTAAATGATAACAATCCTGTCATTGCTCAGCTTTGGAATGCCAATACTCATGTACAGTATATGGCCGATAACACAACAGCTGTTGCTCGCTACATTACAACATACTTGACAAAAGCTGAAATGAGCAATGCAGCTGAGGTGTGGGCTGACTTATCAGCAGACAAAAGTCTTAATCAGAAATGACTAAGCTTTGGGATCAAAATGCTCTCATACAGAGAGTGTGGAAGCTACAAAGCTGCAGATTGGCAGCCTAGTTTGCCTCTGTATAGACATAGCATTAACATACTTTGGCTAAGTCTTGGTTCTGAAATTAATGGAAAATGGGTACTAAATCCTATTACTGATATTGAACAGTTAGCTGAAAGAGTACCTGACAGAATAGACATTTTGGAAATTAATTTTATTCATATCTATTATCCAAATAGGTCTTCACATTTGGAAGACCTTTGCTTGTATGAAGTAGCAGAACGCTAAACATTCCCTAATATGGAAGATAACAATGACAGAGGTGGTATAAAGCATGCATGTTTTGTTGTCTGGTGAGACATGAAAAGCTATGTCTCATCAACCACATGAAACTGTTTTACCAAACTGCAGAGAAAAAATAATTATTTTATGTTTGCCATGGCGTGCAGAGAGTGGTATACTTGAACGTTTTGAAACTTTCAAAGAATCTTTTGTTGGAAGTGAAGTAATTATCAAGTACACAAAGTTTGAACAGTATTGCAACTACTGCAAAATAAATTGCCAAGAAGAACTTTTGGCAGCTGAATTGGGAAAGGATAGCCCTGAGGGCAGTCAAGGATCTGTTGAAGGGAGTGAAAATATGTTAGGAGATCCAATTATTCAACCAGATGTTGAGCTTGCCATGGAATAAGTAGAGTGTGTAATATAATAAATACAACTTTCACATAAAAATGTGCATACGTTAGTAAGTAAGCTAAATGAAGAGCAGAAGGACATTGATAAGAACATACAAGGGAGGTTTTTGCATGCTCTACAACACTTTATTGATGTATTTTAGTGGATAGACTGTTATAGGAAAATCATTTCTAATTCATGCCTTGAGAGCAATGATACAACATGTGACCTGTTACTCTGTGCCATGTACTGTGACTGCTTCCACTGGTTTAGCAGCATTCAGTATAGGTGGTGTTAACTTGCATCGGTTGTTGATGCTACCAGTGGAGCATGATAATAAACTTGAACATCATAAACTTGCATCAAATTAAGCAACAAGAATTAGGACGAGTTTTATTGATGAATAGTTTTCATTCACTTGCCAATGCAAGAGGTCTTGAGGACGGAATATGATGTTTTGTTTGGAGGCAAACATGTCCTAGTTTTTGGAGATTTGTTACAGTTAACTCCAGTGAAAGGTCGACAAGTCTTCAAGATTCTTCAATCAAAGGATAGTAAAAAAACTGTCAGTAGTATGTGCAATGTCCATCTTTGGAATTAGTTTCGATATAGGGAGCATACTATTAACATGAGGCAGTCTGCAGATTTTGAGTATGCAGAAATGCTAAAAAAACATGTGTATAGGTTTGCTTTAGGATGATATGAAAACAGTCTTAAAAGGTAGACACATTTCTAACATGTTTCATGTAGGTTGCACTGGACTTGATGTCATGATGAATCTGCTTGAAAAAGAACATTCCTTGTGTTATTTTGTTGTCTACACTTGAAGATTGTGACACGTTCAACTCTGTAATGATGATTTCCAAGAAGGAACGAGTTATAGAGCTATAATCTTGTGGTGTTCTAGAATGGCACCTTATAAAAGCATGATTAAGTCAATTAGAAAGATAGTCAATTAGAAAGATCAATTTAAAAAAAGCAGGTCTAGAGTCTGTTTTAAAGCTGTGTATATATTCACAGGTTATGTTAAAGCAGAAACTGAATATTGAAATTGGTATGTTGAATGGAGCATTGGGGATAGTGGCTGCAGTTGTCACTTGTCCACACGGTACAAGTATAGAATATATTTCAGTTAAGTTTGATTGAACAGAGGAACTTCACTTGGTTTGTCATTCTTCTGCATAATATATGAATTTTAAAGACATGTTTGTAAATCTGTACATGCAATAACTATGCATAAATCACAAGGATTGACTTTAGAAGCTGCACTGATAGACATAGGTCACACAGTGTTTAAAGAAGGAATGCCATATGTAGCACTGTCATGAGTAGACAATAAAGAAGGACTGCTTTTATTAAACTTTGATGAGTGACACCTGACATTTCATGTATTTAAGAGTACAATAGGTTGTGCATACTGTATGTTCTTTATCTTGGTGTATAACCAACTCATGTAAGACATATTTTGATGGGGATAAAAAACAACAGGTGAAGGTGCATTCAAAGAAAATAGTTCCTGTACCTTCTGTAAAGGAAGATAATCTAACAGTATTAGAGATTAAGTAGATGTGAAGTCCTCCCACTGTAGATATAGTAATGAAACAGACGCTGAATGTTACTCCAATGCAGCTTTGTGTATGTTGTTTCAAATTTTATCACTCAAGCAAAGAGTAACTTCAACAGCAGAAAAAAACTATGCGTTGAACTTTCAAGTCTACCGGTAGATGAAAGATCACAAAACATACATTCTGTTATTTCAATTCGACATGCAGTGGCTGTAGAAACAGAAAGAGATATTTTTTCAGGACATACTCAACAAGATGCACAAGAATTTATAATGAGTATTTTTGATAATGAAATTGACAGTAAGTGTGGAAAGTTTCATAGGAATATATTATGAGTGGAACCATGAGTGTCCACAATGTCACTAACAAAACATTTGTCAAAAGGTTTTTTATATCTTGCAATACAAGATCATATAAAAGAAATGTTGCTGATCTGTTAATTAAAGCTCATCATAAAATTAGATGTTGTCAGTGTGGTTGTAATTTGCAATCATCACTCCAAAATCTAAATTATAATAAGCACCTTTTCATTATGTTCCATAGATACACAATGGATGGTACAAAGATTCATACTCCACGTTTAAATGTTGTGAATTCTCAGGTGTCAATTGGTAAAAAAACATTTATAACATGTTCAATTATATTTCATGATGGAGCATCCATTCATAGTCGACATTTCACTACATGGGTGCACACAGAAGTAGATTGGCTTGTGTGCAATCCCTCTACACTATCAAACATAGCTAGATTGCCCAAGGGTTTAACAAAGGCCCACATTATATTATTAGAACCAATGTTTTAAAATACTTATACATATCTACAACAACAATGGTAGTACACACAAAACAGAGTTTTAATGGAAAAATGTACTATGCTGCATTTTAGGGAGTACTGTGTAAACGATTAATATTTACTAATATGGTATCAATATCGTATCAATGTAAAGCCTTCCACTGTCTAAAATGAGTGTGTATATTGCCAAAAAGAGGGAACCCACTATTAAAGATTTGATAATACTTAAATGTAGCATATGATTGCATTAGCAACGTTAGTGCACATATATTTCATTATTTTCTGAAGGTGAATATGGTAAGAATTATTACAATGACCACTTATGTTTTATTATGTAAAATGGTATGTATAGTTTTACATGTTCATACTTTTTCCATTAAGTACCAGGTTGTATAAGTGGGTGCCATGTGCATTATTGTGAGTAAAGGGAGTGTAGGTTGAGATAACTGCTTACATATGAAATAGAAAACTGTTGTAAAGGGAGCTCTAAGGAAAAATCACAGGAATGTAAATTATATGGGGTCATTGTCTATGATCTCCATTTTATCAGACTTCCTGAATAATCCTGGTATGTTTGCACAGTGTTTTCTGCTAGTAGGCAGGGCCTCACATGGCTTCTCTACAACTCATTGTCTTATGACAGTGCTTGGTCACATGGATTGCAAACTCTTTTTCCTTCTCCGGAATCTGTGCCATCATAGGCTGTACCACAGGCCCTGGTCTTCTCTCAGACAGATGTATGTATGTATGTATGTACTGTGACAAATCTGGACTGTTCAAACCTGAGATCAAGAAAGAGACAGATACGGTAATGTGACTGTCTCGTCTGGTGGCACAATCACATGGGAGCCTTGGTGGGCTTGGGGCCTGTTAACCGACGCTAAAACCAGACTGCAGTGGAGAGCCCAGATCCCCTAGCTACTGATGAGGAGTGCATTTTCTGCCGAGCAGCGGAAGGGGAGCACAATGCCATTGAGAGGGGCAAACTTTGACATTTGAGGCTGGGAAAGCCACAAGGGTTATGTTAGCCTGATAAACCAGAGTGGGCAGACACCCTACCCAAGCTGAGTGGGGGCAATCCTATTAGAGGGACAGAGGGCTTTGGAGAGCCCTAAAAAACAAAATACTTTAACATTTGAGTCTGCGAAAGCCACAAGGGTTTCAGAGCCAAGAAAACCCAAACAGGCAGATTACCCACCGATACTGAGATAAAGTATGCCTGTCAGAGGGCCAGAGGGCTTTGGGACACACAAGAGCCATGGAATATAGTGAGCCGAACTGGCGAGAGAGAGAAACTGGAGGGTTCCAATCCTTAAGTACAAAAGAAGAACATTGTCTAGTACCAAGTCGTAAATTATGGAATTGTATTAAGAAAACCTTTTTTCGTGGAAAGAGGAAAACAGTAATGTTTGGCATACAGAACTTGCAGAGAGGTTGTGAACTGTGTTACAAGGCATTGATTAACGTTTAAAACCTGTTGGAAAAAGAGATCCAAGTGATTGGGCCAGTCACAAGCCAAAGAAAAAGACTATTGCTCTGGCCTTTTTTTTCAATATGTTTTAGGTACTATAAAGCTGATAGGATTTGCATTAAGGACTGTTTCTTTTGGACTTCAACGAGTACCCTTAGTTTTTGTTTGTTAGGTTTGGAACTTCCCTCTTAGCAGTATGATTAGATAGACGTTTTCTTTTTCTTCAAATAAAACATCTTTAACATGACACACCTTAGACAGAGTCTTTCTTCTGGTTCTCCACAGTATGTATGTATGTATGTATGTATGTATGTATGTATGTATGTATATATGAATGTATGCCTGTGTGTATGTAGCTGGGGAGAAACCTCATGCTGTACAAAGTGGATTTAAATGGGGTTTACAATATGTCACAGGTGTAGGAAAGGAACCTGATGGAAGGAGGAATCAGAGGAAGTATGGGAACTTCAGAGGGGCAGAAATAGAGTTAAGTGGATTGATCAGTGATTGGTGAGATGCTCTTTGAAGAATGGGTCTTCAGGTCCTTCCAGCAGTGTAGGACTGAGCTGACCTGTTTTATCTGTGATAGTAACTATTTCCAGAGACATGGTGCATAGCTTGAATAAGGCGGTTTTCTGTTTTTTGGTTGTGACTGTAGGTGAGGAGGTCTAGAACATGATACTTGAAGAGATATCCAGAGCAGTTAATTGAAGACAGAGGTGATGTTGTTGAGTTTTCTTAGTCCTGTGATGAGGTGTGCTGCAGCATGCTAGAAGGTACAAAGTAGCATCTGAAATTCCTCTGAGGTTCCACCTTCCAGTAGGGGGATGACTAGGACTTTGGCATATGTTCTGAAAATCAGTTCAGTGATAAATGGCTTGAATTTCTGGAGGATTGCAAGGTGATACTATGATGTGGTTAAACGGTATAGTCTATTGGCATGATGTAGTTCTAAGAACTTCAACCATCACAGGCTTCAACCTCCGATGAAACACTTGCTGCACCCATGCCACCTCCATTTCCAGAGCTAATGGCTCTGCACCATTGATCTTCTTTGATTGTGATCAGCATACAAGCACCAGGGATGAGTGTGGCTGTTCAACACAGTTATAACTCTTTCTTCACAGCCAGTGACCCTGTAACCTTTGTCAGGGCATGTCACTGAAAATGCAGTCTTTTCTGCTGCTCCATCCTTGCACCACCTGAAAGGTAGGTAAGATCTCTGTCCCTCGTAGGCTGGCTTTCCTGAGAGAACACTTATGACATTGGCAAGAGTTTGTATTTCTAACTTTGTCATACTGCAGATACATCTATCTAACCTTCTTGAAATACCTGCATGAGATTTTCACTATTTCAGGAGAGTTGTGGAGAATTCAGGATAGCCAGCAAGTTTGCAATGCTAGTAAAGAAATGAGTGCTTCTCTGAACTTCACTATTATGTATATGTATGTGAAGTAGCTATTTCCCCACTGAATTTCAATTGGCTTGTCCCCTTGCCATCTCCTGTAAAGAAGAACATTTGTTTAAGAACTATTTGATACAATGTACGTACTTTTAATCCTTCTCATCCACCATCTTCTACATTATTCTGTGTGATCCATGATGTTGTTTACTTCGTATTGTTTTGCCACTGATCCTTACTCTTTTACCACTTCTCTCCTTGGTACTCACAAAAAATTTAATTCTGCTACCCCTATCTACATTACTCCATCTCCTTCAAACAGCTTGTATTTTTGGTAGCATTCAAGAGCCAACCACTCCATAATTATGACTGCTTCAACATTAACATCGCCCTAGTGCATGATCAAGATTCAATACCTTGTCTCTCCAGATACTCATATTATGGCTTATTTCTAAGGTCCTTCAATGACTACATGTTGGAGGAATGCAATATATTCCTCATTTTGTTAATACCTTTTTATGTTAATACCTGTTCCATTACAGCTCCTCCCACTTGAACCTGGAAGAATATTGGCCCAACTACCTTCTCCATACTTATGACAGGTCTTGCAACTCCCTTAATCCTCCCCTAAACATAATTCTGGAGTGAAAGAAGTTGGTTTAACTGCTTCAATCATCCTGCTGCCTATATCTCCATTCATGTATGTTCAGTCTCTGTTCCCTTCTACATCCTAAATCAATATCAGGCCCATCCTCCACTGGTCCTCCTTCCTGGAAATTGCGATGAACCTTCACTCCTATAAGTGACAGCTCCCTTGTATAGTTGCAAATGTTTACAGACTTTTCATAGCATTGATATGTCAGTTTGTGATTGGTCTAAAGCAAAAACAATACCACCATTGCCTGTTTTAATAATTTACAAGATGTGCTTGGAAACTGTTCCCTCATTGGCTACCTATCAGGATGCAAACATTGCTTGCACTCAGCTCAGACCCTTTACTTCTTGGCCCTGCCCAGAATCTTCCCCTGACTCATTTTCCTGAACATGATGAACCTTGTCACAAAGGTGAAAGTGACTAGAAATATGAGCAAGACCCAAATTACTCTTCTTTCACAACTTTTAGTATGTACAAGAACAGGTTGTAAGACATGCACAGGTTACTTGGTTTCCAACAGGGCCTACCCTGCCATAATTTTCATTGCATTCTCCCAAAAATGTTCTTGCAAACATAATATAAACTCCTTAGCTTATGCCTTGAAAACATGTTATCATTAATTCAAAACCAATTCTGCCTTGAAGATTATAATGCCTGTTTTATTGGACCTTGATTTTGTCTTTAAACCAATGAGCCTACACGTGTTTCGAGTTATACTCTTCTCTAGGGCTTTTAAACCAATAGACACCATGTTTCAAAAATATGGTTCAACTTCTGGATACATACACATGCTTTTGCTGGGGATGACCACATACCATTTATGTATAGCATGCAATCAGTTTCGTAAAAATGAAAATAGAAATACAGAAAGAAAAATCTGATTATCAGTATTGAGACAATGCAGTGTAATATTGGTTAGAAAGTACATGATCACCAAAAGGTAAATGTACATTCATTTCATGCATGGATTACAAAAAGAGGGGTTTTAACAGTTAATAAGAGCATATTAATATAACAGAGGAGTAAAATGGAATACAAACACAGAAAACAGAATAAAGAAATCATAAAGATTTGTTAATATCTGAGCATAAATGGTTCAAACTTAATTCTGTCATTCATTAAGTCAATTTCATTAGGTCCATTAAGTCAATTAATTCTACTGTCCACAAATACCATTTCGCACACATAAGTGATACAAATGGAAACAGCCACAAAATCAAAAATTAATGAAGTCAAATCACTACGACAGCTTGTACATTTTTTTGATAGAATTGTCCATCTGGGCATATGGCTGACATTATTGAACAAAAAAAATGTTTACTCCAGATTCTGGTGTATTATAATAATTAGAGCTTTCATATTGTGTTGCATGTGATTCAGCAAGTTAGGTTCCAAGTCCACTAATTGATCCTCTTGGTTTGCATTTTAATTATCTTTTACATTCAATTCATCAAATTGGTACAACATTCTCTTATCTGTCCTCTAACTTTCACATGTAATACATGAAGTTAGCACATAGTTCTCTTACCTGTCCTCCATATTTAATTCATCAAGTTGGTACAAAGTTCTCTTAGTTGTCGTCTACACAGAACTACGCAGAAAACTATCTCAAAGGACACCTTGATCAAGGCAGCCTTGGTTAATGCTAGATCCCTCCCATCCCATGCATCGGACATCGCAGATTTCATAACCACTGAAAAACCTGACCTCCTTGCTGTCACGGAAACATGGCTAAATGTGGAATCCAGCCCATCCCTGGCCTTGGCCATCCAAGACAACTACGCCATCATTAGATGCGATAGAAACACCAACCAGGCGAAAGGAGCCGGCATCGCCTTCATCTTCAAAAACACTATCGATATCAGAGTTATTCCTAACCTTCAAATCCCCTCTGCTGAATCTTTATCGATTAAATAGCCTCTATCTCCCAACCACACAGCAACAGTGCATCTTATTTACCGACCACCAGCTCCTATTTCTACATTCCCTGAGGACATTGTGTCTATTCTCTCCACTAATGCCAAACCTAACTCGCAAACTATTATACTCAGAGATTTCAATCTTGGGTTCAAAGACCCTTTGAATAGTAATGCCCTTGACTTGGCTAGTACATTATCAGATTTTGGTTACACCCACCACATTTACGAGCCCATATATGGTAAAGGACGAACCCTTGACTGGCTCGCTGACCTTAATTGCACAACCAACCTAACATCCATCTCACCTTGTATTTGGTCAGATCACCATAAAATAAATTCTCTATCAAAGCCACAACACACTGCCCCAATCCAATCATTGCCCCAGCAATCCAACCCGGAATAGGAAAGACATCACTACAGATAAACTCCTCCCATTAATTCTTCCTCTTCTCAATAAAACACCTTCTTCAGACCCCACACTTCTGGTGGACATTTATAATCAGACAATACTGAAAGCATTAAACACCATTGCCCCTTTAAAGCTGCGTAAACCTAAACCACAACCTCACCTTAACTCATGGTTTACACCTGTAGGATTGTTTAGCGTGTTTTGGGAGCGCAGAGTACAGCACCACTGCACAGGATCAATGTATAGCATGTTATTTTATGCAGCACCACTGCATGGGTTTGGTGCATTGCTATGATGCAGTTGTTTCAAGCTATGTGTTGCCAGTGTAACATGGACATATAAGTAAGGGCAGGTTATTCAGTCAAAAACTATTTTTACATATAAAATGCAAATACAATTTTCACAGTTAAAAGCACACATCTGTACCTTCAAAATGCACACCATTTCTCAGCTGACATGCCTATGTTGCAAGAGACACATTTGGTAATTAACAAACTAATCTCACTAACAAGACTAATAATTATAACTCATTAATAAAAGAATGTGTCTTCAATGCAAAATGTGGCCTACTCTGAAAATCAGTTTTAAACACACATTCAAGTTTTTTTTTTTCTTTTGCCTTTCTGTGCTCTGTCCACAGTAACTGCAGGAAGCAAAGACTTCGAATAAGCAGGAAATCAGTTTGGTTACAGTTGCAAATGTATAAGCCAAGCCATTGTGTACAGAGGGTGGTTAGGGCATGATAGAATTTTATTGGTTAGGATCCTTTGGTAGGAGGGAACCAGAGTTTTTGTTTTTGTTTAATCTTGAGGAAGCAGCTAGGCAGACGATTCTGGACACAGCTCGAAGAAGGACGGGGTTGACAGCTGGGGATGCCGGATTCCTAAAGCAGATTCAACTTGGTTGCAGAGAGTGGCTTTTCCAGTCAACAAGTCCCAGTTTGAGTGACAGCAGATGCTCGTCCTTGCTGGGTGAATCCCTCCAGAAGGCGACCAGCCAAAGAAGTTACATACTGAATAAGCCTGGTAATTATCTCGCTGAGGTGTGGGGGCTGAGTGTGTACGAAAATATTCAGTCAGTGTAGGAAAGGAGATTCCTGTGCTTTACCCACGTGTTTAATGTTACAAATTGAATTCTTGTCTCCGCCACTCTCTTTTCAGTGTATCACGAATAATGCTGTTACTGTGCTATTTCATTTATTTCTGTAAAGAGTGAGATCGTGTTTAAATGCAAATTTATAATACACAAAAATATCTGAAAGCAGACGGGTGGTGTGTTTCATATTTAACAATACAGTGCTGATGATGTGGGGAGATGTTTAGACAGTGCAATTGTCATTTTCAAGGTAGCTAAAAATAAGATTTGGCTGCAGCCATTCAGTATGAGCAAATGTCATTCAGTATGAGCAATTATAAATAACTGTGTGTGTTATAGTCTTTTTTGCTGAAGGTACATGAGTCAGCAAAAATAGAGACCCGGGACATAGTTCACTACCGTATATAAGTTAGTGAAAAATACCACATGATAGCTCGCTGCCGTAGATAAGACAGCGAGAAATTGCCCATGGTGGCACACTAAAAGTGAAAATGTGGTGTTCCTGAAATGCAAGCCTGAGGTCTCTATGTTGATTACACGAAAAATCTAAACAAAAATAAGGGGTTCTGGATATTCGGGCCACAAATAAAACAAGGGAATTATGCTCACCAAAATACCACCAACCACGCATACCAACCACGCATACCAACCACGCATGTCTGTGTACTGAAATAATGCATATCCACTGTAATATTATTATACATAACCCAATCTGAATACAAGGAGTGATTGTTGCTAAATTATTTTTGGCGGTAAGAAAATACCGCCAGGCCCCAAATCTACACAAAATACCCAACACACCACACCTACGAGAGTTGCGCAAAGCTAAGAGAACTGCTGAAACACATTGGAAAAATTGGCCATCTGTAACTAATAAAAGTACATTGACTATAGCATCGTCCAACTACAAAGAAGCCATCATTCTCGCCAAAAAAGACACCTATAATAAACGTATCATACAAGCTGAATCTAACAAAGAATTGTTTAAGATACTCAAAGAATTGGAATCTCCTATTGCCCCCACTGACAAATGTACTGCTAATGCCCTATGGTGTACCAACATCCAGAAGGCTCTCCTTGATAAAATATTGCTGTTACAAACTAAAATCAATGCCAAAAAATGCAATCTACTTTTAGATCCTGAATACAAACCACCTACATACAAGATCACCACTCCTGAGTTTGTATGCAAACCATTTAGCTTCTCACCTCTGTCAACGTGGAAGTGGAAAACATCATTAGGAAGCTTAAACCGTCCAACTGCCAAGGTGACTTATGCCCTGCTCCTATTATCAAAGCAGCTGCTCACGACCTTGCCCCTTTCATCACTAACCTTATCAACGCCTCTTTTAAAACTGGAATTGTGCCTGACAACCTAAAAGACGCTTGGGTCATCCCTCTAATCAAAAAACCCACACTTGACCCGGGCAACCCGTCAAATTATAGGCCCATTACAACGGTGCCCTTCCTACTAAAAATATTAGACCAGGCTGCCTATCTGCAAATTCACGCTTACCTCGAAACTAACAATCTCGTGAGACTTAGGCAATCAGGCTTCCGACATAGATACAACATGGAAACAGCCTTGATTGACCTTGTAACAGAAATCCAAGACATAAAAGATGAGGGTAAATTAGCCCTCCGACTACTGCTTGACCTTTGAGCAGGTTTTGATTTGGTCAATCATCAAACTCTCTGCCACCACCTGAAAACAGCATCACGCTTCTCTGACTCAGCCACATCATGGATCAGATCCTTCTTTGCAAATAGAACTATGAGGGTCTTCCTTGCAAATAGAACTATGAGGGTCTTCTCTCCAACTGACTCTGCTGAACCCTCTCCAGTACCTTGTGGGGTCCCCTACGCTTTATAATGTCTTTATGAAGCCTCTTTTCAACATCCTCGATTATCTGGGTGTCACGTATACCAACTATGCAGACGACACCCAGATACTCGTTCCCATCACGGGAGACCATGCAACAGACAATAAAGCCCTCAACAAAATCTATTCAGTAATCCAAGCCTGGATGGCACAACACAGACTCTGTTTAACCGACAATAAAGCTGAGCTGCTAATCCTTGGTTCTCACGCTACACTTAACAAACTTGACCCTGCCTTCAAATCCTTCACCATCAATGGCAACATTATCAAGGTCTCTAATAACACAAAAACCCTTGGCATCTACCTTGACGCCACACTATCCTTCACCAGACAAATTAACGCTGTGGTAGCAGCATCAGATTACACTTGCAAACTAATCACTGCTTACAGGCCCTTCCTCACGACACCCAACTGTATCACGCTTGCCAGAACCCTAGTTATGTCCAAAATTGATTACTGCAACACCCTCTACTTAGGGACCAGCCAAAAAGATATCAAGCTACAAGTAACACAAAATAATGCCATCAGGGCTGCCCTCAACATCCAGAAGAAGTCTCACATTTCGGACACCAGAAGTAACTTGCACTGGTTGTCTGTCGAGCACAGAATCTCCCTTAAAACACTTGCTTTAACACATAAAGCAAGGGCGAATCATGCCCCAGCCTACCTCACCAACCAACTATCCTCACATACTTCCTCAAGGCCACTCAGAGCTGCTCAAGCTCATACCATGTCCATACCGAGATTTAAACTCAAAATTCGGGTGGCTCCAGCTTCCCAGTTCTGTCAGCCACGCTATGGAACACACTTCCTTCCTCCCTCAGATCAGAACCTTCCTTCCAATCATTCAAGAGTAATACTAAACGCTGACTCCAGGAACTGGATACTGCAATAGCTTAGCCTCCTTATAGGGATCCTCTAGGGGGCCTATTCCCCACCGAGCTACCCCACTATTGCATTTCGATTATGTGGCACTGCCTCCTGCTGCTATCTGCCTCTGATTGTTCCTCCTACTAAATACTGTGGATTGACTGACTATACTATGTAACCTATGTAATTATTGTACATATGTATGTGTAACTCTTTTTTGACTTTCTATAATATGTACCCTATGTGACATATTGTATATATATATGTGTGTAACTCCTCTCTTGCTATACATGCTCCCCGATGCCCCAGGGTCAGGAGTGCTTTACAAATAAAATAAATACAAATACACATGTTTCACAACTAATATATGGTGGCTCATCAGGGGGGATTATACATTGATCTTGTTATTTCAGAAATAATGAGTGTCAACTATTAAACTTAGTTGTGTCCACGAGGGTTCTGAAACAAGTTAATGTTGACAACTGTGGGACTTCCCCTGGTCAGTTGGAATGCCCTAGATTAAATTCTCTAGTCTCCTCATGTCCATTATGCCCCTAGGATTATTTTAACTGGACACTCAACCTAACACATTTGGATGCAGGCCCATTGGGGCAGTATAGTAGTCTTGAAACTGGCTATCAAAGACTCTAGGTATTTGTAAGGGATCGATGACTACTTAGAATAGCATCACCAAGTGCTATAGAGGTTCGCAACATCTTTAATTGTCCTTGGTATTCTTTGACTTTTGGACAATTTAGAAACTAGTGACCCAGTAGTGGTACCTTGACCCTTGACCATAGTATCATGCAACTAAAGATTCTTGCATTTTTGTACTTTGACTATAGTGTACCAACACTATTAGGCAGGACTATGCAGACTCCAAAGGACACCTGCATCCTTGCTCTGTAAATAAACTGAGTATTGTAAATGATCCTGTGAGAGATATTCACTTGTATAAAGTTACTCCATATCATGTTTCTTAATTTTAGCTGGCACTGTGACTGGCACTGTGACTTTCCAATATTCTGTCAATTAATGGCCTTGTCTTAATTATGGTTTCATGTTAAGTTTATGTATGGGTTAGCATACATGTATAGAAAGTGCAAACTTACTTGGGAAGCATTAGAATGCTATACGTGGGGGAGACAGAGTGGTTTATATGTTAGGGTGCGGGATAGCAGACTACATGGGATGGATAGGGGAAGCAGGGGATGGTGGGGAGCCGTAGAAGGGGATTATTATGCTTAAGTGGAGGGATCAGCGATTAGTGAGATTGTTGTAGAACCTACTCGCTGCAGACAATAGTGACAAATCAAGTTGTTGCAATATCACATGTGACTAGAGCCTCGAGTCCTGCCTGCAAAATAATTTAAATCTTCAATTAAACCTTACTTTTGGAATTACAATTCTAGCTCCATGGTGTACCCACTGGATTAGGCTAACATCCAAGATCATCTACTAACAAGCAACCAACATAGTCTATCTGGAGGATCCTTCTCGGTCACCAAATGTTTCCTTTGCTCATTTCAAACCTGAAATTGCCACTACATATTCATGCTTTATGGTCATCTCTGTGCCGCCCACCCTATACATGAGGGACCCTTACTGCCTGCATATCGTTTCTTCATGTGTTATTTCATACATCCACACTGGTCGAAGTGGGCGGGAGCGGTTGGGAGCGGTGCCCTTTACTTTTAAAAAATAAGGTTTTACTGTTCCTATAATTTTTTTTAAAAGAAACTGTTCCGAAATGGTTTTGTTTTAAAATAAAAGTGTAGGAAGAAGTTGAAACTTGTATTTCAGTGCACTGCACAGAACATTCCCCTAAACAAACAGGTGTGTTAGTTTGGGGGTTTGGATTGCACGTTGGAGGGGGCGTGGTTATGGGGTTTGTCGGGGAGCTGGGGCAGGCCAGCAGGGAACATAGTTCCACTATTTCTTTTTGTACACTTCAACCACTGCTTGCTTAAACACTCCTTGTTTCCTTGTTTGCCTGTTATGTTTCTCACCACAGTATTTTTCCCCTCTGACTCTAGTCATGATTCCCTGCAGGATTACCATGCTTTCTGCTTCAGCATTACCACTAGGGAGCCATTACCGCCTGTACTTTCTTGTGTACAGCTTACCGGCACCATGTGCACACTTGCCCCTGCTTTGTATAAATGTATCATCTAAAAAATGAAGCAAGAATACAAATATTGTTACGGTAAATGTTGCATTAAATTACCACCCTGTGCAATTTCATTTTTCAACTTTCTGCTTCAACTGAAT
The DNA here is from genome assembly GCF_040938575.1 of Ambystoma mexicanum. Taxonomy (NCBI): domain Eukaryota; kingdom Metazoa; phylum Chordata; class Amphibia; order Caudata; family Ambystomatidae; genus Ambystoma; species Ambystoma mexicanum. Next base: position 400,843,529 of record NC_090922.1, read on the forward strand.
CCTATTTCAATTTTCGACCCCTCGATCAACTAAATCCTTGTTCGATTTTCTAGCTCTCCCTTAAGGGAATACTGGGGACAGTGAATACCACCTTATTACATGGTAGAATCCTAGCTTGTAATGCCGCCGATTTTTATGCATTACATGGTCAAGGTTGGGGGAGGGGGGAGTGGCAGGCATCAGATATGTCCAGTTTCTGACCTTCTATGTCCCCTTAGAAAAAGTGCCTTCTCTCTGCTGAAGGGAAGCACTTATGATTCTCTGCTCTTCAGATACAAATTGGCTAAAAACAGGTGACGTTTTGCAATATTTCCCCGCCAAGGAAAGCATAAGCGCTCCACTTCGATACAGTGAACACACTTTTTTTCACTGAGACATTGAACATGTGTGTAACGCTGGGCATCTATGATGTCTACGGTCGCACCCCATTTGTCATTTAATGGACAAATGGGTCATGTTTGATTATTTTGTGCATTACACAAATTGTAACGTAGCGATTTGATAAGCAACTGTGCATAACCTACTTCTACCCTCAAGTTGAGGCTGGAAACCGTTGCAAAAGTTACATGACTAATGCCTGTAGATTCACAGAAATAAAGCTCGTGATGTTTCAATACATCTAATTCCATTCCCACCAAAATGGGGGTATCACCACAATGGGGCTCTTCCTCGGATTACTGATGGTTTTAATGGAAATTGCAGCTGGGGAAATTAGCCACGAATCTGTTGCCCAGCTTGTAATGGTGCCCTCTGTGTAGATTAATAAATGCATCACATGTTTTATTATTCTTCCTCTGAAATGTTGCCATGCTTTCCACAAGCAAGATGGTATTGTGCCAGCTTCAAGGGTAGACAATTTGCCCCAATGGAGCCATAAAGAGGAGTCAGACTTTGAACTTCAATGGATTTTAATAAGATTTCATCAGAAACTCTTCATACTGAACAACCTTTCGGAGCCAGAAGCCATTGCGAAACCCCTATGCCCTTTCTGTGCAATTGGCAAAATAATGTGACGTCGACAGAGGTCATGGAGTAAAGGCACTCTGGCTGCGCCCAAACAGCTGTGTGCATCAGTAGTATTTGAGCACCCAGAGAATAGTAATTTAATATAGAATAGTAATGTAATGTGCACATGTTTAAGTTACACAAGCTGCAATCAAGCATGAGTTGTTCTCTCCAGAGTGCTGATCATGGTGGGGCGGAAGGAGGGTGGGCAGGGCCTCTGATGGCAAGCTCTTCATGGTTGCTGGGGCCCTTCTTCGCAACCCAATTCCTACCATTGTATATTATCAATGCAGAATGACTTCTCTTTAGCAAAATGATAGGGGGAGCAGAAGTGACATAACACTCTCATTACCTCCTTAATGACATTAAGGAATTCATATTTAAGGATCTCTAACCCTAATGCTGGACCATAAGATGTTTCTTTTAACAAATCTATACCCAGCACCAGAGATGTGGTATGCTAATAAACAGCATAAGAGGCATAAACGCCAGCTACTAAACAGAGCAAAATCTGTAACTATACCTACCTGCAAAGGTAAGCAGCCAGGTGGGTTCAATCACAGTGCTTGAAAAGGTGTCCATAAGGGGTTGCAAGTGACAATGCGCTGGTGGCGATGGCTATCACTTTCTGGGGCCTGGGACCATCTCCAACTTTCTCTTCCAAACATCTTCCTTCTCGAGCTCTCCGCTCATCAACCTCCAACTCCCTGAGGGTCAGACGCTTCTCTCCAAGCAGAGAGTTTGGAGCAGATCTATCTCCTTGGCTGGGGCCAACCTCTGGAACAACCTCCCTGCTTCCCTCAAACTTGAGCAGAACCACCTCCGTTTTCAGAAGCAACTCAAGATCTTCCTTTTCGCTTCCGCTTTCTCTCTTCCTCTCCCCTGCTGATGCACCCAACTGCTCCACGCACGGGTCACCCTCTGATCTCGGGTCCAGGCTCCTGCATGCCCAGTTTCCCTTGCACTGCCTCCGGACACCCCAGCACTTAAGGGCCCATATCTGTAACCCTTCAGTCCCTTCTCTCTGCATCTATGAGACAACCACTGGCTGCACTTGTGAGTTAACTGCACTTCCCTCTTCCCCTCCCCCTGGCAGTTCCCCCCTTCCCTTTTCCCTGCACTTGCACGATCTGAATGTAAGCTTGTTAGTTTGTCCACTCTTTGTTTCCCTCTCCTTGTCTTGTCACGCCTAGAAACTTGTGTGTAAAGATGCGTTATAAATGACACATCATATCATATCACTAGCAAACTCCATAATGTACCCATGCCAACACATTGGACCAGTAGCCCTTTTAATATAGTTAAATTAATTACCTTGCCATTGATTGAATGGGTGTGTGCACGTGGTCCTGTGGGGAGCAGGGTGGACGCGTTCGGTTCCACGTGGGACTCCTCATCAGCCAGGTATTTGGCTTCCAGTTTCCTTCTCTTATTGAAAAGCTGTAGAGCACGGCTGGCAGACACAAGCACGTTCGGCGCAGAGCAAAGACATTTTTTCAGCCGCTTTCATGGTACACAGCGAACCTAATAATCAAAAATGTTTCTGCACGAACCCTAGAAGGGAAAATGACATCTTTTATCAAAAAGTGAAAAGACCCGTCTCCTCCCCTGACAATAGCTTTTTTTTGGCGGAATCACAGCCAGCGCTGTTATTTTTCTACACCTTCATAAGTTTTTCAAGGTATTGGCAGCAGGACCTGGGCTAACACTGACATGTGTTGTCACATTGCAAGATCTGAAAGCAAGCACCCGATAAATAAACATCAAGGTGTGCTTGGATCTCGCTCTACTTCCACAGCATTCCCGCCTTACAACAATCAGGCCTGTACTACGTGATACAACTAAACAAAATCTCACACATTTGTTGTGGGCTTGCCTGCAGTGTCACTGTTTCAACTCCATAGAACACTAGTGTCATAGCCTTTTGCAATTTGATGTTGCAGCATGGCGGAGTGTTTGGAGGCGCATACCTTGATAGGTACGCGGGTTGTATAGCGCTCATCTTAGAAGCAAGACGACACAGAGTTACACAGGTTCGAATCCTGGGTCTGCACTTAGAAACCTCTTTGGTATTAAGCGCCTTATAAATACATAATTATAAATTGCTGCGCATGATGGATGCAGATGCTGCTGCGTAGCCTTTGGGAGAATTGTAGGTGGAAATCTACAACGTGCAATTTATCGCCTGGATCTTGTCCCTAGGATCAAATGAATGCATCTTTAAGTATAACTCTCGCCTCTCTTTCTGATATGCAGCCCAAAACTTGATTGACATTGTATGTCATTATTATTAAAATAGAAGCATATGGTTTTATTTTTAATATTATGTGTGCATGCAATTATGGGACGCATTGTTAGGGAATACCTTGTTAGTCATCTGATAGCTTTCATTAATAATGTATGAACTGCCATTCCAGTTACAGTGGTTCTCTTCTTGGCTTCTCTTCAGTGTAAATAACCTCCCAGCTAATCCACGCACTGGTACTGCTGAGCATCTCGTGTTTTTTATTCATCATATCTTGAATATTCCCAAACATGGTGGTGAAGTGAAGGCAGGTCCAACGACCTGAGGAACGGCAAGTTAAGTATTTTCCCAGAGCAAGCCCAAATTCACATCTAAAATCTGCCTACTTCTAGAGCTCGGACCTAGCTACTTCCTAACCCATAATCTGTGAATTTAATTTACACTCAGCCACTCTTACAAGACAGACATGAGTAAAGGTATGGAATTTGACAATACCGGAGCAAGCTATTTTCTTCTAGCTTGACGAATTAAAATATATTTTACTTTTTAAAAACATAGGTGTGTGGAGAAATGCTCAAATCACTTGCACATTGGGCCCTCATTATAAGTTTGGCAGTGCATGAAAAAAGTGGTGGTAATTCCGTTACTGCCACTTTTCGTGCAACGCCAAACTACAAGTGGCCAGTGGGGTGGCCTGATTTACCTCCAGCCAAGAACTGGAGGTAAGTCAGGCACCCTACCAGCAAAAAACAGCCAGTATTACCAGCACCGGTATTACTGGCGCTGTTAATACCGGAAATCCCCATTCCCTGGAGTCCCATAGACTTCATGGAATGGGGATTAGCATACCCTGGCCGGCATCTGAAATCTGCCGGTAATTCTAGCAGATCAGGTGCTGATAACGGTATTACCATTTGGTGGTATCCCACCGGACTTACCAGCGGGATACCACCAAACCCTTAATGAGGCCCAATGTCCTTACATTTACACAACCACAAACAAATGCATTGTAATGTATACATTTCTCATTAGTATTATCCCATATTTGTATATATATATATTCACTGAAAAAAACATTGTTAAAGGGACGTTATGGTTAATTTGCACTAATAAAAACTATGAAATTCAATTAAAAAACTTTGCTAAACGGACGTTATGGTTACAAGTAATACCGAAAACCCCCAGAAATTCACCCGTTATGGTAAGCTAAGCAACCATAACTCACGCCACCACCGTGCACCGCTAAGACTAGCACCCAGGACATGAAAGATGACATCACAAATTTCATTGAAAAATGAAAAAAGCCACAAAAAATACAAAATCACAGGACCCTTTGCAGGCTGCATAGTCCATGGACAGTGCAAATTTCCGCAGACACCTGGAAAAAATGTTGGCTCTTAAAACAACCTTTTTTTTCTTTATGCCTTTTATATGTTTTTATTATTTGGTTTTATGTGCTCAACAAACAAATGCTATACTGAACTTAATAATTTTTTCTACTAAAGAATACTTCAATCCATATTTTATTTGTTCACAGAAACTGCTTCAATGCATTTTGAACGTTTTCAAGAAAATTCTGATTGCCCACATCAGTCAGATGCACTCCATCTCTTTGAAAATTTTTGACAATGACAATATCAAATTTGATATTTTCATTATGAAAAGATGTCATGCCAACATCCCGCAAAATAGCACATACAACTTTCTTCACATTGCGTCCTGCTTTCTCAATGTGTGGACAAAATAAATTTGAACGCATCTACATTTGTCTCTGAACAATCCGAGAAAAAATAATGTTTGAATGTTGAAAAAGTTTTGTCAACCTTCCAAATGTATCCTTCATTGCAAACTGTAATGAAATTCTGGTAACATAGCCCAAACTATTTCCTCCACAGTGAACTACAATGATATCTGGATGCTTCAAGTGAACCATATTCTCACCAAATGGGAAAAATTCCACCCACTTCATTTCTCGCACTCCACACCATGAAACATGAAATTCATCTAATCCAAGATTCTCTGACAATCCACAGTACTCAGAATACACCTTCAGCCAATGGAGTCAAGAGTCTCCCAGAATCCATACACTCGGCTTCTTCAAAGACATAGCCAGAGCCATCTTCAGAGCACTCACCAAACAAAACTCCCACTAACCTCTCTTCCTGCACACTACACTGAGGAAACATGATCGGCTGATCCCCCCCATCTCAGTGGGTATCCACACCTGTCCGCGGTCTCCGCAATCCCCTTTCCATGCCAGACATCCATAAAAGACCCAGATGGCATGTGCAGTATCTGCGAACTACCGTGGTGTATGCAGACACTGTAGCACAGGGCAGTCCTTTTACCCTTTTTACTTTTATGTTTGTAACACTCCCTCATTGGCTGATTTCAAACGGTCACACATCCATCCACTAATCACATCCAAACACTCTAGATGTAACCCTGTCATCTCAGTTCAACACTTCAGATGTACTCTTCAACTCTCAGAGTACATGTCTCCTGTTACTCAAAGCCACCTATATCAAAAACTACTGTAAAACTCTTCAAGATTTCTATTTGCAGATTCAACAGCATCTGCACCTAACAAAACATAGTACAGGAATGCTTATTTTTTTTAAGTATTTTTTTAACTCTTTTACAAATGTATTTATACAGGGTTCCTGCTACTTACCCTGTAATAAGATTCTCAATAAGCATAATCTCTTTTTTTAACCACTCTAGCAAATGCCATATGTTGCAGCATTTAGTATTTTCATCAAAGCAAAAAAATGCATATGTACATTTATAGCAGTACTGTGTGTAACCTTTTTGTAAAAGAAAGCAAAAGCATATTGAAAAGATGTGCACAACATTTTTAAATGGAGTGTGGAAGTTTAATATGTTGGCAGTGCATGCATACTAGGCAACATGAACCATCCAATCTGTAGGTGCTTATCAAGTCTTATTTTTTTCTGCATTCTTTGACTTATAATACCACTCCTCCCATTACATAACTCAGACTAGAAGTCTCAGAATGCAACAACAAAAAACAGGACAGGACGTTAAGATTTGAAAGTGTAAAATTTATGTGGAATGAAGAATAGAAAATGCTGTGCATTCAAAACATTTTCTTTTTAAGAGCATTTTCATTAAAATAAAACAAATGAATACATACATTTATAGGTGTACTCTGTGTAACTTCTTTGTAAAAAAGAAAAGGCAAATGCAAAATATGTGTACAACGTTTATAAGTGCCACTTAGTGTGTGGAAGTTTAATATCTTAGCATACTTGCTAACATGACCCATTCCAATCTGTAGGTGATTTTCCAGTCCTAGTTATTTCTCTGCAGTCGGGGATTTGTGGTCCAAGGTTTCTAGTGTAAGAGTGCAACTACATCTCCCACAATACAAAGACAAAACCAAGACTTAATAAGCACCTATATATTGGAATGCGTCATGTTGGCAAATATATATGTACTGCAACATATTTACCTTCCACACACCAAGTGCCGCTTAAAAATGTTCTATAAATCTTTTTTCATCTGCTTTTCTTTCCTTTTACAAAAAAGCAACAAACAGTGCTGCTATAAATGCACATACCCATTTATTAACTTTCATGAAAATGTTCCTAAAAAGAAAAAAATCGAAATGCTCAGCATTTTCCATTTTTCATTTCATATAAATGTCACACTTTCAAACCTCTCTCATTACATCTCTTACACTACCACCATTCTCCACCTGCTCACACATATGTGTATACTGCCAAAGTATATATATAACAATTCACCTTACATATAAAGTACTCTTCTTTCCCAACCTCTACTATAAGACACCAAACACTACTGCAACAACAATCCACCATTGCATTACCACAAGGCCACAGTGTCCATATTCTTTAAAAACACTGCAACACATTACAGATACATTGCAGCACAAACACAGCACTAATTTCATTAAAATCAGCAGCACAAAAATAACTTAGACATGCACCTTTTTCTCACAGCAATTTTTGCCCTTTTCCTTCTAATGTCCCAAACAGCACTACTCATACTCCAATTCTTCAAACAACATAGTTAACATACGTTAGTACACCACCCATAAAACAACTTTATTAACACTTTTTCCCAGCAACTCCTCCTTCCTTCATAAATAACAACCTTCCTTACTAAAAGTACTTGACCATTACCCCATAATATACCCACTAACTTTCTTTTACAATTACAGGAAAAAAGAAGATTGCTGAACACAGCTATCGGAAAAAATAACTCTCTTCACATCCTAAATAGTAAGTGCATTAATATAGCACACATATCTCTCTAATTGTAACAATGTACTTTCACTATGTATTAGCCTAGAGTATTCATTTCGAATCAACATTAGTTTCACTCTTACACATTATATTGCAACAGTTACACTCTTTCAATTCCCATACAAACACCACCATTATAAAACCCACTGTTTTCCTCAAAACATCACAATGTCCATAGTAATTCAATCAAACCACCACTCCCTAACCCAAGCCCATCACACCCGTAGACCCTCTTAATATTACAACCTTCCCAACCACACCTATAATCCCACTACACAATCACACAGCACTCTATTCATCTTTACAATCACACCCACACACCCATGCACAATACATGCATATACATTCCACAACTTTCAAACCCAAACTTTCTTTTTTCCCAACAGACAGAACAAAATGCCTACTAAAAATCAACTCCATGGAAAACAAAGAATAAATAGAGCAGATAAGAATAAAGACAAGCCATATAGTGATCCACCTCTAAAACAATTTATAGAATGTTTTAAATTGTGTTTAATCATGTTTTTATACAATGCCTGAGTTCAGTTTCTAAGTGTGGATCCAGGTTTTGAACCTTTGTTGCTCACTGTGGTCTTTTTTTCCAAGACCAGCGCATTGCCCTTGTGCTATCCTCCATTCACATTAAAATAACATTAAAACAAAACAGCTAGTAACCTCACTTAAAAAACGAAATCAGCCACCACTAAAAAAGTAAGGCCCCTCTTGCAAAAACTTTAAGTATAAAAAGATGTACAAGCTAAAGTAGACCTACTAATGAACCTGACAATATATATATATATATATATATATATATATATATATATATATATATATATATATATATATATATATATATATATATATATATATATATAAGCCACAGTAAAGGATTTCAAAAAATTAATGTTTACAAAAATGTTCTGCCATAGAGTTTTTCACAATCTCATAAAGACAACTGAAAAGTCACAGTCTACCCTTAAAAACTACTGCAGAAGACTACTCCTCGAAGCTTGAATGGAAGCGCATTTCTACTAAAGTTAAAGTTGTTTATAAACAGAATGAAACCACTAACTAAATGAATCAATACATTACAAAAAGTACTTCTAAAACTGTGCAATGTCAAGATACATACGTTTTCAAACTTCCATGCAGGTCAATGAATTCACACAAGCAGCGCAAAACCATATTTCAATGAGTAGGCTTAGAAACAAGAACAAAAAAACAAAACAAATTGCCATACACAGTAATGACTAAGGGTATGAAATGGTAGGAGTCACCATCACAGCAAAAGAAACCCTTATAGAAAAAATGTCCTCAACAAACTTTCAACCAAATATTCCAAACAAACTCTCCAGTGTACAAATGGACATGTAGCTCAATGTGTGACATACAGCAACAATCCTTCAAATCGTTATGACAATTCCTCAATCACTATGAAATTAAAAGACAGAACTAGAATTAAAACTTTACAAACCATGGACTCCTGTCCATTAGCCTACATCTCTGGAACTGCTCGCAAAAGCACCTTCCACCACATCAAAATGTTAGCAACACACCATTCTGCTATATGCAATCTTGTGCATAGACTATACTATGAAAAAATTCCTGATCTACAACTGCAAAATTTAAATAACATTGTCCTACTTGGAAGAGCCAAAGAACTCCTTCGAGAAATAGAGCACATCCAAATAAATATTTTGGAACTGTTGACTTAGAAAATTCAGTAACTTCAGAAAACATTAGCAAAAACCTTACAAACACCATCCTCCTAACAAACACAAACAAAAAATAAATAGCTATGGTTCAAAACACATCTGCTGAAATACCAGACCAAGTAGGTGTCTGTTGTAGCAAAACTTTTAATAAAAAGAGCACCAAAATGGTAAATATGGCTTACAAAATAGAGGACAATGAGGAATCCCAATGGTTCCAATTAGCTTTCCATCTAACAGCAGAAAATAAATACAAAATAACTGACAACTCAATAGTTGGTACGTACTGTAATGCAAAGCTTGACAATAACTATATGCAATCATGTGCTATCACTAATAACTTAGAAATATTTCCACTTCAAAGGCTCCCCAACAACGTAACGTGTATGAGAGCATTATAATCCAAACAGTACACCCATTTCAATCTATAATACACCTTCAACCGAAAACAACCAAATTGCCTCCATCTGAGTTGCTAAAAGGCATCTGTGGCAAAGTATTTTATTTGCCATTAGAGCATAAACAAAATGGAGAAAGTCTAGGATTACAACAGCCAATAGATCAATCTTTTATTGTACTAGTTAATGGCATACCAACAAAAGACAAACAAATTTGGCAACAACTAGTCGACTTAAAGAAAGTTGGACAAGCCCCGCAATATATGAAAAAACACAATGAATACTACACAGATATAAACATAGAGGAAAACCTAAGAGAAACTACAGAAATAATTCAAGGTTCACCAGCAACTAGCCCATTTGAACATGTGGATCCCGTTCCTGCAGCCAACATTCTAGACCAGTATACAATTCACCCACTAGATTCCCCAGACATCATTGAAGATGCATTAGAAACATATCAAATGCATCAAGCCAAAGGATCCCCAATGAGCATATGGGAAAAGGGTGGAGGCACATTCTCACCGCTGCTCTTTCCTACACAAAAAGGAGGAAGATATGATGCTCTAAAGAAGTCACTGCCCGGTTTAAATATTTCCTGGGACCACGTAACATTAGAGTAACTAAGGACAACACTTTCTCCATTGCCTCTACTCTCCTATGTGGTGTCCCCCAGGGATCGTGCCACTTGCCCTTACTTTTTAACATTTACTCACAACTTCTCTGCGCACTTCTGTCAGCTATGGGCATATATTTTGCCAATTATGCCAATGATACACAGATCGTCATTAAACGAACTGGCACGTACTTTCAAGACCAGGAGTGTATCAACTACATTTTTACGGAAATCCAGAACTGGATGACCATGAACTCTTTGGTTCTTAATAATGCCAACATTGAACTGCTTATCCTGGGTGCTCTACAACGGCTAAAGAAACTAGATGCAAGATATGAGAATGTCTTGATCGGCCAACATACCATCCAAGTTTCAAAAACTGTTAAAACACTTGGAGTCATTTTCGACCCCCAATTGTCTTTCAATCAGCAGATTAGTTACTTGAAATCTTCCTGCCATGTTTACATTCAGCTTCTTTGGAAGATACGGCCTTATCTATCTAAAGAAAATCTTGCTCTGATTGCAGCAGTGATTGAGAACTGCAAGCTAGATTATTGTAAAAGCCTCTTCATTGGTACGTCCCAGGCTAATCTCAAATCCTTACAGGTGGTTCAGAATAGTGCTGTGCGTGCTGTGCTTGGCCTGAAGTGTGATATGCACGTCTCTGAGGCCAGGCACAGCCTGCACTGGCTGCCTGTTCAACAGCAGCTGCAGCATAGGGGCCTGTCTATTGTGTTTAAATGTCTGCGGGGTGATGCTCCCTCATACCTCACTGCTAGGATTAAAAAGAAACCCATTGGACGCACACTACGATCCATTTGTAATATTTCCTTGATTAAACTCCTGTCTTTATTGAAGAGAATTGGTGGTGCCAGTTTCAATCTGTGGGCTCCTGTTTTATGGAACTCTATGCCTAGACATCTGGCAGAAGGTAGCTTACTGTCTTTAAAAAACAGTTAAAAACGTTCTTATTTGATGAAGGTCAGGGGTAATACCCTAAAACTGCTCTTTGATACCTTCCCCTACATTGCCATCTTGTAACATCTACTGACACTCTTTGCTGGCTCTGTAGGACACAATTCTTTTTGATTCATCTTATTCTCCTTATCTCATTTATTTGTTCCATGTTGTCTGTACTCTTTTTTGCATTCTCTTGTGTGCGCCCTGAGGCCTTTGGGTTTGTGGTGCAATACAAGAACTCAGATAGATAGATAGATAGATAGATAGATAGATAGATAGATAGATAGATAGATAGATAGATAAAAGATCCACAAAAATTACAACATCAGAATATTGCTATTTAGGAATGTATTCCGAAGATCCCAGATTCAGACAAAATGTACAATACATTTTCCACTTCCTGTTCGAAAGTGAACTAGCAACTCTATGTTATGCAGTTGAACACACATTAAAAACAGGCTGTAATTTTTTAAACATGTCCGCTACCCAAGTGCTTCAAAAGATAAAAGACAAAGATGAAGATTTGCAGTCAAGTATCACAAATCTATTGGCAAACATGCATGGTACAAAAGAATACTGGTTCCAACAGCACACTGATGTACATTCTATGCTAAGGAACCTTAGCCCACCCACATGGTTTGTTACTTTAAGTTGTGCAGAATACTCATGGGATGACTTGCATGACTTGTTACGCACTGCAAACCAAAAAAAGAGGCAATAGATATAAAAACACCAGGAGAGCTCTCTTCTCTGAACCCAGTCATTCTATCAAGGTACTTTCACCTTCGCTTCATTGCCATGCTGCACTTCATCTGCAGTAAAACTACCCATGCTCGGAGAGGTGGAACACTTCTTTTGGAGAATATATCAATCCAGAGGGGCACTACACATCCACATGCTTTTGTGGCTAAAAGATGCTCCCAAATTTGCCCATAACAGTAATGCCACTGTTTTACAGTTTATAGAAAAATGCATTACCTGCAACATCCCTTCAGGAACCACATGTATTGATCTATGTAAACAAATCTGACACTTCCAAAAATATAAGTGTGGCAAATACTACTGACGTAGATATAAAAACAAATGTAAATACTATACCAAATGTTGTTTTTGCTTCCCTTGACCATTTTGCAAAAAAGGAAAAGGAAATAGCTTCATGTCTTCTGTTAGACACAGTGTAAAATGCAAATCCCCTAAAAACACATACAACATTAAAAGGGATGAAGCATCCAAGTACTTCAATGATTACAATGCAATTATTGCCCTCTTGTGGAATGAAAATATAGACATATTAAACATTGCAGACAATTCCACTGCAGTTGCAAGATATGTCGAAGCCTATCCCACCAAGCTGAGAAAACAGAGCTAAAAGACCTCTGGGATGACATATCATCTGAGAAAACACTGTCACAAAAACTGTACCGCTTCGGTATAAACATACCGGCACCCGCAAGCAGGCCTCGACGGATGCACCGGCACCATTTATGAATGGTGCCGGTGCATCCGGCCTCCCCATTCCCATTTAAGTCCAATTGGACTCAAATGAGAATGGGGAGTAACAAATACCGGCAGCCGGCAATGGGCAATTACAGGTCTGCTGGGGCTGGAATGCTCTGGTAATTGCCCATTGCTGGGTGCCGGTAAATTCATGACTCTGTCGGCAGCCGTGCTGGTATTTACCGGCATGGCTACCTCCGGACTCATAATGAGGCCCATTGTCTGGCTAAACCTTGGTCAAGCTTCATCCCAATAAAGAGTTCTAAAATCCCACCAAGAGATAGTTACAATAGCCACAAATGGTCCCAACAGCCAGGGCATTTTAAAAAACTATTTAATGCACACATACTACCCAAACAGAAGTACTGTTTTGGAAAACATGTGCCTGTACGACATAGCCCAGAATGACTCCTACAAAAACAATGTCACACTAGATGAGACAACTGGCAAATATTCAGTCTCAAATTGTGAAGGAAGCCTAGTGAAACTTACCAAACTCAGCCTAATTAATCATATTAAGTTATAATAGAAATCTCTGCAAAATAGAGAGTTTTATTACATGGCCCTAATGCACATTTTTAAACCTTAGAGAAAAGAAGAAGAATTATTAGGTGACTATGGGGGTCATCACGAGTTGGGTGGACCGCTCTGGCCCAATCCCGTGTTCTGGGGCATCCACCTGCAGCTCTGAGTTAGAGGTGAATGCGCCGGCTTTAAAGCTATTTCCGGCGCTATTACTGCCTGCAGTAATAGCGCCCCCAAACCCAGTGGGCATGAGGACTTACCGGCCCCCAGCAGCTTGGGATCAGGTGAAAATTGTGCCGGACCAAGTTGCAGTAACACTATTTGCATTGGCGGTATCCTGGAGCAATTAGCGCCAGGATACTGCCCTGCTTATGATAGAGCCCATTGACTCATTTGAAGCTGAATTCAAAGCAAATGAAAGCAGTATAACAAATATACATTTCAAACAATACAAAGAATGTTAGACAGTGAATGTCAACAAGAGGAATAAATTGAAGCTCTAATAGATAAAGACACTCATTAGGGTAGTCAACCTTCCCTTACAGGAAGCCAAGAACCACTTGCAGAACCACTCATTATATATGAAGCAAAAATAGCCACAACTGAGGTAGAACATATCATGTCTCAATCGAAACAATCTGAAAAGACTTGCCTTTGCTAAAATCAAAGCTAATTGATGAACAGCTCACCATTCATCTAGAAGTCACTAAAGAAATTGAACATGGTTTTAAACATGAAACTAAAACTTGTAGCTATAAAAATTATAAACCTCTGCTCCTGTATGTAAGTGGTGAAGCTGGTACTGGAAAACTTTCTTAATTAAAATAATCAGCACATTTCTACAAGACTTAACAAACAACAACCTTTCAGGTGTTGTAACAACCCCCACAGGTTTAGCTGCCTGTAACCTAGGAGATGTAACTTTACACTGCTTTCTGCTCCTGCCAGTAGAATACCAAAACAAATTAGAATACTACAAATTATCAGCAGAAGCTCCTACTGAAGTACTAAGAAATCTGTAACAAATGAAAGTTTTCCTGATAGATGAAGTAAGCATGGTTTCCAATCTCATGCTGGCTTTAATTCACCTCAGAATGTAAGAAGTCCTAAAAACCGACTACAAAGAACTGTTTGGAGGAAAACACTTTGTAGTTTTCAGAGACTTCCTACAGTTAACACCAGTAAAGGTCAACCTATTTTCAAAACATTAGGTCACAAACAATGCTGTAACACACTTGGACGCACTGGAAATGTAAATCGCTGGCAAAATATTTGCTACAGAGAAATAAATAAAAACATGCGTCAACATTTGAAAAAGCATTTGAACTGGTCTGATTACTAAAGATGCAAAATCCATCTTAAACACTAGACTAATCCATGAGCTATATGGGCAAAACACACCTGCTCTTGATGTCATGGAACAATTACCTCAACAAAATATAAAATGCATGTTCTTAATGCCAACCCTTGAAAGCTGCAGTCAATTCAATGATACAATGTTGAAAGAAATGCAACCGATACTGCATATCAGCTCCACAGACAAACTAGAAGTGCACAGCATGCCACTCCCTATGTGCCAACAAGCAACAGCACAATTAAATAGCTTAGAAAAATGTATCTCCAACACAGCTGGATTAGAAAAAGTATTAACTATGTGTCTAAACTGCAGAATATTTCTAAATCTTAACCTTGACATAGAACAAAGCATCTGCTGTCACTATTCACAAATCACAAGGTTCAACCTCAGATCACGTCTTGATTGACATTGTCAGCACAGTCTTTAAAGAAGGTATGAGTTACGTAGCAGTTTTGTATCTGCATACACTCAACGGTCTACACTCAACAAAGTCAATGCTGACATTCCTTGCATCCTGGAATACATCAGGCTTCGTGCACTGTACACTCCCATCTAGATATGTATCCTGTACCTCAAAAAGAGAACCTTTAAAAAGTAAACTAATACAAACAGATCTCACAAAAAATACTGCTAAAGAAATAAAGACCAACTGCTACTCCATCAAACAATACAACCACAAAACAGTCTAGTAAAACATTGACTGCACGTCCATCAGAAGACAAAGAGAGAAATGTCTCTTCTCAAAAAACAACTGCAGGCCCATCAGAGGATGCAGAGGCACAACTCTCTGGTCTATTTAAATTCAGCAACACAACTGTAAATGTCTATGCAAATGTAGCAATCAATCTTCTCTTTCAATTGCCACCAATTGTTCCCAACATTTACTTCAACGGCTCAAACCAGTTGTGTTTGCAAATGCTCATCCTTCATAGAAATGCCACAAATAATCCTGACAGCAATTACACTATCTGAGGTATAAGGCAAGAATTGGACTACTGTACAGGAATGGTCAGGTTGACCATAAACACACAGGAAGATCCACAAGAATTCCTAATGTACTTATTACAAGTACTGGAAACCAAAAACATTCCTATGAATTAAATATTCCAGATTTCATACAAATGAAAACATACATGCACTCTCTGCAACCATGTTTCACAAGAGCACATCCCTAATGAACGATTTGTGGATATATCCATACCAAAAGTCTGAATTTATTCCATTTCACCAGCTTCTGCAGAATGCAAAATCATTGAATATTATTGTTAAACAAGGCGTCCCTTGGGTGCTGCATACCTGACCTTCTTGGAGACGGTGGTGCATAGGTAGCCTGTATATCTTCTTGTAGATGGGACAATGACTAGCAGCGTGGGGTACCAACCCAACATCTTCCTGTTTTGTACAGGCAGGTACTGGATCAGCTCCCAATGCCATGGGATGGCACTTCCCTGATTATCATGGTGCTTGAACAGTGCAAGCAGTTGCAGGGAAGGCCAAGCAGAATGTCCAGTTGCAGTAGCTGTAGTGTGTAGAATCCAGCTGAAGGATGGAAGAAAAGTCAGGTTACTAGGTACCAGGCAGTGGCACATAGCAAAGGCAATGACCAGAAAAGGACTGGGCAGGACAACGCAAGTGGAAAAGAAAGGGAATAGAAGAAAGTAACCCAGACCAAGACGACCAGCAGGGGTTGACAAGGATCAGGTTGGTCAGGCAAGAAGACATGAAGGAAGGACAGAGCCAAGGCAGGGGCTGTCTAGGAACAAGAATAGAATCTGAGCGATTAACACAGTCAGGAACAAAACTGCGTTGAGACACAGTGTGTGTGCATCCTGGGCTCCCGGATATACCTCTGGGATGAAACCAAGGCTTGGAACACTGTTGCAGGGCCAGAAATACTGTGCATGCACAGAGCGTCGAACACAGACATCCGTGCATGTGCAAATCACAAAACATGGCCACGCCCAGGGAGCGATTCCGGGGGGTGCCGACCCAAAGCACAGGTGAGTGGCGTAAAAGTTATGCCCTTTTTGTAATTCAGACAATTGTTCTGACATACAAATAAACTCACATGTCCAATATCTGATACTAATGGTTCTAAGGTACAATGCAGATGGTACCAAAAACAACTGTAAACGTGCTAGCTTCGCACACATCCAAATATCTTTTGGCAAGACAACCTTTACAAAAGTGTGCATAATCTACCACTTCAGGCCACTATACTGCATATGTCAAAAAAATAAGTGGTTGGATTGAATGTGAAGACACCTCCATTGCTCCAAAACAAAGGTAACCAGCAAATCTAACAAGTGCCTAATAATATTCCCACAACCCAAATTTAGTCACTAAACTGTAGCACAATAAACAGTTAGAATACATCAACAGGTATCTAACTACATCCATAATATTACAACAGTACTTAAAGCTTTCAAACTATCATGCTTAAGAAATTACACTGTTTTTTTCACAGAAAAACAACCAGAGGTTCTAGCTTTATTACTGTTTGCTACTAAGTAAACATATCAAGTATTATCCTATATGTTATCTTCACAAAGAAACAAATACATGTTCGATAAGCAGTATTGTGAACTGTACTACAATAATAAATACAATTTACAAATCAATTATATAATTCCACTATATTACAAATACGGTAGACTCCCAATACAGTTCCTATAAAGACTATACACATAATACTATACTATGTGGAATGGCCCCCACAACCACCAAAATATAATTAAACTTTATAACAAGTACGTACAATACACCTTCAAATAACTATACTCACCCAGAACCGCCTACCATCTAAAAGATGTCCACAGACACTAAAATTGACCGCGGATTCAGCGGCACCTGAACACCCTTTTTCCACCTATAAAAACAGCTCAATGTCAACGGTATCACTACATAATATACCCAACAAAAATATCATCGTCGAAATGGCCGTGTGGTTCGCCATAGGTGATATTTTTGGGGAGATATTATGTGGGAGCGGGGGTTGTCGGGGTGTCCCCCGCACATAAAGGAATGACGCGGGGGTGGCGGGGCTGTCCCCCACAGGGACCATGTGTGAATTTCGCCGCAAAAATATGGCGATATTTTTGCATCACAATATTTTTGCGGAGAAATTAACACATGGAACCATGTCAACTTCATTCCACTCCCCCACCCTTGCAGGGCTCTCTTTGGGTTACCAAATAACCCTGAATGTGTTTTCTAGACTTTGTCCTCACTGCCCTGTTTGCGGTTAGCAGTGATGTCTGCAGACTCTGCAGCACCCGCAAACTCTTTTTGACCTATAAAAACATCTCCATATCAACATTATTCCACTCTCCTATCATTTTCAGCCCCTCTTACGGCCGCTAAATAACCCAAAATGTGTTTTCCACACTTTTTCCTCATCATTCTCTCTGTTGACAACAGTGGCTGTCCACACACCCAACATGGCGACAGTTTAAAAAAAATATGGAACACCTCATGTTGTGTACCTTCCATTCAGTGGGTGCGTATGATGAATTGGGAAGTGAGTCTGCAGACTGGACCCATATATCACTCATTTTTTAATGTACTTTGTGGCCCCTTTTTTTTTTATCGACTTGACGGATTTACACCAAATTTACAAAAGCACGCTTTTGGGACCAAGCCGCTGCTTCTAGCGCAAATTTGGTGAACATCTGTCTGGCGGTTTGGGCTGTAGGTACTAGCAAACATTTATTTCCATTGCATCTATGAGTTTTTCAGCCACCAGGTAGACAGCATGGAGTAGGCTGCTGGTTACGTGACCAGGCCCTGACACTCCGCCGACCTCCAGATTTCAGTCCTTTTTAGCCTCTACTTAAGGACTGTAGGCCAGCTACAGGCACACAGCATTGAGTAGGCTGCTGGTCATGTGACCAGACCCAGCCACTCAATTGTTCCACCCACCTCCAGTTTTGCACCTTCCAAGCCTCTACTTAAGGACTGTAGGCCAGCTCCAGGCACACAGCATGAGTAGTCTGATGGTCAAGTGACCAGGCCCTGCCACTCAGTTGCTCCGCCCACCACCTATTTATTCCATCCCCCTTAAGCATCCTCATCACTGGCATCCTCAATGGTAAAGACAAGAACCTCACCTGTTTGTGCCTCTTCAGGTCTGATAGGGCCAAGGGCTTGACCCACTATGCTGCATTTCACCTACAAATGAATCCCTACTACTGCTACTCACCAAAGGACATCATCATGTGTCTCCTCCCTTCACAGTCCATACCCACTATCACTAGGGTTCAAATGGCCAAGTGCCCTGTGCAGCCACGGCAAACTAATTTAGCAAACCTCATCAATGTTGCCCTTGCCCCCATCCAACACCCACGGAACAAGTGCACACACCCTCTCATGTTGATCAATGTTTGTTCAGTAGTCGCTAATGGTGCAGAGATTGCTGACCTCATTTCGTACACCAACCTTGATGTCCTGTTCATCACTGAAACATGGTTTACCCCATCCTCCCCACATGTTTTTGATATCTTCCTACCCCAAAGCTACTGCATCCAACATGCCAACCAGCCAGGAAGGGCAGGAGGTGGAGAGGCAATCATCCACATAAGGGATTGGCCATGCACCATAATCACCTCGTCCAGAACAATCTCATTTGAATCACATGCCTGCCAGTTCTCTCCATGACAATAACCAAATTACTCTCCTTTGACAAATTAGCACATTCAAATAATGTCTTTCTCAGTGATTTTAATGTCTGTGAGTCACAGGCTGACAACCACACTTGAAGCATGCTTTTCGCACTGACCACTTCCATGGACCTTAAGCAAATTGTGCTCTCCCCCAGGCCCAACAAAGGCAACACCCTCGACTTAGTCTTCACATCATGCCCCTGCATCACCTTTGCAGACCCTATCCCACATGACTGGTCATGCCATGCCGCCATTCCATTATCAGTCACTGACTCCCGACTCTAATATGGCCCACAAAGGTCAGGCTAAACGTCCCCTCACTCAATGCCACTCATTCAAAACCTTCCTGGTCAATGAGTTAGAAGCAAACTTTGCAGACTTCCCCACCACAGAGAATGCCTCTGTCCTCCTGGACCTAATTAGCAACTCTGCTATCAAACTGGTGAACACTCATACCCCACTAAAATCTATCCGGGCTAAGACCAAACTATCTGCCCCATGTTACACCCCCAAGCTAGCCTCCAACAAATGCACAATAAGAGCCCTAGAGAAACTGTGGTATAAAAACCCTAACTCCGGAGACCTCACCAACCTAAAATCTCTGCACATAAACTAGAGGATTCTGACTACAGAGGCCAAAGCTGCTTACTGCTCCACTGCCATTGCAGCAGCCTCTAACAGGAGCAAAGTCCTCTTTGAAGTAGTAAAGAATTGCCCCATACCCTCACTCAACGCAAACGTACGAGCAACAGAGGAAAAATGTGACAGAATCACCACATTTTTATTGAAAAAAATAGACAAAATCTGAGAGATCATCAAATCAACCTCTCACAGAATTAGCATCTGCTGCCCCCCGGCACACACACTGTCCCTCTGGACCAAATTCTCTCCTCTCTTTCCACCAGATCTCCTAAAAATGATTGCCTCCCTCAAACCTACCTCTTACTCTGATGATAAAATTCTGGCCTCCATCATTAAACAAGTGACGGACCCAGTGTTCAATGATCTCAGCATCATCAATGCCTCCCTCGCAGAAGGATTATTCTGAGACACCCTCAAGACTGGTCTCATATGACCTCTTCTGAAAAACCAACCCTACATCCACACGACCTGGCCAACTGCAGGCCCATTACGAACCTCCTGTTTATTGGCAAAATCTTGGAAAAAGTAATTGCTACACAACTACTCGCCAGAGTCAACCAACTCCACCTCAACACCGTTGACCACCGCATCCTTCTCTCCCTCCTTGCTGACAGGATGGGATTCTCTGGCACTGTCCTGAATTGGTTTACCACCTACCTCTCAGGCAGATACCAGGGTGTCCTGATGAACTTGTTGCATTCTAACTGACTCCAGGTCTCCTGCTGAGTCCCTCAAGGCTCCATCCGTTCACCAATACTTTTAACTTTTACATGGAGCCTCTGGGCCCTCTCCTCAAAGACCCCAATACAGCTATCCACCGCAATTATTTAGTCATCATCTAATTCTGGATGTCTACTGCTTACCTAAACTAAACCCATCCAAGACTGAATTTGCCCTCATCGGTCTGCCCGCTAAAATACAACTTGTCCAACAATTCCTCAATGATATGTTCCTAGAAGGATTTGATCCACACCTCTCAGACTCAGCAAATCCTTAGGCTTCACCATTGACAACAATCTGTCCTTCCAGAAAAACATAGCCAGGAAGGCCCAAATAGCCTTGGTCAGAATCTCGAAAAATCAAACCCTTCATCCAGCCGCAGGACTTCCAGACTGTAGTACACGCCGTTGTGGTAAATTCTCTCCTGACAGGGCACCCAGCTGCTCACTTGGCTTCCCTAAAAAGAGTCCACCAGTTGCAGCAGGTTCCCTTGTTTCCAATGTTGTGTACCAACTGGGATAGTAAGGTATTATGTGAATGTGTTCACAAATTGCAGCAACCACTTGGTTTGCTAAACACTTCCTTTAAGATGACTCTGTTAATAGGAATGTTCATAGAATATGTGTCTTTCCATATTAGCGTTTAAAATACATGAACAGCATATGTGAATATCTGTGGAATATTTAACCTTTTAAACCAACTACCATTTTGAAGGATTCGAATTTCATAAAATGGATAACTTCAGCCTTAACTGCAGAGAAGAAATGTGGAGATAATGTGTACCTCATAATAGTATTTTTAGTAACATGTAAGAACATTCCTATACACTCTTTGTATAAAACATGGGTTACAACATGGCGCAATCCAAAGAAGAAAGAATAAAAACTAAGCTACGCGGATACTGTGAAAAGTAGCAACGTAGTAATGTCATTGGATACACCAAAAGAGCTAAGTGACACCAAGATGGCGTTCGTTAATCACGGTGCAAGAAAATCAAATCGAGATGCAGGCTGGATAAATAGAGCTGAACGCTTTCCATTAGGAGATTAACGTTTCTAAAAATATGCTATAAATGCGCACTAGGTGATGTATTGGTACTATAAGGGGAGGTGTATTGAGGCAAGCCCAGCGACAGAGTGACTGACGCATTGATATCTTGAGCTGTGCTGTTTTAAAATAACACTTGCAGATGCTAAAATATCGTAGGTTATCCATTGCATTACAGAAAAGGAACAAAATGTACATCCACTTGGTAACGATCCTGTAACTGAAATAAAATCCAGGTAACAGCGAACACCAATACATTTATATATAACCAAAACAGACGCAGTATTTTCTACATGTTAGTATGTAGAAATATGATATAGGCCAGCCTTTTCTCTTTAGTGTTTATGTACATGACTGCTCCGCCCAGCCTGCCATGTCGAGAGGTGTCTAAGTAAAGTGGTTCCAATAACAATGTCAGATGCCATTTCCAGGGAAGGGTGAGTAGGGGTATCTACACAGTCGGTGTATAATGACAGGAAATCATGTTTTTCAGTAAACCATTGTAAACCATTGAACATAATAATTAAAAAAATATGGGTATTCCTCTAATTTATAGAGTGGAATTTTTAGCAAAAAGAAAATAATGAAGAGAGAAATATGAAAGCGAATTTGAGAGACGGCTAAGACACTCGACAAAGCTTAAGGAAGATGGCAACACTATATGGGTACCGAACATAAACAAGCCTATTCATGGAATTAATGTGCACTGAAAATATCTGCGCAAGCGTGCGAAAGCGTGCGAATCGCAGCGCAAGTGCGAAAATCGCAGCGAAACCCACGCACATTGATTCATGGAAGACGTGCGCGTGTAAATCCATGAATGTGCTCTGAAATTCTGCGTGGCGCACGCTGGTGCACACTTCATCAAACAGCGTGCGCTACACGCACCGCGAAAGTGCACATAGCGTGGCGCACACAACAAAAGTAGGCGTAACACGGGGCGTAACACGTGGAATGGGGAACAACGTGTGAAAATGTGGGCGTTACGGGGGAAGTACAGGAGGCAAATGCGCGGATCGCCCACAAGCGCGCCTACAACACGTATTCATGGAATCGAACAGGGCTAACGCGTGCGTCAAAAAAGATGCGCTAATCTGGAAACACATACGCCAGCAGGAAGCAGGCGTACGCGGACCCGCGCAACATAAAAGTGCACGCAAACAACAAACAAGCTCAGACGCTACGATGAATATACCGTTCCTCGCAGCCGTGGTCGTGGGATACCACAGGAGGAGGAGGAGGATAGTCAGGGCCAGAATTTTTACACCCAGGACCAGCCTTTTTGGGATGCCTGATGACCAGGTGTATGGGAGGTGCAGGTTTCCACCTCACATACTACTCGACCTGGTGAGTGAGTGGGAGGATGACCTCACATCATCCACCCTGTGCTCCCAAGCACTGAGCCCCTTGGAAAAGGTGCTCAAGGTACTGAACTTCTTGGCTACTGGGTCATTTCAGTGGACAAGTGCCATAGTAGGGGGGTGTCACAGGCCACGCAGTCATGCTGCCTACACCAGGTCTTGGCTATCATGACTGCACGCCCATCAGTCCGCAGGCACATATACCTGCCCAGAACACCTGCAGAAAGGCAGGCTGTTGTCCAGGATTTTTACGGGGTGGCACACTTCCCCAAAGTGCTAGGTGCCATTGATTGCACCCATGTGGCTCTACGTCCTCCCAGGTCATCAATGCACATCTATAGAAACCGCAAGTACTGGCATTCCATCAATGTGCAGGTAGTATGTGATGCCAAGGGAATCATCACCTCAGTATATGCCAACTATCCAGGGTCCACCCATGACAGTTTCATATACAGAATATCAACCCTCAACCTGGGCCTAGAAGCTGGGCGGCATGGCGATACATGTCTGCTTGGGGAGTATAAATGCCACTGCACATGCATGCATGTCAGATACTGAGTAATGTCACAACCCCACTAATGATACCCATCATCACCTCCCCAGGGCACAGTGCCTACCCTCTGAGCACCCACATGATGATGCCAATTCGGAACCCCACCACACCACCCGAGGTAAGACACAACACAGCCCATATTGCAACCCGTGGCATAGTGGAGCGCACATTCGGAGTGCTCAAGTCACGCTTTCGCTTCCTTGACCGTTCTGGTGGTCAGATGCTATAAGCTCCCCCAGTAGTGTGCAGGATCATAGTGGCAGCATGTGTCCTGCACAATGTTGCAACACGCCGGGGCCTGCTGGTGGACATGGTGGTGCCCCCACATCCCCAACCACATGCACAGCCCCTGTGCATGGGAGGGGAAAGGGAACATGGTGAGGCAGCCCGTACGCAGCTGGTGGCTAATTACTTCACCTAAAATCACACCCCTGTGGAGTGAACACAGCCCTGGCACATACCAGCTGACAATCAATGATGTTGACATAAGGGACAGTCAAATGTCACAACCATACCAGCCTGAGATTGGTCACCTGGAAGGGTTACACTGTGTGCATCCCTACCTACCGAAAGACAACCAATGCTGTGTCATTAAAAGACATACATTCATGCTGCATGAATGACTAGCCCCTAGCAAAATACAAAATGAAATTTAGCGCCATGTCACCCAACCCCTCCCCATCTCCGCCACCCAACACACCATGGCATGTCATGCAATGTGAAAGCAAACAAAGCAATGCACAAGACCTGACACAAGTGACACAAAGTGCACTGTCCCAAATGGAAACAGCCTACAGACAATATGCTCCCAGTAATAAATAACAAACTGCACACATGCCCAAATTCTTACCACCAACACAATACAGCAACACAGCATGAAACATTGCAAAAACATGACAGTACAAAGTCAAAGTAGTGGTAGTCTTACAACCTGAATAAGCCAGCACATCGACCCCTTCCAACTGCAGAGTGTTGCTGCCACGCAAATGTGTCAGTGTACTGCATACAACATGAACTCCATCTGCAAAGGAGACGGCCTTCTGAAGACATGAAGAAGGTACCTGCACATTTTGAGGAAGACATGGATGCACAAGCACATATTAATACACCATGCAGTGTTCAATACAACAACAATACCCACTAGGGATGTCCACACAGTATTGACTACAGACTGCCCACACAGCTCATGGGAGCCCAATGTCACTGTGTAAGTCACTGTCACTTGGTCACACCCTT
The DNA here is from genome assembly GCF_040938575.1 of Ambystoma mexicanum. Classification (NCBI taxonomy): domain Eukaryota; kingdom Metazoa; phylum Chordata; class Amphibia; order Caudata; family Ambystomatidae; genus Ambystoma; species Ambystoma mexicanum. Next base: position 400,868,356 of record NC_090922.1, read on the forward strand.
TGCAAGCCCATGGAAATGGGAAGCAGGAGGGGTGTGTGTGTCACGAACCCAAGCATCTAACCCAAACTCAGGACAAGCCTGCATGTGGCAAGCCGGAATACACAGTGGATGCCCATGGAGCCACACAAGGCAACACACTGTAAAAAAAATAAAAAAATAAAATAAAAATAAAAAATGGCCATGTGGAGGCCGGGGGGAGGCCACCCAGGAGGTTCGAGGACAGGGTGTACACCAACACCCACCTGCGTGGATGTTGGGGAAAAAAAATACCTCCATGGGCTCATGGCCTGCACGGCTATGCCATTGTGGGAGAACTGCTGTCGGTCTCTTCACCCTCTGCTGCTGCATTAGGAAGTGGTGGTGCTATGGGAGGCAGCCCACGCAAATCCCTGGTATGGTCCTCCATGGCAGCAAGCATGCAGGTCTGGAAGGTCTGATTCTGGAGGATGATAGTGCGGAGATCCCCCTGCAGCACATCAGCGGTTGCCTGCATTTCTGCACGCATGGCCTCGCGTGATGCCCGGGTCTCCTCATGGGTTGCCTGCAGCTCAGCTGAGAGCGAACATGTGTGCTGCTCCAGCTGCTGTTCTGCCCTAAAATTTCAGGAAGCCTCAAGTTCAAGCAGAGTCTCCCTGACGTTATGGAGTTCTACCCTCAGGGCTTCCCTGTGGCCCTGTGACTCTATTGATATGGCTTCGCGCAGAGTCTCCAGTGCCGCCCGTCGGTCCTTGTTGGAGGCCAACATGTCTTACCTGTGTGATTGGCAAATGGAGTCTGTTGCCTGCTGTAGTTGCTCCATCTGCCTTTCAGGGGGGATAATGGAAGTGGCCACCCACTCCATTGCCTGAACCATCATTTCAACTGATGCTGCTTGTTGGGTTGCCATACCGTACATGGAGTTTTCCCATACAGTATTGCCTGGTGTTGCACGGCCACCGTGTCGCCGGGCACCACACCTGTTTGGGGCAAGGCGATCTGCACTTTGCTGTGCTGGCACTGCCTGAGGCTGCAGGACTGCATTCCCCCTCTGATCTGCTGGCCCACGAACAGGGTCAGATGTTGTGGAGTGTGACCCTGCATCGTAACCGCCAAAGGCGGACCTACCAACACTGACATCCCCATAGAGGGTTCTACCCCTGGTGCAAGTGGGTTGGACAGAACAGAATCCCTGCCAGAAGCACTCACCCTCGACAGCACATAAGTCTCATCATCCGATTCAGCACCTGAATAGAGGTCTGGGGAGGTGCACCCAGAGACACCCCTGGACAGTATGGTCTGCAGTAAGAAAGGGTTTTCACCCACCACCACACCACGTCCTCCACTGGTGCCCGGTCGTGGCTGAGATCCCTCCTGGGTCTGCACCATCTCCTCAACCTCACCAGCATCAAGTGCGTCATCACCTGCAAAAACATGAAATATAACAAATGCAAACAGACATGAGCACCAAAGTACACACTTAGGCCTGACAAGACATAGATCCTGTACATGATTTACACATGTCCCACATGACTATAACCCTGGCATGCATGCACTGTCAATGAGTTGGAAGGGGAGGCAAAAAGCAGACACTGAGGACACCAAGATGGAAAATCAACACACTTGCTGCATGGTGGGTAGAACTGGCATCATACATTAGCCTGTGATTGGCATGTCCAATACACATACATGACATATGCCAGCACACAGATGGCATGTAGCATTGCCATGGTACTTTAGACAATGACAGCGATATGTCAGTGAATGAGTACTGTCACCCATCCATGTGAGATGGACATAATGAGATGAAAAATGCTAAATAGTGTATCAAAAGATGCATGTGCCATACACTGCAATACATCCAGTGTACAATAATACAGTGATTGTAGGCAGATGTACACATCAATGGTTGGTCACTTTAACATGACAGGAAACAACTATCATGTTCCACATTCAAACAGGCCCTGAAAAGTAATGTGAGCAGGCCAATACTCAATCAGCCTGAATGGTCTAATCATTCACATAACAAGGCAACAAATGTGGGCCAATGTGGGGTGTAATTAATGACAGAAGCATGTCACATATGTGGCATTAGGGCTGGAAAATGCACAGCAAAAATGGGAGAATTGAAACAATCAGGCTGAATGAACACATGCATGGACACTCACCGGACAATGCGTCGTAATCAGGTAGGTCTCCCACTCCTTGGATCTGTTCCTCTGTGACGAAGGTTCCAGCAACAGACTCATGTTCAGTGAGTTGGTTGTCCTCTGGTGGAGACCAGGCGCCAGTCACCAGAGTAGAGGCATGATTTGAGGCCAGCTTGTTTGTTTCTCTGAGTTTCTGGTCATTCCACAGCTTGTAGCAATCATCAGCTGTGCACCTCACAAATCCAAGTGCACTAATGTGGTCCGTGATGGTCTGCCAGTGTGCCCTACGTTGCACCCTGCAGTCACCACCATTTCGCAGCTATGTTCCGACACATAGGCCACTAGTGCATCAAGTTCAGTGTCATTAAAGCTAGGCTTCCTTGACGTTCCGGAGTGTGTAGCCGTGTCTGGGGTCTCAGCCTGTAGTGCCAGAGCATCGATCTTCTTCTTTTTCAATGGTGGTGCGGATCCTGAGTGGCTTATGCTGCTCTGGTCAGTAGGGGCAGAAGCGCTGGTGGACTGTGTACTAGGAGTATGCAAAGGTACAATGACCATAGGTCTTTGTGCAGGCATTGGCTGCAGGGTGATGTTGGCAGGGGCAACGTCGGTCTGATGGACCTGGACAGACACTGTCCCGGCTGGGAGACTCAGAGCTGGGGTGGATAGAGCTGCAGCTGCCCCTGCAGCCTCCCCACCCTGCCTACTTGGGGCAGCAGATGACATTGCTGCCCCAGATCCACGTGGCCTGGTGACAACAACTTGCACCGCCACACTTGGCTTAGACTTGCTGACCTGGAAGTCAGCCTGGGAGTCTTCCTGTGCTGGTTCAGGTGCCACAATGGGCCGGTCCAACAAGGGCTGAGCTGGGATGGTGTCAGCTATGTTTCCCACAACCATGGAGGGGTGGGACGTGGGTGTCCCTGATTGGTCCTCCACACATGGGGGGTTTAGGGGCACCCTGCAAATCCTGGTCATGTCCTCTACCGCACCCACCACACCCACCTTTTGAAGGTCGGCCACCTTCGCCTCCCTTACCGCTTGGTCGCCTCCCAACCATGGCACTGATGTTGTTGTGCGTATGGGAGTAGCAGTAAACTATTGTCCTGGGCAATTGGGGGTGAAAGGGGTAGGGTACTAGATGGAATTTGTACACTAGTTCTCTAGCAAGGCTGTCTGTGACCCCTGGGAGAAGATGACGGGTCACGCAACGCACAGGCACCCCGAAAACAAAAATGAACCTCGTAGACCAAGTGCGTGGAAAAATAAACCCGCACTACGCTGTGGCATTCAGAAACACAAAAATAAGCGTACGCATAATACACGCAGCCTACAATGACCTCTGAAGGGGTACGCGACACATGGGGCAAGTGTTCTGACTTGAGTGTCGTTTAGACCGATGAAACCTCCGTACTCAAGTGACGCACAGGGGAACTAAAAGAAACCCGCTGTGCGACCTTTGGGGCCACAGGTGGGAGATGTTACTTCCCGGATCCACAGAATCTCTGGAACACCGATGCTGCTGTCAAAAAGAACGAGGTTAAGTACCAGGCAATTACAATATATATATCACAATAACCAAATGATCTGAATAGTCTTACCTATCTGGTGTTTGGGAAACCCAGAAAACCTAGGAAGGAGGTTCGAGACTCAGATGATGCGGTCCCTAGAACAAGAGGACCGCGGGCAAGCGTGGATGCAGGATAAACCACCTGTAGAACTGAAGCCGTGACTTGAATCCCAAAAAAGGAAAATAGCGTAGAAGTTCAACAAGGTACCAATGGACAATCCGAAGACAGGTTAGGGCCATGTCAGAAATCCGGCAATAGGTAAACAGTTCCAGGCAAAGGTACAAAAGGGTAATCCGAAGGAGTCCAAGAGAGAGTTCCGAGATCAAGGTAAACCAGTAGTGTAATCCAAACGTAGCGCCAACCAGGGTCTGAAGACAGCTGAGAGGCAATGAGTGTTCTGCACATCAAGCCTTATATACTGTGCGTTTCAGGGTCATGTGACGTCCACCAAGGTCACGTGGGAAACGCCACTCTGGATCACGTGAGCAGGTGAACGATCGGCGTGGAGGTGTAATGCCGCCCCTTCTGCTGTATATTCTCCATGGCAACCGCCAGTGCAGGAAGGGCTGCAATCGAGCCCGTAAATCGTACCTGGTACGGAGCTTTCGGTTCTTTGGGAAAACCGAATCACATGAGCCTCGAAACCTGGAGGGAGGTGTTGGGGAAATGTGAGCAGTGTTCTGGTGTGCAGTGGATCGGTGTGCAGAGGATCGCCTAACATAGCACCCCCCCAATGGCCCACGACCCCGTGGGCAGGACGGGTGATCCTTATGGAACCGGGCCACCAACCGAGGAGCGTCAAGATCCAAAGCGGAAACCCAAGAGCGCTCCTCTGGTCCATAACCCTTCCAATCCACTAAATACTGGAGCTTACCCCTAAACCAACGGGAACCCAAAATGGCCGACACTTCAAAAACATCAGGGGAGGCCAGGGACACCGGGGCTGCTGAGGCCCGAAGGCGAGAAGAATCAGGCAAGGCTTGAGGAGAGAGACATGAAAGACAGGATGGATTCGCCAAGAACTCGAGAGAACTAGACGAAAAGCCACCGGATTTACAACCTGAGAGATCACATACAGGCCAGCGAAACGAGGCAGCAGTTTCCGGCAACCCACCAGGCGAAGATGACGGGAAGACAACCACACCCTAGGACCCACCACAAGGGGAGGAGCAGCCAGGCGATTGCCGTCAACACGAGCTTTCATAGAGCCTTTGCTTTGGTAAGATGGACCAAAGTACTAGCATGAACAGCAGACAGATCCCTAAAACATGCCGTGGCTGCAGGATTCAAAGAGACAGAGGCGTCCGGGACAGGCAAGACCTTGGGGTGTTGCCCATAGAGGGCGTAAAAAGGAGAAAAACCTGTAGCAGAATGGCCACGTTATTGTATGCGAACTCGGCAAGTCGTAAGACACTTAACCAGGAGGCCTGTTGCTGCAAGATAAGACACCGAAGATACTGCTCCATAGATTGATTCGTCCTTTCAGTCTGCCCATCAGTCTCAGGGTGATAGGCCGAAGAATACCGGGTATCGATGCCAAGTAATTTAGTCAATGATCTCCAAAAAAGAAAGGTAAACTGAGACCCCCGATCGGAAATAATGACCGAAGGAAGCCCAAATAACATGAACACGTATTCAAAAAACAAGTCTGCCAAGACTGGGGCTGAAGGGATTCCCTTACAAGGAACGAAACAAACCATTTTTGTGAACGTTTCTACCACAACCCAGATGGTATCAAAACCTCGTACCTTGGGGAGATCTGTCACAAAATCCATCGTCAGTGTATGCCAAGGTCTTGGAGGTACCGGAAGCGGAAGCAGTAGCCCAACCGGACGTCCTCTTCGATGTTTGGTCTGAGCACAAACAGCACATGAATTGACATAGCATTCCACATTGCGCTTCATCGAGGGCAACCAACACCAGCGCTTCAGGAGATCCATAGTGCGCTCTTGGCTGGGATGGGCATTAACAGGAGCATCATGAGACCACTTAAGGGCCAGATTACGAGTGTCAGGCGTGGGAAGAAACAGGCGCTCATGCACGAAAGGCAAACCATCACAATAAACGGGATCCCAATCCCGCAGTTGATCGGAATGATTGCTCGTCCAGGCTCGTATAGAATCCAACAATGACAGAGAGGGAGTGCAGAGACAAATCACATGACTCTTACCAAGTACAGTATCAGGGAAGGTTGGCAACTCGACCCCACCCGGAGAACGTGACAAGGCGTCCGCCTTTCCATGAGATTTTCCAGGACGATGCGTAATGTGGAAATCAAAAAGCGGAAAAGAAAAGATGCCACCGGACCTGTCTGCTATTGATGCACTTTAAGGAGGCCAGATCCTGTAGATTTCGATGATCTGAGTATACAGTGATTGGATGCTTAGCCCCCAGAAGATGATGGCGCCAGACACGAAAGGCGTCCATGACAGCCAGAAGTTCCTTCTCCGTTACAGTATAATGGATCTCAGTATTGGAAAACTTACGAGAGTGGTATGCCATCGGGTGCAGCTTGCCTGTTGTAGGACATGTCTGAGACAACACCGCACCAAGGGCAAAAGAAGAGGCATCCGCCTCAACTATGAAGGGAAGATCGGGATTGGGGTGCTGGAGCACCGGTGCGGTGGTGAAAGCGGTTTTCAAAGCCTCAAAGGATTCTTGATGTTCCTTCTGCCACCGATAGGGTACCTGAGGGCTGGTCAGGGCCGTAAGTGGGGCTACAATCGTGGAAAAGGATGAAATAAAGTGTCTATAAAAGTTGGCGAAGCCCAGAAAGGCCTGAAAGGACTTGAGTGTCTGAGGAACTGGCCAATCTAGGACTGCTTTAACCTTGGATTCGTTCATGGATAGTGCCCCAGGGGTAATGTGGAAGCCCAGAAACTCAACAGACGTTTTATGGAATTGACATTTCTCGGGTTTGGCAAATAGGGAATGTTCCCTCAGACGGGATAAGACTTCCCGGACATGCTTTACATGGTCATCAAGATTCCGTGAAAAGTTCAAGATGTCGTCCAAATAAACAACCATGTATACGTCCAGAATGTCCCTGAATATGTCATTCATAAAACGCTGGAATGTTGCCGGGGCGTTGCATAGACCGAAGGGCATGACTAGGTATTCATACAAGCCGTAACGGGTGCAAAAGGCAGTTTTCCACTCATCGCCTTCGCGAACGCGCACTAGGTTGTATGCGCCATGAAGATCCAGCTTGGTGAAAACAGAGGCATGGGATAAGTGGTCCAGAAGAGGTGTGATCAAAGGAATCGGATATCTATCCTTTTTCGTGAAGGCATTAAGACGCCGATAATCTACACAAGGACGTAAGTCCCCCTCTTTCTTAGGTACAAAAATTATGGGGCTTGCAGCTAGTGAAGTAGAGGGGCGGATATGTCCTAATCGTAGGGCGTTCTGTACATACTGTTTCAATGCTTGTTCTTCCGAGGGGGACAGAGAAAAAATCCTACCCGAAGGAATGGTAGCATTTGGGATTAATTCGATCGGGCAGTCATATGGTCTGTGTGGAGGAAGTACCTCGGAAGAACCACAATCGAAAACTGACTCAAATTCTTTATACTCAGATGGAATCCCGGAAACCACCCCTCCAACGGTGTGGGAATTCACAACCTCTGATCCATCATCATTCAGCGTGAGTTGGGCAAGAGCTCCCAAGGCCCGAGAAGGGGTATCTGTTGCTAAATGGGTTGGGAGACAATAATTCTGACAAATACCAGACTCCAAGAGCACCGTGCCTGATTGCCAATTAATCAAAGGATTGTGTTCACGTAACCATGGTATTCCTAATATGATACCGAATTGAGGTGTGGTGATCAAGTCAAAACTTAGCGTCTCTGTGTGTATATCTTGTATGGTCAATAATAGAGGAGCAGTTTGATGTCTAACGGGACCAGAGACTAGAGCAGTGCCATCTACAGCCTGAACAGGTTCAGGTCGGGATTTTACCACTAAAGGTAGATTGAGGGAATGGGCTAAAGCAATGTCTATGTAGTTCCCAGTGGCACCTGAGTCAATGATGATCCTGACTGCATGAGAGATACCCGTAGAGGGACAAAGAGTGGCCTGTACAAAGATGGGCTGGACACGAACAAAAGCAAGAGTGGAACCCGGAGATGAAGACTGAACACTCGACCTGGTCTCCGGATCTAAGGTCGAGCTGTCCGAAAAACCTGAGACTTCTTGGGACGTCGAGGGCATTCCTTCACATAATGTCCCGTGGTGCCACAATAGAAGCATGCATTGTCCACCCTCCTACGTTCTCTCTCAGATGTCGTGATAGGACTGCGCAAACCTCCCACTTGCATAGGTTCTTCAGTACTAGAAGAAGCAGGGGTACTAACAACTGTAGGATGGGAAGAAACCCCCAACTCAGCTCTGCGCTCTGATCGACGTGCATCTACCTGCAGGGCAAGATCCACTAGTTCCTGATACTGAGTGGGCATGGAAGGAATCACTGCTAAGGCATCTTTCATTGCGTTATTCAACCCCCTATAAAATATAACCGCCCGCTTGCTTTCTGGCCATGATGTCTCGGCGACCAATTGGTTGAACCGTGTGATGTATTCTATCAAGGTCCCTCTGCCCTGGGTTAGTTCTAACAACTCCAAATCCCTAGATTGTGCCTTATGTCTGGTATCGAAGACTCAATACATCTCTAAAACTAACAAATCAAAATCATAGAGAACCGGGCTATTGTTCTCCAATAAAGGGTTAGCCCAAGCGGCAGCTGTCCCAGCCAGATGGGAAAGGGCAAAGGCGGCTTTAGCAGTGGAATTAGGAAAGGCCAGAGGTCTGCACAAGAAATGTAACTTGCACTGATTGATGAAGGTCCTGAACTTCTTGGGGTCACCTTCATAACGTTCCGGAGCGGCCAAAGGGGAAGGGGTTGGGAGGACCACCGGAGTTGGAACTGGGGTACTTGCCAATGGAGGAGGTGTGGTTGAAGTGCTAGCATCCCAGAATTCAGGGTCTGCAGGAAGAGAATGCTGAACACTCTGTATGGAATCTAACCTTTGGTGAATCACCGTATTAGCGGCGGCCATATCTGCCCTTAATACTGTAATCGCCTGAACTAAAGCAGCTATGGGTTCTTCCGTGGATCCCTGCATTGTCTAACACGACTATACGGCTTCTCAGTCTGTTCTGACTTGAGTGTCGTGTAGACCGATGAAACCTCCGTCCTCAAGTGACGCACAGGGGAACTAAAAGAAACCCGCTGTGCGACCTTTGGGGCCACAGGTGGGAGATGTTACTTCCCGGATCCACGGAATCTCTGGAACACCGATGCTGCTGTCAAAAAGAACGAGGTTAAGTACCAGGCAATTACAATATATATATCACAATAACCAAATGATCTGAATAGTCTTACCTATCTGGTGTTTGGGAAACCCAGAAAACCTAGGAAGGAGGTTCGAGACTTAGATGATGCGGTCCCTAGAACAAGAGGACTGCAGGCAAGCGTGGATGCAGGTTAAACCACCTGTAGAACTGAAGCCGTGACTTGAATCCCAAAAAAGGAAAATAGCATAAAAGTTCAACAAGGTACCAATGGACAATCCGAAGACAGGTTAGGGCCGTGTCAGAAATCCAGCAATAGGTAAACAGTTACAGGCAAAGGTACAAAAGGGTAATCCCAAGGAGTCCAAGAGAGAGTTCTGAGATCAAGGTACACCAGTAGTGTAATCCAAACGTAGCGCCAACCAGGGTCTGAAGACAGCTGAGAAGCAATGAGTGTTCCGCACATCAAGCCTTATATACTGTGCGTTTTCGGGGTCATGTGACGTCCACCAAGGTCACGTGGGAAACGCCACTCTGGATCACGTGAGCAGGTGAACGATCAGCGTGGAGGTGTAACGCCGCCCCTTCTGCTGTATATTCTCCATGGCAACTGCCAGTGCAGGAAGGGCTGCAATCGAGCCCATAAATCGTACCTGGTACGGAGCTTTCGGTCCTTTGGGAAAACCGAATCACATGAGCCTCGAAACCTGGAGGGAGGTGTTGGGGAAATGTGAGCAGTGTTCTGGTGTGCAGTGGATCGGTGTGCAGAGGATCGCCTAACAGCAAGCACAGTTGGTAAATACGTGCTTGACTCACCGTATGCCCGGAAAAAGAACGTGAAAAAGACGCGCGTGTGCGCGTTGGCAACACCCCCGCCAAAAGAAGAATTGTACACTGTCTGAGGAAACGGGACAAAAGAAGAAGTGAACGCTGTTTGAGGAAACAGGCCCAACTAAAACATTGAACACTGTCAGAGGTAACAGGGAGTACGAACTTGAAACGCTGTGAAGTAATCGCGTGTGAACCGACAAGAAGTACAAAATTCACCCACTGGCTCTCCATGAAAAGCACGTACAAGTAAATGGCATCCTACACGTACCTTTTAAAGCGGCCCACACGTACAATGTCACTTACGCGTGTACGCGCTAAGGCCCTTTCCTCCAATTACACAAGCTGACACTCGGACATGCAGTTTTTGCACTTGTATGATGGACATACACCCGTGTTGAGTGAAACTCCCTTGCGCGTCACGTCACAGATGTGCTTATGCGCTAAAGGGCATTTCGTCCAATGAATTTACTTACGTGCAGTGTATTCACGTACTGATTCACTATGCACCCATCACGAGGGAAACACCCACGCGCGTAACGTAACGTTGCAGACACGTTTACGCGCTAAGGCCCTTTCCTCGAATTACACGCTGACGTGCAATTTTTTCAAGTGCCAAATCACTCCGTATCAAGCTGGCCATGCGACAACACACGGAAGACCACGCTCCTGCCCAGAAGGCCGAATTACTGCCCCCCAGAGCCCCAAGCACGCTCCCACCTGCCATCTGCTGCTGCCTGACTGCCTGCTGCCCACGTGCCCTGCTATTTGCTGCCTGCACGTCAGCCAGGGGTGCAGTTGCTGTGACCACCCCTGCTGGAACCGAAGACTCCCGACTGGGATACCATCGCTCCACAACCCAGCCTCAGGACCCCTTTGCCCACCCACTCCTGCCTCTGGGGTTGCCATGTCGGGCACAACAGCATCTGGCACCACTGGCAACCCTCAGCCAGAGAGGCAGAGGGCCACCAGCTTCAGTGCCAGGGAAGTTGGTTTCCTGGTGGAGCAAGTCCTGGGGCAGTATGATGCCCTCTTTGGAAGTTTGCGTGCCGACTATGAAGGACGGACCAGGATCTGGATGGACATCATGACTGCCATCAACGAGGAGGGGGTGGCAGTCCGCGACATCAAACATGTCAAGAAGCGCTGGGAGGACAGCATGCAGGCCAAATGCAGATGTGGGAGCACACATGTTTGAATTACTGTGTATGTACGTTGGCATGGTTGTGGTGTCACACATGGATGTTGGTTCCAGCTGCATGTATCTGCACTATGTACATGTGCATGTGTGTGTATTTGACAAGTGTGCAACTGTGATGCAACATGGATGCATGTGGCACTGACATGTAGAAGGCTGAATGCCAGATGTGACATGGATGGTGATCAAATCACTCTGACAGTTGGTGGACATGTACACATGCATGTAAGGGTGTTGGTGTGGGTGCATGTGTTGTGTACTCCCCGTGTTTCATGTGACATCAGGCTCACCTTCGGATGCTGATGCTGTTGTATGTGTATGGATGGTGCTGCCTGGTGCAATATTGCTGTGGAATTGCTCATGTGTGTGAGTAGAAATGACATGTGTGTTAGGGAGTGTTATGCCATGTCTGAAGTTTGACACTGCCACTCATGTACAACGGTCATGTGTGTATCAGTCCATTGAACACTGATGCCTGTGTTCTATCTCCCCCTGTCTGTAGCGTTAACTGATGAAGAAGACGGAGATTTTGCGCTGTGGAGCAAAGCGGCAGGGATCGCACTACCAGCAGGAGACGCAAGGCACGGCTCCCCTCCCAGATTTTCATCTCTTCGGGGAGTGAGTAGTCTGGTGCTGCGTCCCAGGCCACAGCTGCTGAGGGTAGGTCCAAGAGGCGGAGGTTGGATATGGACTCCTCGGCAGCAGAAGGGGCAGCTGAGACCCCACAGGGTCCGACGGAGGAAGATGGCATGGAGTCATCCAGGTTGGTAGGGGGTTTGGAGGAGGAGGAAGCCGTGGAAGGGACACACAGGGGGTCTGGAGGTGGGGATTCCACTGGTGCCAGTGGTGCAGTGCAGGGGCAGGGACAGGAGGCAGCACAGGCCGCTGCGGAGGTGCCTGTGTGCAATCCTGTCCCTGATCCTGTGACTGCATCATCTGGCACCAGCAGGGATCCCTACGTCCAGACCCGTTTTCAAGGAGTGGATGGGAGTACAACAACTGGCCTTCCTCTCCCTGCGGACGTGGCTATCCGGGACCATGTTGAGCCTGTCCCGGCTCGGATAGCGTTGCGTCAACGGGGCATGCGAGGTGACCTGCGGTGTTTTCGTGAAGACACTGCACGCCATCTCGGATGCCTCTTTGACCGCTTTGACCTACTGGGACGGGTCACCAGTGCTGGATTCCTCCGTGTGCTGGACCTTCTTGCGACCCCCTCCTCACCTGAACCCCCTACGCGCCAGTCGTTCTCCATGCCATCTTCCCACCCATGTATCACCTGGGTACCCTGTGGAGCTGCCTCTGACCCAGTGGCCAGGCTGGTGGAGGACACATCCCTGCCACAGTCGGGAGTCGGACGTCCAGCATGGGTGGCCACCACGACAACTGCACCCCAGCCGGAGGAGGACATGCAGGCAGCAAGAGCCAGGGCACAGGCACAGGCACAGCAACAGCAGCAACATGGTGGGAGCAATGATGGCTCGGGGCCTTCAACATCGAAGGGGCAGGCATCGGCCAGAGGGCAGGAGGACCCAGGATTGCAAGTGTCTTCCGTGTGGCAGCGGTTGGGCCACGCCATAGATGTGGAGCGGCAGCGGGTGGAAGAGGCACGGCTCACAATGACAAGGGCAGAGAACTCCATGCGGTGGGCACTGAGGCGGGCCGAGTGCCTCAAGGCAATTCGCAGGGTGTTTGAGGCCAACATGTCATCGTCAATGTCATCGTCCCTGCAAACCCTCAGCGCCATGGAAGAGGACCGCCTCCAGGACATTGAGCGGGAGTTCGATGATGCCCTGGACCGGGACATCCAAAAGTGAGCCGTCAGACTAGCCCGCTGCCATTGTAAATAGTTAGCTTGTTAGTTAGTGTTAGGTTTCATTTTGGTTTTCATTTTTTTGGGGCGCTTGGACAATACCCCACATTTTTGTATATAGTTCTTCATTACTTAGTCTATTTTTGTAGGTTTCATTTGGACAGTTGGGCTCATGGACCCAGGCTTTCATCCTTGTAAATAGTTGGAGTGTGGATTTGTCGGCATTTTCTTTTTTGATTTTTCCATGGAGCAATGGATTTTACTTTTTCATTTCTGTTTGGATTTGCTTTGTTGGAAGGAGACTTTGGAGACATTTTTGATTTTATATATTTTGGATTCTGATTTGCTTTTTTATCATTATGTGACATTCTGCATTGTTTTCCTTATGTCCATTGTTTGGTATTTGAATTTCTTTCAACACGTTTTTTGTTTAATACATTTTTTCCCGTACTTCAATGTGTGGTATTCTCTCATTGGTTTCATGCATGTCACGATGTGGGTTTTCACATTCACTGGCACCCATTGTGTGTGTGTGACGGACATGTGTTGATGTACATACATGCCATTTGGGTTGTTTCAAGTAATGGGCATTTCAATGTGGGGTGTATGTTATGCTTGGTTGGTTATTTGGGCAGGTGTGGCGTGCCGTGGGATTTTGGAGGCCATGAGGGCCATGATTGTGGGTCATGTTGACATGTTGGGGGGGCATGAGTGGGACATGAGTGGGGGACTGCTGGCAGGTTCCCCTCACTGCTGGGGGGTGGGGGTGCAGGGGGACATGAGTGGGGGCCTGCTGGCAGGTGCCCCACACTGCTGGGGGGTGGGGGTGCAGGTGACATGAGTGGGGGCCTGCTGGCAGGTGCCCGCCACTGCTGGGTGGGTGGGGGTGCTGGGGGACATGAGTGGGGGCCTGCTGGCAGGTGCCCCTCACTGCTGGTGGGTGGGGGTGCAGGGGGACATGAGTGGGGCCTGCTGGTAGGTGCCCCTCACTGCTGGGGGGTGGGGGTGCAAGGGGACATGAGTGGGGGCCTGCTGGCAGGTGCCCCTCACTGTTGGGGGGTGGGGGTGCAGGGGGACATGAGTGGGGGCCTGCTGGCAGGTGCCCCTCACTGCTGGGGGGTGCTGGGGGACATGAGTGGGACATGAGTGGGGGCCTGCTGGCAGGTGCCCCTCACTGCTGGGGGGTGGGGGTGCAGGGGGACATGAGTGGGACATGAGTGGAGGCCTGCTGGCAGGTGCCCCTCACTGCTGGGGGGTGGGGGTGCAGGGGGACATGAGTGGGGGCCTGCTGGCAGGTGCCCCTCACTGCTGGGGGGTGGGGGTGCAGGGGGACATGAGTGGGGCATGAGTGGCAGCCTGTTGGCAGGTGCCCCTCACTGCTGGGGTGTGGGAGTACAGGGGGACATGAGTGGGGGCCTGCTGGCAGGTGCCCCTCCCTGCTGGGGGGTGGGGATACAGGGGGACATGAGTGGGACATGAGTGGGGGTCTGCTGGCAGGTGCCCCTCACTGCTGGGGAGTGGGGGTGCAGGGGGACATGAGTGGGGACCTGCTGGCAGGTGCCCCTCACTGCTGGTGGGTGGGGGTTCAGGTGGACATGAGTGGGGGCCTGCTGGCAGGTGCCCCTCACTGTTGGGGGGTGGGGGGGAAGGGGGACATCAGTGGGACATGAGTGGGGACCTGCTGGCAGGTGCCCCTCACTGCTGGGGGGTGGGGGTGTTGGGGGACATGAGTGGGGGCTGCTGGCAGGAGCTCCTCACTGCTAGGGGGTGGGGGTGCTGGGGGACATGAGTGGGGGCCTGCTGTCAGGTGCCCCTCACTGCTGGGAGGTGGGGGTGCAGGGGGACATGAGTGGGACATGAGTGGGGGCCTTCTGGCAGGTGCCCCTCACTGCTGGGGGGTGGGGGTGAAGGGGGACATGAGTTGGTGATCATATTGCAAGGTGACATGTGGCTTGGCTGGGGGGCATGCCCATTGCGGATGGGTTGCATGAGGGACATGACCAGGGGTGCAGGGCAGTCCCCTGTGGTTTGGGCTGCCTGCATGGGCCGTGGAGGGGGTAGAGGGGACACCTGGGAGGACCCACACTGCCAATTCACATGTGGGACACCCGCGCACCCCACTGGATACACGTAGCCCGCTCTGACAGCAAAATCGCGTGTGAAACTTCACGCACACCCCCGAAATACACGTACCCCGCTTTGACAGTGAAATCGCATGTGAAACTTCACGCACACCCCCGAAATACACGACCCTCGCTCTGACAGCAAAATCACGTGTGACACTTCACGCGCACCCCGAAATACACGTAACCCGCTCTGGCAGCAAAATCGCATGTTAGACTTCCCGCGAACCCCAGTAATACACGTGCACCGCTCGCACAGGGCCAATCACGTGCAAAACTCCCTGGGCACCCCCGAAATACATGTACCCCGCTCGCACAGGGCCAATCATGTGTGAAACTCCCTGCGCACCCCCGAATTACACTTACCCCGCTCGCACAGGGCCAATTGCATGTGAAACCTCCCGCGCACTCCCGAAATACACGTACCCTGCCTGCACAGGGCCAATCGCGTGTGAAACATCCCGCGCACCCCCGAAATCCAAGTACCCTGCTCGCACAGGGCCAATCGCGTGTGAAACTTCCCGCGCACCCCCGAAATACACGTACCACGCACGCACAGGGCCAATCGCATGTAAAACTTCCCGTGCATCCCCGAAATATACATACCACGCTCGCACAGGGCCAATCGCGTGTGAAACTTCCTGTGCATCCCCGAAATACACGTACCACGCTCGCACATAGCCAGTCGCGTGTGAAATTTGTGCACTGTGCATGCGGCATGGGGAAGGGGTTGGGGGCATAACTGGCGCTGCTGCAGTGTCGCTGCGCCACGGCTGGTTTTGGATGTTGAAATCCATGAATACGCTGTGTGCAGAAATGGATTTTAGCACACGCGGCTGGCGCAGACTGTCGCACGCGCACACAGTGCGCCAGTCGCGTGCGCCACTTGTGTGCTGGATTTTATGAATTACCCCAAAAATCTGAAGTAACAGCACTTCTAAAAGTTATATTGGTCCAGAAGAAGGCAAGTGTTATAACTAAATGCCAAAACGTTGTACAACATGAAATTAATCAATTATTGTCCCTACGTCGACCATAGGGAATCATAAAGCTTAAGGGAGATGCAAAAACATGTGACAGATGCACTTTATAAATTGTGAACAACATGATTAGAAAGAATGGACAAAAGTAGATCATGCCTTAGATATTGTCATATTGACTGCACTTGATGTTTTGTGCTGTTTTTATGATTGTTTTTGCACTTTTTCTGCACTATCAACTGCACTCTGTTCTACACATTTGAAAATACTAAACATGAGTTATTAATATTGTATATGTGAAATTCTGTCAGATTTGATATCCTTTGTTGGACTTGTTTTTCAGCTTAATACATCGAGTGTACTAAATGTAACCTTGGCATTAGCAAACATGTCAGAAGCATGCAGAATACATCCAAACGACTTCATCTTTATCCAATCTATCATTTGATTTTCTACATATTCAATCCGTGTAAATCCTGCAGGCCAAAGTCAACTCATTAAAAGAAGCATCAAGGCAATTCTCTGTTCGTTTGTGCACAGCTGCATCCCCGTGATGTTTAGAGTGATTCATATGTGCATGTCTTTGCATAACTAACATAAAAAGTCTTTATTGTTTATTCTTCGAACGAAAAAGAGAAAACTAGGTGAGTGCCATACCCCGCATCCAGACTCCATTGGTTTCATCTGTGAGGAAATGATATCTTTTACAAGTAAGGGACACCACTCACTTCAGGTACTGTACTTGCCACCAGTAAACCACCACCCTTCATAGAAAATGGATGCCATCTTGTCTTGATTTTCCGTTCTTGACCTAGTGCATCTTTCCTGCACATGTAGGCAACTCAAATATTTAAACACAAGGTAAAGTGTAGAAATTATTCAGGACAGACGAGATGTACCTCACTTTCCTTAAAATGTGAAAAAGAATTATACTACAGGACAAAGAGTAAAATCAGTTAAGAGCAATAAAGCTTGTAATTATACGGGTCCATGCTAGCAAGAAAGATCCATGCACAGAATGTGAGGGGCTCTTTGGTCCTTGCGCCCCTTTACTGCATCATGTGTATAAGTCCCCTGATTCACTAGTCAGATAGCCACTGCTATAGGATAGACTGGCTACACGTGCAAAGGACCCACAGTCGGCTCCAGGCACTTGTGAGTTTCCGGCGGCATCGGCATTTGCAGGCAATGAAGATGTGACTTTGTGAGATGGGCAGGTGAGGCTCAACAGTTCAGCAACACCAAGCGCGGGCACTAGATGGGCATGGCTATTTGAAGCGTGTGCCCTATAGATGGATGCAGGGATTTGATGACTCTCATGCAAGCATGAGCATTTGCACTTTAAACCAATATGGGTGGAGGGCTGTGTCAGGGATTGGTTTTATAGAGCAAAGCATGGTCAATGTAGTTTTGTATGCTTATACATCACACCCTGTTTCAGTGATTGGAACAGGAACTCTGTCTTCCTTGCGCTTTTGTTCCTGTGACAGGGAACACAATACCCAGACTAAGGAAATGCATTACTTCATTAATCAAGGGTGCATTCCAGAATGCTTTGATTAAGCATAGGTGAATTGGTTCAAACAAAACTCAAAATGCTTGATTTTCGACGAGTTGGACCAGATCAAGCTTCGTTCTTTAGATTTGGACAGAAGATATTTGAACAAGTCAACCCTGTAGTGACTTACCTCTGCTGGGGCTTGTGGCAGACTTCACTCAGGGGACACAGCAAGGCACTGGGGGAAGTGTGGTACTCGTGGGGTCATACCCAACCCTTCTGTGGAGCTATACTTATGTCTGGTAATTGCACGGATTGCAGCCCCCCAAAAGAGTTGGGTTGAGTGCACCCTTCCAATTCTCCCCTTGGTCTGGACATCTTCCTGGCGCTGCCTGCTCCTGTGATGAGACAAGGGTATAGTTAGTACACACCAGGAGATAGGTTCAAAGGCCTCCCCTCCCCCACTTCCCAGCCCTCCCAGCCTAGTACCTGATATTTCCCATTCGGTGCACAAGGGGGCTCCAATCAGCAGTGGATCCAGAAGTTACTTCCCTCTTGGTATAATTGTGTGAGGAGATGTGGTGGCTTTCCTTGCAAGTGGTCAGCTGCATTGTGGTTATCAAGTTAATGTTTTATTTTTAAGTAAGTGTATTAGGTTAGGTCCATAACTGCAGACAGTTCTATGTTGGTCCCAATGCTGCGTTTAACAACTATCCTTTCTGTTTCATCTGGCAAGCATGCCAAAGCAAGGATGGTATTTTAGGGTTTCCCAACGGTCCACGTATAGCAGGACTTGCTTATGTTAGTAAAACTATGCACAATATGTGATAGCGTTTTGCCTGAGACTCCCTGTTCATTGTTTCTTCTTTCTTCTTAGAGGTGCTGGACTCCGGATGCTGGCGCGGTACATGTTGCAGCACAGGTGTCTGCAGGTCAGCGACGACATGACTTTGGGAGATAGGCAGGTGAGGCACCTCAGTTCACCAATGCCAAGCATGGGCGTGAGGAGGGTGTGCCTATGTATAGTGTGCGTCCTAAAAATGGATCCTGGGATTTGATGGCTCTCACAGGAGCTCACAAAGGAATTGCGGGAGTAGCTGGGAGTAATAGATTTTTCTCTTTTTTTCTCCTACTAGCTTACATGCTTGGAACTCCCTTAGAGGCAAGCCTGTCTCTATAGGTCCCTGTGCATGTGCACCTCATCCCTGTGAGTCGTGTACCTGGGTACCTAAGGTGTGCATGCCCTTGGTGGGTGTGTTCCCTTGTCAACCCTGACAAAACCTTTCTTCTATTTAAATGGAATTGGCTCAAACAACAGTTTACTGAGTTTCAGGCACCAGGTGAGAGAGCAGCTGATGTCAGTGTAGTTTATGCAAGTGTAGGGAAGAACATCTATTTACTATACGGGTACATTGTATTAGACATGGAGTATTTTAGAGTAAAACGAAAATTACAATAAGGTTTTAGCTAAGAGGTTTTGGGAATAAGGTCACATCTTGGCTTAGGTTTTTGCAGGAGAGAATTCAATCACAGAGAATCACAAATAAATGGTCACATTTACCAGCGTTTGGTTGGAGACATGGGAGAAGATATACATGAAAGCACACACATTGACAAATGATTTTTTGGGGTGCAGGAGAGGAGAATATCAGATCAAAAACATTGGCACATGATATTTTTTAGAGCAGGAAAGGCCTACTTGATCCACAGTTGGATTCCACTATGTTTAATTAGTTCACAATGGAAAAGCAAAGGTCAAATATTGCTGCCAGCAGTCTGCCCAAGAAGACTGTATGGTGGGGAAATGCTGGATGCAATGTGAGGCCTTTACTGCAGTGGGCCCCTATATTGCGGTGGAGTCCACCTGTTTGGGGTCAAGACACAGGACATCAACAGAAGGCGCCTACCACCCTGTAGTCAACATCACATTACTGGTAGAATCCCAAAGTATTAGACTGGACACATCTATTGCTCCAATGCTAAACCCTATCACTACCCCAGTGACTCAACCAATGGCACACATGCTTGTAGTGACAATCCACTGTCGCTGAGTCATTTAAGTTGCGCAGGAAATACCACAAAATACACAAAACGTTGTGTTGGTACTGAATGAGAATCTGACATGGAAGCTGCCTGTAGAGTCATTGCAAAACACAACTATTTCTTCTCTGTAAAGTGGAACTACATCTGGAATCTGTAATGCTTCACTACACAATTTAACACTCTCGACTTGCACTGCCTACCTGGCAAACCCTCCCTGGCAATCCCTGCACTGCGGGACAGTCTCTGTATCCCGACAGCCCCCACTTCCCAGCACTTGTCTGCAGCTGGCCCTCTTTATTTATTATTTATTTTATTTTTTTATTCTACTTACCTCTTATTTATTTATTTTTATTCTACTTACCTTGTACTGCACTTCTCCCCTTCCCCTTGAACCTTCTCCCTTCCCCCTACCCCTGCACTTGCGCGATCTGAATGACACCTGGCCTAGTAGGATCGTTGTCTGTCTTCCCTTTGTTCCCCCTTCACCGCCTCGTCGCGCCTTGAAACACTTGTGTATAGGCGCGCTACAAATGCCATATCATATCATATCATATCATATCATATCACCTGCATTTTGAATGATTCACCAAAGAGCAAAACTACTCTTGCAAGTTGTAAGGTTTCACCACTGAGTGGAACTACTGCTGATATTATTTAGGCTTTGCAGCAGAACACAAATAAACCTGTGATTTTGCATTATCCATTCCTTTGACCAAGGCATTAGGAAGGCTAATCAGGTGCATTGAGGACAAATGCCCTGTTTCCAAATTTCATAAAATACATCTAGGTCTGGTAGTTATATTGGGGATTTCGCCCAAATCCGATGATTTGTATTTTTAAGCTAATAACAGATGCCTCAACTGGCCCCTTGACCTTTACAAAACATGAGGTCAAAGCCATAAACAAAGATTAAACATTTGTGCTTTTGTTAAGTAAAATGGTCCACTGTTTCATACCAGTAGGTGTTCTATTGATATTGATTTATCCAACACACAAATGCAAATCAATTCAGATAGAATGACCCAATGTTAGGTTTAAAATGTGCAACAAAAGTGGTGCATTTTCAATTGACTGTAGGAAACCATTCTTGGCAGTAACGTTTGAACTCTTAGTCCAAATCAAAAACAGAATACAGATTTAGATTCAGTGGAAAAACATTGATCACATGCATACTAAAAGTATATATTGAAATATGCAATGTATTAATTAATTTGCATAGTTTAATAACTCTCTTATGCATGCAGTGACAAAACATAAAGGATCTCACTGGATTCAGAATAGTCTTGGGAATCTGTACATATAAGTCTTAATAACATCGATGTCCATACAGAGATGTACATGAAAATGTATATTTCAGTCCACTTTGAGTCCTCATTCTTGATGGCAGAGCTAATTCATAACTAACATGTCCCTTTATGACACAGAGTTCACTGGGCCAATGAAAGCAAGGAGGTGGGCCCAAGTGGGTGTGAGTATGAGAAGAGAACCTATGAAAGGCTCTGTCCAATCCACAAATGCTGCATCAATGTTGCTTTATAAGTGGAGGTTGCTTTAAATTTGAGCTTAAACACATAGGAATGAGAGTGAGTTTTGCAAAACCATCAAAGCAAGAAGGCCTATACAGCATCAGGTAAGCTGATTTGGATTCCAACTGGAGGTAGCTAATGGGAGATATCATATAGAATGCGTTTACAGATGGGACTGAATACATACACCCTTACAAAGACAGAACCAGATTACTTGAGAGGCATTTTAGGAGCATTTGGATAGAGTGAAAGGGATATTTTGACTGTTGGTGCTGCCTGAACCCAATTTGGGATTTTGAAAAACAAGTACAGTAACCATTAAATATTAAGACAAATGTACCAATAATTAATTAGATCCCAGATAGCAATTCAAAGTATTGTGGAGAACCTTGTTTGCAATCTTTGGGATTGAAAGAGGCACTACAGTGTAAGGCAGTTGTGCTTTAATATTACAAGTAAACATGTAAACCCTCGGTAGCATCATTATTTTAGGGCTTATCGACTGCAACTTGTGATCTCTTGAAGCTTTAGTCATCTCAAATTGAAATGTTCCATAACAAGATGTTTAATTCGTGTCTGCCACAGTCAATAAAGCTATTGACATCTGTTCCTTAAATGGACACATGGTAACTGGGCATTGAGAGGGTGAACCTGATTCCTAGAGAATAGTGAGAGAGTTAGGTGGTACTGTCCCAATATTGCACAAATAAAACCCACAAAAATAAACAAGTGTCTCTATGTCCAGGTCAGGAACCAATACTCTGTCACAGGTAGTGTTCAACATTTCATATTAAAATTAGCTCAATAATCAGAGAACCGTATGTTAGAGCAAATATTTTTCTCTGATGTGAATACTTGTAAATGGTTTCAGAGAAAAATAAGTGCATTGTTTTGTTTCAAATTTTATTCCAAGAAATCTTTTACTTTTTTGAATCAAACAATCAATGTGAATTTGTGTGTCTATATTGTGGGATGTTTTGGTGTATTCCTATGTGTTGTTCTGTGTATGAATGTTTGTGAGAGTTGTAATGAAAACGTTAGTGAGACAGCAGAAGAGGTTTTCTTTTTCTTTCTGTACGCAAGCTTCCTGTATTTATCTTAAATATTGTGGGTGACATCCCCAGTTTTGAAAGTTAGGGGACCCCCTTCAATTCCTTGAGTTGCTATTTGAAATAAAACAGTATATTCACATTACAAACAGCCTGTTCCTTGTCCCAGAATGCGTTAGATAGTCATGTTGGGGGTATTAGATGACTGATATTTCTCTATAAACTTATCACTCACTAGTAATGTCGCCATGCTCCATAGACAGATGGCATTGCAACTATTAAGCACAGAATGTTGTCCACTTGCTTGCACACTTGGCACATGCAAGTGGAAAAAAATGTGAGAATCTGGCTGCTAAACCATTTTTTCCGCAAAGTAGTACACATGTAGGGTCTACATACACCACAAGGTTTCTGTGTCATTTACAACTACAAAATGTTTTTTTTTTTTACACATAGTTATTGCACAAACTGTGTAGATGAGAGAAAGGATATTAACCAGTATTCAAACTACTAGTAAGGTTGTCTTAGTGTTAACCATCCATTAACAGATAGAGTTTTAGTGGAGCAACCATTTTAGTCTCACAGTTCAACTGTTCAGCTGTTCAGCAGGAGTGACTGGATCAGTGTCCTACAGAGTAAATATAAAGGATATATTTACTATTGAGATGGTTGCAGGCACTGAAAAGGATGTATGATGACATACGTACACCGTAATAGCTCAGCATTCCTTTTCTCACGTGTTGCTGCATAAACCCCTTAAAAAGTAACCTCACATCTCTCTGCACATTAGTTTGTATGCACTTTCAGCACATGCACAGTTGTGATCAACACCAACTTCCATGCACATTAGGCACATATGAATCCCTTCCACAAACGCACATGGTCAAATAGAAAGAGGACTGCAGCTCAGAGCTCTGTAAGGGCCTGGCTTGAATTTCCTGCAATGTTGCATAAGCAACAGAAAAGATAACATACCAAGTGAGTGTATAGGCAAATTGCCTTCATCTGTTGTCTGTAGTTGACTGGGCTTATTTTGTACATGCAAATGTGTGTTCTACTCTTAAGACGAAGGAGATTGACTCTAGCCTGGCCTCTGATCCATTATTTGACATCTGTGTGTTTATGGAAAATAGGACCAATTTTCAGGCTAAAGAACATTAATTTCCAAGTGGATTGAACAATGTATCCACTTTCCACATTTAAGACTGGGTTAAAGTTCTAACAGTTTCGTTGGTCTTCTCTTGGCCAAACAATGAAGAAGGCAAGAGAGTTTATGTGCTATGTATCATCGTCCCCTTGCAAGGATTCCCGAAGTTTGACCATGTACAAAAAGTGTGCAAAGTGCATAATGTCTGAGCAAGTTTGTAGCAGTGGATTCCCAGGTTTATTCTTTAATGAGCATTCAGCAATGGAATAGGGATCTGCTGAAGTAGCTCAGCAAATAAGAACTTCACTATTTTATGGCTCAACGGGCACGGGGAGACTGTCGCCATGTACATAATTCCAGCACACAGACTTACATTTGTATTCACTAGAGGATTTTTTAAGATGCACAATGTATCCTTGAACTGGATACAATGTTACAACCAAATCAGCAATGCTACACATCCTATTTCTGATACATTATTTGCCACGGTCTTCTTTTTAACCATGTGATTTTAGAGCAACTCAAGCTATTGGTCGCAGGGGGTCAACCTATAGAGACTGTTCTGTGTTAGTTGTGTCAGCAAGCAAAACATCTTTGCAAGTTGCCAAACTACTCTTGTTACTGCTTTACATCTGTAAATGTAGAATGTGGTCTGTTGATTTTCCTACCCTACTTGAAGCCACATTTTCACACTGATCCATTGCGTTCTTAGTTGGAAAGTTCCCATGGATTCATTTTACAAGATTTCCCTGGAATGTTTGCGGTCTGGGAGGGAACATCATATGAATTACCTACAAAAGCTTTGACTCTTTTGTTGCTGCTATCCCTAACACCATCTGCCATGTTTTGCTACGTGCTGAAGACCTGATGAGTAGTTTGAGAATAATGGTGCTGGGTCCAACCTTTGGTGCAGCATAAATTAGGGTTCCCTTGTGACTGCATCATTCCCGGTCACCATCCAACAAATTACTGTTTCTCATGGAAGAGAATATAGCGTTTGGTGATAATGCCCAATGTCTGTGTCTGTACTCCAAATGCTGTGCTGTACAACAACTCACAATCAACTCACAATTCCCTTTTCTGCCGGATGTTAATACGTACGTATGTATGCATGCATGATGTTTAAAAAGAGCACGCGTAGCTGGGAAGCAACAGTGCACATAATATGGGAGATGCACCAAGGGGCATGCAGGTCAGGTGCAGGGCTAGCAAAAAAGTTTTTTCTCAAACACAATAAGGGTTGAAGAATTATGTTTTTCTATTCTTTTATGTTATCCAACTTGAAAGAGCAACCCCAAACATGACTCCATATTTCTTTCATCATTGGTTCTTACTCCTGGCGTGTACCTCAGCAGTCAGCTCTGTTTAATATATCTCTATTGGCTGGGTGCTTTTATGCCCACTCAGATCTGCTGGAGTGTTTCTATTTTTGAAGGAACCTTTTCTTGTTCACTCACTTTCAATAACCTTTGCCGCATCTCCTCCATTTCGTACCTTTCGAAGCGATTGTTGAGACCGGTTCAATCCCACAGTTGATCTTTTCTCAGCAATCATAATTTACCACCATCACTCCAATCTGGTTTACATCCAAGACAATATGTGAAAAATCCAATCAATGTTTGTAATTGGCCTTCAGGTTATCGTATACGTTCTACTATCTTTTATGATGGTCTGGAGATAAAAGTCAGAATTCTCTTGAATGGTGCATCATTTTCAGATTAAATCACATTGCTTTATGAAGTATGAGGAAATTGGGTGCATGTAAACGTTTGTTTTGTTTAATTCCCGTATATACTAGGGGGGTAATGGTTTGGCTTTCACTTTTTGATTGAGAGGGAGAAGAACAAGTTACTTTCTTACCTGGTAACGTTCTTTTGATGGGATGGTCCGACGACGTATTCCATATCTATGACATGTAATCACCACAGCTGTGCTGCTTCGGAAACTTTTTTTGGCGTCTGCGTCCTGCGTCGATGACGTCGATGCGCCGTCGTCGAGGACATCCTCCGACGTCCGACGTCATCCGATGTGTTAAATAGGACGCACGACGCCCTTAGCCTCAGTTGTAGTTTTTTCCTCAAGAACGTGTGACATTAGTCAACTGCCAGTCAGACACAAAGCCTTGCGGAACGTAAGCTGCAATCGCAAAAGAAATTCTGCAGCGGGGAAGGTAGGGCGGGAGCGATATGGAATATGTCGTCGGACCATCCCATCGAAAGAACGTTACCAGGTAAGAAAGTAACTTGTTCTTCGAGGGGATTGGGTCCTCCGACATATTCCATATCTATGACAGACTCCCAAAGCAGTACCAGAGCAAGGAGGAGGGAAAGTATTTAGAATCAAAATTTAGAATAGCCAATCAAATAGCAGAGCAAAGGACCGCCTTGCCAAAGGCCAGATCCTGTCCTCTGATGGAATCGAGGGAATAGTGACGTACAAATGTATGTACTGAAGCCCAGGTGGCTGCATCACAGATGTTGCGAATAGGAACACCCCTCTGCAGGGCAGTAGATGCAGCCACACCCCTGGTAGAATGGGCCCGCAAGCCAGCCGGTGGGTCCTTACCCGCCAAGCGGTAACACTCCGAGATGGCTAAAATAATCCAGCGAGACAAAGTCTGTTTCGTCACAGCTTGCCCCAAACGCTTACCAGCGTAACCAATAAAGAGTTGATCGTCCACTCTGACCCGGGACATGCGTGAAACATAAAAGCTTAAAGCTCTCCTAGGATCAAGCCTATGGAGCCTCTCCTCTTCCTTACCAGGATGCGGAGGAGGATAGAATGCCGGAAGAACAACCTTCTGGGCCAAATGAAATTCTGTCACTACCTTCGGAAGAAAAGAAGGACGAACTCTAAGGACAAACCTGTCCTGGTGAAATACAGTGAAGGGTCGCTTAACTGAAAGTGCCTGTAACTCACTCACTCTGCGAGCGGAAGTAACCGCAACTAAAAACACAGTTTTCAGAGTTAACAGCCTCAAAGGGCAAGAATGTAAAGGCTCAAACGGAGCACCCATAAGAAACTTAAGAACAAGGTTTAAATCCCAACCGGGCACCAGGAAAGGTGACGGAAGGAACACATTAGTGAGCCCTTTCAGAAACTGTGAAATTAAAGGGATTTTAAAGTAAGAACACTCTTCAGACGAGCACTTAAAGATGGACAGCGCTGCCAGGTAACCTTTAATGGTACCCACTTGCAAGCCCTTGTGGGCCAAAGAAAGTAAAAAGGACAGAACCATGGGGATGTCACATGCAAAAGGATCCACATTCTGAACTCTGCACCAGTCGCAGAACTTACGCCAACGGCAACGGTACAGAGACTTTGTTGCTGGCCTTGGGGCCGAAAGCAACACCTCCATCACATCTTCAGGAAGGTCCCAATCCTTATACCTCAACCTTTCAGAAGCCAAGCATGAAGGTTGAGGGATCTGACCTCTGGATGGAGAACCTGACCCCCCTCCCGTGAGAGCAGATCGTCTCGGTAGGGAAGACGACGCGGAGGGCAGATGGATAAGTCGAGAAGGTCCGGGTACCACGTCCTCCGAGCCCACGCCGGAGCAATGAGGATCATCTGGGAACTGAACTTCCGTAACCTCCACAGCACTTGCGGGATGCCGGGGACTGGAGGAAACGCGTACAGCAGCGGGAATGACCATTCCACCACAAACGTGTCTCCTAAGGCTCCTTTTGGAGGAAATTCCTGCGAGCAAAACCTTTCGCACTTCCGGTTCACACTAGAGGCGAAGAGATCCACTTGAGGGGTCCCCCAAAGGGCGAAGATCTCCAGGAGAATCTCCTGAGCCAACTCCCACTCGTGAGAGATCGCGCTCTGCCTGCTCAGAGCGTCCGCCGTCACGTTTTCGTCTCCGGCCAGATGAACTGCCGAGATTGAAACTTCCTGCTGGATGGCCCAGAACTCGAGCTGCATCGCCTCCCTGCACAGAGGAAGTGACCCTGCCCCCCCCCCTTTTTGTTGAGGTAGTGCATGGCCACTGTGTTGTCCGTCAGGATCAGGACACTCTTTCCTCGCACAGTCGGCAGAAAAGCCTTCAGGGCTAGCCTGACGGCCCTCAGCTCCAACAGATTGATATGGAGTCTGGACTCCGACAGAGACCAACGACCGCTGACTGTCAGCCCGTTGGCATGAGCTCCCCATCCCGTGAGGGATGCATCCGTCACGATCGTCACCTCCGGCCAGGGAAGCCAAATTGGAGCCCCCTTCATCAAGTTGCCTTCGACTGCCCACCACAGAAGGTCCTGGGCGACCGAGGGCGGCACCTGAACCGGGTCCGACATCCTGCCGGAGGACTGCGACCATTGCGTCTTGAGTGCCCACTGCAACGATCTCATCCGCAGGCGAGCCTCTGGCACCAGAAGAATGCAGGATGCCATGAGGCCGAGCAACCTCAAGAACTCGAACGCCTGGAGTGTCTGGGCATGCTGAAACTTGTGCACCATCTGCTGAATGTGAAGAGCCCTCACCTGGGGAGGAAAACACTGCCCCAGGGAAGTGTCGAGCACTGCTCCGATGTACTGGAGCCGCTGTGTTGGCGAAGGGAGTGGCAGGTGACGGACAGATGATCCAGGACTTGCTCGGGAGAGCTCCCCCTGATCAACCAATCGTCCAGGTAGGGGTAGACGTGAATCCCCCCTTGCCTGAGAAGCGCTTCCACCACACCATGAGCTTGGTGAAAACCGTCGGGGCGGAGGTCAATCCGAACGGCAGGACCCGAAACTGAAAGTGAGAGTCGCCAACCGCGAACCTCAGGTACTTCTTGTGCTTGGGATGGATCGGCACATGGAAGTAAGCATCCTTGAGGTCGAGTGACACCAACCAGTCCTGAAGCTGAAGGGCCTGGAGGACTTGAGAGAGAGTAATCATCTTGAACTTGTCCTTCCTGAGGAGTTTGTTCAAACCGCGCAAGTCCATGATGGGTCTCAATCCCCCGTCTTTCTTTGAAATCAAAAAATAAGGGGAATACCATCCCTTGTTCCTCTCCGCTACAGGCACCAGTTCTATGGCGCCTTTCTCCAGCTGGGCTTGTATTTCCTGCGCAAGGAGCGGATCCGGACTCTGCAAAGAGAGGTTCCCCGGTGGATTGTCGCGAGGCCTGTGCCGAAAGGGAAGACAGTAGCCGTGGGTTATGATCTCCAGAACCCACACATCTGAAGTAATGGCTTGCCACTCTACAAGATGCTGCGCCAGCCTTCCCCCAACCGGAGAACCATGGGACATGGCCTCATGACTGAGTGGGAGCGGCTGCGGCGTTACCTGAGGGCAAAGAGGCAACTGCCCGAGCGGCCTTGGCACCACGGGTACCCTGTCGTCCACCTGTGGTACCCCTGCGTTGGCCTCTTTGACTGCCAGCTCCTCTCGCTTTACTGAAGGACGAGTAATAGCGAAAGGAACCACCCCTCCACTGCTGTCCCCTAGGACGAAAAGGCGGAGGTTGGCGAACTGCTGCCAAAAAGGTGTTCACCATCAAAGGGCATGTTGAGGAGCCGGGACTGCACATCAGGAGCAAACCCCGACTTCCGCAACCACGCAAACCTGCGTATCACGGTGCTCGCCGCCATGGACCTACTGACGCATTCAGCTAAATCCAAGCCCGACTGAACGGACTCACACATGGCATCCTTACCATCCTGGACCATAGCAAGGAAACCATCCCGTTCGTCCCCTTCGGGAATATGTTAAGCCGCTAACGCAACACAGTTCCACAGAGTGTGTGTGAAACGAGACAAGGCACAAATGGAGTTGGCCGCCTGAAGCGCCATACCACCAGAAGAAAACACTTTCTTCGCCCAGCCATCAAAACGTTTGTCGTCCCTATCAGGAGGGATGGTAGGGTACGACGCCTGCTTTGCCGGGGCCGTGGCCGCCTGTACCACCAAACTCTCCGGAGTGGGGTGCCTGGTCAAGTAGCAGGGGTCACTACTGGCTGGACGGTATTTTCACGACGAGGATCTGCCCACCGCCGGGAGACTCTCCGGAGCAGTCCAAGCCGCCGCCACCCTTCTCTGTAAAGCCATATGGAACGGCAGTACCGGGTCAGTTGGGGGACCAACATCAAGGTTGTCCGTCAGATCATCCTGCACAAACTCCCCTGGGGGAGCAGACCATCCAAAGTACTCAGAAACCCTAGCCATAAGGCGCCGGTACGAGGAATCGGCATGAGAGCCAGGCTCAGGCCTACAAAACTCCACCTCCGGAGAGGTGTCCAGTCCACTGGCATCATGCAGTGACTGCCTCAAATCGTCAAACTGACTATGGCCCGAGACAATTTCATCTGGAACCTGACTAGGAACCAGGCCATCAGAATCCTCATCCGCCTCTGAAATATATTCCAGGTGGCGAAAAGAAGGCACCCAAGAGTGCTTGCTCTTAACCAGAGCCTTCCTAGGGGGTTCCCCTGTGCCACGGGGTACCTCCGACACGAAAGGCGTTGATGGCGTCGAGCCAATCGGCGCCGACGTTGAGAGAACAGGCATCGGCGTCGAGAGGATCGGCGTCGGCGTCGAGTAAATCGGCGTTGACATCAGATGCAGCACCGCCAGCATCGGCGGCGTTGACACAGCCCTCGAAGCCGGAGCCCCGAGCGTGTCCCTCGACGACCTGAGCGTCGACGGCTTCGACGACTTCCTCGGAGCCTCTAGAAAGCCTGTCGACGCCCTCGACGCCTCAGATGTCGATGTCTTCCTCGAAGACCTCACAGGTGCACACGGTCTCGAACGCGTCGAGGACCGGGACCTGGAACGGGTACGTCGAGAACGAGTCTCCTTGTCCGAACGGGACCTCTCCCGTGACTCGTGCCGACCACTCTTGCGAGCGGTGTCTCTCGACCTCTGACGACCGACCCCACTTGGGGGCGCGGACGGCTTAGTACCCTGCGACTCAAGAATCGCCAGCATTTTCTTCCCGAAGGAAGCCCATTCCTCTGGCGTCGCACGGATGGTGGGGTAAGCGACGTGCCGGGCAGAGTCCTCCGAAGAGGACCTGGAAGACGACCGGTGTCGGCGCTTCCGAGAATGCCTCGAAGAGGCTGAGGAGTGGCGAGACCGACTCCTAGAAGGAGACCCACGAGACTTCCGACGATGACGCGGAGAGTCACCCCTCGAATCATCCGTCGAAAGCCCCGCAGACTTCAACTTCCGGGGCTTGGACACCCGACCTACCGACAATTTCTTCTTACGTTCGCGTAAGGCTTTGGACGTGAGCGGCTGGCAGTCGATACACTCATCTGTGTCGTGGGCCTCCCCGAGGCACCAGAGGCAAGCGTCGAGCGAGTCCGTCACCGACATCTTGGACCCACACTCCCCGCACTTCTTGAAACCCGGACGCGGGGTCGAAGACGAAGTAGAAGACATCTTCACATGAAGGATTTTCACAAAACGAACAGGTTCGAAGAATCGAGAAGAACAGAACTCCAAAGAGTTGAGGCGTGAACCGAGAATCACGAAGCAACACGTTCGCGGAAAAAACAGAACTGAGGCTACGGGCGTCGTGCGTCCTACTTATCACATCGGATGACGTCGGACGTCGGAGGAGGTCCTCGACGACGGCGCATCGACGTCATCGATGCAGGACGCAGACGCCGAAAAAAGTTTCCGAAGCAGCACAGCTGTGGTGATTACATGTCATAGATATGGAATACGTCGGAGGACCCAATCCCCTCGAAGCATGGATGTCAGCATTTTGCTTAAAGGAGGAGCTGTTGAAGCTCATCTCATCAGATGGCAATGGGGAAGAAGTTGAGTGATGGGTATAGCATGTCAACAATGAAATGGTGTAATGTTCTGGATGTGATTTCTGTAGCTTTGAGTTACAATGCAGGCGACTGCATATGTTGGTAATATTGAAGAGTTTGTGTATGGAAGTGTTGAAAGAGAAGAACTACTGAGGTCTATTCCGTTTCATTTGATGGGTGGGACAAGGAGATGTGTGGTTTGACGTTTTGTTTGAAGCAGAGCTCTAGGATGGTGTCATTTATGGCTCTGTTGCTTGTTTCACCAGGGAGGCTGACATCTAAAAGGTACATATTTTGAAATGGAGATTGTCGTAATGGCAGTAAATTCATCAAAGTCATCATCTATGTTGTAGGCTCAAAATGGTTCTGAAATGCATCCCGGCTTCAGGTACATGGCTAGTTTCATCTTTGTGTATGTTGAATAATCATTTGGGGCCCAAGCCTTTGTATATCCCTTTATGAGTTATGGCATTGGGATACAAGTAGTCTGGAGTGAAATTGTGAACCACTCTGGGGCATACCAAAATCTTACCATCTCAAATTCTCTCAGGTTGGATTTCTTTTTAGAGAGCAAAGGAAGGCATGTCAATCGCTACTACCTCAGCTGTTGCCCTTGGGTACGATTCAGACTGGGGCTTAGGCAAAGTTTTGCCCAAAATAAAATCATTGGAATCACCAGCTGTTCCTCGAATACACAGTTCCTGTTCCTCAAATACACAGTTTCGGCCCTTAAGGCAATTGTTGAGTTCCTATTTATGACACCCAATCACCTGTGCCCGAACTTATTTTTGGCTACCCAGCCCACTTTGGTTCCTCCATGGCCCCAGAGTTCTTCCCCTGAGGCTGATGCCATGGTGTGCTTCCCAGCTATAATCAGAGTGCCTCTTTAGTTGCATTTGTCCGAAAATGGTGATTGGAAGACAGAACCTCCCCTGCGGCCGGATCCAAGATGACTCTATCTTTCGACGCAGGGCAGGCCTAAAAGAGTGAGACAGGAGATCGTACCCCCAAATAGTCATAAAACCTGACATTCTCAAGCTGGAATCCTGGAAAGAAACTTTACCACTGGGCTATTCCCCCTTCTTACCAGTAAACACGTACACTGGATGGAGTTAATAAGATTGAATGGCACGTCAATGAATCTAAAACTTGGAAAGCATTTTTTACTTTTGAGCTTTTATTTTAGAAATGTTCCAGCAAGGTAAGTGAAATTCTTCAAGCTATTAGAATGAGTGTGGACATTGCCCTGGTGCAAAAACAAATGCTATCAGTGCATTTCTGCCCTAGGGCTATGTTGGCCCTGTGCTAATAGGGCACTTTATTATGCATGGCAAACATTGCCATGGGGTACAAATGCATTGAAAGAATACATTTTTGTATTAGTTGCTATAATACACCACAATGTATTCTGTGGCTTCTAATCTTTGCCACAGAGGGCATCAGGCTTTGGTTCACTGTAAGGGCCTGATTCACAGAAGCAGGTTATAATGGCACAATCCCATTGGAAAACGTTTTGTGAATCTGGCCGTTAGTGTGAAATGACCTGATTGTGTTTCAACATTTTATACAAAACATAGTTGTGGATAACATTATTATGGGTTCAATGCGACTATGTTTGACTAGATAATTCATATGCTGAACTTGCTTCTTTGAATATTAAAACATACTGTGGGTGTTTGCAGTAGTATACAATATTGATTGATTGTGTTCAGTACAGTCTTTGCAAACATTTGACAACTTCTATGGTGAATACATTTACATCAATTCATTGTCTTATTCTTCCTCGCATGCCATATTGTTGCCTTTATACTTTTATTTATCTTTCATTTTTGTTAGTTGAAACTCTTCTTGCTACAGCTTGCTCTTGCTTTTTCGTTCATTCATGTATTTATTTATTTATTTATTCGTGGGCATCAAAGCGCTTTCACATATAAGACAATCATTTCAGTAGTAAACAAGACAGAGAGACAGGGGCCAGTCATCAAGGGGTCAATCCACAATAGAACAAGAGAATTATGTAAAGTGTTCTGTTGGGACAAACTCCCAGGTCAGAGGGCCACTAGGAGTTTGTGGACTTTCGGAAGGCCCAACACCTTCCACAGGACAAATGAGTACTCAGTCAAACGGCAAGTTAAAACAGCAGTTCATTACAACAAAACCAACAGGTATCAGTACAGGGACAGAATAAATCCATGGACATCTCAACGGCTCCTGGTTCGCAGGCCAGTTTTGTACCCAAATGACATCAGAGTGATGCTACAACCTGGGCCCTTCTCCATAAAACCTATCGGACCACTGGATTGGGTACTGAGTAATATAACACCTATAATGGACACTATACATGTTAGTCTACTGGCCCTCACTGTCACACTCACCTGTGTCTCTGCAGGAGCGATGGACAAGCCTCCCTTGACCCCAAGACTTCACTTCCCCTGTTTCACCCGGAAGAATACCTGTTAAATACAAGGTGTCCACTCAGACCTGAATTCACCCGATTCCCCTGGGCCCTTCCCTTCTCTTTACTGTGTACTGTGATGTCCTCCCTATGGGCTTACCTTGATCTTTAGTTAGGTGTGCACTCCATCCTGCATTCGCAGAGGCGCGATTCACTCATGTGATTGGTGCCAATGTCTGTAGGCTGAGTTCAGATGCCAAACGCTGTTTTATGCCTTCACAGCGAGGCCGAGTGTTCAAGGCACCAGTTTCTCCACTGGCTAGAAAGTCCTCCCCACAAGTGAAAGTTGCACGGAGAAATGTGAGTGTTCAAAATTGTCTGTATTGTCTTTGTTTGCCGGTAATTTTGTGGGTGAGTAGCGCTGCATGTAGAAGCTAGCTGCTGGTAGGTTTGTGCAGCGCCTTCAATTCGAGCGCGCCTGGTAATGTCTCTCCCTTTCCCTTGCAGGAGAAATGCTGTGGTATTAGCGCCTCAAGTCCGGGTTCAGCGCTACTGGAGGCTTAGTGGTTAGGTAAGTTTGCATGGAGGCTTTTGGTAAGTATGCACCGCGTAGAGAGAGAGCGCAGTGAAATTAGTGTCATCGTTATTGGGGCGAGCGCAATTAATAATGTCTCTTTTTTCTTTTACAAGGGTTTGTGCGCTCGTACAACTGACCTGGATTCCAGCGTTGCGGGAAGATTCGGTGAGTATGCGCAGCGTTACTTATGTGCGCATGTTAACGCAGTTCTTCTTTGTTCTTACAGGTGCCGGTGTAGAAGTCCCCTCTTCATTGGAGATAGCTGCTGCATGGAGTAAGAACGCCGGAGCAGGTAAGCTGAAGCAGAATGTTCTGGAGCGGATAAGCAGAAGCAGGATGATCCGGAGCAGGTAAGCAGAAGCTGGTTGATCCAGAGCATGGCAAGTGTGGTGCAGATACAGCTCACAGTAAGCAACACAAAGCACTGGAAGAATCTTTGGTGTGGCTTATATAGCCAGCCACACCCAAACACTAGAAGCACATGAATTATCATGCACTTCCTGTTTGGCAACAGGAAGTGGTAACCAGGAAGTTACTACAAACACTAGGAAGGAATGAAAGGAGGGATTTGTTATGGGTTCTTTGTGTGCCTATGCCAGACCTGCCAGGCCTCCACCCAGCTTGCCTCAACTACCTGCCTGATACCCTTGATAGTCTTCCCCCTCAAGTCCCCTCCCAATGGTGTGTATGAGGGCTTTGGTTTCTCAGGATGGTCCCGATGGAATTTCCACAGCAATCGGGGGGCATGCACGTGCATGCTGGGTTCCCATGATCTTTCCTGGGGTCCGTACCCCTTCCAGTCAATCAAATAATGCAGGGTCTTTCGTACTTGTTTGGAATCTAATATGTTCTTTACCTCATATTCTGGTGCTTCTTCACCCACTTGTATGGGATCGGGAGGTGTGGAAGTTCGGGTTCCTGGGTGTGCTTGTTTTAATAGTGACACGTGAAATACGGGATGTATACGCATATGTTGAGGTAACACCAGTCTCATGGCTGCTGGATTAAAGCAATGTGTCTAGTTGCCATCCAAACTGAGTCTCCCACTTGACAATCTGGGGCCTTTCGTCGATGGCGATCAGTGTTTTTTCCTGTGTTTCTTTGGCTTGCTGTAGGTTCCTGCTGGCTTCTCTGGCTGCTTTCATGATGCTGGCATGTAGATTCTTTACTGAGGGCATTTCAATGTTTTCTGGCGGATCGTAGACCGACGTTCTGGGGTTTCGACCATATTTAGGAAAGAAGGGTCTTGCTTGGGTTGATGAATGTGTTGAGTTGTTGTAGGCATACTCTGCCATCCATAGAATTTCTGTCCAGCTCTGGCTTGTTTGGTGTAAAAGACAGTACAAATACTGTTCCATGGTCTGGTTCATGCCCTCGGTTTGGCCGTCCGTTTGAGGGTGGTGACTAGAAGAGAAACGGACTTCTACTCTTGCCAGAGCACAATATCTTTTCCAAAAACCTGAAACAAATTGGCTGCTTCTGTCAGAAATGATTACGGTAGGAAATCCATGTAACTTGATGATTAGGTCTAGGAAAACTTGCGCCAGGGTCTGAGCTGAGGGAATACCTTTTAGAGCTATGAAATGGGCCATTTTGGAGAAGAGGTCCACTACTACGAGGATGGTATTATAATCTGAGTTTGGTGGTAGATCAGTGACAAAGTCCATTGATACTGTGTGCCAGGCCACTGGCGGAATGGTGATTGGTTGAAGGAGGCTGGCTGGTTTTTGCGTGGATATTTTGTATTGTGCACATGCCTCACAGGTGCCTATGTAGGTGGCAATATCTTCTCGCCAAGTTGGCCACCAATAAGATTTACTTACTTTCTTCATGGTTTTGGCTATACCAATATTAGCATGTCCACACTTAGATAGAACTGTGAATATTAGCATGCCCACACTTAGGTAGAACTGGGAATTTTAGCATGTCCACACTTAGATGGAATTGGGAATATTAGCCTGCATCACATCTAGATGGAATTGTGACTGTTGGCATGTCCACACTTGGATGGAATTGTGAATATTAGCATGTCCACACCTAGATAGAACTGTGAATATTAGCATGTCCACAATTAGATAGAACTGTGAATATTAGCATGTCCACACTTAGATAGAACTGGGAATATTAGCCTGTGTCGCATCTAGATAGAACTGTGAATATTAGCATGTCCACAATTAGATAGAATTGGGAATATTAGCATGTCCACACTTAGATATAACTGGGAATATTAGCCTGCGTCGCATCTAGATAGAACTGTGAATATTAGCATGTCCACACTTAGATAGAATTGGGAATGTTAGCATGTCCATGCTTGGATGGAATTGTGAACATTAGCCTGCATCGCATCCAGATGGTATTGTGAATGTTGGCATGCCCACACTTAGATAGAATTGTAAATAAATATTAGCATGTCCACACTTAGATAGAATTGTGAACACTAGCCTGTGTCTGCGTCTGGATAGAATTGTGAATATTAGCATGTCCACACTTAGATAGAATTGTGAACATTAGCCTGCGTCGCATCTAGATAGGATTTGACTGAGAGATGGCATGCCCGCGCCTAGATGAAACTTGAATGTTAGCATATGCCACACTTGGAACTGTGAACACCGGCCTGCGCTGCATCTAGATAAGGCTGTGAATGTTGGCATGCCCACACCTGGATGGAGTTCTGGACATTGGCCTGCGCCGCGTCCGGATGGGATTGTGAGGACCAGCAAGTACCACACTTGGACAAAACTGTGAATGTTAGCATGCTAAAGGTCAAGTAACCCACTAACCAATACAACCTCAAACTCTGAATACTTACCTCACTCAAAAACTCACACAACCATCTCTCGCACCACAAGCCGCATGCACTTCACAACACTGCAACAACACATAAACCGGAGCAACAGCACATGCGGACTGACACCGATCCAATACCCGCACCAAAGCTCAGCACCCGGTGTATACTGAGTTGAAGCTGCTAACAGAACACCACTCCTCTCACTATCCTACTCCCTCTTCACCTTATTAACCCATCCCACCTTATCGTTTACAGATCCGCCTGAGCGCCTGGGGACCAATTCCGTTGGTGACGGTGCGCGTTACAAATACCTTTAACATTTAACATTTAACGTACCCGTAAGGGCTTCTAACATTGAGTCGTGGTAGTCTGATATGATTGTTTATTGTAGATCATTAGTTGGAACGTAGAGGCATTTTTGGTAGTATGGTAGTTTGTCTTGAATGGTGAATTAATCTCCCTTCGTGTCCCAAGCCAGTAGGACTTCTTCTGACATATTTTCTTTTATTGCTTCCTGCAATGTATTTAACGGAGATGGGCCGATGCAGAGGCTGAGAATTTTATAGCTGTTTATGATCTTCACCGTGTTAGGGGCATTGTAGACTTCCTCTCCTGTGCCAATGCGGGATAACGCATCCACTTTCCCGTTCTTAACTCCGGGGTGGTAGGTGATTACAAAGTTGTATTCCATTAAGGATAGGGCCCAACGGAATTGCCTAGAAGGCTGAGCTTTTGCTGAGCGTAAGTATTGCAAGTTCCGATGATCTGTTATTATTGTGATGCTGTGTTTTGCTCCTAGTAAGTAATGCCGCCATTCACACAGTGCGCTTTTGGTTGCTAGGAGTTCTTTCTCAGAAATTGCATGGTTTAATTCTGCTGGGGAAAATTTCCTTGACCAAAAGGCAATAGGATGAAGGCATCCAGTTTCAGGATTTTGTTGAGACAATACGCCCCCATGGCTATACTTGAAGCGTCCGTCTCCACGATGTACGGTAAATCGGGCTGTGGGTGTTGCAGTATTGAGGCCGAGGTGAAATTTTCCTTGAGAGCTCGGAAAGCTTCTTCCGCAGCTGGTGTCCATTCAAACTTTCGGTGTTTGCGCAGCAAGGACGTTATTGGATGTACAATATGTGAGAATCCTGGTATGAAGCGTCGATAAAAGTTTGCAAACCCTAGTAAACTCTGTACTCCCTTTACAGACGTGGGTGAGGACCAAGTAAGGATTGCCTCCACTTTTCTATTTCCATCTTGATCCCCTGCGGTGCCAGTACATATCCCAGACACTCCACCTCGGTGACGTGGAAGGAACATTTTTCTATCCTTGTGTACAGTTGGTTTTCACACAGTTTGCAGAGTACAGCTCGCACATGTGATACGTGCTCTTGGGGAGTGGTGGAGTAGATCAGAATGTCATCGATGTAGACGACTGCGCAGACATCAAGGAGTTCCCGTAACACATCATTCATAAAATGCTGGAAAGCAGCTGGGGCTTTGCAAAACCCAAAGGTCATGACCTGGTATTCGTACAAGCCATTGCGGGTACGGAACGCAGTCTTCCACTCATCCCCTTTGTTCATGCGTACCAGGTGATATTCGCCGCGTAATTCTAGCTTGGTGAAAATCTTTGCTTGTCTCACCTGGTCTATGAGTACTGGTATCAGAGGTAACGGGTACTTATATTTTATGGTGACTTTATTTAGGCCCCAGTAATAAATACATGTTCTTAAGTCCCCCTCTCTCTTCAGTACGAAGAAAAGTGGGGAGGTGGCTGGTGACTTAGATGGTCTAATGAAGCCATTGGCCAGGTATTGATCCAAGCAGGTCCGTAGATGAGTGTTCCTTCCTCAGTTAATGCATAAATGTGGCTACATGGTACTTGTGCCCCTGGTTTCAGGTCGATCTGGCAGTCGTAAACTCGATGTGGTGGTAGTGTATTAGCTTGCTCCTTCGCAAAAAACACATCCTGGAACTCCTGGTATTCTTCTGGTAAAGTGCCCGCCAAGCCTAAACCTGCTATATTTTCCTGTGAAGCTAACAATGGGCTTCCTTTGATCACTTTGTTGTAACAAGAGGCACATTCTGTGGAAAAGCGTAAGGTTCGAGCTTGCCAATCTATCTTTGGGTTGTGAGTCTCTAGCCACGGTATCCCAAGAATCAGCTGGAATTAGGGTGCAGCGATAAGGTCGAATCTAATACTTTCTCTGTGGCCATCTTGGTAGATTAAGGTGATGGGGACGTACACTGTGTTACTGGTCCCGAAAGGAGTTGTGTGCCATCCACAGCTGTAACGCTTTCTACGGTGTCCTTACGGTGGAATGCCAATTCCAAGGGCTTTGCAGTGTTTACGTTCAGGTAGTTCCCAATAGCCCCACTGTCTATGAAAGCCTTGAGGGCATGCATTCGGGTTGGCTGTGAAGGGTCTACCAAAACCACAGGAATACTGAAATGTGAGATCTGAGTGCTCCGTTCCTGGCTCGACAGACCGACCTCTACATCTGCCGAACGTTGGAGATTTCCGCTACGGTACCTGTGTCTTCCCCTGTGTTAACTAGTACCCCCCCTTATCTTCTGTGGGGGTTTATCCGTGCAGTTCTGGAGGAAGTGACCAGATTGGCCGCAATATAAGCAAAGTTTTTCCTGATGCCTCCGTTCTCTCTCTGCCTTGGTGAGTGGTCCCCTGAGAACACCAAATTGCATGGGCTCTGAGTGTGTTTCTGAGGCCTGTCGATGGTACGCTTCCTTTGATCGGACATACTATGCTCTGATCTGGTTCGGTCGGCCTTGCGATCCTGTAACTGGTGGTCTAGTTGCATGGTTAGGTCGATGTATTCACTGCAATCTTGCGCTATCTTTTAATTCTCCTCTCAGTCCTCGATATAATAACTTTATTTGTTTCTCCTCTGGCCAACCTGATTCGGCTATTAAGCGATTGAATGTGGCGACATATGAGATAAGATCCTGACCACCCTGTCGCAGAGAGAGTAGCTCATCATACAGGCCCTGAACTCGAGTCCGATGGGCAAAAAGTTTTTCCAGTTCACGCTGAAACCTGGGTAATTTCTCAGTAAAGGGTCGTCCCTAAGCACTAACGGTGTAAACGAGGACCGAGTGACCTCTGACGGGCCCATAGAATCAGAGCTTGCCCTTGAATACCTTAAGACAAGATAGCTGCACCTTGAGGAGGTTAGGGTGCAGGATTCACATACTCCAACACAATTCAATAAGGACAACTCAAGGATTTGGCAAAGAGACTGTTAAGTTCATAGAGGTTTATTTCATGCCGCTGCTGGCACAGAGCAGCCTTAGTGCTGTGGTCGAGCTTCCAGCCTCAACCACCCCTCAGCATCACACAGAACTCATTTTTATAGCCAAATGTGAGGGAACAATCTGCACCCACTGTTCCTGCACAGTCTTAAGCAACTTCATTGTCAAACATTAGCTCATTGGGCAATTATTTTTAATTAAACTAAACCTTCAGAATGAAATACACTCTAGCATGCATGTCTAACT
Organism: Ambystoma mexicanum; assembly: GCF_040938575.1. Classification (NCBI taxonomy): domain Eukaryota; kingdom Metazoa; phylum Chordata; class Amphibia; order Caudata; family Ambystomatidae; genus Ambystoma; species Ambystoma mexicanum. The sequence goes on from NC_090922.1 coordinate 400,908,561, forward strand.
TTTCTTCGGTGCTCTGCTCAATTATAATTGGCGCAGCTGGATTCTTCAGATAAGGTTCCAGGCAGGGCCTAATTAAGAGTCTTGGTTCTGCCCATTCGTCAAGTTTCTGACTGCATGCTACCCTTAAATGTTTCAACTTTAAAATTACCTCATCTTACACACTCAGTTTCTTCTCATTTTAGCCACATTTTCAATTACACGTTTTTTCATTAAAGGCATTAGGCAGCGCTATTATCTGTCTGTATAAAGAAAATCTTATTGTCCATTCTGTGCCTTGCCACTTTACCACATCATGATAAGGACATTTTCAACATTATAACCATGATGCTTTTTGACTACTTAGATATACTAACATTATGAATACTATTTTCACATAATTACAACACCACATTAGTCCATACACATTTCTCTGCTTAGGTGTAAGTGGGGGGGGGGGCTGCCCTCCACTTCATTCAGTTTTTGATTCAATATATCTTAATTCGGGTCCTCCAGTACACTCCCTCGTATTGAAAGTTTTGTTTTGTTTGTAAACAACAACTTTAAACCATATCCAATGTCTATGTATCTAAACATCTCTTAACACAATCTTACACTTTGGTACATACTAACGTATTGTCATTCTTAAAACAAACATGTGCGTGTCATCTCCTTCCATGTAAGCCCTACTTCCTATAATCGTGTGCCTCTAATCTAACTGTATGCCTTGGACGATTCACAGCCATTGTGAGACTCAAGAGGTTTGGTCAAGCTTTGAGGAAACCCATTAGCCCTTTGTCTCTTCGTATGTTGCACCTTGTCTGCAACTCCCACCCCAACAAAGTACAGTCTCTCCTTGATCATCTTTTCCTGCCCATGCATATAGTTTTCACTTTGTGCTTGACTCTTTTCCACACTCTTTCCTTTTCTCTATCTTCCGTTGTAGTTGTCATGAGTTTGGCGATAGTGGACCGTCTGCATCCTGTCACCTTTTCTTTTCCATTGTACTGTTTTCACAGTCGGTCTCCCAGGTTCTTTTGATGCTTAGACCACAAGTCCATTGTTTTTTCCTTTTTACAAGAAATTCCATTTTTTTTTCTCCAGAGTGTCTCTCTTTTTGCAGACGCAATTCAGCTTCGGGCTTTCACTGGGTTTCTCTACGACCTCCCTTTCTCCTCACGTGGTTCAACGTTAATTTCCCAAGGCATACGGGTCCCTCGATGTATACCTGTAATATAAAATGGAATGAGTTTCTTTTGTAAAATAAATAGGTCTCTACTATTTAACACATTTCCTATCAACCCATTTCCTTAAAACCTCTTTTCGCAATGGCTCTTATACCTCAATCCCCAGAAATTGCAAGACATTCTCTCTTATTTGACACCCCTGCCTCCTAGACAAGCTGCAAAACGTTTTCTTTTAAACATTTCCCTTTTGTGGGTCATTTTCACACCATAACTAAAATACCACCCATTCCTAGCTCTGTGTCAGCTGGCTTAGAAAATGATTTTTGTTTTCAATAACACAAAATACATCTTGTACTTCATGGGACACATTTTCCCCTTCCGGGTGCAACATGCAACCTTAAGGAAACACTAAAATTAAAGAAAGATGTCTTCTTCTTTCCTGTTCTTCTAGGCACGTCCGTAGTAGATGACAGAAACATCCTTGGGGATCCCCGTTGTCTGTAGAAAGTCAAAATAAAGACAAAAGTAATTCGGGCATCGGCAAGGGGTCAGGTTTTCTTTCTGACTTTAACCCCCTTCCTCCTTTTCTGCTATCAAGAAATACTCTCTGGGTCATTCTCCCCTATTCGTTGGTTCACATAAACACTATTTTACAACCACCCCGCAGGGATACACAGTTTCAGCTTGATTCTTTGGTCAGCTTAGCTGCATTCTTCCAGGTTAGCAGTAAATACTTGCTGCTTAGCTCCACATACTTCCACAGATTAGCAGTAAATTCTTGCTGGTTAGCTGCACATATTTCTTCAGTTTAGCAGCCATTTTTCCTATTCTTTTTTTTGTCGTTAGTTGGACCATGTTCTATGCTTGTGCTTTGTGTTCATCCTATGGAGATAAAACAGAGGCGTTTCGCTGCACACCGTTCCTGTCTAACTTGATCTAGCCTACCCCTGTCTTCTAAGCCTATGGCACCAATTCTTACTACGTGCCTCCACCTTTATTGTTCCCATTAATGTTTGCCTATTCTAATGCTGCATACCTCTATCATAACAATCCTTTTGACATTATGAACATGAAAATGATTACTTACCTTCAATTTTACTTCTGTTTTCTGTGGTTGTCTGAAATGGCCATGTTGTTATCTATTTTCTACTCTTCTCACACCTGTTGTACCTGTCTTGAGAAAAACAGCTAACTTTTGAAGACATTGTGTCTCTTACTACCTTTTTCCTGTTACTCACCTGGATCTTCTTACTTTTAGTGTTGATCGATTGTGTGTTCACACCCTTTTGGCGTGAACTAGTACATACCCTTTTCTCTTTCTCCCTAATTTAAGGCCATGCAGATAATTTCTTGTGCTTCCATGCAAGAGATCCATAGCTTGTCTGTAAAATAAATCAAAATTGTTACAGGCATTCACAAGTTGTTTTGCTTACTTCACCATATTTACTTAAAATGGCTCGTGCAAGTTTCCTTTGTTTAATTGACCCAATGTCCATACTCCTTTTCTTGGTCTTCATGGTCTCTTGATGCTTTTTATTGCCCAACGTTCCTTTTTTCTGTTGGCCAGAGAAAACTCATAAGTGCTATTTGTTTTCCACTTTTTTCTTTTTTTTCTTTATGCTTTTGAGTGTATCCCTTATCCTTTTATTAATTTGCCCAATTGTTCCTATTTCTCAATTTTCCCTTTATGCATTTTTATTCAAGATAACCACTCATTTTCAGTATTTCCTGATTTATTTATTTATTTATTAGTTTATTTATTCCAGTGACCAATCCTTTTGCCCTTCCTCGCCTCTTCTCTGACCCTACCTTCTTCCTTTTCCCTTTATTTCTACGTTCATCTTTCTTTTGAATTTCCTCATCCCTTCTTTCACGTACCTTTTGATTTTCTTCTAACCTTTGCTGTTTCTGTCTTTCTCGTTCATAGGCTGTTCTCTGGTTTGCGATCGAGCTGCTTTTGTTGCTCTTCGCGATATAGCTGTTTCTCGCCTTAGCCTAACCTTCCTTCCTATCCTTCTGTCCCTTAACTCCTTCTCTTTCTACTTCCACTGTGCCTCATCTAACTTCTCTTTAGGTCTCCCATCCTCACTTCCTTTCCCATCGAGTTTCAATGAGATTTGTCCTCCCATCCATTCGTCTTTTGTAAATGCTATCTCATAAGTTCTGTCTTCACTTCCTTTCCTCTTCTTTCCCTCTCGCCCCTTATCAAGAGATGCACTTATCTGTGCCTGATCCCCTCCTTTATTAATGCATCATCGCTTCTCCCCTTGTCCCTTGGGGCTAGGGATGTGAGATTCTTGTCCTTATCCTTCCCTTGATTTTTGTTACTACTGTATGTAGGCGACTCATAAGCGGGGTTGCTATACCCTGTGGCTGCTTTTAGCTCTCTTTAATGGGTAAAATCCCTCAGGCTTACTTCCCTTGGTTCTTGTTTCAGGCGGGGCAAGCCTTGTTGCAGGTGTCTCACCCCCCTCAGTGCATATTATTTTTGCAACCAAGCTTCTGGAGGCTCTTCCTCCTTTTCTTGTTCTTATATTTTTCACAATTTGAGAACAGCATTGACTTTTTTCTTGCATATGCGGCATGCAAGTAAGTTGCCATGCGTTGTAAGATGGCTTTAGATGAAGACTCAATTTGTGGCCGCGGCATAAACATCTTGTGGGCGGTACCTTTAACCCACTCCTCCAATTGGAGCAATGTTTTCCAGGCTTAACTCGGTTTCTAACGATATCCTTATGTGAGTCCAACACTCCCATTACTATGAGCAAGCACCAAATACTGCAAGCTCCCATCCAGTCTCTTCCCGCCAAATTATTTATACCGCCAGTTTACTCAAATAACATCAATCTGTGTGCGAATCCCTCTCAACTATAGAATCACAAAAAACACATTCTTGATTTCAACCAACAAGGAGACAAAATTCCTTACATGTGACATACAACAGGACATGTATAACAGACAAACACCAGCTGGACACACATATACCTGCCTTCTAATCAATACCCTGACATGGGGTGTAAATGAACCCCTTTAATGCCATCTTTAATTGTCACCGTAGGCTATCGTCCCCTATTATGTGGGCTCTGGGTTCACGTTTCTTCTGACCGCTATATTAAAGCCCAGGAACAAGGCGAATCCTTACGTGTTTCTCTCGGGTGCCCCCCGGTAACCTTTACATTTTTCTCTCGGGTGCCCCCCGGTAACCTTACGTTTTTCTCTCGGGTGCCCCCCCGGTAACCTTTATGTTTTTATCTCAGGTGCCCCACCGCCCCAGTAACCTTTACGTTTTTCTCTCGGGTGCCCCCCCCGGTAACCTTTACGTTTTTCTCTCGGGTGCCCCACCAGAAACCTTTCACTAGAACCACTACTGTCCTTCATGTTTCTTATTTCATTCTGCCTGCTCTTTATTTATTTGCCATATTTTCCTATTTTATGGCTGCCTTTATTTTCCTGGAGGTCATCTGTTTCTACCTCGTGTCTGCAAATGTTCATAATTCGTGGCCTGTGCCTGAATTTCTAAAATCCTTCCTCTCCTTTTCGTTATTTCTTCACCAGTTCATACAGCTAGCTGTTCTTTACCATGCTGCCATGATAATGAAATCTTTTAGTTTTCACCCAAACATTCTCATCGACCTTCTGCCGCTTTCGTGCCTTCAAAATCGCTTGTGTTTAACTAAGGCATGCTCTAAATAATCATGCTTTCCTTAGTAACCCCAACACTGTCACCATGCTTTCACGCTTTGTCATTCAAGCCTTTCTTCATTCATCTAAATCCTATAATACCTGAATCACAACTGCTCGTCTCAGATCACAAAAGGGTTTTCCCTATTTAATAAAAATGTTCTCCACTCTGGCCGTCGAGGCCTCAAATTTTAAAATACCACCCGTGGTATGACTCCATGCAAACTGTCCTACCCCTCAAAGTGGAGCTCCTAGAAAAAGCCTTTAGGAGCACCCCAAAACCCCCCTTCACTACATGTGTGCTATCCCCAAAATTCCCCAAAAGCAGGTTACAGATGACCCAGTAACCTCCGTCAGTTTCAGGGGGCATTCTAAGTAAAAAATGATAGAACACATGAATGGCAATGGACCATTCAGCTACAGGGCAGTGCCTGCTCCTGCCCGCATGTTGATTTAAAACCCCATGTAAAATCGCTTGCTTCTCATCTCATTAAGTTTATAACTACCTCTTTTAATTCTGATACTACTTCTGTAGCTGTAAAATAACCTTTGCTCATGTCATGCCAGGTTACATTCTACACTCTGCATTGTTGCACTTATCGTTTGAGTGTCATTGCAGGGAATTCATTTGGGGGTCACCAGGGGTCGTGGCTGCAACCCCTGAGGTATCCCTTGTTGCCCCGTGGTCTACTTTGCTACCCTAAAATAAAAAATGTTTAAAGCTTTTCCAACAGTGATATCATCAGAGCTCAAGGGTCATGAGATGTCACTTCCGCTACCTCTATCATTTTGATGGAATGACGTCCCTGTGTCATTACTTCCTTTTCACTACCACATATGCTAATGCCTCTGGCCCTTTCCTTTCCCTGCCATACTTACAACACCTGCTCATTCATTTCTCATGTCATTATCAGTGTTAAATTGTATTACTACACTGCCATTCTTGCAGGCATCTTACAAGATCTTCACAAGCTCTAAAAGTTCGGAGTGCTGCTGTGCGCAACTCTCAGTATACATTGAAAGAATACACAGAATTTTGCGTCAGATGAGCTGCGCACTGGCTACCCATGAAGGAAAGGCTATTTTTTTAAAATCACGATTGTAAGTCTTACACAGCGCTAGTACATTTAACTGGTGCTGCTACTAGGGTCAGTTCAGCCCAGTGACGGCTGGTGACTTTGGAAGTTGGTGGGGCGTACATATCTTGGCGGGAATTTGGGAGCGAGCTAGGCCACCTCACACCAACCAGTGTGCCGGTGGCTTCTCCCTCTGCAAGGCATTTTGGAAAAAAATGGCTTCCAAGATTTGCAATTTACTGTCCAAGCTCACCGAAATATGACATCACAAATCCTGGCCTAATTATGAGTCGGAAACAGCCTGGAATCCACTGAAATGTCGGCAATGTTTTTTTCCAGCTCAAGGACATCTGGACTGGACTAATGTGAAAGCATTAACAAATAATGCATACAAATACATTTTTCTAAAATGAAGCACCTATCGACACCACCAATGGCAGTTCACAAAAATGGGAACACTGTGCCTCTGCCATACAACACACATACACAATAGACTTAACTAAAAGTCCACCTATCAGAAATACCAAGCAATATCTGTGCCAAGGTGTCTGCAAACAAAGGGTATGAAAGCCAAGGGACCAAAAAGCACACCATTGAGTGACATGTATGAGACTGGTGGCATTCTCAGCTATGCACAGACACAGATTCTGCCCTTTGAAGGATCTCTGCCAGCCCAGAAATGGGTTGAGAGTGGGGAGGCAGCTAGATGAGACTATAACCCCCATTCTCTAGCTCTTTCAGAGCCACACATGCTATAGGGAACAGCATTCATGCTCTGACTGCCATATTCAATTTACCTAAGTTGCTGGTAGTCCTGCATGTATGCGCCACTGGGACTGCTGGTGCACTGTCCCAGCCAACATCTTCTGTGATGCTCAGCCAGGGTCAGGTTGCCTACCTGCACCAGGCTGCCTGCCACCCGACCATATAAAGAAATGGAAATGGAGCTAAAACTTGTTTCATTGTCATCACTGGTTCCCCTATTGGGTGCGCAGGATGGTCATACACAGTCTTAAATTTCCCCTCCCCATGCAAGGAATAAAATCCCAAGTTAACAAGTCAATTAGGCGCACTCACCCTGCAAACTCAATGTTAAAATTCACCACTACTGCTAGCATTCTGTTTCCATACAGCACTTAACAATATACAAACACATACACACTCATGGATGCATGCCTACCTAGATGAGAAGCTTTTTCGGCATGCAATACGAGAGGCACGCACTTCTTAAATCATGAGCTACTCCCCAGTGCTCATGCTCATGGACTCCTTGTCACCAGCTGCTGTCCCCATTAACCAAAGGAGTTTACGCCATAGGGCTAAGCTCCCCCGTCTTGTCCCCGAACTATGGCATGCTTTCTCTAGCGAACTTAGGGTGGAGCCATCCCTCCTCATTTCCCGCAAAACTCTCAACCATACTTTGGTTACCTACCTCTATCAGTTCCCCCAGCGGTGTCTGTACTCATCCCCCTTTTGCTAAATTAACCACTATGCTATGTTTTATTTAATATACTCTATCCAGTGTGAGCTTAACGTGCAGCTCATTCATAGTAATTATAATATATATCTATTTGTCTTATAACTACAGGCGATGCTTTGTCACGCAGCCCCTAGTGTATGCCTTTTTATTGTAATCTGCAAGCCCCTTCCTTGTAATCGCACAACAATGCCTACGGGCTTCTGTGTGCTCCATGCTACTAGGAATCGCTCATTACTTGCCAGACGACAGTAGACCCCAGAGAAGTTTTTATTGGAGGGCACATGGGGTGGCTGCCCAGGGCCCCCCACGATGCTGCCTGGTCTGAAGTAAGATTCCAGTTTACATCAGGCTTAAATAGCACATGCCAGGAATGTTTGATTGCATGCTGCTGAGGCTCCAAACCCATTGCCTGTCAGTTTTGACAAGTACATTCTGCCTTGATCAATTAAAACATGCAATGCCTTTCGTTTTCATTGTGGAATACATAGTTTGGGTAACACAACCTTTGTAGCGTTACTTCCCACCTGTGGGAAGTTGCTGATCGTGTGCAATAGCCAAAGTTGAAATCCATATTCATCCACAGAGGTTCAGAAGTTGTCTCAGTGTGTTAAGCACTTATTGTAGGGATATGTGTTCATGTGAAAGATCAGAAGGGCATATCCCAGTAAGACTGGCTGAACCGTCTTTAAATCTGAAGTTCACAAACATACCTGCATATTTACTTGGGTTTGCAGCACAAGCGGCGCGATTACCAGCACTGTCCCTGCACCAGATAGGGGTTGAAATTAATTTGCTCAGCTGGGCATTCCTAAAACCTAAGCCATCCCTTAAAGGATGTGCATAGAATATCTGTCCAAGCGGCAAACAAGTATGCAAATTCAAGGCTGTGCAGCCAAAGTGTTCATGTTTGTATCCTGGCTATGCCAGCAGACGGCAAAGTGATCCTGGTCAGATCATATAGGATCCCTTGCATTACTGTGCTGTCTTCTGTGAGGTTTTACTTACTTGCATGCTGGAACTCCCCTTGATAATGGAGAAACTGATGCTAAAATCATTCACACGTTGTGTAACCCTCCTGTAATATTTTGGTTTTAAAATTGTCAGGTTTGGAAATGCGGGTTGCATACTTTTGCAAGTCATTTTATAACATTATGTTGTTTTACTTCATGTTACGAGCTGGAAGAGAAAGTGCTAAACTGCAGGAATTGCAATATTGGCACAAATCCCAGCTTCGCCCCTTAAACACTGTGTGATCCTGGGCATCTCATTTAATCTTTTATTGCCTAACATTTCTTAATTGCCAGTCTCTAAACCTTTCAAAATCGTCAGCCCTTCAGGGTAATTTCATTCTGAGGGTATGTTTTTCATCGAGGTACCACTCATAGTTTCACTGGCTATGGGGTTGTTTCCATTATGATAGTGAGCATTGACATATCGCATACTACAGGCACTTGTCCCCTCGATCTCTAATGGCAATGCAATTCAAAAACCATGTCCCACTCCTATTCTCAGTCTGCCTGGATAAAGACACCTTCCTGGCAACTTCTAATCTGCCTATTCTGGGTTGCATGTATCTTTTCACATACAGTCCTACATTAATGCTGCAGGTTGCACACTTTCCCGGATGCTAAAAGTTATCTTGTTTCTATACTGGAAGAGAAGTAAGCTCTTCGTAAATTGCTAAGGTTGGCCTTCAAATGCTACTTGTTTCTCATTCTGAATAGCGCAGGAATGGAGAGGGCTGGGGATTTAAAAAGGGCGTAAACATGCTTATCTAAAATGTTACAAGGCAGCATAAGTATGTATCACAGAGAATAAGGCCTCTAGGCGCTACTGAATATTCCCATACAGATGCCTCTCATGAGACAGGTGAAACGCACACAGGCTATCAGTAAAATAATGCATTTCTTGTTAACCTCATTGGCAGCGCGCAAAAGATGTCGTTTCGTCCGCGCTCATTCATCCCTATCGGAATGAATCACTCTTGTTAGTCCTCTAGACCCTCCAGGTCACCCCAATAATATATGCCTATTCTTGAAACTCCACAAACATGGCCTAGCTTTAGTCATCCGGCTCCTAAAAGCTGGAATGTCCCCCCACCAGTGCTAAAATGAAAAAAATCTTTCAGTGCTTTCCACAATAGGCTGGATGTATTAATATGCAATGAAGCCCCTTTCCTACAATTCCTGGGGCTGTTCTGCCATGAGACACATTCATTCTGCATGTAATGCACTCTATTTTCAAAAATGAATGGAATGTGTAAGACACATTCACTCAAGCATTCTCCAGATTACTGAAATAACCTTACAATTGCAACGGCTGCTAGCATGTCCACCACGAGTCAAAATGAAAGAAATTAATGACCCAGCCAGATCTGAGCCCTGCATTTAACATACAGTGCATTCCTTCCGCTCAGAACGCTTAACGCACGAGAACAGTACTTCTATAAATCATTATAATTCAGCTATTTACTGCGAAAATCTTTCGTTCTTGGCACGATTTATCAGTTATCTTTTCTTCTACAAGGACATCCCAAATTTAACTCCATAGCTGGTGGTTTGAAACAAAATGTGTTTGCTTAAAGTGTACCAGCTTTTTGCACTTTTCACAGGCTGTTTAACTCTTTTTGGGCTGCAATCACCACGAATTTGTGTGCTTTAAACTATAATATCTGATCACCTATTTTAACGCAATTTTTCGTAATTTCAAAACCTTGGCTTGATGCCAATTTTTAATTTAGCCTAAAATATCATTTTATACTAATTCCAATATTTTTACAGTGCACATGCAGTTATGCCATAAGATAAATCACCTGAACAGCCGTAACATACAATAATTAGACACACAACATAACATGACGTGTCAACATCAGACACGATCTGGTCGGCTGCATGCGAGCCCCTCACAAATATTTTACTCTTGTTATTGATTTTTAAATGCAGTTAATGTTTTTGGTTTGTTCCCAAATCTTGACTGCCATTATTATTTTTCTCCGTTTCCCTGTCTCTATCGGCTAGGGCAGTTTTCACTCACCTTTTTTGTTCTCCCGACCCTCGCGATCACTGCCTTCTTCAGGTTTTCATCTGGTCCGCTGCCCCTAGGAATGGAAATGGAGATGTTCATAAACACAGACTCCTTCAGGTCCCGTCTGCAGTCTCAATTACACTACCATTGTCTCTGGGGAGCTTCACAGTCTACTCAGCCCAAAAGGGCAAAGGACTTGTGATTTTGCCGAAGACCTAGAGTTACTTTGTGTCAACGGCCATTAGGTGTCTTATTTTAATCAATAGTTGATGGTCATTAACCATCCTCTGCTACCAAATGTAAACGAGGACCGCGTGACCGCTGACGGGCCATTGGATCAGACCTTGCCCTGGAATACCTTAAGACAAGATAGCTGCACCTTGAGGAGGTTAGGGTGCAGGATTCATATACTCCAACACAATTCAATAAGGAAAACTCAAGGATTTGACAAAGAGACTGTTAAGTTCATAGAGGTTTATTTCATGCCACTGCTGGCACAGAGCAGCCTCAGTGCCGTGGTCGAGCTCCCAGCCTCAACCACCCCTCAGCATCACACAGAACTCATTTTTATAGCCAAATGAGAGGGAGCAATCTGCCCCCACTGTTCCTGCCCAGTCTTAAGCAACTTCATTGTCAAACATTAGCTCATTGGGCAATTATTTTTAATTAAACTAAACCTTCAGAATGAAATACACTCTCATGCATGTCTAACTTTTCTTTGGTGCGCTGCTCAATTATAATTGGTGCAGCTGGATTCTTCAGATAAGGTTACAGACAGGGCCTAATTAAGAGTCTAGGTTCTGCCCATTCGTCAAGTTTCTGACTGCATGCTACCCTTGAATCTTTCAACTTTAAAATTACCTCATTTTATACACTCTGAGCACTACTCAGTTTCTTCTCATTTTAGCCACATTTTCAATTACATGTATTTTCATTAAAGGCATTAGGCAGCGCTATTATCTGCCTGTATACAGAAAATCTTATTGTCCATTCTGTGCCTTGCCAACTTACCACATTATGATAAGGACATTTTTGACATTATAACCATGATGCTTTTTGACTACTTGTATATACTAACATTATGAACACCATTTCCACATAATTACAACACCACAAAGGACCATACAAATGTCTCTGCTTAGGTTTAAGTGGGGGGCTGCCCTCCACTTCATTCAGTTGTTGATTCTATATATCTTAATTCTGGTCCTCCAGTACAACGGGAAAGACCAGTCCACCTCGTGCCCTCCTAAATAGTAGAGGACAAAAGCCACTTTAGCTTGGTCATTCAGGAAAGTGTCTGGTTTGCATATGAAATGTTGCTGGCATTGATTCATGAATGCTCCAAATTGCTTGGGATCCCCAGAGAAGTGTTCTGGGGGTGCTAAAGGGATGTTGCCTGGAAGGAATACCTGAACGGGTGTGGCTACAGATGCTACGGTAGGCTGCCCCTGTGGAATTCCACCTGGTAGTGGTGCTAGACCATCTTGGGTCTGTAGGAGCTGTGTTTCCAAATCATCTGTTTTGTCCCTGTTGACTACCAGTTCGCACCTTATGGCATTTGTCTCTGAGCAGGCTGCATGCACCTCGGCCCGTAGTTCACCTAACAGTAGGGAAAGCTGGTCTACTTCTGAGGTTTCTATCACTCGGGCAGAGGTATTGAGGATGGCTTTGTGTTCTGTCACACTCACCTGTGTCTCTGCAGGAGTGATGGACACGCCTCCCTTGACCCCAAGACTTCACTTCCCCTGTTTCACCCAGAAGAATACCTGTTAAATACAAGGTGTACGCTCAGACCTGAATTCACCCGATTCCCCTGGGCCCTTTCCCTTCTCTTTACTGTGTGCTGTGATGTCCCCCCCATGGGCTTACCTTGATCTTTAGTAGGGTGTGCACTCCATCCTGCATTCGCAGGGGCGCAATTCACTCATGCGATTGGTGCCAATGTATCTAGGCTGAGTTCAGATGCCAAAAGCTGTTTTATGCCTTCACAGTGAGGCCGAGTGTTCAAGGCGCCAGTTTCTTCGCTGGCTAGAAAGTCTTTCCCACAAGTGAACGTTGCGCGGAGAAATGTGAGTGTCCAAAATTGTCTGCATTGTCTTTGTTTGCCGGTAATTTTGTGGGTGAGTAGCTCTGCGTGTATAAGCTAGCTGCTGGTAGGTTTGTGGGGCACCTTCAATTGGAGCTCACCTGGTAATGTCTCTCCCTTTCCCTTGTAGGAGAATTTATGTGGTATTAGCGGCTCGAGTCCAGGTTCAGCGCTACTGGAGACTTGGTGGTTAGGTAAGTTTGCACAGAGGCTTTTGGTAAGTATGCACCGCGTAGAGAGAGAGCGGAGTGAAATTAGTGTCCGCGTTATTGGGGCAAGCGCAATGAATAATGTCTCTTCTTTCTTTTACGGTGGTGTGTGCGCTCGTACAACTGACCTGGATTCCAGCCTCGCGGCAAGATTCGGTGAGTATGCGCAGCGTTACTGATGTGCACGTGTTAACGCAGTTCTTCTTTGTTCTTACAGGTGCCGTGTAGAAGTCCCGTCTTGACTGGAGATAGCTGCAGCGTGGAGTAAGAACAGAGGTTCTTCCGGAGCAGGTAAACTGAAGCAAAATGATCTGGAGCGGGTAAGCAGAAGCAGGATGATCCGGAGCAGGTAAGCAGACGCTGGCTGATCCAGCACTCAGCAAATGTGGTGCTGATACAGCTCACAGTAAGCAACACGAAACACTGGAAGAATCTTTGGTGTGGCTTATATAGCCAACCACAACCAAACGCTAGAAAGCTCATGAATTATCATGCACTTCCTGTTTGGCAACAGGAAGTGGTAACCAGGAAGTTACTACAAACACTAGGACGGAATGAAAGGAGGGATTTGTTATGGGTTCTTTGTGTGCCTATGCCAGGCCTGCCAAGATTCCACCCACCTTGCCCCAACTACCTGCCTGATACCCATGACACTCACATGTCAGGTGGCTGGACTGGTCCATCACCAAATCACTATCTAGCACTAAGTTGCAGTGTGAGGGTCTTGAGATTGGTTCATGCCCATTGGAACCCAACCCTAGGATACTAAACTGTGATTGGATAGAGCTGACATCCTCAGACCTGGGATCTGCAAAGGTACTCCGCTCTTGGTGTACCTTTTCAAGGTAATAAGAATGACTACATGTCTGCATTGTAACTTGTGTGTACCAACTTAGTCTATGAGAGTGCTCATTCGTTCTGTGCAACACTTGCCACACATTGTAGCATCTTTGTTTCAAGCTTCTGTCTGGTAGTGTGAGATCGGCTCCCTTTCTCAGTGCTGTTTGCTGTCCATTGTCTGAGTCAGCAGGGTCACATGTTCCAAGACCATGATTTGGAGCTGTGCAACTCTGAATTATGAGGAATTGTTCGCCTTTACTGCAGCTGGGCTACTGTCGTTCAGGGAATGGAATGTCATCTGTATCTTGTGGCCTGGGCAGTGGGTCCTGTCTCACACATTTGCTCTTTGCTCAGCATGAATTCATCTCAGCTCAGCTCTTGCTGAGAGGTCTGAGACCTGGTGTATTTTTCCTAAGCCATCATGAGGCTTCTGTTCTGTAGTGCTTATACTATATTGTATTCCCCATAGGTTAGTCACACTTGGTTCTGTCAGGTCCCATAGGTGCTCCTGCAGTTCCATAAGGTTGTTCTCATGTATGCACCTGCAAGCTCTGTTCAGACTCTCGTGCTTCTTGCAGTTTCTGCATTGCTGCGTTTAGGTAATGGCAAAATAATAAAAGCAATGACAGTATGTATATGTATCTGTCCTCTAACTACAGAACTGTACGGTCATGTTCTTTGTGTGTTTTTTCCCCCGAAGTGTGGATGGCACGTGTGCTTCATGTCTAAAGCTGCTAAGTCATGGTGTCCCTATCGACATCAGCAACATGGCTTCTTTTAATCAATACTGTCAATTGAGGTGTCTTTAGTTGTATCCTGGGGCTCCTCGTCCACTCTGGGGTAGATTTGTACCGCACCTGGCCTGTAGGGCTGGCTGAGTGGGTACCTCTCGACATACTTGTTGACCATAGGTACACTGGGAATTGGTCCAATAGTATGGCTGATCGTGGCCTCTCCTGGCCTTCTTCTGTGTCATGTATTTTATAGGAGGGGGACAAGGGGGTAAACTTCCCCATCCCTCTTCAGTTCACTGAAGAGATGTGTTTTCAGATGCTTTTTAAAAGAGACAAAATTAGAATCAAGGCCGATGTTCCACCAAACTGAGCCTGACCTTTGGAAACATCTGCCACTAGCGTGACTACACTTGCAGTGTTTATTGTTTAGGAATTGTTATCGGCTTGAGCTGAGAGAGTGAGATGGCTTATAGGGCCGCAATCAAGCCGTACAGGGTAATTCATAGAATTTCGCAGAAAAGTGTCGCAAGCGGCTGGCGCAGAGTGTCCGCGTGCGATTGTCTGCGCCAGGCACGTGTGCTAAAACCGATTTCCGCGCACAGCGTATTCATGGATTTCAGGCTCCCAAACCAGCCGTGGCGCAGAGTATCGCAGCGACCCTGCAGCAGCGCCAGTAACGCCCCCAAGAATGCCCTCGCGCAAGGAAAAGCCATCAAAATCGCTAAATCATCGCAAAGGGCTGCGCTAACCCTGGACCAGTCTACAGGGCTGCCAAACAAGGAACGCAAAGCGGGTAACGTGCATATCAGGGGTACGCGTGAAGTTATACACGCGATTAGCCAGGGTATGTGTATTACAGGGGTACGGGAAGTTCTACACGCGATTGGCCAGGGTACGTGTATTACAGGGGTACGCGTGAAGTTTTACACGCGATTAGCCAGGGCACGTGTATCACAGGGGTATGCAGGAATTATCACACGCGATTTGGCTGGGTACGTGTATTACAGGGGTACACGGGAAGTTCTACACGCGATTCGGCTGGGTACGTGTATTACAGGGGTGCGCGGGAATTCTCACATGCGATTTGGCCAGGTACGTGTATTACAGGGGTGCGCAGGAATTATCACACGCGATTTGGCTTGGTACGTGTATTACAGGGGTGCGTGGGAAGTTCTACACGCGATTGGCCAGGGTACGTGTATTACAGGGGTACGTGGGAATTATCACATGCGATTTGGCTGGGTACGTGTATTACAGGGGTACACGGGAAGTTCTACACGCGATTCGGCTGGGTACGTGTATTACAGGGGTGCGCGGGAATTCTCACACGCGATTTGGCTTGGTACGTGTATTACAGGGGTGCGCGGGAATTATCACACGCGATTTGGCTTGGTACGTGTATTACAGGGGTGCGTGGGAAGTTCTACACGTGATTGGCCAGGGTACGTGTATTACAGGGGTACGTGGGAATTATCACATGCGATTTGGCTGGGTACGTGTATTACAGGGGTACACGGGAAGTTCTACACGCGATTCGGCTGGGTACGTGTATTACAGGGGTGCGTGGGAAGTTCTACACGCGATTCGGCTGGGTACGTGTATTACAGGGGTGCGCAGGAATTCTCACATGCGATTTGGCCAGGTACGTGTATTACAGGGGTGTGCGGGAATTATCACACGCGATTAGGCTGGGTGGGTCCTCACAGGTGTTCCCTGTACACCCTCCACGGCCCCTGCAGGCAGCCCACAAAACAGGGGACTACCCTGCACACCTGCTCATGTCCCCCTGCACCCCCACCCCCAGCAGTGCAGGGGCAGCCTCCACCAGGCCCCCACCCATGTCTCTCACCACCCCCACCCCCCAGCCACCAGGGGCAACCTCCACCAGGCCCCCATCCATGTCTCCCACCACCCCCACCCCCCAGCAGTGCAGGGGCACCCTCCACCAGGCCCCCACCAATGTCCCCTATCACCCCCACCCCCCTGCCACCAGGGGCACCCTCCACCAGGCCCCCACCCATGTCACTCACCACCCCCACCCCCCAGCAGTGCAGGGGCACCCTCCATCAGGCCCCCACCCATGTCCCCTATCACCCCCACCCCCCTGCCACCAGGGGCACCCTCCACCAGGCCCCCATCCATGTCTCCCACCACCCCCACCCCCCAGCAGTGCAGGGGCACCCTCCACCAGGCCCCCACCCATGTCCCCTATCACCCCCACCCCCCTGCCACCAGGGGCACCCTCCACCAGGCCCCCATCCATGTCTCCCACCACCCCCACCCCCCAGCCACCAGGGGCAACCTCCACCAGGCCCCCACCCATGTCCCCTATCACCCCCACCCCCCAGCAGTGCAGGGGCACCCTCCACCAGGCCCCCACTCATGTCCCCTATCACCCCCACCCCCCTGCCACCAGGGGCACCCTCCACCAGGCCCCCATCCATGTCTCCCACCACCCCCACCCCCCAGCAGTGCAGGGGCAGCCTCCACCAGGCCCCCACTCATGTCCCCTATCACCCCCACCCCCCTGCCACCAGGGGCACCCTCCACCAGGCCCCCATCCATGTCTCCCACCACCCCCACCCCCCAGCAGTGCAGGGGCACCCTCCACCAGGCCGCCACCCATGTCTCCCACCACCCCACCCCCCTGCCACCAGGGGCACCCTCCACCAGGCTCCCACCCATGTCTCCCACCACCCCACCCCCCAGCAGTGCAGGGGCACCCTCCACCAGGCCCCCACCCATGTCCCCTATCACCCCCACCCCCCAGCAGTGCAGGGGCACCCTCCATCAGGCCCCCACCCATGTCCCCTATCACCCCCACCCCCCTGCCACCAGGGGCACCCTCCACCAGGCCCCCATCCATGTCTCCCACCACCCCCACCCCCCAGCAGTGCAGGGGCACCCTCCACCAGGCCCCCACTCATGTCCCCTATCACCCGCACTCCCCAGCATCCAGGGGCACCCTCCACCAGGCCCCCACCCATGTCTCTCACCACCCCCACCCCCCAGCCACCAGGGGCAACCTCCACCAGGCCCCCATCCATGTCTCCCACCACCCCCACCCCCCAGCAGTGCAGGGGCACCCTCCACCAGGCCCCCACCAATGTCCCCTATCACCCCCACCCCCCTGCCACCAGGGGCACCCTCCACCAGGCCCCCACCCATGTCACTCACCACCCCCACCCCCCAGCAGTGCAGGGGCACCCTCCATCAGGCCCCCACCCATGTCCCCTATCACCCCCACCCCCCTGCCACCAGGGGCACCCTCCACCAGGCCCCCATCCATGTCTCCCACCACCCCCACCCCCCAGCAGTGCAGGGGCACCCTCCACCAGGCCCCCACCCATGTCCCCTATCACCCCCACCCCCCTGCCACCAGGGGCACCCTCCACCAGGCCCCCATCCATGTCTCCCACCACCCCCACCCCCCAGCAGTGCAGGGGCAGCCTCCACCAGGCCCCCACTCATGTCCCCTATCACCCCCACCCCCCTGCCACCAGGGGCACCCTCCACCAGGCCCCCATCCATGTCTCCCACCACCCCCACCCCCCAGCAGTGCAGGGGCACCCTCCACCAGGCCCCCACTCATGTCCCCCATCACCCCCACCCCCCTGCCACCAGGGGCACCCTCCACCAGGCCCCCACCCATGTCTCCCAGCACCCCCACCCCCCAGCAGTGCAGGGGCACCCTCCACCAGGCCCCCACTCATGTCTCCCAGCGTGCTACGTGTATTTCAGGGGTGCGCGGGAAGTCCCACTGGCGAATAGCCTGGGCGCGTGTATTTCAGGGGTGCGCGGGAAGTTCCACACGCGAATAGCCTGGTCGCATGCATTTCAGGGGTGCGCGGGAAGTTTTACACGCGACTTCAGCAGGGTACGTGTATTTCAGGTATGCGCGGGAATTCTCACACGCGATTTGGCTTGGTACGTGTATTACAGGGGTGCGTGGGAAGTTACACACGCGATTAGGCTGGGTGGGTCCTCACAGGTGTTCCCTGTACACCCTCCACGGCCCCTGCAGGCAGCCCACAAAACAGGGGACTACCCTGCACACCTGCTCATGTCCCCCTGCACCCCCACCCCCCAGCCACCAGGGGCAGCCTCCACCAGGCCCCCACCCATGTCTACCACCACCCCCGCCCCCCAGCCACCAGGGGCAGCCTCCACCAGGCCCCCACTCATGTCCCCTATCACCCCCACCCCCAAGCCACCAGGGGCAGCCTCCACCAGGCCCCCACTCATGTCACCCTGCACCCCCATACCCCAGCCACCAGGGGCAGTCTCCACCAGGCCCCCACTCATGTCTCCCACCACCCCCACACCCCAGCCACCAGGGGCACCCTCCACCAGGCCCCCACTCATGTCTCCCACCACCCCCACCCCCCAGCAGTGCAGGGGCAGCAGGCAGTCGGGCAGCAGCAGGTGGGAGCGTGCTCGGGCTCTGGGGGGCAGTAGTTTGGCCTTCCGGGCAGGAGCGTGGTATTCCGTGTGCGTACACGTGGCCAGCTTGGTACGGAGTGATTTTGCATGTGAAAATCCTGCACGTCAGCGTGAAAACTGAGGAAAGGCCCTCAGCGCGTAAGCGCGTCTGTGACGTGACCCGCACAGGTGTTTCCCACACAGCACGTGATGACAGAGCACACGTGGAAAGACTGCACGTCAGAGTGTAATCGCGTGTGATTGGTGGAAATGGCCCTACACGCAGAAGTGACAAAGCGTGTAATTGGTGGAAATGGCCCTAGCGCGTACACGCCGCGTAAGTGACGCTGGACGTGTGGGCCTGTATAAAAGGTACGTGTAGAACACGTTTTCCTTGTACGTGCTTTTCGTGGAGAGCGAGTGGGTGAATTCTGTACTTCTTGTCGTTTCACACGCGATTTACTTCACGGCGTTTCTAGTTCGTATTCCCTGTTACCTCTGACAGCTTTTTGTCTGTTTTCTCCTTTACTTGTTTACCTGGGCCTGTTCCCTCAAACAGTGTTCTTCTACTGTTGTCCTGTCTCCTCAGACAGCGGACAAATCTTCTTTTGGCGGGGGTGTTGCCAACCAAACGTGCTCCTTTTACACGCTCGTTTACCTGGCAGACGGTGAGTCACGCACGTATCTAACATCTGTGATAGCCCCGTGTGTAGCCTACCCCTTCAGAGGTCATTCTAGGCTGCGTGTGACACGCATACGTTCATTCTTGTGTTTCTGGGTGCCACAGCGTAGTGCAGGTTTTTCTTTCTGCACACGTGGTCTAGGAGGGGTTGCGTGCACGTCATCTCCCTTTTTTGGGCCTCCTGTGCGTTGCGTGACCCGTCATCTTTCCCCAGGGGTTACATTCAGCCTTGCTAGAGCACTAGGGTACAATTACCATCTGGTACCCAACCCCTTTGACCCCCAATTGCCCAGGACAATAGTCTGCATCCACTCCCATA
Source organism: Ambystoma mexicanum (assembly GCF_040938575.1). Classification (NCBI taxonomy): domain Eukaryota; kingdom Metazoa; phylum Chordata; class Amphibia; order Caudata; family Ambystomatidae; genus Ambystoma; species Ambystoma mexicanum. The sequence continues at coordinate 400,928,277 of NC_090922.1, forward strand.
CGCACATTAACATCAGTGCCATGGCTGGGAGGCGAGGATTCCGTAAGGGTGGCAAAGGTGGAAGAGCCACAAGTGGTGGCCGTGGTGGATCCGGTAGGGGACGTGGTCGTAACTTGCAGGGTGAGCCTGTCCCCCCATGTGTGGAGGACCAGTCACGGGCACCCATAATTCCCCCCCCCTCCCATTGAGGCTGATGTGGCTGACACCATCCATGCTCAGCCCTTGTTGGACCAGCCCATTGTGGCACCAGACCTGGCTGACTCCATGGCTGACTTCCAGGTCAGCAGGGCTACGACACGTGCGCTGGTGCACGTTGATGCCATCATGCCACGTGGATCTGGGGCAGCAAGGTCATCTGCTGCACCAAGTAGGCAGGGCGGAGAGGCTGCAGGGGCAGCTGCGGCTCCATCCACCCCAGCCCCCACACACCCATCCAGGACAGTGTCGGTCCTAGTCCATGCTGCTGACATTCCCCCTGACACCATCACACTAGAGCTAATGCCTGCACCAACTCCCATGCTGAGTGTGCAATCCCACACTCCTGATACAGAGTCCACCAGGGCTCCTGCCCCTAGTGTCCAGAGCGGCGCAGGACACTCAGTATCACCACCACCTTCCAAGCGGAAGAGGAAGAGTGCTCGTCCGGCACAGGCTGATGCCCCAGACACGGCTACACAGTCCGGCCCGTCCAGGAAGCCCAGCTTCACGGATGACGAACTGAATGCACTTGTCGAGTATGTGTCCGGACATGACAACGAGATGGTCATTGTTGCAGGATCCAAGACCACACCTGCACAACGCCAGGCACACTGGCAGACCGTTGCGGACACGTAAGTGCCCTTGGAATTGTGAGGCGCACAGCCAATGATTGCTATAAGCGCTGGAATGACCTAAAGCGCAGGGCAAAGAGTAAGCTGGCCTCAAGTCATGCCGCAACTCTAGTGACTGGAGGTGGGTCTCCAGTAGTAGACATGGAACTCACTCCACATGAGTCAGTCGCTGGGACCTACGTCACGGAGGAACAGATCCAAGGCGTGGGAGATCTGGCTGATTACGAGGCATTGTCCGGTGAGTGCACATGCATGTGTGTGTCATCCATGTGCATGGTGTGTGTGTGAGGGCTTCTGTTCGGGTGCCAGGTGAGAGTGTGTGCACCTGAGTCGTATGGGTCAGCCATGTGCTTCATGCAATCCTTCCTGCGCAGCTGCAATCCTTCCTGCTCAGCTGCATTTGGCCATAGCAGTATCCCTTCTGCCAACAGTAGACATCTAGCCCAACTGCACGCCAGTTGCCCTTGAAGTGTCACCTTGCCACAACATATTTGCTTCTTCTTCACTGTTCATTCAGTCAGTTTGTTTGCATTCCACCACTTTCACTAGGCATGTCGCTGTCCACTAGTCACATGTCTGACATGGGTATGGTAAAGTGGAGTGACTTTGTTACCTGGATATCATTTGTACACACATGTCCCTGTGCAATTGGACCATTTCAGACTGGCAGCTCCAGGTGAAAAATCTGACCTGTTAGAAATAGAAAAGCTATTACATGCGGGAACTGGACTGAATGAATAGGTGCTGCCCTCCTCTCCATCTTCACTCAATAGCAATGGTACATGCCATCTGTGTGATGGCATGTGTGTTTCACCTGCCAATCACAGGCCAATGTGTGATGCCACTGCCAGGCAGCATGCAGAAAATGTGTTCATCTTCCATCTTGGTGTCATCAGTGTGTGCCATTTGCCTGGACTTCATACGCAGTGAGGGTGCATGCATGGGAGGGTTTTAGTCATGTGGGACATGTGTCAATCAAGTACTGGTTCTCTTGCTTCTCAGCCCTCAATGTGTGCCATGGTGCTAATGCCTGTTTCCATTTCTTTGTTTTCATGTCTTTGCAGGGGAAGACGCACCTGATACTGCTGGGGTTGTGGAGATGGTGCAGACCCAGGAGGGGTCCGAGGGCCGACCAACCACCAGTGAGGGACGTGGTGTGGTGGTGGGGGAGAACCCACAAGTGCTGCAGGTCGTGCTCTCAAGGGGTGTCTCTGGCTGCACCTCCCCCGAGCTGTACTCAGGTGTTGATTCGGATGAGACCTACGTGCCGTCGCAGGTGAGTGTTCCAGGGAGGGATTCTGTTCTGTCTCACCCACCTGCACCAGGGTCAGAACCCTCCATGGGGATGTCAGTGTTGGCAGCTACGCCTTCGGTGGTTACGGATGCAGGGTCACACTCCGCGACATCTGATCCTGTTCCTGGGCCAGCAGATGAGAGGGGGAATGCAGTCCTGCAGCCTCAGGCAGTGCCGGCACAGCAAGGCGCAGTTCGCCTTGCCCCAGACAGGTGTGGTGCCCGCCGACGTGGTGGCCGTACGCCACCCGGCAATACCGCATGGGAGCAATCCATTTACGGTATGGCAACCCAACAGGCTGCATCATCCGAGATGATGGCTCAGGCCATGGATAGGGTGGCCACTTCCATTGTCCCCCCAGAAAGGCTGATGGAGCGACTAGAGCAGGCAACCGACTCCATCTGCCAGTCACACAGGGAGGACATGTTGGGGTCCAACAGGGACAGGCGGGCGGCACTGGCGACTCTGCAGGAGGCCATCTCCATTGAGTCCCAGGGCCACAGGGAAGCCCTGAGGCAGGAGCTCCTTCACCTCAGGACGACTCTTGTTGAGCTTGAGGCTTCAACACACCAAAGGACAGAACAGCAGCTGGAGCGTCTCACCCGTACGCTCTCAGCTGAGATGCAGGCAACGAGGGCGGAGGTCCGGGCATCCCGTGAGTTGTTGCATGGGGACCTCCGCACACTCATCCTCCAGAACCAGACCTACCACACCCGCATGCTTGCAGCCATGGAGGAGCAGACTAGGGCCTTGCGTGGGCTGCCTCCCATAGTGCAACCACCTCCGGATGCAGCTGCACAGGGTGATAATAGCGACAGCAGTGATACTCCCACAATAGGGTAGCCGTGTGGGCCATGAGCCCATGGAGGTGTTTTATCTTCCCAGGATCCACGCAGGTGGGTTCTGGTGTGCATCCTGTCCTCGGACCTCCTGGGTGGCCTCCCCAACCCCCCCGGGCCCATCAATGGCCATTTTTGATTGTTTCTTGTTTTTATTTTTATTTTGATTTCTTTTATTCCCAATTTTTTTGGGACGATCTGTTGGCTTCGATCTGTTGGCTTCGATCTGTTGGCTTCCGTGGTTCCTGTGGGCATACGCTGCATTGTGGCTGGGCACATGCAGGCTTGTAATGTATTTGGTTCAGATGCTTGGGTTTGAGTCACACACACCCCTCCTGCTTCCCGTTTCCATGGGCTTGCAAAGGGTGTGCCCAAGTGACAGTGAATTACACAGTGACGTTGGACTCCCATGAGCTGTGTGGCCAGTCTGTAGTCAATACTGTGTATACATTCATAGTGCATATTGCTGTTGTGTTGTACACTGCATGTTGCATTGATGTGCAACTCTTCTTCTGTGTCTACCTCCCAATTTGCAGGTCCCTTCCTCATGTCCACACAAGGACCTCTAGTCTGGAGATGGGGACCATGTTGGCAGCAGTGCACCTACAACTCTACATGGCGACAACACTGCACAGTTGGTAGTGGTGGGAGTGCAGGCATTTCCAGGTGGTGAGACTACTAATATGTAACATTTGTGATGTCATGTTAATGGTACTACGTGCTCAAGTATGTTGTTGGTCCGGCATTGCTGTGAGCATTTCAGGTGTTGCAGGTTTCTAATAGTGCCACTGTACATAGTGAGACTGATGTCATGTTGTGGGGATTACTTTGTTTACCTGCAATTAGCATGACATGGCACGGTGTGTCGTGTGGCGGTGCTGGGGTTGGGTTGGCTGACATGGCACAGTCCTCTTGTTGCATTTTGCAAGTGGGTATTCATTTTAGCTGCTTCAATGTGTAACTTCACAAAACTGCATTGGTGGTGTCTGTGTGGGTAGGGATGCACACATTGTGACACTTCCAGGTGAACAATCTCAGGCTGACATGGTATTCCCGGTTCATTCTCCAGACATTCAGGATCAGTGTCAGGTTGAGTCATCATTGATTGTCAGATGGAATGTGCCAGGGCAGTGTGCACTCCACAGGGGTGTGATTTCTATGTGAAGTAATTAGCCACTAGCTGTGTACGGGCTGCCTCCCCCCGTGCCCTTTCCCCTCCCATGCGCAGCGGCTGTGCATGTGGTTGGGGATGTGGGGCCACCACCATGTCCACGGCCAGGCCCCGGCGTGTTGCAACGTTGTGCAGGACACATGCTGCCACTATGATCCTGCACACTACTGGGGGAGCGTATAACAGCTGCCCGCCAGAACGGTCAAGGGAGCGAAAGCGTGACTTTAGCACTCCGAATGTGCGCTCCACTATGCCCCTGGTTGTAATGTGGGCTGTGTTATATCTTACCTGGGGTGGCGTGGTGGGGTTCCGAATTGGCGTCATCATGTGGGGGCTGAGAGGGTAGGCACTGTCCCCTGTGGAGGTGGTGATTGGTATCATTGGTGGGGTTGTGACCTTGCTCAGTATCCAACATGCATGCATGTGCAGTGGCATACATACTCACCAAGCAGCCATGTATCGCCATGCCGCCCAGCTTCTAGGTCCCGGCTTAGGGTGGACATTCGGTAAATGAAGCTGTCGTGGGTGGAGCCGGGATAGTTGGCATATACTGAGGTGATGATTCCCTTGGCATTACATGCTACCTGCACGTTGATGGAATTCCAGTGCTTGCGGTTCCTATAGATGTGCTCAGATGCCCTGGGGGGACGTAGAGCCACATGGGTGCAGTCGATGGCACCTAGCACTTTGGGGAATCGTGCCACAGCGTAAAAATCCAGGGCGGCAGCATGCCTTTCTGCAGGTGTTCTGGGCAGGTATATGTGCCTGCGGACTGATGGGCGTGCAGTCATGATGTTCAAGACCTGGTGTAGGCAGCGTGACTGGGTGGCCTGTGACACCCCACCCACTATGGCACTTGTCCGCTGAAATGATCCAGTGGCTAAGAAGTGCAGTACATTGAGGACCTTCTCCAGGGGGCTGAGTGCTTGGGAGCACAGGGTGGGTGATGTGAGGTCATCCTCCCACTCACTCACCAGGTCCAGTATGATGTGTGGTGGAAACCTGTACCTCCCATACACCTGGTCATCAGGCATCCCGAAAAGGCTGGTTCTGGGTGTGAATATTCTGGCCCTGACTATCCTCCTCCTCCTCCTTTGGTAGCCCACTGCCACTGCTGCTAGGAACGGTATGTTCATCCTGGCGTCTGAGCTTGTTATTGTTAAAGTCCGCAATTTTATGCTTTGCGCGTGTTCTAGGCGAGCGTGTGACCCGCGCACCCCTGGAATCCAGTTCCCAGTCCAATAGCGTGTGGAAATTCACACGCACCACGGGATACAGCGTGTGACCCGCGCACCCCTGGAATCCAGTTCCCAGTCCAATAGCGTGTGGAAATTCACACGCACCACGGGATACAGCGTGTGACCCGCGCACCCCTGGAATCCAGTTCCCAGTCCAATAGCGTGTGGAAATTCACACGCACCACGGGATACAGGTTCGCTGACGTACTTGCGTGTGTAAGTGGCCGCGCACCCATTAAATACACGTACATAGGCCAATCGCGTGTACGCGCACTTTTGTCCAATTACACGCGATGACACTCTGACGTGCAGTACCCCCACGTGTGCCCCGTCATCACGTGCTGAGTGGGGAACACCCGTGCGGGTCACGTCACAGACGCGCTTACGCGCTGAGGGACTCTGGTCCAATAAAATCGCGTATGCGTGCTGACGCGCTTACGCGCTAAGGGCCTTTCCTCGGATTTCACGCTGACGTGCAGGATTTTCACGTGCCAAATCACTCCGTATCAAGCTGGCCACGCGAAAACACACGGAAGACCACGCTCCTGCCCAGAAGGCCGAGTTACTGCCCCCCAGTGCCCCGAGCAGCCTCCCACGTGCCATCTGCTGCTGCCTGCCTGCCTGCCTGCCTGCTGCCACCGTGCCCTGCCATTTGGTGCCTGCACATCAGCCATCTGCAGGGGTCCAGTTGCTGTGTCCACCCCTGCTGGAACTGAAGACTCCCGACTGGGATTACATCGCTCCGCAGCCCAGCCCCAGGACCCAGTTGCCCACCCACACCTGCCTCTGGGGTTGCCATGTCGGGCACTTCCACATCTGGCACCAGTGGCAACCCCAGGCCAGAGGGGCAGAGGGGCACCAGCTTCACTGTCACCGAAGTTGGTGTCCTGGTGGAGCATGTCCTGGGGCAGTATGATGCCCTCTTTGGATCGTCCCGCGCCAGCAAGGAAGGACGGCAGAGGATCTGGGCCGACTGTGTGGTTGCCATCAACGCGGAGGGGGTGGCAACCCGCGACGTCCTGAAGATCAAGAAGCGCTGGGAGGACTTGAGGTCCAGGACCCTTGTGAAGGCCCGGCGCCTCGTGGAGGGGGGCCGGGGCCGCATGAGTTCCATCCAGATGAGGGTCCTGGAACGCGTACGCCCAGCGCTCCACGCCCAGATCCTTGAGAGGGAGGCCCGTCTGGAGTTGAGCGGTAAGTGTCCATGCATTACTGTGGGAGACAGGGCATGTTGCGGTGTGCTGGTTCTATGATACTTGCCTGTATGTGTGCCATAGGCCATGTATGCATGTATGTGTGCAGGGACATCATGGTAATGCATGTGCGACCAGTGATGTGTGATGCACATGGTTGTTGCATGTGTTGAAATGCCGCATGGGGAGCCCTATTCAGATTTTGAACATGAGAGCATGCCAGTCTCTGTACCTGGACATGGGTGGGGGTGAGGGATGGGTGCTGATGCCAGGTACATATATGGTAGCCATGTCTGTGTGCCTGACCTGCGTGTCTGTGACTTGTGCATGCCATGGATGCATGACACATGTGTGTGACAATGCACAGATTCAGTAAAGCAGCCAAATTACCCTTGTATCCGCTGTGTTTGGTGTGTTTGGGGCCAGATGGATGTGACTGAGGTGAAGTGTGTGCATGTGATGGGCATGAGCCATGATGCATGTGAGTTACATATCATTGAATGTTTCAAGAGTCCATTGGACATGCATGGAAATGTCCATGGCATGCACCATGCCTGTTACTGTGTGTGTTTTGCCTGGACTGACCCATGTGTTGTGGAGGGACATGATGGAAGTGTACTTTGACAGTGGTGCTCATCTGCTATTGCTTCCTGTCTAGGGGACCATTGTACAGTGCCCTGATGCTTGTGTTCTTTGTCTCCCTCTACGCAGCGGCTAGTGAAGAAGAGGGCGGAGACGGCGCTGTGGAGCAAGGCGGCGGGGATGCCCCCACGGCTGCAGCGGAAGGGGTGGGTGAGCCCCCACAGGGGCCTGCTACGGTGGGAGACGGTGAGGAGCCATCCAGGTTGGTGGTTTGCACAGAGGAGGAGGAGGCCGCCACTGGGGCACACATGGGGCCTGGTGGGGGCATCCCTGCTGGTGCAAGTGGTGCAGTCCAGGGCCAGGGGCAGGAGGCAGCACAGGTCACCGTGGAGGGGCCTGTGCATGTCGCTGTCCCTGACCCTGTGAGTGCACCACCATGCACCAGCAGGGATGCCCCGTCCCAGGCCTGTCCGCAGGTAGAGGGGATGTCCATGTCACCTGACTCCCCTCCACCTGCGGACGTGGGAACCCCTGGCCGTGCGGAGAAGGTCCTGATTGGGGTCGCGATGCGCACGGCTGTGATTCGTGATGCCGTGCGTGCTTCCCGGGAGGAGCACGCACGTCATCACGAAGTGCACCGTGCCGACGTGGCCCAATTGGGATCGGCCATGTTCGGGGGTTTCCTGCATGTGTTGGCCAATGTGGCGGCCCTCTCCTCCTCTGTGCAGGCTATCCACCAGTCGTTCTCCTTGCCGTCTTCCAGCCCAGATGCCACCAGGGCCCCCTGTGGACCTGCCCCGACCAATGCAGCCAGCTCGGTGGGGATCCCATCCCTGCCACAGTCGGGAGTCAGAGATCCAGCAGGGGTGGACACCAGAGCAACTGGACCCCAGCAGATGGAGGATGTGACGGCATCATCGGGCAGGGCACGTGCACGACGGCGTCGGTGGTTTCCATCAGCCTGGATGCCGTCGTGCTGGCACAGGCAGTTGCGTCGGAGGCAGCAGCAGGCTCAACGTGGGAGGCATCATGGCTCGGGGCCATCAACATCAGGGGTGCAGGCATCGGCCGGAGGGCAGGAGAACCCTGGAATGGGAGTGGCTTCCGTGTGGGAGCGGTTGTGCCAGCGGATAGGTGCGGAGCGGCAGCGGGCAGAGGAGGAACGGCTCACGATGGTCAGGGCGGAGGACTCCATGCGGAGGGCGCTGAGGCGGGCTGAGTGCCTCGAGGGTCTTCGCAGGGAGTTTGAGCTTGACACTGCGTTATCCCTGCGGGACCTCGGGGCCAGGGAACATGCCCGCCTCCAAGCCATTGACCAGGAGTTCGATGATGCCCTGGCCCATGACAACAACCAGTGAGCCGTCCGAATAGCCCGCTGCCTTTGTATATAGTTGTATAGTTAGGGTTAGGTTTCCTTTGTTTTTTTGAATTTTATTTGGTTGCGATTGGACAATGCACCACTTTTTTGTATATAGTTCACTTTTTAGTTAGTAGTCATAGTTAGGTTTAATTTGGTAGGGCTCATGGACCCAGGATGATCTTCTTCATTGGCTTATTTTAATTTTTCAGATTATTTTCTTGGACATTCATCTTGTTTTGTTTGATTTGCTTTGTGTTTTTTCTTATTTCATTTCCATTCTACTTGCTGTTAAATACATATTATTTTTTTAATCTTCAATGTGTCGTATCATCTCATTGCTTTCAGGCATGTCATGTTGGGTGTTTTGTCATTCACTTGCAGCCATTGTGTGTGACAGACATGTGTTCAATTGCATTATTTAAATTGGGGGTGTAACATGTAATTGCCTTTGATATGTGGGTGGGTGTGATAGTTGGTTGGGCCTTTTGGCAGGGGAGGATGGGCATTACGGACATGATTGGGGAATGTTGGGACCCAGGTGCAGGGGGGCATGGATTGGACATGGGTGGGGGCCTGCTGGCAGGTGCCCCACAGTGCTGGGGGGGTGGGGGTGGTGGGTGACATGAGTGGGGGCCTGGTGGAGGGTGCCCCTGGTGGCTGGGGGGTGGGGGTGGTGGGAGACATGAGTGGGGGCCTGGTGGAGGGTGCCCCTGGTGGCTGGGGGGTGGGGGTGGTGGGAGACATGAGTGGGGGCCTGGTGGAGGGTGCCCCTGGTGGCTGGGGGGTGGGGGTGGTGGGTGACATGAGTGGGGGCCTGGTGGAGGGTGACCCTGCACTGCTGGGGTTTGGGGGTGGTGGGAGACATGAGTGGGGGCCTGGTGGAGGGTGCCCCTGGTGGCTGGGGGGTGGGGGTGGTGGGTGACATGAGTGGGGGCCTGGTGGAGGGTGCCCCTGGTGGCTGGGGGGTGGGGGTGGTGGGAGACATGAGTGGGGGCCTGGTGGAGGGTGCCCCTGGTGGCTGGGGGGTGGGGGTGGTGGGAGACATGAGTGGGGGCCAGGTGGAGGGTGCCCCTGGTGGCTGGGGGGTGGGGGTGGTGGGTGACATGAGTGGGGGCCTGGTGGAGGGTGCCCCTGGTGGCTGGGGGGTGGGAGTGGTGGGTGACATGAGTGGGGGCCTGGTGGAGGGTGACCCTGCACTGCTGGGGTTTGGGGGTGGTGGGAGACATGAGTGGGGGCCTGGTGGAGGGTGCCCCTGGTGGCTGGGGTGTGGGGGTGGTGGGAGACATGAGTGGGGGCCTGGTGGAGGGTGCCCCTGGTGGCTGGGGGGTGGGGGTGGTGGGTGACATGAGTGGGGGCCTGGTGGAGGGTGACCCTGCACTGCTGGGGTTTGGGGGTGGTGGGAGACATGAGTGGGGGCCTGGTGGAGGGTGCCCCTGGTGGCTGGAGGGTGGGGGTGGTGGGAGACATGAGTGGGGGCCTGGTGGAGGGTGCCCCTGGTGGCTGGGGGGTGGGGGTGGTGGGTGACATGAGTGGGGGCCTGGTGGAGGGTGCCCCTGGTGGCTGGGGGGTGGGGGTGGTGGGTGACATGAGTGGGGGCCTGGTGGAGGGTGACCCTGCACTGCTGGGGTTTGGGGGTGGTGGGAGACATGAGTGGGGGCCTGGTGGAGGGTGCCCCTGGTGGCTGGGGGGTGGGGGTGGTGGGTGACATGAGTGGGGGCCTGGTGGAGGGTGACCCTGCACTGCTGGGGTTTGGGGGTGGTGGGAGACATGAGTGGGGGCCTGGTGGAGGGTGCCCCTGGTGGCTGGGGGGTGGGGGTGGTGGGAGACATGAGTGGGGGCCTGGTGGAGGGTGCCCCTGGGGGGTGGGGGTGGTGGGTGACATGAGTGGGGGCCTGGTGGAGGGTGCCCCTGGTGGCTGGGGGGTGGGGGTGGTGGGAGACATGAGTGGGGGCCTGGTGGAGGGTGCCCCTGGTGGCTGGGGGGTGGGGGTGGTGGGAGACATGAGTGGGGGCCTGGTGGAGGGTGCCCCTGGTGGCTTGGGGGTGGTGGGAGACATGAGTGGGGGCCTGGTGGAGGGTGACCCTGCACTGCTGGGGTTTGGGGGTGGTGGGAGACATGAGTGGGGGCCTGGTGGAGGGTGCCCCTGGTGGCTGGGGGGTGGGGGTGGTGGGAGACATGAGTGGGGGCCTGGTGGAGGGTGCCCCTGGTGGCTGGGGGGTGGGGGTGGTGGGTGACATGAGTGGGGGCCTGGTGGAGGGTGACCCTGCACTGCTGGGGTTTGGGGGTGGTGGGAGACATGAGTGGGGGCCTGGTGGAGGGTGCCCCTGGTGGCTGGGGGGTGGGGGTGGTGGGTGACATGAGTGGGGGCCTGGTGGAGGGTGACCCTGCACTGCTGGGGTTTGGGGGTGGTGGGAGACATGAGTGGGGGCCTGGTGGAGGGTGCCCCTGGTGGCTGGGGGGTGGGGGTGGTGGGAGACATGAGTGGGGGCCTGGTGGAGGGTGCCCCTGGTGGCTGGGGGGTGGGGGTGGTGGGTGACATGAGTGGGGGCCTGGTGGAGGGTGCCCCTGGTGGCTGGGGGGTGGGGGTGGTGGGTGACATGAGTGGGGGCCTGGTGGAGGGTGACCCTGCACTGCTGGGGTTTGGGGGTGGTGGGAGACATGAGTGGGGGCCTGGTGGAGGGTGCCCCTGGTGGCTGGGGGGTGGGGGTGGTGGGAGACATGAGTGGGGGCCTGGTGGAGGGTGCCCCTGGTGGCTGGGGGGTGGGGGTGGTGGGTGACATGAGTGGGGGCCTGGTGGAGGGTGACCCTGCACTGCTGGGGTTTGGGGGTGGTGGGAGACATGAGTGGGGGCCTGGTGGAGGGTGCCCCTGGTGGCTGGGGGGTGGGGGTGGTGGGAGACATGAGTGGGGGCCTGGTGGAGGGTGCCCCTGGTGGCTGGGGGGTGGGGGTGGTGGGTGACATGAGTGGGGGCCTGGTGGAGGGTGACCCTGCACTGCTGGGGTTTGGGGGTGGTGGGAGACATGAGTGGGGGCCTGGTGGAGGGTGCCCCTGGTGGCTGGGGGGTGGGGGTGGTGGGAGACATGAGTGGGGGCCTGGTGGAGGGTGCCCCTGGTGGCTGGGGGGTGGGGGTGGTGGGTGACATGAATGGGGGCCTGGTGGAGGGTGACCCTGCACTGCTGGGGTTTGGGGGTGGTGGGAGACATGAGTGGGGGCCTGGTGGAGGGTGCCCCTGGTGGCTGGGGGGTGGGGTGGTGGGAGACATGAGTGGGGGCCTGGTGGAGGGTGCCCCTGGTGGCTGGGGGGTGGGGGTGGTGTTTGACATGAGTGGGGGCCTGGTGGAGGGTGACCCTGCACTGCTGGGGTTTGGGGGTGGTGGGAGACATGAGTGGGGGCCTGGTGGAGGGTGCCCCTGGTGGCTGGGGGGTGGGGGTGGTGGGAGACATGAGTGGGGGCCTGGTGGAGGATGACCCTGGTGGCTGGGGGGTGGGGGTGGTGGGAGACATGAGTTGGACATGGGTGGGGCCTGCTGGCAGGTGCCCCACAGTGCTGGGGGGTGGGGGTGGTGGGGGACATGAGTTGGACATGGGTGGGGGCCTGCTGGCAGGTGCCCCACAGTGCTGGGGGGTGGGGGTGCAAGGGGACATGAGTTGGTGTTCATTAGTTCAAGGAGACATGTGCCTTTGCTGGGGGGCATGCCCATGGTGGGTGGGCTGCCTGCGGGACATGACCAGGGATGCAGGGTAGTCCCCTGTGGTGTGGGCTGCCTGCAGGGGCCGTGGAGGGTGTACAGGGTACACCTGGGAGGACCCACACTGTCAAATCACATGTGGAACTTCCCGCGCACCCCTGGATCTTCCCGCGCACCCCTGGAATACACGTAGCCCGCTCCCCCAGGCCCGATCGCGTGAGGAACTTCACGCGAACCCCTGTTATACACGTAGCCCGCTCCCCCAGGCCCGATCGCGTGAGGAACTTCACGCGAACCCCTGTAATACACGTAGCCCGCTCCCCCAGGCCCGATCGCGTGAGGAACTTCACGCGAACCCCTGTAATACACGTAGCCCGCTCCCCCAGGCCCGATCGCGTGAGGAACTTCACGCGAACCCCTGTAATACACGTAGCCCGCTCCCCCAGGCCCGATCGCGTGTGAAACTTCACGCGAACCCCTGATATACACGTAGCCCGCTCCCCCAGGCCCGATCGCGTGTGAAACTTCACGCGAACCCCTGTGATGCACGTACCCTGCTGAAATCGCGTGTTAGACTTCCCGCGCACCCAGGTATACACGCACACGTATTTTTTGTCAGCGGGTGTCCGTGTTTGTGGGTACCCCTTTGCACGTCATTTTTCATGGAGGGCCACAGTATGGGACATTCATCATGGCAGTATATAGGTGCTATTTGTTGGTGCACCTTTTGGCGCACATTTCTTACAGCCGCAGAGACGCTACCGCCTGCTTTCTTGTGGCGGTCGTGTTTGTGCCTGTGCGCTGGTTTGAGCGTGCGCTTTTTTCCCCAATTCTATTCCATGAATACGTGTTGTAGGCGAGCGTGTGGGCGTTCCGCGCACTTGTGCCCTGTACTTCCCCCGTGACGCCCACGTTTTGGCAAGTTGTTCCCCATTCCGAGTGTTACGCCCGTGTTCCGCCTACTTTTGTTGCGTGCGCCGCGCTATGTGCGAATTTCGCTGTGGCCTGTGCGATTTTCGCTGTGACCTGGCGCACGCTGTTAGATGGCCTGTGCGCCAACGTGCGCCGCGCGCTTTTTTATCGCACATCCGCTGGTTTTCTCGCGCACGGCCTTCCATGAATCGACGTGCGCTGCTTTTCGTGCGATTTTCGCAATTGCACTGCGATTTTCGCTATTCCACTGCGAATCGCACGTTTTTGCCCACTTGCGCCGCGCTAATTATTCCATGAATCGGCCTGGTAGTGTATAACGGGGCATCTCCATAAACATTAGTGAATGATGGACATAGTTTTGAACTTTATCCTCTGGGCAACTGGCAACCCAGGGATGCTTTTCAGCGTTGGAGGGATATGAGATCTTCTAAGGTTGTTGGTCACAATCCAGGTGTCGACAATCTGTATCACTTGGAGCCTTGCAACCTCATATAAAGGTGGTCCTGCAAGCAGTGCATTGCCATAGGCATGTTTGCTCCCAATAATAGCCCTAGCTATAGTAGCAGTGTGGGAGTCGGCGATAAACGGTCTGATCAGACGAAGAAGACAAAGGTAGAAATGACTGGAGCTAATAGAAGCTGAATCCTGGGCATCCATATTCATCAGTATGGGGATGGTGTGAATATTTATAGACATAAAGTCATAGGACCTGCCAGGTTTTTAGATACATTTCTGTATTTTCAGCCTATTGGACCAATGTTTACAATGACCCGATGTCATTTTGGGCCAAACATGTGAAATTCATCTAACACCTGCAGGCTTCAGAACCCTAACAGAAACATGAGATGCGTTTCGAGATCCCCAGAGTTTACATGAGGTGTGAACTACTGAATTGAACTGCAAAGATTGCGGGATGACACGAAGAATTCCAGTTGGAAGCGTAGTGGTTCAGCATATCAGAACACGCATCCCCCCCCATCCCTCTTCCCAGTGAAAAGCTAAAAGCACATATTTGGCTCTCTGCATCTTCTTCCACTATGGAGCTTCAAGTTGCATGTTTTCAGTTGCTAGTGCAAGACCCACCCATGCTACAAAACAGTACAATATGTTTGCAGAAAGTGTGACCTTTGTTCCTGAAATAGCCAGCCCTAAAAATATTGGGGCTCATGTTCGTGGAGGCATAACATAAAAAGCATACATAAAAGCCTTGTGAAAGGCATTTTTCTTACATAACGCCCCATTTTCATTCATTTGTATGACAGAGAGGACAGGAAAAATGTAACTTGCATTGTCACTGCCTTCATTCCTCTCTGCCGTAAAAATATCCTCCAGCATTTGCACCAGCATGTGTTTTCATACTGCTAAAAATGCTCGGAATCCCTATGGGGTCTGCCTGCTTTATGCGCTAAAGCAGGCGTACCCTATAGGGAACCATTGTGCATACTGCCTGCCATGCTTGCATGTTAAACAGTGTTCACAATTACAATTAAATGCTGCCCGACATGCTCGCATGCCAAGCAGCGTTTGCGCACTTAGCACGACAGAGTGCAGAAGTGCAGGTCAAAAGGCAGCGTTCACATGTGTACACAATCTTTTGCCCTGCACCTTTGCACTCAGCCTTACAAATTATGAAAATTTAGCAGCGCAGAACTGCCTTTGTTTTTGTCAACACGTAACAGTTCCCCGCCGACAAATTACTCATTTCATTCAAATGAGCTCCACTGCGTTCTATTTATTTCCAGCAAGGGCAGGCTCTGAATTTTTGCTACCAGAGTAAGAGCTGCCCACACTATAAATATATTCTTCTTTGATTTCAACATAAGGAGGCCAGGCATGAGGCCCAGAAATATTCCCCAAAATTCCCCGTATTCCTACAGGGAAATTAGGCGTTTATTAGAGCTCATTATAGGATGGAAACTGCCCACCCCACTTGACCCTCTTGCTGAAACCTTTTCAAGTGGAATCGTGTTTTGTTATTTGTTGAGCTTCAAATCACCTGCAATTTGGTGGTTTAAAGTCCGTGCTAACTAATATTCACCCCTCCATTTATTCACCAGTCCATTTGTCCATCAAACCAAATCATTGTGTTCCCACCTGCGGTGTATACACATGTCTATCTCTAGGGCACACTTGCTGTCTACGATGGCATTTGCCCATCTTTATGCCCTACATCCTTCATCCATCCACTCTTCATCAGTGTCTCGCTTCTGTGCTGCCAACTTCTTTTCCAAATGTACTTCAGTTGGATGGTCGACCGATGATACATTTTCTGACTTTTTTAAATCTCACTTCGTTTATCTTTTGTCTGATTCTTTATGCATGCCTTTTGACCTTTCCCTCTGCATTTTCCAGTGTAAAATCCTTTCTAAGTTCTTTATTCTATGGTTGTCATGATGTTTTGATAACAGTGTTCTATAATTGTAAACCTAAGGAAATTTAGGAGCAGAGCAATGTAATGTAAAGCCATATTCATTTACAATGTGCCACTTACAGCAAAGAGGTCTCGCAGCACCAAGGCTTGATCAGAAAGCATATTGTGCCAACCGCCAGGGTTGAAGGTAGCTTTAGATGTAGGGCGGATAGCGGAATGTGTCCAATTTATTTTATGAAAGCAGGGAATTTGGTGGTCTGAGCGAAAGAAAAGCAAGTAAACAGGGGTATGATGTGCTGGTAAAATAGCTCAGGGGGTTCGGTGTTTGCTGTTGAGAGTGTGTGTGATTTGCAGGTTTTAGGTTCAAATCCTGGCAAGGCCAACTCAGCCTTTGATCCTTTTGAGGTTGAGCAATAAGGGCCAGTGTGCACAGAATAATTGTATTCCTCTGTTTTGTCCTATCTCTGTTCTTCCTTTCTTTATGAAACTGTTGAAGTTGGTTCCCCTCTACTGTGTTCCTTTCTAGAATCTTTGAGTCTTTTGGACCCCTTTCAGTCTGGGTTCCAGGGCCCGGCACGGAGTGTCCTGATCTCTGTAGTGGATGATTTAGCAAGACTAGTTGACCTCCAGTGTAGTAAAAAACCATGGATGCAGGTTGGACTCAGGCTTATCGCTCACACAACACACCACCAGTGTATCCAAAACCTGCTTCTACCACCTATGGATTCTCAGGTGGATTTTCCCCTACCTCACTTATCCCCACTGTTTTTCGGCCATCAATTCCATCATCCTGTCCCGCCTAGTACCTAGGACTATGCAAACTGCCTGTACCTAGGAGCCCTGGCATCCCAACTAAGGAAACTCCAAATAATCAAATATGCCACAGCACATCTGCTCCTTAACCTGCTCCCCAGAGAAAACATCACTGCTACCCTCAGAGTCCTCTACTAGCTCCCAATTGCTCGACGCACCACCTTTAATGCCATGTGTATCACCCACTGCGCAGTCCTCAACACCGGTCTGGAATTCCTCCAAGACAAAATTGTTCCCTACCAACCTTCCAGGAACCTCTGATCCCACACAGCATTTCGCCTAGCGATCCCACCCCAGAGCTCCACAGGGCTTGGAGTTTGCTCCTTCTCCGTCCAAGCACCAATTATCTGGAATTCCCTACCGCTACACATTCGCAACACTGAAAACCACCTGAAATTCAGGAAGGCCCTTAAAACCTTGCTTTTCCCAATACTCACATGATCCATTGCACCCTGAGACTACACCACTTATAAAAACTCCCCTGCATCAATCACAACATAGGGGCTGGCAACTCTCCCAGCGGTTTCACCCGCACACCACCACCACTTGCACAACAATACTCCCACCCGACAAGTACTCCAGGTAAGCCAGCAGCCTTCGTTGTGGCACACATGAAACACTATCAACCCATCCACAAAAACACTCTCACCCATCATGTGCTCCAGGTAAGCCAGATGTTTTCGCTGTGGCACACCTGCAACATTCTCATCTCACCACCACCCACCAGTTCCCTCCACAAGAGAGACCACGTACAATGAGATAAGTATCCCAGCGTACCACACGCCCATTTCTAAGGAATCACTGTGACTGTTAACCTGCATCTCTCGCTTCGGGAATTCTCAATATTAGCAATCTCCCACTACAAATGTACTCTAAGATCTAGGTATAACAAACCATCTATGTCCGTTATATTACGAAAACCTACTATATTATATGGTGAAACCTACTGCATTGTGAAACCTAGGCCTCTCACCCACCATACAAGATTCTCAAATCTAGGTGTAGCCTCCATCTTTGTTTATTATATGATGAAACCTACTGCACTGTGAAACCTAGGCCTCTCTGCCACTATACAGGTCTCTCTAATGTAGGTGTAGCCTCCATCTTCGTTCATTACATGGCAAGACCTACTGCATTGTGAGACCTGGGCCTCTCTCTCACTATGCAGGACTCTAAAATCTAGGTGTAGCCTCTTTACCCAAAAAGTATTGTGAAACGATACATACAGGATGCCCTACGCTAATCCTATCCACCAATAAATGCCTTTATACTGTAAAGAGAATGTATTCGAAACCTAGGCTTTCCCAATGGTATAGGACTCTTAAATGTAGGCCTGTTTCCTCTGCTGCACTGGACAAAGATTGTCTCAGCCGAACAATTTTGAAGCTTACGGTATTTATATCTCACACCAACATGTGTGTACACAGGCCACAGGCATGGCCAAGCATCCATGCACGGTAGAATGCTGCTATGGCTATTCTCATCTGGTCTAGCGCCACACATAGCCATCCAGACTGAAACACCTGACATACCTCAACACCTCTGCCACTAGTATACAGCAAACACCATCCTAAAAGAACTCGGTATAGCTGGCCAGACATTGACTCTCTCAACAATCGTAATCTATCGCAAACCCTCAACAGCGCCCACCCACATGCCTGGCCTCTCTTTGGGCTGCTTAGTCGCGCCTTGCCAGCAACCCAAGCCCTAGTCCGGCAACATGCACACAGGCATCTCCTAAACTAAACTCCTTAGAATTTTCCACCACACTGACTATGGTCACTGAAGGCGCTTCAACCGAATAAAGTGCATTGAGGCCACACAAGTGGGGAAAGAGTGCTATATAAATAACCAAATACAATACAATACAGAGAGGAGTGGGAGTCTTGATCTTATTAGATCTTTCGGCAGCGTTTGACACCATTGACCACTCCCTTTTGTTGTCTCACCTGGCTCTGGTAGGTCTCTCTGGGCCAGTGTTGTCCTGGTTCAAATCTTTTTTGACTGATAGGGGCCAATCTCTTTCTCTTCCTCTGCTTTCCATTTTCCTCTTCTTCCTGTTTACTTTCATGTGGAGCTCCTCAGGGGTCCGCCTTGTCCCCTATGCTATTTAACATCTATTTACAGCCTCTTGTCTGTCTTATCCGCTCCTAGGGCCTCCGGTGCTGCTCTTATGGGGACAATACCCATATTATTGTTCGACTTGACCTTAACCAACCTGAGGCATAGTCCTTCTTGAGTGGGCGCATGGCGGCCGTGAATGGGTGGATGAACAGTAATTGAGTTACGCTTAACGAGGACAAGGCAGAGGTCTTGGTGGATTCCCCTTCAATTTCGACTTTCTGGACTTCTTCTGTTTGGCTACCTGTTCTCAGTGTTTCTTCTGTTCTGGTGACGATTGTTAAGAACATGGGTGTCTATCTGTCTGCGTCACTTTCAATGGTCGGCCAGTTTAGCGTGGTTTGCAAAGCCGGCCACTTCCATCTTAAGGTTCTCTGCAAGGTGTTACCTTTCTTGTCTAGACATCTGTCGCCTCTGCTAGTTGCCTCTTGAGTTGTTAGCTGCATGGATTACTGTAATGCCTTGTTTCTAGCGAACCCATCCCCATTATCTACTGCACCAGCTGCAGTTACTTCAAAATCTGGCAGCTCGGATTGCTACTAATATTCCTTAAGGGGCTCATATTACTCCAGAGCTTGGTCTTTGCCATGGCTGTCTGTGGCCAAGAGAATTGAATTCGAGTACCTCTGCTTGGTATATCAACCTTACTGTCGTCAAGGGGCAGAGCATCTACAAGATAGGTTTGTTCCCTATCTTCCTGGGTGTACCCTGCGCTCTGGCACTTCGTGTTTGTTACTGTTCTGTGCTTCCGGCTATCCAGGATTGGTGGCCTTGCATTTGCAAATGCAGCTGTGAAATTGTGGAATGAGCTGCCATTTGCTCGCAGATCTACTGAGAGTCATTATGAGTTTAGGCCCTTATTGAAAACACTGCTATTCCAGAAGTGTGGTGTAGCTTGCAGTTTCTGCTCTGTTTGTCCTAGCGCCAAGAGGCCCTAGGGTGAATGTGCGCTCTATAGATGTGCTTAATAATAGTAATAATAATAAATAACAAACTATTGTCATCAAACTATTACATATCTTCATGCAGACCTGCAGGGATCTACCTCTGGAAGTGTATCCAGTTGATCACCGAGCATGGTAATAATTATATTTTCACAGACGTCTGGCCCATATATGTTGAAAGCAGTCTTTTTGTATTACACGCTGAAGCACATATGTTTAAAACACCTCGTTTCCCCTGGGACGCCTTCCTTCTTTATTCTGGTGCGGTTGTGAAATGAAAATATTGTGGCAGCGTCTACCAAGCAGTAAGATGTATTGGCATAAGAGACACATACATATCCTACTTGTTTTAGATACAGCGATAGTCTTGGACCCAAGAAGAATAGCCAATATGTTGCAGTCAATGAGCGCTATCTACTGGACATAATGCGGGTCTCCCATAGCGGATGAGAGCTGGATGGCACTAATATTTTCCTTGTGTGTCCAATTACATCATATAAAGGCAAACTAACACAATTGTGTGGATAACTTTGGAAACAATTCACTGGCCGAGCTTTCTCCTCATTCCAAATTGCTTCGCAACATCAATAACCTGCTATTATCGCCAGGGGTCTAATTGGATTGGGCCAACATCCACTCGCTCCCGTACTCGAATCAGCAAAACACTCTGGAGCTTAGCGGTACTGTACTTACTATTTACGACTCCTTTTCAGGAAGCGGTTGCACAGAGGTACTTCACTTTCCCCAGCTGCTTATTTCTACTTCCCTCAGTGTCACTGGGTCGTGTCTGTCAGCGCAGTTCTTATCCTCAATGACCAGGGATGTCAATTCACGAAAATGCCAGGGGTATCTGAAGTGACATCACATGACTGATGACATCACATGACCATCACAGGAAGTCAAATCATATAATCTTAGGCTCCAGTGACATCACACATTCTAATAATAAAAACCTGTGATAAGTGTAAGATTAATATAACACATAGTACTGAAGGCTATTTTAATGCCCAACTATGTACTAAGTATGGTGCTGCCTCAATATGACATGGGTCCTGCATAATATTGCAGGGGCACACCGGGCAAAACTATCTCAGGCCAGCAGTAGGTTTGTAATATGCCAGTACAGACTCATACGTCCAATTACTCCCATCTCAGACCAGTTGAAACCTCATGGGACAGGCATAATCAGCATATGTAAGTTTCAGCCTTAACATGTCTCAGTGTTTCCATGAAAAGTTACATGTAGGTTCATTCACACAGGCACAGCCTTGTGCCACTATGTGATCCATGCCTCCCAGCCATGCCAGACTTAGGACAAATTGCCTGGCTGTGAAGAATGGAAAGGAGGGACAGAATAGATAGGGTGTGGATGCGGGCAGGTGAGGGGGAATGACGTTTGGGTGTGATGAGGCCACATTTAAGGGTACACAATTCAGCTTGTTGGTTGTAAAACGACGATATAAGAAAACGTGATATGCCCAGGATCACACAGTTTGGTCAAGTAGAGAGACAATGACTGGAGAATAACTGTCTGTTCTCAGAGTCTCTTTCTTCACCAAGTAGACCACATCATCTGCCTTCCTAGCTGAACATCGGCATACTAGCATTTCAGAATTGTTTTCTTTTATGAGCAGAATCAGTTGCTTGTATTTAATTAAGCAGATTTCAAAGCACCAAATCACATTCTAAACCAAATTAAAACTGAAAAAAAGAAATTGTTATCAAAACGTGTTGGCTAACAGACGCATGATTTATTCTCTTCTCGTAAAGTGCTTGCTAACTTCATTTGTTTCATCTTAAGAACGGCAATTAACAGATTAACAGATATTAAAGCTAACCAAATATTAGTATAAACTTGTTCAACTTGTAAGGATGGAAGTCTGTTCTTGGAATTGAAACCTATGACAGGCTGCCAAAGAACCTCAATGGCATGCAACAAGCTCTTGAATAACTGAGCTATCTCCAACCCTTTCGTCACAGTCTGTAAAAGAGTGCCATTTTAAGTGCATAAACTTAAAACTGTCACACACAAGACATACAGTCATACTTAAGTAAACTGCAAACACAGATGAACCACCCACGTTGAAATTACACAGAGAAATAAAGCTCCCGACAGAACAGTCATTATTAAGATGCCCCTGCAACTGCTATTCTGGAAAAGGTTCAGTTTCCTAGTGCCCAGGGGAACCGCCCACAGGCCTTCAGGAAACCTGGGCGGCGCTAGTTTCCACTAAGAAGCAGTTGTCATTTTGAAAAGATGCACGTGATTGCACACCTGAGGCTCTCAAAATGTAAGGTGCTTTTTCAGGCATATCGTGTTTTTCCACTCTGAGCGATTTGTCATCACTTTAGAGGCATCTAAGTGTGAAGAGCATTATGCCAGGGGTCGCAAGGCCAGTGCAAGGGGGACCACGGCCACTACCTCGGACTACCCCCAAATGACATGCCTGTAGATGGTCAAAGTCCCTGGCACCCCTTGCCCTGTCTTTCTGGACTTCATGTTTGCTGCTCTTTTCTTTATTGACTTCCATCAAAGGCTGTTAACTGAAAATATCAGACATCATTCCAGTGGTGATTTTCTTTAGGCAGAAGAAAAGTGCCATTTTGGGGGGTTTCCAGCGGAATTTGAAAACATAGACCATATGTTATGCTCTTCTTGAAAGACTACGACTCCCATGATCCCTTACCATGAAATCCTTTTTATTGTTGCATCCTTTCCCATCTCCGTTCCATCCTGGGAGCAGACCGTGGACTGTGCCATCTCCTCTGACCCCAAGCCCCCCCCCCCCGCCACCTTACATCTATCTTGACCTGCTGTATGGTGGATGAGGCCTTGAGATGCTCATACAGGGACTATGATGTTTAGGTTATCCTTTGGAAAGCTGTGCCAGTTTACTTCTTCCTTGTGCCTTTATATTCCGCAAAAAAAAACTATACTAGCTTTGAGATGCAATTAAAGTATTAAAAAAACAGAAAAAAGAGAGAAGGGAATGCCAGTCATGCCACTATAATAACCACCAGGCAAACTCAGAGATAAGAGGATACATGGGATAAAGAGGCAATTAAATAATTATGGGTCAGATTAATTGCACACTTCCCAATTTGCCGTCCCTTTTTTTAAACAAGTGTAAGATGAAAGTACAAAAGCAGAAATGACTATATGCTGTCCTTACTTGGAACCTAATCAAAACAAAAAGAAGCTATGTCTGTACTGTGTAATGCCCTTCGGGGGGGGGATAGGGGAGGCTTGGGGGGTTTTCTCACCCTTGCATTCTCGAGGACACATTTCCTCTGTCATTTGAAAAGACTAAGCCCTACACATTTGGCTTCCCTGACGCTGTACCCCCATGTTATACACACCTCTGCCATCATTTCTCAAGGGCGCTGGGTGTAGTGGGGCCACAGGTTTTTAGGTGGATTAGCTGGCCTCGCTTATGTTCAGGGCGAGCTAATATGCACTTGACACATTTCAATCCGATCAGGGCAGAGTCAACCTTTCATCCTTCCAGGTTAGATTAATTAAGTGCCATTACATTGAGTAATTATAATATCTATCCTTGCATTGCTTAGAAGTGAGATGATATGATATTTACAACACGCTTAATACCCAGAGGTTTCTAAGCACGGACCCAGAGATCGAATCTGTGTTGCTCGTGTCGTCTTGCTTCCAGGGCGAGCGTGTTGCCCCGCTGAGCTATCCTCCCGAGAGATTCTGGCATGAAGCATTCTATGAAAAACATGACACTGTCACTATAATTATTACAATTATTATTATTTAGGTTCAGGTGAATGATGTGGACAGATTCAAACCTTCATCCCACCAAGGTAATTGAGCAGCTTTAGTTAAGTAATAATAGCGTATCTTACTGTAGTGCTTCGAAGTGGGAGTAATCTGGAATGAAGTATGTGTGAAAAATGTGAAAGAAGAAAAAGAAGAAGAAGGAGAAGAGGAGGAAGAAGAAGAAGAAGAAGAAGAAGAAGAAGAAGAAGAAGAAGAAGAAGAAGAAGAAGAAGAAGAAGAAGAAGAAGAAGAAGAAGAAGAAGAAGAAGAAGAAGAAGAAGAAGAAGAAGAAGAAGAAGAGTACAAAATATATGTTCAGGCTATTTAATTGGAATACGACCAGTGAACGACATTTATTCTGCCCAAAGTCCTCAGCAGTCGATTTCCATGACATGTATGCTACCCAAAACTTATCTCCCAGATTGCATTAAAACAGGGGGGGCATCCTGTGTGCACCCCTCCCTTCCCCTGCTCTGCTTTCATTTAAATAAATTCTCATGAAATCAAAGAGACCAAAAAACTGGACTGATCCATCTAATCACTCACTTAAACCTCCCATCCGGCACAGGGACCCCCTAGTGATATCAGCTGAATTACCAGCATTAGAGTCATGGTCAGACAACCTTATTCGGTGTGTCACGGATTTAAAGATACGGCACACTCCAGACCGGAACTCTTTCCACTGGCCAGGGATGTGGCATACAATAAAAATGCTTTCAAGTTTATTTATTTCAGATTCAGCTTTGAGAAGGCAGCCAACCCGTCTCACACCACCCTTGATGTACACCCCTTGTCGCAATGGACCATGAACCAGCCCGATGTGTAATAATGAAATATTTATTTATTTTTAAATTCAAATGAAAATCACACAGATTCAATATAGGGCAACAATCACCAGTGTGGTGATAATTACACAGCAAAATGATAGAATACCATTAATTTAACTTTTCTAACGCCAGACACATCAATGCAAAAATGAATGAAAGCAAGATCACTTTTTGGTAATATTTTTGAATGGCACAACTGTTATGCATTCCCCCTGCAACACTCCCCCAAACCCCTGTGAACCAAGTTTTGTGTGGGTGGAGAGGAGTACCAAGGGGTCAGGTATCATAGGCAAACAAAGATTGGAAATCCAACCTACGACCCCTCAATGGGAGTCCAAAATCAGAGTGAAAACCCTTCAAAATGCACTCGGAATTTCTAAATAGTTATTTTGCATGTGCGGTTGAATGGATAAGACAAGAATTGGTGTGGCTGTACTAAAGAGGCAAGACGATTTACAAGCTACAAGGCAAGGTACTGAACAGCATGCATAAAAGTGGGAAAATTGACTTTGGGAAGGAAACAGTGCAACAAAAATCACACGTGGCAAAATTGCAATTTCTTAGTTTTCACAGGTTTAAAGCAAGCAAACAGCTTAAGAAATGAGCTAATCAAACAAAATCAGAAAAGGCACATAACAGGTATGAGACTGAAGTGAAAGGGTAACTTTTTATGGGTGACAGTGTGAGATTCTTTATAGGAAAGGAAAATCGGATTTTAAAAGGGAAACACTTTCACGGGCAAACTCTGTTTTGTGAGCAAAATTATTTGTTCTAATGCAACTATATTTTAGTGGCTAGATTGTTAAAGAAAGACACAGTACTCAAGGAGGTTAATTTGCAAGTTTAACCTATTCACGCCACGTTCATCTCTATGGAAAATTAATTAATTCATACAAAATATGACTAAGGACTTACACAAGGACTGAAAAGATCTGGAAATAATTATTCTAACACATGAGACTAACACATATTTTTCTAAGAACAGGATACACAGCGGGTTCTGACAATATAAGAATTTACTAAGGTAGTTATAGTATTTTTGTAGGATTGGACAGAAAGTAAGGGAACAGAGTGGTGTATGCAGCTTTTTGGTTCCTGGGAAGGGTGATACTTACAAAATGCACTTGAAGTGGGTAGTTTGCACAGCTAACGGGGTCTCTGGATAGCGGGACAAGGATCTAGTCACTGCACAGCAGCTGGGCTCTCCTTTAAGGAAGCAGCGGGGTAACTGGGTTCTGGTCACAGTGGACAGCAGGGTGCATCAGCTGGGCAAAGACAGGTCTGGTCACTGGATTCTCCCAAAGGGGGGAGCCGCCTTTCTTCCTTTATCCCTGAATTATTGGGATATTTGTAGGGTTTAATTCCAGATAGTGGTTCTGCCTGGATAGGAGGTTCTGCCTGGATATGGATCAGCTACCTCTGGCCTGGCCCTGGAGTCTGGAGTCTTGCAGGGTCAATGTGGAATGTTGAATGTCTGTATCTCTGGATTTTGGATGTCCTGAATTTTGAATGTCGGATTTTTGAATCTGCTGACTCTTTCTAAGCCTCCTCCTTTTATAAGCAGGATGACATCAGACAATTTTTTTACTGTATGGGTGGAAATAACCTGGACCTATCTCTAAAATGGGTAGGTCAGGCTGTGGATGTCGCCACCTCCCTGTAAGCAGATTGGACCCAGTGAAGTGACATCCGTTTAAGGGTGTGTGTTTTATGATGTGCTTTGTTACACCAAAGTTACTTTTGCCAAAATCAATTATCAATCAAAACCATTATATTAACAATTGTTATCCTCCTGAAAATCAAATGGGCAGACCCCATACTTTCCAAGGAATATGCCATTCCAAACCCCATGTCTGTACAATGCTGTTTTGTCCTTCTGGCAATCTTTTTCCATTTATATGGAAAATATTTCCCCTAAAATTCTACAAATGGCTACACACACGCCTGACAGTGATGGGCATATTTCCATTAATTTTCATAACTGTGCCATGTACGCTTTCTCCAGAAAGCCTATTTAATGCCATGTGTGTCCCCCAAATGCCAGAAAGACCCAAATAGTCTCATCTTGCTGATACGAAAATTACATTCAGATTACTGAAATAAATGTCTTAATGTAAAAAGTCTTTTAAATCAAATGGGCTGGCTTAGGTCCCAAAAGTGGACAGTCTTTCCAACCCCCCAGCCAAATGTCTTTCCCTGGTCAACTTTGACCAGAGGTTGCCATGGCTTCTCCTTTGAAGTCCTTCCATTTGAATGCAGGAGATTTCAAAATTCTGAGGCAAACACACGGATTGGAATCCACCTTTGTAAAGTGACTTGTTGATGCTCTCTTTATCAGAGAATCAACAAGCCCTCCCCTTTCCTCTGCTCACCACACCAGCAGAGGTCTCTACACACATGACGCCTAATAGTGAACCCCATGACTACCGAGAGACTCGCTCTACACGCAGGCAAATATTCGAGGCACTGAGGTAGTCACAAGTGCGACACGTACATAGTTCGCCCTTTGCTCTTACATCATGGCACTTATTTGTCTACATACACATTCTCCAGACCTCACCATCCTTTCCTTGCTCCCAGGTCGAGCGTACTTCTACATACGAGTAACGCTGTACAGCGATCTCCATGACTACAGTGATGCTCGCTGTTTGCGCATGCGTGCCACTGAGCCACTTAGCTCATATACAGGCGCACAGGTGAAAACTTACACACAGCTCCATTTTTCTGCAGCATCTCAGACTGACGGCAGACCGTGCCACTGCTCTTCATTTTCTGCTCGCATTTGTTTTTAGGTCAGTGTCAACCCAACCTCATTAGGAACCAATTTAAGGCTCCCCTCCACCCTACATCCCACGTTCACATCGTAGGGTACTCTCTGACTTAGGTTTTCCTTTGTCTTTTTGCTCCCTATTCCCGCTCCCAAATTACAGAGCAGCCACCACACAGAAGTTCCTGCCCTGATCGGAACTTCAGCCTAGTAGGTTGCCTTATATGCTTCTTCTGAAGGTATAAGCAGTTGCCAAGATTCTGATTGCTGCATTTGCTGTCCACAAAGAAAATACTTAGAGCAACACTTTTCTACTGCTCTATGTGAAGGTCAGTCTTAGGGTCACAGGGCCACCAGCCCGTCACTTGTTTTTACCATAATTTATAAGGTTTTTTTTAACCCCTCCATTGCTCACTCAGTCATGCCCCACCAACTTACTTGTTACTGAGCACACATATATCTTTTTTCTTTAAGGAGACCTGCACACACTTGGCCCCAGAAGAAGGTTGTGACTCATTGAAGCCGAAACGTCAGTGGTCTACGTGGCACATCTAACAGGACCATGAACTAGGACCACACCAAATTTTCTCTATTGTTTCAAAAGGTGTTGATCAGTCTCTCTTGGTCATCCCACGAACGCCAGGCGCAGGCAGACCTAATTTCACAGGTCTTAGTTGTACATACAAGTGGACAAATACATCAGACTCCTGTTATGCACAATCCAGTCACCCAACAGATCCACCATCATTTTGTTTGGTCTAAGTGCCCAGAAAGAGACACAGCTACATAACATACCAGGAGCGGGAAGGTGCATAAGTATGCACTAGATACAGGCTCCACACACAATGGTTTATTTATTTTGTACAGAATGATGCAGCTACAAATGTGATATCGTACAAACAGTATTCCACAAACTTGTAACTAACGTATAGGATGAGACTAATATGAAGTAATATTTAGCCTGATCCTTTTCTGTTTGGGTTATACGGTGAGGCACACTAAATTGATATGTTTATGCCTGTTCTTTTTATGTTGTTTACTGTATGGATTACTCACTGATTGGTGTTTGCATATTTTCACAATATGTTTCTGTTTTGTAAAAAGTCAAGCTTGAACTAACATTCTTATAATGAATGAAAGCTACATGTCTAGCCAAAATAATAAAAAGGCAGCTGTAGACCAATCTCAGTAGTTGCATGGTTCCTCTCCCAGTGACACATATTTGTAAGTTGTTTTTCTGGATGACTAGGAAGGCTCAAATAACCACTGCAAGAAGTTATTGCAGAAACTAATTCTTGAGGACAGGACTACACCCCGTTTGTATACACTTGGGTTTTCAAATGGCAGAAGCAGTGCAGAGCCATTCTGCTTTCACTTTATTTTCTTTGGATTGACATGAAGAAAACAAAGTGCGGCCATTCTTGGGGGGCTATGTTATATCTCACCCCATATGTACTCAGCAGACACAGCACAACCATTATTCTTGTAACTGCAGAAAATGCAGTTTTGTGATGCAAGGGAAGGGTTGCTCAGCAGCCACAGCTCAGCCATTATTTTGGTAACTGCTAACATACAGTTTTGTGTTGCTGGGATTTTTGTTGGGCTGGTAAATGTACCCCACAGGTGTAAAGGGAAAACACAGTTCAAACACCTGCAACCACTGTGTAACAATCCATTGCACACAGTGAATGGAGGATAGCACAGGGGCAATGCGCTGGTCTTGGAAGCAAGACCATGCAGAGCAACAGAGGTTCCATGCTTAGAAACTGTACTGAGGTATGGTATTAGGCATGTTATAAAAAATACAGTGCACTACTGAATGACATCAGGATTTAATTGCTTTATGATTTTCATTTTCAGTTAACCTGACAGTGTCCTCCATTCCACATGCAAATGGGAATTAGCATTACATTTTTAAAACAAATATTTGTGTTGGCATGTTCTCATAAACCACAATACAGTATTGAGGGAATGGAAAAAGTACTATAAAGACGTTGTATTCTTCATTCAGTACCAACAATATAACCCCCACAACGTATCCTTTTGAGGACCCGCAACAATATATTACTGCACAACTCCCGCTGCTGCATAGCCAAGACCGAATTATAAGACACAAACCACATAGGCACACCTGAGGTGGAAGAAACGCAGGACATACGTGTCAGAAAAAGCTCAAGTACCGAGCAAAAGACTCTTCCAGTAAAGGGTTCTGGCTGCAGCCAAGAGACAAATCACAGGATACACGCAGATAAGCTATGTGTGCACTTTCAGATGACTTCTGAACTCCGGGTAGCCAAATTCCAGACTGATGGGGCAGGGTGTTCCAGAGAATACAGTCCTGACTGCGTAGAGTCCTACAACCAGAGCGCACCTACTCCACACTGTGAAGGGAAAGAGTGTGTTGTGTTACTGGCAGCCAAAGAACAGCATTTTGAGAACACGAGGAGGGTTCCATGCAATGCTCTGGGCAACAGGTTTGTGGTTTCCATTCTCCTAAGACCCTTATAAAGATGCAGTAGCAGTGGCCCGGAAGGTAAATAGTTACCTCAAGAGCAAGATGAATCCAGTGGAGTAGGATCAGCAAACAAAGAAACCCATGATGTTTATTTGGCTTGAGTCTATTTTAAAAAGAGCATGTTATCACCCCTGACGGGGACTCATAGCAGCGGGAGAATGAAACGAAAGAGGCAAGGTTACAAAAAACCAAATAAGGGAGAAACAAATATAGCCCAGTAGAGAACAGGCACAAGAACAAGAATGTATTGATAGACCTAGCAAGCTTCAAAATCAATGTAAGAACCAGAAGAATAAATATTCTGGGAAGGAGGCAGTTGCAGCCTCAACCTGCTTCTAGGTGTCGAGACTACAAGAGAAACCGCCACTGCAGCACCTCCGCTCTGAATGGACAGGCATCCCCTTTGTACTCCAGTGTCTCTGTTTGCCTCCATGGCCCATTGCAATAGTGGCCATCTCTCCTCCTGCCTGTGATAAATCATTGCCACCATATGCCACCCAACTCTCTGTAACGGATTCACTGGAGAGCTGACCACTCTAACCCACGGGCCGAGCTATGGCAAGGAGCACTCAGCTGTAGTGGGCCACTTCAGAGGCGCTGTCACACATGGTCAGCCCTTTGCTTTCTCTTGCAAAGGAACCTGAAACCTCATGCTCTATTATTCTTATTGCCTCAAAAGAGATCCACGTGAAGGTAGTAGTTTTTATTACGAAGATTGTTGTATGAGTGTTTGCTTAAATCGACACATTTTTTAATGTGTATATGTATTGTCCTTTTAAACTTTTTTGTATATCATATGTATTGTTATTAATTTTGTGTGGAAAGTTGTTATAACTGAAATGTTCCAGCAGCAGGAGGAAGAACTTATTTTCCGAGTTAGAAGCAAATGGTTATGGACAATAGGATGAAATGGTCACAGGGTTGCCACCGACAAAGCTCATGACTACTATTTTGTGGGCACGTAGGCAGATATTTCCCTCGTAGAGAGGCTGAAACCTGTTGATCCTAGACTCATTGTGCAACTTGCTGCAGGCCCAGTGCCTCTGGCATGGATTTAATATAGTAGGTGTATGAGTGCAGACGTACTATCAGCGAAGTCATTCTAATGTTAAAAGAAATTGCAAAATTGACAATTCTTGTGGGAGCCTGCAGGTGAAGTTGGTGATTACAGAGAGAAGGGACGCATTGTAAGAATGTGTGTCTGATCTTGCATTGGATTCTGGGGATGGAAAGTAGAAGGGAAACAAGTGTGAACTAGTCAGGTGGTGGGAGCAATTACAGAGATGGCATGGATGGCATCTAAAGCTTGGATCCTAGTGTTGGGGAGTTCCTCACAAATGTTCAAAAATTGCAGTTTTGTTTCCATGACGTATGCAGAGGATAGATTGGAAGTCACTGTAGGTCGGCACTCAATTGGGAGGGGACCATTGATTTAAGGGTCTTGGCCATGTGTGTTAAATCAGGTATCGTCAAGCAGGCTACTAGGGTTTCTATGTCAGCACTTTCTTTCTTCAGCAGGGCCAGGCAACATGGTGAGACAAGAGCACAGATTCAGAAAGCATCCCTTTAGAGAAAAATACAGGAACGTGGAGAAAAGTAGAGACATGTTGCCAGAAAGCCGATCAAACAACGAGCCACACAAGCCATTATAAATCAGTGAGACAGTTTAAGATATCAGACCAGAAGTGTATGAAAAACCTAAAGTTCTATGGCACTCACTACAAGACCAGGGAATAACCGGCTGCATATAGAATGATCAGAATATGGCCCTTGTGTCTGATTTTGGCAGAATTTTCCAGTTCTCCCAATTTTTTGCCAGATTATGCACCGAAAAAGAGAAGAGTTGGAAGAGATGTTTCCCTTTGGCTTTCTTCCAGTAAATAACTTATTTCTGCACCAGATGGAAGTTTGACAAATAAAATCAGGTCTGCCTGATTGTTTTGTAAAATATTCTATTTTCGGTACAGAAGGTGTATTAACGGCGTGTTTTCAATCTAAGCTTATATCTTGGAACTGTGACTGGATTTTACTTGTTCTTGTGTCAATATTGCCATGGCCCTAGCCAATTGCCGCATAAAGTGGGGTATGACCAATGCTCCAGATGAGATATTGAAGTGGGAATATTGTACTCTGTATTTTATGAAGCTGGGAGTAAAATCTGTTTAGGGGCTCATAAAGTAATTCCCATTCTGAAAAGGGCTGAATAAGGCTATTTTGTAGGAGAGTAAAAATATATTTTAACCATGAAACAGATGCATTTGTGCAATCTATCATTGCACCTAGTACTGTATGCACATTATTTCATTTTAACCTTAAGATTTGTCTTCGATCTGGTAGTAATGATATTAGAGCTCCTTCTTGTGGTGCTGTTCTAGTGGAGTCCATTATATGAACATAACTACAGAGATATGCTGGCCAAAGCAGAGGGATGGGATCCTATGTGTAAATTCCATCTTTTATTTTTTGGGGAGTATTTTTAATCCCTATTGTTTTGTTGGGAGATTTTGCTTGTTTTTAGGGGGTAGTGTAATGCAATGTAACATGGTCCAGTGTAGAACACTTCTGTCACTTTGTCGGTCTTCTGCACGTGGATCTGCAGGTTAAGAGGAAGAGAGGGTTATTAATGGGGGAATTGGAAAAGGAAAATATTAATGCTGTGATGTCAATGCTTGCAAGCTGGAAGACATGTCACTTGAGTATTCATATGATTCTAGATGGGAAGAGGCTCAGAGAACCTTGAGTGTTTCACACTGAAGGAAGTCCCCAAGACTGATTGCAGGGAGGATCTAGTTAGTCGCTGGGTTGGGGTAGGTGTGATAGAGCAAGGTGCTGTGAAGTTAGTCTGGTGTGTTTGCTGTGGAATTGCATGACATTACCGAACCTAAAGGTTCGAACACCAAAAGTTCGAACCTTTGGTGGCATGCATTTGAGGTTGGTAAAAAAAAACTGCAGGGGCTGCGGGGGTGTCGCCTGCAACACCCCGCTCACCATACTGTACAGTATAGTGAGTGGGGGTTGCGGGGGACACCCCTGGAGCACACCCGAAAAATATAATTAAAAAACACGGGCTGAAGGGATGTCCCCCACAACACCCCAATCACTATACTATACAGTATAGTGCGCAGGGGCTGCGGGGGTAAACAAAAAAAGAAAAGGACCCTGCGGCGCCGGTTCTCGATCACAGAAGTGAAAGGGAACTGGCGCCGCAGGGAAACAGCGCATCTTCAAAGGTAAGTAGGGTGTGCGTGGGGGTATGTTGGGGATTGTGGGCGTGGGTGTGATGTGGGTGTGGGAGAGGGTGTGGCCTTGTAAGGCTTTAAAATATATATTCGCATGGGAAATGTACAAACCTTTTGTGGTGCGTACATTTCTCATGCAAACTTTTCCATCACTGACTTTTCCGCAATGGAAAAATCACGCAGATCCGTTTGTCGCAAGCTGCTGCCATGAGAAAAAGTTATGTTATGTTATGATAGGTTACCTGGATTTATATCCTACTCTACTGCAATGTGCGTGGGTCCATCACACTCTAGCAGATATGGAAGAGAAGTGGGTGGGTTAAGTTAGTGGGGAGAAAGGGAAAGGCATGATGGCTTTCCTGTTGTGTTGATATGTGCACACTGGAAGTACCAGGAACTCTGCTTCTGGTTCTGTTTATCGTTCTTCTGTGCCAAGAGCATAGAGGCATGTGTGTCTAGAGGGAAGCCTTGTGTACCCACAGTGCTAGGATCCACTGGCTTGTGCTGTGGTATGTAAGTTGTATGTAGAGGTGTAGTGTTCTGTTGTTTGATTTCTGTTGGACGGGGTGATCAATTGCCATGTATAGGTGGCTTAGCTTATGCGCATTTTTTGTGTTGGAACATAGAATATGAGTGTGATAATGTGTGAAGCAGCAAACACCTTCAAGGGAAGGCTCACGAGGTGTGCAGACAATCTTGAAGCCACATGTGGCAAATCATAACATGACATAGCAAGGCATGAACAAGGCATGCCAGAGCATGGAAACAACCTTATTAGCCAAAGCACAGGTCTCCTCTCCACACTCCAACCGCTGGTCTCTGTAGACAGTTCCCACTTCACTTTCTCACTTTGCTATTTTGAAGCTCTCTCACTCTCCCTCTCTCTGTCTTTATCTCACTCTATCTATTTCTCTGTCTGCCAAATAGATTCACTGGATTCTGTGTGCAACAAGGATCTGGTAATTGGCATGTGATATGAGAGGGTTGTGAGGAGACTCCACACATTACCATAAGGGAAGTGCTGATGGCTAGGTGCGGCATGACATTTTGTTTAGAGAAAGGGCAGCCTGAGACATGATGACAGGAGGCCCTTATTTCACCTTTCGTAGTATGCTGATTGACAGGCTGAGCCATCTCAAACCTCTACAGCTGCTGTGCTCAGTAGGCCTGCTGGGACTTGTACATGTAGGGCAACAAATAGCATTTGTCATTTGTTTGTCAGGCTTTTGGGGTAGTTGGCAGAATCATTTATCTAAGAAGTCTATTCCAGTGTCTTCACAAGCAAAATTCACATCCCTCACACACAGTGCAAAAAGCCACAACCTCCCATCCCCTGACTTGGTGTTACAGAGGGTCCATACCCGTTTTGAAAAGGATGCTCTTACTAGGGAGGTCTTTGAGATGAAGAGCAGGAAAGATAAACAGTTGAGTGTCAATTTCATGAAGTGCCTCACACAGCATGGTGCGCTATCTCTTTGCCTAAATAGGATACCCCAGCTGCAGGAAGGTGAAGAGAGGCATGCTGACAGTTTAAAAGGGGGGATATGGTGCAGGGTGAGCAGTCCAATAACAATGTAATCTCAAATTTGCAGTATGCCAAGCCCCTTTTTAGGCACTGATCTCTGTAAGACCTTAATGAAAATCTCTGTGCAAGAGCTAAATAGTGATTCTGTTAAACATGTAATGTGGAGAGTGATGAAGATGAGAGTGGGTTTGAGTGGGGATACTTTAGCAAGAGGGAACCTCTTGGTTCAACACTAGTGTCCCATTGCTGTTGGAGTGATTGGTTATTGTCTCTGTTAATGATTGTTCTTTCCTGTCTGGTTTAGTTTTAAGGATCAGGCAAGACCAACCCAAATGAGTCCAATCTCCGCTGCTTCCTGGCGGGAGCCTTTTGTGGTTGCCCATCTCATTTTAACAAGCATCTCGGTGTGATTCTATTTAACAGTCACAGGGAGACTAACCCAATAGAGTCCAATCTCCCATAGTTTTTGGCTCTGAAGTTGGGTGTAGATGTTGGTCATATTGTAATTTTAGGCAGAATAAATACTTTATGATTGATGCTATTGGTATTGGGTGCTTTTTGGTTAAGGGTTCTGTGCTATTTTCTTTTTGGTATTAGTTGAACAGCAAGGCTTACAGGGTTTTCTTGAAATCCAGGTGTTTTTTTCTTTGTTTCTCTTTGAACAGATGTCTGGGCATTGATTGAAGAGTTGGATTTAGAGGAAGGACAAGGAGGATTGCCCATGGTATTTCCAGATGGAACTTTGGCTGTTGCTAGGGCCGTGTTTCTGGATCAACGCATTCTCCATGGTTTGCATTTAATTCAATTTCTTGTGATGGATGTTGGGCCAGTGTCGTGGAAGGTGGCAAGGCATAGAGGTCTGAAGTAAATCCTCCTTTTGTTTCCTGGCCAGTGGGGTGTTTGGTGGACTTGTGGAAAAAAATGTGTGTCTTTAATGTCTCAGAAGAAGACTACCTTCCACTCTTTACACTTTTTGTAGGCTGTTCGGCAGGTAATATGGGAGTCCCGATAAGGGGATGTTGGTGAAGTCTTGTAATGAAAGTACACGGTCAAGTACTGTAATTGCTCTATGTGGGAATGTCACGATTAGGATGATGCATGAGATTGTTCAAAGTTGAGAGATGTTCTCCTTCAAAGGCTCTAATTTTTGGCACATGTGTAAGGTCACTCTCTAATAAGATTCTGACATTTTTAACCTTACAAGGCAGGTTCACATTTCATCAGGGCAGGGGAGTGATGCAGGGTTCAGTGCCATAGAGTCATAAATCATAAGCTCAGTTTTGGATGGGTTAAGTTTCACTTTATTTGTAATCTTCAAGGTGGAAACCTTTGCGAGGCATGTGACAAAAGCTGGCGCATGGGTGGCTTGGTTTTAATGGGTGCTTGTTAATGAGTTTGGTATCATCAGTGTAGGGCAAACATGCGGGACCTGAATGTTTTGTTCCAAGAGCAGGGTCATATGGATGTTACAAAAGGAGAGGCAAAGTATCCTTAGGCTACTCCACATGTAAATATACTGGTCATGACTTGTGTGGGAGCATGTGAGTTGCTTAGATCCTGTCAGAAATGAATGAAGTTATCCAGCATAACATGTGTCTTTTAAATCCATGTCCTTTCATCTTTTTAACAGGATAAAGTGGCAGCATCAAAGGTGGCAGAGATGTCATGTAGGAGGGTTTCACTATATGATTTGCCAGGTGCAGTGTTTTGCAAGGTACCTCTTGCAGAGAATACTGTGGATTCTGTTTCTCATACTGATCTGAATCTGTATTGTGATTCCCGGAGGAGGCTGCTTCTTTTAACGGGTTCCAGTGACTATAAGTATATGAGTATCTCGTGATATTTTGCAGGGAATGGTGCATTGGAATGCAGTCAGTAGTTTGCTGTACCGTTGAGATCCACTGTTGGTTTTTGAGGAGAGACCTGACCTAGGCTGTTTTGAAATCATGAGGGACAACATCTTGTTCAATGGAAGCACTGAGAAGGGCTTGAAAGGAGGTTGTTAGTCTAGACTTATTTGTTATTGATGTGTAAATGTTGGGAAGGCATACTTCTTCCAGTGACGGTCTGTTGGCGATGCTTTAGGAAGTCCTAAATTGAAAAGGAATGAAAGGATGTCATGCTGGATTAAGTGGTGCTGGTTCCATTGCTGATTTTGGTGGTTGTAGTCTTTTCTTATATGGGTGGTCCTGTATTATTTTAATTTTGTTGCTGAAGTATACTGCAGTGGAGTTGCCTAGCTCTTAAAAAGATGTCAGTGCAGTGATACAAGTTGCAGGCTTTTTGGATGTATGGATAACTTTGAAAACAGCCTTCTTTGCACTGATTGTATCCTTAATGTTGCCTTTCTGATTTGACCATTTCTGCTCTGTTCATGTATGGAGCAGTCAGTGGTACGCCATTTTCTTGAGCCTTTTATGAGGGGCTTAAGTAAAGAGCTTATCCATTTGGTGAATTAGTTATTTTGTGAATATTTGAAAGGCTATTTTGGGGCCAGAGTGTTTGGCATGTAGATGCCCTTACATATTTGTTCTGGTCTCCCGAGCACGTTTCTGATCATGTGGCGTGGTCTGGAAGCTGAAAGATTTTCAACAATCATGTCCAGCTTAATTTCCTTCTATGGAGGAATAGTGGTCTCCTCAGAGTAAAAGAATTGAAGTGGCTACAGTGTTGAAATTCTTAATTCAAAGAAATTCTGAACAATGCGGGACCAGCTATGTGTAGCTCCTTTAACTATTTGCTTGATGTGTGTGGTACAAGACATGCACCGACCGTTGCCGGCCGGTAACCATGTCCTGCACTCCTCGTGGGAACTAGTCCCAAGTAGTAATTCTGCCTTGCAGAGACTAAAGACTCCCTCGCGGGAATATTTATTCAACAAGGCTCAGTTTTCAACAGTCTTCAGAATGGTGTGATTGGCTTGATCTAATGTTCAAATAGTCAACCGGGTACATTTGGCCCTGTATAGCTGTGAGTCTCCAACCAAGAATGAATCCGGCTGAGAACAAACAGGTGCGAGGCAGACCCGATTGTCATTACATCATATCGCCAACAGATTTGATAAACAGATTTAATTTACACCACACCAATACCTTAGATGTGTGTAAAAAAAAAATACTAATTTAATTCACAGATTAGTTCATACAAGTCAGTTTATAATTCAAAAAGGAAGCATTTCAATTGAGCTAAAAGAATGCTCTAAAACAAACCGTGTGTGGTAAAGAACAAAAGTAAAGTACACTTCATCTCAGTATAACATGATAGAGCAATTAATATACAAGACAGTTGGCAAATTTGTATTTCACTGCTTCTGAGCCTTTACATTCACTCTGCTCAGAAGTTTTTCTAAAGACACTCCTATTGAGTAATCAGTGCAAACGCATTTCAGATTATTGGAAATCCATCTTCAGGGCAGGACGTGTTTTAGTTTCAACAAAATTCGGTAGGGATTCCTACAAAGTATAAGGATACACTCATTAGATTTATATAGAGTTTGGAGGAACTCGATAGGTAACTCTCCAAAATAGAGATAGACTGACCTCCTTTCCTTGGTAAGCAGAGATAATTCATGGCCACCTGTATGATGTAAGTGACATAGCAAAACAGTTTGTGAGTATTAGATCAAGGGTGCAGAGTCAAACTCTAAAGTGCTGTTAATATAATTCATCATGACTCACCCGGACAAAAGAACCAAAGGTCTCGCCGGGTGAAATGGCTGTATCGGGCTGTGGCTCCGACAATGCGCAACTGGAGGTTTGGAGAAAAAGGAAAGGGGGGTGATATTAGATCGTATGCTCTCAAGCCAGATAGGCTGTAATCAATGTAAGCTTCGGAGTGGGCTGTTGGCCACTATTCTCGGATCAGTGCTAATTGCATAATTCAATGATCGTGATCAGTAATCACCTGCATTTACTTGAAACTTACTTGGAAGGGAATTGCCCACAGGATGCCGAACGAAGCCGCCCGTCACAAGGACGTGCTGGACTGCTCTCCCAAGCAAAGTAGGTTGCCATGGTGTGTTTGGTGCAAGGTGTGCAGAGAGTGAGTTTGAAACTGTATTGTCTTACTTATTCAGAGATAGATTACACACCTCCCAGTATGGTTACATGTTAGTGTCCTATCAAAAGGTTAGAGATTCCTTGTACTAGATTCTCTCAAAACGCTGGGCTGTATGAGGGCCGCCCGCTAGAGGGGAAGGAAGCACAGCATGTGTTGTAAGAAGTGTAACAGGGAAGCAGAGGTGCTTCGCTGTCACTGATGTTGTCAGATAGTGAGATTTTAATGTCAATAGGGTCTGCACACAAATATAATTCCTACTCCATTTTGGAATCATTCTTTAGACAAATATGATTGTGTAGCCTGTGGGGTTTGTTCTGTGTATACATTCTGAATGTCCTCTCACAGCCACCGCTCTGTGATGAAAAGTAGGCCTGTTTTTTAATTGCCAAAAGGTTACAGATTTTGGACAAGTGTCTGCCATAGAACGAGGGCAAGGGAGAAGGCGTGTGAATCCAATATTTTCTTTTCAGCTCCCCTATGATGTCAGATTTGGGTTGTTCCTTCCTTGGTGTTGTGGGTTTCCAGTCTCAGGAATGTTGAGTTCCTTCTCAAAGAGAATGAGCAAGTTCATCTTGGGGACACGTTGGTCACATTGGTCCCGCTGACTATTAGGGATAGGCTAAGCAATCGTGATCAGATGTGTGATGATTCCTGGAAGAGGATGTTTCTGGTCATTTGTCTATTCTTTGTTAAGGGTCCAAAGTTCGCTGTTGATGGTTTTTATGGGTCAATGTTATTTCTTTAATTGTATTTCTTGGGCACCCTGTATTGTTTTAACGGCTTGCGGTGAATCGGGACATCTGGTCATTTTTGATTAACAAGATAGTGTGAGATGAAAGATGTCAGAGGTCTTTTAGGTGTGTTATTTGGAATAACACTACTGTTTCTCACTGATTGATTGGTGTCTTGAAGGAAGATTCCTTTACATTCTATAAGGCTCCTTTATAGCCTGCTATTTTTGGGACCCTTGTCTATAGTGTGAACTTGCCGTTTGGTAGCCTGGAATGCTTTTGGAGCTTCTGGAAGTTACACCTTTATGATGGGTGTGGGATTAGAGCACTATTTGATGTCCCTTGATTGCTTTGTTTTGAACAGCAGAGGGTGCTTGTGCTTATGAGTTCAAATAAATGCAGGACACCTGGGTTCTAAGTCATGGTAGGACATAATGGGTTGAGATTACAGTGTCAAAACATTTATCATGGGGCACCAAAGGCAGAGTCACTGTAGGTGATAACACATTGAATCAAATTGAGAAGCCAGGGACTGTTGGGTAACAATTAATATGTACACCAGGAAACAATGGGCCTCATTACGACCCTGGTGGAAGACCATGGTGCTATTAGCACCATGGTCCATGCCGGTAAGTTACCGACTCCGCCATGGAGAAAGGGGGAATTACCACCCCATTACAAGGTTGGCGGGGCGGTAATTCCCCCTTCCCCCATGGCCCTTCCCCATTCCCATTTTTGCCCCATAGGGCTCAATGGGAATGGGGAAGGCGCTAAGTACGGTGCCGCAGATGCGGCACCGTAATTAGCACCAAGGTCCCTTTGCGGGTCCCTACTTTAACGGCTGGTCTACACCAACCGTTAAGGTCGTGTCCCGCAAAGGGACCTCATAATTAGGCGCTAATAGGTTAACGGCGATGCAGCCTTTTACGGCACCGTTAACCCATTAGCGCCTGGGTCGTATATCTCAGGAGGGCAGCAATCACAATAGGGTAACACTAATATAGAAGCCAGAGAGGAATAGCAATTGGGCCAAACATTAATATGCAAATCATTGAGCAATACCAAATGGGTAAACAATTATTATATGGAACTTGGTACAATATTACATTAGGAGACAACTAACATGGACTCATAGGAGCAATATCACCGTGGGGCATGAATCACTGTGTGGCACAAATAA
This sequence comes from Ambystoma mexicanum, assembly GCF_040938575.1. Classification (NCBI taxonomy): domain Eukaryota; kingdom Metazoa; phylum Chordata; class Amphibia; order Caudata; family Ambystomatidae; genus Ambystoma; species Ambystoma mexicanum. The sequence goes on from NC_090922.1 coordinate 400,968,278, forward strand.
TTTGGACACTAAGGATCAGTATCACAACATGGCAACAACTTAATACAGAAACAAGGGAGCAATGATACAGTGGGCAACATCTAATATGGACAACAGGAATCATGTTCACAGCTGGGAGAGAATGAATCATAGTGGGAACAAATATGACAGCAGAGCAAAAGAACATAATGTAGAATTAAGTGGGAATCAAGTGGGAATCGCTATAGATACTTGTGAGCACGCTCACAATGGGGCAACATTTACTATGGAGTCCCAGGAGCAAAATCACAGTGGGCACAAATTAATATGGACACCAGGGAAATATATCACAGTGAGAAACAATTAAAAGAAACATCAAAGAAAAATATGACAGTGGGGAAATAATTACTATGGGCACCAGGTGGAAATATCATAGTGGAGCAACAGTGCATATGGATGTAAGGGATCAATATCACAGCAGGGTAAAACTCACAATGGGGCAAACATTAATATGGACAAGAGGGAGCAATAATTCAGTGGGGCCCCAATTAATATTGCCAATAGGGAACAATATCCCAAAGGGGCTACAGACATTGTGGGCATTGGGGACCAATATCAATATGGAGCACAAATGTATATGGGCACCAAAAACCAATATCAAGTGGGCCAACAATTAATATGGATGCCAAGGAGCAATATCAAAGTGAGGCAGTAATTAATAGGGATAACAGAGACAATATCACAGTGGGGTATCACTTCATAAGAACACAAGGGAACACAATTAAATGGGCCCACAGTTACAAGGATGCCATTCAGTGCTAGCACAATGGGGCAATAACTAATATGGAGACCACATCACAATATCAGCAATAACACAGTGGCACTACAATTTAATATGAACAAATGGGAGCAATATTTCTGCAAGGCAATAGAGTATTAAGCATAGCACAGAGCTACATAACGGTTGGCAACAATAAATATGCACAGCAGGGAAAAATATCACATTGAGGCAGGAATAGAGTGGGACATCAAATAGTAGGGAACTGGGGGAGCAATGTCAGAGTGGGTCAATATCTCAGTGGGATAGCAATGTCAAAGAGGGACAACAATTTTTAAGGACAGCCAGAAGCAATATCATTTGCGGCCACGATTAATGGATACCAGTGATCACTATCAAAGTGAGACAGCAAATAATATGGACACATGGAAGCAATCCCAGAGTGTGGGAATTATTAGTATTGACAGCAGTGAGCACTAGCACATAGGGCGACATTGAATAGAGAACCAGTTGTAATATCACAGTGGAGACAAAATGAATATACAGAGCAGGGAGCAATATCATAGCAGGGCAAGAATCACAGTGTATAAACAATTAAAATGTACACCAGTATGTACACCAGTGTCTAATATTAAATGGGGCACCAGTGATCATGGAAACCATCAATCAATATCCCATTCATTCAACAAACAATGTGGACACTGTAGACAAATATCATGGTGCCGTACCGATTAATATGATCAACAGGTTGCAATCCCCTAGCAGGAAACAATATTACAGCGGGGCAACATTTACGATGGACAAAGAGGGACAACATTAAGTGAGACAACAATTATTATGGACACTAGGAAGCAATATCACAATGGGGCAACAATCAATATTGATACCAGGGAGCAATATCACAGTATGGCACCAATTATTAAGGACACCAGGGAGCATTATCCTAATGGGGCAAAATGTATTGTGTATGTATATGTACATGTATTGTGGGGACGAATATCAAAATGGGGCATCACTCAATATGAACACCTTTAAGCAATATCAAGTGGGGCAACAATTAATGTGGCCACCATGGAGCAATATCACAGTGGGACAGCAATTAATAGTGACACCACAGAACAATGCCACCATTTGGCAACAATTAATAAGGACAATATATAGCTATAACAAATGGGACAACATTTAATAAGGACACCAGACAACAATATCAAGTGGGGCAGCAATTATTATGGATACTTGATATCAATCCTGAGCTAGGAAATAATGATATGGGCACCTGGTAGAAATTTCACAGAGGAGCAACAATTAATAATGGTACCAAGAGGCAATATCAGTGTGGGGCAAAATGAATCACAAGTGCAGGACACAGCAGAGCAATATGAAGTGGAACAACAAGTATGTGAACACCATGGAGCAATAGCATCTACCTTTCCAGAGTTATGAACAATCTGTACCTGGGCCAAGGGGTGGCAGGAGAAGTACTTCAGCGCAATCAGAAGTCACTTTTTTCCTTTACCCTTCACTGGGTGCCCTTTAAATGCTGTTACACTGTATCAGTGTGTATGGCTATAACAATGGTCTAATGTGAACATTAGGAAATATTAATGTACGGTTAGAGGTGGTAGCACAACGCATCGAGAATCAGTGTTTCACCACAGCTATAATAAGTCATTTATTTCTAACCATGCAGGCAATTGCTCTCAGGGGAAAAGGATCTACTGTGGCAAATATTGTATTGCCGTCTGAGTCAGTGTGTCATACGTTAGTCATGTCTCAGTCATGAACAGAATTGTCAATGCCCTCCCTCTATGTTGCAAAGTTGGATAAACACAACATGAAAACCGGTGTTACAGCATTCATAATGTCCACAATGATCACCGACAAATGGCTAGTTTAATCAAAAGATTGCGTGGGATTCATGCCCCCAGATTCTCAAAATATTTGCAGCACTTGCTTATCCCATCACTACTGACAAACAAGTGGCCCTTTTCTGAAATGTGCTTATCTCCACATTTCCAAATGTCCTTTCCCAATATTTTCACGCATGTGCACAAATAAAGTGCTATTTCGGCACATTTCACAGTACAGGCCAAATTGACAAATGGGATGCATTTTTAAACATGCAGAAATGAGGTACATTCACCAATGCCTATCAGAAACTGGCGCAGGGGGTGTGTGCAAAGCACAATAGGGTCAGAAATTACCCTGTCATGTATGTTTGAGTACATATGATAGCAGCAGTTTAAACCGCTGCGTCACGCTTGCTTTTCTATCCCCCAAACAGGGATAGAAATACTTTAATTTTGTTTTACATTTCACAGTGATGGGCCATTTCAGGTGTAATGAAGCTGTTGTAGTATTGCCTACTTGTATCATAGCCCATGACAGCCAAGCATCCCTAAACCTTTCTACGGAATAAACGAGCTTTTTGTAAACTGTCAAACAGTGATGCACCATAGATCACCCAGGAATTACAGTGATGATGCAGTGGTAGCTATTCCATAATATGAGGCAGGCATTGCCCTAATGCCAATAATGAAGGAGCCACGTATGCAAGGCCTAGTTAAACTTGAGTTCACCCACAGTCTCAGCGAGAAGCTGAAGGAGTGTTCCTGAGCCAGCCCAGTTAAACATTTTGGACTTGTGCCATTTTCCTCTAGACAATGCTTGCCCAGTTGTTCATGGAAGGCTTGGGTAATTGTGCTTCCCCAGCTTTTCATGGCCTAGTTGGCATGTTGGCTGAGGCAACGTATGCCCTTTTCACTCCTGCACATATCCATGCCACTGAATTGCAGACATTTCTATTATCTATGTGGTAAACGGTTGGCATTAGTGTGCACGTGGACCCCTGAAGAAATTAAAGACTGGCACAGGCAGCACAGCTAGGTATAAAAAATAAATTGAGAGCATTTGTTTCTAAGAAAACGCGTATTTGTGGGCGGGGAGGACAGTTCAGGGGTAACGTGCTCATCTTGGAAACCAAAGTACATTTAATGATATGATAGGTTATTTAAAACACGCTTAATACCCAGAGATTTCAAAGCGTGGAACCAGCGATCGAACCTGTGTTGCTTCATGTTGTCCTGTGTTCAAGGTGAGCACGTTGCCCCGAGCTATCCTCCCAAGACTCTTGAGCATCATAAGTTCAATACCCGGTCCCGCCTTTAGAAGCTGGAATCCAGCATGAAGCACGATACAAAAAGTACTTGATTTGTATGTATGCAAGCTGTTTCGTGTTTGTGTGTGCCCATGTGGTTTGGGTAAGGAGACAGATGGACATTGCTAGTGTTTGCAGTTAGGATTCAGGGGGTTGGAAGGGTGGTCAATGGAGCAGTGTCAATGTTTGCAGAGCTGATGGAGCTGTCACCACAGTGCAATAATGTGTTAATAGGCATTAGTGACATATTTTGGCTTAGCCAACATGAAAACGTCTTACAATAGCAACACTATCTTGGACATGCTTTCTTTCAGTGGCAATACTGGAAAATATGGCAAACCAAGCTTGAAAATATCTTCTTACAGTGGCAGTATTGACATTAGGCACAGCAAACATTAGTGTGTTCTTGAAGTGGCAATGGCAATACTGGAATCAAAAGGCAAAGGGAAGTTGAGTGTGTCCTTACAGTGGAAAGAGTTGCATTTATTGGCACAGTCCGCATGCCAATGTCTTCTCAGAGTAACAATATTGGCATTTTTGGGACTATTTAATATAAATGTGTTCTTACAGTGTCAGCACTGGAATGTGTTCTTACAGTGTCAGTACTGGAATATATATGGTTGGCCCAGGCATCATGCAAATGCAATGGCAATTGCTCCTATGTACTGTTGGTAACCTAGTATCTATTGTATTTTTTTCATGTGCTACTCTACAGAACTAATTGAAAATTGCATGGCTTTCTGTCAATTTTAACAAATAAATTGATGTGAAATGTACCATTTGAACCCATTATCTTGAAACGTTTTACTGGGGAGACCCCCTTAGCTCCACGTGGTTACTTAGGGTTCACTTGCTATGCTCAGTTTTTCGCTTATTACTAGAAAATAGGTATGTACTACCATGCAAACGATTCAGCAGCTGCAAATGGATTATGCATTGAAAATCTGAGGCAGAAGGATCCCACTGAAGAAAAGATCCTATACAATGCTTTCCTCAAAACCTCTCCAAACACTCAGCTAAGCTGTGGGGCATGTTCTGTGGCTAGACGAGATATTTCAAAAAAGAGCAGGGCTTGCACTCCAAAGAGTAAAAGAAAAAAACTATTGTGATAGTGAACCTTCTACTAAAAATGAATTATTTGTTATGGTTGGGCCTCACCCTAGAAATAGAAAAATAAGATTGCTAGTGCTTTCATACGTTGAGCTAGATTTTCTACTTCTAGAATATCTTATTTTCGATTCCTAACATGTCGCAATTTCTAGCCTCAGGCCTGTCATGGACGTGCACATGTTTTTACTATTTGTTTTTTATTTCTAGCACCTGTCCTTCTAGGCTCCGTACTTGAAATAGAAATCATTACTAATAATTTTAACATGTTTCTTAATTCCATGCATGTTATATTTATTACACAAATGTTATGTGAGCTAACTACTTGTTGCTTTTTATGGACACTTTTATCAAAAATAATGGATTTTTGACTATTTATCGTATTGAAAGACCTATTCTTCGCATTTCGTTTTTTTCTAATGTTTTGTTTTAAGTGCCTGACTTAAGAACAACTAACTAAGAAAGGATTTCTAACCCTGAAGAGTCCATCGGAATCATGCAAGTGCAGTTAAAAACTCCAGTGGTTGTAACAGTGGAAATTGACTACTGGCAATATCCGAAATCTCTTGCTGGGGTCCATACAGACCAATTAAGCTTTGAATACTATTGCTAGAGCTGGCAACGACCTGCAGCCTACTCCTACTGATGTACGAGCCTCCACATTGACTTACATTGCTTGTGTGCCAGCAGGCCCCCATGCCAATTTGCTCTTCCCTCACAGGCATGCTAGTCCTGGCAGTTAGACAACAGGCTAGACACATTCATGGCAGTATTGAAGGACAGAGCAGATATTGGGGATGCAGGGTTTGGCACCTTGTCCGGCAGAGCGCTCTCCAGTTGCAATTGCTCTGGTTTTCAGCTTGGGCTGTTAGGTAGAAGTTGCACCACCTATAAGCCAAAACTATTGCATTAGAGTACTGATAGTATCTTCTCCTCTTTGACAGACCCTTCCCGCGCCTCATCAACTTCCTTCCTTCTCCTGCTGTGTGCTCTCTCTTCTCTCTGGCGTCCTTGCCTCACACTTCTGCCTCCTCTTTGGCTACCTTGCCCTCTTCTCCTTCCTCTTCTGCTCCCCCCCCGAGGCTCCTTCGTCAACCCCGCAGGGCGTGCCTCTGATTTGTACCCCTCCCCAGGAAGTCTTTCAAGGTTGGCAACCTTCTCCATATTGCCACTCTCAACTCCCGCTCGGCTATCAAACACTCCTCTGACATCTGTCATCTCCTGGAGAACTAGACCTAGAACATACCCGCACTGCCTCCTGGCAACCCTTGCACTTAGGTCTGCATCTGCAGCCCTAAAGCCCTCTTCCTGCACTTATTTTGACACCAGCTGTCTGCGCCTTATTTTTGCACTTGCCAACTGCTGGACGCACTCCCTGTTGTTGTTTTGATCACATGTTCAGCACATTCCACTCCTCCACTGCACTTTCCCCTTCCCTCTCCCCTGCACTTGCACATTCTCAATGCCACTGGGCCTAGTAAGATCGTTGTTTTTGTCTACCTTGTTTTGTACCCTTCCCTTGCCTCGTCGCTTCCTGAAACACTTGTGTATGGGCGCGATATAAATAAAATATATCATATCATAGGGAGAAATGGTAGGTACACACAGCTTGTAGGTGTTGTTTGGTTATTTGCCCACCCATTGACTGCTCATAGCCATTCTATTCCCTATGGCCATTCCTACCCAGTTCCTGCTCCTTCCTGTTAGAAACTCCGCCTCATAGGTACTCTTTGAGCTTGCTTTAATCAAATCTTACCATCAAACTTGGCACTCAAAGTGCCTGCCAGTGTTTTTTTTTTGTTTTTAAATTAGTCATCTGAGAGTTAATGGCTTAATTGGAGCTGTAAACTCGCCATTGGTGTAATAAAAATGTCTTAACCAGGTCTGCCTTCAGCCACTTGATTTATAAGCATTATGGGTGAACTTCAATTAAGTCCTATTAAAACAAGCATTGGCAAACACCCAATACTTATAGTGGATCATTTTTTTTAACACACTGAGCTGTATTATTTGTATTGCTGTCGATTCGTTATGTATTTGATCCTATTGACTTTATGTTGAATAGAAGACACACAACAACAAGGTGTGGCTTGTAAACAAGTATTACGCATTTGCCATGCACCTAATACCATCAATGTCCATTTAACACCGCTATGGCAGTGACTGCACAAGTGCCTTTCCAATGCCTCACAACAGCCCAAACTGTTGGCATTGTCAATGCTTGTTAGGTATTGCTTCTCGACTGGGGCATGATAGCTTGTATTATAATACAATCCCTCTACAGTGAAGGAGGAGCATATTCAGTAGCTTAGACTACTATACTTAACTAAATACGTAATGGTAATCCTACCGTCCGTTTTTTATCTAGTGCTTCATGGCAGAAACTTACACTTATAGGCACTGAAATAAGGAGCGAATGGCTAAATGGTACTCGGTTTTAGCGAGCATGGGAAGATGAAGTGATGCTTTAGTACTGCTGGGATTCAATGCACGTTGCACACACATCCCTAAAGCGGTTGCTGAACCTGCTCTGTCTTTGATCTTTGAATGTAATTGAGCTTTTATCCCCAACGCTACTTCAGTTGTCTTAGCCATGTCCTTTTTTTTACCTCAGTGCGTCTGCGTCACGGCATCCCAGCCCAGGAGCCTAATTGTTCTTTTAATGGAAGACAAATGTTTGTATCATCTGTCAGAGCACATTACGTCCTTTTTTGGTTATTGTGACCTTTTGTCCTTTCAATAGTTTCAACATTGTCAGAAGAGGTGACGTAAGGGTAGACTTGCGTTTTAAGAGGATACATTTTTTGGTAACATTGAGCAGCTATTGCTCGGTCTTTTTTCATACCCTTTGATTTCTTCTAAAGACACCATAACATAAAAATGATGGCCTGCCTGTCTAATTGCATTTGCTGCTGAAGGACGCAATCTCAAATTGAAGAGTAACCAAAAACCGGTGTATGTGAGGGTCATAGCAATAATGTTCCCCAGGTTTATAGTACTTTGAAAGCTAAGCCGCCAGTCAGACATTTTAAGCTAGCGTTTTACATGCAAGAAATGCAATTATCTGGCATAAGATTAATTCCAGCCCCACAGCTCACCTTTATACCTTGCTTTGTGCACGAAGGGAAACACACTGCTCTCATTACTAAATTGTTGTTTCCATTTTGTAGGAACATATATTTTACTGCTGTGGATGGACTTCATTGGTCATAAAGCACACTTTGGAAACGTTTGAACACCTCGGTAACTGCAGTTTAACGCATTTTAGATTTCACATTACATTCGTTTAGGATTTAATTTCGATAATACTCGTTTCTTTACTGTGTTGCACTTGTCTTTTGCGTCATTCTGTCTCTCTCTTATTTCTACTTTATGCCAAATTATATTATTCGTCACAAATAGTTATTGTTCATAAAATATGTAAAACGTGTACAAACATGAACTAACATCCTTCCTTTATTTTCCTTCACTCCCTACCCTCCCTCCCTCCATTCCTTCCTCCTTCCTTTCCTCCCTCCCTCCCTCCTTCCTTGCTTTCCTCCCTCCCTCCCTCCCTCTCTCCCTCCCTTCCTCCCTTCCTTCCTTCCTTCCTTCCTTCCTTCCTTCCTTCCTTCCTTCCTTCCTTCCTTCCTTCCTTCCTTCCTTCCTTCCTTCCTTCCTTCCTTCCTTCCTTCCTTCCTTCCTTCCTTCCTTCCTTCCTTCCTTCCTTCCTTCCTTCCTTCCTTCCTTCCTCATCTCACTTTCTTCCTTTCCATCATTTTTTCTTTCTTTCCATATGTCTGTCTCTTTCATACTCCATGCCTTTCGTACTTTCCTTGTTTTCTTCCTTGTCAAATAGTGCCCACCTAACTGCCACTGAGCAATCTATCTTGAAGCCAAAGCTATGCGTAGGAAGGGAACAGATGCTACATCCTTACCTTCAACAAAACCTAGCAATCCACACCCTGGTACACACAAAAACTCACCGACAGTAAACATGCCATCTTCAAAAAAGAAAGATCTGAAGAAAAACGTAACTACAAGAAGATCTCACCACCTTCAAAAGCCTACACTCACCCCACAGGACTGGCATTGCTTCAGCAACAGCACTTTACTACAAAGAATCCTATGAAGAAGCCGCCGACAAGAGAAGAGCCCTCTTCAAGGCAGTCTAAATATTGCATCAGTGCCCTGTCAGACCAGCAGCACAAAAATCCACAAGAAATTCAATACAACAAATATGTTCTTCACAGACAAAATCAACAAGACATGTCTCCACATTGACAACACCCTATCCACCAATGATACCTCTGCCACCCACCATGCCATGTGCCAAGCTAGTCACAATTTAAGACCCTATCACTGAAATAACTGACAATATATCGTTGCATCACTCAAACCCACTATCTATGTAGACAATGTCATCCCTGCCACCAACCTGAAGAACAATGAATGCCTCACACATGCAAGGTATCTTCTCCGTCACATTGAAAACTGGCCAGCTCATACTGCTATTAAAGAAGCCCACATTTGGCCTTGGTGACCTACTAAGCTGCCAAACCATCATGCATCAACGCTTTATTGGCAATATTATCAAGAAGATGTTCACGTTCCAACTAGATGAACAGATTGTCCAACACAACATACTTCAGGAATACCAGTCCAGCTTCGTTTCACTCTCCTGTCATCTTTCGTCAACCTCTACATGGAGATGCTGAGGGTACTCTTAGCAAGATTCAACATCAAAAGTCATGAACATACTGATGACACACAGCTATACCTCAATATATACTGTGTTGATGACATTCACCAATTGAAACACTACATGTCCACCATTCAAGACTGAACGCAAGTGCCTACCTACAATTGAACCCTACCAAAATAGAAGCGAGCCTCCTTAGGAGCAACACAAAAAGTTCAAAAGTGTCTGCACAGGTGAATCTTGATGGATTCTCCCCAACTTGCCAGTAGTTTAAAATCCTATATGTAACTATTGGCTGTGACCTCTCTTTCAAAAAGCATATCACCAAGAAGACACAAACAGCATGCTTCCAGATTCCACTCCTGCACAAATCAGACATTTCACCACCACAGACTTCAGATCTGTCTTCTAGTCCATGGTGCTCTACAACCTGGATCAGAGAACACCTTCCTGTCCGGTGTGGCAACTACTACTTTTCCCCCCTACTGACCCGAAAAGCTGTACAGTATACCACTGTATGCCTTATCACAGGATTGAAGGAAGTTAACCACATGTACCCCACTCTCAGGGAAGTATTCTGGCTACCTCTCCCAGCTTACATCACCGTCAGGCAGCCTGCATTAACTGCAATGCTGCAATGTCCATAACTCCATCATTCCACTCTTCAAAGAACTTCAAGGACAAATGAATACCATTGATCAACAAAGCAACCCTTCTTCCCCCATGCTCCACTCCCGTTACTGTACAGTGTTCAGTTGCTTTCTAGCTAGATCTACACTATATAAATCACCTACATACATGCATAGACATGTCTTGGCACCCACATCAATAAATGCTTGCAAATGTGGGAAAGATAAGATAATTCCAAGCTTCCTCATTAAGGTAATTAGAGGACATGCGTATATATGTTGCATTAACTCTTCACAATAGGCAAAAGACTCACAGTGGCTTAATATGAATATTCTACGAAATGGTGTGGTTTTGAACTGCTCATTTTGAAAATGCAAGAAGGTTACAACTGTGGACCAGGATCAGTTTATCTAATATTTAACTGGTGTGAATAATTAGGGGTTGGTCATGTAGTTCTAGCTAAACTCAAACCACCCACATTTTCAGTGTTTCAAGTATGTGAACTTTTTGAACTTTTCCAGGGATTTATACTGAAAAGTTTGAGGTCACCCAAGGATAAAATAAAATACAGCACTGTGAGAGAGATCAGGCTAAAGCCATCACTGAAAGGGCCCTACAAACATGTTCACTGCCCCTTTGGGGCTCATCGCTATGAAAATAGCAGTCAAGTTAAATTAGTCTTGGGTTTAGTGGGGGTAGGGAAGAGAGGGGATCAGTAGGAGGCAGAGGTAGGCATAAGAGTGTTTCTAGGATGTGCAGGTGTGCTGGTTTACAATCCCAAAAGTGTCCAGTGAAAAGTCTCAGGAAAGAAACAAGTTTTTTAGCTCTGTGTTGTATAATTGGTTAGTTATAACGCACTTAATACTGAAGAGGTTTCTAAAGCCAGGATCCGGGATTCGAACCTGGGTTTCTCTGTGTTGTCTTACTTCCAAGACAAGCTTACCCATGCTAAAATGAAACCTCAGATCCCCAAATATTCTAAGGGCCTCATTACACGGTAGGCGGTAACCATGCCGCCGGTACCGTACCGAGTCCGCCTTGGTGGATGGCGGAATTACCGCCCTACTCCAAGGTGAGCGGGGGCGGTAATTCCCCAATCCCCATTTACCCTCCCCCATTCCCATTTTTGCCCCATAGGGCATAATGGGAATGGGGAAGGTGCTAATTACGGTACCGCAAATTGCGGTACCGTAATTAGCTCTGAGGTCCCTTTGCGAGTCCCGTCCTTAACGCCTGGAAAAACCAGGCGTTAAGGGAGGACCCGCAAAGGGACCTCGTAGTAAGGCGGTAAGGGTTTACCGGTACCGGTGCCCTTACCGGTACCGGTAAACCCTTACCGCCTTCCGTGTAATGAGGCCCTTAGAATCAAAACATGCGAGAACAACCACTCGTGTATGGGAGTTATACGACTGCAGACAAAGTAGAACTGAGAGAGATATAATCGTCAGATTATGCTCACTCATTCCATACCACTAGAGTGGCGCCATACGAAGAATGTGTTATCTATATTCCACCTGCATGTGTCAGGGGACCTGGACAGGCAGTGAGTCGTTGTAATGCAGTGCATTCCAGTAAACCAGAATCCTGATGCATTCTTGCAGCTAAATTGACTGGAGGGCTTGCCATTTCAGCCAATCACTTGATTGGTCAAAATATCTGTGAACCAAAACCTCAACCGACTTTACACCTGTCTGTGTCAACCTAGGTCCATTGGAAGCACCACCTAAAATTATAGTAATATAAGAGACACACTGATAAAGGCTTTTGGAAAACTCACTTAAGATGGACCCTAGTAAACTAAGGGGGTAATTCATAGAATTCAGCGCACAAGTGGCGCACGAAGCTGGTGCACAGCGCATTCATGGATTTTAACATCCATTACCAGCCGTGGCGCAGAGTGGCACTGCAACCCTGCAGCAGCGCCAGTTACGCCCCCAACCACTCCCCGTGCGCCATGTACAGCGCACAAATCCCGTACATGGCACTCAGGCCCCCAACCACGAAAACACCTGTAAAACTCCCCGTGCACCCCTCCAAATACACGTACCCCGCTGCGCAGGGAGTTTCACACGCGATTGGCCCTGTGCGAGCGGGGTACGTGTATTTCGGGGTGTGTGGGAAGTTTCACACGCAATTGGCCCTGTGCGAGCGGGGTACGTGTATTTCTGGGGTACGCAGGAAGTTTCACACGCGATTGTCCCTGTGCGAGTGGGGTACGTGTATTTCGGGTGTTCGCGGGAAGTTTCACATGCGATTGGCCCTGTGCGAGCGGGGTACATGTATTACTGGGGTGCGTGGGAAGTTTCACACGCGATTGTCCCTGTGAGAGCGGGGTATGTGTTTTTCGGGGGTGCGCGGGAAGTTTCACACGTGATTGGACCTGTGCGAGCAGGGTACGTGTATTTCGGGGGTGCACGGGAAGTTTCACATGCGATTGTCCCTGTGCGAGCGGGATACGTGTATTTTGAGGGTGCGCAGGAAGTTTCACACGGGATTGGCCCTGTGCAAGCAGGGTACGTGTATTGTTGAGGTGCGCGGTGAGTTCCACACGCGATTGGGCCTGTGCGAGCGGGGTACGTGGATTTCGGGGGTGCGTGGGAAGATTCACACACGATTTCGCTGTCAGAGCGGGGTACGTGTATTTCGGGGGTGCGTGGGAAGTTTCACATGCGATTGTCCCTGTGCGAGCGGGGTACGTGTATTTTGGGGGTGCGCGGGAAGTTTCACATGCGATTGGCCCTGTGCGAGTGGGGTATGTATTTTTCAGGGGTGCGCGGGAAGTTTCACACGTGATTGGACCTGTGCGAGCAGGGTACGTGTATTTCGGGGGTGCGTGGGACGTTTCACACGCGATTGGCCTTGTGCGAGCGGGGTACGTGTATTACTGGGGTGCGTGGGAAGTTTCACATGCGATTGTCCCTGTGCAAGCGGGGTACGTGTATTTCAGGGGTGCGTGGGAACTTTCACACGCGATTGGCCCTGTGCGAGCGGGGTACCTGTATTTCAGGGGTGCGCAGGAAGTTTCACATGCGATTGTCCCTGTGCGAGCGGGGTACGTGTATTTCGGGGGTGCGCAGGAAGTTTCACATGCGATTGTCCCTGTGCGAGCAGGGTACGTGTATTATTGAGGTGCGCAGTGAGTTCCACATGCGATTGGGCCTGTGCGAGCGGGGTACATGGATTTTGGGAGTGCGTGGGAAGATTCACAGGCGATTTCGCTGTCAGAGCAGGGTGCGTGTATTTCGGGGGTGCGCAGTAAGTTTCACACGTGATTGGCCCTGTGCGAATGGGGTACGTGTATTTCGGGGGTGCTCGGGTAGTCCCACACGTGAATTGGCAGTGTGGGTCCTCCCAGGTGTGCCCTCTACCCCCTCCATGGCCCCTGCAGGCAACCCACACCACAGGGGCCTACCCTGCACCCCTGGTCATATCCCGCAGGCAGCCCATCCACCATGGGCATTCCCCCCAGCCAGCCCACATGTCACCTTCCACTAGTGATCACCAACTCGTGTCCCCCAGCACCCCCACCCCCCAGCAGTGAGGGGCATCTGCCAGCAGGCCCCGACTCATGTCCCCCAGCACTCCCACACCCCAGCAGTGAGGGGCACCTGCCAGCAGGCCCCGACTCATGTCCCCAGCACCCCCACCCACCCAGCAGTGAGGGGCACTTGTCAGCAGGCCCTGACTCATGTCCCCAGCACCCCCAGCCACCCAGCAGTGAGAGGCACCTGCCAGCAGGCCCCGACCCATGTCCCAACAAACAACATGTTTTAACAAAACAGACCCATGTCCCTAAAGCCAACCCTAATACCCCCAATCCAAGCATGCAACCATCCACAGAACCCACTCCCAAATTACCCATGCCATGATAGTAGAAATGAACCACCATGCCCATGCAGGAATGCACAGCATAGCCACACAGTGGCAACACGTGACTGAGGGAATGTTCAATGAGACATGCACAAAACCAATTACAGAACACAACACCAATTCAGAAGTAATAAAAAATGTATTGAAAACATAAAGAACTGACTTGGAGGAATAATAAAATGAAAATCAATGTACAATGACCGATGTAGAAAACAAATATTGTAAATCCAATGAAGTTAAAAAAAAGAAAAATCATGTAGAATAAAAAAGTGGTCCATTGCCAATGTCCATAATTAAAACATAATCCAAATAAAAAAATAACCATTGATCCATGGGAATATAGAAAAAGAAAGTATGTACAAGTCTGCAACTATATACAATGTAAGTCCAAATGGTCCTTGATCCACAAACAAAAGGGAACCTACAAAAAGTCCTATGAATAAAAAACTATATACACACGAAGTGCAGCAATGTCCATTAACTCCAAATTAAAAGAAAAACAAAGGAAACCTAACACTATCTAACTATATACAATGGCGGCGGGCAAGTCCTATGGCTCACTCTGTGATGTCCTGGGCCAGGGCATCATCGAACTCCATGTCGATGTCCCGGAGGCAGGCCTCTGCCCTGGTCCCGAGGTATCGCGGGCCTTGTAGAGGGTCCTGGACCTCAAGTCCTCCCAGCGCTTCTTGACGTGCTTGATGTCGCTGGTTGCCACCCCCTCCGCGTTGATGGCAACCACTGCGTCCTCCCAGATCCTAGACTGTCCTTCCTTGTTGGCGCGTGATGTTCTGAAGAGGGCATCATAATGCCCCAGGACATGCTCCACCAGGACACTAACTTCCTTCTCACTGAAGCTGGTGGCCCTCTGCCTCTCTGACTGGGGGTCGCCAGTGGTCTCAGATGGTGTTTGCCCCGACATGGCGACCCCCAAGGCAGGCGTGGGTGGGTAACTGGGTCCTGGGGCTCGGCTGTGGAGCGATGGTATCCCAGTCGGGAGTCTTCTGTTCCAGCAGTGGTGGACACAGAAACTGGAACCCTGCAGATGGCTGATGTGCAGGCACCAAATATCAGGGCACGTGGGCAGCAGGCAGGCAGGCAGCAGCAGATGGCTGGTGGGAGCGTGCTCGGGGCTTTTGGGGGCAGGAAAATGGCCTTTTGGGCAGGAGCGTGGTCTTCTGTGTGTTTTCGCATGGCCAGCTTCACACAGAGTGATTTGGCACGTGAAAAAATTGCACGTTAGCATGTAATTCAAGGAAAGGCCCTTAGCGCGTAAGTGCATCAGTGACGTTATGTGCGCAGCCGTTGCCCACAGCACGGGTGCATAGTGAATCAGCACGTGAGAAAACTGCACGTCACTGTGCTATTGGAGGAAAGGGCCTTAGCGCGTAAGCGCGTAAGTGACGTTTCACTTGTGGGCTGGCTTAAAAGGTACGAGTATCACGCTATTTCCTTGTACATGCTTTTTGTGGAGAGTGAGCGGGTGTATCTTGTACTTCTTGTGGGTTCACACGCGATTACTTCACAACTTTTCCAGTTCGTACTCCCTGTTTCCTCAGACTGCGTTCTTTTCTTCTTTTGGCAGGGGTGTTGCCAACGCGCACACGCGCGTCTTTTTCACATTGTTTCTCAAGGCAGACGGTGAGTTGTGCACGTATTTTCCAACTGTGGTTGCCCCCGTGTGTCGCGTACCCCTTCAGAGGTCATTGTAGGCTGCGTGTAACACGCGTACGCTTATTTTTGTGTTTCTGGGTGCCACAGCGTAGTTGGGGTTGGGTGCACGTGTGCTTTTGTTTTTGGGGTGCCTGTGCGTTGCGTGACCAGTCATCTTCCCCCAGGGGTACATTCAGCTTTGCTAGAGCACTAGGGTACGAATTCCATCTAGTACCCTACCCCTTTCACCCCAATTGCCCAGGACAATTGTTTACTGCAACTCCCATATGCACAACAACATCCGTGCCATGGTTAGGAGGCGACCAGGCAGTAAGGGAGGCAAAGGAGGCCGATCTCCAAAAGGTGGGCATAGTGGGCACGGTAGGGGATGTGGCCAGGATTTGCAGGGGTGACCCTAGAGCCCCGTTTGTTGAGGACCAATCGGGGACACCCATGCCCCCCCTCAATGGTTGTGGGAAACGTAGCTGACACCATCCCAGCTCAGCCCTTGTTGGACCGGCCCATTTTGGCACCTGAACCGGCACAGGATGACTCCCAGGCTGACTTCCAGATCAGCAGGTCTAAGCCACGTGTGGCGGTGAAAGTTGCTGTCACCAGGCCACGTGGATCTGGAGCAGCAATGTCATCTGCTGCCCCAAGTAGCCAGGGTGGGGAGGCTGCAGGGGCAGCTGCAGCTCAAGCCACCCCAGCTCCGAGTCTCCCAGCCAGGACAGTGCCGGTCCAGGTCCATCAAACTGACGTTGGCCCTGCCAACATCACCCTGCAGCCAATGCCTGCACCAAGACCTATGGTCATTGTGCCTTTATAGGCTTCTGTTAGCCAGTCCACCTGCGCTTCTGCCCCCTACTGACCAGAGCGGCATAAGCCACACAGGATCCACACCACCTTACAAGAAGAAGAAGAAGGGTGCTCTGGCACTACAAGATGAGACCCCAGACACGGCTACACACTCCGGCACGTCAAGGAAGCCTAGCTTTAATGATGCCAAACGTGATGCACTTGTGGCCTATGTGTCGGCACATAGCCGCGAAATGGTGGTGACTGCAGGGTGCAAGACCACACCTGATCAACGTAGGGCACACTGGCAGACCATCGCGGACCACATTAGTGCCCTTGGATTTGTGATGCGCACAGCTGATGATTGCTACAAGCGGTGGAATGACCTGAAACGCAGAGCAAAGAACAAGCTGGCTTCCTATCATGCCTCTACTCTGGTGACTGGCGGTGGGTCTCCACCAGAGGACAACCAAATCACTGAACATGAGTCTGTTGCTGGAACCTTCGTCACAGAGGAACAGATCCAAGGCGTGGGAGATCTACCAGATTACGAAGCATTGTCCGGTGAGTGCCCATGCATTTATGCGTAATCCATGTGTATGTTGCATGGGTGAAGTATTCAGATTGAGTGCCAGGTGAGGGTGTGTACTCCTTAGTAGTATGGGTCACCCACGTGCTTCCTCCAAAACATTCAGCAGCCTTGGATTTGGGTATTACAGTATCCCTTCTGACCACAGTAGCCAATTAGCGCAACATTACTGCAGTTGCCCTTGAACTGTCATCTTGCAACAACATTGTTCTGAATTTTTCAGTGTTCATTTAGCCTGATTGTTTCAATTCTCCCATTTTTGCAACGCATTTTTCAGCCCTAATGCCACATATGTGACATGCTTCTGTCATTGATTTCACCCCACATTGGGCCACATTTATTACCTTGTTATGGGAATGATTAGACCATTCAGGCTGATTGAGTAAGGGCCTGCTCACAAAAATGTTTGGGGCCTGTTTGAATGTGGACAATTATAGTTTTTTTGTGTCATGTTGAAGTGACCAACCATTGATGTATCCATTTGCATGCCATCACTGTAGTATTGCACACTGGATGTGTTGCAGTGTGTGGCACATGCGTATTTTGTCACACTATTTTGCATTTTTCATCTCATCATGTCCATCTCACATGGATGGGTGACAGTAATCATTCACTGACATATGGCTGTACTTGTCAAATGTACCATGGCTATGCTACATGCCATTTATGTTCTGGCATGTGTCATGCATGTGTATTGGACATGCCACTCACAGGCTAATGTGTGATGCCAGTGCTACCCAGCATGCAGGAAATGTGTTGCTTTTCCATCTTGGTGTCCTCAGTGTCTGCTTTTTGCCTCCCCTTGCAACTCATTGACAGTGCATGCATGCCAGGGTTATAGTCATGTGGGACATGTGTACTGGATCTCTAGCTTGTCAGGCCTATGTGTGTGCTATGGTGCTCATGCCTGTTTCCATTTGTTGTCTTTCATGTTTTTGCAGGTGATGATGCACTTGATGCTGTTGAGGTGGAGGAGATGGTGCAGACCCAGGAGGAATCTCATCCACGACTGGGCACCAGTGGAGGACGTGGTGTGGTGGTGGGTGAAAACCCAATCTTACTGCAGACCATATTGTCCAGAGGTGTCTCTGGTTGCACCTCCCCACACCTCTATGATTCAGGTACTGAATCGGATGAGGAGACTTATGTGCAGGTGAGTGTTTCTGGCATGGATTCTGTTCTGTCCAACCCACCTGCACCAGGGGTAGAACCCTCTATGGGGATGTCAGTGTTGGTAAGTCCGCCTTTGGCGGTTACGGATGCAGGGTGACACTCCACAACATCTGATCCTGTTCCTGGGCCAGCAGATCAGAGGGAGAATGCAGTTCTGCTGCCTTAGGCAGTGCCAGCACAGCAAGATGCAGATCACCTTGCCCCAAACAGGTGTGGTGCCCGCCGACGCGGTGGCTGTACGCCACCAGGCAATACTGTATGGGAAACTCCATGTACAGTATAGCAGCACAACAGGGAGCATCAGTTGAAATGAGGGCTCAGGCAATGGAGAGGGTGGCCACTTCCATTCTCCCACCTGAAAGGCAGATGGAGCAACAACAGCAGGCAACAGACTCCATTTGCCAATCACACAGGGAAGATATGCTGGCGTCCAACAGGGACCGACGGGCGGCACTGGACACTCTGCATGAAGCCATATCACTAGAGTCCCAGGGCCACAGGGAAGCCCTGAGGTTAGAACTCCATTTCCTCAGGGAGAGTCTGGTTGAACTTGAGGCTTCCCGAAATTTTAGGGCAGAACAGCAGCTGGAGCAGCTCACACGTTCGCTCTCAGCTGAGCTGCAGGCAACCCGTGAGGAAATCCAGGCATCACACGAGGCCATGCGTGCAGAAATGCAGGCAACCCGTGGGGTGCTGCATGGGGATCTCCGCACTATCATCCTCCAGAATCAGACCTTCAACACCCGCATGCTTGCTGCCATGGCGGACCATATCAGGGCTTTGCGTGGGCTGCCTCCCATAGCACCACCACCTCCCGATGCAGCAGCAGAGGGTGAAGAGAGCGACAGCAGGTCTCCCACAATGGCGTAGCCGTGCAGGCCATGAGCTCATGAGCTCATGGAGGTATTTTGTTTTGCAACATCCACCAACATCCACGCAGGGTGGGTGTTGGTGTGCACCCTGTCCGCGAACCTCCTGAGTGGCCTCCCCCCCAACCCCCAACATGGGCATTTTTGATATATTTTTTTTTTTTACAGTGTGTTGCCTTGTGTGGCTCCCGTGGGCATCCACTGTGTATTCCAGCGGGGCACATGCGGCTTGTCCTGTGTTTGGGTTAGATGCTTGGGTTCCTGACACACACACCCCTCCTGCTTCCCCTTTCCATGGGCTTGCAAAGGGTGTGACCATGAGCTGTGTGGGCAGTCTGTAGTCAAAACTGTGTGTACATCCCTAGTGGGGATTGTTGTTGTATTGAACACTGCATGGTGTATTATATGTGCTTGTGCATCCATGTCTTCCTCCTTATTCACAGGTACCTTCTTCATGTCTTCACAAGGCCGTCTCCTTTGCAGATGCAGTTCATGTTGCATGCAGTACACTGACACATTTGCCTGACAGCAACACTCTGCAGTTGGAAGGGGTCGATGTGCTGGCTTATTCAGGTTGTAAGACTTGCACTACTTTGATTTTGTACTGTCATATTTTGGCAATGTTTCATCCTGTGTTGCTGTATTGTGTTGCTGGTAAGTATTTGGTCATGTGTGCTGTTTGTTGTTGATTACTGGGAGCATATTGTCTGTGGCCTGTTTCCATTTGGGACAGTGCACTTTGTGACACTTGTGTCATGTGTTCTGTATTCCTTTGTTTGCTTTCAAATTGCATGACAAGCCATGGTGTGTTGGGTAGCGGAGATGGGGAGGGGTTGATTGACATGGCGTTATTTTCATGTTGTATTTTGCAAGGGTTGCAAGGGGGTAGTCATTCATGCAGTATAAATATGTTTCTTTTTGTGACACAGCATTGGTTGTCTTTCGATAGGTAGGGATGCACACAATGTAACACTTCCAGGTGACCAATCTCAGGCTGGCACAGTTGACTGTCCCTTATGTCATCATCATTGATTGTCAGCTGGTATGTGCCAGGGCTGTGTGCACTCCACAGGGGTGTGATTTTAGGTGAAGTAATTAGCCACCAGCTGCATACGGGCTGCCTCACCATGTGCCCTTTCCTCTCGCATGCACAGCTGCCGTGCATGTGGTTGGGGATGTGGGAGCACCACCATGTCCACCGGCAGGCCCCGGCAGGTTGCAACGTTGTGCAGGACTCATGCTGCCACTATTATCCTGCACACTACTGGGGGCATGTATAGCAGCTGCCCACCAGAGCGGTCAAGGGAGTGAAAGCGTGACTTGAGCACTCCGAATGTGCGCTCCACTATGCCCTGGATTGCAATATGGGCTGTGTTGTATCTTACCTCGGGTGGTGTGGTGGGGTTCCGAATTGGCGTCATCATGTGGGTGTTCAGAGGGTAGGCACTGTCCCCTGGGGAGGTGATGATGGGTATCATTAGTGAGGTTTGACATTACTCAGTATCTGACATGCATGCATGTGCAGAGGCATTTATACTCACCAAGCAGCCATGTATCGCCATGCCGCCCAGCTTCTAGGTCCCGGTTTAGGGATGACATTCTGAAAATGAAACTGTCATGGGTGGACCCTGGATAGTTGGCATATACTGAGGTGATGATTCCCTTGGCATCACATACTACCTGCACGTTGATGGAATGTCAGTGCTTGCGGTTTCTACAGATGTGCTCAGTTGCCCTGGGAGGACGTAGAGCCACATGGGTGCAATCAATGGCACCTAGCACTTTGGGGAAGTGTGCCACCCCGTAAAAATCCTGGACGGCAGCCTGCCTTTCTGCAGGTGTTCTGGGCAGGTATATGTGCCTGAGGACTGAACAGCATGCAGTCATGATGGCCAACACCTGGTGTAGGCAGCATGACTGCGTGGCCTGTGACACCCCTCCCACTATGGCACTTATCTGCTGAAATGAACCAGTGGCCAAGAAGTGCAGTACATTGAGCACCTTTTCCAAGAGGCTCAGTTTTTGGGAGCACGTGGTTGGTGATGCGAGGTCATCCTCCCACTCACTCACCAGGTTGAGTATTATGTGAGGTGGAAACCTGTACCTCCCATACACCTGGTCATCAGGCATCCCAAAAAGGCTGGTCCTGGGTGTAAAAATTCTGGGCTTGACTATCCTCGTCCTCCTGTGGTGTCCCACGACCACTGCTGCAAGGAACAGTATATTCATCATAGCCTCTGAGCTTGTTTGTTGTTTGCGCTCACTTTTATGCTGCGCAGGGCCGCGTACGCCTGCTTCCTGCTGGTGTACGTGTTTCCAGATTAGCGCGTCTTTTTTGGCACATGCGTTTCCCCTGTCGATTCCATGAATATGTGTTGTAGGCGCGGCGTGTGGGCGTTCTGCGCATTTGACTCCTGTACTTCCCCCGTAATGCCCACATTTTCAAGCGTTGTTCCCCATTCCACGTGTTACGCCCCGTGTTCCGCCACTTTTGTTTTGTGCGCCGTGCTATGTGTGCTTTATCTGTGCACGTAGCGCATGCCGTTTGATGACGTGGGTGTCCGCGTGCGCCACGCAGGATTTTAGCACACATCCCAGGATTTACATGCGCACGGGCTTCTATGAATCGATGTCCACGACTTTCGCACGCTTGTGCTGCGATTTTTGCACTTGCGCTGCGATTCGCACACTTTCGCATGTTTGCGTGGAGATTTTTGGCGCAAATTTATTCCATGAATCGGCCTGTAAATTGGAAACAAACAAATGCTACCACAGCAGCTATTTACCTTGCTCCAGGATGGGACCCAATAGTCCTTTTTCCCTCACTACCTTTCTAGAAGAAGGGCATCTGTACAGGTGTGCAAGTTCAAGCTTTTTTTATAATATTTAAATTACCAAATTATGATGGTTATTATATCCTAGAAAGTGAGCTTTGCTAACTAGGCTTCACTTTCCCAATGTACCATGCTGACAAATTATAGTGCACATGTGTTCGCTTTGCTGGAGTATGTTTCCTGACAACCCAGCAGCTGCAATGTACTTTGGCAACATAGCAGCCACACAGTATCACATACATTCCTGACAGTCTGCTGAAACTAATGTAATCTTTATTGGATTCCTCATTTGTCTGGGGCAAGATTGTAGTCTATGATTGGATGCAAACATTTAGACACCCTTATTTACTGATGCGATCTGAATTGCACAAGGCCTAGTAAGATCGTTATTTTGTCTTCCCTTGTAGACGGAACTTATGCTTGTGGGTGCTGATCCTAAAATCTGCAAACTAGAAGACCAATACTCCCAATTTGTGATTGATGACTGTATTATAAAGGTTAAGAGAAAAGTCAGGGCACTGGGGATTTATCTTGACTGCAATCTCAACATGAAGGCGCAGGTTAGCAGTCTGGTAGCCTCGTCCACCTACTATATCAAACTGCTATCTCATGCCCGCCCATTTCTCTCACAAACTAGTAGGGAAATGCTAGCAAGATCACTGATAAGTTCTAGGATAGATTACTGTATTAGTTTCCAGATCGGCCTTGTGAATTGAACAGATTGCAGATGGTGCAGAACAACGTTGTTAGAGTTGTTCTGGACAAGAAGAGATAAGATCATATTTCTAAGACGAGAAGGGAGCTTCAATGGCTCCCTATTAAGGAACAAATTATCTTTCGGCTCCTGTCTATCTCTTTCAACTATATGAACAATTCTGATCCTATCTACCTCAATGAGGAATTAAGGCCTAAGACGAGTAAATACAGTCTCAGATCAAATAGCCACTCATGGTTAACTGTCCGAGCCTGCAGACTATCGCAGACTAGGGTGGGAGCCTTTTTATTCTGCAGCACCTATGGCCTGGAACAATTTTCCCTTGAAACTGAGAGCTGAACATTCCAATAGAGTTTTCCGAAAAGGACTGAAGATCTATCTGTTTAATTAATACTATCATGATCCTACCGTCAGCTCTCCTGCATCTGTATTCCTCTCTCGTGGTTTTTAGCCTTTTGTTTGTTCTATGTATATGTCAGAGCCCTTAAGCCCTAGGGTCAGTGGTTTTGTGCTATACAAATCGCAAATAAATAAATAAACAAACCCCCTAGTTCTAGGCCTAATAGCAGGCACCCTCCCTTGAGCCAGCTCTGATTCTGTAATCTTCTGCAGTAGCCCTACCACTCCCTACTAAAGAAACAGTAAGACGAATTCAGATCAACCAGACTCTACAAAGAATTCCGCAATTCTGACCTCTCATGCATTTCTCCATGTCTACCGCAACACATATGTGCACGCATAACCCCAGTCAGACCCTTGCACAGGTCTAGCCAGGCTCATCCACATTTTACTTTTGAATGGTCCTACTCAAAAGGATTCAGACAAAATGGGGTGATCAGATCTGCCAAACCAGCAGGTTTTTGCAATGGTCAGCTGAAAAAAAAGGTTCCATCGGGAATAACCTGAGGGAAAGAGCAGACTGCCATCCCACGCTGCCACAAAAACATGTTCCTTATGCCTGGGCGACATCAGAAGGCATGCAACTGAGAGGGGCATGTTTTTTCTAAAATAAGTGAATATCTTTTACACAACTGTCAGCTAGAAATTGCCGGTGCTAGGAATGTATATTTCTTTTACATTTGCAATGCAGGCCAGTGTCTGCTCTGGAACCAGAGGACATTGTTTTGAGCATGGGGACGGTTTTGCTCAAGATGATGTGCACTAGACTAGACATTCTTATGGGGTGTTTGCTGCAGGTGCAACCCCATTTCCTGGGAATAGAAAAAAAATATGTTTAGCACTAGAGACCTATGGGATATAATGGGGGTCATTACGACCCTGACGTTAAGGGTTTAACGGCGCCGTAAAAGGTGCCGGCGCCGTTAAACCCTTAACGCCTGATTACGAGGTCCCTTTGCGGGACCCGACCTTAACGGCTGGTTTTACCAGCCGTTAAAGTAGGGTACCGTAAAGGGACCTCGGTGCTAATTACGGTAACGCAATTTGCGGTACCGTACTTAGCGCCTTCCCCAGTCCCATTGAGCCCTATGGGGCGAAAATGGGAACGGGGAAGGGACATGGTGAAATGGGGAAATACTGCCCCGGTAACTTTGGAATGGGGCGGTAATTCCCCATTCCACCATGGCGGACTCGTTACAACACCGGCACCAACCATGGTGCTAATAGCGCCATGGTTTAGCGCCGGGGTTGTAATGAGGGCCAACGTGTTTGTGTGAGAAATATATATTTTTTTCACTTTCCAGTGCGGATTTGCTTCTCAGTGAAGATAGCAAGTTTACTGGTTCTAGTACAGGGATTGTCTGTGATGTAAGTATTGATTGCTTAATACTAGTGCAGGGGCCTCAGTCTACTCATAGAATAAATACAATTTCTAGCACTGACCAATAATATTGTATTTGTAATAGGTCCTTCGCCATGGAAATGGGAACAGTACTGCTTTTTTAACAGGGGTATTTCCTTTCTGCATAATGGCAGGTTCCAAATGTTACGTCGAGTATGTAGAGGGACGTAAGACTCTGAAGTGACCTGTGCACATTTACAGGTCACCCGAACCGTTTTGGGAATAATTGGAATCTTCTGGGGTCACTTTTGAGAAAGTTCAAGCCTGTCTATTTGTGACTGCCATGATTTTCTTTTTGCAGCCTGTACACCTTTCTTTCTTTCTTTCTTTCTTTCTTTCTTTCTTTCTTTCTTTCTTTCTTTCTTTCTTTCTTTCTTTCTTTCTTTCTTTCTTTTCCTCCCCTAGTAGTGATTTATTTATGTCTTCATCCCACCAAAACTCAAATATCGTTTTTTGTCAATAGAACAAATAATGACTACAGAGATGCCCGCGTGTTTTTTTTATTTTTATTTTATATTCAGTAGTTATTGGTATTTGAAAAATCCTCGCATTAAATTGCCGGATGCTGGTAAAGCAGCTCCTGTTTTCATTTAATTTGCCCTGACACTAAAATAATGTAAATCAAATGTGATGTTAACGTTTAATGTGAATTGGAAACATATTTAAATCACGTGACAGTTGGTTCAGAGGTATTGGTTTACGACTCATATGCTGTGAGTTTAATTAGGAATTTAGAAAATAATTTGCGGCTACCTAAATGAAAATTATCTTTAGAAAAATCTAGGGCCGTTGTTTGGGGAGCCCTTGGGGCGCATACCAACTGCTTTGCTGTCTATCCAGCAGCTTTGCAACTGATGTTAAAAGAGAGGGCCCTTAAACAAGTAGTTTGATCTTCTTTTGTAAGGTCAAAGTTCAAATGAGTCATAACCTAAGAAGGAATGATTTAACTCCATGCGAGCCTCTGTTGCCATTGTAAAGCACACATTCTCTGGCTTGTTGTGTACATGACTAATTTTGCTGTAGTTGAAGACTGGATTTCATTAGTGTCATTCTCACATCCAGCGTATGTAGCACCATAAATACACGCCTTCTTTAAACAACTTTCTAAAAACTGGTCGTTTTAAGACTAAAGTCTGCAGTCTTTTCTGTAAGTCAATATCATGTGATAGGCGGAAAGAAAATGTGTGGTAAAAAAGGAAAGCAAAACATACCCCTCACTCTTTAAACCTGTGTTGTTTTGCTCGTTTCACTTTGTCGCTCTCTCTTTCTCTCTCTCTCTCTCTCTCTCTCTCTCTCTCTCTCTCTCTCTCTCTCTCTCTATATATATATATATTCAGTGAAAAAACTTTGTTAAGGGGACGTTATGGTTCCAAGTAAAACTGAAAAACCCCTGCAATTCGCCAGTTATGGTAAGCTAAGCAACCGTAACTCGCACCACCACCGTGCACTGCTCAGACTAACACCCACGACATCAAAGATGACATCACAAATATCATTGATGACATCACTGATGACATGACATGTGCATTTACCTTTCATCCAAGGGGCTGTGAATGTAATCTTGGCAAAAGAGTATCAGGAATTATTGGGAAATGTGTAATAAACTACATACTTCATTACGCAATGTAGTGTTCTAAAGAACATTCCATTGCGGTGTTCTTTCTAGTACAGGAACCTACTCATACAGAAATGTAGGTATTGGCTGCAGCATACACCAGTGAGGTGCTATATTTGTAATTTTCCAAAGTTATGTAATAAAACGGAGAATGCTTCCTTATCAAACTTTTCCGTACTGTGAAACATGTACTAAGTAGCTAATAATGCATCACTTACTACATATTTCTACTAATATACACAAAACATAAATAGACTACAATGCATACAAATATGGGTCTTATAAATGGAGAGTAAAGTAAGCAAACGAGAGGCAGTATCATTAGCAACTGCATATAATCTACATGATTGTATTCACACACAAAAATGATTGCTGGGTTTCAGGCCTGCTTTTACCCCTATATATGTACGCCATAAGATGCGATTGAATTCTAAAGAAAGTAGTGTAAGAACATGTGAGAATAGCAATATCTATAAATATAATACCTTTTGAAAGTTAAGTTTCTGACTGTGGGCAAATAAAACCACCTGGCCAAGATATGGCAGTGAACAAAAAAGAAGGGGCTAGAAATGTGATGTAATCAGTGATGTCATCACTGATATTTGTGATGTCATCTTTGTGTTAGTCTTAGCAGTGCATGGTGGTGGCATGAGTTATGGTTGCTTAGCTTACCATAACTGGCGAATTTCAGGGGTTTTTCGGTTTTACTTGGAACCATAACGTCCCTTTAACAAAGTTTTTTCACTGAATTTCATAGGTTTTCAGTAGCGCAACTTCACCATAATGTCCCCTTAACAAAGTTTTTTCATTGAATTTCATAGGTTTTTATTAGTGCAACTTAACCATAATGTCTACAAACATCTGGCTTCATTGCAGACCTTCCGGAGAGTGCCACATGACCATATGCTGGCGCGCAGCATAATGACGTGTCCAAGAACCTGTACTCACTTCACAATAAGATCTGTGCTTCGTGGACAGTGTAGAAGTACATTTTCTACTGATGTAGGAACTTGCAACTTCAACATTTCCCTTGCACAGCTCCAACACCTATTCATACTCAGCCATTAACAATCTAGTACACAGTACATACTTTTAGCAAAACTGCTATGTATCTTAAAATGACATCAGCTAAGGCCATCCCTTCTTGCCAAGAGACACTACCATTGCTCTAATCAAGGAGCATGAGAAACACTGCACCCTACCTTAGAAATAACACACCCACAACATTTTTCCCGTCCACCTAGCCCTCCATATTAGTGTTTGGTGCCTCTTCCTTCAGTTCCCTCCCCAACTTTCGTGCTTACCTCTCCTGCCAAAAAAAAGCCATTCAAAAACAAAATAAATGTTCCTTTAGGAACCACCTTTCACAGTTAAAAAATAGAAGTTAAAAAAACCTGCATAGACTCCATCTACTTTATATTTCTAAGTAAAGTACATAGACGCAATAAGATTTTCCAACATTTCCATTTGCATTTTGTGTTATGGTAATGGGAATATTGTGACGTTCATCCTCCGACCCAGGGACTGGAACGGTGGATAAAAGGCCAGCACGCCAAGTTATCAGCCCAATCGAAACCAGAGCGGATAACAAGGTCTCTGGACCATTACCCCCATTCCAGCCCCTAAAATGGGGGATGAATGCCATTAGCAGGCTAGGTTTCCAAAGCGGTAACCCGTGTTACTAAAAAAGAGGATTTTTCATCCGAAGGCGTCCCGGAAAAAAATCCTTTTCCAAGATGCCCACCATGTAAAGGGAAGGCAGGGGTTCCATACAGGGCCCCTCTTTGCTTTCCATGGCAGCCTACAAAAGGCAAAAACAAAACCCTGTGCCCATATTACCACAAGCACAATTTTGCAATGTATCCTAATTTCGAAAAACTTTACCACAAAGCCAGTCCCAGCTGGATGTGGCCACTTTATTCCTATGTTTTGTTCCTTCTGATCATGGCCAGTAGCCACATTGTCAGGATCATGACCTTATACCATGACCTCGACATTCTAGCCACTGCCCATTCCTACAGCATACCCCTCAGTCACTAAAGCTATACAGCTATTTTTTTAACTACATTATGACATTTGCCAAATAAGAAAACACTGCCACATTTGCAAAACCATGCTTTTTGATCATTGCCAATGAGCCTTACGCAAATTTGCTGGAAATCCACCCATGTTTTATTTTTTCAAAACTGTCAAAATAATACACAAATGATTCGCCATATAAGGTGTGCACAAAATCCCAACAAACCTTGTAAACTCATTCAAATTCACGTCAGGTATATTCCACCGATCAGCATTACCCCTCACCTCCCCAAACATTATTTTATAAGTTTCACAAGTGCAACGCTCAGAAAATATTATTGTTCCGAGCGTTCGACAATGTATTTTTGTACATACGTTGATCTATCGCAAACATTTCCAATGTACCGTACCTCATTTTTCCTCTTTTAGAAACATACGAAATGGGACAGCAGGGAGCATCCATCTTGTGCTATTCTTATCCATTGCTGCATCTGCCTAAGGGAAAGTACCCTGACGTCACTAAATCATATGCTCCGACCCTGTCCCTCACATAACCAACCCTCGTGATATTCAACATCTTTCTCGCTGACGTTCCTCTTCAGCGTAGTCAAATGCGCCCATAATCACCTACATGCCTTGATGCAGAACCCAAAAAGCAACACACATCGAGTAACAACATAGCACGTCACAATTCGTAATATTAAACCGGTCTTTAAAAGGAAACAATAACACTTTACAATTTGTAAAGTACTTTTATTTCACAACAAACTCTCAGAGAACATCCGACTATTCCCATATTCAATAAAATTGCAAATTAGTTTCTTTGCTCGTGTTCGAAAATGTAAATCGTGAGACACACGTTGTTCTTTTCCCAAAGACAAAGTGTTCATTTTCGATAAAGGAACCGCTTGGGTCGCACAGTGAATTCCAGGGCATCGGCATAAACTTGGGCCTAGACCACCATAAAAGATGTTATGTTACTCCTAATCGCTACTGCAGCGTACGGACACGTGGGCCCTGGGCAATCGTCCTACAAAACAGTGACGGTGATCCAACCGTTCACGACTACATGCATCTGGAGAATGAAAAATCCATCAGTTGGCATCTGGAATCCATGGCAATCGCAGTACGGCAGCATGTAGCTATTTGAAAACATAACAGAAAATATGTATCAATACCCAACCTTTATTACAATACATCTATTGATTTCTTAATTCGGCATACAATTTAAACTAATGATTAGCACACAAAGCAAACAATCTAAAAAAGACAAAAAAGAACGTGGAAACTGATACACAAATCGATATGGTCATACATGACATTTAAAAAAATATTAGCGTTGAACCTGGGTGAATCTACTGATAGTCTACATGGATTCTGCACTCCCCATAACCACAAAAAAATGACAACCACACAGAAAAATAGTACTACAGTTACATTGCCAAAATTAATGTTCAGATAATAATAAATTAAAGCTTGTTCCGGTGTACAGTCGTCAAAAGGAAACTTACATGATATTCACTGTCTCCATTCTCTTTCTGTAACTCAGACTGCAATGCTCAATGCTCTCGCACCAAAGAATCGTCATGAACTGATTTTACATGTTCCTTACAAACTTTTGGAATGCATAACCTTATCAAATGTTCATTATTCCAAACCTCCTCTCCCTCCATTCTTACTGAATATTCCCTTTCCCTCAAGGTCGAAAAACAAATAACCCTTATATATTCAGTCCCATGCGTAGGCTGCCTTAGCTTGCAACCAAAAAATCAAAGCTGGTGACCTTCACTCAGAATCCAAACACATTCTCACTTTGCAACAACATGGCTCAATGCATTCATGAGAACTGGTACTCGCATACACGTGCAGAGCCGCTGTTTCCATCAAACACTGCAGGTGGCTGCCTCAGATGCCAAACTCTAGGGGGCGCCAGTCTGTCTCCAATATTATTTTAAATACATTGTAACACAAACACATTAGTCCTTCGCCTGTACTTTAAACTCTAGGGGGCACCAGTCTGACTCCAATATTGTTTTAAGTACATTGTAACACAGATACATTAGTCCTTCACCTGTACTTTATGTGCATTCTATTGAGGAACACCTCCAAATGTACGGTATAAATTTTGTGACATAAAAACACAATTTCTTACTTCTTGCTGCCACATCCCATCGCAGCTTCATCAACCCTCATCCTTCCGAGACAGTATTTGATAAGTTTAAAAAGTGCAATGTTCTGTAGTTTTCTATGTTTTTGCGACAATGTCCGCGGACATCAAAACACGGATCAAAGATGGCGGATGCATTGGAACAATCTGACGCACTTCACGCTCTTCACCATCCAATGAGCAAATGCGTCACATGTCCATGGACATGACACACCCGATTAGCCAATCAGTATCTTGTCCGCGGAGCGAACAGGGAAGTGTGACCGTGGAGCGGACATAGATATCACTAATTTTTTTAGACCTACTTTTTGATCGTTTAAAAAAAAGAACTGGACAGATTTTAAACAAATTTGCAAAAGCACACTTTTGGGACCAAACCACTGCTCCTGCCGCAAATTTGGTGAAAATCCGTCCAGCGGTTTGATCTGTAGCCGAATTTTCCCCCATTCAGTCTATGGGAAAAAAATAAATTTTGGGACCCCCCTATAATTTTGCCCCCCTGGACCAAACCTCACCAAACTTTGCAAAACAATTCAGAGTGGGCCATATACTTTTTTTCCAAAGTTTAGTGAGGATTCGTCCAGGGAGAGCAAAGTTATAAGCCGCCCAAAAAGTGCTCTTCTATGGGATTAGCAACTTAACCATAACTACACGGCCACTAACGTGGCCGTGTAATACGGTAGGGACTCTGTAGTTATGGTTAAGTTGCTAATCCCATAGGAAGAGCACTTTTTGGGTGGCTTATAACTTCGCTCTCCCTGGACAAAAAGTATATGGTCCACTCTGAATTATTTTGAAAACTTTGGTGTGTTTGGTCCAGGGGGGGGCAAAGTTATAGGGGGGGTTCCAAAATGTCTTTTTTTTCCCATAGACTGAATGGGGAAAAAACTTTGCTCATGCCTACAGCCCAAACTGCTGGACAGATGTTCACCAAATTTGCAGCAGGAGCAGTGGCTTGGTCCCAAAAGCGTGCTTTTGTAAATTTGGTGAAAATCCGTCCCGTAGTTTTTTTTTAAAATGACCGAAAAGTAGGACACAAAAAATTAGTGATATCTATGTCTGCTCTGTGGACACACTTCCCTATTCGCTCCGCGGAAAGGACACCTATTGTCTAATCGGCTTGCGTCATGTCCGCGGACATGTGACGTGTTCGCTGATTGGCTGGAATGAAGCATGAGGTGCGTCTCCGAACGGGGGCAAAATACAAATTTGGCAAGTGTGTTGGTGTGTAAGAGTGCTTGGGGATGGTGGGGGAGTAAAGATGGGTGAAATGCTGTATTTGTTTAGGTGGCAGGCACCCCTGATGTGTTCATCATGTCCGCGGACATAAAAAAATGCAATGCAGTGGCCCATATAGCCAGTTAAAATGTTTGATTCTATGGGTGTGATCAATGGGTGTGATAGATGCGGTGATTGTGGCCAGGGCATAGAGTCTTGGGTGCATGGCCAAAGGCACCGCAGCATATCACACCCATAGATCACACCCATAGAATCAAACATCTATCAAATATTTTCAAATGTACAGTTTGTGTACTGTTTGATTTGTATAGTTTGTATGCAAAGTTTTGGCTATCTGATGTTATTGAGATTGTAGAGTTTGGTAACAAGCACTGCAGTATAACATATCCATGGAAGTAAACATTCTGTATTGTGGTGTATGGTTAGATGTTTGCTTCAATGGTTGTGTTATGGAGCAGTATTTATGAGTTGTATTTATTGTAATATACTTACTGTTTGATTTTTTGTGATTGGATATATGTTTTTCATGACTTGGGTAACTGGAACAGATATTCTTTTTCAATTTATGTGATAAAAGAAAATATCATGTCAGTGTAGGTAGTTTATAAAGGCATATTACATTGCATAATAGACATTTCTGCTTTATTTCGACCCTCATATTTAGTAGTTTACAAACCAGCTCAGTTTCTGTGTTTGTTGCTTAAATCATTGGGTCTGTGGGGAAAAAAATCCATGTTGGATTAAAAAAAACCTTTTTTTGTTATGGTACAGTACATTTCTTTCTTTGTTTTCAGTGTTTATTTGTTGTTTCTGGCTAATGTTCTATCTGTTGGCTTGTTGCAGATTGTTAGATACCTGTTTTCGAAATTGTAACTGGTTATAGTTTTTTATTTATATTCTCAAGTTGCTGATCTATCTGTTGGGTTGTTGCAGATTCTTGGGGCAGTTAGATACATGTTGGCATATTCTAACTGTTTATTTCTTGTTATATTTTAGGGGTATTGATTTATTTATTTGGTTGTTGCAAAATCTTGGGGCAGTTAGATACCTGTTGGCGAATTCTAACTGTTTATTTCTTCTTATAATTTAGTGGTATTGATTTATCTGTTTGGTTGTTGCAGAATCTTGGGGTAGTTAGATGCCTGTTGCCCTATTCTAACTGTTTATAGTTTTCTAATTGAAGTTTTATTAATGTTTATGCACAAAGTAGTTATTAGTGGTATTGATTTATTTGTTTGGTTGTTGCAAAATCTTGGGGCAGTTAGATAACTGTTGGCGTATTCTAACTGTTTACAGTTTTCTAATTGATGTTTTGTTAATGTTTATGTACAGATTAGTTATTAAATTTTGGTTTTAAGAAGATTAAATAAGCGTTTATAAGATTTGCTGGTAATCTCTGCTTTAGAGTAATGTTACTATCATTACATTCGGACCATCCACACTTCTTTTTTATATATGCAGTGTAGTGGCCTGCATTGGTAGTGGCTCCTGCGTGGTAGGATATACCTATTGTTGTGAAGGTTTTCTTATCAAGTGATATTTGACCATGTGTGAATCCAGTCAGCTTGCAGTTGTTTTTGGTACCATCTGCATTGTAACGTAAAAGCATTAGTATTATGTATTTACTATGTGTTTGTATTTGTAAGCTGGAGCGATTATCTGAATTGCAGGCAGTACATAATCTGCCATGGTTTGCATTTTGTACAAGTTGCTGAAATGGAACGGATTCACAGTTAGGTATGGATACATACACGAAGCGTTCATTAGGGATTTGTTCCTGTGCCACATTGTTGCAGAAAGTGCATGTATGTTTCCACATATATAAAATCTGGAAGATTTCATTTATATGTATGTTTTTGTTTTCCAGTACTTGTAGTAAGTACAGTAGAATTTCTTGTGGATCTTATTGTGAGTTTATAGTGAATTTCACAATTCCAGCACAGTAGTCCAATTCTTGTCTTATTCCATGAACACTTTATGTGTTGTAAGGATTGTTGCTTGCATTTCTTAGAAGGACTAACATTTGCAAACACAATTGGTCTGTATTGTGTAGGTAAATGTTGTCAACAATTGGTGGCAATTGGAATAGAATATATATTGCTACATTTGTGTAGCAATTTACACCAGTTATATTTGACAATGTGAATGGACCAGATTGTTCTGTGTCCAAGTCATTTCTTCGGAGTGTGTGTTGCTTCTTTGAAGAAGTACCTGAGTTACGTTTAGTAGTAGATTTTTCTTTGGTTGTAATAATTGATGAAGTATTAGCTTCTTTTACTCTGTTTGGAGGATTTGCAGTGAGAACCTGTTGCATTTCTGTTTGAAGTAGTTTTCTTTTACAACGTTTTGCATTTTGTGGAACAGGATATGTTTTTAGATGGGGGTGTATGGTGAACGTAGTCTATTGTATTCTAAAATGCACGGAATATCAGCGTTTACTTTACTTGCATCAAAGTTGATTAGAAATAGACCGTCAAGTGTACCTAAGCGTGATAGTGCTACATAGCTCATGCCTTCTTTAAAGACTGTGTTCCCAATATCTATCAATGCTTTATCTATGGTAAGACCTTGTGATTTGTGAATGGTGACTGTGTATGCTAGAGTTAGAGAAAATTGTTCTCTGCGTACATACATGCCTTTGAAAAGAAGGAATCGAGCTGTTGAGTGTCGTATCCTTTTTACTTCTGATAGTTTGTCAAAGAGAATATTGACAAACTGAATGTTGTTGTCACGTGGATATGTTTGAAAGCGAACAACTGTACCAAGTGCTCCATTAACTATTCCTTGCTCCACGTCAAGGTTACATTTAAGCATTACTCTACAGTTTAAAGATCATTTTAATATTTTCTCCAAACCAGCTGTGTTGGAGATAGAGTTTTCTAAGGTATTTAGTCTTGTTGTGGCTTGTTGACACATGGGTAGTGTCATACCATGTAGGTCCAGTTTGTCTGTGGAGCAAATTTCAATTATTGTTTGCATTTCTTTTTTCAACATTGTTTCATTGAATTTGGAACAGCTTGCAAGAGTTGGCATCAAGGACATACAATTGACATTTTTGTGTGCTAATATTTCCATGACATTAGTAGCACATGAGTTATGACCATAAAGTGCATGGATGTGCCAGGTTTCTAATATTGCTTGTGCTTCTTGAGATAGTACACCAACTCTAATATTTTTTAAAATGTTGGCATAGGTGAGGTCTGCAGACTGGTGCATGTTTTCTGTTAATTCTCTGTATTGGAAATTTTGCCAAAGGTTAACATTTCCTATGCTGCCAACAGTTTTACGGCAGAGTTTGTGTCCTAAGGTTTTAAAAATAGGTTCACCTTTCACTGGTGTCAATTGAATAAGATCTCCGAGAACAATAATATGTTTTCCTCCAAAGAGCTCTTCGTAATTTGTTTGGAGTACTTCTTGTAATCTGAGGTGAATCAAAGCCAACATTAGGTTGGAGATCAGGCTCACTTCATCTATTAGTAAGATTTTAATTTGTTTTAACACTCTGCGTAGTTCCATTTTAGCTTCTGTAGAACGTTTGTAATATTCTAATTTGTTTTTGTGTTCTACTGGAAGGAGTAGTAATCGGTGTAAAGTGACACCGCCTATGTTGTAGGCAGCTAAACCTGCGGGGGCAGTTACAACAGCTGACAGTTTGTTGTTTGTCAATTATTGAAGGAACTTGCTGATGATTTTGATTAAGAATGTTTTGCCTGAACCAGCTTGACCACTGACGTATAGTAGTATTTACTTTATTTTCATGTTGTACACCATGTGCAATTTCTTTTGTTACTTCTTGAAAAATACTGCGCTGCTCATTGTTCAGTTTTGATTGCAGTACAGTTAAATCTTCTGTATCTTCTTCATGGAGAGACAAGGTGTTTTCTACTTCTGTCATAGACAATTCTGCCTCATTTGCTATTAGTGGCTGTCCCAGTGGTTCTTGACTTCCTGTTAAAGAAGGTTGACTACTGTCGGGAGTGTCCTTATCTAGTTGGGCCTGGAGTTCTTCTTTGTGTTGCTGTTCATTGTGCAACATTGTTTTGTACTGTGTAAAGTTTACTTCGGTTATAGTGCTTTTGTTTGCTTTGAAAGCGTCTTCATAGGAGTCATAGATATCTAGTAACCCTACTTCTTTTCTCCATGGTTTAAAAAGTTGTAGCAGGGACATGTAACATAGTTATTTATGTTGAGGAGTTTTTAGTGGCAATTTGATATGATTAATTAAGCTTTGTTTGGTAAGTTTCACTAAGCTGCCTTCACAATTTGTCACTCTGTATCTACCTTTATTTTCATCGGGTTTTATATTATTTTTGTATGTGAAGTTTTGGGCTATGTGGTATAGACACATGGTTTCCAAAGTGGTACTTCTGTTTGGGAAGTATGTGTCTAGTAAATTATTTTTCAAAATGTCTTGGCTGTTAGGATCATTTTTGGCTATTGTTTCTATGTCGTCGTATGATTTGAGAACTCTTTTTCTAGATTTAGCAGGACCAAGACTTAGCCATACCATATTTTCAGATTTTCCATACAAGGCAGAACCGGTTAAACGATCTGCAGCCTCATAGAAGACACATTCTCTATGAGAGAGCAATATTATGCCTACGCTGTACAATTTCTGAGACAGTGTTTTGTCCAATGATAGGTCATCCCAGAGGGCTTAAAGCTCTGTTTTTTCTGCTTTTGTTAAGTAGGCTGTAACATATCGTGCAACTGCAGTGGAATTGTCTGCAATGTACTGCACATCTATGTTTGCATTCCATAAGAGGGCAATGATTACTTCGTAATCATTGATATATTTTGCTTCTTCTGTTCATTTTATGTAATATGTGTTCTTAGGTGATTTACCTTTGACACTATGTCTAACTGAAGACATGAAGTTGTTTACTTCACCTGTTTCTGTAACTGATCTAGGGAAACCAAAGCAGCATTTGGTGTAGTATTTCCCTTTGTTTTTGTGTTTGCAATGACAATATTTCCCACATTTGTGTCTTTGAAATTGTACAATGTGTGCATGAAGATCACTTTTTGTTGCTTCTGATGGAATTTCACAAGTGACAATTTTTTTTCGATAAACTGTAAAACAGTGGCATCACTGTCTTGACCAAATTTAGGAGCATCTTTAATCCATAAAAGCATGTGGATATGTGGTGCTCCTCTGGCTTGGTATTCTTTTCTCCAAAAGAAGTGTTGCACTTCTCCGAATGGGAGGAACAGTTTTATTACAAATAAAGTGTAGCATAGCAATGAAGCGGTGATGGAAATATCTTGAAACATTAACAGGATCTAGAGAGCAAAGTTCTCCAGTTGTTAGTATATCTGTTTGTTTTGTTTTTGTTTGATATGCGTAGGAAATCATGTAAATCTTCCCATGCATATTCTGCACAACTTAATGTAACAAACCAAGTGGGCGGGCCAAGGTTTCATATCATACAACATACATCTCCATGACGTCGGATCCAGTACTCTTTAGTACCACGCATGTTTGTTAACAGATTTGTAATTATTACATTTCCTCCGCGAAATTCAGTGGCCAACTCCCCCGCGGCTTCCCTACGAAGGAAAGCGCACTCACAGGCTCCCTTCTGGAACCGATACAGGTTACCATAGTGCTTGTTTACACGCTGGCGTGTACCATGTCAGCTGACACGTTGCAGGCATGAGGAACGTGTATCAAAACCACACTCCCTGTACTTTAAAAGCACCGTTACTCGTACAGCTCATTGCTGCTAATTGTAGCGTTACTTTCCTTGCGGTTACGCTCCGTACTCCTTCTGACCTCCTGTCAGTACTTAAATTGATCTCCTGGTTCCGGACGTTCGTTTACCTCCTTAGACTGTGTTTTGGATACTCCTTTTGGCTTTGTCTATGCTTGCTCCGTTACTGACCCGTACTCCTTCACAGACTGCCTGCCTTTCTCCCCAGTGATCTCCTGCTTCCATGGCTTGCTAGGTACGCTATTGGTTGTCCTCTGCTCTCGCCCACTGTCTCCTTGTTATTATTTGAGCCCTCTAGAACACCTCAGGTGCTCAACCACCTGCCTACAGTAAACCTATCCCAACAGCTTATTTGGGAATTTCCTGACAGCTCCCCTTTGCTGAACTGATTCAGGCATAGACCACTTCTCTGCCGGGGTACCAACTTTATTTTTCTATTTCCTGTCAGAGTTGATTGGTGCATCTTCTGGGACTACGGCATTCTTCACTGAACCACTCTCCAAGTGCATATAGTGATACTTTCCTGTGCATGCACAAACCCGTCACTAGTGCGACCCTCATGCTGCTCGGGTTTACATTCCTGTACTAACCTGCCCTTTTTTTATTTTATCCTATCATTGTTCCCCTCCAGTTGGACTCCATCAATTCCTGCCAACTCTCCCTTCAGGTCTGTGTCTGATTTACTTATCCATTTGGGAAGGCCTAGCTAACTACATTGATGTGTAGGGTAATAGTTCTATTTCTTCTTAAAGGTGCATTCCTATATCAGATTCCACTCCAATCCCTGTCTAGATATTCCTTTAGTGTTATTGTCTTCTTACCTTCTTTTCTTATTTTGACCCTTCTAACCATCTATGTATTTCCTTGCAGCATTGGTTTGGCGGTGTGTGTTCTCCGCGCTCTTTTAGGCAATTGGCAACTCTGCCCATTTGGATTGAAACAGCAGAGAGGCACATCGTAGAAAATAGCCCTTCTTTTGAGGAAGCCTGAATCTTAGAATTCAGGGGAGTCGGAATACCAGAGGCTGTCTCGTGAATTTCTGTAGAAACTGCCATCTCCAAGGTCGCCTATCCACAGTCAGTGATCGGCTTATGCAGCAGTGAGTAACAGTAATGTTTGATTGGAAAACCTCATCTTTCTCTTGCACTTTTTGTAGTATTTATGTAGCTGACATATTTTGAAAGTGGGTACCTGATTTCAATGTGTGTGCAACTCCGTAACATACAGTTGCTAGTTCACTTTCAAAGAGTAGGTGGAATATGTATTCCACATTTTGTCTAAATCTGGGATCTTCAGAATACATTCGTAATGAGCGGCATTCTGATGCTGTTATCTGAATGGGTCTATCATCGTACCTTCCTCCTTTCCCAGTAGGAAAGAGCAGAAGAAAAGCATGTGCTTCTATACTTTTTTCCCATATGCTGATATGCTTTAACTTCCCCACTGTGAACGCTAGTGAACGCTAGAGGCAAGATGCATCAAGATTTCCAGTAGGGAGTGTCGGAGTGTCAGAAGTGGCCTCTGTGAGTCTGTGAGTCGTGGTGGAGTTGCGGCTTGACTCGGTGCGGGACATGCCTCCTTGCACATCCTTGCGCTTCTCCACGCCAGAGGGTCCTTTCCTCTGTTTCCTGGTCTGACACGTGCGGATGTGCCGGAGCTGCAAGCTGTGAGCCGAGAGCCGAGGGCTGAGGGGGCAGGTGACGAGAGAAAGAGCCTCCATCAGCTCCATCAGTCCCACCTCGGCAGGCCCTGCGTTGGAGTGCCCTAGAGAACTGGAGGGCATATGAGGGCATACGAGTGCTATCTCCCTACAGTGCCGGCCACCCAATAGTGGGGGAGTATGAGAGTGCAACGGGTGTGCAACAGGTGAGTTGAGGAGAGTTTCCTGCCACCTATCTTCTGCCTCCTGCCACCTGCCCCCTGCTTGAAGAGTGGAGACCAGTGGTGGGTAAGGTGCCTGTGAGGGGAGTGCCAATAGAAAGATCTACCCGGGGAACCTTTTTTTTCCGTGGATCTATCCAGAGCTGCTCTCCGATTCACACGTTTTTTTATCTCCCAGCAAGCTTTTTGTTACTCATTGCTGGGAGGGGCTACTTAATTGTGCTCATCCCTGATGAAGGGGTGTCCTAGCTCCAACTTGACTAGACTCACCCGAGAGGAACAGGTGACCCAGGATGCGCATATCCCTCAAATCCCTAAAATCGGGTATGCCGGAACGGAGCCCACTAAAGAGTATGAATACCGGGGGCGCCAGAAAACAGGGTCATACTGGCTTGTCTTGTTCCACCCCGAGGCAGAGAGGCTCATGAGACCCGGCACCGGGGAACACTGATATACGTAAATTCTGCAATGGGTCTCTATCTGCCTTTCAGGCTCAGTCTGGGTCCACGACACCTAAACCTACGGAGAAGGATGGTGGTGAGTGTGGTAACCTAGCTGGCCCGAATTACAGATTAAATGATAACCCAGTCGATTTGCAAACACATGACCAACTGTTGAAGCCACTCACTGAGTTCCCGCCGAAGGATTCCTCCATATCAGATACAGCCCTATTGGAATCAATACCGGCAACTGGTGCCCTGGCAACCGGCTACTGCAAACCCTCTAACCTCGAGGGACAGAAAGTGGAACTTGTTGTGATAGACTTGGAGGCAAACGACTCTGTATTCTCAAATAACCTACTCCCTGAGAACTTATCAGCCTCCCCGGTGATGTTCTCAGAGAGTTCTATAAGTGAAGCCCATTCCAGGAGTGAGGAACAAGGTCAGGCAAATGAGTCAGCAATGTCAGTAAGAGACCCTAATACCATCAATGATGAACAATAAGTGTCAACTCAGTCAAACCATAATCAGAGTATGAATATGTCGGTGGTAGTGTGCAGTCAGAAAATGGCTGGGGGATCGCTTTACAGGCTATGAACCTTGCTTTAGCCACAATGTCAAGTTAAACCTCCAGAGTAAATGTATGGAAAAAATTATGAAAGGGCAAGTCCTGAATTAGGCTGCCTTAACCAAAATTTGGGACTTCTCGGTTACTGCAAGGGAACTGAAGCCACAAGTAATCTCTGCAGCGATTCAAACTGACACGCCTACCGAGTGTAACACAGGAGAGAATCATGTTAGAAATCTGACCTTAAAATCAAATGTGGTTGAATCAGTGACTCCGTACTTTGATGATGTTATATATCTATCCACGAGAGGGGGAGGTGGGCAGTTGGCTCAAGGGGAAGATAGCTTAAAAATGTTAAAATCACCCACTGAGGAAATTCAGGGGGAACAGCCAAAAGCTAAAACGCCTGAAGTAGATATATCCCCCGACAAACAAAAAAGCAAGCGAGGAAAACAGACCCCAAAAATACCAGAGAAAAAATTACCAAAAAACCAGCAGACCCCTAAGACGATAGGAAAATCGTCAGTCAAACATTTTGTTAAGGTAATTTCACTCCCCAAGCGCACTACCATAGCTGCATCCGAGGCCATTAAACAAAAATACTTAGCCCGAGCCCTTGTTATAAAAATGGGATCTTACATTTTCGCCCCCTTCAAGCCTTGGACTACCCACCCTTAGACGATCTAGTGGGGGAGATGGCAATCTCGGATAACGGTATAGAAGAACCCAACTCGGGCAATCCCCCCCTTAAATCTTTGTCAGAGTTGGAAGCCAAGGTTCTGGCCCTTAGTGTACACCGCGCAGAGATCAGGAAAGCGGTAGATGCCTAGATGGCGAAAGCTTCACACGCTACACTATTGCCACCTGATAAACCGAGCTTGGTGAGTGCAATCTAAAAGACCGTCAATGGGCAAAGTAAATTGGCCTTGGAAAGAGCTGTGGGTGCTGAGCCATTTCAACCGCGGAATTTGAGTTTAGAAAAAGTAAGTCAGGCTAGAGCCCCCCACAGCCCTGAAAGGGCAGTGGAACCAAATTACCCCCAAGTGATTGGCCTGGCAGATCAACCCCAAGGAAATATTGCCCAGAAAGACAATATTGGGGATCTGACACAAATAACGGGGCCGATCATTTCTTTGATTGAAAGTGTCCTTAAGAGACTGCAGGGTCCTCAAGCTCATATAGAAGAAAAGCCCATGCAGGCTAGGGGAAAGCAAATGAAAAATACCCAACTTAAACCGCCTATGAAAAATCTGCCTACATCGTTTCCCTTAAGGTTATCATGCAGAAGTCCCCCTTGCACGCAGTATGATCTTAATAGGAGGGCTGTGATGGCTATCTTCTCAGAAATCCATCAACTACAGGATATAGTCTCATCGGACTTATCATTAGTGGAGTTTCCTGTGCGCGCCAATTTGAATTCAGTAATTTTGTGGTTCAAATCAAGAGTGGTACAAAATGTAACCTGGCAGGACAAGGATAAGTTGTTTGCACTGGGATTTGTGGTTGGGCCGCTATTGAACACACCAAACGAGGGCCTGCCCCATGGTTCGAGGTCTAAGGCCACTGGACCGAACTAGTGTGAGGATGGGGGGAGGGAGGAGTTGTTGTCAATGGTAAGCTGGAACACCAGAGGTTTTTCCCACCTCATAAACAACGACCAGGAAGAGTTGTGTAAATGTGACATTGTATTCTTACAAGAGACGTGGCTCACACATGTCCCAATATGGGATAATTATGACCTACACCTAAATCCGGCAGTGAAACCTCAAATGGGACGCCCAATGTCAGGACTGTTGATAGCCGTGAAAAGGGACAGAGGCCTAAACTCTGAGCTTTGGGCCATTCCAAATAGCTATATGTTGTTGGCAAAATTAACGGCTGGGATAGAGGTTTATGCTCTTGTGAATATTTACTGGAACCCCGTCACCATGTCGGATGATGCCTTTTTTAAAGATCTAAATAATATTCTAGATCTCGTGGTGTTGGACCCAAAGATAAGGGGAATTATAGTGGCGGGCGATTTAAATCTAAACTGTTTGAGTATGGCGGGTAACAAAAATAAAAACAGAAGGAAAAGATGGGACTCCCTCATTAAGGACAGAAGTTTGATACTCCTTTATGGTGCGTTCCCATCTGATATACCTCCGGCCCCGACATGGCAAAAAGGAGACAGTAAATCGGTTATTGATTATATCTATGTAAGCATGGATCTCTGGACTGCGGTATTGAACTTTTGTTTGTCAAAAACAGAGGAGAGCGACCATAATAAACTGGAAACCCAATGGAGATGGGATCCGCTAAAGGGCTCAAAAGTAGATAAATATAAGGGCTCAGTCTGTACAGTCTATGCAGGGGGGGGGGAACTACGATGGTCAGAGAATGATGTAACTACCTTTGATTGTTTGTTAGAGAAAGGCCACCATGACTACACCGTATTGCTTAGAAACGGGTTGAACGAACATCCAGATTTAATACAAATGCCCCGAAAACAAAGCACCGAATCGAAGCAATCATCGCTACATCTTCATGTCTTTGATAAAGATGTAAAAAAAATGAAATCAGGACTCCATTATGAACTAAGAGTAGCCCTTAATGCACCTCTCCAGATCAGGAAAACAATGATTATGAGAGCAAAAACAGGGTATAGAAATTGGGGCAGAAGACATCAAGCGATCCTGTATCAGGAGGATGGGGCCAGCATGCTGAAAACCTGAGCAAGTAAGAACATAGCGAAAATGTGGTCAACTATAAATCATGCAACCACAGGTTTCCAGATAAGCTTACAGGTGAATGGAGTGTCTACCCAGAAATGGATTGATTACTTCTCCCTTCTTTATGCCTGCCCCTCCCCTACGATCATTAGTGAAGTCACCAGGCCCTTGGCACCCTTTCATCTAGCATTTGATTTAGATGATATTATATATCTGATTGTTACTGCCTCTAACTCAAAAGCTTGTGGTTCTGACGGTCTGTCAAACTTCGAATTAAAAAAAATCCCTAAAACATGGGCGACAGTCCTTTATAAAATCTTCAAGACCATAATGCATTGCAGTGTCTCCCAAGCTTGTGGACACAAGCAATAAATATCCCCATTTATAAAAAAGGAGATAGACTGGAACTGAGCAGCTATAGGCCAATCTCTCTGCTCGATGTCCCGGGAAAATTATATTGTCGGCTAATTCTGAAGGAACTGCAAGCTTGGGTTTCATAAACAAAACTGGTCGATCCATTACAATCCGGCTTTGTAAAGGGTCTAGGAACAATTCCTAATATCATGATACTCAATCTCCTCCAGGCACAGCAGCTAGAGAGGTCTCAACCTCTATATATGGGCTTTATAGATTTCAAGGCAGCATTTGATTCTGTGGATCGCGTTCTGCTGTTTAACAAATTGAAAGCGTATGCGTGCCTGATATCCCTACTGTCCCTGATCATCTTGTTCCACTCTAATACATCAATGCGGGTTTGTATGAGCTTAGATGGGAAGCTGTCTCCAGAAATTGAAACATCACGTGGCTTGAACAGGGCTGTGCGTTGGCTGCATTCTTGTTTAACTTTTTCATTTTAGATCTTGGAAATTAATTTTTGCATTGTACTTGTTGTACGCAGATGACCTCGTCCTCTTGTCCCAGACCCCACAAGGTTTACAGCGGTTGCTCGTAAGGCTAGGGGAATACGCCCGCGAAAATAGATTGGTAATTAATGTAAGTAAATCACAAGTAATTGCCTGTCCCCCCAAGTGGGGAAGTAAAAGGAGCCCCCCCCCTTACACACACATGGTCGATACAAGACATCAAGTTGTAAAAGGTGCCGGAATACAAATATTTTGGGATAGAAATCTCAAACAGGCAACCCAAGGGCGACATAGGAACAATGGTACAGAGAAAGTTACTCCAATTGACCTCACAGTCCAGAAACATCATAAAAAAAATTGGTAAATTCTCCCTGAAACATGCAATAGATTTTTACAAAATGAAAGTCGCCCCGATTGTATTGTATGGTGTGGAGAGTATGGTGTTAGACAAAGGCTCAGCCTGGGAGGCCTTAGAGGCCAAGTATTGGA
This sequence comes from Ambystoma mexicanum, assembly GCF_040938575.1. NCBI lineage: Eukaryota > Metazoa > Chordata > Amphibia > Caudata > Ambystomatidae > Ambystoma > Ambystoma mexicanum. The sequence continues at coordinate 401,012,597 of NC_090922.1, forward strand.
AGGCTATCTTAGGCTTACCTAAAGCGACCCCGATCGCTATGGTGAGATATGAGTTGGGGTTGGTGCCTCTGTATGCACAGGCAAGGTGGAGACAGTGTGCCCAGCTACGGAAGTGCCTGCTGGGTATAAATAGTGGGTCAATTCTAGAGGTCTTAGCCTCGGCCTTGCTAAAATCATGTAATGCATACCCAAGTAAATGGCGGAAGTGTGTATTTAGCCATATGAGTGAGGCAAATGTAACAATAGAGCTGTTACTTCAGAACCCTGACCATGCCAAAGTAAAATTCTATCATGCCGATTGGGCGGGGACTCTAGCGAAGTGCTCGCTTTATAAAGATTTCAACGTTTGGGTGTTTGGTTTCAAGCCTTATGGTATCATTGCTCAGTACCTGCTGAAATGTCCATCTCCAGCTATACGATCCAAATTCCAACGGTTTAGATTTAATCTATGGGGTACGAGAGATGAATTATCTAGACGGAAACCGATCCCGCAGGAACAGAACTATTGCAGATATTGCATTGATGTACAGCAAAAAGAAAATCTGCAACATCTGCTAGTGGATTGTCCGTCTTTAATGTTGGTGAGAGAAAGATACTTTCTGAACATTATCACCTTTCACACATGCACTTCAAGTGACTACAAATGGCAAATTATGTTTTCTACCTCAAGAGAAAAAGTACAGATCGCCATTGTCCAATACTTAAGAATGGTTTTTCCTGTTGTAGCTGCCTCAAATTAATTGTGTATTAGTTCCCATTGGTTCATGAGAGGCATTGTGCTTGGTCATTTTAAGAAATGTAAAGCATTTTTGTTTTTATTCATTGTTTGTGTATAATATTTTTATCTTTTGTACCCCTGGTATTTTATTTTCTTTTCTCCTTTTTGTTGCTTTTACTGCTTCTGTATAATTGTGTATTTTCGTATATATTTGAAAAGTTGTGTATCAACTAAATCAAATTAAATAAAAAAAAAATATGCTGATTGATGATCCTTTGGTTTGTCACATTTGGTATGTTTCTAGTGCATCATGAATTGTATAATGTTCTAAAATATTGGATACTGTAGCAGGATCTAGAAGTACTAATTGGCCAGTTTCTGGTGACTCTTGAATTATTTCTGTGGTTTCCCTCAAGTTTTCTTCAATATTCATTTATTTGTAGTATTCATTATTGTCTTTTAGACATTGCAAGGCTTGTCTAACTTTATGTAAGTCTACGAGTTGTTGCCACATTTTTTTGTCTTTTGTAGGTACACCATTTACTAAGACAATTAAAGATTGCTCTATTGGATGTTGTTCTCCTAGAGTGTGCACATTGTCTTTCAGATCTAATGGTAAATAAACTACTTTGCCACAAATGCATTTCACTAATTCAGAGGGAGGTAATTTTGCTGTTTTTGGTTGAAGGTGTATTATTGCTTGAAGCGGGTGCACTGTTTCAATTATGATACTCTCATATAAATTGAGTTGTTGCAGGGGTTTTGGTAGTGGGAATAATTCCAAGTTATTTGTGATAGCACGTGAAGGAGTTTGGTTGTTGTCAAGTTTTGTAGTGCAGTAAGTGAAAAGTATTAAGGGGTCAGATATTTTGTATTTGTTTTCTGCTATAAGGTAGGGAGCTAATTCAAACCATTTGGAATCTTCATTGTCTTCTATTTTGTATGTTACGTCAACAGTTTTTGTGTTACTTTTATAAAAAGTTCTGCGGCAACACACACACCCATGGTTTGGTACTTCAGCAGATGTAGTTTTAAATGTTAGTATTTATTTTTTGTACGTGTGTAGTAGAAGGTTGCCATCTGTACAATTGTTGCTAGTCTGTTGTAAAGTTATTGCATTTTGTAAGTGGCTTTCACTTCCAAAATATTTTCTCTGGACATGCTCTATTTCTTCGAATAGGTCTTTTTGGCTGTACCATGTAGAAGATTGTTATTTAAATTGGCTAGTGCGAAAGCAGGACTTTTAGCATAGTACAGTTTATAGACTAGATTTCTTATAGTTGAATGATGTGTTAATATTATGTTGATATGATGGAAGGTGCTTTTGCAAATAGGTCCTGAAATGCAGGCTAATGAATGTCCTTGTACTCTTGTGTATTTACGCACTGGATAGGTATCTATATTTTGTAGTAGTTTCATTTTGATTTTGTCTTTGCCTTTCACATACTGATTGAGGAACTGGTGTAAAGATTTGAAAGATTTTTTGGCAATGTTACACATTGACATGCACGGACATTTGTATATTTGATGTTCTGGTTCAGTCGAAAGGAGAGGTGATACTTAATTTTCTGGGGATATTTTTGTAAGCAGTATTTCTTGTTGCATTATGGTATTATTAAGTTTTTCATACCCTCGTCCACTGCTATGTATGGCAATTGTGTTTGTTTGCTTTTGTTTGTATGCTTCTTCATTGAAATATGGTTCTGTGCTCGTGGTGTGACTCCATTCACCTCCACACATATTTAAGAAGTTATTTTGGTTGACATTCCGTTTATTGAGAAGTCTTTTTTGTAATTTAGTAGGTAGTTTAATTAGTGGTTTCATTCTGTTTAACACTAAAATAAATAACTTCTTTTTGAGAAGGATTGCACAGTGTACGAGAGCTTCTAAGATTAATTTTCTATGGTAGGTTTTAAGGGTTGTGCATGATTTTTCACCTGTTTTTATAAGATTCTGAAGGACTCTCTGCCGGAACATTTTTTCTAAAATACTTCTTTTTTTGGTATGGTTACTTGCCACTACATCAAAATTAATAGGAGCAGTGTTAGCCGTAGTGGTAGCTGAACTCTTGTTAATCACTTTCTGTTTCGTTTTAAATTTTTAAAGAGAAGGGGAAGTTTTTGTACTGGAAGCTTGTTTTGTTTCGCTTAATGACTCTATTAGATCTTTTGTTTGAACTTTTTGTAGAAATTTGGCTAGTGATGGATGCTTATTTTGGACACTTTTATTTTCATTTGCTCTATTTCTTCGTTTCTTTCTACGGACTTGCTATTTGGTAGGCATTCTTTGGGGTCTGTTGAAAAAAAAGAAGGTATGGGTTTGGCTGTTCTGCAATGTATGTGTGCTGTGTGCATGAGTGTCTGAGTATGATGTTAAGGATGCAAATGGTGGTGTGTCATTGTGCATTGGACAGCTATAACTAGTTGGAAAGGCTATTCTTGTACTTGTGTGTTAGTATCCTGGGGTTCAGATGACAGCAGAAAGTAAGCTAGTGGTGAGGAGAAGCACTAATAGTAAATCTAATGGTATAGAATTAAAACAGTCCTTTGTTCTGCAATACTAACATTCTAGTGGCTAGTTATGTCATTTGTGCTCCGAAAAACGGGGATTTATGCGCAAATCCCAGTTTAAAAAATGGGGATTTGTGGGCAGAATGGTACACAAATCTCTGTTTTTTGGTGTACAAATTCCATGAATCAACCCCACAGTTTGTTTCAGTAACAGTAAGAATATGATGGTAGCATTGTACTTACTTTTTTTGTTTGGAATGAGCAGATTTATTCTGAGTTGTTGTTTGTACTTCATATGCTGCTGCTTTTCAGGAGAGTGGTCTTCACTGCAATTGTAAAAGAGAGAAGTTAGTAATTTTGTGTGTTTATAGCACTAATGTTAATTTAAATGTTGATTTTTATGTTTTTGTTGTAGTATTCTTGTTTGATAACTGAACATAGTGTGTGCATGCAGTTCCCTTTGACTATGTGGAGCCTTTATATTTTACTTACAATATGTTAGTTCAACATGCTTTGTAAATGAGTAGAATACTAAGTATATGAAAATCACTTGGTTTCTTAGGGCTGTGTTATTGCATGTTTGGAGATAGAAGAAACAATGATGTACTTGTTTTGCAATTTTTGTAAGGTAAATGGCCGAAACTGTATAGAAAAGCATAGAATGTGAAGGTGTGGGTAATAAAGCAGAAGGATGTGATGTACAGGGTGTGGTGTTATTTCAGCTGTGAGCTTTACAATGATAGTGTCTATCTGTGTGAGTGTATAAAGATGCATGAACTTATCCTGGCTGTGTGTAATTTCATAATACACTACTAAGTGTTTTTCTTTAATTATACTGTTATTTCTCCCATCTTTTAATATTATAATTCTTTAAATAGTTGTGTGTGTAAAAAAATGTATTTAGATAGCAGACAGGTTTGGAAGTGACAGTTGATTATAGCAGATGGGAAAAATAATAGTAAGTTAATTTTATAAGTTATACAGGTTAAGTGGCAGTTACTTTGTTTATATGCATATATAAGAGTTGTATATGTACTGTGCATAAAATATGGATACCTGTGGTTTGTATTCATGCATGTGGATATGCATACAGCTGCAAGTAGAAATCTTGGAGACTTGTAAAGTAGTTTTTGTAGTAGGTGCTTTCCAGTGATATGAGACTTGTACTCAGAGTGATCAACAATACATTTGAAGTGCTGAACTATGATGATGGAGTTAGATGTAGAGGTCTTGGATGTGATTAGTGGATGGTTGTGTGACTGCTTAGCTGTATCCAATGAGGGAATGGCACAGAGAGTGAAATGGAAAGGGTAGAAGGGCTGTCCAAAAGTTACACGGTCCGCGGACACCGCGGCTGTCCGCGGCCAGGGCGTGCCACATCCAGGGTTTTCCAGCAAATCCAGCATGGAAAGGGGACTGTAGGGATTAGCCAATCAGGTGTTGAGGTTGTGGATTGAAAGAGGTTGTGTGTAGTGAAGATAGTAGAGGTGGAGAAAGTCAGGGTGTTGGTGCTTGGAGATATGTTTGTGCAGCGGTATGCTCAATGCAGGCATTTGGCAAACAATTGTGATGTTAAAGGAGTGGAGGTGGTGTGGAGCACTGTGCCTGATTGCAATGTACAGGAAATTGTACATGTTTGTGAAGATATGGGCAGGATGAACAGTCCCCATGTAGTAGTTTTGCACTGTGGTGCTTTCCATTTGGGCTATGTCAGTGCCCCTACTTTGTTGGCAGATTTGGAACACTTGGTTCAAGCAGTAATGAACATTCTTCCAAATGGCAAACTTATTTTTTCTGGATTAGTACCTAGGGCAATATGGGACAATTGTCCTCAGCAAAACATTGCTAGGTGTGCAATCAACTGAGAATTGTGTGCTTTCATGGTTAGAGCTGGTATGTTTTTCTGTAATAATGAGAATATTGATTCCAGTAATGCTGTTTATTTTAAAGAAGATGGCATTTCTTTATCTTTTATGGGAAATGCCATGCTGTTCTGGAATGTAGGGGTTGCTTTGGAGAAGGTTATGTGAAGATTTTAGGAGTAAACTAAGTAAAAAAAAAAGAAAAAAAATACAAAATAACAGGTGTCTGTCAAGCATCTGCAAAAAAACCAACAAAAAAAAGAAAACGGCTCTTTTCAGAGCCAATCTCAAAGGGGAAATGGGGCACACCATTTACATTTACATTCACCATGCTCAGATTTTCGATATGTTCGCGGACTTGGCGGTTGTCCGACTACATCGCGTATTACATACAGGGATTTTGGGGTGGAGAGATATGCAAATGAGTAGAGCAAGGTATTGGTCAATAAGGTTTACTGGGTGTGTTGTGTAAGGAGAGAGTTTGTTAGAAAGTATTTTTTTTTCAGAGGAGAACATATAGCTATGTCTCTGTTTCAGAAAACAGATTATCTGGATTTTGGGAGACTCATGGATACATTGGTTGGAGGTGCATGCAGAATGCTCTGGAGTAGCTGCAGATCTTGGATTCCCTTATGTGGAAGTGCATTGGCATGGAGTGCGTGGAATGAAGTGGCTGGACTTGGTACCTCTCTGTGCTACTTTGGAGACACAGCATCATCCAGCATCATCCAGACATAATTATAATTCATTGTGGAGGGAACCGTTTAGGACATGTGTCTGGAATTTCTTTGCAATTTGCAATGAAAGAAGGACTTGGGAAGGTCATGGACATGTTTCCAAATTCTCAAGTAATTCTTTCTCGTATTGCGCAGAGACAAATGTGGCAGCGTTCTTCTTCATTTGGACCACAAATGGAGAAAGCAAAGTGCAATGTCAATAAGGCTGTTTGTGCTTTTTTAAGAGATGTTGGCATGTCCTCCTTTCACAATGAAAATATTATGTTTCGTAGCACAGATATTTTTCGTAGAAATGGAGTTCATCTTACTTATGCTGGCAATCAGATTTTTCTGAGAAATGTACAAAATGCATTGCAAACTTTTTGGGAATTACAGCCATCCATTTTGCAGTAGGTGTTGACCATTTGAAGTTTTTCAATCACAAACAAACACCAAAGGGCTCTTTTCAGAGCCACCACTTCCTTCCAGAGGAAAGTGAAATGGTTTTGATAGGACCATTTTGCATTGGTTGCAGTTGACCTTCTTCGCATGTGCTTTTGGTACGTCACCATGAATGGTAAACAACTGCCACACCCAAGACTCACGGCGAGTGCTGGCAGTAGGGACATCCACTACCTCATCCTCTTCATCCTCCTCCTCTACATCCTCATGCCTGTTCCCCTCTGCAGGCCCTTCGGAGGTGTTGGTGGTGGATGGGTTGGGGGTGGTGCTGAGGCAGAAGCAGCACCAGCTGGAAGAACAGCAGCCATGGAAGCCATCAGGTTTGATGATGCAACAGCAACAGCAAAGGCAGCAATAGCAGGTCAATCTTCAATAGTAGAAAGACAGATCGAAGGTGAGCTCTGGGGTGTGGCCTTTTATAGGGGTGCAGGCGCGTGCTCCGCTGACAGCCGCGCTGTCCGAGAACAGATTGAACACCCAAAAAGGCTCAAAAAGTTCCAAAAAGTTATTTAGAAAGCCAGAGTCATTGTCTGGGACATGTGCAATGGTGAATTTGTACTGTAAAACACTTTGGATTGCCTAAAAAAGTACTTTTTAAACGTTCTGGGACCCGGACAGTGGCTGCAAATCAGGACACACCCTCAGCGTGGGTGCGGTCACAAACATGTCCGCGAATGGGACGAGTGTCCGCAGGACACCAAATGCATAGGACCGGTCCTGTGCATGCACACAGGTGTTCTACGGAGAGTGTTCGGGTCCTCAAACTAATTAAAAGTGTGACACACATGAGACGGAGAGTTATGGACAGGCACGATGTTCATAGGATTTATGGGTGTGGTGCACATGTGGGTAGATGTTCTATGGAGAGTACGGACAGGTATGGTGTCCTTAGGACACCTACATTATGGTTAATTGCAGATATTCCGGACAGCGAGTGTGTTCTAAGAACAGTTTCATCTTGTTTGCGAACAGTACAGACAGGTATAGTGCCCTTAGAACACCTCCATTTTGGTTATTTGCAGACTTTTTGGACACCGAGTATGTTCTAAGAACAGTTGCATCTTGCTTGTGAACAGTATGGACAGGTATAATGTCCTTAGGACACCTCCATTTTGGTTAATTACGGACATTCCTGACAACGAGTGTGTTCTAAGGACCGTTCCATCTTGCTTGCAGACAGTACGGACAGGTATAGGATCCTCAGGACACCACCCTTTTGGTTAATTGCGGACATTCCGGACACCCGCATTGTCCGCGAACACCCCAACTGCCTTTTAAACAAAAATAGGACACAAAGGAATGATGTAACAACACATATACTATTTTATTATTATATACAAATATAACATTTATGAATGAGAGGGGGAAGCAGAAACTGACACAAATACAGGGGAATTAGGGGTTTGGAGAGGATCGATATGAGGGGATGAAGGGATGGAAGTCTCATCATAATGTTTTTCTTGGCGGTGAGGGTTTGGGGATAGTTGACTGGGACATGGAGAGGGGAACAGGTGCATGTGGGACAATGATATTTAATTTTTTCTTTTATGTGGTCCTCTACAAAATGTTTCAAAAGATTTAAATTTTCCATAAGCATATTCATTTTTTGTTCCCCTCGCTGTAGAGTATTTTCTAATGTCTTTTTTGCTGTATTATTTTCAATGTTTTTATGTCTGTTAAAAAAAATAAGTAATGATTATTAATTTTTTTTATATAGAGAAGTGTCTATTAGTATCACTGTCTTCAGACATTTGTGATAATGTCCCTTTAACAAAGTTTTTTTTACTGAATTTCATAGGTTTTTAGTAGTGCAACTTAACCATAATGTTCCTTTAACAAAGTTTTTTTTACTGAATATATATATATATGTATATTGATATAATTGGATACATATACTTAAAAAAATAATGCAGGTTACTCTGAAAAAGTAAAGTCTATAAACAGTAGAAATAACAAGCAAAAGGCACACACATTCGCTGCATATGACTACATTTGTAGTGATATAGAGCGAGTAGTTGTACCTTATCGCTGCTATTTCAACTGTTCATAGACTGTTAGAGTAATCTTAAAACTCTTTTTAAAAAAATGTGTATTTTTTCAATTTAATGTATGAGTTCTTTAGTGGAGAGTATGGCATTTAGTGTATGAGTGTATGTTGTATACATGTATGGTGTATAAGTGTATGGCATAAGTGTGTATGATGTATAAGTGTTTTAGCATATGAGTGTATAGACTATATGTATGTCATACGAATTTATGGTGTGTGGGCGTATGGGGTATGAGTTTATGGAACATTAAGGTGATGTTGTAAAACTGAATTGCATAGGGCATATGAGATTATTGCGTATGCGTATTAGTGTATGGCCTATGTGTTTTATGTTATTTTTTCCCATTTTTTATTATTAGGGTATTTTCTGAGTGTGAACCTATCTTTGGGAAGCAATGCAGAACTTTACAAATCATAGTGGGAAGGACACATTGATGGAAGTAGAGATACAAGGGAGCCGGGAGCTAACAACCAGGGAGAGGGCAAATAATGTATTGCAAATGATCTACAAGAAACAGGGGGGAGCAGATCACCCAGTCTCAGGCTGGGTGTGGAGTGGAGGGTGTGTGGAACTAGGTTTTAGGAAGGAGCCATTCCTTCAATGGTAGGGCTTTGAACTATGTCCTGACATGTAGATGCGAGGGGTCAAATCTGAAGCTGACACGGTGGGAGAGGTTCCTTCCAGACTCTTGGGGCATAGACAGAGAAGACCTGTCAGTGCAGTGCAGTGAAGGCTGGGGTGATAGGGTCGAATTTTTCCTTTGATAAGTTGTCCTGCAGCAAGCAGGACACATTGCAGGGGTGCTAGGGTAGTTGCCTGATGACCTTCCAAAAGAGCATTGCCACCATCCAAATGGGAGTGGACCAAGGCTTGGACAGCAGATCTGAAGTTGTTTTCTGAGAAGAAAGACTTGATTATCCACAGGAGAGAAAGTTGGTAGCAAGCCGTTTGTGTCTTACTCACTAAGTGCTGTTGAATGAAATGTGTCTGTCAAAGCCAATCACAAGATACTTGGCACAGGGGTCCAGGTGGGTTGTGATGCACTCGAGGTTCATAGCAGAAAGCCAGGTCTTGATGTCAGGGTGTTTGATGTTGTTGGTCAGCAGTAGGAATTTGGCCTTGGAGCGGTGGTGCTTCAGGTAATCATTGGACATCCAGGTCTGTATCAATTTGAGGCAGGACTTGCGCATGTGGATTTCTTTGTGCAGGATATCTTAAGGTAGAGCTGGGTGTAATCGGTCTACTGGTGGATGCAAATGTTGTGTGGAGCTAGGAAAGTTCTGAGCAGTTCTATGGAAAGATTGAAGTTCAGGAGAGAGGGGATGGATCTGACTCCACAGGTGATGGGAAGAGTTGGTGATCTGGAGAAATCCATGTGTATGAATTGGTGGTGGTTAGCAAGGTAGGATTTCAATCAGATGAGGATGTTCTCTCTGTTCCCAATCATTGATGTACGATGTTGGTGAGTGTCTGGTGGTCCACTGTGTCGAATGCTGCAGAGAGATCTAGGAGAAACAGGAGGAAAGGATGGCCATCATCAAGGATTTTAAGGGAACTGTCAATTACCTTGATGATAGCCATTTCTGTGCTGCATCTGGGTCTGAAGCCTGATTGCTAGAACTAAAGGTTGTTGTGGACTTTGATGTGTTCCAGGAGTTGTGTGGCTACTGCGTTCCCAAGATTCATACTCAGGAAAGTAAGATGGGTGATTGGGCAGTAGCTGCTGAGGTCGGCAGGGTTGAGTGTTGGTTTCTTGGTAAACAGGATAATCTGTCCGGTCTTGAGAGTTGAGTAGAAGGTTCCTTAAATTAGGGATCTATTGATAATTGCCAGGTAAGGGAGGAGTGCTTCAGTTGGTAAAGTCTTGATTACGGAAGCAGGGAGAATGTCTTCTGTGTAAGATGTGGCCTTGAGGGATGCTATGATGGCAGAGATGTCTTCCATAGTGTCTTGAATGTTGTTCAGGTAGTTGTGGTTCGCGTGATGGGATGTGCAGTGTGCTGTCAGTTGTGCCATTATTGCCTATATGTTGGCAGATCATGATGATCTTCTTGATGAAGAAATAGTTGATGGAGGAACATTTTCTGATGTAGTGTGGTGAGGGTGGATTGAGCATAGGGTTGATACAGTGCTTGATGGCTTTGGAGAGGACTCTACTTTAATTGTTGGCCTCAGCTATTGTGTTTTGGTAGTAGTTGTACTTGGCAATGGTGACCCATAATTTGTGTGTTGCACTGAGTTCCTTGAGCAGGGCAAGGTCAGATGTGCTTCAGGGTTTTGCCAGGTTTTTTCTTGTTTTCTGATGGTTCATGTTTTTTGCATAGGGCATATGAGTGTACAGCATATTAGTCACTGGTGTATGACAGTATGGTATATCATGTATGACATTTGAATGTATGAGTGGTGTATGAGTGTTTGGTATGTGAATGTATGACATATGAATGTGTGGTGTATACATTTCAGGTTTATGGCATATGGGCGTACGACGTGCTTGAATGGCTTATGAGTCTGTGGCATGTGAGTGCATCCCTGTGACAGGATCCGAGACTGGACCTTGTGCGGTGGAACAGGTATACCTCCTAAACTGGGGTAGGGGGTCTATCAGTGTGAAAGCAAGAGCCATCCCTGCCCCAGTGTCAGGGAGTGGGAATTGAGGACCCATCTCTGAAACCTCTTCCAGTGCCATGAATGTCACTGCTGATACCACCTTCTCTCACACAATGGCTTCAATGCCTTTTCTGGACAGTCTTTTCTCTTTTGTGTTTCGGGCCCACAAGGACCAGAATCCCTTCTGGTGGCAAATGAGAATACAAGCAGTAAAAGAGGTGCACTGTGCATGACATGAACAACTATCCCACCAAGACTCAAGTCCCAACGTGACAGTAAAACCAACAACTCACTGTGTATATAGAAAAACAAAATACCATACCCATGATATTTATGAGAAACAGCAGAGACTGCAGGGAGACATGTGCAGGGTATGGGAGACCTGTCCAGGGGAAATGGGTATAGCTCAGAGGGGATTCTAAAGTTTTGCACCTGTATAACCCAGCCCCTAGAGAAAGAATAGCCACATAATGGCTCATAGAGTCAGGTGACTGTTGTAACCAATGGAAAGAGGGGGTAGAACCAGGAAGAACACAGTTTAAATGGAGTGAAAAAGATACAGAGTTGGGGTTGCATGGGTGAGATCATAAAGTGTGGAGGCAGACTGAGAGACACAGCAGAGGACGGACAATGTAGAAGAGTGCTGAAGAGTTGGTGGTGGAATTGGTGTTGAGTGCAATTGAGGTATTAGTTTTGAGAGGCAGTGGGACATATTTTGGACATTTGAAGCTGTTAATATAGTAGTGGATGTGAAAGTGATTGTAGTAGGTAAGGTGAGGAGAGGGTATGTAGAGAGGTGAGGAAAGGGGCAAGGGGAGAGGTGATAAAAGTCGTAAGGAGAGTTGTGAGAAGAGAGAGTGAACATCAAACGGCATAAGTTAATTGCAAGATGAGAGGAAGAACACTGAATGATCTGAGAGAAAGCAAAGAAGAGAGAGGGGCAAGTGAGAGTTGAGAGGAGGGTGAGTCAACAAGAGTGAGATCTTGGAAAGCAACTAGAGGGAGCCCAAGCATGAGAGAATGGATCCGAGTGTCTATTTCCAGCACAAGAACGCATTATTCCTATTGAAGCAGTCCTGGGGAGTATTAGGTTAGGGGCAACTTAGAAGAACCCCGGAGAAAGCCAGATAGATAAGGTTGTGGCCTTTAGGCAGTCATCTGTAGTTAGCTTTTAAATAGTAGGTGTTACCGATTACTTGTCAAGCTTGGGATTAGGGAAGCCTGTGTTACGTTGGTGGGAGCCCAAGGGAGGTCGAGGTAGGTGTGCCCTTAAAAGCATGTTTACTATTTCCAAAATAAAAAAGCTTGAACCATTTTCAGAGTCAGGCAGTTATTCAGACCATCTGTGACAATGGCATATAAGTGGTGTTTGAATTTTTGGTGTGAAGTCAGATAAAATGCACATATCTTGTATTTCTCCTGTATATATGAAAATTCACATTGAAGTGAGGTTTGCATTTGTTGTAGGTTTTTTTTATGTATAGGAGGGGTATACATTTTTTTACATTTTGTATGTTTATGAAATTTACATCTCCTATATGTGTCGTATACATATAAAAATAAACATCAAAGTCACTTCTAACTTTGATGTGAGTTTTCATACTTCTATTAGTTTACATGTATGAAATGTAACTATCCTACATGTACATGCAGTGCTTGAGTAGAAGATGTACATTCATTGTTCACATGTCTTAGAGACCTCATACATCCATGGAAGCTGACATTAAAATTAGGTCTTTGATGTGAGTTTTTATACTTGTAGGAGGCTTGTAGGATTTTTACTTTTTGGTTTATGTACACAATGTACATCTCCTACATGTTTCTTTAAAGATGAACATTCACATGACAGTCAGTCCTTACTTTTCAGCGAGTATTCAAACATATAGTATTGTACTTGTATGAAATATATGTCTTCTACACATGCATGTACAGTGAGAGTGTGTGGCATAAGAGTGTGGTGTAAGTGGGCATAAGAGTGTGGTGTAAGTGCATAGCATAAAAAGCAGGGTTTATGAGTGTGAGGTGCAAGACGATGTAGCATATTAATGTATGGTGTATGTCATAGTGATGTAAAATGTGGGGTGTTAGAGCATGTGCCCTAAAGGTTTATATCGTTAGAGTATATGTATGCGGGGTAAGAGCGTGTTGAGTAAGAGTGTTTTTCATAAATGTGTATGTCATAAGTGTGCGTGGCATAAGTGGGTGTGTGTTGTGTGTGTCATAAGTGTATGACTTTTAAGAGCATGCAGTGAATAGCATGTGTAGTAAGAGCATGTGTCATAGGAGCATGTGTGTCATAAGGCCATGTGTCATAAGTGTTTATGTTAAAATAACATGTGGCAAAAGGATATGTGGTGTAAGAGCATGTGGTGTAACAGATATGGCGTCAGAGTGTGTGTGGTGTGAGGAGTATGAGTGTTTAGTGTGTAAATGTCTGGCATGCGAGTGAATGGCATATGAATAGTTCATGAGTATTTGCTGTAAAGTAATGTAACATAACCATGGCCTATACACATCCTATATGTAGGAAAACTCACATTAAAGTGAGGTTTGACTTTGATGTGAGCTTTTAAATGTATAGAAGGTGTTATAAGTGTTTTACATGTATTTATATGTGCCATTTACATTTCCAAAATCCTGACTTTATTGTGTTTTTGTACGTTTGTTGGTGTAGATGTATGATATGTACATCTCCTTAAATGTGTACATGTCTAATTTTCATTTGTATGCTTTTACATTTTATTTTGGGGATGCCATTTAAATTTCGTATATATTTCATATGCATATGAAAAAGTCTATGCATTAGAAGTTCCTTCCATTACACCTGCACTCCTCTTTTTCGTAACATGTATTTTGGGTTTAATTAAGAACTCACTTGGTTCAGTGTTTTACCATTCCTAAACTGATGTTACATATTTCTATCACATTTACAAAAATGTTGTACCACTGTTGAGTAATTAATTTTAATTTTGCCAACGCACTTGGCGAAAGCACTCTACAAATCTAAATAAATACAAATACAAAACCCACACTTCTCTCAATCCCCAGATTGTTACTAGTGAACGGGAACTCCTACTAGCTAAAATGTGTCTATCTTCCTGTAATGGCCTTAAGGCCTTATCTATCGAGACTGCTTTAGGGAGCAATCTAGGATTCCTATCCAGAATTTCCCCAGGAGATTTCATTTCTTTAATTGTGCCATGCATACACTCCGGTCTTCACCCTCTCTGTTTCTTCTGCACTCTGACTTTCCTCTCTCTAGATCTCGCTGTCACTCTCCATTCTCTAAAAACATCCTCCAAACTCCTCTATACCATCTTTCCTTCTTCTGGTCTCCTGTTTTGCCACCGCTGACTCCTCTGATCTCACCCGAACAACCCACATGTTCCTGGTTCCTGTCCCTGTTTTTTACTTCCCATCCTTCTCCAAATTGAGTTTCCCCACTGGTTTCCCATGTCCAATCAGCCCCTGCATTCCTTGCCTATGAGATGTCACAATTAGGTGACTACATAAAAAAGGGGACTAAGCTCCACCCCTATGTCCACCAGGGATACGTCTGCCAGCTTTTGACAATAGCAAAATGTTCAAGTACATGTTAAAGTTCCAATGTTATGCATGAGGCCAATCTGTGGCTGGTTTACAAGTGAGTTAGTCTGCGTATGGGAGTGCTATGCAGCAATATGTACTGAATCTGACTACAATAGTTGGTGCTCCGGCTCTCACTGTTGGGGTGAGAGGTATCTCTCAGGAGACTCCAGTGGGCTGCTTTGTTGTTGATGATCTTCCAGGAATCCTGGTACCTTTGTTTTTCTGAAAATAATAAAGGCTAGCCAGCGTTTTCATACAGTGGTATGGGTGGTGTGCGAATCCTGAGGGTATTGCACTCCTACTCCCCTTGGATCCTCTATAGAGATGGCAAGGGAAAGGCCATCACTTTTGGATCCGGCCCCGGGAGTGGACAAGTGTGGTAGGACCACCTGGATGGAAGGTCCTTGGGGATTGGAAGTGGGATGCCCTCAGGTAAGACACAGTATTCCAAACCCTCCTTTTAGGAGAGAACCCCTATCCCAGAAGTGGTTGCAGGGGACCCCAACATTGTACGCGCAATCAGCAACAGTTGCATATAAAATGAAATGGTGAGCAACATCAATTCTTAGACAGAACATATTGTCGTCAGTTTCTGGAAAAATTATTGCAACACATATAAATGTAATACATTGAAGAATGTTGATGGGACATATTAATTTTCAGCAATTGACAGATTTGCAGACCATGTGCCATTCTAGTCGATGTCCTTTAACTTAATTTGACATTAAGTGGTTGTTTACAGAAAATTTAGAGGGAATATAGTAGTAAGTGGGACATTTTTAGACAGATGGGATGAGCCAAGTTTAAAAAAAATATATTTGGACTAAACAAACATTACCATGGACTATCCAGTTCTTGCATAAAAATATTTCAAGAAACTTTGTGCATGGCGTTTTTGGAGTTACCCCCCTAAGAATTCTCTTCACGTGTAATGCCAAATAGTGCATTTTAAAGCACCTGGGCGTGTTATGTTGGTGAAAAAGTGATTAGAATACAAATAACTTTTTTCTGAAGGAGTTGGGACCACTTTCCTCTGCCGAAAAGGGATTTTAGAGGAAATGTAATGGCAACCATCGTTTTGAGCCTTTGAAGACCACTTCATAGAGGGCTGTAGTGGTGTTAACTAGGTATTAGATATCATTAATTGACTTGTTAATTAAAACTTATTAACTGTAATTTAATTTAGATTTGAATATAAGGGAATTATTTAATTATGAAAAATGTGGCATGCATTTGACTTATGACAAATTTTTGAAGATAACTAAATGTTATCGTTAATTTACAGAGGCACTGTGATTTTATGAAGTATGAAAAACTGGTTTCATAATTTTACTGCATGACTGTCTGTTTTCTTTTCTTTGGATTTTATATTAACACTTTTATAGTAATGTGTTAAACATTTAAATGTAACTATTGCACAATAAATAAATAAATAAATAAATAAATAAATAAATAAATTAAAAAAAATGGACTTATCTGCACATTTTCCACATGCCAGTTGTACAGAGTATCAAATGATGACAATGTGTACAACAGGACACTATGTAACTTTAAATGAATGTGACAATACGGGTAAACGACAAAGCTCACATGTACAAAAGCAGCATATGCAAATTATTTAAAAAGAGAAACCTGATTATGCATGCCACGTATATGTCTGTTATGCACCTTCTGGCTGTACAAATGTAAAAATTAGCATTTTCTCCAGGACACAAACACAGGTCATTATTTTGCTCATTAATGCATTTGGCAGCTGGGCAAAAAATCTGAGATGACATGTTTTTAGAAATGAAATTACAAAGAGTAAAAACATATTTTCTGAAAAATAATTTGCATGGTGGCAACAAACTAAAATATTGCACCTACAAAAATAAGCCAACTTGAACCACAACAGGCTCATTGTCTAACATTCCTGCACAGCTCAGAATTCTCAGTCTTGGCTATTCTCTGATTGTGGTCTCATCCCTTCAGCACGCCCTTCCTGTCCTCCACACCATGGCCCACAGCAACTGGTGAGTAAACATTTTAAGATGCTGTGAGCAACATGTTGCTCCCGAGCTGCACACTGGGGATCACTGGGTTATGGGATATTGTTCACCATGTTCACTTGTCTCTGAGAAGGACAGGAGATATTATCACCCCACACATGTTAGAAAGAGGAGGAGAAGGATTGGGATGAAGTACCTTGAGACAAAACACAGTATCTCCTTTATTCTAGTGACAACTTATCAAACCCTCCCTGACCTGTATGGGTCATTGTAGAACAGTTCTCCTGTATTCCCCTCTTGGGGTGCCTGACAGTACTGAGATGGGGAAGAAACAACTGAGAGTAATGAACATTACATACTTTCCCCACTCTAGTACTGAGAAGAGGAAGAAGCAACTGAGAGTAATGGATACCACTTACTCTCACCCCTTTGGCACTGGAACGAAGAATATGCATGAAGGTCAGGCATGTCCTTTTAATCAGAGTTAGGTAGAATTAATTGATGGAATACACCTGCAGCCCATTGAGGGACGAGAAGTGTATAGAAAGTGGAATGCAGAAGCACATGGAAGCAGCAGGAAAAGATGAAGCAGCAGCCGAAGGAGGAGAGACCTGGGGAATTTGGGCACAGATCCTATTTATACCCATGGCAGTTCTGGAGAGCAAGAAGCTGAGATGCTGGGACACTGACAAAGATCCCGGGAGTCCTGCCGGTGAGACTATGTAGGACGGAGAACCCACATCAGGGAAGGCGGGCAGCAGGAGCTGCTGTGGAGTAGAGGCGGAGCTGAGCACGGAAGCCAGTGTGTGTTGAATGAAGCACCCAGCGAACAGACGTTCCTGATTGGGGAGAAGACAGACAGAGGAGCTGAAGAGCTGCTGGGTCCTGGTAAGCGTCGGGACACTGGTACCATTTGGGCACTCCAAAGGACAGTAAATATAATAGGGATCCATAAAAGAAAGCAAAGTTGCATTTATTGAATACCAAATTGAATGAAACAAGCAAAGCAGCTTTTATTGAATACCAAACTGAATGAAACACACAAAGCTGCATTTATTGAATATTGAACTGAATGAAATACGTTAAGCTGCATTTATTGAATACCGAATTGAATGAAACAAGCAAAGCTGCATTTATTGAATACTGAATTGAATGAAACAAACATTGCTGCATTCATTGAATATTGAACTGAATGAAATATGTTAAGCTGCATTTATTGAATACCAAAGTGAATGTAAAGGCAAGACTACACATTTTGAATATTAAATTGCATGAAATAGCACAACTGCTAACATTGAATACCAAACTGAATACAAATAACCGACCTGCTCAAATTAAACTATGAACTGAAAGAAAATAGGAAACTAAATTGGTTGAAGGACTCTCAGTGCAGAGCTGAAGTCAAGGATGCGAAACCATTTGTTTAGTGCAAGGTTGAGAAAGTGTTTATAATGGAGCTGCATTTCAGAAAACACTTGTTTATGGAAGTTGTGGAGCCACATGTAAAAAAAAAGCACTTGTATGGCTGAATATTGAACTACTCAAGGGGAACTGTAAGTTCCTGGTTGCGTGACCTGTAATGGGTGGATCATGCGATACAACAACTGCGCCAAGACCAGAGAACCCCATTATGCTAACAAAGAAGCTTGATATTGTGTCAAAATGGAAAACTATCATTCGTGCATATAAAACTTGGGGAACGGAAACCTGAACTGTAAAGAATTGTTGAAACACAGTTTAAAGACAAAGCTCCAAGATACTTCTTTTTGTGACAATATTTAGATTGAACTCGGCCAAGGGAACTCTGAGACGTGCTGCCCTGGAACTATATTGAACTTCGGGAAGGGCTTCCTGACATTTACAAAAGTGTAGAACTTTATTATGTTAAGTCCAAAAGCAGGTAAATTGAACATTGTAGTGGTCCTCACACAAATGCCTCTCTCTGACAGCCCCACGATACTTATTAGATAAATTCACCAGACAAAGCTTGTCCAGACTGACCAGAACCTCATATCTGCACCAACTAAACACTCCGAAATTCATGCTGAAAACGGCAGGGGGAGCAAGCTTCCCTGTGTTAGCAGCAAAATGCTGGAACACACTTCCCATGACAATCAGAGCCGACACTTCGTTCTGGTAATTAAGAGCCAAGGTGAAGGAGCTGTTCACAACTCAACAATAGCCTGCTGCTTGCCGTCAGCAAACTCTTTCACCCTGTCAATTTTGTTTTTTCTATAGCTGCGGAACAATCTGTAACAAGCTCCAGTTTGTAAACTTTGTTGCCTCCACTGTCGTGGACCATCCTGTAACCTGATCCCTCATGTTATTTATTGTATTGTATCGGCTTCTGCTGTCTTTCGCATGTTCAACCTTCTGTAACCCATGTTGCTCCACAAGTCTAATGCACCCAGTTACCCAAGGGTTCGGCTGCGCTATACAAATAAACAAACTAAACTAAACTAAACATATTGACATTTGGGAAAAAGAAGCTGAAGAGTAAGCTTGAGCTGGAAATAGTTCAGAAGTTTACTCTTGTAACACTGTTTAATTTATGGTTATCGTCCCTACACATTGTTTTGTTTTTAGTTTTAGGTTTTGCACACAGACAGATTTTTCAGTTAAACTTACTGACACCAACTATCCATAGTTTCTTTAGGTAGGGAAATCCCACCTTAGCATAGGGTAAATTGGGTCTTACACCATCCTGCCATTTTCTTTAATAAAAGCCTTTTGTTATAAATTTAATCTGTTTTCTGTGTCTCCTTGCATGATGCCAACCTCAAAGTGGTCAAGAGTGGTATTACCATCAATCATATAGGCACAGGCACTGGGGCCCTCACAACTGCCACCTTACCTCTCTGGGGTATGAATGGCTCTGGTGTCCGCTCTGGGAGGCCTCCCACCTGAAAGGGGTCTCCACCTGTTACTGATCCTGTCACAAGATTTATTCTATCACACTACAGCATTAGATACAAAAACCTCAAAATGTATAATAAAATCACAAATAGCTCCCCCATGCAACACTGTTTTACATTATAAAAAACAATGTCTCCATTATTTATTTCTGTACAGTTGCCCATATTGTCAACCAATAAAAATATATTGTACAGCCTTCAACAACAAAAAACATTAGTCATTAAAGCAATAAATGTTCAGTAGGTAGACTCTCCATCACAGTATCTCCATATTATAAGGAGCCTAGGAATTCCCTCCCATGTCCCTATAATTTCATATGAGGGCAACAAATTGAAACACAACCACATATATGCCTTCCTATTTTTGTACAAGGGAATACATTCACATACTCAGCATACTTGACCAGGGTAGGAATGTAGGGTAGGAATTCTGCAGCATTGGCCTTCCCTGCCAAAATACTCACAATTCTGCTTATAAACCATAGCTACAGCTTTCATTTTAGTACTTCGTATTACCAACTTGATATTATCTATACAATTGTAATCCACATTTAAACTCTTAAATAACCCTAAACAATCTCTATCGTAGTGATATGGAAATCTGGTTGGCAGAGTTTACGACTAGTTATTAACTCATTCTTAATACATCCATTTAAGGTAACCGGTATGGCAGCCATATTCTTGTTATGAAAATGTGCACATCACTTGACAAGAGATTCAATAGTTATACAACTAAAATCATCTTTTTATTCACTCAATCAGGGTGCCTTGTTGAAGTCCAATTTTAAATATGTGTATTTGTATTTTTAGTAGCAGCGACAGAAATTGATTCAAACAGGAGGATTTTCTAACATGAATATATTTCATACATTGAAAAGAGACATACAGAGCCCTGGAACCTGTGGAAAAATACATGAACTGAGAAGGCGGGAGAAGGGGCTATGGATGAGACAACAAGAAACATTACATATTTGCAGAAGTAACTAAAGTCAGTACACATTAACAAAACACATATGCACCAGTACATATAAGCAGTTCAGACCACAAGTGGGACCTCACAGAGCATTCCTATTTGGGTAACAGCCCAGAGCCAGTGCGAGAATTCATTTTGATATCAAATTTGACAGATCTTCACAAACAATGTATTATCAATACCCAGAGATATTGTGGGTAACACTTGCCTGTTACGTTTTCTTTTACTGTCCAACAGGGAAGAATGTGGTTTTCATGAAGAACCACCTGGTGTACAAGCTGGCTTTTGATACGTTTACAGTTTTATAACATTAGGCTAGTGGGAGGATTTCCATTCAGATGTTCAAGGGGAGGAAAGGACAGAAGTCTTGAGATGCCATAGAGGTTTTGAAAGTGGTGACCAAGAGACATTGAGTTTGGGAGGAGAGATGACGGATTGGGGACTAGAGTGACATTGCCTTTGCAAGACGGAGATGGCAGGAAATAGACTATCCCTATCACAATGGAATAGTTCTAATAGTACAACAGTTTGGTCAAGTATTTGTAGAATTGCTCTTTTGATGACAGAAGCATGAGAAATGGGTCCCCAGTAGACATTCTAAAGATATTTTTAGGCTAGAGCGCCATCTCTGATTTCCCGTCAAGCGGTGTTGGTGGACCTTTATTTTTTTAATGGCCACCAAAGAAATATTTCAATCTGCTCTTTTGGGTGCTCAATGCTGTTTGTGTGAACATGGATTTGAGTTTGGCTGAATTTGAGCTATAAAAAGATTTGATATTATCTATTATCTCCATTATCCTGTAACATTTTCTTATTTGTTATTAGATCAGCAGTGTTAATAACTAGGAAAACATCCATAAGTTAAGGAATATTTTCTCTTGCTTCTCTTATCAGAACAGTTTACCCGTGCTAAAGCAAGAAGGCCCGAACAAAGTTGTATAGCAACCAGTAGAGCAAATCATGCAGAAATAATATACCTGACTGGAGCGTGTGATAGAGGTTTTGGCTTGTGACAACCTGGAAGAGAATAAAAGAATCTCCTGGGCCACATATTAAGTCAACAATAAGCATCTACAAAAGAATGTTAATTCACACAAGCGTCCTGGTTTCCTTTATGTCAAGACTATGTCATGTCAATGGCCATGATTCGCCATTCAATGCCGATTGTGAAGACAGTAATTCAAGCCCTTAAATCTGGGCAAATGCCAATAATCACATTCCAACAGACACTCTACTCATTAGCAGAACAAATCCAGTAGAACTAGCCGACAAATCATGGTGAGGATAAATGCATTGCAATGTTTGCTGGGCTCCACAGTGAGATGCCAGTATTCAAAGTTCTCAAAAACCTTCTGGTGGAAAATGGGTGGAATAAACACGTTGGTGTTACCACAACTGGAAATACTTAATTATTTATTGAATCTGTAGGGCTCATCAAATCACAGCCAGTTGTCTCTACGTACTATTTCATGATTTGATTAGAATTTTATAGCACGCATGCATCTAGATGCAGATGTGATAATCCTTTGCTCACATCAAGACGTAGCCACAGAACCCATTGATCATTGAGACAGGTGATTTTTCATTTTTTTTAGAAAAAGGGCAATATATGGAATATTCTGCAGTTGCACTGGAAGCTCGTTCCAGACCCAGGGGCCCCTGATGGAGAAGCATTGATACCCTCAATTGAAGTAATGGGATCGAGGAACAACCAACACGTTTTTATCAGAAGAGCATAGGGCTCGGGATAGCTTATGGGCCTTGAATACACTTATAAATAAGACATAATAGTCTAAATTTAATTCATTTCTGAACTGGCAGCCAATTAAATCTTTTCCGATAAATGGAAATGGGAACCCTTTTTGGTTGATTATGCACCAATCTGGCGGCAACGTTCTGCACTACTTGACAATCAGGGGCTCCCAGAAGCAGTGTGCTACAGTAATCCAATCTAGAGTTTACCATAGGTCCCACAAGCATGGCGTGTTCTGGTTCAGAGACAAATGGCAAAATGGGTTCCAGAAGCCTAAATTGGAAATAGACAGATTCGTTCGTGTAATGCTTGTTTTAAAAGACTTTTTCTTAAAGAAAATCTGCACTTTGTGCACGTTTGGTCAAAATCGACCAATTACATAAACGAAAACATGATATGTGAGGGTAGGTGATTGAGAGGGTGTGGGTAAGGGGATGGGTTGTATGGATGTGGGCTAGAGGGGTTGATGGCCCGGCCATTAAAAAAAGTGTCAAATTCATGTCGACCAATAGTGAATGAAGAAAGTGCAGACTGTTAAAAAGAAGTCTATGAAAACAAATGGAACACTTCTACAACAGGCCTATATTGAGCGCAGCCCCGGCCCTCATTACAAGTTTTCTGGTATTGCACCAGTAATTCCAGCGGGATACAGGGAAAGTGCCCTACTGTTTCTGCCACCTGATATCCTGGAATTACCGGGATATTCCAGGTGGCAGAAAGGGCAGTAATCCCTGTTCCACGGAGTCCCATTCCATGGAGGGGATAACCGGAATTACCGGCACCAGCATATATTTGTCGTGGGGGCTCTTGGCTGCAGGTAAATCAGTGCTCCCATTGGCAAACTTGTGTTTTGCTGGTGCGGTAAAAGTGCCGGAATAACCAGCATTTTACTGGCCCTTTTTTTCCACAACAGCAAAACTGTAATGAGACCCTTAGAAGTTAGCAGTCAATTAAAATTGCTAGACTGGTGAAAGGAAAGAGGTGTTATAGGTCCCTTGCTCCAATTGTGGTTCATCATTCAAGTTGGAACTTCTATTGATGCTGTATGTGAGAATGATACTAGAGTGAGACTTTATGCTCTTTTCTTTGGACCATGCCCACAATGCAAAATGGATTTCTGTTCATTTATGTGATATGATTTCACATAAATAGTGCCATTGTATCACCCATGAAGAATTAATGTGAGGGAAATGTGTCATAAAAAAGGCAAAGCATGCATTCTCTTCTATTGCAATTGATCAGGGCTGTGAGCAGAATAATGCATCTGAATAATGCATCTGTGAGAGGTGATGGTGTGGCTGTGGGCCTGACATAAAGCCCAGCAGCTATACATCATTGGGTAGTGTTTGGTTCTGAGATGGCCCAATTTGTTCAAAAAGTTAAGAAATCGACTAAGAAGAAATGGGACATAGTTGAACACCACTATGAGGTAAAAAAAGCATTCACAGAGGTATATGGAAAAGATCTTAAGTGAAGTGAGGGTGTTTGGAATGCCCCCGTGACACCTATATGCATGACAGCCCAAAGACTATGGCCCTCATTACGACCCTGGCGGAAAGTAACTGACCTGACCGCCATAGCGTAAATAGCGTTTCCGCCATTGCACAATGGAGTAAAGTGCGGCTAATTCTGACCCATCGGGCACGAGCATTACGCCATGGCGGAAGTGCAAAGTCCGCGATGGCGGAAATGTCCCCAAAACGCCCCTCACCGCCGTCGTACGGCGCCCTAGGTGCATTTCCGCCACCCATCATAGCGGTCACCGTAATGAGCGGTAATCGCAAAATACGGTGACCGTAAATATACGGAAACGGAAGTAAAAACATGGGGCTGGAACGGGAAACAGCACGCCGTACACCTATAAAATCAGAATCCCAACACAACCATTAAAAATCCGACCCTGAGACACATCCCAACCCGTTAGCCACCCTAGTTAAAACAATCAAAATGGGAAAAGTTGCTAAAAAAGCGTGCGACCGCAAGCGGCAGGTCCACTTCTCCCATGAGGAACTCACCGTGCTCACAGAGACCCTCCAGGAGATTGCTGCCGTCGTCTTCTCGACGCAAATGACCAGGACGGCACTTGCGAACAAGAAGGCCATATGGGCCCTGGTGGCACAGCGGGTAAGTGCGGTGGGGACCGCACCCCGCAACCCACAGCAATGCAGAAAGCGATGGGACGACTTGCGGTTACGCGTACGGAGAATACTATCAGCCAACCGTAACATTGCCACAGCTACCGGGGGAGGATCGGAATCACCCATCAAGTTGACCCCCTGGCCTCCACCATTGGAATGGAGAGTATAGAGGGAGTCGGAGGGATGGAGAAAGGAGTGCAGACATCCGAAGAATCAGGTAGGTGGGCCAAATAAAGCAATGCTAAATCCACAATGTCCAATCATGTGAAGTACCATGTGTCCACATAGTGCAACAGAAACACATGTCCAGGAGAACGTCCACATACATTGGCCTGATAGCGCACTTTAAAAGTCACATTAAATACATAAATAATTAAAAATCCTAAAAACACCCTCTACACGTGCAGCATGCACACCCTAACTGCAGGCTGCAAAACAACTGCATCCTCAATCCACACAAAAATGAAACCACCTCCAAGGCCCTGACCCAAATCACCCTCAGGTACCACCCCAATGCATGTGATACATTGCCATTTCAATTTCCACAGACCCATAAATAACGCTCGCCCTCCTTTACTCCACCACAGGGTCCGATTCAAACGACGAGCTTCAGGACACCCCTACCAGCACACCTGCAAAGAGGGCCAAGACCAACGGCCAAAGACCCTCCACCTCAGCTGCACGGATCAAGACACGGCAGCAGCACAAATCAAGTGGCACCACACAGGAGAGGACTTCAATAGGCACCCCAGCAGCCAGCATGCCCACAACAGCAGCACCACAGGTCCCCCCAATGGATGCCACAGAAGGCACTGCTTCTGGTGGCAGCAGCACCATAGGTGACACTGCATTAATGGCAGCATGCTCCGACACAGAAAACGGCGCTGTCGATGTAGGACCCATCCATGACCTGTCTCAATCCCCCTGTTTGTTTCATCCCGTACACCATGAGGATACCACGCAGGGGCACCCACAAGACGACGACTGGCCATCCCCCACAAGCCCTGTGGCAAGGCAAGATGAGGTGATCAGCCCCTCTGTGACACCACCGCAAATGGGCATGGCCCAGCAGAGGCAATAGTCCCTCGACCAGGTGATCGTGCAACAGCAGCAACTGGCCACGCTCCTCAAGGAGCATGCTGATGAATGTGGGGGTTCTAAGGCAGCCATAGAAACATCTACTGAGACACTTAGGGCACAAATGGAGCGAAGTACAGAGACACTAAGGGTACAAATGGAGAGAAGTACAGAGGCACTAAGGGTACAAATGGAGAGAAGCACCGAGAGCCTGAGGGGGGAACTGCATGCGACGTCCAAAGACGTATGTGGTGAACTTGCCGCTGTGCGCCGTGTGCTCACTGAGCTCTCACAAACCCTTAGGGACATGCATGGACGTGAGCAGGCAGAGACATCATCCGTTGCAAGTTCCGTCCAGGGCAGCCCCCAACGTAGATCTGGGAGGAACCTGCGCTCCACAGGCAGGGGTGCCCCTGATACCCGGAGAGGGGGCTTGCAATAGCGTCTGCCCACTGACAATGAGCATCTTTGGACACTGGTGTTCGGGGGGGAGGTAGGAGGGTGGAGGGGGGGTGTTGGGCTTTCTTGGGTGGCGGGTCGATGGGGTGTGTAATATAATTTCACATATGCTATAAACATTTCATAATCATCCAATGAGATGTGTAGACATTGATCTTTGTGTACGAGGCCTTTATAGGCGTACAGTCCACATTGTGCATGTTCCAGACACACACAGTGCCACAAGTCCCGTGTCCATGTATCAGCCACCAGGCGTGAGTGCTAGAAGCATGAATCTATGATATTCTGATGAATTTCACGGGCCTCCTGTGCCTCGCGGACTCCTTGAGGTGCTGCCACATCCCCACCCTCATCATGACCATCTTCAGGTGCTTGCAGTTCTGCGTCAGGGGGCATGGGCACATTTCTACGTACGCACATGTTGTGTAGCATGACACATGCCATGACCATCTTTGCAACCTTCTCATGGCGGTACAGGAGTGCCCCGCCAGACCTGCTGAGGCAGCGGAAACGAGCCTTCAGTAGGCCGAATGCCTGTTCTATGACTACACGGGTACGTGAGTGGGCATGTTTGTAGTCCTCCTCATGCTGGTTCTGTGGGTTCCGGAGTGGTGTAAGGAGCCATCTCTTCAGTGGATACCCGGCATCACCTGTATGTGGACAATAAAGGATGTTTGTGGAATGACATTGCTACGTACGCATCCCCCCCTTCCTGCCATGTCATTGCCGCATCACATACCCCACATTATCATGCATGAAATGAGACTCACCGAGTAGCCAGGATCTGGTCCCTGCGTGTCGCTCCATTTAGCGTGGTATTGTAGAGTTCCTCAAGACCATAGAATCATGGGTTGATCCAGGAAATCGGGCACAACAATGTGTAAAGATCCTGTTGGAGTCACACACCATTTGTACATTAAGAGAATGATATTGTTTCCGGTTGCGGTACTGGACCTCCATGGCATGTGGGACAACCAATTCCACATGGGTGCAGTCGATGGCACCAATGCAACCCGGTATGCCGGCAAGTGCATGGAATCCCACTTTTGTGTTTGTAATCTCCTGCTCCGAGCGTGGTAAAGAGATGTAGTCGTCTGCGTGCTTCAGGAGGGCATCGAGCACTTGCAATAGTGTCCGTGACAACAGTGGCTGTGAAATGCCATGCAACTGTCCGACTGTGTGCTGGTATGTGCCTGTGGCCAGGAAGTGGAGTACAGACACCACCTTCAGTAGGGGTGGGATGGCGGTTGGGCTATCTATCATGCTGACAAGGTCAGCGTGTGTCATGTTCACAATGGCGGTTATGGTGTCCCGGTCCAAACGGTAGAGGGTGTGGATCTGCTCAGCAGTGAGGTTGAACGGATGAGCTCGGAGGCGTGGGATTGCGGGCTGCCTGCGTGGTGGTAGTGGCTGTGCTGGTGGGCCTTGCTGGCCCTGCCTTGCCCTCCTCCTCCTCCTGCGTCTCCTCTGTGCGGCCGGTTGTTGTAGTAGTTGGTGTTCGTCTTCTTCTTGAAGTTGGAGTAGTTGCAGTGCTATCAGGTCCCCCAGGGCCAACATCGCTAGTCCTGCCGGTAGCATTTTGGAGTGGGTGTGGTTGTGGGAGGGGGTTGGGTGTGCAATTTATGTGTTTTCAGGCTGTATAGCCTCCACCTGTGGTGATTCATTCCACCTGTGCCAGCTGCAATCCCCTTTGGGCGAGCACGTCCCGCACACAACGCTGCAATTTGACGCATGGCATCTTGCTATTACAATCATGTATTTAATCCCGATGGCAGTGAAATATTGGTTTATATGTTCATTCTGCTATGGTCCCATTGTTTCACATACTATCTTTGCAGTCGCGAACAAACTTGTGAAGGGTCAGTGGAATGTAGTACTCGATTAACGGTGGACCCTCATGCAGCACTGTACCGAGGTTCACCGACGGGTGGGGCGTCCCATTTGTGAGTGAAGCCAGTTGCCATTTTCACACACTGCCGCACTACATGGATGAATTTGTGATTTCTAGCGGTCACAGATGCCTTTTCGACGTGATGTTGCAAATGAGGAATTCGAAGGACAGCGCTTTCGGTTTTCAGCTAGCGGCGAGGAGACGCCCACAGGTCTGACTGCAAATATAACGTTCTATTGTTTAATGTCCTTGGGACAGGGGCCATGGCGAGAATGCAATGATTGATATGAATAGTATGGGATGCGCAATACCGTAGTGGACGATAAGGCAGGACGTTCCCAAATACATGTTACTTCACAACACTAGAATTCCGGGCTGGAGCACAGTGGATTTTGCAGACTGCATTACGCACAGACTCAATGGAAATTTCAAATGTTATGTGAGTAAATAATCAGGCGTTTTTATACCGGGATGAGAGAATGATGTATGGATGCATGGACAGATGATTTAATTGAGAGTTTGCCATGTACATGGCTTTTTGGAATCTATCCCCTTCCCCTGCGCTATGTGATGCAGAGCTGCCATAGTGGGACCATCGTCTATCTGCCCTTGTTGAACCCTCCCTGTCTCGACGCGCCTTCAAACACTTGTGTCTATGCACGTTACTAATCCCATCTAATGGATTCTGTTTTAACAGACGCATGCACACAAACACTTGTTTGTAATAGTGTTTTCACCTCGATTTATATAGTTATGATTCGCAAGTGATTTTTGGGTGGAAATAATCCTTTTGAGTGGGCTAGCATGCATATGGCTGTAGATTTAGTGTGATCATTGAAGTGAGTAATACAAATGAAGTTCTGATGCCCATACTATTCTTTTTCATTTCATTTGGGTGACAGGTATCTCCTCCCCTTTTGCCGCTGCCATCTGTATGCCACTCCTGCAGATGGCTTTTACTCCCGACACCTGCTGCTTCGAGTTAATCAGTGGAGCACCATTACGATCTTATGGGACGATCGCCAATGGGCCACATGCCCTTACGCAGTACTAGTGGCTAGGAGCAACATATCAACCTTTCAGCTGGACTAGTGCCTACCTAATGGGACGGCCCTGCGGTTCTAGGCGCTTCCATGTTGCCTTTTTGAACGTGAATGTAGCCCCTGTGTACCATGAAGGAACAGGGCGTCACACAAGAAGAAGCTGGTCATTTATTGCGGATGCAGGCCACAGTAATGAGAAATATTTTGGAGTTTATGACCTAATAGCTGTATGGGCTTGGTGATTTTGATGTGCATTAAATTTTTATTCTGATATTAACCGTGTAGCGTTATTCTTTGCAAGTAATGTAGCATATTCCTATTTGTGGAGCGATGTATTGTGAGAAGATCTGCATTAGGTTCCGGCTTCTGAGTATAGTTGCGTGGTACTGTACTGGCCGCGTTTGCCTACGAAGCCCAGTAAGGTCAGGGATAGGGGCTGCCATTATGACTGTTTTAATGATGTCATGCTCAGGGGCGGGGGATTAGCTTTTGTGTAACAGATGCCGGTCAGCCAGGTGGATTGGTGGAATGATGTGATTATCAGAAAATGGCTGGTCACAGGTGCCTGTGTTTGCGTGCGTTTCTTGGAGGGAGACTGAGGTCATGTCCATTGGAATAGCTTCTGTATTCGTGCCATCTGTGCCCTGCAGCTCCCATTGGCCCCTCTTGAGATGAGCCTGGCTGCTCAGTCACTCTGCCAACTTGTGTGGTACATGCTTATGCTGATGGTTGGTTTGTTTACTGGCAAGAGTACAGGGCTGGTGCAGTCTCCCTCAGGATACTGCTTTGAATGTTGCCTTACACTGGTGTCAAGCGATGGGGGCCTGTTGTTGTTTTGTCTCATATTTCAGTTCATATTGCTGTACTTGAACCTTCACATGCCTGTGCTGCATCAGTACGGCAATGGTGACATGCCAAATATGGATGGCCACTCACAAGGCACTTGGAGCCCCTACATTCATTTGTTCGTTGGCATGCATGGGTGACTTGTACATTTCACTGGTTGCATTGTGTAACTTCATTGCACCTACGAGGAGTTGTGCAATGTGGGCAGGGAGTGGTGTACAGGCACTCAGTAGGGCCATTTACGGTTGGTTCACGATGCCGTAATTCTCACCATGGCGGAATGGTACTTTCCGCCATGCTTGATGGCGTTAAGTAAATGGCCGCTAGGGTCAGAATTCGCGTACCGTTGCGCCATGGTGGTAATTACGGTTTTGCATGGCGCGCGTGCGCGTACTTGGTGCAGTTAGCGTTGGCGTTCACTACGGTGTCGCTAATGGCATCGTACTTTACGGTGACGGGTCATAATCCCACCGAGCGGTATTCGATGGCGGTATTACATTTCCGCCATCGTTTTCCGATTTCCGCCAGGGTCGTAATGAGGGCCTATGAAACGAGAGATGCCAGTCACTGTTTGGCCAGCTCCCAGGAGGGCAAGTAACTTCCACATATGTGAGCAAAAATTCTCTTGGACAACCGTTCAAACCTTATCCAGCTGACATCTTTGTGGATACAGGGGCCTCAACACTGGACCTGGTTGACTAATAATAACTATCCGGCTATGCTGATGTCATTAGAGACACCACAACATAGCAACATTAGCCACAAAGCATACTCGAATCCATGCATGAAGTTACATGGACACACATGTGCACACATGAAGAACATGCACACGCAGAAATGCAAGAAAGCAAGAGATGCAGAGGAAGCTTGCAGCCGCCTATTGCAACTAACCATATGGGACTAAAGGATTGTATAAGGAACCTGGAAGAGCCAAGTACCACTAACCCATAAGGAAAATAGTACAACATAGACATGTAGAAATCATAGCATAACTATAGTAGAGTTACATGAAGCCACAGGCCTCATACTAAGGGATGAAGGAAAACACATTTTACAGCACGCTGCTCAGAACTGGGGCTCGCAGCAAAGGTCAGAGGCAAGCAGAACATTCCTAGTTCCAGGGTCAGGCAGCCACCTGCAAAATAGTAGAATAAATCCTCACTAATTGCAGACCAAAGAAGTCAGTATTGTGGTCCTCACCCATGTGGTGCGACTGGGCCAAACAATAGCCATTTACCCACAGTGCGAAGTGGAGCAGTTCCCAATGAAGAAGACAAGTACTGATACATGTGCTGTATAACAACATTGCAACCTGCAGAACCTCTTTCAGGCTAGGTGGATATACTGGTGGCAACAATGGGGATGCATAGTCTTTCTCATCACCTTGAGAAAGTACACAGAGAGCTGAGAACAGAGTTGGCTCCCAGGCCTGAAGAGACCCGCTATAGCCAATCAGGGAACACACAATGGTAGTCCTGCAACCCTGCAACAATTTAATAGATCGTTTTTGGGGAAGTCTCAGACAAGACCACCTGACATGCAAGGACCAGTCAGCTAACCTCTAAAGTGCTGTCTATAGGCACTACCAACCCAGCCACCCAATAGTGCGAGCTCTTAAGTTTTTGGGGAAGAGCTCTCAGTCACGATGAGATTTGCTAAGAAAAACTCCTGACACGGGTTCAGGAGCTGTGATTGCTGGAAATTGTTTTTCTGTATGATCCCTGTCTGTTATGGAAAATAAAGGACAGTTCTAACTTGCCCTTGGCTGAGTCCTCCATCAATTACCCAAGGAGGGTTCGTAGGACGCTGGGTACTCTGCTGAATGGTGATTGTGTAGCACAAACTTCGATCTTTTGGTATACCATAGTTGACACAAGTCTCTCAATCGAGCATTAAAAGCAAGGGAAAACCATTTAGTAAAACCAGCTGTGGCATATCCAAATCCCATGGCCAAGATTGACAAACTTGTAGTTGACCAACATGAAATATATGTCAATGCGAGCCTTGTTGAATGAACCAAACATATCACGGATCCCATAAAATGGAACAATCTCCAATCAGACAAAAGTCAAACAAACCATTACAATTTACATCACTAAAGTACGACTGCTCACAGTTTTCTAGACTTTACATTGCAGATACATAATGGTGATCCGGATTAAATCTTTCAGCATGAAACACATGTCTATTCTCTGAAACAGATACATTGCACTGCGTCTGAGAGGTTCCACCTGGGAAGGAAAATATCTCCATCCCCATATCCAGGTTGACATTATTAACGGTGCAGCCATCGTCACCATTCTGCTAGCAGGTTTTGCAAAACAATTGCATGATAAGCTATTAATGTTTGTGCCCTACATCAAATCACAGCTTCAATCTGTATGAAGATTACACATATTGTAAGATATGTATAGGTCTGAAGGCTTGCAGAGTGACGTAGACAGGAAAAGGGGAAAAGGTGTTTGGATACATGTTGAGTCAAGATTGGTTTCAAACACTGGCAAGAGTTTTTCTGCATTGTGGAAAACAAGACTGAATCATTCTCCTTCTTGGCAACAACGGCAACAGCTGTTGCCACAAACAAACAGGAAATCACCACAAACAATACCAATGTGTGTTGTATAGATTATCAAGATGACATGAGAATGGCTCCATGCTTACTTGAAGAGCCACATATTCACATTCTACCACACCTAAGTGATTCTGTGCAGCAACGATATATAAAAGCCCTATCACTGACTGCACACCAACATTGTAGTTTTAGTCATAACTTCTTTATTTATTTATGAATTTCATTTATGTACTGGGTGAAAAATGATTTGTTTAATCTCAAAAGAACGTAAAATTGACAAGAAATAATTTTGATGGGAAGCAGTGAGCTTATTACAATGGTGTGAGTTTGAGGGACATTCTTGCCAGGTTGTGGAGGGAAGTAAATGGATCAGTCACTGGGGACAATCATAAGTGGACATATATTGATTAAGGACAACAAATAATGGACATTTTAAGTGCAGGTAGGTGGTACAGACAGCTGTGCTCAGGATGTGACCATGATGGGTGATATGCTATAGTGGAGGCAGAGGAAGTGAGGGACTAAGGTAGGTTAGAAGCGAGGGACATTTTTTAGCTAGTAGCCAGATGTGAGGTACATTAAGAGGGTAACTCTTAGGTGAGGAAGTAGGCTATTAGTTTGGTTTTGAACAAATAGGTGTGGACTGTTTTTCTGATATCCGGGGGAAGAGAATTCCATGAAGGTGGATCAAGAAGAGATAAAGAGCGGAAACGAGAGGAAGCACAGGGAGGGTGAAGAGCCACAAGGGTAGTCAAGGAGGCAGAGCACAGATTACGAGAAGGCTTGTAGAGTTGTGAACTGGAGACTTCCAGCCCTTTAAGATGAGTGGCAATACCCTGGAGATGGATGGGGATGCAGATTTTAATCAAACATCAGTAATTCAGATGACACAAATAGCTTGGCAAAAAGTGTGTCTGTTTTAATGGAAGTAAAACAGGGAGTACAACGAACATCAGCAATCACTCGATACTCAACTCTCAATCATTTCCTAAAAAAGCTGGGTTCTTCAACCCTAATTTAGTCATAGCTGACGTGCTGACCTGCATCATAATCAACATCATACTATGTGGCAAACTTCTAAAACCTATTGGGAAGTGGGATTGGCTCTAAGTGAACTACTAAGTATAGGAGTAATATCTGTATAGAGTAACAGAGAGAAATAATTGGATAGTCAGCAACAGGTGGGGCAACTAAGCCCATCCCTTCAAAATGGCCACTATGAACTTCACTAAATGTACAACGTTCCATTGGCTGCACAAACTATAGGACCCCAACTACGTGGGCCTCTACAATTGGTTGGTTACTAAACCTGTCAATAACTTTCCACCTACATGAGCAGCATGCAGGCTGAACAACCAGGTGTGGGTGAGCTTGTCTTGATATCAGCTTCCCACCAATTAAAAGTACACTCCTTCACCACCTCAATGTTACAGTGTCAATTCGTTTTTGAAGTTGGCCTTGACTATGTACTGTTCTCTGGGATTTTTTAAGGAGTATGGGTACTGTCTGGCCTCCGTGCGTAGGTGTGATCTCCTCATGCCTCCAACTTTCTTCCATCACGAGACTGGACACCATGATTTGAGCCTTTTTCTTGTATTTGATTTTATTCCTCAATAGTCCTCTGACGTCTTTTGTTTTCACTTGACCTTCTTGAACAGGAGCTTCTGTTCTTTCACGTTAATTGTATCTAATGTCAGCAAATGTTTGCTCTGATAAGACCTTGGCCCTTTGGTTCATCGAACTCCTTAGCTGAAATATATTCTGTTTAATTCAATTGCTTTTGTAACTGTGACACTGAATTTGAGGCCTTCCTCGTTGTTCAAGACTGCTATACATGTAGTGAAGCCTTCATTCTTTATTCAATCCATGTGTATGTATGAGGTATTTAGGTATATATTGGTGCTTGCTGCAATCTATTTACTATAAGCATTTGGCTAGCTTCATGATTGTTTTGCTGCTTGCGTTTCATTGCTTCTGTACACGTTTAAACTAAGTATCTTCATTATGCTTATGACATAAATCTCTTTATCTTGCTCTCAATATTTCACTTATCCTTAGTACTTCTTCATTCTTCATAAATCATCTGCCTCTCTGGTCTTGTTATCTTCTATATATGAATCGATTCAGTTTTGTATGACGTCACCATTCATCCTGGTCATTCAGTTTCTTTGTTTCATCAGGGATCGCATTCAAGTGGCCATCATATTGTCTTGGATGTAGGTATGGTTTCCTTAATAGATACTTCACTTCACATATTCTCTTAGGTATAGGTATTCTTAAGGGTCCGCACAGAGTTGTTGCTCTTCTTCTTGCCTTCTTATTGGTGTAGCATATGTCACATACTTTGGTTCACAAGTCTCAGGTAATGTAGGCGGTTTAGGTGGAGTAGGGGTACTTGGCTCCTCCTCTACAATTGGATAGAGGAGGATAGATACAGTGGTGCCCTACTGTGAATCTATTTGTGAACCAGGAGAAGAAATGTAGATATGCCCTGTATTGCATCATTATCCATCCAGCCAGTTGATGATATGAGTAAGTAGGTGTGAAGTGAGGGAGTTCAAAGAGAGTCCTGGTAGCAAAGTGAATGATCTTGTCGAGAGTATATAAAGCATAGTTGGGGAGACCAAAGAGGATGCTGGCACAATAGACGAGTTTAGGGAAGACAAGAGTGGCTAAGAGATGCTAGGTGGTACTGAAAGGAAGGAGGGCCTGACTTCCCTAATATTTAGGACTTTGAGGTGAGCTGCTGTTCCAGTTTTGGAGATTAAAGTAGAGAAGGTGTGACAAGGGCCATAGTTGATGATGAGGTTTCTAGCTGAAGAAGAGTAGGGTAGAGTATAAGGTGGGAACTGGATAGGCAGAGGAAGAGATGAGAGAGATATTTCGGCAGGGAAGAAGAGCACCTCTGTTTTTAAAATCACAGAGTGCGAAGCCATCCAATATTTAATGGCAGAGTGAAAGTTGGAAATTTGGTAGAGAGATCAGAGGAGAGTTCTGGAAAAGAGAAGAAGATTTTGTTATCGTCCATGAAGACAGAACCTTGTGCAACACCAACAGTTAAAGGAGTGAGTTCAGAGGAGCTATTGCTCCAGGAGACAGGGACAAGGCAAGGTGTAACATAGGAATCAATCCAGGCAAGGAATCAATGGTGAACCCCATCAAGAAAGAGAATATGAAGCAGATCAGAATGATCAACAGTGTCAAAGGCAGCAGACAGATCAATGAGAATTACGATAGAGGATAGGTTGTTAGCAGAGACAATGAAGTTGGATACATTCATGAGAGCAGTTTCTCTGGAGTGACAGGAGTGGAAAACTGGTTGAAGGGGGTTTCAAAGGTTGCAGATGTCTCAGAAATGTGTAAGACGGTTGAACACACCCCTTTCAAGTACTGTAGAGTAGTGAAGAAGGAGAGACACAAGACTAAGATTAGCCGGTAGGATCGGGTCAGCCCCTTGCTTTTTTTAGAAATGGATGAATGTGGCTGATTTTGAAACCGAGGAGAAACAAAACAAAACAAGACAAGAGTCAAAAGGAAAGGTTCAAGAGTTCAGCAAGTTGAGAACCCACTAAAGGGACAATAGTCTTGACTAGCTGAGGAGCAAGAGGGTCTGATGGGGCAAAAGAGTGGTTAGCCTTCATCGGCAGAGATGGTACTTCGTCAATATTAGTGTGAATAAAGTGGGAAATAGAGGCAGAGGATGATGGTAGCATAGGCAGAGTGTAAGATGTAGGAGGAGGGAGTCTCTATAGTTGGACATTTTTGCAGCAAAGTATTCAGCTAGGTTATTAGCTGTGAGAGTGGAGTTGATATTCATAAACGTAGGAGCAGTGTGGAGTGAGTTTAGGGTGCCCTGTAGCTGGAGAGGATGGTTGGACCGAGAGTCAATAAGGGCTAGGCAGAATTCCATTATCACTCTATCAAGAGCAGACTTGAGAGAGTTCAGGGTATGAGGTAGAGTTGCAGGTCCTCATGTGAGTGGGTACGCCTCAATTTGCACAGCAGCCAATGTATTTCTGTGCAGAGAGAGCATAGAAATGGGGTGAACTATGGCTGAGTATGCTGAGACTTAGTGGCGAAAGTAAGCAGTGGGAAGTGAGAGGAGAATGAGTCATGTATTAGGGAATGGAAGCTGGAGAAAGAAGTGTTGGTGGAAGAGATATTAGGTATGAAGGAAGAGAGTGAGAACTGTAGGTCGGAGAATCAAGGAGTTGCCCAAGATCATCAAGGAATGGTCGAGTGGGACCAGGAGGGTGATAGGAGATGTTGGGAACCGATTGATGCAGAGGAATAGTAGAGGTGGGGAATTCAAAAGCAGTAGGAGAGGACATGGCATTGGAGATTTGTGAGGAATTGAGACAGGAAGAGAGTAGGTGTCTGATGCCTCCATGTTGCCAGTCGGTTGGGAAGAGTGAAAGAATGAAAGTTGGGAGTCTTGTAGTGCTGCCGTAATGTCAGTGTCAGACAGTGAAATCCAGGTTTCAGTTACAGCAAGAAGGTCTAGGGGAGGAGAGCTGGACTGAAAGTAGTCAGTGATAAAGGAAGTTGTGCTGCATACAGACTGAGCATTCCAGAGTGCAATGGTCAGTTGATGAGGTAAGGAGGAGTAGAAAAGTTGAGTCTCAGAGAAAGAGAGGCGAGTTGGATAGGTGCTAGAGGAGATATGGTTAGCTTGTCGACTTTGCTTGTTGAAAGGATGTGGAAGAGAGATGGTGTAGTGGGAGATTCGAGTTGTGAGTTTTATAATAGGGAAAGGAAAGGAGGAAGTTTTAGCCTGATTGGAGAAAGCGTGGGGAGAGGTGAGTAGGAGGAGCAGCAGGAGGAGTAGGACTGAAATGCATTATAAGTGAGTAGCATAATGTGGAGAGACAGTATTATTATTATTATTATTATTATTATTATTATTATTATTATTATTATATTTATTGAGGGTGGACCTAGCTTCGAGAATAAACGGAGTGCTTCACAAGGGAATACAATGGAACAGATGCATAACAGAGTGCTTTTCAGAGGTAACAACAGAACAGATATACAGTGGGGGTAGGATAAAGAAGGGGCAGAGAGGATGGGTACAGCTCTACAGGGTGGTGGGGAAGAGTGGGGTGGACAGCATCTAGTGAGTAAGGTGGAGCGGGGGGCAACATGATGGCCTATGTGTTGAGGAGGAGAAACTCCTTGGAGAGTTGGGTTTCAGTTCTTTTCTGAATTATAAGAATGTGGGGGCGAGTCTGATGCTGATGGGGAGCAGTCTCCATAGTCTTGGGGTGTAGGCCGAGAAGGCTTGTTTTCTAGTCCTTTCCTTGTTGCAGTGGCAGATTTCAAGTCTGCAAGTGCCCCGGCTTCAGGTGCTGTACTGTCCACCAGAGATACTGGCCCTCATTACGACTATGGAGGTAGCCATGCCCTTAAAAAGGGCATGGCTGCCTCCAAAATCATGTCCGGGTTCCCTGAATGGGGAAATACCGGGCCATTCCGAGTATGGAGTGCCCGGTATTTCCTCCTTCGGGGAACCCGAGCCCGGTCCTTCCCCATTCCCATTTGAGCCCTCATAGGGCTCAATGGGAATGGGGAGGGAGCTAACAACAGACCCATTACGAACGGGCCCGTTGTTAGCTCCCTGGTCCCCTCGCGGGACTCGCTATGGATGTCTGGAAAAACCAGACATCCGGAGTGGGTCCCGCGAAGGGACTTCGTAATTGTGCGGAATGGGTTTAACGACGTCGGCACCATTATCGGCGCCGTTAAACCCATTCCGCACAAGTTATAATGAGGCCCACTGAGTTTCTCCATGAGGTAGCTGGGTGACTTGAGGGTGACTACCTTACATATGATGCAGCAAGACTTGAAGGTGACTTTTGCATGTAGTGGGAGCCAGTGAAGGTCGACGCAGGCCGGGGTAATGTGGTCGTATGTGCATAGACCATTGATGAGGCCTGCCCCCACATGTGGGACACTTCTCAGGGGCACAAGGGAAGACAATGGGAGGCTTTTGAGGAGGGATGCCCCCATCCAGGTGGGTAGGACCAATGCTTGAACTGTGGATCTAAAGCTTTCTGGAGGGAGGAAGGGCTTGACTTTCTGCAAGAGGGAGTGCTGATACCAAGCTGTCTAAGTTTGTTTAGCTATGTGTATTGTCCACGGTGTGACGATTTCACGAGGAGGGACATGAGGTGGGTATGTGGATGCAGAGCTGGTGTCTATCTGCTGGCAAATCTTGCTGATTTTGTCAATGAAGAAGGTGTTGATGGCCATGGATCTTTCGATGGAGTGTGGTATGGCAGAGTCAGATAGTGGGTTAATGAAGTGCTTGACTGCTTTGGTGAGGCCTCTGCTTTTGTTGTTGGATTCTGCTCTGGTGTTCTGATAGTAGGAGGACTTGGCTGTGTTGATTAGTTGTCAGCGGTTTGCTCAGAGTTCCTTGAGGAGCGCCAGGTCGGGTGTGGTCCTGGAGTGGCGCCAGGTTTTGTCTTATTTCGTGATGACTCTTTTGCTGAGTTTGACTTCTTGAGCACCAGGGTGCTCACGGTTTCGGTTTGCAGAAGTGTTGTTTCAGAGGTGTGTGCCGGTTGATGGAAGCGTAGAGGGCGGTGTTGAGTACTTCCAGTAGAGAGTCGCAGTTCGGTTGGGGGTGTTCGGTCCATGTGAGGTAGAGGTTGGCAAGGTCTTCCATGAGGGCTTCCACTGGGAATTTCTTGAAGGACCTGAAGGTTTATCTGATGCGTATATGCTGGGATTGCTTGACTGGGATGGTGGAAGCATGTTGAAAGGTACAGCCAGGTGGTCAGACCAGTCACGCGGGAGAGTAGAGCTGTAGTGGAGGGAAGGCAGTGCAGTGAGGATTATGTCGAGGATGTTACCTTTCTTGTGTGTTGGGTTTTTCATGTGCTGTGTGAGGCTGAGGGTGTCGAGAAGGCAGAGGAGAGCTTCCTTCATCGGTTTGGTGGCCTTGTTGCCAGGGAGATT
Organism: Ambystoma mexicanum; assembly: GCF_040938575.1. Classification (NCBI taxonomy): domain Eukaryota; kingdom Metazoa; phylum Chordata; class Amphibia; order Caudata; family Ambystomatidae; genus Ambystoma; species Ambystoma mexicanum. The sequence goes on from NC_090922.1 coordinate 401,051,726, forward strand.
GAAGTAGCTAAGGAAGATGTTGTTGGCATGCATGAGCGACATGGTGGTGACCAGTTCTGTGAAATCTCAGATGCAGGGGGTGTTGGGTTTGGGTGGTCTGTTTATGAGAAGAAAGATGGCTGTGTCTGTCGGGGAGAGCGGGAAATGGCAGGAGAGGACTTTGAAGGATCTAATGTTGTCAATGTCAAGTTTGGTGCAGGGATACAAGGTTTTGTGCATGACTGCGAGGCCAAGGCCTGTCTTGTTTGGCTGGTCTCTGTGATGTATGCAGCAGCCATCAGGGACAAGGATGTCTAGGATGTGGGTGGAGGTGGTGTCAGCCAGGTCTCGGTGATGAAGATGGCATCAAGTCTGCACGTAGGGATGAAGTCGGTGATGTCTGCTGCATGGGTGGTAGCTTAGCTGAGATTGGCAAGCATCAACTTCCGTGTTGCGGATGGTGAGTGGGTACTGATTGCCTTGAGACTGATGTGAGTGAGGCTGCTGCATTGCATAGTCCATACCTTAAAGGAGGGGCAGTGTTGTTGACATTGGTGTTGCCTGGTGATGGTGGGAATGGCCTGTGGAGATGGAGGGAGAAAACACATGTAAGCGTGTGTTTACCTGTTGTCTGAGCAGGGATTCGGGCCCTGGGTCCTCCCAGTCCAAACAGGTCCAAACAGGAATTGCCCTTTTCTCCATCTGCCCTTCATTGCCCGTGTGAGAGACGCCCTTGATCTAAGAGTTAAGAGCAGAAAGGAAGAGGTGGGTGGGGCTTAGGCCTAGATCCACTTGCACTAACAGTACAGTAATTAGGAAGCCTGGGGTACTCACATGTGGAACAGGGAGAAAGGCAAAAACAAAAGCTCATAAGCTAAGAGGCAAAGAGGCTCGTCAAAGGCTGATCTTCACCCATCACTGTTCCGCCCTTAACTGGGATCTCCTGGCTGGACGCCCCTAGGAAGTTAGGAAGGGATGACACACGCTCTTTTCACCTGATCACCTAGTGGTTGGTCTCTCTGATATTGTTGTAGAGGAGGAGCCAAACGCCTCCACCAGAAGTCACCCCTATTCTGCCTATATGTTGGAAGCCAGAAATTGCAACATGCACAATGCCGGTAATGATACCTATACTGCGAAAGATCTTCAAAACAGGGTATCAATTGAGAAAGCCCTATAAGATGGACCTGGGGAGAGATGACAGTTTCTTAAGAGAGATCCATGAAGATGTGTAAAGATGAATGAAAGTTAAGATGGGTGGCGTCACATGAGGTGAAGACGATGCACTAAGAAGAATGGTCAAAGAAGAGAATGTATAAACCTTATGGAATCTGATGACGAAATAAAGAATTGAGTAACCTTTCATGTGCGGAATGAAGATTGCACGTGCAAAGAGCACTGAAGAAAATATAAGCCATTTTATAACTGTACAGATGCTGCAATGCAAGTAGTCTAAGTCAGAGTGAATAGTCTGCAGGTGGTGCCGCCAATATATATACATGCATAGAATCTGGATATTCGATGACGCAACTTTAGTAAAACAGGACCTGTGAAAGAGAAGGACTGAAAATATGGCGTAGCAGAGAAAACAGCTGGAAATCGAGGAAGGATTGAGAAGTCTGTCTGGCCTAGTGTCAAGTATTGGGGCAGCCAAGAACTGGTTATCTATTCAAGGAGATACAAAGAACGTGAGAAGTTAGGCAAGCTCTTTTTAAGGTGCAACGGAAAGACACTATGAGTGGAAAGTTTTATTCAATTAATATTAAATACGAAGAAGGAGCTAAAACACGGTCTTCTGTCACATGGGTAGATGAAAATAGAAAATAGGCAAGCAGCACTGAGACTTGAAGATGAGAACGTCCTCGCACTCCCTTCTATGCTCAGGAGCAGTGATACTTTGCAAGGCCAAGTTCAAAGACAATTCAAATGGCAGAAGGCATGAGTTATGATGGATGATGGGCTAATTGGGAGGGGAGGCATGGTCAAGTCCACCCACCAGCACCTGGGGTACCAACTTGTGTGCTGCTACCGAGTTGAATATTCCAGAAGGGTACAAGCGTGCCAATCAATATTAGTGGGCCATGTATTGAAGAGCCCTATAGTTTGAGAACCCATGGTGTGTCATCTATCTAACAAAGATTGAGGATGACTTGCACAAGGGGTGGGCATAAGTTGTCCACCTGACTATAGAGACCCAATCACAATCCAATCCCCTACAGAAAGTATACCTAGATGTTCCCCGTAGAACAACCACAATCCTAAATAAGTTTTCTTAGTTTGCCACGTAGTATTATGTCACGTATGATGGGTTTTTGCTATAAAAGTGTTAATTTTTATCTGATGCATTGAGAGTATGCTGTGAGATGTCCATTGATGTCCGTTGTACTCCCTGTTTAGACAACTGAAAATAAAACAGGTTACTTTTGCCAACTTCCTGAGTTGGTGTTATTATTGGTGTAAGAGTTATTCTACATCCCCATCAATCTAACAACGCGCTACATCATTTAAAAGGGCCTAATGGTTCATGTGGTAGCATGTCAGATGGCTCAAGACCCATCGATTAAGTAGAACTCCAGTATTTTGGAGGATCGAGCACCCTTCGCCATCTAGCCGGAAGATCGCTGGGTTTCCTGTGGAGAGCGGCCAACACATAATTTTTGCCAGAAAAATCATGAAGGTGGGATGAGCCCCTCTTTCATGAAATCCCTTCTGGTTTTCACAGACACTTCGCAGACAGAAGGCGAAAGTGGTCGATTGGAGAGGGAGGCCAATACCGAAGGCCTCGAGCTAAACAGCAAATGGGGAGTAGACGGAGGGGACTGGGGTGACGTCCATTCCATCGCTCTGAGCCAAGGGTTCGGAAAACCCCTTGCCGTTCCACACCCGTGACAGAACAGCTTCCACATCCTTCAGGTACTTTCCTTCAGCATCAACATCCAAGGAGGGGGCATCTGAAGGGGAGGACTCTGAACTAGAAGAGGAAGTAGACGAAAAAGATCAAGGAGATGCCCAACTGCGCTTCTTCCCTCCCATCACGTTCATGAATAGCCTGCTGGGTGAAATTCTTAATCTTCTTTTAGGATAAGGCGAACTGCAGTGCCTTCTACTTAACAACAGTTTTCTACCTCGGCCGATCCACAGACCTGGTGGAACAAGCGAGGACTCCAGATATGTTCGCTTTGCAGCATGTTTCCCCATAGCAAGTTTGACAGACTAACAGGAACCGCAAGGACAAGTAGACCGGCTGGGGAGAGGAAACAGACAACCAGGATAGCGCCAGTGGCCCTTAATATGGAGCACAAAACTGAAATGAAGCTGGCGTGACAGGAAAATCACACCAACCCCAACAGAGGGGGCAGTCCCCCATCGAATCACAACCCTCTGCACATGGTGCAATGAGCCACAGCACTCAACGGCCGCCACCTCCTTCAACGAGCGCCTGCACCCCGTATGAAGCTTGAGAAAGGCAGAAGCCCCTCTGCACTTAACCAGAGCCCAAGCCCAAAAGTGGAACAGTAACGTGTCCCACAGGAGGGGACCTGATGCCTGTCAAGAGACCCACCATGGGGCTAGCACACTGAGCTCTCTGGTGCCCCCCACCCGAAAGACGATTGCTGGACAGAGGGCAGGACATTTTGTACTGGGGCTTATGGGTAAGTGGGAGGTACTATACATCCAAAAGAAAGAAAGTGAAAAAGGGTTCCTGGAGTGGAGGCAGGGCCTCTGAGGTAAGTATTTGGACGAGGAAAAGGGACATAAATGTTATGAACTATGGGTTCATTTTGAGTTGCAAAGAGCTAAGGATTCATTTTGATTTGCGAAGAATTTACGGTTCTTTTCTGCACATGAGTTAGCAAAAGCTCTTGACCCTAATCACTGTACTGTCTGGCCAATGTTTAACACCATTACTGGATGTACAACTGGGTCCCTTCTTGGAGGAAGGGACAAAAGACAGCTTGGCACACCTGGATAACATATGGAATTGTCATTGTCTGAAAGGCCAACTCACCAGTCAGTAAAGAACCACTGAAGCCATTGGAGAGATGGGTAGTCTTTTTTATATAACCATACCAGCAGCGAAGAGCATGCCAATGAGACAAGAATGCAGCTGTTCATGCAGAAAGATACAGCAACTGACAGCCTGCATCCTGCAAAGAATGTGCTTACTAAACATATTGGATCTGTGTGTTATCACAGAATTTCAACGAATTTAATATTTTGTATGCATTTTTAAACCATTTATTTACACCAAAGGCAGGGGACAACTGCTGCATCCCTAGCCCCTCGCCCATCACCATCCTCCCCTCCTAATATTTCATGACATGAACCTACCATCTACCTTTATATCTTGAAAAGGTTCTATGTCTAATTTCGCTTTTTTTAGATCGCCTAACAAAAACACTGATTTTTTTCTGCCAATTTTAGGTGGCCTACAAAAAGTGAAAAAAGGACACTAGCTCACCCCCACATGCTCACCCCCACCACTCCGACCCCTACCACCCTCCACCCCTGTTCGCTGCCTCCCTCCCCTCCCAAGACTCCCCCAACCCAAACATACACAAACATACAACACACACACAAACACATAGGCAAACACACACTAACCCTGTCTCCTTCAATGGTACTTCTGGGTCCTGGCATGCCTGTCAGCCACTGCGCGCACTCGAGTGCGGACAGGGTGTGACGGTTCAATTTAGAAAGGCTGCTCTGTGCAACTACGAGTTCTGCGAACAGGTGCTTTCAGCCCGCCAGGCCTAACCTGGAGGGTGGAACGGCACCCGCTGGCAGACCTTGACAGATCCACAGGCACAAGTTGTGGATGGTGCCTGTGGAGCCATCCTCACCATTCCCGTTGAGGCCAATGGGACTCGAAGAGGAATGGGGAGTAATATTTTCCAGCGCTTGGCAATGGGCAATTACCGGGACTGCCGGAGCCGTAATTCCCTGGTAAGTCCCCATTGCCGGGTGCTGGGAAAATATGACTCAGTTGGCGGCCGTGCCATTTATACTGGCAAAGCTACCGCCAAACTCATAATGAGGCCTATTGTATTTGCTATTATCGACCATTAGGACTTTTTACACGTTGGACATCATTACAAGTACGGCAGTGAGGGAAAAATGGCAGCAATGCAGTGGTAAACATTACCACTGAATTATCACACCACTATACCACAACTTCAGTGGTGCGGCAAAGCAAAAACCTCCAGCAAAATGCTGGAGGTAATTCCGCCGCCTTGCCTCAAAGAACCTGTGGTATTATCACCAGCGGAATCACCGGTAACTTGTGATACTGGCTGTGGCCCTAGACACGCACTAAAACCAAAACCAAGACTTCATGTTACTGATGGTCCAGGTAGAAGATGCTTTAAAAAGGAGAGACTGACACCGGTAAGAGACCTAAGAGTCTCTGGAGGAAGTGAGGCTATGATGGCAGTAGGGTTTATAAATCCTGTAGATTGTACTTGCATATATTCATACATTCACAAATACAAACCCATGTCCCCAAAGATTGAGCAGGGAGATGACTTGCCACAGCATGAAGGCGGGCTCTCCCAAAGAGGCAACATGTTCCATGAAAGCAAAACACTTTTCTCTTCACTGGCAATCCTAGATAGGCGGTTTCGGCACCATCTGACCCAATCTGTGCAATGTCATAAAACGATCTTAGACAGTGATTGGGTCATTCCCTCCACAACTGAAAGAGTTCCCTTGACATAAACCCTGACTGCCTTTTCTGCACTTATGAATCCGCCAATGAAATAAGTAATAAGGTGTATTGTTTTCCTACAGCTTTCACTATTAAATTAAGGTAAGAGAAACGTTTACAACTAAGTAAAATGCACTAACACTCACCGGTTTGCATTGGTGTTTTGCTTATTGAAAAGATGATGACTTAAAATTCAAATGTATATTACAATGGAATAAGATAACAAATATATTAAATTAATTTCATTTTAATATTCTGGTGGTTTTCACTATGCCTTTCTGGTCCCACAATAATATAAAGGAATTAACTAATCCAGGTGCCGTGTAGCCTCCATGCTTAAGAACATGGCTGCCGTATGCAGTAAGGCTTGAATCAAACACCTGAAGGTGTTTACTGTGTTGCTTAGCAACGCGCTTTGATAGATTAGAAAGCAGCTGATTAGCCCCAGCCTGCAGGCGGAAGCCGACCTACATCCAAGGCCAATTTAAGGCCCTGTCCCGACCCTGTCGGAGCCCAGAGGGCTGGGGGCTGCCTCTAAGTGCTCTTCTTCTCTGCCCCTGATTCCACTTGCCTCTGTCTACACGTATGATTCAGAGCATGGGGTAAGGACAAAATACAGCTCTTTATAGTTGTGACTGTGCTATCGCCACCCTTGAACATCAACGCGTAGCAGGTAGCCTACCTTATTATCAGAAAGTAGTTCCTGCTACACCGGGATCACAATACTCCCCCTCTCCTCGCACTGTTGCTGCAGCCCACTACTGCGTGCCTAACTGTGGTCTGACCGCCCCATAAGCCACTAACCTGCTACACTGCCAAATGCGGCAGTGTAGCTCTTTGTCCCCTGTCACCGTTAGCCATTTCCCCAACTGTGCCAATAATCTGCTGTATTTCTGTATTTAACTGTTGCTCGCAAATGTACCATATTCTTTATTGCGCATCTTTGTACATGTACTACCCTTACTTGTATTAACAAAGTTTATCGCTTCACGTACCTGGCGGACATTAGCTCATTAGCTGTATTAATCGTCTATTCATCTCTAAATATTCTGGATTCTAGTACTAGTTGCCTGTTCTAGTAACTGCTGGATCGACTAGAGTACGCTCTAACAATAGCACTGTGACATACCCTATATTTTAAATCCTACTGCTGCAAAACTACACCTGTACTACCTACCTTTTGCAATAACAACTAACATCAAAGTCAAGGAACCCCCCAACGCTATGGACATTCCTCCCACCCTCTTCCTGCCATCTCTTTTCACCATACCATTTGAAGATAAGACCCCGCACAAGGGGTCCACCATGCCCTATGGCAACCCCTTAATCTCTAGGTGCAACAGGCATGACAGCCTTACCAACATATCCCATCTACCCAAATGCTCTAGATCTATCGGCACCAGGAACAAACTCCTTGGTCACCGCTCCCATCCATCCTCTGCTGCTATAGGTAATCCTCCGAGCACACACCGTCTTCTCCTAGGTGTGGCTACTACCCCACATTTGCCTAAAACTATTATAGTCTCCACACCCCCCCCCCGACTGTAACCTCCAGAATTACTAGCCCCACCAGACATATATAGAAAACAAAAAGTCTACCTTGGCACCCACTCCCCTGCAATGTGCACTGATGAATGCTAGATCCCTCCCAGCCCATGCTACGGAAATTCACAACCTCATCACTAAACTTGACCTGGATGCTATAGACATCACAGAAACATGGCTTTACAAAGCCTTAGGGCCAACCTTCTTGCTAGCACTCCCACCAGGATACACTATCTTTTGACAAGATAGACAAACTGAAGGTGGTGGTGTAGCCCTTATCATTAAGGAGTCTCTAGCCGTAAGACAAACCACCTCACTTTTCAGAGAAAATGTTGACTCCCTCTCAGTTAAGATTGCTATCTCTCCCAACACCACCATCACTATGCACATAGCCTATCGTCCACCAGGCCTAATAGCTGACTTCCAAGATAACCTAATCCATCTACTGGGCGGAAACCTGAAACCCACAATGAAATCAATTCTATTAGGGGACTTCAGTCTAGGTTTTAATGACCACAAAGACAAGCCGTCAACAACCCTAGCTAAAGCATTAAAGGAACTTGGCTTCCATCAAAAAATCTTCAACTCCACCCACTGCAAAGGATGCACTCTAGACTGGGTAGCAGACCATAACTGCAGTGTGGATATCAGCTCCAACACTCCTACACCTTGGACGCACCACCACCTGATCCACTTCCTCATCCCAACCAGCTCCAACGCGCCTAAAACCTGCATACATCTCCAACCTGCTCTAGCCAGAAGTGCACAGAATCTTACTAAAGAAAGGATCCTTCCCTTCCTATATATTCCAGCACTTAAGTACTCCCTCTCATCAGACCCTTCTGAATTGGCCGATATCTACAATGCCACAATTAAAACAGGTATTGACATCATTGCACTGATAGAAAGCAAAAAAGCCAACAAAATAAAACATTCCAATTCCTGGTTCTCCCCAGAGCTTAAAGAATTGTGCACACACAAATGTAAAGCCCTTAGCAATTGGCAAGGATCCCTGCATGACACCATGCTAAGAGCCTACAGAACTTTAGCCACTGAATACAAAAAAGCCATAATCTTTCCTGAAGCCTTTTGATTCAACAATAGGATCACCAATGCTACCTCTGAATCCAAATAACTGTTTGCCATCTTTAAGGAAATGTCCACCCCAGTTACCAAATCACAAGATGTTATTAAAGACAAAGCCTGGTGCACCAGTGTGCAAACAGCACTGATCAACAAAGTGGAACTCTTGCAGAAAAAGATCAATCAACATCACAGGGACCTCTTCAAATACAACGTGAAGGCCCTGCAGCCAACTATCTATAACACAACAGAAAAAACACTATTCTCATTCAGGGAGGTAACTGAGTCTGAAGTACTGGACACCTCACGTAAAATCAGACCTTCCAATCGCAAAGGCAACGCCTGCCCAACTAAACTGGTTAACGAATGTGCAGACACATTAGCCCCATTCATTAAAACCTTCATTAAGGCGTCTTTCAAACCTAACTCAGTCCACGCATGCTTTAAAGAAGCATGGGTATGCCCTCTTCTGAAAAAACCTTAATTGAACCCAGAAATAGCCAACAACTACAGACCTATAACCACCACCTCATTCCTGCTGAAAATTCTGGATAAAATGGCTTACACCCAAATACAGCAATTTTTGGAAACCAACAACATTCTGGGCAAGAGGCAATCAGGCTTCCATCCGGGCCATGAGACAGAATCGGCCTTACTTGATTTCAAGAAGCTCAGCAACATTATGGACAAAGGAAAGCCCACACTTCTCCTTCTCTTAGATCTATTGCCCATGTTTGATCTTGTTAACCATGAGATCCTCTGCAAACAACTCAAAAATAACGCCCACTTCTCAGCAGAAGCCACAGCCTGGATCTCCTTAATGGGAGACTTATGAGGGTCTTCTCATAAAGAGCTTGTGCAAAACCCACCACCATACAATCTGGAGTCCCGCAGGGTTCAGGCACTGCACCAACTCTATATAACATCTTTAACCTGCCACTCTTTTAAAGACTTGGACTGTCGTGGCATATCGTACACAAACTATGCAGATGACACCCAAATCGTACAACCCCTAACAGGTTCCTATAAACAAGACTCAGCTGCACTGGCCAGCATTTATGCAGCCATACAGACGTGAATGGCAGCAAATGGCCTTTGTCTCAATGGAGAAAAAACAGAGATCCTCTTGTAGGCACCAAAGAGACGCTCAATAAACTCGACCACAAATACACAACCTTTAACATTGACAACACATCCATCTCTGTATCTCCGGCAGTTAAAACACTTGGGGTGTTTCTTGATTCCTCCCTGACCATGTCACGCCACGTCAGTGCCATTGCCTCCTCAGCAGAACTCACATCTAAAATCATAAACGCTGTTACACCCTACCTATCTCCCAAAAACTGCCTCACAATAGCTAGGTTACAGTCAGCACCAAACTTGACTACTGTAGTGCTCTCTTCTTGGGAACTTCCGCCAAAAACCTTCATAAACTACAAGTCACGGAAAACAACGCCCTGAGGGCAGCGTTCAGCATCCCCAAAAGGGAACACATCTCCCAAGCAAAGAGAGAGGTGCACTGGATGCCAGTTAAAGAGTGCATCCTTTTCAAATAAATGGCCATCACACACAAGTGCCTCTCACGCACTGCCCCTCCCTATATTTCAGAAAAGATCACCCCATCACATCATCCAGACCCATCAGGACCCACCACTCCAACGAGATCTACGTCCCCTTCTTCAAAAGAACCAAAGCAGCAGGCTCTAGCTTCCAACACCTCACACCAAAAAACTGGAAGAAATGAAACATCATACACAGTCTTCTGCAAAACACTGAAAACCACACTCTTCAATTAATTAAGCAATGTAATGTTAATGATGTTAGCACTAAATGTTTATCCTTTAAGTACCTATACTTCACTGTAATTTGTGTGACCGTCAATTCATCTTGTTCCACTGTAACCAAGGAACCTTTTTCTGTTTATTACTGACTTTGTATCTGTACTCATACTGAAACCAAGTAAGCACTCTGTAACAGCGCCACAAAGCCTAAGGGCCGCTGTGCGCTTTATAAATTCAAATAAATAAATAAATAAACTAATTAAGTAAAGGATGTAGTTATGCAAATCATCGTGGGCTATGGTGGCGCTAAGTAGAATATCAAATATTTCCAGGTGGCTAAAGGCAGTCACTCTCTCCTCCTGTTGCACACATGCTGGTTAGCACCTCACGGCATATATGTTAATCAAGAAAAAGTTAGGGGGAACATAAATACTTTCTCTGGGATGTTCTGAAAAGTCTTCTCATATCACATACATCCATAAAGATGGTATTGAAGTTCCCTTGGGTCAATCACAAGACTGCTCAGAGAGGATGGTATAGTTCACAATCACTATTTACATCTGTAAGATTATGTAGGATACTGGGCTTCATGGCATTATTTCAATGGAGACAGTCTCCAGTGCAAATAGAGACAGCAAATTAAAAGGTAATGCAGTGAGCTCATGGGGGGCTCTGAACTAGGGTTTCAATGGAGTCAATAAAATGGATGCAAAGAAAGCAGATTTAATGCACTGCGCATAAATAAAAATTATCCATATTGTAAATGAATTCGCCATCTGTGTAGTTTTGCATTGAAAAACGAACCCAGGTTAATCCATTAACAAGTCCCAACTAAATAACATTGAACCCTAATTAATTAGTGTTCCCTTTTACCATTGAAATGCAAAGTGAGTCAGATGGAAAATTCTGTTTTTCATTCGTCAGAAGTAAAACGTGCAAGAAGATGTATTTGCTGTTTCATTCATTTGGAAACCGTTATTGTCCTGTGCAGGAAGCAAAGTTGATACATGTAGGTCCTCGCTTGGTGACTGGACAGAGAAATGCTATGGTTCTAGAAGCTTACTGGGGTGATAGAAAATGTCAGGAAAAAGGCTGGAGGTGGTTTTGATTGACAGGGATGATCTATAAATGTAGGAGGTAGAAAGGGTGTGAGGTTCTTTTGCTTCTGGCTGTTTGGAAAAGAGAGGGAGAGCCCAGCTGTCCAGGCCTTAGATGCAGTGGGGGCTGTGAGCTGACATCCGGTCAGGCGAAAGCAGCGCAGAATCAGCAACATTTTCTGTGCTGACAACCCACAGCAGATGGGGGGCTTTCCTAATAGAGCACAGAGACATCACAATTAAACTGAGTATCTGTGGAAATTGAGGAGCGCGGACGAATGCATGTGCATTTCCCATCAGATAGTCAGGAAAAATGTTTATTTTTTAACAAAGTGTATGCTGTTTTTCTCTCACATGTTTAATGGTGACTTACCAAAGCCGATGAAAGAAAATGTTTCCATCTATTGTGCTGTGCTTCATATCTCTTCTCTTAGATAACCGGGTCAGTTTCGAGGCATTGGTAAGAACAAATAAATGTTTTAATTGTGAACCAAAACAACATATTTATTATTTTAATGCATGCATAAAAATGGCAAAAGCTGAACTGGTGGAATTATTATTTTGTCTCTTGTGATTACTTTTAAAGGAGGGGAAGTATCAAGGAAGTGCCTTAATGCATAAATCACAGTGGTAAAATATTTACCATGGTGCGAGTGACATGCCATGTACATTTTGCTCGGGATCTAGCCCCTATTATTCTACACCCACCGGTATCAGTACCCTTTATTGAGGCATAATTGAACTCGTTAATTGGTTTTGGAGAAGTTACCGCCTGGAAAACGTGTACATTTCACTAGTCTGCCACTTTTCTCGTGCTTGTTACTGACACTAATGAGAGCTTAAATTTGACGCCACAATCGGAAAGTACTAGGGGAATTACGTATTTAGAAAACTGCCTTGAAAACGACCGGTGGTCGAAATACGTGTCGGCTGATGCAATAAATTGGACTTGATGAATTCAAGGATATTATGATTGGATGGATATTCTTGGACTATTCAATTATTCAAATTTTTAGGGTCCTTGTGCAGTCCTGCATCACAACATATTTTGTTGCATATTTTCAGGAACTGGTTTAAGGGGAGCCAGGTGTGCTATTGTTGTGTCATTGGACCAGGAATGATTGATGACTATTTGGGGGACTAGTGCACTTATTGGTAACTCCCTACTGTATCGTTAAATATGGTAGGCTGATGTTAAATATAAGTCATCAGCATAACAGATGGTGATATTATGTTCCTATAAGTGTAAGGTCCGGTAATTTGTACTTACAGTCAACCTTAAAACAGAATATAAATGCAAAGGGGGAAAGGCTGATCTCATCATATAGGGCAGTATTATAAATATTCTCACCACTTTTATACCACAATACTAAACTACCATCATTTAACCGCCAATTTCCACAAAACTAAAATACCACCCAAGTTATGTAATAGCCCTCTGACCAGGGTCGGACTGGGGTAGACAATTGTCTCGGGCACCAACGAAAAAGTGGCCCACAGTTGCAAATGGCAATTCCTTCCTTTTGTGACTGACTGTTTGAGTAGTACCCAAAGTCGAGGTTTTTGATTAAATGTGATGCAAAATGTGCCTTTTAAAGAATATTTATTCAGTAACAATGATCAAAACTACTAGCTGCATGGTGAAGTAACTTATCAAACTGACCCACAAGGACTAAAAAAGTGGCCTACTTGGACCCCAAAAAATGTCCCACACTATCATTTTGTTATTTTGGTTCGGGCGCTGCCCTATTGCCCTTTAGGCCAGTCCAAGCCTGCCTATGACAAAATCCCCTAACACATCTATGCAAAAATAAATGCTCACCAATATGCCCCATTATAGCGAGGCATATATACACTTCAGTGCGTGTCCCAGGAAGAGCCTTGACACTTTCAAAGAGTGAAAATAACATTTCAGACCAAACAAAAGTTAACCTTCGTGGCTTGCTGGTCACACTGCCCTGTACACAGGGAATACAGTGGGCTCCTTGTACCTCTAGCTTCAAAAGTGAATCCGGGCTATGTACCAAGTCTCATAGAGAACTAGCCTTCCTACATTGGTCCAGTTATTAGTGATAGCTAATACTGACAAGTAGACTGTCCTTGTGAGGGTACATCTCTACCACTGATAACAAAAGTGAGACTTGTCTTAGCATTTAGAACAGAGACAAGGAGCACCATGAGACGTCCGTTGTGTATTGGTTATGAGTAAAGTACATTAAAACATGCCACAACACTGCCTTTCGTACACACTCATTTAACCCCAGTATGAAAGGAAGCACGAGTGGCAAAACCGAGGTGAATGTTGCAGCTCAATTGTCTTAACTTTGAACCTTGTTCTTTTTCAATACGCGCCGCATTGCCATACAAGCATGAAGGCGAACCAGCCAATGGCCTCGAGCCAGTGGTGCCTTGACTACCTGTGTCCTCCAAAAGCTTTCAAGACTTGGTCAATGAAATGCCATTCTGATATTTAAAATGTATGCAAAATGTATCACAATAGACAATAAAGTGAATGAATCATATATGACAAAAGTTTTTAATTATAAATGTGCACTATATAACACAGTGAACTTGACAGCACTGCATAGACACAACTTGCGCAAATCCATGAAGCACACTCCTTCACCATAGCAACATGGATTCAAATCCTCATTGTGTATGTTCTTGTATCTTGATTGTTTATGTGTGATGTGTACTGATAATCCTCGTAGCAGTAACTAGAGGTGGATGAGCATGCTCGGTGATTCGCTGAATCAGCAGGAATGTGTGCGTTTTTTGTTCCTTGGTGGCAGGCTGCAGGATCTTGCATGGCAGGGGGGGGGCATGTGACACCTATTTCCAATGTTCCCATGCGTGCGGGGAGGAACTGCGTACCACAAGACCTCATGGACAAGTAGCCAAAGCATGTTTGCCTGTTCAACTCTGGTCTCTGTGGGGGGTGGAGGGTGTAGTCAAAGTGTTAAATCAGGAGGGTTGCCTCATCGCCCTAACGTAGTTAGGGAGATTAGGGAGGATATGGGCAACGCGCAGCACGATGCCATTGCACTGTAAGGAGGCAAGCCTGCCACATACCCCACTGCCATTTGTTTCACTCTGAAGGTTGAGGCTAGGCTGCAACACCCTCCATTCACTCAACGTTTCCTTTTGTGTAATTGCCCTTCCTCCCTGAGAAGGATCTTTCTCTGCACACCCCTTGCCTTGACAGAAATCAAAAGATATTCATACTATTTTGAAACAGCATTTGAAGACCTTTTTTTTGAGAGCGAGGTGATTAAAATCTGCTTTTCATCTCATGTGTCTGTAGCCCATCATTGTGACTTACAGTTGTAAGAGCCTGTCATATCAACATACTAAATATTAAAGTCTACTTTGAATTTGAGGGGAAAATAATACGCAATTAGTCCCCAGGGCGAGAGGGAGCCCTCTTCTTATTGGTCAAACTCCGAGCCTTACCTCATGTTAGAGCTCAGAGTATTACATTCTCTCGCATCCTCTTCCCCACAGCGTCTTTTTCCATCCAGAGGAACGGGCCACCTACAAAACCAGTTTCCCATGTAAGAGCATCCCGGCTCCCAGTAAAGCTCTTCTTGAATATACAAATACCTGGAGAAATGGGGGTTGCAAGCGTTTATCACACCTCCATGACTAGTGTGACACCTCGCGTTGTATTTGCAATATGAGCCCGACAGTGATTCAGGACAGCGCGCACACACCGAAAAGTGTAAGCACTAGTCTGTAACATCATGTTACACAATGTGGCATTTGTAGTGGCCATTTTTACACCATTCAGTAAGTGTACCTCATCCTCAGTAACAGCGCCTCTTCAATGAACACCCATACCACTGGAAAGCAACACTGACAATTCGAGATATAAGGACGTAGTCTGAAAATGCTCTGGAACAAAGATTATCAGAGACAATTAAAGTCAATACATTACATACCTGGATAATATAGTTTTTAATGAACACACTGGGAGCTAATTGTTATAGACTCTGAGGCCAGTGGCTATACTGGCTGGTTTAGCACCAGGAGCTTGTAACTTGGTCTGCAGCGCGATGCAAACAAGCATAGCCCCCTACCGCTGGATTTTCTTGCTCAAATAATCTTCTATAAAATGTATTCTCTGTACATTTTTGAATACGTATTTATTATGGCTACCCTCAAGAACCTGGCTGAAGTGTACTATAATATGGATACTACGTTTGTATTGTACATGTGTTTGGCTACAGAGTTTGGCATGTGCATTGCCGGATTCTCCCTACCTAGACACACTTCCAGCAACCACAGTCACCATTTCTCACAAGGATATGGCGAATTTGCTTTAACTTTCTAGCTAGAAATTCCAAACTTGAGTATCCTTGGGTCAATCAAGGTATTTCTTTGTCACTGCCCACTGTATCCCCAGATACAAGTGGCCCCAAGCCGGCCAACTAGCAGAAAGACCAAGCCAATGGACTTTGTGTTGTCTTCAGTAGCATTGAGCTGGTATGCCAACACAGATGGCATCGTACAGCTCAGCCTCTTTTGTAGGACTTCGGTGCTGGCAGCGTCTCCGGGGTGGAGCACTCCAAAAAATGCAAATACCCGCATTTCATCAAGCACACACCACACATCTGAAGAAATAGGTTAATGACAATATTTTGTTTTTGGCCTACCTGCTAATTAAGGTACTGCTGGAATGTTGTGCTTAGCACTGGCGCTTGTAGCAAAGAAGTGCTGCCGATGCTCAGCGTTGGTCTATTGCACAGCTTCACACATTCCTGGCTGGATTGCCTTTGTTGGTGCGTGTGTACTCTGTGCATTAGTGTTGTAATATTAGACACATTACATTAAACACTGATGTTCTTTTGAAATCAGCAATTACGCTGCACATTCCCACCCAGGACATCGCTTCAGGGGCTCCAATGTTGCACAATTGATGTTAGCATATTTTTTAACAAATTTGCTACAACCCGCCAGGCTTCTGAAAGATTATGACTAAACCAGTTATGATTGCTGACTGCCTCAGCTACCGAGATAAAGAAGAACAGGTCAATCGGGTTTCTACTCATCCTTGTTACTTACACCCCATTCACAGCTCAAGCACCCACTTGCTACATCTTTAAAAGAAAAAGAAAACATGTTTCACTTTGTTCAGCAGCGTTCTCCTGTCGATAAAAGCAACAGCCTGTTTTGCTGTGGGTGACAACTGATTTAAACATTTTAAAACATGAATTGCAGAATAGCCCTGGAGATGTTGTGTTTCTTACGCAACCCCAGGAGGCCATGTATTTCTTTGCCTTAGCAACATGCTTGCATCTGCCCTCCTAATCTCAGCAGTGATGGTATAACTACGCAAACTAGTTAGATTACTTTACTGTGTGTCCTCTTAAATGCCACCACAGATCTGAAACTGAGACACTCTTCATGTGGGTGTGTTGATAGCTGATCCGGAAGCAATCTGTTCACAGATGAACATCAACCCTAAAACACGGAACAATTCAGATCCAATTTATCTCAGGGTTCTGGAATCTCAAAACCAACCTTCATTGTTTACAAATATCCCAGTTCAAAAGAGAATGGAAAAGAAAAGGGCTTCATGTGCATAAAGTTAAAATTAGCATAGATCCGTTCCATCACTTAATAAAACACAGTGACTAAGAGAGGGTCAAAATTTGCAAGCATTTAATGCCTTCTTGCTGATTTGTGCACACCTTTTGTGAAAACACACAAGAATTCATGACATAATAGTACTTAATTATAGCACTTTCGGCATCCTTAAAAATTGCATAATACTACACCACTAAGTCGCCCATGATTTTCCAGCCAAATTCATGTCTCCAAAATTTTAATCTAATGAAGCAAAAACATTCACAAACCATGGTTCACAATGGATATGTGTAATGGATAATTCTCCTCTGTGAAAGCTACGGGGAGCTAACGTGGTTGTAGACTCTCCTGAGTGGGAAACAGCCCAGACCCATGTTCGTTCTGGGGAGAGAGGCCCCCACATTGTTTTGCATTTTGTAAAGCTTTATCAAGGGTAATCCATACGTGGACCCCTTGCTCACAGTGCTTAGAGAGGCTCCGCGTCACCTATCTGATGAAGCCCAACAAGCACCGGTACTGTGGATCAAAGGAGAATTGGCTAGCATTTCGGTGATGGGCTGCCTTTGTGGGTGGCACGAGACTAATATGCACATTATTATTTCACAGTGAGTTCAAATGTGGCTGTAGACCCTCGTGAGCGGGAACCATCCCATGCAACATGTTTGTTGCCTGGAGAGGATTTTCCACAGTTTTGCAAACATGGAATGCTATTGATTTTATGTTAGACTAGTCACCTAACAGAATGGTGATGAGCTCTTTTGTGAACTTGCTCACTGCTGGGCACTCGAGGGCTTTTGTTAAATATGCACGTATTTAAATGCATCTAGTGTGCATCCGTCCTCATTCATCTGTGTCTTGTCTTGCTGGAATGCTCATCAATTTATAGGTCTGCTTGCCTGATTTATTTTAAAGGAGAGCACCTTTTAATGATTACATTTTTTTGGCTATTGACTGTGTTGTGTTCTCTTTTAAACATGTATCAATTGTCTAATTGTGAGTTTGAAACGCAGTTCTATTTCAGAACTCCAGAGGGGTGGAGTCCAGAGGCATTGCTGGGGGGGGCTAAGGGGGCTATAGCCCCTGGTATTTTGGTTGTAGCCCTGCACAGAATCTCAGGAGCTACAACCAAAAGGCTAGCTAGCTCCCAGTCCCGACATTTCCAACTTCAGCGTAGCCCCGGGTCTTTTCCAGGCCTAGCAACACCCCTGGTGGAGTCTGACTAAGTAGTGTTCAGGGAGGCCAAGATTTTCACTCAGTAGCAAGATATTATGAAGACTTTCAAGTCTGTTCTGGCAATAATGTCTGGTAAATATCAAGTGAAACGAAATAATGGTATAGGGCAGAGTCTGTCCGTTAATTAAAAAAAAACGAATGGAGGGTGTATGTTTATCACTACCAGGACCGCTTAGCGAAGTCTTAGGTACCCGAATTCTCTCCATCACAGGGCCACAGAAATAGTGGTGTGACTGTGTGTTTGGAATATTAGTGAGAGAAGGATGCGTGGAAGAAGCCAAAACTAGTAACAGAGATGGGTATGCAATAGTTCAAGCAAGCCCCCACACCACCAAAGGGGGCGCCAGCACATGTTATGTTTACCAAATACAATAATGTAACGTGCAAATATATAGACACATGGCACAATATTAAGTGGAGGAATTGGCATAACCAGTTTCCACTCAAAGGTACCTTTCATCTAGACAGGCAAGCCAATTCAAAGCATGCAATACAATCAAGAAAGTGAAAGGTTGGCACGAGATTGTGGGAGTTGGGGCTATGACACCTCGTATGTGTAGGCATCTGAGAGACAGGATGCATCTAAAATCAGGGGTTCAAAGCTTAAAGATCAAATAAAAAACGTAAGGATTAAAGGGCGATTGGTAGAAGAAACTTGGCTGACAGCCACTCTGCTTCACCCTCCATTGATCAAAGAAAAGCAGGATGAGAAGACTGCAGAGGACGCTGTAGTTTGTTTCACTAGTGTACGAATGACTGTTCAGAAGGGTGTGCCCACATGTAAAGCAAACACCCCATTTCAGACCATTATGACTGCAGCAGTCTCAGGGAGTGAATGTCCAACAGCCCATTTTTTCCCATTGCCCGACCATTCCCCAATATCTACCCATGGGCTCCCTTCACTTCTAGACACCCATATCAGGTGGGACACCACAAGCCGGTGCCCCATTGCAGGCAGAATGGTGATTTGGCTATGTCCAGGTTGTCATGGATACAACTCATCTCTGCTTGCAGCCATTCTGATAAGAGGGGGCACTAACAACAGCAAAGAGCCTTTACCCTTTCAAGTACCTTTCAGACAAGTACCCAGGAATAGTGCAAACACAGACATGAAAGAGAGCCACCTGGTGATGGTACACATCACATGGTCCCCTAAAGACTTAAGGAACTTGATTATGGAATTTGCAAACATTAGAGAGGAACCCCACAGATTCATCAAAGAACTCCATACAGTTATCCAGTGCTAAAGCTATGCTTGGGCTGAAATGGATAAGCTCCTGTGGGTGATTATACTAGTGTAAGTCAGACAGAGACAGGTATAGCAGTGTCTGTGGCCAACCACAGACCCAGGAATTTGAAATTAAATGTAACCAGCTGGAAATAGACTGTTAAGCACAATCTCTGAGGTGTACTGCAGGAAGGGAAGACATCACCTGACCAAATAGTTTGAAAATAGTGTTGACTGGCATTCAGGCATAGTCAAACCAAAGGATGCTTCTAGGGAGGTAGTAGCCAACGCATTTATTCCAGGGCTACAGCTCAAGCTCTTAGCCAGTCGGCTTAAGTTGATTTGCATCACATCACATGGCAGAACTCCTAACATTTGCAAACCACTGTTTCTCCTTTCACGAGCACAAACAAAGACAACATACAGAACGACGTTATGGCTTTACATTAGCAGAATATCCCGGGGACAGGCCCCTCCAGCGGGGAGTGGGACCTGTACAAAGGACTTTTGGAGGAGAGGCTGGGGAGGGGCAGAAGATGGTCATTCAAGTGCGTTCCCCAGTCCAACAGCATGCCATAATTGTAAGCAGTAATGCCACTGGAAGAATGGCTGTCTGTAAAGACCACAGCAGAACGGTCATGGCAATGACGTAGTGCGCATAAGAATGGCAGAACTGGGTAAGCTCAAGCTAGTTTGGCCAAGGCGATTGTCTAGAATCTCGCAATATCCATTATGTCCCCAAGCTCAAGAAGGTATATCACCCATGATAGACTCTCAAATGAAGCAGGGAAAAATAGCTCCCACAAGCAGTCCATGTAATACCCCAATATTGGCTGTAAAGAAACCAGGAAGGGGCATGTACAGATTTGTTCACAACCTTAGACCCGTTAATGCAGTAGGATACTGGCCTTCCCAGTAGTCTTCAAAACAGCAACTATAATCTTTTTTGTATTCACCCAGCATCTGCACATTTTACAGTAGCAGATCTGTGCTCTGCATGTTATTAAATACTCATGCGTACAGACCATTAATACCTGTTGACATTGTCTAACTGAGCAATGCAGTAAATGTGGACAAGGATTCAACAGGGTTATACACTACCATTGATATTTTTACGACAACAGATTCAGAAGGATTAGATGATGTTTCATTTCCTGGACAATCAGTTTTAATTCAGTATGGAGATGATCTCTTACATGTCGCGCCCTCTTATGAAGCTTTCAAACAAGACACTGAGGTACTTTTAACAGGATTAGCTAACAAAGGGCACAAAGAATCCAAACAGAAATAGCTAACAAAGGCCACAAAGAATCCAAATGAAAATAATTATAGTTATGTAGGGAGAGTGTCCATTATTAAGGACACAACATTATGTTCATGGCAGGCTCCCATACAAGAGTTATTGTGAACATTTTCTGAACCTCCGGTGATAACGCAGATTAATACATTTTAGTGTATTGTTGAAGGCCCTTTAGGAGTGCCAGGCTACTCTAGATAGTAGATATTCAGTGATGCAGAAATAGTGAAAGCCCTTCTACAGCACACGATTAATACACCAGAGCCATTCAAGTGGACAAAGGAATGCAGAAGAAGCATTATACAGAGTTAAGAGAGTGTTATCGTACACCTAACCCCTATGACTGCAACATTACAAAAAGAGATGCACACTGTATTTTGCATGAATGCAATGGCTTTTCATTAGCCATCCTCACACAGCCACTGAGACTCAAAACACATTGCACATTCTACTACAGCCTTAGATCTAGTTGCAGCAGGGTTGCCCCTGTGCCTTAGATCTGTTGCAGTAGCTGCCATGGTAGTCAAGCAATGTAAACATCAAGTGCTAGTAGTGTCTTTAGAGCTAGCAGTCCCTCATGCAGGAATCACTTTTCCATTGAATTAAAAACCCTATCACAATCTACAAAGTATGAAATGCTGCTTTTACATTAATCAAATACCACTCTAACACATTTCCAAGTACTTAATCTGGCCTCTTTACTACCTATTGCACTGAACACAGATCCTATGAAGGTTTAGCCATCATAAATGTATAGCCATCAGGGACTCAACTTTGCAGCTGAGACAGGACCTATTTCACACACCACTCCGAAATGCAGAACTATTACACTTTGTGGATGGATCTATTTACAGGTTGATTAGTGGTGTGTATGATATTTGTTTCCTGGCAGATGTAATAGAAAGTGGTAGATTGTCCAATGGCACTTCATCACAGTTAGATGAATTAGCAGAATTTTTTTAAAATTATTTTAAATGTATTGTTTGATTTGTCAAACTTTTCATTTTTCCATTTTTTGAGTCTTCATACAAAAAGGTTTTAAAACTGTGTTTCAATTTGGCTTTTCTTTTACAATTCGTTATCGATCTCAATCCAGAAGTTGATCACTGTGATGATCAGCCACTGATGGTTTCCTTGGAGCAGTGTTGCCCATCTCTCCTCTGCTGTCATTTGTTGCTCTGAGATTTTAAAAAAATCTCTAAATAGATCTCGTTTATTTTTTAGTTCCGGGCCCACCATGATTAGATGGAATAAAGTTTCTTTCCCCATTGGATCTTTACAGTATCGACAGACAGGAGAAATATTTTTGGCTTGGTCTGTTAAAGTCAAGTATTCGCGTGTGGGTAAGATGTTCAGCCAAAAGCGCAAGAATAAATCACAAATTTTCACACTTGGGAATTGGACTAGATAAGAAGGCAACTGATTGAGTGCTCTTGCTTCCATGTAGCTGGTTAAATGGTGTTTATAAGTTGTTTGTTCTTCGATCGTTCTTATCCAATCATTCTTCTGAATTTTTTGTTTTGCATATTGAGGTCTATTTCTTAACATTTCCTCTGTGATTTCTTCTTGCATTTTTTGCTTAATTTCACTTTTCCACTTTATTAGAGCTGCAACTTGGAATGCTTGTTTTTTTTCTTTAAGAATTTCTAATGATGGTATATTTTCCTCTGAAATGATTTTTCTGTGGAGGTCCATTTGTTTCCATAGCACTATGGACTGAATAGATTGCAAGGCAAGTTCATATCTGATTCTGGCTATCGGAAATGATTTTGGCAAGGCAAGGGTTTTTCTCCAGAAAATAGCTTCGTATTTGGACCATTTCAATATATGTTGGTTTATCAGGGATTCACTCTCATAAGTCAAGATTGGTATGACCTTTTGTTTATATAGTAGAGTTGTAGCTTTTGCAGAGTAAGTGCCATATTTGCGATGAAAAAACTGACCTTGCCTTGCTAACGATGCTGCTTTTTCTTCAATGTTTTCTTGCTATTCTTTTTCGTTCGCCGATGGATTGATTAATGCACCTAAGTATTTTTATTGTTTTGGTTAGCTTAATCTCTTTGTCTTCCAGATAGAATTTTGGGGTCCATTGCTTCTTGGATTTTTCAGTTATCAGTTTCATTATGTTTGTTTTGTTGATGTTGATTTGTAAATCATTTTCCTTCATGAAATTTTGAGTTTTGTTCAATGTTATCTGCAGACCTTTCACAGTTTTGTCCAAGATGATAATGTCATCAGCATAGATTAGGGTTTGAACATTTTCACTGTTGATTTTAGGAGGATTCGCCATCGGATGGTGAATTTTTTCTTCAAAATTGTGGGTGAAGAGATTATAAAGACAAGCAGCCAAGGGGCATCCATGTTTAAGCCCATTCCAAGTAAGAATTGATTCTGTTGCCTTTCCGTTGTTTGTAAGTCGAACTCGGATAGACGTATTCGAATACAGCTGTTGTATTGGGTTCAGAATAGTAGATGGACAGCCCCACGGAGCCAATTTGGACCAGAGAAGTTGTCTATTAACTGAATCAAAGGCCATTTTTAGATCTATGAAGATTGCATAGACCTGATGTGCTTTCGTCAATCCTTCGTATTTTAGCATATTCAATAGCAAAAGATTGACGTTGGTACTTATTTTTGTGACAAAGCCAGTTTGCCTTTTTGCTTGTCTTCCATGCTGTATGGCCCAACAGTTTAATTTTTTTTGTACATATCCGGCAAATAATTTTCCTAACGGATCCAACAGGGCAATTGGTCTGTAGTTGGCCGGATTTTTCCGATCACCTGCTTTGTAGATTGGTATCAAAACAGCTACAGACCATGTGCGTGGAATCTCTTTAGATTTTTCTATCAGATGTAAAAGATGGAAAAAGAATTTGGCCCAGTGTTCTGGATCTGCTTTAAGGTTGCTGTTGGTAGCCCATCAGGTCCAGGTGCTCTAGATGAATTCAGGCACCTGATAGTGTTGGTAATGTCCTCTAAGTCCCATTTCAAGCTCCAGTCGTCAGTATCATCTTGTGGGTCTGTTATTCGATGGTGTTTCGGTTTCTTGTATAGATTTTCGAAGTGCTTAACCCATGTATGAGATTCAACTTCTTGAATCATGGATTGTTTTTTCGATGAATCATTCATCAAAGACCACAGGTGGCGTGTGTTTTTCTGATTTAACGCTTTCAAAAGTTCTTCTGCGTCGTGTTGCTTTATTGCCATTTTATAAGATTTCATTAGGTTGGAGTATTTTTGTTTTTCCTTTTTTATTTCGGCTTCAAAGTCTCTTCTGTTTTTCTTTATTTGTCGCAGACGTTTATAGTGTTTCTTTTTTCTAGATGAATTTCTGAATTAAAATAATGAGTATGCGATTGCTTGCTTCTTTTTTGATTTCTTGATGTTGTTTGTTGGTATTTCTCTAATATCCATCCATAATTTAGTTTCACATGATCCTTAAGCGGGGCCTCTTCAAATCGGACTGCGATTTCTTGAGTTTGTTGTTCTTTAATTCGCAGTCGGTTCAACATATTATTTATTTCAAGTTCAGGTAGAATCAAACATTGATCACTTGATACTTCTGATAACCAGGAAATAAAAATTTGGTGGTGATCGCTGTCTGGGTGTGGAGCATTCGTAGTCAAGTTTTTAATTTTCCGAATTCCTTCTGTTATAAAGATGTAATCAATTATTGAATTTGAGTTCTCCCGTGACCACGTCGACAGCGGGATACCTTTATCATTCATTGGTTGAGCACTCAAGAAGATGTTACGCAGCCTTGTCTCCTTAATCCATTTTCTAGCTCTTGATGTCATTTCATTGGTAACTAATTGGTTTCCTTCTTTGTCGAAGAGATGAAAATTGAAGTCTCCTGCTATCATGATTTCATTCCCGCTGTTACTACTGTTCAAATGATCAATTTCTTCACATATGGAATCGATGAATTTATTATCAGCCATAGCAGTAGGGTTCCAATATATATTGAAAATTGATAGGCAAGTATATTCTACAGTGTTAGGTGCAATGGTGTTATGGATTGATGGCATCTCGATGAAAAGGTATTGGGCCCAAGGGTGAATATTTTTACTTTCTATTATTCGCCACAAAGGGTTGATTTTTGTTAATAACAACATTCCTGACGCCGGTCTTCCCTGTTGTGAGGATATAGATGGATTCATGAACGTTCTATAGCCATCACATAGTACTTCCTCTTTCAGCCAGGTTTCTTGTAAACAAATGATGTCGGACTGTTCAAGTAAAGATGACTCATTATCAAACAGATGTCTATGACCTCTCGTATTCCAAGAACATAAGGTTGTGGTGGTTTCAGGTACATCTTTTCGTTGTTATAAGTATGTTTTCTTCGCACTCTGGTTCACATTAGCATCGTAGATGTTTTTTGTTGTTTCAGATTGCTTGCACACCACCCGTTGTAATTTATCTTGGTTATGGGACCTAGGATTTGAGTCATTCGAATTATTTGGGGATTCTTGAGTATTGTTCTGTATGCTTCGATTTTTAAATATATTTTTGCTGAATAGCTTGAGCGTTCTTGATTTTTTTCCGCCCTCGATCGTGAGACCATGATTTCTTCTATTTGAAATCCCAAAGTAGCCAATTGGTGTTTAGTGTCAAGAACACGTTGCATGATGTCGTGAGTGTAAAAATCAATGTGGGCTTCTTCCAGATATTGCTTGTTTGGAAATAGAACTAACTCAATATGTCCAGTTTCAATTTTAGTCAATTGCGGAATGGCCTTGAATAGTCGCAGAATATTATATCTGTTTAATATAACCGGTTCTTCTGTACTTGAACTTATCGGGTATATAGCTATTCTGTGTGCACAGGAGGCATTTGACAGGTTTTTGAAGATTGGTCTGACCAGTTTAGGACTTAATTGAGCAGCCACGTTTCTACTGGTTTCAGTTGGGCTATCTGATTCCTCTGATGGCCATATTTCTTCATTCGAAACTATTGAGTATGCCAAGGAGATATTAGTTTGCTGTTCGTCTCCGGTGCTTTCGCTATTTGAGCAATCTGTTAAGGAATCTTGACATTCATCTATTACAATAAGGGACTCGTCTTGTGAGTTTATAGAAATAGAGTTGCAGTCGCTTACATCATCTTCCGTTGACATATCTATCGGTTTGGTTGAATTTATAGAATTGATGCAAGTTTCTTGATTAATTACATCTATGAGTGCATCTAACGGTTCAGGCACTGTTTGATTGCCTTGTGGCCGAGCATTTTGTAATTTGTTCATTTTTCCTGTTTTCGGGATAGTTTGTTGGATAGTGGTCTGATTAGTAGCCACCAGTTTTGTATTTTTCTTTGTTCTTTATTTATTCGTTTTCAGGGTAGTTTGTAATTTTCTTAGAAATGCACGTGACCCATTTTGTGGATTTTTAGTAGTCTTTTTGCTCTTTGATTTGGTCAATACATCTTGACCTATTAGTCTCCGTTTCGAGAGATCAAAGATATTGAATGGGTTACAAGGAACTAATTAGTAGAACTTAAACGTGCATGAAAAATATCTGAGCACATAGTCACAGATTCCTGTACACCTTTGGTGTGGCACATAACTTTGGTCACTTGTGGAAGAAGAAAGGATTCTTGATACCATCTGTGTATCCAATTAAAAAATCATGCATATGTAGCAAACCCCCTCAAACGCCTGCTGCTATCCAAACAGATTGCATCTTAAAATGCACATCACATAAGCCTTTGAATGACAAGGTTTCCCGTGGAAATGTGCTTGCAGATGCAGCCGTTAAACTGGAAGCTATTTGTGACTTTGAGGCTGTATATGTTTTAAGAATAAAAAGTATGGTACAAGCTCCTACATTTATAAGCATAGCTTAGAACAACTATTATATATTCAGTATGCTGCCACATTGATACAGACAAACCATAGTCAAGGAGAGGATTGTTGTCTGCATGGAGTAACTCTTTGATGGGACGAGACTGGTTGCCTAGTCTCCCCAAAAATAGTGTTCGTCCGAACTGGCTTGTATTTATCATAGACTCGTTTATGAAGGCATGGGTGGTATGATTACAACCCTCTGTCAAAACTGGTATGCCCCATGTTTTCCACTATGACACAAGCTTACTGTTTATGATGTATCATATGCCAGCAAAATAATGTAGAAAACGCTGTCCAGACAAGACCAGGGGCACACCTAAGGGCAATTTACAAATCTGCATATAGACATTGTGCAGCTTCAAAAATTGAATACTTTTCCATTTATTTCCATAGCAGCGGACACATTCTCAGGCTGGGTTGAAGCCTTCGCATATAGCTGGGCAGCTTTTTAAGGAGGATTGTATACTAAGATTAAGGTTGCCTATCAGCATATAAAGTTATAGAGGAACTCATTTTACTGACCAACTAATAAAGGAACTTTGTACTGCCCTAAATATTCAGAAAAAAGATCAGTTGACAACACTACCCACAATCTGCAATGGCAGTAGATAGGCAAAATGGAGTGCTGAAAATTATTTTGTGAAATGCTGCCTTAAACCAACCAAAGGAACTGTTCACCTTGGTACGTTCACTGTCATCTAATGTTAGCTTGACAGCTGGTGTTGTCCGTTTGCAAACACTGTGCGACTCTGTTTCTGACTCTTTGATCAAAAAGATCAATGATATTTGTAACAAAATCTTTGTCATGGTTGAAAACATATATCCCTGCCCCTGCTGCTCAGGCAGTTGACCCTCTTCACACTTGGGGCCTCATTACAACTCAGGCGTTAAGGGTTAACGCCACCGTTAACCCTTAACGCCTGATTCTGATTTTAACGCCTGCTTTTAGCAGGCGTTAAAATCCATGGCGCTAACCTGCCATGGTGCTAATTACGCCACCGTAATTTACGGCGGCGTAATTAGCGCCTTCCCCACTTCCATTATGCCCTATGGGGCAAAAATGGGAATGGGGAAGGGAAAATGGGAAATGGGGATTTACCGCCCCACTCACCTTGGAATGGGGCGGTAAATCCGCCATCCACCATGGTGTAAACGGAGTTTACACCATGGTGGTAAAGTTGGTGCACTTAGCACCAAGGTTGTAATGAGGCCTTTGGTCTTCCTTTCCTTTGTTCACTCCTGAGGATATTTTAGTGGCCACTCTGTGATGTAAATCTGCCTCCCCCTAGATCCTATTCCTTAAGGGATCCTTAAGGACATCATGGACAGCTCAAGCAGTGAACACTTTTTGTGGGTCTGACATTTTCCCGGTTAGCTGAAGCAAACCCATGTTATTCCTCTCTTGAAGAAACCCTCTCGACTCTACTGTTCTTGGTCGTTTTTGCCAATCTCTCTCCTTCCTTTCTTCATGAAGTATTTAGAATCTCTGATCTCTTCACTTCTTAGTTCTTTCCTGGAAAACTCTAAGTTGCTTTTACCCCTTTCAGTCGGGATTTTGCCTGCCCACTCCTTCTAGATAACATAGATATCCAAGCCGAACGATTCCTGCTAAAATAAACTGCTTTTCATAGACGTGATTTTCCATCTACAAGCCTTGCCTGGTGTTTGCTGACTCACACGATGTACACATCATCCAAGCTGTATCCTTACGTTTGAGATTCATGAAGGCATTTTCATGTCTCATCAAGCTTCATGGATTATCATACAAACTTATACATGGACATAGATAGAGGAACAATCATTGCCACCATTTGTTAAAGTATGATTATTCCATAAATGGGCTCTTCTATCTAGAGGTATAGCACTGTCACCAGAACATTGAGATGTCAAATAGTAAAGCAATACCAGTTCGATAATTTTAACAAATGCATGCAAATTGAGGGATGTTTGTATTTTTGTAACATTTCTCAAAGTCTGTTAATCAGTGATCCATGATGCTTGAATTGTGCACCCAAGTGAGCAGCGATGTTGTGTGGACATACTTTGAAATTATTTATGACCAACAAATGTTTGGGTGATTACCCCAGTCCCCATTTATTAATAACACTGTCATTGCAACTCATATCTCTTTTTTAGTCCCACTTGCCTCTATACCCGCTGCAGGGATATATAAATGCCACATTGTGCTCTGCTGCTCTGAGCATGTATGTTTTCATCTAGTCATGCAACATTTGTATTTTGAGGGTGGCTGAGACTGCTTGTGCAAACAATAGAAACATATGTTTCTATAATACACATATGACATATAAGAAAAGCAGTTTTTTCTATTTTTAGCACAAGTGGAACCGATCACAAGATAAAGAAACACATTGTTCTGATTATAGGGCAAGTTGTCCCGCTCATACTACAAATTAAAAAGCATTGGCAATAGCAACAGTCTGGGCTTTTGTGTAGGCATAAGAAAGGCACTTACCAGGCATTGACATAGTGGTATTAACCGGCCATTGTAGGTAGTAGGTGTACAATGTGCAAGTTTCTGGGCATTTAATAGCTGTGCCTGGCATATGCATATTATACACAAGCCAAAACGGCTGGCTTTGCCAGTGCTTGTTTTAACAGGACATCAGTGAAGGGCATGCATAGTGCTTATAAATCAAGTGGTGGAAGGCAGACCTAGTTAAGACATTTTAATTACACTAGTAGCATATTTACAACTCCATGTGCAAAGTTTGATGGTAAGGCTTGAGTAAAGCAAGCACAAAGAGTTACCGTGAGGAGGTGTTTTGGGCAGGGAGGGACCGGAACTGCAGGGGAATGGCCATAGGGATTGGCATGGCCATGGGCAATCAATTGGTGGGCACCTAACCAAACAACACCTACAAACTTTGTGCGCCTCCATATTTGGATGTTTCTCTATCTGTTCTCTAATGCAATAGTTTCAGCATATAGGTGGCACAAGTGCCACCTAATAGCCTAAACTAATTCGATTAGTGCATATCTCATGGAAGCAAAGATACTGCTTGGGATATGATTTTTGTAGAGGCATGTTTTAAGTCTAGTACGAATAACAACAGTCACACTTAAATCAACACTGACAAAGCTGATTTAAGACTATGACATCATTCTCATCCTTTGTATGGAATTATTGATACTAACATTTAGACATTTCTCCTTGCATGTGCATACCCACAGGTTTTGGTTTTGCTTCGACTGTGCGAATTACATTTCTTATTAATATAACACCTATTATTTCACTTTTCATTACAGTTCTTAGATGCAGGACAAATATTTCATGGCACACTTCTTATGAATGCGATAACATTAATGTTATATTTTGTATTGAAAAGGAACTGGAGGGAACAGGGGTCAGGAGAGGGTGTGGGGCAAATATGATAAATGTGTCTTTTTATCTTCACTAAGTGCATAGCTCAGTGAGTCACATGCTCAACTGTGACATGTGCCTGCCTGCACTTTCCAAGTTCAATTCTTGGCAGCGCCTAATCAGCCCTTCATCCTTATAAGGTTGATAAATTGAGCAACATTACATGTGGTTTAAGGTACTTAGTAGTGGGAGGGTGCAGCAGGAAGCGCTGCACATAAACATGTGATACAATAACATATTCTCACAGCATATGGGAAATTCTAGACCACAGTAGCATCAAAAAGGAGTATTTTGGCATGCCCAAAATGATAGGCCATAAAAAGACAGAAAAACAGTCGAGTTGATTCTATATAAGAAGCGCAGAATCTTGAAGTGCAGCATCCAGTCTGCCTGCCCTAAATAGACAAACCATACTCTCTACCTGCCCCCTTGTGAAAAAAGCACATTAGCCACTGAAAGAAAGTTAAAAGTTATGGGAAATGAGGAAGGTTCATGGCCGGGAAATTGTGGTGAAAATGTAAAACTGCAACCTGCATTAAATGCAAAGTGCACACATTTCAGCTGACTAGTAGAATCTGTAACACACACAGTTTCTGTATGCTGCATGTCCCCAGCGCCAGGCCTGCTGTTGCTCAGTGCAGGGAATGGTAAAGGGGGTGAGGTCATGCTTTAAGGAAGGGTTCCATCTGGCCCTTTCTACAGACTTCAGTGCACCAGCAACAGCCACTACTGTGCTCCCAAAACTAGAAATACTTTCAAAACAAACACTGGTTGTGCTCAGTCAGCAACCAACAGGCCTGATGAAGTTACTCACATGATGATAATGGGGCATGACTCTGACCCAGAGGAAGCCTAGGGATTCTAGGTCTGTGCATCATGATTTGGCACACTCTGGAAATCAGAGACTGAAGATTATAATGTGGCATGATAAGGTGATTCAGAATCAGTCTGGGCATCAGGACCTTTCAAGCTATTCAGTTAGAATGGGATTCTACCCTTTTTGAGTTCCCCCTTTGAATTCGACAAGAAAGCATAATAGATTTTATCAAACAATCATTTGGGGGCTAAAGCTTAGCTTCTGTCTACCTGTCTTTGTTTTACTATGGATGAGACCACAAGGTGGAGTGGAAGGTATGCACATATGCCCTAAAGAAACATTAATCCTCACAAATTTAAGGCTTGTGCAATTTAATTGTGTAATTTTGGCTGAGGACACACCTTTCCAAAAACTGTTCAATAATCACAGACATGTTTCACCCTTCTTTTAGCTCTTTGAAGTGGGGTATTTAATTGTGGGAAATTAATAAAGTTCAACAGTGGAACTCATCAAGCTATCAAACTTTAAAGCTAAATCCAGGGAACTCACTCATTCAATGTGCATTATCCAACGTATTCTCCTATTATAATCTATGCACCCCACAGCTGCCTCCCCTAACAGAAGTCCTTTACCTGGGTTGCACTGAATACAATCTTCCCATTCCTTATGATACATGGATTTTGTGATCAGAAATGAGCTCCTGGGATTTTAAAAACTCACCAACTGAAACTGCTTGTGCCTCAAAAACGTGTTTACCATTTTTCAACTGCCCTTTTGCATTTTAAATCCTAAGACTATACCAGATCAATGCCTTTTGTTTTTCACAGCTGTCGGTAAGAGGACCCCCAGCCATCATTTGCAGATGCCCCACTCCTCCCCGTGCACAACGTTTAAGAATGGCCTGAAGAATAGTGGTGGGGACAATGGAGGCTGAGCCTCCCTGTGACACTTCCATTCCATACAGCCGATGCTTGTGCAGCCCTGGTTAGGTTGGGGTTTGCAACAGGACTTCAGTGTAGGACACGCAGAGTGCTTATAAATTGAGTGGCTGAAGACAGGCCTGGTAAGATGTTTTGTTACACCACCAGGGTGTTTACAACTCCAAGTGAGTCATTAACTCTCAGAAGACTGCTTTGAAAAAAACACTGGCAGGCACTTCGAGTGCAAAGTCTGATGGTAAGTCTTGATCAAAGCGAGCTCAAAGAGTTCCCATGTGGAGAAGTTTTGGGTAGGGAGAGGCAGGAATTGGTGGGAATGGACATATGAATTAGCATGGTCATGGGTAGTTAGTGAGTGGGTTCATAACCAAACAACACCTATAGACTGAGTGTCCCTCCTCATATGTCATTGATCACTGTCCCTCCTCATGTGCCATTTCTCCCTGCCTGTATTCCATTGCAATCTTTTAGGCTTATAGGTGTCTCAAGTGACTCCTAATAACCCAAACTAAAAACTGTTTTTGTATCTCAAGAGGGAGAAGAGGCCGCGGGCACTGGAAATGTATATGTTATATCTGCAGCAAGAACAGGCGCTTGTTCTGGTAACAGAGCAATTTTGTTTTTCTAGTCAGTGAACAAGACATAAAAAAACTACTTTTTATTTCCAGCTGTGGGGAGGAGGTCATATTGGGCCTCACTGAAATGTGGGGTTCAGCTAAGCTCAAGCATGGCAGTTGGGCATTTGTTTGAGCCCTGCAGGGTTTTTTACCTTGGCAAACTTCACATGACCATTGCTTGAACCTTTGAACTATTTGTCAGAATTGTTAAGTACGTTTGAGAGACATTGAAACACACAGAGTTCAGGTGGTTCAAACTTTTCTACCACCTGCTCTCAAGTGTCCAACTCAGGTACGTCATTTAGGGATCACCAGGGGTCACGTCCCCTGCGGTCTCCCTTGCTACCCCTGTGGTCTACCTTGCTACCCCAAAATAAAAAAAATTGAAAGCACATTTTTTTTTTTAAATGCTAGCACCTGGGCTGTGGCTAGCGTTATGTGGCTCTTTGCTTCTGGAGTGGCCAACTTTCTTGTTCAGGCCTCTAAAAAAACAAAAATGAACAGGGGTTTCACAAGTCTAACACTTTAAGCAGTGACTCTAAATAAGAAATAATAAGAAAGCCAAATAATTTGTCTTTCTGGAATTCTATATAATAATTGCTAGAGTCAATAAAGGTTTATTTCAGGCACACTTCAGGGGGTGAGTCACTGATTTACAGGCAGATTCATGGAATTAATGTGCGCTGAAATTTTCGGCGCAAGCGTGCACAAGCGTGCAAAAGCATGCGAATCGCAGTGCCAGTGCGAAAATCGCAGCAAAACCCGCGCACAGCGATTCATGGAAGTCCGTGCGCGTGTAAATCCCAGGATGTGCGCCAAAATTCAACGTGGCGCACGCTGGCGCACACGTCTCCAAACAGCGTGTGCTACGCGCACAGCAAAATCGCACATAGCGCGTCGCACACAACAAAAGTAGGAGGAACAGGGGGCGTGACACTCGGAATGGGGAACAACACGTGCGCCAAAAATGCGCGGAACGGCCACACGCACGTTCAAAACACATATTCATGGATTCGACCGGGGCTAACACGTGCGCCAAAAAAGACGCGCTAATCCGGAAACACGTACGCCAGCAGGAAGCAGGCGTATGTGGACCCGCGCAGCATAAAAGTGCGCGCAAACAACAAACAAGCTCAGACGCCAGGATGAATATACCGTTCCTAGCAGCAGTGTTCGTGGGATACCGCAGGAGGAGGAGGAGGATAGTCAGGCCCAGAATTTTCACACCTAGAACCAGCCTTTTTGGGATGCCTGATGACCAGGTGTATGGGAGGTACAGGTTTCCACCTCACATAATACTCGACCTGGTGAGTGAGTGGGAGGATGACCTCACATCACCCACCCTGTGCTCCAAGCACTCAGCCCCCTGGAGAGGTCCTCAATGTACTGCACTTCTTGGCCACTGGATCATTTCAGTGGACAAGTGCTATAGTGGAGGGGGTGTCACAGGCCACGCAGTCGCGCTGCCTACACCAGGTCTTGGCCATCATGACTGCACGCCCATCAGTCCGCAGGCACATATGCCTGCCCAGAACACCTGCAGAAAGGCAGGCTGCCGTCCAGGATTTCTATGGGGTGGCACAATTCCCCAAATTCCTAGGTGCTATTGATTGCACCCATGTGGCTCTACGTCCCCCCAGGGCATCAGAGCACATCTATAGAAACCGCAAGCACTGGCATTCCATCAACATGCAGGTAGTATGTGATGCCAAGGGAATCATCACCTCAGTATATGCCAACTATCCAGGCTCCACCCACGACAGTTTTATTTACAGAATGTCAACCCTAAACCGGGACCTAGAAGCTGGACGGCATGGCGATACATGGCTCCTCGGTGAGTATAAATGCCACAGCACACGCATGCATGTCAGATACTGAGTAATGTCACAACCCCACTTATGATACCCATCTCCACCTCCCCAGGGGACAGTGCCTACCCTCTGAGCACCCACATGATAAGTCCAATTCATAACCCCACCATGCCACCTGAGGTAAGATACAACACAGCCCACATTGCAACCCGGGGCATAGTGGAGCGCACATTCGGAGTGCTCAAGTCACCCTTTTGCTCCCTTGACCGTTCTGGCGGGCAGCTGTTATACGCTCCCCCAGTAGTGTTCAGGATCATAGTGGCAGCATGTGTCCTGCACAACGTTGCAACATGCCGGGGCCTGCCCGTGGACATGGTGGTGCCCCCACATCCCCAACCACGTGCACGGCGGCTGCACATGGGGGGGAAAGGGCACGGGGTGAGGAAGCCCGTACGCAGCTGGTGTCTAATTACTTCACCTAAAATCACACCCCTGTGGATTGCACAAAGCCCTGGCACATACCAGCTGACAATCAATGATGATGACATAAGGGACAGACAACTGTCACAACCATACCAGCCTGAGATTGGTCACCTGGAAGTGTTACATTGTGTGCATCCCTACCTACACAAACACCACCAATGCTGTGTCATCAAAAGACACACTTCTATGCTGCTAAATTCATTACCCCCTTGCAAAATACAACATGACAACAGTGCCATGTCACCCAACCCCTCCCCAGCACCGCCCCCCAACACACCATGGCATGTGATGCTATGTGAGAGCAAACAAAGCAATCCCCAAAACCTGACACAAGTGTCACAAAGTACAGTGTCCCTAATGGAAACTGGCCACACACAATATGCTCCCAGCAATGTAGAACTAACAACACACATGACCAAATACTTACCAACAATACAATGCAGCTACACAACCTCAAACATAGCAAAAGCATGACAGTACTAATTTAAAGTAGTGGTAGTCTTACAACCTGATTACGCCAGCACATGGACCCCTTCCAACTGTACAGTGTTGCTGCCACGCAAATGTGTAAGTGCACTGCTTACAACATGAACTCCATCTCCAAAGTAGACGGCCTTGTGAAGACATGAGGAATGAACCTGCAAATTAGGAGGAAGACATGGATGCACAAGCACATATCAATACACCATGCAGTGTACAATACAACAATATCCACTAGGAATGTATACACAGTATTCACTACAGACTGCCCACACAGCTCATGGGAGTCCAACGTCACTGTGCAATTCACTGGAATGTTAGAGTCAAGGTTGACGAGCAGATCTTCACAGATGATCAGGAGAGCAGTTTTCGTGCTTTTGGCAGCTCTGAAGCCAGACTGGTGGTCATGGAGACAACCAACAGAATATGCTTGTCTTTCACAAGAAAACATTCAATCACATGTTCCAAATGTGAGAGTATGATAATGCCAACCTCCCTTAGCATGCGTCAAAAAGTATCTCTAAGTAAAACTGTTCTGATCGGTATATTAATAACATATCATGAAATGTTCAAAGTTGTATATGTTGTGCTC
The DNA here is from genome assembly GCF_040938575.1 of Ambystoma mexicanum. Classification (NCBI taxonomy): domain Eukaryota; kingdom Metazoa; phylum Chordata; class Amphibia; order Caudata; family Ambystomatidae; genus Ambystoma; species Ambystoma mexicanum. Next base: position 401,087,230 of record NC_090922.1, read on the forward strand.
ATACCTCAATCTCGGTATGGTAGCTCAGGCACAACACACATGCCTTTGAAGCAAGACGACGCAGAGCAACACAGGTTGGATCCCTGTGTCTGTGCTTAGAAACCTCTGGTTCTTAAGCAGGTTATAAATTGGGCACACCCTTTGCAAGCCCATGGAAACGGGAAACAGGACGGGTGTGTGTCTCACGAACCCAAGCATCTAACCCAAACTCAGGACAAGCTTGCATGTGCCCAGCCGGAATACAGTGGATGCCCACGGGAGCCGCACAAGGCAACACACTGTAAAAGAAAATCAAAAATCAAAAATGGCGATGTGGGGGGCGGGGGAGGGTGGAGGTCCGAGGACAGGGTGTGCACCAACAGCCACCTGTGTGGATGTTGGGAGAAAAAAAAACACCTGCATGGGCTCATGGCCTGCACGGCTATGCCAATGTGGGAGAACTGCTGCTGTCACTCTCATCACCCTCTGTTGCTGCCACAGGAGGTGGTATTGCTATGGGAGGCAGCCCATGTAAAGCCCTGGTATGGTCCTCCATGGCAGCAAGCATGCGGGTGTGGAAGGTCTCGTTCTGGAGGATCATAGTAAGGAGATCCCCATGCAGCACCTGACGTGATGCTCGGATCTCCTCCCGAGTTGCCTGCATCTCAGCTAAGAGCGAACGTGCAAGCCTCTCCAGCTGCTGTTCTGTCCTCAAGTTATTGGAAGCCTCAAGGTCAACAAGAGTCTCCCTGAGGTGATGGAGTTCTACCCTCAGGGCTTCCCTGTGGCCCTGGGACTCTATTGATATCGATTGGCGTAGAGTCTCCAGTGCCGCCCGTCGGTCCCTGTTGGATGCCAACATATCTTCCCTGTGTGATTGGCAAATGGAGTCTGTTGCCTGCTGTAGTTGCTCCATCTGCCTTTCAGGGGGGACAATGGAAGTGGCCACCTTCTCCATTGCTTGAGCCATCATCTCAACTGATGCTGCCTGTTGGGTTGCCATACCGTACATGGATTGTTCCCATACGGTATTGCCTGGTGGGGTACGGCCACCGTGTCGGCGGGCACCACACCTGTTTGGGGCAAGGCGATCTGCGCCTTGCTGTGCTGGCACTGCCTGAGGCTGCAGGACTGCATTCCCCCTCTGATCTGCTGGTCCAGGAACAGGATCAGATGTTGTGGAGTGTGACCCTGCATCCGTAACCGCCAAAGGCAGACTTACCAACACTGACATCCCCATAGAGGGTTCTACCCCTGGTGCAGGTGGGTTGGACAGAACAGAATCCCTGCCAGAAACACTTACCTGCGACGGCACATAGGTCTCATCATCCGAATCAGCACCTGAATAGAGGTCTGGGGAGGTGCACCCAGAGACACCCCTGGACAGAATGGTCTGCAGCAAGATTGTGTTGTCACCCACCACCACACCACATCCCCCACTGGTGCCCGGTCGTGCCTGAGATTCCTCCTGGGTCTGCACCATCTCCTCAACCTCAACAGCATCAAGTGCGTCATCCCCTGCAAAAACATGAAAGACAACAAATGGAAACAAGCATTAGCACCATAGCACACAAATAGGCCTGACAAGCTACAGAACCAGTACATGATTTACAAATGTCCCACATGACTATAACCCTCCCATGCATGCACTGTCACTGAGTTGGAAGAGGAGGCAAAAGGCAGACACTGATGACACCAAGATGGAAGAGCAACACATTTGCTGCATGCTGGGTAGCACTGCCATCACACATTGGCCTGTGAGTGGCATGTCCAATACACATACATGACGCATGCCATCACACAGATGGCATGTACCATAGCCATGGTACATTCCACTAGTACATCCATATGTCAGTGAATGAGTACTGTCAGCCATCAATGTGAGATGGACATGATGAGATGAAGAATGCTACATAGTGTGACAAAATACGCATGTGCCACACACTGCAACAAATCCAGTGTACAAAAATACAGTGATTGCAGGCCGATGTACACATCAATGGTTGTGCACCTCAACATGACCGGAAACAACTATCATGTTCCACATTCAAACAGGCCCCAAAAATGCATGTGATCAGGCCAATACTCAATCAGCCTGAATGGTCAAATCATTCACCTAAGAAGGTAACACATGTGGGCCAATGTGGGGTTCATCAATGACAGAAGCATGTCACAAATGTGAGAAAAGGGCTGAGGAATGCGTAGCAAAAGTGGGAGAATTGAAACAATCAGCCTGAACGAACACTGAAAAATACAAACAATGTTGTTGCAAGATGCCACTTCAAGGGCAACTGCCGTAATGTTGCGCTAAATTACTACTGTAGGCAGAAGGGATACTGTCACAACCAAATCCAAGGCCGCTGAATGTTTTGGATGAAGCACATGGGTGACCCATACCACTCAGGCACACACACCCTCACCTGGCACTCAATCAGAACCCGTCACCCAAACAAGATACACATGCATTACACACACATGCATGGGCACTCACCAGACAATGCATCATAATCAGGTAGTTCTCCCACACCTTGGATCTGTTCCTCTGTGACGAAGGCCCCAGCAACAGACTCATGTTCAGTGAGTTTGTTGTCCTCTTGTGGAGACCCACCGCCAGTCACCAGAGTAGCGGCATGATTTGAAGCCAGCTTGTTCTTTGCTCTGCGTTTCAGGTCATTCCACCGCTTGTAGCAATCATCAGCTGTGCGCCTCACAAATCCATGGGCACTTATGCGGTCGGCGATGGTGTGCCAGTGTGCCCTACGTTGACCAGGTGTGGTCTTGCACCCTGCAGTCACCAACATTTCGTGGCTATGTGCCGACACATAGGACACAAGTGCATCAAGTTCCGTGTCATTAAAGCAAGGCTTCCTTGACGTGCCAGAGTGTGTAGCTGTGTCTGGGGTCTCAGCCTGTCATGCCAGAGCACCCTTCTTCCTCTTCTTTAAAGGTGGAGCAGAGCCAGAGTGGCTTACGCCGCTATGGTGAGTAGGGGCAGAATCACCGGTGGACTGGGTAGTAGGAGTGTGGGAATGCACAATGACCATAGGTCTTGATGCAGGCATTTGTTGCAGGGTAATGTTGGCAGGGGGAACGTCAGTTTGATGGACCTGGACTGACATTGTCCTGGCTGGGAGAGTCGGAGCTGGGGCAGATGGAGCTGCAGCTGCCCCTGCAGCCTCCCGACCCTGCATACTTAGGGCAGCAGATGACATAACTGCCCCAGATCCATGTGGCTTGGTGACAACAACTTGCACCGCCACACATGGCCTAGACTTGCTGACCTGGAAGTCAGCCTGGGAGTCATCCTATGCCAGGTCAGGTGCCACAATGGGCTGGTCCAACAGGGGCTGAGCTGGGATGGTGTCAGCCACATTTCCCTCAACCATGGGGGGGCATGGGTGTCCCTGATTGTTCCTCCACACATGGGGGTATACGGGCACCCTGCAAATCCCGGCCACGTCCCGTACCGCGCCCACCACGCCCACCTTTTGAAGGTCAGCCACCTTTGCCTCCCTTACCGCTTGGTTGCCTCCCAACCATGGCACTGATGTTGTGCGTATGGGAGTTGCAGTAAACTATTGTCCTGGGCAATTGGAGGTCAAAGGGGTAGGATACTAGATGCAATTCGTACCCTAGTGCTCTAACAAGGCTGTCTGTGACCCCTGGGGGAAGCTGACGGGTCACGCAACGCACAGGCAGCCCAAAATCAAAAATTAATGTGCACGCAACCCCTTGTAGACCATGTGGTGAAAAAATGAACCCGCACTATGCTGTGGCACCCAGAAACACAAAAATAAGCGTACGCGTAATACACGCAGCCTACAATGACCTCTGAAGGGGAACGCGACACACGGGGCAAGCACAGTTGATAAGTACGTGCGGAACTCACCGTCTGCCTGGAGAAAGAAGGTGAAAAATCACGCGTGTGCGCGTTGGCAACACCCCCGCCAAAAGAAGAATTGTACGCTGTCTGAGGAGACAGGACAAAAGGAGAAGTGAACTCTGTTTAAGGAAACAGGCCCAACAAAAAATTGGACAAGAGCTGTCAGAGGTAACAGGGAGCACGAACTACAAACGCTGTGAAGTAATTGCGTGTGAAACGACAAGAAGTACAGATTTCACCCACTCACTCTCCACGAAAAGCACGTACAAGGAAATGGCATCCTACATGTAGCTTTCAAACCGGCCCACACGTACACGTCAAATACGCGTGTACGCGGGCCCTTTCCTCCAATTACACGTGATGACACTCGGACATGCAGTTTTTCCACGTGTGCTCTGTCATCACGTGCTATGAGGGAAATGGCCGTGCGCGTAATGTAACTTATGTGCTTACGCGCTAAGTGCCTTTAGTCCAATGAAATTGCGTGCGTGTGCTGACGCGCTTACGCACTAAGGCCCTTTCCTCGAATTACACGCTGACGTGCTATTTTTTCACATGCCAAATCACTCCGTATCAAGCTAGCCACGCGAAAACACACGGAAGACCACGCTCCTGCCAAGAAGGCTGAATTACTGCCCACCAGAGCCCCGAGCATGCTCCCACCTGCCATCTGCTGCTGCCTGACTGCCTGCTGCCCACATGCCCTGCCATTTGCTGCCTGCACGTCAGCCAGGGGTGTAGTTGCTGTGACCACCCCTGCTGGAACCGAAGACTCCCGACTGGGATTCCATCGCTCCACAGCCCAGCCCTAGGACCCAATTGCCCACCCACTCCTGCCTCTGGGGTTGCCATATCCAGCACAACACCATCTGGTAGCATTGGCAACCCCCAGCCAGAGAGGCAGAGGGCCACCAGCTTCACTGCCACCGAAGTTGGTGTCCTGGTGGAGCAAGTCCTGGGGCACTATGATGCCCTCCTTGGCATGGTTGTGGAATGGATGGTGTTTCATAATGCATGTATCTGCACTGTGTACATGTGCATGTATGTGTATCTGACAAGTGTGCAACTGTGATGCAACATGGATGCACGTGACACTGATATGTAGAAGGATGAATGGCAGATGTGACATGTATGGTGATCTCATCACTGCAACAGTTGGAGGAGATGTAGACATGCATGTAAGCGTGGTGGCGTGTATACATGTCTAGTGCAGTCCTTGTGTTTCATGTGATGTCAGGCTCACCTTTGGCTGTTCATGCTGTTGTATGTGTATGGATGGTGCTGTCTGGTGCAATATTGCTGTTGAAATGTTCATGTGTGTGAGTTAAAATGACATGTGTGTCATGGAGTGTGATGCCGTGTCTGTAGTTAAACAATGCCACTCATGTGCAACTGTCATGTGTGAATCAGTCCATTGTACAGTGCCCTGATGCCTGTGTTTTATCTCTCCCTGTCTGCAGCGTCAACTGAAGAAGAGGGCGGAGAGGGTGCTGTGGAGCACAGCGGCAGGGATCATCCCGCCAGCCGGAGACGCAAGGCCCGGCTCCCCTCCCAGGTTGTCATCTTGTCGGGGAGTGAGGAGTCGGGTTCCGCGTCCCAGGCGCAGCTGCCGAGGGAAGGTCCAAGAGGCGGAGGTCGGAGTTGGACTCCTCGGCAGCAGAAGGGGCAACTGAGACCCCACAGGGTCGGATGGAGGAAGATGGAACGGAGTCATCCAGGTTGGTGGGGGGTTTGGTGGAGGAGGAGACCGTGCAAGTGACAGACATGGGGTCTGGAGGTGGGGATTCCACTGGTGCTAGTGGTGCAGTGCAGGGGCAGGGACAGGAGGCAGCACAGGCCACAGTGGAGGTGCCTGTGTGTAATCCTGTCCCCGATCCTGTGACTGCATCATCCCGCACCAGCAGGGATGCCTACGTCCAGACCCGTTTTTAGGGAGGGGATCCACTTACAACAACTGGCCTTCCTCTCCCTGCGGACATGGCTATCCGGGACCGGGTTGAGCCTGTCCTCGGTGGGGTGGCGTTGCGTCAACGGGCCATGCGAGGTGACCTGCAGTCTTTTCATGAGGAGACTGCACGTCATCTCGAATGGCTCGTTGACCGCGTTGACCTACTGGGACAGCTCACCATGGCCAGATACCTCCGTTTGCTGGACCTTGTTCCGACCCCCTCCTCAACTGAACCCCCTATGCGCCAGTCGTACTCCATGCCCTCTTCCCACCCATGTATCACCTGGGTACCCTGTGGAGCTGCCTCTGACCCTGCGGCCAGGCTGGTGGAGGACACATCCCTGCCACAGTCGGGAGTCGGACATCCAGCAGGGGTAGCCACATCAACAACTACACCCCAGCCAGAGGAGGATGTGCAGGCAGCAAGAGCCAGAGCACAGGTAGAGGCACAGCAGCAGCAGCAACAAGGTGGGAGCCATGATGGCTCGTGGCCTTCATCATCGGAGGGGCAGGCATCAGCCAGAGGGCAGGAGGAACCAGGACTGGAAGTGTCTTCTGTGTGGCAGCGGTTAGGCCATGCTATAGATGCGGAGCGGCAGCGGGCAGAAGAGGCACGGCTCATGATGGTCAGGGCGGAGAACTCCATGCGGAGGGCCCTGAGGCGGGCCGAGTGCCTCGAGGCAATTCGCAGAGAGTTGGAGGAGAACATGTCGTCATCCCTGTGAACCCTCGGGCCATGGAAGAGGACCGCCTCCAGGACATTGAGCAGGAGTTTGATGATGCCCTGGCCAGGGACATCCAAAAGTGAGCCGTCGGACTAGCCCGCTGCCATTGTAAATAGTTTTTAGAGTTAGGTTTCCTTTTCGTTTTCCTTTGATTTGTGGTCAATGGACAATGCCACACACATTTGTATATAGTTATATTTTTAGGTAGTTTCGTAGGTTGGTTTCATTTGTTTAGTTGGGCTCATGGACCCTTCACATCATTGGACAATGGATTCATTTATTTTTGGGATTTTTTCACATGGATGAATGGATTTTTATTTTGGACAATGGATTGTATATAGTTACATCATGGATTCATTTGGATTTTTTTTTCATTATGGACATGGAGTAATGTTTATTTTTTTTCAGGACAATGTATTGTAAATATTTGGACTATGGATTGATTTCGCATTTTTATTAATCATTATGAACATGAAACAATGGATATCTTTTTTTTACCTTTTTTTGGATTTGCGTTGGTGGAGGGAGAGTTTGGACTGTTTTTCTTTCAAATTTTTTTGCATTGCTTATCATTTTCATTCACTCATCTTTTTCACATGCTTTTCATTTCATGTTTGATATTTTGGTATGCTTTCATTTTATTTATTTATTTATGTACATAATACATTTTCATATTTTACTTCCATGTGTGGGATTTGCTCATTGGGTTGATGCATGTGAAATTTTGGGTTTACACAAGCAATGCCAACCAGTGTATGTGTGTGATGGACAGGTGTTGATGTATATAGTTGAGTTTTGGTTTGTGTCTTGAGATAGGCATGTCAGTGTGGGGTGGATTGGGAAATCATTGCGTCTCAAGAATGGGGTGGCGTGATGTGGTATTTTTTGGTGTAGCAGGGAGCCATGACTGTGCATCTTTATTTTGTGTAGGGGGGGCATGAGTGGGACATGAGTGGGGGCCTGCTGGCAGGTGCCCCTGACTGCTGGGGGGTGGGGTTGCAAAGGGACATGAGTGGGACATGAGTGGGGGCCTGCTGGCAGGTGTCCCTGACTGCTGGGGGGTGGGGGTGCAAAGGGACATGAGTGGGACATGAGTGGGGGCCTGCTGGCAGGTGCCCTGGACTGCTGGGGGGTGGGGGTGCAGGGGGACATCTGTGGGGGCCTGCTGGCAGGTGACCCTGACTGCTGGGGGGTGGGGGTGCAGGGGGACATGAGTGGGGGCCTGCTGGCAGGTGACCCTGACTGCTGGGGGGTGGGGGTGCAAAGGGACATGAGTGGGTGATCAGTAGTGCAAGCTGACATTTGGCTTGGCTGGGGGGCAGGCCCATGGTAGATGGGCTGCCTGCAGGACATGACCAGGGGTGCAGGGTAGTCCCCTGTGGCATGAGCTGCCTGCAGGGGCCGTGGAGGGTGTAGAGGGAACACCTGGGAGGACCCACACTGCCAATTCACGTGTAGGACTCCCCGCGCACCCCCGAAATTCAGTACACCACTCTGACAGCAAAATTGTGTGTGAAACTTCCCACGCACCCCAGGAATACACGTACCCTGCTCAAATCGCGTGTGAAACTTCCCGTGCAGCCCAGTTATACACGTACCCTGCTCGCACAGGGCCAATCGCGTGTGAAACTTCCCGTGAACCCCAGTAATACACGTTCCCCACTCGCACAGGCCCGTTCGCGTGTGAAACTTCACGCGAACCCCAGTAATACATGTACCCCACTCGCACAGGCCCTTTCGCGTGTGAAACTTCCCACGAACCCAAGTAATAAACGTACCCCACTCACACAGGCCCTTTCGCATGTGAAACTTCACGCGAACCCCAGTAATACACGTACCCCACTCGCACAGGCCCTTTCACGTGTGAAACTACATGCAAACCCCAGTTATACACGTACCCCACTCGCGCAGGGCCAATTGCGTGTGAAACTTCCCGCGAACGCAGGTCATACACGTACCTCACTCGCACAGGCCCTTTCGCGTGTGAAACTTCACGCAAACCCCAGTAATACACGTACCCCACTCGCACAGGCCCTTTCGCGTGTGAAACTTCCCGCGAACCCCAGTTATACACGTACCCCACTCGTACAGGCCCTTTCGCGTGTGAAACTTCCCGCGCACCCCCGAAATACACGTACCCGGATCCAATCGCATGTGAAACTTCATGCGAACCCCAGTTATACACGTACCCCGCTCGCACAGGGCCTATCGCATGTGAAACTTCACCCAAACCCCAGTAATACACGTTCCCCGCTTGCCGTTTGGCAGCCCTATAAACTGGTCCAGGGTTAGCGCAGCCCTTTGCGCTGGATTGGGGATTTTGATGGCTTTTCCTTGCGCGAGGGCGTTTTTGGGGGCGTAACTGGTGCTGCTGCAGGGTCGCTGCGCCACTCTGCGCCACGGCTGGTTTTGGAGGCTAAAATCCATGAATACACTGTGCACGGAAATCGATTTTAGCGCACGCGGCTGGCACAGACATTCGCACGCGCACAGTGTGCGCCAGCCGCGTGCGCCACTTGTGCGCGAAATTATATGAATTACCCCCATAGTCTGTTCCTAAACACCACAGCTCAGCCGTTCGTCCTTCTGGGGTCGATAAATGAGTACCAACACAGGTTGGGTGATATTGTATGTATATTTGTTCTATATAAAGTGCTTACATGATTATCATTTTGCCTTCGAAGGCTGCTTGCATTCACAGTAATTTGATAATATGAGCCTATACACACTGATCTTAATAATACATGTGGCGATACATTCTTGTATGCAATGTATATCACATTTAAAGTGATATTGTAACCATATTTTTCGTAGTATACTTAGGAAAAATACTATGTGATGCCACTTTCTGTTTTGTCAAGGAGTGAAAGGTTGTGTTACATCGCTTCCTGTGGTATCACTTCAGAGCGGGGTCAAACTACTTTACTTCCTGTGATGTCATCAGAGGTCAAAGGTTGTGCAATGTCATTTCCACTACCCTTGGCATTTTGGTGAAATGACGTCCCTGACAACTAGCTAATCTTTAGTTTGAAACAAATATAAAAAAGATTTGCGAGTGTTTCGAATTTACATTTAATTTCAAATGTACATATGAACACATAATATGTTTTGCTTTCTGAGGATATGCCACTCAATTTTGCTGAACTCGTTTGGGATTTTAATAATCCATTAGCAGGAGCATGGTATTTTGAAATGACAATAAATTAAAAAAGTATCTGTAAGTAAAACTATTCTGATACTAATGCGAATAATATAATATGAAACTTTCAAAGTTCTATATTTTTCTCTTATTGATATTGATATTTTATTTCTATCGCGCTCATACAGAAGTGTTTCAGAGTGCGACAAGGCAAGGGAGGGGAACAGGGGAGAACAAACCAGCAATCTTACTAGGCCCAGTGACATTGAGAGCACGCAAGTGCATGGGAGAGGGGGAGGGGAAAAGTGCATGAAGGGGGGAGAAGTGGAAAGTGCGAAGCAGAGGAGAAACAGATAAATAGTAATACATAAATAAATAATAAAGGCAACAAACAGTAGTAGTGCAGCTAGCAATTTGCAAGGGCTACGTTTAAGGCAGCAGACAGGGTAGGTCTGATAAGTGAAGGAAAAAAAGGGGGGGCTGTTTGGGTACAGATACAGACCCCAGTGCAAGGGGTGGCCCGGAGGCAGTGCGGGAGGGTGGCAGGGTGAGCAGGTACCTGGGCCCGGAGGACAGAGGGTGGCCAGGTGCACAGTGCGAAGAGAGAACAGATCAGCAGCAGAGAGGGGAAGTGAAGGCAGAAGAAACGAGGAAGGTCTTGAGGTGCTTCCGGAACCGGAGCTGGCTCTCCTTAAGTATGAGGAGCGAAGAGCTCGAGTGTTGAGGTATTTGTGGAGGTATAGCTGAGGTATTTTGGACCCAGGCCCCAGAAAGCCTTGTGGACAATGCAGATGGTTTTGAATTCAATCATTGCATCCAATGGGAGCAAATGGAGAGATTTCAGAGCTGGAGAGATACGATGCCAGGGCTTGAGGCCAAGGACATGTCTTGCAGTCCTGTTCTGGATTAGTTGCAGAGGGCAGAGAGTAGAGGCAGGTAGATTTAGAAAGAGGCTGTTGCAATAGTCCAACCTGGAGAGAACCAGAGCTTGGTATACCATGAGCGTCTGAGGGAAGGAGAGGAAAGGCGGAGTACCTCTGAGGAGGTGCAGTAGGAAGTTTGACTTTTTAGAGATCTCAGAGATGTGGGCGAAGAAGGAAAGGGTGGAGTCAAAGATGACCCTGAGGTTCTTACCCTCGCAGGAGGAGGGACAAGGGAAGCCGGCCAGAGAGTGAGGGGAAAGGATGGTGAAGGTGTACCGATGAGGAGGATCTCCGTCTTGCTGGCATTCAGACAAAGATCATTGCCGGCAGCCAATCTTGAATGGCAGTTAGACAATCAGAGATGAGAGAGGAAGAGGAGGTGGCCGAGAGCAGCCTGAAAATTAGTTGAGTGTCATCAGCGTAGCACTGGAAATTTTAGCAGAGAATGGCAATGCAGTGGGCGAGAGTTGCCAGGTATTGGTTGAAAAGCCAGGGCGAGAGGTTAGACCCCTGGGGAACACCACAGGTAGCGAGGGAGATAGAGGATAGGAAGGACCCATGTTGGACCTTGGAGGGTCGATCAGAGAGGAAAGAGGTCAGCCAGGCCAGAGCCTGATCATTGATACCCAAGTTTTCACAGAGACGGTTGAGCAGGATGCTATGGTTGACCGTGTCGAAGGCAGAATCGAGACCGAATAGGATGAGGACAGAGGGAATGTTAGAGTCAAGGTTGAAGAACAGATCTTCATGGATGATCAGGAGAGCGGTTTTCGTGCTTCTGGCAGCTCTGAAGACAGACTGGTGGTCATGGAGACAACCAACAGAATATGCTTGTCTTTCACAAGAAAACATTCAATCACATGTTCCAAATGTGGGAGTATGATAATGCCAACCTCCTGTAGCATGCGTCAAAAAAGTATCTCTAAGTAAAACTGTTCTGATCTTTATATTAATAACATATCATGAAATGTTCAAAGTTGTACATTTTGTGCTCATACCTCAGTCTTGGGATGATAGCTCAGGCACAACACAAATGTTTTTGAAGTAAGACGACGCGGGGCAACACAGGTTGGATCCCTGTGTCTGTGCTTAGAAACCTCTGGTTCTTAAGCAGGTTATAAATAACCAATTATAACTATACCTTGTCCTTCACAATCAGGGTCTCAATGACATGTCCCAAATGTGGGAGAAGGAGAAAGCCAACCTCCCTTAGCTGCTGCCATTTTACATATGTCTGTGTAAGTCCAACTTTTAAATACATATTACACGGCATACTAGACTGTTTTTGTATTCCTACTGCATGGTAAAACCGGAACTATTTTTTAAAAGGAATCTGAGCTCGGGTCACTTACTGGAGCGCGGAGCCTGGAGTTCCATAAATGGTGGTGAAACCCGCTGATTAGCGTCAACAATTAGAGGAAGGGACCTGAGAGCGTAAGGACACGTGTGGCCATGTTTGTTTTCACTAAGAGAGATTCATAAAGGTTGCCATAACGATACAGCGGTTACAAACGAAAATGTTTCTGATGCTGCATTGTAAATGATACACGTAAAGGGAGTTGGAAAGGAAGTAGAATGTAGTTATTGTTATAACATGAAGGTAATAAGAGCTTAATCAATCGAATTTTACAGCTTTACAGACACAACAATATTGGAGTGTGCATGAACTTTAAAAGAGAGAAGGTAGCATCAAAATATCAACATAGGATACACAATGATCTACAAAGCAGTACTTTCTTTGATTCTATTCTGTGATAATAAAAACAGTCTGTTAACACCAATAAAGCCACACTATCTCAACAGAGCATTTTTCTTGACGCAATTCTGAATGAGTAGACTGAACAATAGACAAAATATGTCCACACAAAAACCAGAGTGAGAACAACAAAGATCAAAGTCAAGAGGAACAAATAAAGAAAGAATAACAAAGCAGCTAAGGACAAAAGGGCTAGGCTGCTGTATGTGCACATTAAGGTTAAACAGGTATCATGGCAAAACAGCCAAGTCTGAGCCTACACAATAGCAGACAGTGACATATAGCATATCACGTTCAAGCACTGAAATGTTCACTTTGAAAATAAATTAATTAATAAGAAAAAAAGATGTCATCTGAAAGTGTAAGTGGAGATATAAACCCAGCTCAAAACATGCTGGGAATGGCTTCATTCACAAATGTAGTAGGTTATTTCTGACGCCCAAACCCATTCAGCCTTGAGCCACATGATGACCTGGGACGGCGCTGGCAAAAATGGGTGGATAAATTTGAGGAGCACTGGGAAATGAAAATGTTCCAAACAAATTAGACATATTTATGAATCTGGTAGGAAAAGACATGAAGAGTATCATCAAGGCAATAACAACTGAAGAGAGAACATCATACCAGCTTCTTATTGCTGCCATAAGTGAATGTTTTATAGTTCCTCCTAATACAGATTATGAACACTACACATTTAACCAGTGCACACAGGGGCCACAGGAGACAATTGCACAGTTTGTGTTGTGATTACAAGTAAAAGCAACGTACTGTGAATTCGCAAACTTTACTAATGAAGAGGCAATTAGACTAAGAATAATGAGAGTTGCACATCGTCGGAGTTTCAGAGACATCTTCTACGAGTACCCATTCCATTGAAAGATATCCTGGAATTAGCGATAATGTATGAAAGAATTGAGAAACAAGTGGCCAATATGGAAAACAAGAGGGAGCTGGAGCTGGATACAATAGCTGACATCAGAGCTAACGTACAAAGACAGTCCCGGTACTCAAGCATGTTACTCTGCCAAAGCACATGGAATGGTATTGGCAGGAGTCGCCCGGGAAGATTGTGCTATAGATGTGGATTTGGGTTTCCACAAAAAGGTTGGTGCCCAGCCATTGGTCGAATGTGTATGCAATGTGGTAGGGGAGATCACATCTGGGTCATGTGCAGAAAGAGAGCCTCTTTATTACCAACCTACAGATCCAATGCACAGTTACTGTCAAATGGAGGGCAATGCATAACCACAGAACGTTTTGAGAATGGGGAGGTGAGCCGGAGCGATTTGAAGAGACTAATGAGAGAGCAAAGTGATGTCACCACAACTGATCAAGGACTAATGTCTAGAAGGAGAAATTGGCTACTTCGGAAAGAGCTGCAGGACAATTCACAAATCCTAAAAAGTTATCGAATGATTCCCCATGAGGTGATGGAGTGTGCTCCCATTGAGAGAGTGATCAAATATCAGCTGAAGGACCACATTCCACGGCATGAAGGTTAGAGCTGCATAAAAGGTGAAGCAACTGGTGAAAAGGAAAGTGAAATAAGAAAGGACAAAGTTCGGACAACTTGCAAGAGGAGACCTGAAGAACATCAGATGCCGGTAGATGAGAGTATACTAGGGTGGCAGTGAAGGAAGATGAGCTCTAGTGATAAGTCAGAGCCCCTAACTGTGGCTTAAAAGGCCCATGGTCAGTGTCATGAGGGATGGTAGTGGGGTGGCTGGGGATGCTTTGTTCTTTCATGCAATGTTCCAGGATGATACGGATGGAGGAGAAACACGTGACGAAAGGTGAAATGAAGAACCACGAGGGGCAGGAAATGAAGAACCTGTTGGTCTCATGTCACTTAAAGACTGTGGACATTCTCCATCTTGCTTGCCTGATGAGGGAATTCTAGGGACGGCCACTATTCGGCCTCAAAGAACTATTCGTAAACCCTTATGTCTTATTGAGCAGATGTAGAGGTGATCCTGCTGGGCAGATTGAGGAGTGAACTTATATGATAAGCAAGGGGGTGATGTTGCGGCTGATAGAACGTGGAATGTAGCTGAAGTAGAACTGGAAGGAGGAATGGAATGGGGATAAGGGAAGGAAAGGCAGTTGATGAATATGAATAAAGAAGTAAAGACGTGCAGACTGTCTTTTATTATTATTTAATGGTGACACCATAATTATAGTTGTATAATGGAGGTATACAACAAACACTAACTTAAAATGCCAGTTTAGAGCAAACACGTACTGCCTGCCAATTTGGTCAAGGTTGTTTTTAGCAATGTTCACGTATCACCGAGCAGATACTTTCTGTAGGGTACTGCGTGAAAAAGGCACCTTTTCCCCTTATTTGGAGAGGAGAGGATTAGGTAAGGATAGCCTTTTAAAATGGCCACAGTGATAGGATTTGCCATGCAATCAATACTCAGGAGTGACTATTTTTGGCTCAATACAATGGACTGAGGCGGGAATGTGTGCAACTAAACCTGATTTTGCTCACAAAATATGCATGTCAAATAAACTCTAATCTGTCCCCAATTACCTATGAATGATCCAACACAAAAATATCAAATCAAAGTCCATTATGGGTTATGGTTAGTGTTATGTTTGTGTTATCATTATTATTATTATTATTTTTAATAATAATAATAATAATAATAATAATAATAATAATAATAATAATAACGGCGACCCACCAGATACATGCAGTGGCACTCATCCGTCTAATCTCTCTCGCTTATGAACACAAGTCATAGTGAACACAGCGCTCGTATTATACCTGTTAGTTTAATAAACGCTGAAAGTTGTAGCAGGTGCCTGCCACGAAGCACCCAGGATGCCATGCGTGCCAGTGCGCTGCTTGCTTGAGCTGCGCAGTCCTTGCAGGAGCTCGTGTTTCTCTACATACTCGCCGCCTCGTCTTGGACGTCATCCGTTTTCACCTGCGTGAGCGTCTTTGTGACGCAGCGCAAGCGCGGACACTTTTGTGTAAACATGAAGATTAGAATGTGTACAGAGCGCTCGCGCTGCTTTGATCAGCCGGTCCCCCCACCGCACAGGCATGCGTGCTTGGGAGTTTGCTCTTCGGGTGACAAAGGCGTCTAATCCTCGACACTGTTCTCAGATCCATTTTTAGAGCTTGGAGTCTCGGTTTCTATGTCCACTTGACTTCCATTTCTGGTTTGTTTAGCGACTTTCATCCTCTCTTTATTTACTCTCACTAACGGCCCTCTGAAGACGCTGCTTTCTTTGCAATCCGATCTTCAGCCGCATTCCTGAGTGGCGAATGGCACAAGTGAGAGCTCAATGATGCCGTCGCGACGGGCATTAGACCCACTGATAACCGGCTTTTGAAATGTTCTGAAATGTTTTACTTTTACCTGGGATCATGTGCAAGAGATGAAGTATCAGACTCGCACATTAGTAGGTGTGGACAAGCTTGTCTGGGCATAACTCAAACCGCACGCGTATTGGGGGGAGCGAAGGGGGCTTGGAGTCCCACAAACTGTTCAAACATTTCAGGAGATTCACCGGGAAACGGTGGATGTCATCCACGAGTAAAAAAAAAGAGAGGGCCCTGCTAGCTCTGGCAGGCTGCCATGCCACGAAGGGCTCATAACAAGCCCACTGCCCTACTGGGACCTAACAAGCTAAACTTTACTTTTATTTCCGCCACTCTTGCACTAGAAATAGAAAAAAAAGTGCAAACATTGGGACGTCGGGTGCCAGGCCATGGGTCCACTGTGGCAGTGGGGGAAGCTGGTTCGGAACCCCCAAAAGTGACCCACAAAACCTTTTCATCAGTGAACCTTTTAATTTCAATAGGCCACTTTTCAGGGGGTTCAGTCATCCATAGAAGCGAGCACTGTGCAGCTCGTGTTGGGAAAGGTGACGTCTCTTTCTTACAACGTGTTTGTTGCAAACTGATGCATATTTCTGATTTTCCCATCCAATGTGTTTCATTGCAGTGTGTTAATTACTGGATCTCGTGAAATGACTCGTAGAAATCAAAAGCAGGGCTGCAGAACTCTTTCAGAAGTGCCTTTAGAACAACGGAGACTCGGCATAATGCCCACGTGCGATGCACGTTTCTGTGCATTTGCCTTTGGCATTCCCTTTTTTTATTTTTTAGTAAAAACCATTGCTTGTACTTGGGATGTTTATAAACCTTGCCTAAAACATAATGCTTATCAAATGTTACACTGTGTATTCAAGAAGCAGTTTGTGTGCATCGCGATCTGAGGTTTATCTCACTGTCATGCATTCTTCTCCCAATATAAATCACAACCTTTGGAAGGAAGGGAGGCATAATATCTTGTCCAATAGTTTAATAATAGTATTCCCGGATTCTGGTGACCTACCCTAATCACCCTACTTTCGACCTGAGTTTTTTTTTAATCATGTCACCCACACCCCTCGATGACCAGAATACACAGCTATCCCTTAAGTATCATATATAATTATTTGCACGTCATATGTACATACTGAATGCAAAATGCTGAATTGTCAAAACACTTAAGGGCCAAATCAAATAACCCACTTGATCTAACGGCACAAAAAGCAAATTGTTGTTGCAGTCTGTGACCAGCAGGCAGGGCCGGTCTGAGGCATGGGCACTCTGTGCGGTGACCCAGGGCGCTGCGGTCATAGGGGCCCCACAGGCACCCGCTGCCTGCCTTCAGCATATGAAGTAATATTGTTTTCAAGAGGCGCTGTGCTGCTTCCATGTATGAGGCTCTCTTTTTTTTTTTGACCTAGTGAGGCAATGTGTCGCCTCTGAACCTGCTGTGATTCTCTAGAGACAAATACCATCCCCTCCCAGCGGCCCGTCAGAAAACCTTGGGCCGTAAGTACTTCTTATCACGTACTCTCTTCAAGCCGAGCATTTCCAGTGGGAGCCATTTTCAAGTGATGGCTGATTTAAGAGACCATTGTTTTCGACAAGACGTTCTTAATGTTTCTGTGTGAAGAACTTCAAAAGTGCATTTTGATTTTGAAAACACACACAAACCACCTACATCTATACCCTCCTCCAGGACAATTAAATAATATATCACACAAAACCATTTAAAACTATCTACCTTATATTCACATGTTCATGTGTAACACACCAAAAGCATTTATTTTAGGTTGAATGTAACATGTTCCTCACATTATATATGAAGCCTGCATTTGACAAACATTGACACACAAACAGGTAACCTTTTCACGCATTACCTTTTGTTTTCAGTCTTTAAGTCTTGAAAGTACACTTTCAAAATCCACAGATCCTTTTTTGCCTTCGGCTGAATTACATCCTGGTCTTTGTAGCCTTCCATGCAAGGTGGGGGAACAATGCTACAAATGTGCAAGTTTTGCACAGCAAATGTATATATGCACTTCCCTATGGTTTGTGTATTTTCCAAGTCATCTTTATTAAACAGAGTATTGTGAAAGCCAAACGTGGGGGTAAGAGAGGAAAGAATGAGAGGGCAGGTGAGCCATGAGTATTTTCTCACGATGTGGCAAGAGAGAGTTCAGTCCTGGAGACCGGAGGGTTTTTTTTCCATTGTTCTGGCCCTGTGCTGATTTTCAGGGCGCAAATTGAGGATACCTCTCTGGTTATTTTTCTGGTGTTGATAATTTTTTTTGAAAGGCCAAATTCTCATGTGTAATGTGCACATTCTTCTAATGTGAGAGGTCAATTGAACTAAATGTGCTTGTTTCGTTTTCACTTATGGTATGTGTATTCTTCTGTGGCAGCTTTTGATTTTTGTTACAGGGCAGAGATTACTGCACTGAGGTCGAAGCAACACATTTTACAGCACATTTTGCAGCAGGAATAGGAAAAAAGCCATATGAGCTACAGGAAGGTCTCTAAACCTATAACATCTCTGCAACAGTCATCTAACCTATGGAGTTGTCTTTGCAGCATCCTGCCATGGCATCCCTGCTACTCCCACAAAACAGATGTGGCCTGCCCACACCCTCCATTGAAGGGTCAGATGGTCGATTGACGATGCTCCCTTCGCTTATTGAAGTGAGGAGCACTTGCTAATTTTGCAAGATATCATGTCACCAATTCTGAACCGAGCAGGAGAATAGAAACTCTGCCACAACCAGTGATTTATATGAGCAGGTATTATTGAGCCCCCCATTATATTTTTTAGGACTTGAGCCCTGTTAATTTCATTAACATTTGAAGACCTGCGAAATGGCTTACTTCACTTCCTCAAGACATCCAAGGTAAATAGGGGCTATCACACCATCGGGCAATCCTGAAGTAGACGTAATATACACAGTTTTGCCCAAGACCAATAACTGCCCTGACATGACATCCTTGGAGTTTATTTCTTTTGGACAGCCAAAATAATCTTGTACCTTCTGAAATTAAAGCATATTGCTAATTGTGGCGAACCAGAAGGAGGAGTCGAGGACTTCATCTCAATGCTGAATATTTAAAAAAAGGGAACAAGCCTATCTATCGCTAAGGGGGATTTCCCTGACTATAAACTAAAGTCGCTTGTTGTATACAAAACAATGAGTCCTCAGTCCAAAAACCTACTTACTATCTGGCCCTACCACTTTAGAAAACAAAACACATAAGAATAAGCCAGAGCAATAGCCTCTTAGCTTAGGCTTTGTCCGGCCAATGTTACTTTCGTCTCTCTCGAGATGTTGGTCACAGTTCAAAACAATGTTCTTCACAGTTCACCAAAGAAATGTTGTTAGCTCTCTCTTTAGGCTCCTCAAGAAAAGTTGTAATTCTTTATACAAATTAAATATCTCAAGTTCTTTGAGAGGAGGAATGACTCCCTTAGTCCTTGTCCACCAACTTGGTCCTTTCCTTTTAACAAGGCTTATTGGACAAACTGATTGAACCCTGCAGGCTCCCTTCTTCTCACAGGTTGAAAAATTTCGCTTAATTCTCGAGGGGCCCGGTTCATGGAATATTTGTGTGGGAAATAAATAAATTGCGCACCAAACTGCGTGCAAAATCCTGTATGTCGATACATGGAATCGAATGTACAGGATTTTCCTGGGACTTGTGTGGAGATCGCGGCGGCCCAGCATGCCCCTGCGGGCGACCGAGTGCCTTGTACGAGACACCATGCAGAGTCTGACTGTGGCTTGTGCAGAAGGCTGGGAAGGAGGCTGAACACAGAAAATGGCGACGAGCTTGATATGATATGATATGATATGGTATTTGTAACGCGCCTATACACAAGTGTTTCAAGGCGCGACGAGGCAGGGAGGGGGGGAAACAAGGGGAAGACAGACAAACGATCCTACTAGGCCAGGTGTCATTCAGATTGCGCAAGTGCAGAGGTAAGGGGAAAAGGAGAAAGTGCAGGGGGAGGAGGTGGGGGGGAAAGTGCAGTACAAGGTAAGTAGCGTAATAAAATAATAAATAATAATAAAAGGGCCAGCTGGTGGCAAGTGCGAGGTAAGTGCAGAGCAAGTGCTGGGAAGGGGGCTGTAGGGATGCAGTGACAGTCCCACAGTGCAGGGGGAGCCAGGGAGGCAGTGCAAGTGGAGAGTGGCTGGGCCCTGGACCGAGGTCACAGAGTGGCCCAGCATGCAGAAAATAGGGTGTTACGAGGGATGGGTCACAGGCAGTCCATCGCACGCCCACAATACATATTCACGGATCTGACCACGCAACCTCTTGGCAGGGAAATGGCCACGCAAAGCCCTCATACTATCCTCCACCCGAAGGCAGCCGTATAGACACTTGCGCATAGGATTTACGGCACAAATGTAAGTTCTGGTGTCGGATTTAGGGGTGTGTGTATGCAGGCGGGGTTCTGATCTAACGTGGGGGGGCATTTATGCAGTGTAGCGGGGTTCAGGAATGGTTTACGGGGGTTCGCACACAGATTTTCGGAGTTTTACCTGAGTTAAAATAAGTAGTATGTATGTTGTCGTGGTGCCGGTAACAGTTACCGGGGATCCTGTGCAGGGACCCTGAGATGCCTGCTTGCAGGGGACCCCATGCAGTGTCTTGAGGTTGCATTTATTTGCGCCGGGGAGCATGCAAAGGTAGCTTTTTCTGGCCATGTTTGCTTTGCATAGGGGCGTGTCAGGGCCGTTCCGGCTGTGACTTTCATGTACAGTTACTTTGCGTGGACAATTCTATGAATATGCATAGTGTGCAGTGTCTTTCTTGGCGCACGTCCTTTGTGGGATTAATGCACACTTTTCCATGAATTGGCCCCTTGGGCTCTCCAGACCCCTCCAGCTCTCTTGCTTGTTTAATTTTTGTGGTTGTATATTTGGCCGCTGCCAGTCTTCACTGGTTAGAATTCTAGGGTCCTCGTTACTCTCCTGGTCATTCCCTCGCTTCTTGCTTTTCTCTACTTGCCTCCCTCTGCCCTGGGCAACCCTGGTACCGTTGCTGTCATCTGGTGTGCTCCAGTGAAGTAGCATTTCAATGGGATCATGGCAGTTCATCCCGCTCTTTGACATCGCTGTTTCATGAGGATTTGCTTCCTATATACTGCCTGTGGCGGCACTCTCCCAGGCACTTGCCCTGAGAGCAGAGGATTTTTTCCTCTGTTGCCTACTGATCTCTGCGTCTGTTCACGGGCCCGTGGCCCACCACAGCTGCAATGTGGTAATGTCACCAGGCAAGACTGTCTTCTTTCCATTTGTGTCTCAACAGTATCGTCCTTGCTGTCCGCCAGGCATTGCCTCTCGTCTCTTTGTTCCTCCACGCCACCGCGGGCTCCACGGTGTAGCACAACTTCACCCCTCCAAGACTTTCTCACGTTAGAGGCTTGCCTCTGCATAGGATTTTCTCTGCATTCAAGGTTCTTCATCTCTTTATTCTCGCTGCCGTATTGAAAAGGGGTGTGTTCTTCATCAGCTGCTGAATTTGCGAAGATCCCAGCATTACCTTGAGCCAACATTAGGGAGTTGAAGTTTGTGTACTTGAATGTGGATCAATTGCAACATCATCAGGCAGATAGGCAGACAGGGTATTCTCTATAGGGAGTGCTTCAAAGGGGGTGGCTCCTTCGTGGGAAGAAGGGATGAATTCCCCAGATTCATCACATAGTTTGGGCAATATGGCCAAATATATTCGCAATAAAAGCAATTGGGAAACATCTGCAAAAGCAGCAGTAACCTTCAGTTAGCAAAACACAATCACCATATTTTTTAAATGCCTCCCACAGTCAGGTGGTGTTTTCAAACTAAGGTGTCAAAAATACCTTCTACAAACAATATTTCTACCAATTACATCTGGGAAGAGATGTGTTCAAGTTCCTGAATTGCAGACTGGTTTAAAATCCTGACTTTTCAACTTAACCAAAATATGTGCTCTCAGGAAAATCCTTTATCTCACTATAGGCCTCATTTTGAGGTTGGCGGTAAAACCCGTCAGTCGGCAGTGGGCTACCGCCGACCCCGTAACACTGTTTCCACCGCCTGATATCCCACTGCTACTGGGATATCATGAGCGGTGGTGGAACAGTAAATCCCCATTCCCGTGGAGTCCCATCGGACCCCACGGAAATGGGGTCACTAAAGCACCAGCTTCGTTGCTAACTGTCAGGCCTCCCGGGAGTTCCGTGCCCCAACCGGCAAACTCGTAGTTTGGCGGTCTGCAAAGGGTGCCGGTACGTTGCACCTGTCTTTCTGGACTGCCAAACTTATAATGAGGCCCTAACTTGCCATCATACCATTGCATATTAAAGACTTATTCTATAATATCATGCTCTGTAATATCACTGATGTCACTATTTACGCAAATAAGGCGGGCCCACACATCTTTTCCTGCCCAGGGACCCGCAAATCCTTCGACTGGCCCTGCCTGCAGGGCCTAAATGCAGTCCTGATTGACAAACCCTGTGTTCAGATGGCTGGCTGGGCTGCAAACTCCAACACCTCAATTGGTATTGCACCTTGTACCACGTGGGTGAAGTACTGCAGGCAGCCCTCCAACTATGGGTGTAGGGCGTGCATTCGTGTTGGCAGGCCATAAAGAGCATGCCATCTGCAATGACGTTCGCACACTTTTGCCTCAATTTCAGGGGTGTAAGTCTATAACATAGAATAGAATGCTCATGCTTTTATTCTGGGTTCTGTGATTATGGGCGGGGTCTGAAAATATAACAGTCTGATTTTGAACATTCTCCTGTGCCTAGTTTGCAACAGTGCAGACCGGTGCCGGAGAGAGGCGCATCCACACAAGTGCATCCATTTCTGATTAAGGGGTCCACAATGGGAAGTACTCTTGATACCCCGGTTTTGCACCAAACCGAATTTGGTTCAGCATTCATGTTTTATTTTTGTTCATCAGCACACAGAAAATACTGTGTACATTTGTCCTACTTGAGGCATGCAAGCAAAAAAAAAAAATGTTTATGAATCAAGCCTAAAGATTTTATTTCCAAATACGAAGAAAGTTGGTTGCGATTTAAAATTGCAGAGTGAATCAAAGCATTCTAAGCCTGCCTGCATGGCTCATGTATATTCTGCCACCACACGCGTCCCTTGGAGGCGTGCAAAGTGTTGATTCCACAAAAAATGCACCTCTGCACGACATGAGCTGCTGGGGCTTTGCTCCTCCCTGGGGCCTTCTCTTTCATGTAGGCCCCACCGAAAACGCCTCGCATTCCTCCATCTCACAAGGCCCGTGACAGCTCGTACATAAAATTAACTTGTTAGTGCTGCTTGCGTCTTACAACCTATTCGCTTGTCCAAATTCGCTTTAAACAATAAGGACCGAGCGAAGATTCATACCCAGTAGTTAAAGGCTTAAAACCCTGTAAAAATGCTGTTGCACTCCTCATGATTGATAGCTGGAAACATGTCACGGCTGTCTGCTGTTCATTACTTCAATAATCACCAACTCTTAGCAATTGATTTTTTTTTCAACTAGGCTACTAAAAAGTTCTTCCGTGCAAAGTTTGAGCTGTGCTCATTTATTAGAAGACATATGCGGTTTCAATAGCTTTCCTTGTCGCCCAAATTCCAGGAAGATTCTGCCTTTTTCGGCTAGCCACACACGTGCTAGGCTTAAGTCTTTCACTTGCATATGAAATGTTATTGAAGAAGAAGCAGGCTGACGGAGGGGGGGAGGGGGGCGACGACCAGTGGCCAGATTTTAGGGACATTTCATTGTAAGTATAGGGACATTGGACCCAGAATGCTTTTCCTGGGGAGTGCACCAAGCCCCGGAACACCCGCATATTTATTTGCATAAATATCCCCTGCCTACAATTGCCAAAACTTTGAGAATCTTTCTACTGAACGCAAATAATGTCAAATTATCTGTTCCACTCGAAGGTATGCATTGAGGAAGCCCCCCAGTCACCTTTTAGCTCTTTGTGCCGTACCAGAGGAGAAGCATACATTTACCAATCAGCCTGATTCTGCTGCAAGCACGTCCAGCACGGACATGCCAGGCAGTTCTCAGAAACCCCAGACATGCGTTGCTGCCTTGTTGGGCGTCAGTGTGGAGAATCTCTAGGAATAGAGTGCAAGGGTTAATTTCTAGATTATTCTTACCAACCAAAGAGTTTAAACATTTTCTAAAAGTTTGGGTACATCATAGGGTTTCACCTTTTGGGAACATATTGAAATGTTTGGAGTTTCACCAAAGGTGAGGATAGTCCCGATATGGACCCCTAGTTCTCTGTTGTTAGAGAGGCACAACATCCCAGTCACGCATCACTCACTGATGATGCCCAACAATGCAGAAACATGTGTCTGGAGTTGCTGTTTGTACTCTTGGACAGAAGCAAATTTCATCAAGGATAAATTACAAAGTGTTATAATTCCGCTGGGGCACCATTCATTGATTAGGGTAGTTTCCCTTGTTTGTTTGCTCTGACATGTTCTACATATAGCTTTCTGCAGTATTCCAGAAAATGGCCTGTTGCCAACTAGCTTCATATAGCTTTCTGCAGTATTCCAGAAAATGGCCTGTTGCCAACTAGCTTCCTGCAGGATGCGATTCCCAGCATTCCAGCGACTTCACATGTCCCCATCTTGCATGCCCTTTTGACGGCTTTGCAAAAAGATGGAAAAGAATTGAAAAATATTGCAGCAAATAAAAATGGTGATCCAACTGGCACTCAGAAACTCTAGCCCAACACATTATCAATACATAAACATACATTACTTATTTTTATTTAAAAAAAAGAATATCCAACACATGGGGTCTGAGTCTCAAAAAATATTCTGAAGTGGCCTTGACTTAAACCCAGAGAGCGCTTTTCGATTCACAAATAATGTCCCAGTGTACATTGTGAAAAAAGGATGTCGCAAATAACGGATTGTGAAATGTCCATACCACATTGTTTTTATTTTTATTTTTTTTATTTTATTTATTGTGTTATAGTTTGTTACAAACTTTTTTTACACACAAATAATTTTCGTCTATCGTTCCTTGAGGACACATTTGCCAGGACAGTCTGTGTTGTTATCTCTGTCATCTTTATTACCATCGTTAGTTGCCAGCTTCTTTCACCAATCTTTATACCTCTGCAGATCCATCCATCTCAGACGTTTCCAATATTTTATCAAGAAAGTTTATACCAGCACAAACAAGAGATGTTTTTTAAGCTAACAAAAAAAATCCACCATTCGTCATAGTTAAGGAACTTGCGTTTGTGACATATTTTCCAAGATATAATGTTTTCTGCGACTTTAGGGCAGGACAAGCAATTAGCAGATGTTTTACTAATTCTATGCTCATAGCCAGTTTGCTAAATCTACAGATGTTAAGACAGTTTGTTTGCTTTCTTCTGAACGTTATAAAAGTTCAGCCTTAGCCGTAGGAATTGGTTACGATGATACCGGCTAGGACATTTTTGAAGGTATTTTGGCACTGTGTTTAGCCTACGTGGTTCATTGGGAAAGAGCATTAGCGATTTTTAATTTTCTGTTTCTTTAGATGTTTCGATCCAGTCTCTCTCTTTTAGCTTTTTTTTACTGCATCAGGGTACCCGATCAAGGTTTCTTGATCCGTATCCAGATCCTCAAGGTGCTTTTTACACATCCCATTCCATTAATTCATTGGCCACGTATAATGGCAGTTTGTTGGTCTAGTTAGAATGTGGTAAGGTGTGGCTGCATCTTTCATTTTGAGTTTCCTATAGAATAACAGACTTTTCCATAATATTATTGAATATAAGGATTGTAGTCCTAGTTCATTTCTAATGGTACTCATTGGAATACATTTAGGCAAGTGTAATACGGTTTTCCCCAAAACACCTTCCAACAGATTCCGGATTGTCCAAATAATTTGTGTCACTTTTAGTTTATAAAACATTAGCAATGGCAACATTGTGCATTTTCCATATGGTGTATTATGGCTCCTTGTGAGGCGAGCATTTTGATTTTCACTTTAAGCATATTCACCCAGATAGCTTTGCCTAGTGTCTTGTTAAATCGGATGCCCAAGTATCTGATTGAATCAAGTTGTTCTAATACTTTGTTTCCTACTTTCCAAGTGAATGATGTCTTTTTTTTGCGCCTATGTACAATACTCATGATTTTTGTCTTCTTACTGTTATTTGTTAGTTTGTTTTTTAACATGCATTCTTCCAACTGACACAGTTTTAGTTGGAGTCCCATTTGAAAACAGTCAATCAACACTAAGTCGTCTGCTTATACGATCCATGCGATATGTTCAATGTTAATTTTTGGCAGAAAGTCAACCACCTTTTTCAGGGTCAGCGGCAGATCTGCTAGGTATAGGTTGAATAGTGTAGACGCTAAAGGGCATCCGTGTTTCACACCTTTATCTCTTTTTATTTCTGAAGATAGATTGCATTGTTTGTTTAACCATAGACGAATGGACGTATCGGTGTGAAAGGCTTTGATAATTTCCAACAATACATCGCCATTTCCAAGCATGCATTTTGTCCCATAGTTTTGACCTGTTTATGCGATCAAAAGCTTGTTGGAGATCAATAAATGCAAGGTATTGATTGTCTTTTTTCTGATGGTTTGCAGTTTTAGAGCATTTAGGATGAAGAGATTAAGATCTGTTCATGTTCCCTTTGTAAACCCAGTTTGTCTTTTATCCATGTTGTTGTATTTGTTGGTCCAACATATGAGTTGTTTCTGGATGTGGGCTGCAAGTAGTTTTTCAATAACATCCAATAAGGCAATGGGTCTGTAATTTTTTAGATCCAATCTGTCTCCTTGCTTGTAAATAGGCACGATGATGCCCGTTGTCCAAGTCGAAGGTAATTTACCAGTTGTTGTTGTCTTCGTAAATATTTAATTTATCAGTTTGTCCCACTGTTCCAGTGATTTTTAAAAGATTTTATTTGTGAGCCCATCTGGACTGGGTGCATTCGAAGATTTTAGTTTCCTGATAACTTCACTTATTTTAATATGGTCAAAAGTCTTCTGCCATGGTAATCGGCATTAGGCTATACAGAGATCTATCCTTTTGTTTACATCTGTAAATATTCTGGTGTAGTGATCTATCCATTGTCTTTCATTTACACCACTACTCAAAATCGCCTGTTGATTTGAAGCTGTTTTGTTTAGCAGAGTCCAGGTCTCTCTTCCATTAGTCTTGCAGATTGCTTTAGGCATCTATTCGCTTTGTTCCTGATCCCTAAGTTATCGGAATGCAAGCATTCAATTTCAATGTTGCTGTTTTCCTTGCCTAATAATGCATGATCTCAGTGGTTCTAACATCTTCTTTGCTTTTTTTAGATCCATCCTTACATATTTTTTGTTGTTGTGCCACCTCAGTTCTGTATTGATATTTTTGTTTCTGGTGCGGATACTTAAATCCAGTTTGCGTCATCTCATAGATTGTCAGTAATTGCACATAGGATGTTTTCTGTTATTTTTCTGTTATCGTTTGGATGTCTTTCACAGAGAACTTCAGCGGTTTTCTTCCTTGATTTACTATGGGTTCAGCCAAATGCATTCTCCTTGAGCTCCTTTTTCTGCATTTCCAAGTCAAACAGAGTAAATCGTGGTTACTCAGGTCTGTTGGTACTATGTTTAGACTTTCGATGATATGTCTAAAATTACACATACTCCATATGTAATCAATGGTGTGTGCAATGCTATTCCCTTTCCATGTTGGTTTAGCTGGAATGTCTCTGGTCGTTTATCCATTTAGCATGTAGCAATTTTGAAGCGTTATCTCTCGATGCCATATACTGCTCTTTGTCTTGAGTAGTCACTGTAATAGACTCAAAGTCTTTCAGTATTTCCTTTTGATCTAGGCATTTGATGTTTAAATCACCACATATTAGGAGATGAACATTTGATCATTTTTAATGACAATTATCAATTATTGTATTTATTGTTCCAATTAACGTATTTGTTGAAATTAGAATCGGTTCCAATACAGATTTAGGATCACTGTATATGTTGGTAAGTCTCCATCAATGTAAGCATGGTGCAGGGTCGTTAGCTGAATAATAGGATCAATGTGTTCACTTTTCTTGATTGTGACTCCCAAGTTATTTTTGATCATTTGTTAATAACCCTGCATAATGTCTTCCACCTTGGCCTTTTAGCGCTGTATTTAATAATATAACATAACTGTCTCGAGAAGGAATATCACGCTTCCAAGTCTCTTGAAGAAAGATTATGTCATATGGTTCCAGATTAAGAGAATGTTCCCCAACGAGATGTTTAAAGCCTTGAGTATTCCACGAGATGAGGTTTCCCGAATTTGACTTCCAGTTTTCTTGTGGCTAATCGTGAGACCTATTTGACAGGACTCTTGAGAGCCAATTCCATGCTGTGGGATCATCATCTTTATTTCTTAATGTGGTTTTCATGACTTGTTTGCTTTGCAATGGTCTGTTTTCAAAGGTTACAGTCAGGACATTTTTCCTAGGTTCAAAATTCGGGACAACACATAGGTCTCTTTCTTTTTCATACCTACTTCGATGTTTACTTGACTGAGCTTTTTGGCTTTGTGAATTGTTCTGGTCCCTGTGCCGGGTACAAGCTCTTATTTCAAAACCAAAGGATAAGATTTAAGACTTAGCTGTTAGTAGCAATTATTTTGTCAGTTGTGATTTCATGTGTAGTATTACCCAATCTATTGTTGTCTCTTTTACATATTCAATGATTGTGATGTCATCTGAGCTGACAGTTCTTAAAGTTGGAACACAATGTATTAGTTTCAATACATTTTCCCTGTTCAAATTTACCTCATTTTTTGTTGTCAATTTGTTTTCTAATACCACTTTATTCCAATCTCTTGTTGGATATCTCAATTAATTTTCATAGAGGTTTGCTTTGTTTGTTGATTTTTGGCTACTATTGCAGGGTTTTGATGGATTAGAGGTTCTACTCTTCAGAGGTCCCAATAATTCCCCTTTAGGGCTGGGACTTGCTTCCATTGTTTCAAGGAGCGTTTTCTGTTTCTCTGTCAAGGTCAGAAATTGCATGGAATTGCTCACTGCTTGATCTATATCTGAACTGGAATCATATTTCCTTAGTTTAGGACTAAGTCCCCTTTTTGAGTGCCTTAAGGATGGAATAAATTGTATATCTTTGTCAGCTCCATTGATTGAGATTTCCTGACAGCTTATTCTTGAGTCTTCATTCTCTTTCAAATATTGCTACAAATCTTCTAAAGGATCATATCCTTCAGATTTGACTTATCAAAGGAGCCGTCTCTATCGACATTGGCTACTTTGCAGAGTTTAACTACCGTCTGTATTGGTGTTGAACTTTCTTGCTGGTTAATCTTTGAATATGTAAAGACAGCATCAGCTTGCAAGAGTTCTGCGTCTATTACATCATGGATGGTCATGTTGCTTTCTATGACAATTTCAATTTCACTTTTTCTCTGCACCGTGTTTACAGCTGTGCATAAAACTGTTGCTGTATGTGTGTATACAATATTTTCTAAATGAGTTGACATCCCGCCCACATTGCTCGCAGCCCATTCACTCACCTTGCAGGTTGAGTCATTTTCACTTTGTCTTGCGGGGGCCGTTCACAGCCGTTGCTTTTGCCACGTTTGTGCGACCACTTTTTGCATTGATTCAACAGTCACTCGGCCACGTCAAGTAATAGCGCCAAAGTTTTTAAAAGGAAAAATGCTCTCTAGTGACTTCAGAGGGACTGGGGAGAGACTGGGACTCTCTTGCCGGACTCACGCGCTGGTGCTATGCGCCACCTACAGTTGATATAAGCAGGGCTTCAGATTTAAAAGCACATCAGCGTTCCTCAGCACAATGATCCATAAACAGCTCGAACCATAAAAGAATGCAGACTGAGGAGAGACTGGCACTATTTTGCTGGACTCATGCGCCGGCGCTTACGGTTGATATAGGCAGGGCTTCACAATTAAAGACACATCAGGGTTCCTCAGCACAATGATCCACAAACTGCTCCAACCAAAAAAGACAGCAGAGTGGGGAGAGGCTGGGACTCAAGCATTGTACATTAGGGATTTGCTGAGAGAGGAGCGTGTGGGGGGATGTGGAGGGAGTGGCGAAATGTGTCGGGAGGGGCGGGCAGTCTCTGGGGAGGGCGTTGGCCGTGCTGTGGTTCTATGGGTGTCAAAACACACGAGGAATGTGAAGTGTGCCAAATGGGAGGGAGGTGGAGAAAGAGGCGGAGCTTCTGGGGGAGTCCACCAGATGAAAGATCTTTGGGTGCTTGGTGCGACTCTGAGCAAAGGAGTTTTTGCGAAGGAATCCACCAAGTGACAGATGCTCCATGGAAACTGTAGGGAAAACAAAACACATAGAACCACAAGAAAGTTCCTATGAGTGATTTTACTTTTTTTCTGACAGAACTTTAGTAAGTGATGAGTAACTAACTGTAACTTTACTCATGACCTACTGATTAGTCATATGTAAGTCAGAGTTGCTCATAGTAACTTCTTTGTGAACCAGTTGAATAGAACTGTTCTCACAGGGAATAGTAATGTAGCTGAAAGGAACAGTTGCATTAAAATTGGAACTGCCTACATTCGGATCATTTCATTTCTACGTGCACGAATTGGAACTTCTGAAAATCACCACAAGGAAAACTGGCGTACGTTTGGCGAGGCCCTTAGCGGCCTTGTTTGTCATGAGAAGTGAATTTCAGGTCGACGTCAGTCTGTAAACCAGAACCTGGTGAACTGAAAACCTGCGGGTGTCTGCAACAAATTGAGTCAACCTCTCGTGAGCTGCATCATAGAATGTTGGAGAAAAAAAAACAGGTGCATGCCAACGCTTTAGTTGTGTCTCACTGTGGTATTATGTTTCTGAAAAGCATATTTCGGTGTGACTCACTTTTATGCATATCGTGTTTTGCAAGATGAATGCCTGTGAAGAGGACCGGAAGGCGACCTCGGGAAAGGCTCTCATGGGGCATGTCCTGGGGACGTTTCTCTCGGCTTTCAAACACTTCAAATACTTTTGAAAAAAAAAACGTTTTAAATTGGTTCACAGAACGCTGAAGTGTGCTGTGGCGCGCCTAGAGCGGGGGCCTTTCCTCGCTGTCTTCTAGGTTCTCAAATGTTTCTTGGTTTAAGAAGAGTTATCGCAGGTAATCCGCCTACCGCCCTTGAGAGCAGTATCCCACTTTGTCCATAAGCACATAACACAACTCTTGTCCCCATAAGTTCAGTTGTGAAATGAAAGCTCGGACACTTATCCAGATGTCTTAGAAGATAAGGGCATACCTAATCCCTGTGTCACAGGCGATTTGAGGAGCAGGAATTCACCTATACATCATCACATCCTTATTAGCCTGGTCCACAGCGAGCCCAACACAAACATTTTCCACAGGCCCTGCATTCAACCCCACCAGTGTTAAGAAAATAACCTCTGGCAATGTGTTGTTTTAGGCTGAAACAAAAGCCGACTTGAATGGCAATAGAAACAGAGCAGCATTGTTTTGATTTTCAAAGAAAGCCCAAGACTGGCCTTTAATGACAATCCGAGTGACTCAGATGTAAATAGCATCACACAGAAATGAGCTATCAAATATCAGCGCCCTTGGTTTCTTTCGAGGCACTGAGCCTTGCTTCGAGCAAGGTGGAGGCGCAGGGGCAACACAGCTGAGATGGGAGAGGAGGAAAACTCCGTCTGATATCCACTGGCACGGCGACGGATTGTGGCAGAGAAGTCGGTGCCCTTACACCAACCTGGAAAATGAGCAGACACGTTCAACCGTTGTTGCTGTTCAATTTACATTCATTTTCGAGTAAACATTCGCTTGTGCTCTACAGTCACATGAAGGGCTGCTCAGGGCCTACCACCTATGGATGTTTCCACAGTGCAATGCACAGGTCCCGGCGAAAACGGGGACTGTGGCCAACCCACCTTGCACAGGACAGGGTTTTTAAAATTAAAATAATCCTGGGACCCCGGAACAGAGGTCGATTTCCCCGGAAAACATGGAAAACCTGGACGTCTGGTCACCCTATGTAAACCAGTTGGGTGCATCATCTCTTTCAGGATCTATATGAATCCGAGATGTATACGTCCCAACTTTTCATCTTCTCATGGTCAATAAAATGTGTGCTTATTTTAAATTGGTGTTTTTATTGCAATATACAAGTGCAGAAAAGCTGCAGAAGAAACGGATTTAATTATTTAACACACAATAAAAGAAGAAGGCCATTGTTGTGAGGCCGCAAAAGTAGGGGGTACTATAAAGGATGACTGCGTTATGCACACCACATGCAGTAACCGAAACTGACTAATGAATTATGAAGAGGATAATAGTATACAATAACAGCTGATCTGGTGTGCTGGGTCAAATGATAAATGTCCGGGGTCCAAGCTATAGTGCGAGGGCCTTAACAATGGGGTCTGACACCTTTACCACCCAATCCGGTGGGCCGGATCGTGTGCTATTGCTATTAGCACCCTGGGCTACTCAGGAGTAAGTTACTACTTTTCACAGGAGTACATTGCACTCACTCATTGAATGTTCTCAATGCATCATCCCCTAGGGTAAGCAGTTGCAAACCTTCAATGACTCCTTCTGTGCTAATTCACTCTACGACTAAGGGCCTGATTCATGGAATAATCTGTGCTGCAAAAACGGGACTTGCGCGCAAAATCGTGCACAAGTCCTTGTTCGTTGATTCATAGAACACTATATGCGCGGCTTACCTGGGACTTGTGAGGAATCTGAGCCAGTCCAACACGTCACTGCGACCCCATGAACGCTTTGCGCAAGGCTCCAAGGGAAGGGCTGGCCGGGCCAGTGTGGCTACCTAAAAAGGGGGTGGAACACGTGGAATGAGCAAGAACAATTGAAAATGTGGCCGTTACGAGGGACGTTCCACCGTCAAACAATTGCACCACCCATATGCATGCAAAACAACTGTATTCATGGAATTGAATAGGGATCGCTGTTTCGCAAAAAGCCACGCACAAATCCCGAGACACCTACGCCACGCGATAGCAGACATAAACTTCAACGTGCAAACAAACAAATGCATAAAAAGCAAGTGTGATCAACAAACTCATGTATACAGGCACAATGAATGCACCATTAGTTGCAACAGTCATCCTGAGACACCATAGGAGGAGGAGGATGGCCAGGGCCCAGATCTTCCACCCAAGGACCAGCCTTTTTGGGATGCCTGACGACCAGGTCTATGGCAGGTATAGGATCCCCCCCCCCCATATCATCCTAGACCTGGTCACGGAGTGGAAAGATGACCTCGCATCACCCACCATGTGCCCGTAAGCACGGAGCCCCTTGCAAAAGGTGCTCACTGTACTGCATTTTTTGGCCGCTGGCTCATTCCAGCGGACCACCACCATAGTCAGTGGCATCTCACAGGCCACGCAGTCACATTACCTACACCAGGTGTTAGCAATATTAACTTCACATCATTCTGTCCGCCGGCTGTCCGCCGGCATATCTATATGACCAGAAAACCTGCAGCAAAGCAAACAGTGGTCCAGGTTGGTGCACTTCCCAAAAGTGGTACGCCATTGATTGCACACATGTTGCTCTACGTCCACCTCGAACAACAGTGCACATTTACCGCAACCGGAAACACTGGCACTCCATCAATGTTCAGGTTGTTTGATACCAAGGGCATCATTACTGACGTTTATGCCAACTATCCTGGCAGCACCCATGACAGTTCCATCTTCAGGATGTCCCCTCTACACCGGGTCCTGGAAGATGGGAAACATGGCAACACATGGCTCATTGGTGAGTATGAATGGCCATGCACATGCATGTACGTTGCACACAGACCAATAGACACTGTCAACAAATGAAAATGACAACCATTCTCACCTCAACAGGGGACTTTGCCTACACTCTGAGCACATACATGATGACGCCCATACGCAACTCCAACACACCTGCCGAGGTAAGATACAACAATGCCCATATTGCAACACGTGGCATAGTGGAGTGCAAATTCAGAGAACCCTATTGTGGGGTGTAGAAAAGCAGTGCAGTATTGACCCACAAGTTCCTCAACATCCCATAACGATCAATATAAATGAACATCTTACCTGTCCCCTTTGCATGCAGTTGACAGTCAAATTCCATTCTATTAAATAGCCATCACTCCCTGGTCAAAGGATCTGCAGGCAATGAACAGAATGAAACATAGTGCAACTAACACATCCCTGCACCAAAAAATCCAAGACTCACAGGCACCCCTCAGTGACATACAATACATGCAATCAACAACTCACAAGACAACCATCAACATGTGTCCCACCACACATGCAGAAACACCTGCACACTCCATGCAAATCAAACACAAATAACACACACACTGACAAACAACAACATCCCACACACTGCCTGTCCCCCACAATGACATGCAGCAAATGTGCATGTCACATATCCCCATTCACTAGTCGATGGCACATACACAATTCACGCATCAGTCAACATGCTGCATGAACATGAGAAGACATCACATATGCAGATAATTAATCCTATAAAAAAGCAGGGACACCCCTGGAACACTACCAATGACACGATAAGGCATGCCATCACCTGCGTAGAATTGGAGACAGTGCACCAGTCATGGGAGCACATTTTTTATAAACCTGTGTATTGGTCACTTGTTAAGCACTCATGCAATTACCCAAAATGTCAGTGCACACAGGGCAACAGGGCGGTGACAGGGGAAGGTAGACAATGAATTACAACAGAGAGAAATAATGGAATCAATTTTACAAACAAATCATGACAATAACTGGGAGGGGAGACAAATGTACTATGCTTTGGGAGTGTTCCCAACATGCAAGTGTACAGGGGAGGGTGGTAAAGGAAAACG
Organism: Ambystoma mexicanum; assembly: GCF_040938575.1. Taxonomy (NCBI): domain Eukaryota; kingdom Metazoa; phylum Chordata; class Amphibia; order Caudata; family Ambystomatidae; genus Ambystoma; species Ambystoma mexicanum. The sequence goes on from NC_090922.1 coordinate 401,121,778, forward strand.
TTCTGAGTTGTTCATGGAGAACTGCATGGGGTGAAGTGCTAAGAAAAGAAAGGATAAATGTAAGTGCAACCTCTCGTGGTGAGGCTGAGCGTGAGCAAGTGCAGTATATACACAGTGGCTTGGATGATAGATGTGGGGGGTCAGGACCCCGAAGATGATCAGCAGGGAAGAGAGGAGAAGAAGGAAGAGGAGAGGAGAAAGAACTTGAGGCTCATTGGGAATTTAAGGAGGTCCTGCTCAAGACGCAGAGGGATAGAGTGGCTATTACAGAGAAGGCAGCCTGCTGAGGACACTGATCGACCAACATCCCTTTCTATAGCAAAGTGCTTCACATACAGGGAGTTGTTGCCAGAGGAACGCTGGAGTCTAGAAGGGGAGTATTTGATCAGGAAGCGTTGAAGATAGAGTGGTATCTTGCCCCAGATAGCCCTGTGGATGATACAGAGATTACAATGTAATCCGTGCTGAGACCGTGAGCCAATGAAGGCTTTGTAGGGCAGGAGAGATGGGGTCCCTCGGCATAAGGCCCACGGTAAGCCTTGCTGCCCTATTCTCGGTAAGCTGGAGGGGTCACAGGGTGGACCAATGAAGATTAAGGAGGAGGCTGTTGCAGTAGTGTAGCATGGAGAGAACCAGAGCATGGGTAACCTTGAGTCTCTGGGGAAAGGTGAGGAAAAGCACAGTTACTTTGAGAAAGAAGAGCTGCAAGAGGCACGTGAAGTCGAAGATGACTCCAAGATTCCTGGCTTCAGAGGAGGGGGCAGGGGTGACCCCATGGAGGAAGGCCAGAGTGAAGGGAAGAAGTAGGCTGCAGGGGATCCAATAGGGAGACTTTCATTTATGAAGACGTACAAACCAAGGTCATTTGCAGTGCACCAGGCCTGGATGGCAGGAGGCAGTCAGGGATGAATGAAGGTACAAGTGTGTCAGTATGAACTTTGCTGAAGAGTTGTGCGCCATCAGCATAGCAATGGAATTTGTGGGAGAATGAGGCAAAAAAAGCATTGCAACAGGGAAACGTATATGCCAAAGGCGCAGGGCAAAATAATTCAGACCTGGGGGACGCCACATGTGGAGGAGGAAGTAATGGAGTAGAAATAGCCAAGCATGGTTTTGTAGGAATGGTTGGTTAGGAATGAGCTAAGCCACTCCACTGCCCGCTCCAAGATAAGAAGCGTATCATGGGGCAGTTTAATGAGGATGGAATGGTTCAATGTGTCAAATGCAGATGTGATATCAAGGAGCACGAGGACAGCAGGGGATTAGGCATTGAGGGATGTGAGAAGTTCTCCATGGGTGTTCAGGAGAGCAGTGTCCGTGGCTCATGAAGCTTTGAATCCACACTGATGTACATGTAGACCACCAACAATTATGTTATGGGTGTTGATTTGGGGAGGGCCAACTTCTCGAGCACTTTCCCCAGGAAGGGGGTGATTGAAAATGTTTGTTAGTTGGCTGGGGAGGAAGGGTCCGCAGATGGTTTTGTAAGGATGGGGTGCACAAGGGAGTGCTTGAGGGAGGATGGAGATGAACCAGCAACAAAGGAGTGGTTGTAGAGATCAGCAAGAGCAGGGGTAAGAGAGGAGATGTTGCTCTTTATGGTTCTGGATGAGCATGGGCCCACCTCTTTGGAAGAGGCCTTCATGGAATAGTCAACTCTGGTGAAATCTTCAGGGGAGACAGGAGTGAAGGAAGTGAAGGAGGAAGGAGGAGGGTGAGTGCTAGGGGGGCAAAGGGGGATGTTGTGTTGGGAGACCGTGTCACAAGGATGTTCAGTATGTCCCCGTTTTTTGAAAATAAGTGAGATGCAAGTGCATTACAAAGCAACTGTGAAGGAATAGGGGCAGAAGATACTGCAGATAGGTTGGCAAGTTGGCTGCACATTTTGTAGAGTGCAGCGATGATGCAAATCACAAGAATGCAAGTATACAAATACTCACCTCTTGCATTCTCAGTAGGATCATGCTTGATGCATCAATGCTCAGAGGCTGATGTCACAATGGAAGGCTGGCCACTGAGGCAACTGCCATTGAAGACATAAGCAGATAGCACAAAGCAATGTGATACAGCAATCAAGGATAAAAGCATGCAAAATTTAAGATGTACACAAAAATTGCATGATCAATACAAACTTCATTTTCACAGCATAGAATTGGTCAAATGCTGCATTCAATAGAATGCAGCAGTTGCAAACACCCAACTGTGGTCAAGTTAAAGCTGCAAACACCATGGTGCAGCATGCATGGTACATGCATGAAAAAGCACCAACACCACTAACCCTAATGTGCTGGTGCACAAAAAAGTAGCATCCCAAAAAAGTGTATAAATCCCCACATGTTTGTGGCTCTTAACTGCTGCTGCACCCCGTAATGGTTGATCCATAACTAAGATGGCCCAAAAGTGCTGTCGATCCATAACCCCACAAACATTGCAAGAGATGTGAAGTTTCACTCATTAGACATGCTCAAAGTGCCATGAGACACACAGCATCACGACCATCAACACCTGTCACAGGCCACAAACCGCCGGCCATGCAACCCACTCCCAAACACCTATGAAACACCCACACACTTTCAATACCCACAATTTATAATATTAAACCAGTGCCACCACCAATCCATTGAAACAACACCATGCCCAGACCCATCACCAGAAGCACACCCTGTGAAACAATCACCCTTGAAGAAGTACTGTTGCCCCACAAGACACGTCACTCCCAAGTGATGACACACAGTGCAAGACTCCCATGCAAACACCACACAAGTGTCTGCTAATGCCCTTCACTTACCTGTACAGGGTATCCACCTGCCTTGCGTACAATGCACACCATCGGGAGACACTTCCCCCAAATGCAATCACATGCATAGTATCAACAGAAACAACATGCACATCCATAACAACACAAGATTTCATAACGAAAATATGCAGAGTGCACCCACTGCAAGACCACGACAGGGTGCAAGAGGGTAACAGTACATATATTGTGCCCAGGAGTGCAGCATACCACCACAGTGAGAGGGAGAGAGAGTGACAATGAGAGGGAAGCCCAAGGAAATGCCACTTCAAGGGGTACACTGCCCGAATTGGAGATGGACAATGACATGCTCTACACCACAGTAGGTGCGGCCATAGATTAATAGACCAAGGTAGGAAACACAGTGACATGAGTACCACTTAAATAACCATACCACCATGTTAGCATGCAAAGCACATATAAGTTAAGTAACACATTCAGCAAACATGGTGACCAACCATGCATGCTCAACATGCAAGACAGTGCTCATGTTTACGTGCTAGATGCACCTGCGTGGTGTGAATCCCTCATCACCTTCACCCAGAACTGTGTTTCCAAATTAGGTACAGTGCCTGGTGGAGGGTATGGGGAGCATGGACATCAAAGGGTGCAGGGTGTCTGCTCCTGGACAACAGTCACCGCCAGATCATGAATTACTGAAACAACATGGGAGAAGACATTACAACAGGCATAGAGAAGTACCATTCACACAGCACACACGTGTGAGGGAAAACAGAAACCATAGTTACCTGCACATGCCATTCTGTGCACCATCATGCAAACATGCAAGTTGACCTCACTATGCATGCCTGCATGTCCACCACTGCAAACGTCATGTCCTTGTGATGTTAACAGCACACCTCAAGGAAAAAATAAGTAAAATAAAAACAGCAAAGGGCAACTAAAAAATAAAATGTCAACATCTGAGCCAACAAAAATAAAAAATAAAAAATGTCCATCATGGACTAGGGGTGGGAGGTCCACATAGCAGGGGGGAGGGCAGGGTGCATGTCTACTTCCAGATGGGTGGATGTAAAAATAGACCAAAAAAAAGAAAAAACCCTCCATGGGCTCATGGACCGCACAGCTACGGTGGACCGGGAGGCATGTCTCTGTTGGCACCACCATCCTGGGTTGAATCTGAAGATGGTAGTGGTGTTTGAGGCTGACCACGCAGTTCCCTGGCCTGGTCATCAGTGGCAGTGGGCAAGCGTGACACTGATGAATGCACCAGCACACTAAGGGCATGGAGATCACCATGCACAGAGTTCCTCCGAGATATTCTGCCTCAATGTAAGCATCTCCTGTTGGAACAGTCTCCTGTTGGCTGCCTCTTCCTCATGGATTGCAGCTTTGTGGGCCAATGTCTCTTGCCTCAGGGCTTCCCTGTCTAGCTGACCCTCTGCAAGCAGGGATGCCTGCAGAGACCTCAGATCTGCCTGTCGGCTCCTGATGTTGCCCTCCATGCGCAGCCTGTGGGAGCGGCATGTGGACCCTGCAGCTGTTGCTCCACCTGTGTTGCTGGTGGGATCATGAAACTGGCCACCCTATCCATGCCCTCAGCCAAAATCTCATAGGCAGCACCCTGTCGGTGTGCCGAATGCAATATCGGCTGCTCCCACTGGGTCTGCCCAAGCTGCACACGTCCCCTGCGTGTGCAGGGCCCACGGCTTGCCTGACACAAGGGAGCATGGCTCTTGCTGTGATGCCACTGTCTCTGGCTGCAGGACTGCAACCCTCCCTTGGACATCTGCCCCAGGACCAGAAACCAATACATGGGAGCGCAGCCTTACATCTGTATCCACCACCAATGGCCCTGACACCATTGACTGGCTGTGTGTAGGCACCTGACCCCATGCAGACTCACGGGCCCCAATTGTTCCAACAATTGGTGCACTCACATCTGGCAGCATTGAGGAATGCACATCCGGTACAGCATCAGAGCTACTGGAGTCCAAAGAGTCCGAATTGTATGCCGAAAGCCCCAGGATGGTCTGTAGGACCAGTGGATTCTCACTGCCTGCCACATCCTCCACTGGTACTCTGAACAGCCAGAGACTCTTCTTCATCCTCCTCCTCTGTTTACTTGTGCATCCTGACCTGCACATGGACAGAAAATGACATGAGGAGTCGTGTGCAACGTGTCTACAGTAAACATGTGTATCACATTGCTGTAATGCAACAAAATGCAGGGCATGTCACCATGAGAGAAACAGCATCCACACAGTATCTACAAGAAGCAATCTGATCAGGGCATATGCAGACTGGCAACAACATTCCCAGCTCAGGGCCATGCTGCCAGTGGACACATTACCATCAAACATGGTCGCTGGCAAGCACATCATGGCACAGCAAACTGTTGACTAATACCAGTGTAATGGGCATTGTCATGTGGCTCGGTGACATGCAATGACATGACATGTCAACAGGCAGACACACATATTCACATGCAAGTCCACATCCATCACATGCCACACCAATGTTGACCTGGCACACGGACTGCACAAAATGGGAACATGCTGTAAGTGTGGAAAAAAGGAAACAGTCCCAGTTGAATCATGACTGTAAGAGTATCACCTAGCCAAGGTCTGTGAAGTGGAGAGAGTAAGTAAATGGAGTTAGAGATAAGAACAAGGTACAGTGACCCACAAGAGGGACACGGGCATGGACCCATGGAGTGTGTGCTGAGTCTGGGAGGGTAACCGGGATCAGGCCTCACAACGATTTGACTCAGAAGTCACTGCCTTAGTGACAGCTCAGATGTGCACAGTCTAGACATATGGGCACTCACTCATGGCACTCCGTGAGGCGTGTTGGTTGCCATCTTGGATGTTCTATGTAGCATGGAAGAACCTATGTACACGTGTGAATAGATAATTTATACCCTGCAGTGCATGAAGTATAACTCATTTTTCTGAGACAAGCACATGTCTAGCAGAGCAGAGTCACTGACATAAGGGATGCAACTAACAAGAGGACATGTATTATCATGTTGCAGATGTTGGGTGGGTATGCTAGTGTGAAATGAGTACTGTCACACAGCCATGTTCAACTGATGTACAACACATGGGTTTTATCCACTCTTGAGTGCACTGGACAGGAGTCTGTACACCACGACATGGTTCACCGAGGGCACTCATTCAAATGCAGCAAGATGTGCAACACAATCATACATCTAGATTATGCTTCACTACACATATTCAGGATGTACAATCTTGGTCACTCACCGTACCTGCCCTCATAATTTGGCAGGCCTCCTATGCCTTGAACCTTCTCCATTAGAATTAATTGGCTCACACACTTTTCATGCTGGGTGAGCTCCTCCTCCTCTAGTGACCCCCTCCATTTTCCATAGCAGAAGCGGGGGTGGAGCCAGCTTGGACTTGGTGCGATGGGGGAGGTCATTCCAGCGCTTCACTACCTGAGCAGCAGTGTGCTTCTCAAACCCTAAGTGGTTGATCTCATCCGTGGCATGCTGCCAATGCACCATACGATGAGCAGGTGGATGTGTGCTCCCCAGTTGCAGACACATGTCATGGTGGTGCTCGGTCACGTAGTCCATGAGGATCTGGAATTCTTCATCATGGAATTCCCTCTTGCTCACCATGCCAGTGTCCCGTGCTCCGTGCCGTGGAGTTGAGCCTGTTCATGCTGTGCAGGCTTTGCCTTCTTGCCACGTGATGTTGGTGTTGACCCTGTGCGGCTGAGACCACTCTGGGCTCCAGATGCCGGACCACTTGTGGCCTGGGGCATGACATTTCCCTCCTGGGGCTGGGACAGCTGCTTGAGCTGCACATCCCTGGACCCTTCGGACTGGGGCATCTGTTTTCCACAGGAGGTACCTGGTCCCTTGGGCCTGGGACAGCTGCTTCAGCTGCACGTCCCTGGACACTCGAGACTGGGACAGCTGCTTCCGCAGGATGTCCCTGACCCCAGCCACCTCTGCCCCCTTTCCCTCTTGGGGCCTTTCCACTCATGTTCCAGGTGTATGTTCCAGGTGTAAGTGAACAATGGAAGGCACACCTAGCATTTGTCCTGGGCAATTAGAGTGAGGGGGCAGTGTATATGATGGAAGACATACTTCTGTGGTCCAGCCAGGGTCAAAAGTACCCCAGGTGACAAAAATAAGGGATGGGTAATGCACAGGCACCCCGAAATTTCAAGATTGCATACACGAGACCAGGATAGCTTCCTTAAAAAGAAAAAGCGTTATACAATACACACTGGCACCCAGCAACACAAAAAATGCATACGCGAGCCCCGGGAAAGCTACACTAAAGGTAAAAATAGAGGTAAGCAATACATAGGGGCACCCAGAGTAGGAAAAATGTGTATGTGACTTACCGTTATCCTGTGAAAATACAAAAGTAGATGTGTGTATGCACGGAGGCAAATCCCCCACCAAAATAAGAAGTTTGTACGGTCCATGAAGTGAACGAATGGCATGGCACCCCAAAATTTGCAGTATTCCACTCATCCATCTCCTCCCCTTCACACATATGGTCAGAGTTGCTCTACGTGTACTTATGGATCCCCGACTCTGGTGTGCTCAGTGCCAGCATGCAGCACATGTCACGTAAGTTATGCGCTGAGGGCCTTTCCTCGGATTTCATGTGTCCATGCTAATTTTTTGTGCACAAAGTCCTGTCACTCTGTTTCTGGCTGATCTACGATTAATACACGGAAGACCCATGCTCCTGATTCCAATCCTTTTTAACTTGCCTACTACTGTCCTGAGCTGCCTCCTACTTAGCCATCTGCTGCTACCTGGCCAGTGTGTGTGCCTGCTGCCCACCTGCACTGTGTTTGGAGTGCCTGCTCTGCAGCCATTGCTAGTGCTCCTCTCCTTGGCCCTGTTACCACCTCAACTGCTTCATCGGACTCCCACCATGCCATACCACCAACACCGCTCCACCCTGCCCACTCACACCTGCCTTTGGGGGTTACCATGTCTTCACCATCATCTTCAGACCTGGGTGGCAACCCCATGGCCGCGAGGCAGAGATCTGTCAACTTGACTGCCAGTTGACATCCTGCTGGAGGAGGTCCAGGAGAATTATGATCTCCTCTTCAACCCAGTGATGCAACGTGGCAAGGAAGACGTCAGCAGATCTGGGATGGGATAACGAATGCCATCACTGCGGAGGGGGTGGCATCCTGCACCTTCAAGACCGTGCACAAGCGCTGGGAGGACCTGAAATCCAGGACCCACAGCAAGGCCCTGCGCTACATCCAGGCCAGTACCACCGTAGAGGTGCACCGTGTGCGCAGGTGCCGCATGTCAAATAACAACATGCAGGTCCGGAAGAAGTTTTACTTGGTGCTGCGCACCGAGGTCTGCGAGTTACGTGAACGTCTGCAGTCGACTGGTGAGTTTCCATGTGTTGCTATGGTCTTATGTGCATGTGCATGTTGCTGCTTGTTGTCAGTGAGCCCCTTAGGCTTGCAGCAAGTACGCCTCTGAGACGATGTCTGCATGCATGCCCCAGACATTGCTCTCCATGTGTGCATTCAGACAATATGTATTTTGAATGAGATATCACTTGCGTTGTGTGTTGTAGTGCTGCCTTTCAGACCATGCACATGCGTTGTTACTTGTTTTTTAGATTTGCCAGTGTGACAAGTGTGACAGTTGAGGTAGTGTTGCCCGCATCATGTGCATGCATGATGTTCATGTGTATGTTCCAAAGATGTGAATGTGTGACTGGCCATCACTCCTGCCTGGATGCAACACTTGCATTTGGATGTCTGACGTAGTCATGTAAAGGGATTACAGTTAACGGCACTGATGTGATTGCTCATCACACTGCTTGTGGCCTCTCAGTCAATGTGTGTGCATGACGTGTGTATGTGTTTATTGCTGTGGCATGCTGGCATGTGAACATGATGCCTGTGCATGTGCACATGATTCATGTGTGTGGAGCATATGCAATTAATTGGTCGTGATAGGGGCAAGTAGTCTGATGTGAATGTCTGGAGTGATGGCCAGGCATGTATCTGAATGGATGTGGATTGCATGTCAATGTGTGTGGGGGTGGAGGTTGATGGTTGTTCTCTTGACTAGTCATGTGAATGTTGGTATTGCCACACACAAATTGGTGCAGTACACTGATGTTTCTGTTCTGTGTCAGGGTGGAAGCATGGCAGCAGGGATGCCTCCACCGGGCAGAGGCACAAGTCCCAGCTACACACCCATGAAAGCACATCTTTGGGGAGCAATGTGGCTGCGCTGGTGACATCGGGCATGGCTGCTGGGGGTAAGTTCATGAAGGTGAAGGTGGAAGTGGACTCCTTAGCAACGGTGGGGACAGGTGATGTCACACAGGGGCCATCCATGGCGGAAGATGCCCCTGAGTCATCCCGATTGGCAGGGGGGAGGGGGAGTTGGAGGCCATTTTAGCCTATCCCATGGGGTCAGGTGGGAGTGTTGAGGTGGGCTTGCCTACTGCAGTCCTGTCCCAGGGGCATGAGACTGTGCAGGCCACCGTGGAGGTGCCTGTGAACATTCTAGTCCCTGGGCCATCAGATGCAGCTGTATGCGCCTGTCGGGATGCCTCCACCAAGACCCACCACCTGGTTTCGGCTGACGTATCCACCCAAACCGACACCCCCTTACCATCAGGTGTTGCCATCCGGGACTATGTGGCACCAATGCTGGCTGGGATGGCGAGGTGTACAGCCATCATCCGTGATGATGGGCAGGCTACACGTAGTCTGCTTGCACATCATCACAGTGAGGCATGCCGGATCATCACCTGGCTCGCAACATGCATGTTCCGTGTTGTGCTCGATGGGATGTTCACTAATGCGACCCCCTCCTCGGCTTCCTCCTCTGTGCGCCCGTCATCCTGTGAGGTGCCTTCTGGCCCAGATACCAAAAAGGCCCCCTGTGCACCAATCCCACCCACATTGCCCAGTCTGGTGGAGCCAACATACCTGCCCGAGTTGGGAGTCCAAGGTCAATCAGCTGAGGTGGTCACTGTGCTTACCCAGGCACCAACAGGGTCATGGGCAATGGAGGGACAGCAGGCATCCAGAAACAAGGCACAGGCCATACACGCCTGGGTTCGTCATCAGCTCGGAGGGCGTACACACAAAAAGCAGGCACCAGGCACTTTGGTGTCCAGTCTGGAGGGGGCTGCCTGTGGGGGTGTCACAGGTGAGGGGGTTTGAGGGGGCGGTGTCCAGTCTGGAGGGGGCTGGCTGTGGGTGGTGTCCAGTCTGGAGGGGGCTGCCTGTGGGGTGTGTCACAGGTGAGGGGGGTTGGTGGTGGTGTGTGAACTACAGTGGTTCATGTGCAGTAGGGGGGTATGTGGACAGGATGGGGGCCAAGGGTGTAGGGGGGACTCACATATTTGTGACGGGTGTAGCCTACACCCGGGGTGTAGTGATTTTTTTTTTTTTCTAGGGTATGGGCTGGTCTTGCGAGGGTGGGCACGAGTTTCCTCTAGGGTGCAGCCTGGGAGTGCGAGGTGAGGCGCAATTTCACTGGGGTGCAGTCTGGGCTTGCGAGGGAGGGCACGCATTTTCTCTGGGGTGCGGCCTGGGCTTGTGAGGGAGGGCACATGCTTTCTCTGGGGTGCTGCCTGGGATTACCAGGTGATGCGCGCAATTTCGCTGGGGTGCTGCCTGGGCTTGCGAGGGAGAGCACATATTTTCTCTGGAGTACTGAGGTTTGTGCTGTGTTAGTCCTTTGGCTTGCTTTTTAGTGTGCGTGGGGGCATGTTGTAGGTGTTCCTCGTGCAGCTTGTTGTGACTTGCGCGACAGCTACTAATGCACCTTGGAATCCATGAATACGCATGGCACGCAATGTTTTTTCTGCACTACGGCTCACGCAGGATCCTTCTCAGCGTGCAGCCCTTGCACCATTTCTGCGTCAGATTCCATGAATCGGGCCCTAAGTGTCCTACAGCTCGAAAGCAGTCAGGACTGCCAAGTGAGAGTACAGCTATTCATGTTAATGTCTTCCAGTGCTACCGGGAGTAAGTAGGAGAAGGTGAGAAAGAACACAGTGGAGAACTGTGGGTGTGACACATTCTCTTATCCACACTCATAGGCTCAGCAACCTACATTCACATAGCAGTCTGCCTGTTGTACTGGTTTGGGACAGATCCGCCCCGAATTTCAAGTAGTCTTGGATCATGGTTGCGTGTGTCAGTGGTTAACATATTTCTCAAGCAAGCAGACTGCAAAACAAAAGAGCTCCTTGTTAGCCACAAAAAAGCCCATGTATTCCAAATGGAGGTTTGAGGCTAGTGACACCATAATGTATGTTAAGATGTACGCTGCTCTGCGGCATACATTATAGTCTTTGGATTTAAGAAGAGACAGATGTCCTGCTTTCTGTGGGCCATTTTTTATGGGATTGCGCGAGTCAGATGTGCTTTGTGGCTAACCCTGCCGTTTCACCCAATGATATCTGATACCCTATTGCCTTTTTCATGGTCCAATAAAGAAGTTTTGATGTTTTGATGTACTCTATAATTGACCCCTTCTGCAACAGTTCAAACCACTACAGTTCACTGCAGTATACATTGAGTTAGTTAAGCCCTACTATTAGATGGAATTACCACAAGCTCAGGCACCGCTAGTATAGTCATGGATATATGAGCCTAATTGAGTCTATATTGGAGCTGAGCATAGCTCTCACAGTGCTGAATGCTCATACAGTTGCACTGAGTCACTGCGCAAGCATGTTTGTTAGGTTATGTGGCCACTCTCTGGAAACTCAAAAGTGCAAATGTAAAATGCTGTCTCTTTTTACTTAGACCACATATCCCATCTTACTCTTCACATTAAACACATTTGCATGAATGTGCAATGTTTTTCACACCTCTCGTACAGCACGACACCTTGCGTGTCTGGGTCTATATTTAGCGTGTTCGCCAAGACAACTCTAAACTTTGTAAATACACAGAGTTACACTTTGGTTGGCTATTTCCCCGACTGCAGACGATTTTGACACACCGACAACATGCAGATGCCCTCGAATGGGGCATCTGTTATTGTCAGTATGCCACCACATGTCGTTTACCTACGTGTCTGCACATGTGCCTAGCCTTGCACCAGCACTATTCCTTACCCGATTCATCGGTTGTTTCTCTATGTGAAAAAAAGGGGTAGGTAATTCTTTGTTGGTGTAGGTAAAACTTATGTTGGCTTGCAATTCTAGGTTTTATATTTAAGTCTCACTTACTCCTGGCAAATATATTGTGCACCAAGACCTAGGATGCCCGTGGTGAACACTATTTATATTGTATTTAGATGTCGTGCAGTTTCATGCTCATAATGGGAATGATCTGTCCAAAAAGTATTCAAAAAACCACATGAGCAACATCCATGTGTGTGCAGGATCTCCAGCTAATAGACTGAATTCACAATGAAAGGGTATATCAGAGAATTTAATGTGAGGGCTCGTTTTAAGAATGTTAGAGGGGGTAGACTAACATACCGATAATTGCTCTCAAAGTATTTTCATTCCATGTCCCTGTCTAAATTGCATACAAATACAATGTTTCCGGATGAACCCAATTCTGTGCATAAATTGTAGCTGCACAATTATATCGTACACTATTGATACGCAAATTAAATGTCATTTATGAAAGTGTTGCCTTAGCAAACATTGTACCCAAGGAGTGTAGATCTGCGGGCAGTGCAATGCTCTTATCCACCCACAAAGGAGTAAATGATTCCTTTTGCTCAAAAAGTTTGTATTTTCAAGCAAAATCGACACAAAGCAGAAGAAAACAAAAATGAACACAAAAGCAAAAACATGTAGTCTGGTCAAGTTTATGAGAGTACAATACACCAACATGCTGAAGTAAATGCTGTGAGAGATATATTTTTAGAAAAAGCCCTGAAAGTTTAAAATTAAGTGCACATAATCAAGGTCAATTATGTGTACAATGAATTGCAATAGACAATGAGATGGTATAAAAAAAATAAAAACAACCGTTATGAAGCTGGACAAAAAAAGAGAGACAGTAAAAAGATTGTAATAGGTTAACGCGGAGTGGACAGGTAAGAAAAGTTTAGAGAAATGGCTTTGCGCCATTGGTGGCAGGAGGCCATATAACGGAATTGCAGAAGTTGGGATATGGAAAAAAAAGGGAAAACATTTCGGACTAGTTGCAATGTTCCATAAATTAAATGACACCTTGCTCCTGATCCTCAAGGAGAGGTTGTCTTCGATTAGTAACCACGAGTTATAGGATTTAGAACTTATTTAATAACAATGAATTTCAAAACAGATTAGGGACCACCTAATGATCAATCTCTCTTATTGATTATTGTTCATCTCTCCACTTTGGTCTTCTTGGTTCCCATCATCTTCCTCTTCATCCCATCTTTACCTCTTCTATTCGGCCTTCTAATTTCTCTTTCTCTTCAATCTTCGATCACACCCTTCCTACTTTCGATATCTCTTCTCCCTTTTGCGTCTCATCTCCTTAATCATTTTCGCTTGATTGTCTTTAAGTGCATCCATGGTCTCGTTCCTCTTCACCTCTCTTTGCTTATTTCACTCTGTTCTCCCTCTCAAGCCCCTGTGTTCCCAGAGTCAGTTCCTTCTCCCTGTTCCTAAACCTCCATGTGCATCTTCTTGCTTTCATTGCTTTGTCCTTCTTGACCAAAAACATTGAAACTCCCTCCCCTTCTCCATTCGTTCCTCCCCTTCCCTTCATTCTTTTCAGTCTAATCTCAAAGCTCACCTCTATCTGCTCTCTATAACAACTAAGCTTTACCTTTCTCCACTCTTCTGATTTGTATCTGGAATGCATTGTTCATTTTTATTGTATCATTGTCTGTTGTTCCTGTATTAGAGCTTATAGCGAAAAGCGCTATAAACATGTAATAAATATAAATAAAAACACCAACAGAGAGGGTTGGCATGAAAGAAGTGTGAACACTAGACTTGGAGGCTGGCCACAACATATGATGACAGTGCCTGGGGTTGGTTCTCAGTATATAGACCTTATTTATGTATCTATTTATTTATTGTTCACTTCTTAGGCGCTTATACAGGAAGAAAATACTGTTTCAAAGCACCTTGAAAGCAAAACCAATGCTCCCCATTGTCAACTTCCATCTGTATCTGAGCTTAGGCTAATATCCTAAAATATGAACTGGATTGATCCTGACCAGTCATCTACTTTCAACTAATCTGATCTTTCAATCAGGCAGGCTTCTCCTGAAGGAACAGTCGCACTGTCAACGACTGAGAGTCTGATTGAAGAGATAAAAAGGCTGTAATTACTGAAGAGGGTAGGACTAAAGTCATAAATGGCCTTGCCAGCAGCCTACATCAAAGAATTTGGACCATGACAACAATATTCACACGAGTCATAAATGCTTCAGCAAAGAACTAACAGTATAGGACACCAGATGTTCTGTTACCAAGCAGAGAGAGACTGGAGATGAAATGTTATGTTTTTGTGTAAATAAGAAAAACATTCCTTTTGAATTTTGCAGTGAGAATTTTCACTTGAAACTATTAAACAGAAGGTTCTAGAGATCGAATGTTCATGATGAGCGCCTTTGATGGTAGGCCAGGATCAAGTTGAGGAGCCGTGGTGATTAGATCCAATGATTGATATCACTCAGGCGAATCAAATGATGTGATTCTCATTTTGAAACAGTGTGTGGTGGGTGTGTTATAGATGTTTGTATTTTTCTAACTAAGACCTTTACACAACAATTCCATTTTCAGTTCAGAATAATGGTATCTCCCGCACAGACACTAGGATGTATAAATCACACTGGCATGAACAAAATAGCGTTCTACATCCATCTGAAAGAGATTTTCACTGTGAACATTTGTTCTCTATAACCTTCTGCGAAAATGATACATATTTTAGAAGAGTAAGTGTTTCTGGAGATTTTAGATTTGATAAAATAGAGCCAAGAGGGTGTGTTTATTGGGAGTTTCCTGATTCCTTCTCTGTGCAACGGTGAAGTGCAGACTTGGAGGTCAATGATATCTCATCTTGCACATACCTAGAAGGGTAAAGTGATATAAGTCATTCCCTGGTTACATCACCAAGAAGAGTCCTCTTACTGGGGCTAAATTATTTAAGAAAAAGAGGAAAGGGTTATTAACTGCTACCCATTTCCCTATATTTAAGTTGCCCATTAACCTTTTTCACATTAATGCAATTGATACACCACTGAAGGGAATTTAGTATACATACACTCTCATTTTGTAAGTGATTTGCATGAGAGAATTTTAAACAGAGTGTCATTTCATTTGAGTTTTCTAGAACGCTGTTTGTCCATTGAGTAAGGGGAATGTATCTTGGGAAGTAGAGAAGTTCTGATTTGATTTGGTGTGCTCAATCCATGCTGCATGCATTCCTAGGGTAAACAAAATGTAGATAAGGTGATTTGTGTGTTTACAAAAGTCTATTCAAGAAAAGATAGCATAGACAAGTGATGTGACAATTGCATTGATCATTCTTCATTGAAATCACTATTGTTATTGGAATTTCATTGATGCATAACTGTTTATATTTAAATTGATTTACTGATTTCTAGTTCATTGATAAATAGACCTTCTGTTCAAGCATACTTGTTTCCTGTCCCGAAAGGGGATTCAGTCTGTTGGGGATCAATATTATTAAATTGGGGTCCCAGGTTCATAAAAATAACTTTAGTAAATAAATACAAATTGTGCCTGCCTAATTTGGGGTGGGTGGAAAATTCCCCTGAGCTAGATGTCACCGGATTAAGTCATCCTACACAGCTGAGGGAGAGTCAATCGGTCCACATTCAAACATTCCTGATAGGATCCAATAGGCCCATGATCACGAGGGCACAGTTAAGGTAAAGGCATTAGATGACTGTATCAGAACATTTACTAACACGCTTGTCGGTTTGGGTATGTTTCATGTCTTTCTCCCATTTCTCTTTCATCTATTTGGAGGGACAGCAGACATTGTTGTCAAAGAACCTCTATAAGTAAGATATTCTATGCCCATACTTGGGAAAATTTCAGGGTAATATAAATAAAAAGGAGGTTTAGGGAGAACATTTGGGTTTGTTCAGAGCCTTATTTATGTGAACAAAAACAAAAAAATCGTTGTAGAAAATACCATAACTGTTTTGGGTATTGGAAAAGGTGACTGTGGAGCTGGGTGGTTTAGGAGTTAGTAAGACAAATACTATTTAAGCTGCCACCCTGCCATGTTTGCCCAATGTGACCATAAAAAATGATCTTATTTCACTTTACCATAGTGTTTCTGCTTGTGGTGGGACCTTTTTCCAAAATGCTTTTTCGGTATATTTCTGTTAGCATTTTACACCATTAATATTTTCCATGAAGCATAAGAATGTGCGTATGTATCACTTATACGAGGCATACTAGCACACTAATGTGAGCAAGCAATGCGCAACATGACAAGTATGTCACCCATGCAGTGTGGCATGTAAGATGCTAAGTGCTATATAACAGAAAGGTTGCGCAAGTGCAATTTTTCATGAAAAAAAATATTCTTTAAAAGCATATGTCGACGTAGGCAATGTTTTTCCTAGGGATTGTTATACGGTTAATTTGAAACACTATCTGTACTAGTGGAAGCTTTGCCCTAGTGCAACAATCTATTAAAACAAAATGCTTATTGTACTAGGGCACTTTTTCCACAAGTGCTAACACCTTTCAAAATGTAACTATCACCTGTGCAAAGTGTTTGGATTTAGGCCCTTGATGAGCCTGCACATCTGAATCACTGGTGTGTACATAGAAAGAGTCTGTATGGGTTAAACCTACCTGCAACAGAGTGGCCCCATCTTTTTCAAATATCTGTGTTATTCATAGACACAAATGCAACCTGATGATTTTGTACACACTTTTAGTATGTCCAATACAGTACCAAATGAATTCTTCCAAATCACTTGGGACTGAGAAGTTCCCAACCATTCACTGCTTCACAGCACCCTTGCCAGTGTTGATCCAATAGTAAGACACAATAATATACACATATAAATAAGGAGTGCTGATTAAAAACCACTGTAAAAGATGCAGAGTTATGCAGTGTCCAGAAATGTCTGCTTATGGGCTTAAAGTCCTATCAGCCTGATTTACAAAACGTGTTTCAAAGTAGTTTCTCGTTGAAAAACGCTTTTGTAAATTAGGCCCTATGTGTCGGTAGAAGATTGTATGGTAGCAAGTTAGATTCCGGGGGCCTCGGGGATCATGTGTAAGCTGGCAGATCATGAGTACGTTTCTTAAGCTACCACTAGGGTCACATTTTCCAGATGCTAAACAAAAGTTAGGACGACGCTGTGAGGCTTAAATTGCTAGTTTGTATTTTTTAAATTTGTTTTATTGTAATTTTTCTTATACTAAAACCTTTCACAAATACAACATGAAAAATAAAACAAATTTGCAATATAGATTAAAATAAAATAATAACAATTCACAATCACAGAAACCACTTATCCAATTAAATGTCTACAATAATCGATTTGATAAAAGCTAAAACTGCTATTGACAAGGACATCTGTTGAGCCCTGAGTATTCTATTCCAAAACTGTTCAGTCTGCAAACTTGATTGATCATGTACACATTTGATCCATTAATTAGGCTTAGCAGATAGAAGAGAGCATTCGATATGTAAGTGTTTTAAATGTTCAACATACATTTTACAAAAAAGACAAAGCGGGTCATTACGACCTTGGCGTTAAGGGTTTAACGGCGCCATAAAAGGTGCCCGCGCCGTTAAACCCTTAACGCCTGATTACGAGGTCCCTTTGCGGGACCCAACCTTAACGGCTGGTTTTACCAGCCGTTAAAGTAGGGTGCCGCAAAGGGACCTCAGTGTTAATTACAGTAACGCCATTTGCGGTACCGTACTTAGCGCCTTCCCCAGTCCCATTGAGCCCTATGGGGTGAAAATGGGAATGTGGAAGGGCCATGGTGAAATGGGGAAATACCGCCTCGCCAACCTTGGAATGGGGCGGTATTTCCCTATTCCGCCATGGCGGACTCGTTACAACACCGGCACCAACCATGGTGCTAATAGCGCCATGGTTTAGCGCTGGGGTTGTAATGAGGGCCAAAATCTTTCTGCTCTTGGAATATTATTTCTAGCACCAAAGATTTCATTTGGTAAAAATAAGTTCATTTTTATTCTAATTAACTCAAATAACTGGAATAACTGGAAATGTCATTAAAAGATTTCACATCAGCCTGGGAGTGATAACACAATTGCAAATTCATAAGCCATTCTCTAATACCAACCCAGTCCCTTCTACTTAGCTTAGATTTGATTTTATTCGGATTCAACAGTAATGTCTCTATTTTCGAGTCTAAATAGAACAATTTATTGGAACAAGTTAAACACCAGATATTAAATCATACTCTTCCAATCCAGTGTAGATTGAATAAATACTAGGCTGAGTTTCTGTGTTATTACACTAATAGGTACCACGTTTGGGAGAGCTAAGTATCTCCACCATAACATGGCCTCTAATCATGGCCATTTTAAATTTGAATACAAAGATTCTGCTCCATAATTTCGGCTCAGTAGACTTTTTGAATTATAAAATCTGACTAATGGGAGGATAAAAAAACAGCCAAATCTCTAATCCACCATTTTCATTTGGGCTGCATAGGTGCACATTACAGGCTGTAAGAATTTATAAACCTGGATATCATCTTGCTTATAAAAAAGTGGACTCCCTATTACTTAAATGTATCAAGTCGTACTCTAACCCTAGTCTTAGAATGTAAGCCACTATAATATTTTAATAAAAAATTCGGGCAACATTTCTGATGCAAATTGGCCCAAAGTTTACAGCGATTTACCTGTGTTAGATCCAGAAATGTAACATATAATCAATGTTTGACCCGTCTCGCCTGCAGAGACAAGAGTTGTAATATAAAGCACATCAGGGAAGTTCCCACCCCCTTCTTGAACCCTTATTGGTTGCTGTTCATTACTCCTGCCACAAAAGCCCAAGTTTGTACCTCTTTTTAGAGAACCGCAGAGAAAACATAACTGCATGCAACCAAGAGAGAGATTGGTCTGTAATCGCAGGGATTTCATCTATTGTAATGTATTTAGTACTTGAGAGGAGTTCTCTTCCTCTCTTCTGTTTGTTAGTATGTTGTATTGATTGTTTAAGTAAAGTGTAATTCATGATACTGTTAATGTGATATGCATTGAAGAATTTTGGTGTGTATTTAATGTGTTACAATAGCTTTGGGCTACTCAATAACAAATATTGACTCACCAACTATGCAGATGTAAAATCAGAAGCTTGGAAATGCAATATACAAGAGGTATCTCTCACACTCCATGCAGCTGCATACATGTACGATGTGTTGGTAGCAAACCAGTGAAACATACAATGTCAAGCAGGCAAACAATGTGCAGAATATATATAACTAGAAACCATTCAATGTCAGGCCCACCACCCCTTACTGACATTTGTTGAACTGTAACTGAAATGATGAACTGAGGTGATTCCATATTTAACAGCTACTTGAACATTTGCTTACTGATGAACATAAAATTAATTTCTATTGACAAATGTGCATGCATATGATCAGTGAAAAACACGTGCTTGTAACCTGGCAATTTGCTAGTCAAGGAGCTATCTGTCATATGCTGCCTAACGTAGTTGTGGCATTTCTTTCAATGGATACTGATCCTGTAAGGCATGGAAAATTGTTGTTTGAAAGACTAACATGAATATCTGTTTAATTACCATATGGCACAGGAAACATAGAATATCTTGTTTTCATATAATTCTGTTTATTAAAAACCAAATGAGACAGGTTACAAACAAACTTTAACATAAGAAAAACAGCGTTCTAAAAATATGCATGAGAACCATGTGTCAAGACCTCCTTCAAACAAACATTACATTGGCAATTATTTCTATCAATTAAACGTGGAATTCTTTAGGTAAGATGCCCCATAGTCACCCTACTTCCCACAGCAGAACAATAGAGAGATGGAATGGAAAAGGGATTTGTGGGTGAAAAAACATAAATACACCACCAAACTCCTGTGGTGAAGCTTGTAAGAGGATTCAATTCCACACTACAGCTAAGTCAACGCCTAGTCTATAATACTGAATGAAAACCCTTATTGATATATCTTTAGGTCCAGTTCTTGCGTTCTGGATGACTACCCCTATATAACACCCCTCTCTTGGAATCCCTGTGACCCCACTGAGCCAAGAAGTAGTTCTGTTTTGCAAGTTTAAAAGGTTTATTTGATAATTTAAAATAGATATATCACACTTTATAATAAATTAATACTTGAATATCACCCTTAATCTGATATGTTAAAGATTAACAATGGAGAACCGGGCACTAGCACACTTCTTATAATCAATAAGGAGTTGAGATGAAATGGATAAGGGAGCACACTGGTAAATAGGTACAGAAGTATAATGTGGTAGAAAACGCTTTATAGAGTTCAAATGGATGTAATGTTGAATGAAAATGCAATACAGAAAATACTCAATATGATTTCAACAAACAAGGTAATCACTTTTCTCTGGCAATCCCCTCCCCCCCTTGATGCAAGGCAAGGAAATGGAAGGAAAACACACAGTTCTCAGAAATGCAATCAACTGTAATTCAGTTCAATCCAGCAAGCTTAAACAGAAGTTTGAAAACACAGGCAAATGCTTTGATAGGTGCTAGCAATGAATGAGAAATATGCTGGAAACGCTCTTAATTCCCTTTTAGAGGTTCAGGATGAATGGTATCTAGTTAATATTAGTCCAGGCTCACACTAGCAATGATGCAGGGATAGTTAGCAGGTTAAACGAATTTCTGGCAAATGAAATCAGGCAGCAGCAGTTTTTTTACATGTGAAGAAATTGCAAATCGCGGCAAAATTCGCGGATGCGCCGAGCGCTTTTACAGAGGAACCGCAAGGACTATCTCTACCGTTTTGGGGTCCTAGGAAAGCCTGGGATCTCAGCTTCCAAATGAAAGTTATTGCAAGTCTCTAGCCCAAACGGTTGCGGAGATATGAGTAATTTAGTAAAGGTCGTTTTTGGTTTTGTAAATTTTAAACGCACACTTTTTCAAAATGACAAATTTTACTAGAAATGACAGGTGACAGATAGGAGGCAGTTCTACTTAGGTTAAATAGATTGAATTAGATGAATTTAAACTAAGAGATGTGTTCTGAGTTTTGCTAAGTACTCACAAGAGATTTTGAACAGGAAAGCGACTTGGTCACGATCTTCAGTCTGGTCAGGTCTTTCCGGATTCTGCTCACAGCGCCTGGTCTGGTCTCGGCTAGGCACAGCACTGCTTTCTCTCTGGTCTGGTCTCTGCTAGGCACAGCACTGCTTTCTCTCTGGTCTGGTCTCTGCTAGGCACAGCACTGCTTTCTCTCTGGTCTGGTCTCTGCTCTGGATAGATTGAAGTCTCTAGTTTGGCTTTCTGGAGTTTGATGGAGGTAAGTATGGATTTTTCCGGCAGGGCTTCCAGCGGCAGATGAAATTGAATCTCTCTATGTGTCCTGACTCTCTGCTTTTATCTGTTTCTTGAGAATGGGTGTGTGTGTTGCATCACTAGACTTGCCCCTCTCATTCGTCATTGGTCAGGCTTCCATTCCTCCGCTTGATTGGCAAACTGAACTGTGAGTCAGATTGATGTCATTTTACAGCCTGCAGAAAGTCCACTCCTCCTGTCAACTTACACACAAATCTAGATTTGAAACAAATACATATTTGCAGAGGTACATATTGTTTTAAAATCATATGCACCCATCATGCATTACAGGATGTATCCCCTGTTCAAACTCTGCTCTTCCTGGGAGCTTGCATTCAGAACTGGCACATAATTGACTTTTTAACTGCTTTTTCAATTTCCGACATGGACCCAACTTTACATACATGTGTGCAGGGGGTAGGGACATTAACTGATGAAGTTTCAGATTTTTAACATGCACACATTTAGAGTAATATCCACTTTTCCGCTAAAACCCCCCTGAACATACCACCGGTTCCTACCACGTCTTAAACTGTGGGCAGAAAAATCACAAGAATTATGGTATCATTTATAAAATTTTCACATGTCCGCACTATGAATTATCCCCCTTTTTATAAAACCATATCCTTGCTGCAGGGGTGTGTCTTTTCAGGTCACATGGTACAGAAACCAGTCTTTCCAGTTTCTGCCAAGCCAGCTTGCTTCTCACAGGCAGTGCCCCTCCCAGCTTCTCCAGGAGGAAACCACTTTTTACGACGTCTGTAATAAAAACCTTTGCCTGAGTGGAGAGGGCTTTGTTCACTCTCTGGCAGAGCACAGGAAATTCAATTATCAGATAGATGGCATATCCTTTGTGTGGGCAGCAAAAGGAACATTGGCCTGGGAACATAGTTGTGACTCAAGTTTCACTCCTGATGGGATCCGTTGCTAGGCAAAATCAAGTTCCTTAAGCCAGACCTTCAGCTAACTTTTTGTTGCTTTTAAAATAACTTGTAATTTTACACATGCAGCTAGAATGCTGATTCTAAGTGCAAAACTATGACATTTCAACAGTTACAAAGGCATGTGACACCAAACATAGGTCACTCATTTAATTTAACATTTTCGATTTTGGTGGTTTTAAATCCAGTTGCAGTTAGGCTTAAGCTGCTGACTCCATAGCATTTTTGTTATAAGCATTGTTTTTGGGCTCTTCATTTCCCAGATTTTGTAGGCACACAAAGCTCCATTCTGCCAAATGTCTGCTGGTGTTCAGTGAATATTTTGCACATGTTGCAAGGTTTGAAATAGGCATTTTGCTTGCCTTCATAAAAACACACAGTGGGTTTTAAAACGCCGGCTTTTGGATAGTGGTGAGTACTGGTACTGCACCGATTTTTGGGATTTCCTTGGATTAATGCATTCTAAACAGGAATGGTTCTTACATGGTAGTAAATCCTTGCTTAACATTGTTTTGATGGGGCTCCTTACAGTAAGATGGTTATGTGGAACCCCACAAAAAGGGTTGAATCTTTAAAGTGGTCCAATGAGTCACGATTTCAGCAACTTTTTGACATCAGTAAAAGTGGATTTTGTTAACAAAGACCTTTCTTTACCCTGGTGGGTGGCAAGTTAGGTAACCATTTTGGTGTGCGCACAACTGCGCAGCTTTCCTGGATTTCGGCGCACATGTGGGTTTTCCGCCATCTTGAATTTCCTAAGCCCACAGCACCAAATGTTGTAGCAGGGTAGCTTAAACGTGGGTCAGGACACCCTACAAGCCCCCCCACGTGACTGCACTTTGAGTTTGGGTCGATGGGGAGTCGCGTGCCCAAGGGTTTTGACCCACGCACCGGTCTGTCCGCATAATCTTCTTCCTCTTCTGTAGATGGCACAGTTCAGCATCTTCTTCTCCATCCGGTCAGATCGATCAGTTCTCCTCGCCGGTCCTGATGGGAAGATTGGGCGGTACCCCGGGCCCGTTGTGTCTTTGCTCCCGGTCTCCGGATCGTCCTTCTTGGTCATCCTTCATGGTTTCATCTCTCCTAGGATGATAAAGGAAGAGCGGCAATATCTACTCATAGACGATTTTTTTTTCCACCACTGTTGAGATAGTGGGGCAGCATATGCATTTCATCGTAACGAAATATTACATTCTTATTTTGAAAAAAAAAAACAGCATCACTAGAGACAGTTTCATGTAAATCACAATATTTTAGAGACTAGATGTGGTAGGTTTTATGATTGGAACTGAATTAGTCTGATACAGTACCCGCTAGGATTCCAGAGGATTCCTCCAGTTGTTGCAGAGTGTGCCTGGGATGGCAACATTTCAACTGGTTTATGTGGACCCACTTGTCTTCCCCCTCTGCCGAACCACCTTTGGGGATGCGGATCTTGTAGGCCACAGGGGAGATCTTATCGACGATCTCAAAGGGTCCCTTCCATGTAGGCAAAAATTTGCGCTGCTTGGCCTGGTTCCTTTGGAAGTTGTATAGATAGACCCGGTCTCCCACCTGATATTCCTTCCTGGAAGTTTTCAGGTCATAATGGGTCTTCATGCTATCAGTCGATCTTTCTAGATTCCGCTGAGCATAAGCAAAAGCATGTTGGAGGTGTTTCCTTAAATTCTCTACATACTCATGAGTAGTGGAGGCATTTATCAGTGTCTGCTCTTGGGTCCTGTAGAGCAAATGCTGCGGAAGCACCATCTTGCGCCCAGTCATCAACTCAAATGGTGACATTTTGGTTGCAGATGAAGGGGTAGATCTGATGGCCATTAGGACCAGAGGTAATCGGATATCCCAACTTGGCCCAGAATCTGCCACAAACTTCTTTAATATGCTCACAATTGTCCGGTTATATCTCTCTACTGCCCCAGAAGAAGCTGGTCTATAAGCAATATGCAGCTTTCTCTTGACCCCCAGTATCTCCCACATCTTTGTCATTACTTCACTGGTGAAGTGGCTACCTCTGTCTGACTCAATCCTTTGAGGTAGACCAAAACGGGAAAAGATGTGGTTAATCATCAAGGCCGCTGCAGTTTCTGCCTTGCAATTTGGGGCTGGGAGACATTCCACCCACTTGGTAAACAAGCATGTCACGGTCAACATGTACTTATTCCCCCTAGCCGAGCGAATCACAGGGCCTACAAAGTCGATTTGTAAATCTGACCATGGCAGTGTCATTCCCCTCTTTTGTAAAGGCGCCCGGTGTGTGAGGGATGATGGCTGAAATTGTGCACACACAAGGCAACCCTTCAGGTACTGGTCGAGGTCCTGCCCCATGTGTGGCCAGTATGCAACCTCTCTTAAGATTTCCAATGTTGTGTGAAACCCCCTATGACCGGCAGTGGCCGCATCATGGGCGTGACTTAACATCAGGCTTCGGAATGAGGTAGGAACCACCCACTGATCGTGGCCAGCTTTGGATTTCCTTACCAACAAACCGTCTTGGATCCGGAACATTTTGGGACATTTCATCAACACTCTTAGGTCCTCTTTCCCAATGTAATCGGTATCCGTCAGGGGAAAGTTCTCAGGGTCTTCAAGGTGCTGGTAAAATTTACCAATTATTGGATCCCCCTTCTGAGCAGTAATCAAATCAGCATCAGGGGTCTCCTTACTCCATTGTGCAATTGAGAGGTCGTTGTGAGCATTTGTCTGGGACCTAGTGATGGCAGTGACCTGGATTTCCCCCAACAGGGACTCAATCTCAATTAGATCCCCTTGGATGGCCCCGGTTTTGGCCAGCTGATCAGCTAAGTCATTTCCAGTTTTGTCTGGTCCCTCTACTTTGGAATGACCCTTGATCTTTTTCCAGTAGATGGTCATCCCATTCGATGTGACCAGATCATCAATGTTTTGGATCAACTTCCCATGTTTCAAGGGTTTGTTGTTAGCACATAACATGCCTCTGGTTTTCCAATTAACCAGGTGCTCCACGAACCCGTTCCGTACATAATCCGAATCTGTGATTATGACCAGTTCGTGGAGGTGATGCTGGACAGCAGAGAGGATGGCCTGATGCACAGCCATCAATTCTGCCACCTGACTACTTCGGGGACCAATTTTGTATCCAGCGGAGGGTTCTGGGGACTCATTCACCCATGCATTCCCTACGCCGGCCACCAGTTCTTTCTCCCCGTTGTTGTCAACATGGTAAGAGCATCCATCCACATAGACAGTGGGCATTCCCTCACACTTGTCCTCTTCAAAGACTTTGTGTGGGGAATTAAGGTATGCCTCCGTGTTGTCCTTGATTTTTAGACTTTCGTCCTCGAGACAGTTTTCTCTGGCACAATCATGCAAGTCAGCCAGACCTTGCGCGAGGGGACTCTTCTTGTTTTGGCCATATCTGACCTCCACAGGAAAGCCTTGCATTGACAGAATCCAGGAAGTAATTCGGGAATTACTCACATTTCCGGCCCGGATTCTGTCACTTTGGAGATATTGCAGAGGCTGGTGTGGAGTCTCCACTATGATGTGTTCCCCCTGGATAAACGGGCGGTAATTCTTCAATGCCCACACCGTTGCCAGGAGTGCCTTCTCACAATCGTTGAATTTTTCCTCCACAGAGGATAAAGTTTTGCTCGCATAGGAGATTACTTTATTGACCTTGTCATGCTTTTGATATAATACTGCCGTCAAGCACGTATTAGAGAACCCTGTCTCCAGGAAGAACTCCTTGTTTCTGACCGGGTAAGCTAGGCAAGGCGCTTGTGAGAGGCTTCTTTTGAGTTGTTTTACTGCCTCGGCTTGTTCTGGACCCCATTCCCACTTGACCCCCCCCTTCAGGAGATGAATCAGGGGTCTGGTGATCTCTGCGTAGCCCTCAATGAACTTTCTGCTGTAATTAGTCAGTCCAAGGAGGCTCCTTAGTTCCCGCAGAGTTGTGGGGTCTTTCAGTTTCTGAAGTGCTTCCACTTTCTTTTCCTGGGGACAAAGACCCTGAGGAGTAATCTCATGCCCCAAGAAATTAACACGGGTTCTACACCACTGTGCTTTCTGAAAGGAAAGTTTTGCTCCGGCGGCCCTCAACTGTGTCAGAACATAACGGATCTCCGCTATATGTTCCTCCACAGATGAACTTTTGATGAGGACATCATCTACATAAGCCAGGTTACCCCTTGCACCCAGGTCGGGCATGGCCTTATGTAGGAAAATATTGAACTCATTACCGGAGTTAAGGTATCCGAAGGGAGTCCGGGTCCATGTGTACTGCTGGCCCCCAAAGGTAAAAGCCAGTTTGTATTGGTCCTCCCTACTGACAGGCACGGTCCAGTACCCATTGGTCAGGTCTATTGCAGTGAATACCTGTGACCCCTGGATCTGGGCCAGCCCTTGGTCAATGTAGGGCAGAGGCCATCGGGAAGTATGGACCCGTTTGTTGAGCTCCCTGAGGTCGGCACAGAGTCTCCACTGGCCGTTTGGCTTCAATATTCCCAGCACCGGATTATTGAAGGTGCTGTGGACTGGACGGATTATTCCCCGGGACTCAAGGTTCTTAATTATTTCAGTAAGGGACTCCATTGATGCGAGAGGCAAGCGATATTGCTTCACAAACACAGGAGTCATGCCAGGGTCCGTGGGGATTGTTGTTGTGTGGATGTCAGTGCGACCACAGTCATATGAGTCTACCGCAAAGAGATCTTGGAAATCCAAGAAAACTTGTTTCAACTTTTGCTTTTGTTCCAGAGTCACACAGGCATCAGCTAGATTGACTCTCTCTTCCACCATCTGCCTGAAGCCTGGAAAGACTTCTGGTTTGGCTATCTCCGTGGCCTCCTCCAGCTGGGTGGAGAAGTCCCTGGTCAGAGTGCTGATTTGGACCGGAGGCTTCAGGTGGGAAAGGCAGCCCTCATGTACCTGGAAAATCACCTCATCCCTCCTGAAGTCACACGTCACATCTTCCTTACCATACGGGCAGGAAGTGTACACCAGGAAGTTCCCCCCATGCCGGGTAAAAATCCTGTCTGGTGTTGTATTGTCCTCACTGTCACTGTCAACACAGTCCTTGGGGATTGGTCCTAACAGTTCATTTACAAGATCAATGGAGAAATGTTGGTCATCAACCGCCATTCCAATAATGGTGCCTGCGGCTAGAGTAATACTCTTTAAGTCGCTGTTATCCACCTCTATTGGAATGGTGTCATGTTCTAGGTTGACTAATGGAGTGGGGTTTACCCCCAACCCTTGCTGTTGGAGAGAAGCATTTAGATGTATGTAAGCATCAGGGTTTTTCAACTCTTGTCCCCTTTTAACTTTCACTTCCAGGGAGAATTGTTGAGTCCTTTCTGGGATGGTGACTTCCTCTTTTACCTGAATTTCAACTGCATAAGGTAGCAATTGAGCTGACCTAAATGCTTTTTCTGGATCATCAAAGCCCATGGGATTATCCGCTAATCGGGACCAAGCTTTGAAGTTTATTAGGTCCAAACTAATGGCAAAGCGATTGAGAATGTCACTGCCTAAGTAAAAGGCGGCAGTGACGTCTCGCACGACCCAACAATTATGGACTATGCTCTTGTTGCCAATGGAGATTTTGAGCATACACCTGCTTGGCAGGAGATGTTTTGAATTGGGTGCTTCCAGGTCCATTTCCCATTTGTCTATCAGTTTGAAGGTGGGAATGGCTGGATCTTTTGGAAGTTGGCGAAACATGGCTTCGCTGATGAAGCTCTTACCGTTGTTCACACACACTCGAGCGAGAACAGAGTCCTTCCCATCATTTAACTGAACAGGGATGAACAACTGCTCTCCAATTTGCTGAATATCAGCCAGGCTTTCAGCTGATTTCACATCTTTCTGGACTATAGGAGTGGGAGTTTCAGATTGTGGATTGGTATAGAATTTCAAAGTGTTTCCTTCCAGCGTGGAATACCACTTTAGACTGGAAGGAAGGTTGATTTTCAGAAATAGAGAGGACCCCCCATCACCAGTCTGTTGTCCTACTGCTATTACTGTCACGTCTGGAATTTGGTTGTTCTGGAAGTGAAATTCTACTTGGTCAGATTTTTGTTCAACCATGTGGCAGGTGCCGTTTAAACTAACATGGTTGACACTCTGTTTTAATTTTATTGGTCGGCTAGTCTGGGTCCAGAGGACCTTGTTTACGCAATCTATTAGGGGTGACAACCTTCTCAGGAGGTCATTCCCTAGTAAACAAGGGGTGCCCTCTGGGGTCACAACTATGACCGGGTGTTTCAACTTGTGTCGCCCAATTTTAATGTCCAAGTCTGCAGTCCCCTCAACGGGAATTTCCTTCCCGTCAAAGTTCTGTAGTTGTCCCGGAAGAGAGGTGAGAGGAATTTGGTAATTCTCTCCCCTTCCTGCATTCAGTTCGTCAAAGGCCCTTCTGGACAGAAGGGTAGCTTGAGATCCAGTGTCCACCAGTGCCGAGATTGTACCCTGCCCCTGTACTTGTACCGGGGCATAATATCTTCCCTCCTTCTCCTCAAGGGGGCACAGATAATGCACATTTTTGGACAACTGGTGGGCTAATTTTCTGGTTTTGGACATCGCGAGAAAAGAATTTTGGGCAGAATTCTGTGGAGAGCCTTGGGAATCTGAAAGAAAAAGTTGGCAACTGGAGATCAGAGCCATTGTGGGTTCCCCTGGTTCCGGTTCTGGGCCGCCCCCCCCTTTTTGGAGGCAGTCCCCAGTATGGGTTTGAACCAGGGGATTTTCTTGCTGTTGGTTCTGGGATGAGATGGTGGGCGGCGGTAGCTCAGTCTCCACATCTCCCCAGTCTGGATTCGCATCCCTAGGGACCCATTTTTCTTTGGGAGGAGTTCCCCCCTCTCTGAAGGAGAAGATCCTTTTCTCAGGATCCTCTGAGGATCCCTCTCCCTCAAATTGGAAGATCTGTACCTCCTCCTCAAACTGAGTCTGTTTGGGTCTTTTGTTTCTCCTACCCCCCCTCTGCTCCTTAGGAGGCAGACTTTCAGGGGCAAGAGATTTTGTTTCCGGTTCCTGGGTTTCCAGGGGCTGTTTACAAGTGAGGAAGGAAGCTTCCTCCAAGGCTTTACACCCCCCTTCCCCTTGTGCCTCCTCCCTGGGAACCGGTGATTTATCGGGGTGCTGCCCCCGTCATTGTTCTGGAGCACCAGGTCCAGAGTTGGGTGCGTTCTGCGCCGGCATGCTGATCTGAGGGTTCTGCTGCGCCCTCAGTATATGACCCATATCCCGCGCCATGTTTTGAACCTGGCGCTCTAACTGGGAAACCCGCTCAGGCTGATACGGGGCCCTGTTTTCTCCCCTGGGCTGATCCCGGGAAGGGTAGCTATCCCTCCTCTGGTAATATCCCGGGTTGGGAAGATTTGGGTACCCCTCCACCCTTGGCCTCCCCTCTCCCGGATTCAGTGGTCTGGGCTCAGGGAATTGGGGAAAGAAGGATGGATGGTTTTGGGGCTGAAAGTTGGGTGGATACCTGGGGAAAAAGTTCTGCCCAGGATTTGGAGAGTTTCTGCCCTCCGGTGGGAAGTTAGGAGGGAAGTTCCCTGGGTTAGGTGCTTGGCTGGATCCCCCCCCTTGGGCTGGAGGAGTCCACACATAACCCAGGATGGGTCTGTTTCCCTTGTAACGGGGACTTACATAATCAGGAGAGCGAGGGACCCCATTTGTGGGGCTGCCTCCCTGGCTCCCTGTCTGTGACTGGCCCGAGGACCTTCTGGGCCTAGCATTATTAGGTGCAGGTAGGTTTTTAGGCCCCCCCATCTCCAAATCTAAAACGGGGGTGACCTTTACCTCTGCCACCTTGGCAGCAGCAGGGGTGCTGTTGGCTTTGGGGTTTTTCTGGGCATTACTTTTGCTATCTACCGGTTTCTGCACCTCATAGATCCGGGTAGCCTGTTCAATGACCCAGTCTAAAGATCTTTTCTCGTGAAAATCCCTCACGAGCTGGGTCATGATATATTTGGGCAAGGCATGGAAAAACGTATTAATAAATTCCCTGCTATCCGTGCGCACCCTTCTTGTGGTCTGTGCAAAAGCACGCTTTAACTCCTGCACAAATTCTTGTGGGGCCTGATCCTCCCCACATTGCAAATTGTAGGCTGCCTTGCGAGCCTCTTGAGGATTTCTGTGAACAGAAAAATGTTTCAGGATGGCCGCCTTATATGTGGACCATCTTAAATGATTTTGGTCCTCCAGCCCCGCAAAGAAACTGGAGTATTCCGGGGAGAATGTCCACTTTACATATTGAATACAGCTTTGGCTGTCCTTCAAATGGAAAGTCTCCATCATTTGTTCAAACAACTCTAAGTGCTCCCAAACAGAATACTTAGCGTTCTTATGGTAAGGCGTGATGACGCTCCTGATCGCCTTAATCTGCTTTAAGGGGTCCTTAAGCAAGGCCCTTTTTGCCTTATTGGCCTTTTTGGTTCGGGTAACCCTTGTCCATTCTTCCTCGGACTCAGAGGCACTGCTCCCAGAGGTTCCCGTCTGTTCTTCCAGGTTTTCCCGGATTCTGCGAGCCTGGGAATGGCTGGCAGAATGTGGGGACCTGGTCTCCTGTGCCCTGCGCAGTTCAGAGGAGTCTTCAGATTCCTCCTTGCGGCCAGGATTTGATGGGTACCCCCTCCACTGACCTAACTGGGCAGAGGTTTTCAGGATGCCCTTAATGGGCCTACTCTCCTGGGGTTCCCCATTGAACTGTACTGTACTTGGGTGCCCATACCCGGATGCCCACCCCTCCATTCCTGAGTGGTTCTGGCCTATGAGCCCCATACTCTTAGCTGGATAGTAATCTGCCATCCCTGTGGCCCTGTTCTCATGTGCGCCAGGGAACATGGGGGTGGCAGAGTCCAGGGACTGAGAGGTATGAGGGCCTCTGGTACTAGGGCTCCTGAGGTTATGCTCCGGAGTTTCCCTTTCCCAGCGAACCTCATCTCTATCCGCCCCTGCTCCCTGTTGCAATGCAAGAGCCTGCATTTGTGCCTTCAGTTCTTCAGTTAAGGCCTTACTGGACTCTATCAGTCTCTCCTGCATCGCTACCTGTTGTTGGAGCCTATCATTGTGTTCACAGAGGGCCTCGTTTTCCCTCTGTGCTTCCTGGTTGGTCCTGGAGAACTGGGCCAGTCTTTGCTGCAGGAGGGTTACCTCCTGAGCTGTGTCCCTATTGGCCTGCTCCTTTCTTGCTAGAGCATCCTCCACCCTCCTGGTGTGCTCTAACAAGTTCTGGTGTTCTTTTTGGAGATCACCCAGTCCCTGGTGGGCCAGGTGATTTTCTTCCATTTTTCTTTTTAAATGGCAGACTTCCTGGCCTAAGGCGTCTCTTTCCTGACTAAGAGCCTGCATTTGTGCCGCCAGGTCGTCCCTTTGCCGTTGAAGGGCACCAGCTTTTTGGCGCTCCTCATCAAACTCTGCCTGGGTATCCAGGTCTTTCAAGATCAGCTTGTTGCTCTCTACCTTCACTCTATCTAGATGACTTTGCAGGGTGGCTACCTGCTCCGTGCATGCCCTGTTAAAGTCTAATTGTTGCTCCAGCTTTTTCTGGCTCTGCAGTAAGGAGTCCAAACTGTCTTGGTGCTCCTTCTGCAGG
This sequence comes from Ambystoma mexicanum, assembly GCF_040938575.1. Classification (NCBI taxonomy): domain Eukaryota; kingdom Metazoa; phylum Chordata; class Amphibia; order Caudata; family Ambystomatidae; genus Ambystoma; species Ambystoma mexicanum. Next base: position 401,153,554 of record NC_090922.1, read on the forward strand.
GCCAGAAATCTGGTATCCTGTTCTGACTTTTCCTTTTGCAGCACATCCATATCCTCCTTCATTTTAGTGATGTACAGTCTGCTGTCATTTTCTGACTCCTGGCTCCTCTGCAGCCTCTGCTCAGAAGAGACCAGGTCAGATTGGACCTTCTCTAACACCATCTGTTGCCTATTTGCCAGATTTTGGCTTTCAGCACATCTATCCTGCATGTCTCCCATATATAGGTACAGGTATGCCGCTATCCTAACAATCTTGTCGTGTTCCTCTTTGGCTTTAGGAGCCATATATAGTTCACTCAGGGCCACATGTAAGGGACCCTGATCTCTAAATATATCTGACCCTGTTTCAGTGACCTGTTGTGTGATTGCCTGCAACCACGCATCCTGGCCCTGTTCGGTCCATTCACCTCTCACAAATAGCTTATGCAAGAGGTGCTCTCTGGCCATTTTCATGTCTACTAAGGTCGTCATTCTAGAGATTGGTCTCTGTCCTGACTTACAGAAGTTTGTATTTTATTTTTGCAGAACAGAACTTTTCTTGGGGTGTCCCTTTTGAGGAATGCTTCACAGCGTAATGCAGCGTGGTGATCCGACCGGATGTATGTATCCCGTCAGTTAGCACACTGTATTAAGCTGCACAAGTGGTAAATCTAACCCAACGTCTCGGCTCGAGCCCCCAATTTGTAAGAGGATTCAATTCCACACTACAGCTAAGTCAACGCCTAGTCTATAATACTGAATGAAAACCCTTATTGATATATCTTTAGGTCCAGTTCATGCGTTCTGGATGACTACCCCTATATAACACCCCTCTCTTGGAATCCCCGTGACCCCACTGAGCCAAGAAGTAGTTCTGTTTTGCAAGTTTAAAAGGTTTATTTGATAATTTAAAATAGATATATCACACTTTATAATAAATTAATACTTGAATATCACCCTTAATCTGATATGTTAAAGATTAACAATGGAGAACCGGGCACTAGCACACTTCTTATAATCAATAAGGAGTTGAGATGAAATGGATAAGGGAGCACACTGGTAAATAGGTACAGAAGTATAATGTGGTAGAAAACGCTTTATAGAGTTCAAATGGATGTAATGTTGAATGAAAATGCAATACAGAAAATACTCAATATGATTTCAACAAACAAGGTAATCACTTTTCTCTGGCAATCCCCTCCCCCCCTTGATGCAAGGCAAGGAAATGGAAGGAAAACACACAGTTCTCAGAAATGCAATCAACTGTAATTCAGTTCAATCCAGCAAGCTTAAACAGAAGTTTGAAAACACAGGCAAATGCTTTGATAGGTGCTAGCAATGAATGAGAAATATGCTGGAAACGCTCTTAATTCCCTTTTAGAGGTTCAGGATGAGTGGTATCTAGTTAATATTAGTCCAGGCTCACACTAGCAATGATGCAGGGATAGTTAGCAGGTTAAACGAATTTCTGGCAAATGAAATCAGGCAGCAGCAGTTTTTTTACATGTGAAGAAATTGCAAATCGCGGCAAAATTCGCGGATGCGCCGAGCGCTTTTACAGAGGAACCGCAAGGACTATCTCTACCGTTTTGGGGTCCTAGGAAAGCCTGGGATCTCAGCTTCCAAATGAAAGTTATTGCAAGTCTCTAGCCCAAACGGTTGCGGAGATATGAGTAATTTAGTAAAGGTCGTTTTTGGTTTTGTAAATTTTAAACGCACACTTTTTCAAAATGACACATTTTACTAGAAATGACAGGTGACAGATAGGAGGCAGTTCTACTTAGGTTAAATAGATTGAATTAGATGAATTTAAACTAAGAGATGTGTTCTGAGTTTTGCTAAGTACTCACAAGAGATTTTGAACAGGAAAGCGACTTGGTCACGATCTTCAGTCTGGTCAGGTCTTTCCGGATTCTGCTCACAGCGCCTGGTCTGGTCTCGGCTAGGCACAGCACTGCTTTCTCTCTGGTCTGGTCTCTGCTAGGCACAGCACTGCTTTCTCTCTGGTCTGGTCTCTGCTAGGCACAGCACTGCTTTCTCTCTGGTCTGGTCTCTGCTCTGGATAGATTGAAGTCTCTAGTTTGGCTTTCTGGAGTTTGATGGAGGTAAGTATGGATTTTTCCGGCAGGGCTTCAAGCGGCAGATGAAATTGAATCTCTCTATGTGTCCTGACTCTCTGCTTTTATCTGTTTCTTGAGAATGGGTGTGTGTGTTGCATCACTAGACTTGCCCCTCTCATTCGTCATTGGTCAGGCTTCCATTCCTCCGCTTGATTGGCAAACTGAACTGTGAGTCAGATTGATGTCATTTTACAGCCTGCAGAAAGTCCACTCCTCCTGTCAACTTACACACAAATCTAGATTTGAAACAAATACATATTTGCAGAGGTACATATTGTTTTAAAATCATATGCACCCATCATGCATTACAGGATGTATCCCCTGTTCAAACTCTGCTCTTCCTGGGAGCTTGCATTCAGAACTGGCACATAATTGACTTTTTAACTGCTTTTTCAATTTCCGACATGGACCCAACTTTACATACATGTGTGCAGGGGGTAGGGACATTAACTGATGAAGTTTCAGATTTTTAACATGCACACATTTAGAGTAATATCCACTTTTCCGCTAAAACCCCCCTGAACATACCACCGGTTCCTACCACGTCTTAAACTGTGGGCAGAAAAATCACAAGAATTATGGTATCATTTATAAAATTTTCACATGTCCGCACTATGAATTATCCCCCTTTTTATAAAACCATAACCTTGCTGCAGGGGTGTGTCTTTTCAGGTCACATGGTACAGAAACCAGTCTTTCCAGTTTCTGCCAAGCCAGCTTGCTTCTCACAGGCAGTGCCCCTCCCAGCTTCTCCAGGAGGAAACCACTTTTTACGACGTCTGTAATAAAAACCTTTGCCTGAGTGGAGAGGGCTTTGTTCACTCTCTGGCAGAGCACAGGAAATTCAATTATCAGATAGATGGCATATCCTTTGTGTGGGCAGCAAAAGGAACATTGGCCTGGGAACATAGTTGTGACTCAAGTTTCACTCCTGATGGGATCCGTTGCTAGGCAAAATCAAGTTCCTTAAGCCAGACCTTCAGCTAACTTTTTGTTGCTTTTAAAATAACTTGTAATTTTACACATGCAGCTAGAATGCTGATTCTAAGTGCAAAACTATGACATTTCAACAGTTACAAAGGCATGTGACACCAAACATAGGTCACTCATTTAATTTAACATTTTCGATTTTGGTGGTTTTAAATCCAGTTGCAGTTAGGCTTAAGCTGCTGACTCCATAGCATTTTTGTTATAAGCATTGTTTTTGGGCTCTTCATTTCCCAGATTTTGTAGGCACACAAAGCTCCATTCTGCCAAATGTCTGCTGGTGTTCAGTGAATATTTTGCACATGTTGCAAGGTTTGAAATAGGCATTTTGCTTGCCTTCATAAAAACACACAGTGGGTTTTAAAACGCCGGCTTTTGGATAGTGGTGAGTACTGGTACTGCACCGATTTTTGGGATTTCCTTGGATTAATGCATTCTAAACAGGAATGGTTCTTACATGGTAGTAAATCCTTGCTTAACATTGTTTTGATGGGGCTCCTTACAGTAAGATGGTTATGTGGAACCCCACAAAAAGGGTTGAATCTTTAAAGTGGTCCAATGAGTCACGATTTCAGCAACTTTTTGACATCAGTAAAAGTGGATTTTGTTAACAAAGACCTTTCTTTACGCTGGTGGGTGGCAAGTTAGGTAACCATTTTGGTGTGCGCACAACTGCGCAGCTTTCCTGGATTTCGGCGCACATGTGGGTTTTCCACCATCTTGAATTTCCTAAGCCCACAGCACCAAATGTTGTAGCAGGGTAGCTTAAACGTGGGTCAGGACACCCTACAAGCTTTAATGCCACAAACATTACAACCACTGATATCTATGCTCTTTGTGGATCAGTGAACATCTCTGCACCCATCAAAGTTTGCTCTACTCCGTCGCACCATACTGATATGATTACCACATTTGACTGATGCATCTCCCAATGACATCATGCCTTTCTTCCTTAAACCCCTTATAGGAAGCCTTAGCTACATCCACCTGGGTCACCAAGTAAGCCTTCCCCTAGGATGACAATTTAAAGTGGTGGACTAGCATATAGGAGCCTACAACCTCAGCCACCAGAGCTAATTTACAACCTCATGCACAGTCCTCTTTCAATCTTTGTCTCTGGGCACAAATCAGGGAACAGAAGAACCCCATTGATACCAATCAGAATTTCCTTGCTCCATTTTATCTTTAAAGAATGGATCAAATAAACCTCCTCTAAGGAAAGGAACATGAGTCACATGTGATGAGGTGAAACTGGGATAGGACCAATTTCCAACAACCCTGACTTTCCGCTGCAAAGAAAGATGGAGAAGAGAATGCCACTGCTCTAGCATTTAAGGCGATCATCCACAGAAAGATGGATACACAAGAAGCCACAGTAACAACAGTGAAGAAGAAACTGGAACCTTAGGAGCCATGATACACAGACATTCACAGTGTTGAACATTGATTTCTTTATGGTGAATTGTTGTATGCACTAACTATGCCCTTCACACGCCCTTGCTCACATGGTCCAAATCTGTAAATTGAGAGAACAAGAAGGGAAAATAGAAATATGCAACCAATCTAGAGCACCCTGTAGAAACTTCAGTGTCTTATTGCAAGTTGGTGGATAACTTCTAATACCTTTCTTCACAAGAGTGTATATGCAACACAAAATTGAAATGTTACAAAATGATATTTACCACAGCACAGTCGCAATTCTGCTAACCAAGTTTTGCTGCACATTCTTCGATTGCGCTACAAAATCAAGAATGGATGCGCTGTTGAATCATGAACACCAACAGTTGGAAATTTCTCAGCCACATAGCATCAGAACACAACTAACCACCCATTAGAAAAGCAATGTTGTTCCATCCCTCTGACCAGCCTTCCACCCTATGCAGGGAACACCTTGAACTGTTGAACCTGTGCACTGCACTACTACATTCAAGTATTCGTACTGCCTCACTGATTAGGCTTTTATTTTTATTTTTCCACTTCAGCAAGCACCAACATATCTCCTTGCATCCTAATCGTAAATCTAGGATTCATCTCCTCATCTATACGGGAGGAAACAGGCCCCATTTGCAGGGCATTGGGGGAGAACACCAGTAGTTCAAATTGCCTCATTGTTGTCTGATGCCTTCTCTGTGCATGACTGTTCCTCGATACCTGAGGAATTGTTCACCCATTTGGTAGAGGGTCTTTGTGAAAACAGTTCTCTTAAGGACTATTTTGAAGGACCAAAACAAATAGTTTTAATGATAGAATCAGTAATGCGCAATATGAAACTAAGGAGCTCTTTAAAATTTTAAAAGAGCAAGCTACTCCTTGCAGGCAGGAAACATCTACTATCACCAACTACACAGCTTGGTGCACATCAATTCAGGAAGCATTGCAGGGGTAGCTTGACAAAATTAGATTGGATATTGTTAGTAAAAAGGCTATGTATTCTGATACTCTTGTAGTAACTAATCAAGTACTTCTAGCATCAAACCTGCAAGTCCCGGAGTTCTGCTTTACTCTGTAAGAGGATTCAATTCAGCACTACAGCCAAGTTAACGCCTAGTCTAGAATACTGAATGAAAACCCTTATTGATATATCTTTAGGTCCAGTTCATGCGTTCTGGATGACTACCCTTGTATAACACCCCTCTCTTGGAATCCCCCTGACCCCACTGAGCCAAGAAGTAATTCTGTTTTGCAAGTTTAAAAGGTTTATTTGATAAATTAAAATATATATCACACTTTTTAATAAATTAATAATTGAATATCACACTTAATCTGATATGGTAAATATTAACAACGGAGAATCTGGCACTAGCACACTTCTTTAATCACTAATGAGTTGACATGAAATGGATAAGGTAGCACACTGGTAAATAGGAACAAAAGTATAATGTGGTAGAGGATGCTTTATGTAGGCTCAGGTGGATGCAATATTCAATGAATGCAGTACAGAAAATACGCAATATGATTTCAACCAAACAATGTAATCACTTTTCTCTGGCTACTCCCCTCCCCCCCTTGATGCAAGGCAAGGAAATGGAAGGAAAACACACAGTTCTCAGAAATGCAATCAACTGTAATTCAGTTCAATCCAGCAAGCTTAAACAGAAGTTTGAAAACACAGGCAAATGCTTTGATAGGTGCTAGCAATGAATGAGAAATATGCTGGAAACGCTCTTAATTCCCTTTTAGAGGTTCAGGATGAATGGTATCTAGTTAATATTAGTCCAGGCTCACACTAGCAATGATGCAGGGATAGTTAGCAGGTTAAACAAATTTCTGGCAAATGAAATCAGGCAGCAGCAGTTTTTTTACATGTGAAGAAATTGCAAATCGCGGCAAAATTCGCGGATGCGCCGAGCGCTATTACAAAGGAACCGCAAGGACTATCTCTACCGTTTTGGGGTCCTAGGAAAGCCTAGGATCTCAGGTTCCAAATGAAAGTTATTGCAAGTCTCTAGCCCAAACGGTTGCGGAGATATGAGTAATTTAGTAAAGGTCGTTTTTGGTTTTGTAAATTTTAAACGCACACTTTTTCAAAATGACAAATTTTACTAGAAATGACAGGTGACAGATAGGAGGCAGTTCTACTTAGGTTAAATAGATTGAATTAGATGAATTTAAACTAAGAGATGTGTTCTGAGTTTTGATAAGTACTCACAAGAGATTTTGAACAGGAAAGCGACTTGGTCACGATCTTCAGTCTGGTCAGGTCTTTCCGGATTCTGCTCACAGCGCCTGGTCTGGTCTCGGCTAGGCACAGCACTGCTTTCTCTCTGGTCTGGTCTCTGCTAGGCACAGCACTGCTTTCTCTCTGGTCTGGTCTCTGCTAGACACAGCACTGCTTTCTCTCTGGTCTGGTCTCTGCTCTGGATAGATTGAAGTCTCTAGTTTGGCTTTCTGGAGTTTGATGGAGGTAAGTATGGATTTTTCCGGCAGGGCTTCCAGCGGCAGATGAAATTGAATCTCTCTATGTGTCCTGACTCTCTGCTTTTATCTGTTTCTTGAGAATGGGTGTGTGTGTTGCATCACTAGACTTGCCCCTCTCATTCGTCATTGGTCAGGCTTCCATTCCTCCGCTTGATTGGCAAACTGAACTGTGAGTCAGATTGATGTCATTTTATGATCTCTTGAAACAACCTCCCTTATCATCTGTGCACCCAAATATATATATGATCAAAATCCATACTTCAGAGTTACACAGTTGTTTGAAATTACATATACATGGTGTGGCTGAATTTAGCCATGTCTATGTCCAAATCTGCTCATTCTCGGAGCTTGCATTCAAAGAGTGTACATAATTGACTTTTTAACTGCTTTTTCAATTTCCGACATGGACCCAACTTTACATACATGTGTGCAGGGGGTAGGGACATTAACTGATGAAGTTTCAGATTTTTAACATGCACACATTTAGAGTAATATCCACTTTTCCGCTAAAACCCCCCTGAACATACCACCGGTTCCTACCACGTCTTAAACTGTGGGCAGAAAAATCACAAGAATTATGGTATCATTTATAAAATTTTCACATGTCCGCACTATGAATTATCCCCCTTTTTATAAAACCATATCCTTGCTGCAGGGGTGTGTCTTTTCAGGTCACATGGTACAGAAACCAGTCTTTCCAGTTTCTGCCAAGCCAGCTTGCTTCTCACAGGCAGTGCCCCTCCCAGCTTCTCCAGGAGGAAGCCACTTTTTACGACGTCTGTAATAAAAACCTTTGCCTGAGTGGAGAGGGCTTTGTTCACTCTCTGGCAGAGCACAGGAAATTCAATTATCAGATAGATGGCATATCCTTCGTGTGGGCAGCCAAAGGAACATTGGCCTGGGAACATAGTTGTGACTCAAGTTTCACTCCTGATGGGATCCGTTGCTAGGCAAAATCAAGTTCCTTAAGCCAGACCTTCAGCTAACTTTTTGTTGCTTTTAAAATAACTTGTAATTTTACACATGCAGCTAGAATGCTGATTCTAAGTGCAAAACTATGACATTTCAACAGTTACAAAGGCATGTGACACCAAACATAGGTCGCTCATTTAATTTAACATTTTCGATTTTGGTGGTTTTAAATCCAGTTGCAGTTAGGCTTAAGCTGCTGACTCCATAGCATTTTTGTTATAAGCATTGTTTTTGGGCTCTTCATTTCCCAGATTTTGTAGGCACACAAAACTCCATTCTGCCAAATGTCTGCTGGTGTTCAGTGAATATTTTGCACATGTTGCAAGGTTTGAAATAGGCATTTTGCTTGCCTTCAGAAAAACACACAGTGGGTTTTAAAACGCCGGCTTTTGGATAGTGGTGAGTACTGGTACTGCACCCATTTTTGGGATTTTCTTGGATTAATGCATTCTAAACAGGAATGGTTCTTACATGGTAGTAAATCCTTGCTTAACATTGTTTTGATGGGGCTCCTTACAGTAAGATGGTTATGTGGAACCCCACAAAAAGGGTTGAATCTTTAAAGTGGTCCAATGAGTCACGATTTCAGCAACTTTTTGACATCAGTAAAAGTGGATTTTGTTAACAAAGACCTTTCTTTACGCTGGTGGGTGGCAAGTTAGGTAACCATTTTGGTGTGCGCACAACTGCGCAGCTTTCCTGGATTTCGGCGCACATGTGGGTTTTCCGCCATCTTGAATTTCCTAAGCCCACAGCACCAAATGTTGTAGCAGGGTAGCTTAAACGTGGGTCAGGACACCCTACAAGCCCCCCCACGTGACTGCACTTTGAGTTTGGGTCGATGGGGAGTCGCGTGCCCAAGGGTTTTGACCCACGCACCGGTCTGTCCGCATAATCTTCTTCCTCTTCTGTAGATGGCACAGTTCAGCATCTTCTTCTCCATCCGGTCAGATCGATCAGTTCTCCTCGCCGGTCCTGATGGGAAGATTGGGCGGTACCCCGGGCCCGTTGTGTCTTTGCTCCCGGTCTCCGGATCGTCCTTCTTGGTCATCCTTCATGGTTTCATCTCTCCTAGGATGATAAAGGAAGAGCGGCAATATCTACTCATAGACGATTTTTTTTTTCCACCACTGTTGAGATAGTGGGGCAGCATATGCATTTCATCGTAACGAAATATTACATTCTTATTTTGAAAAAAAAAAACAGCATCACTAGAGACAGTTTCATGTAAATCACAATATTTTAGAGACTAGATGTGGTAGGTTTTATGATTGGAACTGAATTAGTCTGATACAGTACCCGCTAGGATTCCAGAGGATTCCTCCAGTTGTTGCAGAGTGTGCCTGGGATGGCAACATTTCAACTGGTTTATGTGGACCCACTTGTCTTCCCCCTCTGCCGAACCACCTTTGGGGATGCGGATCTTGTAGGCCACAGGGGAGATCTTATCGACGATCTCAAAGGGTCCCTTCCATGTAGGCAAAAATTTGCGCTGCTTGGCCTGGTTCCTTTGGAAGTTGTATAGATAGACCCGGTCTCCCACCTGATATTCCTTCCTGGAAGTTTTCAGGTCATAATGGGTCTTCATGCTATCAGTCGATCTTTCTAGATTCCGCTGAGCATAAGCAAAAGCATGTTGGAGGTGTTTCCTTAAATTCTCTACATACTCATGAGTAGTGGAGGCATTTATCAGTGTCTGCTCTTGGGTCCTGTAGAGCAAATGCTGCGGAAGCACCATCTTGCGCCCAGTCATCAACTCAAATGGTGACATTTTGGTTGCAGATGAAGGGGTAGATCTGATGGCCATTAGGACCAGAGGTAATCGGATATCCCAACTTGGCCCAGAATCTGCCACAAACTTCTTTAATATGCTCACAATTGTCCGGTTATATCTCTCTACTGCCCCAGAAGAAGCTGGTCTATAAGCAATATGCAGCTTTCTCTTGACCCCCAGTATCTCCCACATCTTTGTCATTACTTCACTGGTGAAGTGGCTACCTCTGTCTGACTCAATCCTTTGAGGTAGACCAAAACGGGAAAAGATGTGGTTAATCATCAAGGCAGCTGCAGTTTCTGCCTTGCAGTTTGGGGCTGGGAGACATTCCACCCACTTGGTAAACAAGCATGTCACAGTCAACATGTACTTATTCCCCCTAGCCGAGCGAATTACAGGGCCTACAAAGTCGATTTGTAAATCTGACCATGGCAGTGTCATTCCCCTCTTTTGTAAAGGCGCCCGGTGTGTGAGGGATGTCGGCTGAAATTGTGCACACACAAGACAACCCTTCAAATATTGGTTGAGGTCCTGGCCCATGTGTGGCCAGTATGCAACCTCTCTTAAGATTTCCAGTGTTGTGTGAAACCCCCTATGACCGGCGGTGGCCGCATCATGGGCGTGACTTAACATCAGGCTTCGGAATGAGGTAGGAACCACCCACTGATCGTGGCCAGCTTTGGATTTCCTTACCAGCAAACCGTCTTGGATTCGGAACATTTTTGGACATTTCATCAACACTCTTAGGTCCTCTTTCCCAATGTAATCGGTATCCGTCAGGGGAAAGTTCTCAGGGTCCTCAAGGTGCTGGTAAAATTTACCAATTATTGGATCCCCCTTCTGAGCGGTAATCAAATCAGCATCAGGGGTCTCCTTACTCCATTGTGCAATTGAAAGGTCGTTGTGAGCATTTGTCTGGGACCTAGTGATAGCAGTGACCTGGATTTCCCCCAACAGGGACTCAATCTCAATTAGATCCCCTTGGATGGCCCCGGTTTTGGCCAGCTGATCAGCTAAGTCATTTCCAGTTTTGTCTGGTCCCTCTACTTTGGAATGACCCTTGATCTTCTTCCAATAGATGGTCATCCCATTCGAGGTGACCAGATCATCAATGTTTTGGATCAACTTCCCATGTTTCAAGGGTTTGTTGTTAGCACATACCATGCCTCTGGTCTTCCAATTAACCAGGTGCTCCACGAACCCGTTCCGTACATAATCCGAATCTGTGATTATGACCAGTTCGTGGAGTTGATGCTGGACAGCAGTGAGGATGGCCTGATGCACAGCCATCAATTCTGCCACCTGACTACTTCGGGGACCAATTTTGTATCCAGCGGAGGGTTCTGGGGACTCATTCACCCATGCATTCCCTACGCCGGCCACCAGTTCTTTCTCCCCGTTGTTGTTGACATGGTAAGAGCATCCATCCACATACACAGTGGGCATTCCCTCACACTTGTCTTCTTCAAAGACTTTGTGGGGGGAATTAAGGTATGCCTCCATGTTGTCCTTTATTTTTAGACTTTCGTCCTCGAGACAGTTTTCTCTGGCACAATCATGCAAGTCAGCCAGACCTTGCGCGAGGGGACTCTTCTTGTTTTGGCCATATCTGACCTCCACAGGAAAGCCTTGCATTGACAGAATCCAGGAAGTAATTCGGGAATTACTCACATTTCCGGCCCGGATTCTGTCACTTTGGAGATATTGCAGAGGCTGGTGTGGAGTCTCCACTATGATGTGTTCCCCCTGGATAAACGGGCGGTAATTCTTCAATGCCCCCACCGTTGCCAGGAGTGCCTTCTCACAATCGTTGAATTTTTCCTCCACAGAGGATAAAGTTTTGCTCGCATAGGAGATTACTTTATTGACCTTGTCATGCTTTTGATATAATACTGCCGTCAAGCACGTATTAGAGAACCCCGTCTCCAGGAAGAACTCCTTGTTTCTGACAGGGTAAGCTAGGCAAGGCGCTTGTGAGAGGCTTCTTTTGAGTTGTTTTACTGCCTCGGCTTGTTCTGGACCCCATTCCCACTTGACCCCCCCCTTCAGGAGATGAATCAGGGGTCTGGTGATCTCTGCGTAGCCCTCAATGAACTTTCTGCTGTAATTAGTCAGTCCAAGGAGGCTCCTTAGTTCCCGCAGAGTTGTGGGGTCTTTCAGTTTCTGAAGTGCTTCCACTTTCTTTTCCTGGGGACAGAGACCCTGAGGAGTAATCTCATGCCCCAAGAAATTAACACGGGTTCTACACCACTGTGCTTTCTGAAAGGAAAGTTTTGCTCCGGCGGCCCTCAACTGTGTCAGAACATAACGGATCTCTGCTATGTGTTCCTCCACAGATGAACTTTTGATGAGGACATCATCTACATAAGCCAGGTTACCCCTCGTACCCAGGTCGGGCATGGCCTTATGTAGGAAAATATTGAACTCATTACCGGAGTTAAGGTATCCGAAGGGAGTCCGGGTCCATGTGTACTGCTGGCCCCCAAAGGTAAAAGCCAGCTTGTATTGGTCCTCCCTACTGACAGGCACGGTCCAGTATCCATTGGTCAGGTCTATTGCAGTGAATACCTGTGACCCCTGAATCTGGGCCAGCCCTTGGTCAATGTAGGGAAGAGGCCATCGGGAAGTGTGGACCCGTTTGTTGAGCTCCCTGAGGTCAGCGCAGAGTCTCCACTGGCCGTTTGGCTTCAATATTCCCAGCACCGGATTATTGAAGGTGCTGTGGACTGGACGGATTATTCCCCGGGACTCAAGGTTCTTAATTATTTCAGTAAGGGACTCCATTGATGCGAGAGGCAAGCGATATTGCTTCACAAACACTGGAGTCATGCCAGGGTCCGTGGGGATTGTTGTGGTGTGGATGTCGGTGCGACCACAGTCATATGAGTCTACCGCAAAGAGATCTTGGAAATCCAAGAAAACTTGTTTCAACTTTTGCTTTTGTTCCAGAGTCACACAGGCATCAGCTAGGTTGACTCTCTCTTCCACCATCTGCCTGAAGCCTGGAAAGACTTCTGGTTTGGCTATCTCCGCGGCCTCCTCCAGCTGGGTGGAGAAGTCCCTGGTCAGAGTGCTGATTTGGACCGGAGGCTTCAGGTGGGAAAGGCAGCCCTCATGGACCTGGAAAATCACCTCATCCCTCCTGAAGTCACAGGTCACATCTTCCTTACCATAGGGGCAGGAAGTGTACACCAGGAAGTTCCCCCCATGCCGGGTAAAAATCCTGTCTGGTGTTGCGTTGTCATCACTGTCACTGTCAAAACAGTCCTTGGGGATGGGTCCTAACAGTTCATTTACAAGATCAATGGAGAAATGTCGGTCATCAACCGCCATTCCAATAATGGTGCCTGCGGCTAGAGTAATACTCTTTAAGTCGCTGTTATCCACCTCTATTAGAATGGGGTCATGTTCTATGTTGACTAATGGAGTCGGGTTTACCCCCAACCCTTGCTGTTGGAGAGAAGCATTTAGATGTATGTAAGCATCAGGGTTTTTCAACTCTTGTCCCCTTTTAACTTTCACTTCCAGGGAGAATTGTCGGGTCCTTTCTGGGATGGTGACTTCCTCTTTAACCTGAATTTCAACTGCATAAGGTAGCAATTGAGCTGACCTAAATGCTTTTTCTGGATCATCAAAGCTCATGGGATTATCCGCTAATCGGGACCAAGCTTTGAAGTTTATTAGGTCCAAACTAATGGCAAAGCGATTGAGAATGTCACTGCCTAAGTAAAAGGCGGCAGGGACGTCTCGCACGACCCAACAATTGTGGACTATGCTCTTGTTGCCAATGGAGATTTTGAGCATACACCTGCTTGGCAGGAGATGTTTGGAATTAGGTGCTTCCAGGTCCATTTCCCATTTGTCTATCCGTTTGAAGGTGGGAATGGCTGGATCTTTTGGGAGTTGGCGGAACATGGCTTCGCTGATGAAGCTCTTACCGTTGTTCACACACACTCGAGCGAGAACAGAGTCCTTCCCATCATTTAACTGAACAGGGATGAACAACTGCTCTCCAATTTGCTGAATATCAGCCAGGCTTTGAGCTGATTTCACATCTTTCTGGACTATAGGAGTGGGGGTTTCTGATTGTGGATTAGTATAGAATTTCAGAGTGTTTCCTTCCAGCGTGGAATACCACTTTAGACTGGAAGGAAGGTTGATTTTCAGAAATAGAGAGGACCCCCCATCACCAGTCTGTTGTCCTACTGCTATGACTGTCACGTCTGGAATTTGGCTATTCTGGAAGTGAAATTCTACTTGGTCAGATTTTTGTTCAACCATGTGGCATGTGCCGTTTAAACTAACATGGTTGACACTCTGTTTTAATTTTATTGGTCGGCTAGTCTGGGTCCAGAGGACCTTGTTTACGCAATCTATTAGGGGTGACAACCTTCTCAGGAGGTCATTCCCTAGTAAACAAGGGGTGCCCTCTGGGGTCACAACTATGACCGGGTGTTTCAACTTGTGTCGCCCAATTTTAATGTCCAAATCTGCCGTCCCCTCGACGGGAATTTCCTTCCCGTCAAAGTTCTGTAGTTGTCCCGGAAGAGAGGTGAGAGGAATTTGGTAATTCTCTCCCCTTCCTGCATTCAGTTCATCAAAGGCCCTTCTGGACAGAAGGGTAGCTTGAGATCCAGTGTCCACCAGTGCCGAGATTGTACCCTGCCCCTGTACTTGTACCGGGGCATAATATCTTCCCTCCTTCTCCTCAAGGGGGCACAGATAATGTACATTTTTGGACAACTGGTGGGCTAATTTTCTGGTTTTGGACATCGCTAGCGAGGAGATTTGGGCAGAATTCTGTGGAGAGTCTTGGGAATCTGAAAGAAAAAATTTGCAACTGGAGATCAGAGCCATTGTGGGTTCCCCTGGCTCCGTTTCTGGGCCGCCCCCCCCTTTTTGGAGGCAGTCGCCAGGATGGGTTTGAACCAGGGGATTTTCTTGCTGTTGGTTCTGGGATGAGATGGTGGGCGGCGGTAGCTCAGTCTCCACATCTCCCCAGTCTGGATTTGCATCCCTAGGGACCCATTTTTCTTTGGGAGGAGTTCCCCCCTCTCTGAAGGAGAAGATCCTTTTCCCAGGATCCTCTGAGGATCCCTCTCCCTCAAATTGGAAGATCTGTACCTCCTCCTCAAACTGAGTCTGTTTGGGTCTTTTGTTTCTCCTACCCCCCCTCTGCTCCTTAGGAGGCAGACTTTCAGGGGCAAGAGATTTTGTTTCCGGTTCCTGGGTTTCCAGGGGCTGTTTACAAGTGAGGAAGGAAGCTTCCTCCAAGGCTTTACACCCCCCTTCCCTTTGTGCCTCCTCCCTGGGAACCGGTGATTTATCGGGGTGCTGCCCCCGTCATTGTTCTGGAGCACCAGGTCCAGAGTTGGGTGCGTTCTGCGCCGGCATGCTGATCTGAGGGTTCTGCTGTGCCCTCAGTATATGACCCATATCCCGCGCCATGTTTTGAACCTGGCGCTCTAACTGGGAAACCCGCTCAGGCTGATACGGGGCCCTGTTTTCTCCCCTGGGCTGATCCCGGGAAGGGTAGCTGTCCCTCCTCTGGTAGTACCCCTGGTTGGGAAGATTTTGGTACCCCTCCACCCTTGGCCTCCCCTCTCCCGGATTCAGTGGTCTGGGCTCAGGGAATTGAGGAAAGAAGGATGGATGATTTTGGGGTTGGAAGTCGGGTGGATATCTGGGGAAAAAGTTCTGCCCAGGGTTTGGTAAATTTCTGCCCTCCTGTGGGAAGTTTGGAGGGAATTTCCCTGGGTTAGGTGCTTGGCTGGATCCCCCCCCTTGGGCTGGAGGAGTCCACACATAACCCAGGATGGGTCTGTTACCTTTGTAGCGAGGACTTACATAGTCAGGAGAGCGAGGGACCCCATTTGTGGGGCTGCCTCCCTGGCTCCCTGTCTGCGACTGGCCCGAGGACCTTCTGGGCCTAGCATTATTAGGTGCAGGTAGGTTTTTAGGCCCCCCCATCTCCAAATCCAAAACGGGGGTGACCTTTACCTCTGCCACCTTGGCAGCAGCAGGGGTGCTGTTGGCTTTGGGGTTTTTCTGGGCATTGCTTTTATTTTCTATGGGCTTCTGCACCTCATAGATGCGGGTAGCCTGTTCAATGACCCAGTCTAAAGATCTTTTCTCGTGAAAATCCCTCACGAGCTGGGTCATGATATATTTGGGCAAGGCATGGAAAAACGTGTTTATAAATTCACGGCTATCCGTGCGCACCCTTCTTGTGGTCTGTGCAAAAGCCCGTTTTAACTCCTGCACAAATTCTTGTGGGGCCTGATCCTCCCCACATTGCAAATTGTAGGCTGCCTTGCGAGCCTCTTGAGGATTTCTGTGAACAGAAAAATGTTTCAGGATGGCCGCCTTATAGGTGGACCATCTTAAATGATTTTGGTCCTCCAGCCCCGCAAAGAAACTGGAGTATTCCGGGGAGAAGGTCCACTTTACATATTGAATGCAGCTTTGGCTGTCCTTCAGATGGAAAGTCTCCATCATTTGTTCAAACAACTCTAAGTGCTCCCAAACAGAATACTTAGCGTTCTTATGGTAAGGCGTGATGACGCTCCTGATCGCCTTAATCTGCTTTAAGGGGTCCTTGAGCAAGGCCCTTTTTGCCTTATTGGCCTTTTTGGTTCGGGTAACCCTTGTCCATTCTTCGTCGGACTCAGAGGCACTGCTCCCAGAGGTTCCCGTCTGTTCTTCCAGGTTTTCCCGGATTCTGCGAGCCTGGGAATGGCTGGCAGAATGTGGGGACCTGGTCTCCTGTGTCCTGCGCAGTTCAGAGGAGTCTTCAGATTCCTCCTTGCTGTCAGGATTTGATGGGTACCCCCTCCACTGACCTAACTGGGCAGAGGTTTTCAGGATGCCCTTAATGGGCCTACTCTCCTGGGGTTCCCCACTGAACTGTATTGTACTTGGGTGCCCATACCCGGATGCCCACCCCTCCATTCCTGGATGGTACTGGCCTATGAGCCCCATGCTTCTGGCTGGATAGTAATCTGCCATCCCTGTGGCCCTGTGCTCATGTGCGCCAGGGGACATGGGGGTGGCAGAGTCCAGGGACTGAGAGGTATGAGGGCCTCTGGTACTAGGGCTCCTGAGGTTATGCTCCGGAGTTTCCATTTCCCAGCGAACCTCATCTCTATCCGCCCCTGCTCCCTGTTGCAATGCAAGAGCCTGCATTTGTGCCTTCAGTTCCTCAGTTAAGGCCTTACTCGACTCTATCAGTCTCTCCTGCATCGCTACCTGCTGTTGGAGCCTATCATTGTGTTGACAGAGGGCCTCATTTTCCCTCTGTGCTTCCTGGTTGGTCCTGGAGAACTGGGCCAGTCTTTGCTGCAGGAGGGTTACCTCCTGAGCTGTGTCCCTATTGGCCTGCTCCTTTCTTGCTAGAGCATCCTCCACCCTCCTGGTGTGCTCTAGCAAGTTCTGGTTTTCTTTTTGGAGGTCACCCAGTCCCTGGTGGGCCAGGTGATTTTCTTCCATTTTCCTTTTTAAATGGCAGACTTCCTGGCCTAAGGCGTCTCTTTCCTGACTAAGAGCCTGCATTTGTGCCGCCAGGTCGTCCCTTTGCCTTTGGAAGGCACCAGCTTTCTGGCGCTCCTGATCAAACTCTGCCTGGGTATCCAGGTCTTTCAGGATCAGTTTATTGCTCTCCTCTTTCTCTCTGTCTAGTTGGATTTGCAGGGTGGCTACCTGCTCTGTGCATGCCCTGTTGAAATTGATCTGTTGCTCCAGCTTTTTCTGGCTCTGCAGTAAGGAGTCCAAACTGTCTTGGTGCTCCTTCTGCAGGGCCAGAAATCTAGTATCCTGTTCTGACTTTTCCTTTTGCAGCACATCCATATCCTCCTTTATTTTAGTAATGTACAGTCTGCTGTCATTTTCTGACTCCTGGCTCCTCTGCAGCCTCTGCTCAGAAGAGTCCAGATCAGATTGGACCTTCTGTAATGCCATCTGTTGCCTATTTGCCAGATTTTGGCTTTCAGCACATCTATCCTGCATGTCTCCCATATATAGGTACAGGTATGCTGCTATCCTGGCGATCTTATTGTGTTCCTCTTTGGCTTTAGGAGCCATATATAGTTCACTCAGGGCCACATGTAAGGGACCCTGATCTCTATATATATCTGACCCTGTTTCAGTGACCTGTTGTGTGATGGCCTGCAACCACACATCCTGGCCCTGTTCGGTCCATTCACCTCTCACAAATAGCTTATGCAAGAGGTGCTCTCTGGCTATTTTCATGTCTACTAAGGTCGTCATTCTAGAGATTGGTCTCTGTCCTGACTTACAGAAGTTAGTATTTTATTTTTGCAGAACAGAACTTTTCTTGGAGTGTCCCTTTTGAGGAATGCTTCACAGCGTAATGCAGCGTGGTGATCCGACCGGGTGTATGTATCCCGTCAGTTAGCACACTGTATTAAGCTGCACAACTGGTAAATCTAACCCAACGTCTCGGCTCGAGCCCCCACTTTGTAAGAGGATTCAATTCAGCACTACAGCCAAGTTAACGCCTAGTCTAGAATACTGAATGAAAACCCTTATTGATATATCTTTAGGTCCAGTTCATGCGTTCTGGATGACTACCCTTGTATAACACCCCTCTCTTGGAATCCCCCTGACCCCACTGAGCCAAGAAGTAATTCTGTTTTGCAAGTTTAAAAGGTTTATTTGATAAATTAAAATATATATCACACTTTTTAATAAATTAATAATTGAATATCACACTTAATCTGATATGGTAAATATTAACAACGGAGAATCTGGCACTAGCACACTTCTTTAATCACTAATGAGTTGACATGAAATGGATAAGGTAGCACACTGGTAAATAGGAACAAAAGTATAATGTGGTAGAGGATGCTTTATGTAGGCTCAGGTGGATGCAATATTCAATGAATGCAGTACAGAAAATACGCAATATGATTTCAACCAAACAATGTAATCACTTTTCTCTGGCTACTCCCCTCCCCCCCTTGATGCAAGGCAAGGAAATGGAAGGAAAACACACAGTTCTCAGAAATGCAATCAACTGTAATTCAGTTCAATCCAGCAAGCTTAAACAGAAGTTTGAAAACACAGGCAAATGCTTTGATAGGTGCTAGCAATGAATGAGAAATATGCTGGAAACGCTCTTAATTCCCTTTTAGAGGTTCAGGATGAATGGTATCTAGTTAATATTAGTCCAGGCTCACACTAGCAATGATGCAGGGATAGTTAGCAGGTTAAACGAATTTCTGGCAAATGAAATCAGGCAGCAGCAGTTTTTTTACATGTGAAGAAATTGCAAATCGCGGCAAAATTCGCGGATGCGCCGAGCGCTATTACAAAGGAACCGCAAGGACTATCTCTACCGTTTTGGGGTCCTAGGAAAGCCTAGGATCTCAGGTTCCAAATGAAAGTTATTGCAAGTCTCTAGCCCAAACGGTTGCGGAGATATGAGTAATTTAGTAAAGGTCGTTTTTGGTTTTGTAAATTTTAAACGCACACTTTTTCAAAATGACAAATTTTACTAGAAATGACAGGTGACAGATAGGAGGCAGTTCTACTTAGGTTAAATAGATTGAATTAGATGAATTTAAACTAAGAGATGTGTTCTGAGTTTTGATAAGTACTCACAAGAGATTTTGAACAGGAAAGCGACTTGGTCACGATCTTCAGTCTGGTCAGGTCTTTCCGGATTCTGCTCACAGCGCCTGGTCTGGTCTCGGCTAGGCACAGCACTGCTTTCTCTCTGGTCTGGTCTCTGCTAGGCACAGCACTGCTTTCTCTCTGGTCTGGTCTCTGCTAGACACAGCACTGCTTTCTCTCTGGTCTGGTCTCTGCTCTGGATAGATTGAAGTCTCTAGTTTGGCTTTCTGGAGTTTGATGGAGGTAAGTATGGATTTTTCCGGCAGGGCTTCCAGCGGCAGATGAAATTGAATCTCTCTATGTGTCCTGACTCTCTGCTTTTATCTGTTTCTTGAGAATGGGTGTGTGTGTTGCATCACTAGACTTGCCCCTCTCATTCGTCATTGGTCAGGCTTCCATTCCTCCGCTTGATTGGCAAACTGAACTGTGAGTCAGATTGATGTCATTTTATGATCTCTTGAAACAACCTCCCTTATCATCTGTGCACCCAAATATATATATGATCAAAATCCATACTTCAGAGTTACACAGTTGTTTGAAATTACATATACATGGTGTGGCTGAATTTAGCCATGTCTATGTCCAAATCTGCTCATTCTCGGAGCTTGCATTCAAAGAGTGTACATAATTGACTTTTTAACTGCTTTTTCAATTTCCGACATGGACCCAACTTTACATACATGTGTGCAGGGGGTAGGGACATTAACTGATGAAGTTTCAGATTTTTAACATGCACACATTTAGAGTAATATCCACTTTTCCGCTAAAACCCCCCTGAACATACCACCGGTTCCTACCACGTCTTAAACTGTGGGCAGAAAAATCACAAGAATTATGGTATCATTTATAAAATTTTCACATGTCCGCACTATGAATTATCCCCCTTTTTATAAAACCATATCCTTGCTGCAGGGGTGTGTCTTTTCAGGTCACATGGTACAGAAACCAGTCTTTCCAGTTTCTGCCAAGCCAGCTTGCTTCTCACAGGCAGTGCCCCTCCCAGCTTCTCCAGGAGGAAGCCACTTTTTACGACGTCTGTAATAAAAACCTTTGCCTGAGTGGAGAGGGCTTTGTTCACTCTCTGGCAGAGCACAGGAAATTCAATTATCAGATAGATGGCATATCCTTCGTGTGGGCAGCCAAAGGAACATTGGCCTGGGAACATAGTTGTGACTCAAGTTTCACTCCTGATGGGATCCGTTGCTAGGCAAAATCAAGTTCCTTAAGCCAGACCTTCAGCTAACTTTTTGTTGCTTTTAAAATAACTTGTAATTTTACACATGCAGCTAGAATGCTGATTCTAAGTGCAAAACTATGACATTTCAACAGTTACAAAGGCATGTGACACCAAACATAGGTCACTCATTTAATTTAACATTTTCGATTTTGGTGGTTTTAAATCCAGTTGCAGTTAGGCTTAAGCTGCTGACTCCATAGCATTTTTGTTATAAGCATTGTTTTTGGGCTCTTCATTTCCCAGATTTTGTAGGCACACAAAACTCCATTCTGCCAAATGTCTGCTGGTGTTCAGTGAATATTTTGCACATGTTGCAAGGTTTGAAATAGGCATTTTGCTTGCCTTCAGAAAAACACACAGTGGGTTTTAAAACGCCGGCTTTTGGATAGTGGTGAGTACTGGTACTGCACCCATTTTTGGGATTTTCTTGGATTAATGCATTCTAAACAGGAATGGTTCTTACATGGTAGTAAATCCTTGCTTAACATTGTTTTGATGGGGCTCCTTACAGTAAGATGGTTATGTGGAACCCCACAAAAAGGGTTGAATCTTTAAAGTGGTCCAATGAGTCACGATTTCAGCAACTTTTTGACATCAGTAAAAGTGGATTTTGTTAACAAAGACCTTTCTTTACGCTGGTGGGTGGCAAGTTAGGTAACCATTTTGGTGTGCGCACAACTGCGCAGCTTTCCTGGATTTCGGCGCACATGTGGGTTTTCCGCCATCTTGAATTTCCTAAGCCCACAGCACCAAATGTTGTAGCAGGGTAGCTTAAACGTGGGTCAGGACACCCTACAACTCCTATAATGAAGGAGGAATTAGCATCTATTTTAAACAACTTAAGTCTACATTATGTAAAGGCGACCCATGCTCTGCTGTAATTATTAAATCCTGTTTGGCTATATTTATTGAAGCAATTTGTAAGTTTATCAATGCTTCCTTTATAGAAAATCAGGTTCCAACCGAGTTTAAAAAAGCATGGATTACTCCCATTATCAAAGAAACAGGCCTACCTGAGGATAATCCACTGAATTGTAGACTGATTATGAACACCCCTTTTTAATGAAGATTCTTGATTGAGTAGCCACCGTCCAGTTAACTGCCCACTTGAACTCTTGTCCTATTCTTCATTCACATCAATCCGGCATCAGACAGGGGTATGGTACCGAATCAGCACTACTAGAACTGAAGTCGACATTGGGTGATCGTATGGATAGAGGCTTGACTTCTCTTCTTATGTTATTAGACTTATCGGCCACCTTCAACCTCGTGGATCATACTATTTTGATCCCCAGTTTGAGGGAGGTGGCAAATTTCTCCAACGGGGCAGCCTTGGGGCTCTCATCTTTTCTTAATGATAGGGAATGTAGTGTCTTCTCAGGAGCGGTAGAATCTCCCCCGATAATTCTGAAATTTGGAGTGCCTCAGGGGGCTTGTCTTTCTCCCTGTATATATAACATTTTTATTGTTCCTTTTTTAAATACCTCAGTTCTAATGGTATAGAGTTCACTAATTATGCCAATGATTTAGAGTGTTTGATACCATTATCCAGCAATTATGAGAAGGATGAATGTTACCTTAATAAGGTATACTCCACTGTGAAAAACTGGATGATCCAGAACAATCTCACTCTAAATAAGGACAAGACAGAGCTCATGGCCGGGGGCTCTCCAAACCTGCTAAATAAATTTGGTGCAGACTATGAGACATTTAGCCTCAAGGGAACTAAAATCCTCAAACAAAAAAAGGTTAGAACTCTGGGTGAAGTGTTGGATCAGCACCTCAATATGAAAGAGCACATTAGCTCCATCGTGTCATCGTCTGCATATTATAACTAACTCCTGGCACACATGCGCCCATTCATTAGCCAACAGAACACTGAGACCTTTGCTAGAGCAATAATGGCGCAAAAATAGATTATTGCTGTAGCATAATGATTGGTATTAACAAAGGAGATTGCAAAAGACTACAGGTTGTGCAGAATAGCGCAGTGAGAAAGGTAACCGGCACTGCGTGCAGAGACCATATCACAGAAGCTTGCCTTAACCTTGACTGGCTCCCCCTGGAGTCCAGACTTGTATATCGCCTCGCCCTCATTGTATGTACATGTCGGCAGGGCAAGAGGCCGGATATCTTGAGGCTCAGAATAGTGAAAAGGTGCAACTCAGGTGCCTAAGATCCAATAATACCAATTTGCTACATACCCTGAAATTCAACACGGTCAGGCAAGCAAAACAGCTTTCATGCACGCTGCTACTAGAATCTGGAATGGACTTCCACCTGAGCTTAGGGAACTGAAATCTATTGATGTTTTTAAAAGTAAACTCAAGACTTGGCTTTTTAAATAAACTATTTTATGATGGCTTTTACCTGGCACCTGTAACTTTTAATATCCTCCGTCACCTCCCATTTATTGTTTCTTGTTTGTATGTTTTATTGGCACCCTCAAGCCTCCGGGTCCATGGATAGTGTGGTACACATTATTAAAGTGAAGTAAAGTAAATGCCAAAGGGCATTTAAAAGAATAATTTACAATGTTTTCCGCACAATCTCCATCAATTGCAAAGAGTAAAACCTCTACAAAGGCATAGGTGGCATCGGGGCCCAGAACGACTTAAGTTAACAACTTTCATAAGTAACAAGCAAGAGCATCCAAGGGAATATTGTGAAAGAAAACATCATATGCCAACATGAAACTCAACTCACCGGCTCATAATAAATGTTGAGAGACCATCACACTAGAAGGCAGGGAATGGGTGAAGAACAAAGGGCTGTCCTGGCTGCAAGAGAAGGTTGGCCCTGGGATTATGTATACAATGATTTCACAGTAATGTATATGAGACAGGCAGATGAATGGCGTCCCCAGAAAGACAGACATTGGATTATGGAGGGATGTGCACAAAGCAATCTAGCACAATTCCTGAGGTGCAGTGCCTTTTTGGAAAAGGAAATCTAAAGATCGTGGGGGAATAGTGCTGCCCAGCAGTGTGACACAGGAAGTGTGTTTTGAAATTAACACCAATTGTGCCTAGGCATCGGTTCATCGCCATTTAAAATGGTCCACCATTTAGGTAACGCTGTCTTCGCCCTACTCAGCCCCTCTTCATTTTGTCTCCGTTTAGCTTTTATTTTAATATGTTGTTCCCGTTCCTTACCTTTCATGTGTTGTCATGCACATTTTAGTTGGTTTATTGGTTACATAAGCTTCAAATGATTGGCTAAAATAATGTATTGTTTTTTTAGTTTTTTTTTTAATCTGTATGCACTAGAATCTGGTTAGCCAAATTGTGTTCAAATAAACCTTCACCCTGTTTCCACGTAGCCAACCTAGGTTGCAGCTACCCATCCATACGAGAGGACCCAGGCCAGGCTTGCAGGGTGTGAAGGTGGAAGCCAGTAGCTAAATTTGCCTCATGGTTGCCCAACATCTCCATTTCTGGGCAATGTGCCCATGTGTCAGGATAGCTGCTCTGGTCCTGTATACAATATACATTTTCCAGCCATCGGTAGCAGTCTTTTTGAAAACAGTTGTTTTTTAGGGACTCTTGTGAAAGCGAGGCTAGGAAGAGATGGATGCTGCAACCCTCCATGTGCTAATCCCAACTTTGGTTTGCTTTTTGTCCTGGTTGGTATAACATCATGTATAGCGTTCAGTCTACCACTCACAGGCATGGTTGCTCCCATTTTGGGTGTTGCTTAGTACCTTCATTGTTTTGTTTGTCCTGTTTCCTTTTTGGTGTTCATGCTTTACCTTTAATTGGGCTCCCCTTGTTTTACCATTGAGACACGTTTTTTTCTCTCCTGCAGCTGTGATTGTTTGTCTTACACCTCACATTATCATACCCCTTAAATAAATGAATGCTATATTTTCGTGGTCTGCACTGGTGACTGTCTTAGCCTGGGCCCATGCTTGCTCTGAGGTTGGCTGCTAAGAAATATCTCATGCGATAGTATCTCTCTGACACACAGACACTTTCACCCAAAGAAAACACTCAAAGTGAATGCAAACATACATTTTATAAGATATCATGTTTAAAGGAGTGCTTCTTGATTATATCATCCTTTAAAATTGCAGCTCTCACACAATTACAGTAATACAACTAATAACATTAATTATTGTCTAGGCTAACATTAGCAATTTATATTTAGAATTATAGGTAGCACGGTGTACAAGTGCCTATTAGGAATAATTTCCAAGCTCTTAGGCGTACTAAAAAGAATACTATGATTTATTAAAACTCCAACCATCCAGGTAATTTAAGATTACGCAAGAGCTGCATTAATTAAACAAGGGCAATAATGTTGAAACAGGCCCAGTGACATATGTGTGTTTGATGAGGCATCTTTACATTTCTTAGTTTGATTGAATGTAATCGTACGTTAATAGAAACATAGACCGGGGTATGAATAAAGGAGCGCCATGCCCATAAAGTCTTCCCATTTCCTTTGCCTACTCCCAATCCAACATGGCCTCTGTACCATTTCCTTGTTTTATCTCCTCTGCTTCCCTTCGCTTTCATAAATGGTCTAATTTTCCTCCTAAACCTTGGTTTATTCATTCTCATAGCATGCCCTCTAGTTAATGGGTACTAACTCTTCTGCTGAAAAATGCTCCCTACTAGGGTTGGAATTCCTTTGGAATGTCGGTATCGCATTAAACATCTTCCTATTCCCCAGTGGAGTACGTTTAGATTCTTAAGCCATCCCTCAGCCAATTAGTGGTTCAAACCATTCATCATTTAAAAAATGGGTTGTTCCCCTTTCAAACCTTCCTTCAGCCTTATGCATACATGGTATCCAGTACCATACCCAACCCTCATTAATGACTCCAGCGTGTGTTGTAGCATGCCACTGGCAATTTGAAACCAGGCCTTTCTGAGGAATTCATCTCTTTTCAACAATAGAGAGCCAACTCACCCCTCGCCCACCCATCTGCCCCGTTGTAATTTCTCCTGGCCTCTCTTTCCAGTTAATGAAAGTTTTCTTCAATGTCGTGTTTTTTTTCTGTGTCATAGTTGAAAGCCTTGGCGTTCCACTGCAGCCCATAAGCCACTTAAATGTTTGCGCTCATTTTAACCTTTCTCACAAAAGATGACAACTGAACGACAACAGGACTTCCTCAAGGTGATTATTGGAAAAGTATCTTCAGAAATAATTACTATATATCCACCATCTTCTGATGATACTAACGCATGGAGTGATAGACCCAATATAGGCTAATCATGAGGGATTAGGCCGTTCTTTGGAGCTGCTTGCACTGTATGACTTCATTTTTCCATGGATAGTCAATCCAAAATGAAGTGTCTTGTGCTTAAAAGTATAATTCAAAGTTAATGTCGTCGAGACTGATGAAGATTGCCGCCTCCTTTCTGGGCATGAACTCTAATTGGTATTGACTGGTCATACAAGAGATGTTAAGTGACCCTGCACAGCCCTCAACCAGAATAAAAACACTGGCTGGAAGTACTCCGCTCAGTGTTGTTGGGGTAAAGATGCTTTCTACGTGTGTACCTGGAACAAAATACGTGCACAGGTAGCAAATATGGGCTACAAATCAGGATTTGAGTGCCTGGAGACTGCCCCTGGGTGGTAGTGATGCATGCGTGCTACAAATCAACATAACATAAAATAACACATATATGCTAAAATAAACTTAACTTCCAAAAGCCTGAAGCCAAATATGCCGCCTTATCACTGAAGTAGAATATTTACCTATCATTCTATGTAAAAATTGTGTTACCTTATTTTGGACATCCCACAATTAGCATTAGGAATGCAACATATGGCAGTACACTGCTGAAACATCAGGGGACCAGCTCAGCAGCAGTCACGACTCATGTTGCAAGGTAAAGATATCAATGCCTTCCCTTTTAAAGTGCCTGACCTAGACATACTAACTAGGAGCCATGCCTACACTCAAGAGTGTGCTATTATGCTTGACAGTCATTATGTTCATACTCTGCAAATAGTCAGATTCACTCCTTTGACAGTTCGACAAGTTGGCCAAACTCAACCCCAAATGTTTGCATCACAAAATTAGTAAAATCCCAGTCAAAAATCCCTCGATACCCATGGGATCATCTTCCACTACCACGCTCTACTCTAGTGCTCAACAGGGTTGTGTCCAAGCATCTTACCAATTTCTGACACCCACTACCTTCGAGATCCTCTACAAGTAGACTCCGCTCTTGTAACACCACAGAAACTGGTCTCATAAATGTGTCCAACTTCATCACCTCTGCTAAGCACTCCACCTATCCACCTATTCTAATTCTCCTTGACCTGCCTGCTGCCTTTCAAACTGTCGATCACTCTGATCTCCTTAATACTCTATTTCTTCTTGGGATTCGTGGTCAAGCCCCTGGCTGGATTGAATCCTACCTTGCAACTCGCGGTCTCCTCGCTGTCTCCTCTGTATCCTGGAGCAAGAACACCTCTCAACTCACCCCTTCAACTGTTGGTGCTCCACAAGGCTGTCTTGGGCCCACTCCTATTAACACTCTACAACTCTGCTCTTGGGGCACTAACCTCCTCCTTTGGGTTCTTGTACCAACTCTTTGCAGACAACACCACATCTACTTCTATTTTCCTAAACTCTCCTCTTATCTCCCTATCAAAATTTCAAACTGTCTCTCTGCCATTAAATATTGGATGGCTTTGCACTGTCTGATGTTAAACTCTACCAAAACAGAGGTGCTCTTCTTCCCTGCGAAAAGCTCCCTCTCATCTCTTCCTCTGCCTGTCCAGTTCAGACGTGATACTCTCCCATACTATTCTTCAGTTAGAAACATCGGCATCATCTATGATCCTTCTCACACCTTCTCGACTTTCATCTCCAAAACTGGAAGAGCAGCTCACATCAACTTCCTAAATATTAGGAAAATCAGGCATCTCCTTCATTTTAACACCACCAAACATCTCTTAAGCACTCTTGTCATCTCTAAACTGGAGTACTGTGCCAGCATCCTCTTTAGTCTACCCAGCTATGCTTTCTTTCCTCTCCACAAGATCATTAACTTCACTACCAGCCCTCTCTTTGAACTCACTCACTTCACACCAACTTCTTCTTGCTCCACTTTAATGGAATTCTCTTCTCCTGGACATCCGAGAAACCAGTCCACATGGATGTGTTCAAAACCAAACTAAAATCCTACCTCCTCGCCTCGGTGTTACCCATTTAACCTACTTCAAATCTGCTTGCTAGCTAACATTTTTCCCTCATCTCGAACTTGCCCATGTCCCTCACGTCGTCTGCCTCCACTATGGTACTTCACCCGTCATGGTCTCATCACGAGAAAAGCTGGCCATACCACCTACCTGCACTTAGAAATGTCCAATATGGTTGTCTTTACACTATGTAGTGTCATGTATGTATTGTCCCCAGTGACTGTTCCATTCACTCCCCTTCACAACCTGGTCAGACTGTTCCGCAAACTTACCCCACTGTAAGAAGCTCACTGTTTCCCATCAAATCTGATAACTTATCTATTGCATGTTCTTTTGTGATCAAAACAGCATTGCTCCTCCTGCCTATAAATAAAGAAATAAACCTTGCGCCTCAGCAGGCTCATTACATACACCGGCCTGGATCTCCCCAAAGCAGCTGGTGACTAAATGTACTGCTATATTTTTCGGGTCAAATGGGCGTCCCCTCTGTGTTTCCCTCATCTCTGAGAGCTAACAAGTGGGACATGCTAATGACTGTTTGTTTATTCCCCAAAAAAGGCAAACTCTTCAACTTCTACTTGCAATCTTTAGGAATATGGCTAGAATGTAACATTTGTTCTCAGACAGCAACCCTTTGCCGCACACACATTAACACTAAGTTCTATTTCTTATATTCACATTTTTCACCATGATAGAATGCCATCTGAGAGGGATAATAAGCCTCAGCATTGTGTGGGTTTATCGTTATGCTATTTTATGTTATGTTGATTTATACCATGCACTGCTACCACCCACGGGCAGTCTTCAGGCGCTCAATGCTAAGTTGACATAGTTAATTCTGTTTCTGAACGGGAGGTCTGCTAATCAGACCACACTATTATAATGGCCCATGCCAAAAACATAGTGGACACATGTACCTTTGCTGTGACCATCTCCTGACACCATACCAACTGCACTGCATTAGCAGCAGAACAAGGTCAAAGCTTACATGTGCATTTGTGGAAAGTTGCTGGAACACACATTTCCATCAAGCAGAGGACCCTATTTTATCTTCTGCACTTCTACTTGAAAACATGATGATTATATAGCCAGCTACCGAGTGGTGTGTTAATATCTAAATATGCCCCATATCTAGTTATAGCATGGTGGCTACACAGGTTGCACAATTACACTAACAGAAGCATTTTAATGTCATATTATTGTCAGTTTGGAGAGTTGACCCTGTCAGAGATGCTCAGGTCCTAGGCGCAGGAGCGACGCAGTACCAACCACCCCCTCAATGGTTTCAGTGCCTGCAAGACAGAGCTTAACACAGGCCTCCTCAACCAGAGCGGGGAAGGAGGGTTAGGGTCTCGATGGTTGGATAGGTAAAGGGATTTTAGGATTACCGGATTGAGGGTTGGGAAGAAGTTATGGATAGGACTGGGGATTTTAGGGTAAACGATGCCTGCACACTTTCCTCAACTGGCTGATGGAGCTGCCGTAACACCTCTACATGTAAAGGTGCTGCCACCCTCACCAGACCCCTTGAACCAACCTGAAGGTGCTCTTTCGAGCCTTATAACAACATACCAAGGTAGCAACAAACAATTGTTGACATTAGCCCATTACAGTTTCATGAACACAGTGTCATGTACGAGCACACTTAGCTTTGCTTTAGTCCTTAACGTCCAGTCCTGCAAGACTGTCAAGTCCTGTGCCACGTCCTTGCAGTCCAAGATTCAGGTATGCATCGGGTTCAAACTAAAAGAAAACAAAAGACAAGCATTAGCGTTTGTCAAACGTTCTGCTGATCTCACACCTTCATGCAAACTCTCTCAACACGGTTTCAGTTTTTGGAATAACCAATCCAGGAACTTTAGGGTGCGCTGCCGCACGTGGCTTATTTTTTGCCCAAAAACACGGTCTTTCCTCAGACCGGGTGTCAGAACGCGGTCTTTCCTCAGACCGGGTTCCCCAAGCTAGCGCTTCAATCTCACGCGCCCTTCCGGCGCTTTTCCCAAGAGATATATGCACTCTAACCATGCACCATGCAAATGAACAAACACGACTTTCCCGTGAATCCGCCCACTTAGCTTTTGCGTGATCCGCAGGGGCTCTGGAAGGGGTCGGGATATGCCCCCTGCGCTTCCCCTAGGATCCCTGACTCTCCCTGGGGTGAGCGGCACTTATCTTGTGTGTGCGAGGGGCCGGATCGTGGTTCCTGTGGCTCTTGGCCCCTCGCGTATGGATTCCGGGGAGCTGCTGGGCTGACGTCCTCTCTCCTCGGCGTCTCGAGCACAAGCCCCGTGCCTCGGGGCTTGTGCATGCGCATTCGTCGCGTGCCACACCCAGCGCGGCTTCCCATTGGCTCGCGGGCCCGCAAAGCCTGCTGGGAATTGTAGGTCCGGCGGGCAGAACGCTGGATCTGTCTGCAGAAAGGGCACAACAGCCCTTTAAAGTACGGAAACCCTTTGGATCCGGGTTTCTTCATGGTCCCAGGCCCCACAGTCCCAACAGTACTGGGCCCAAGGCCAGTCTTACCCCTGACAGCACTCCCCCTCCCACGGAAGGCAGGTCCCCCAGGTTTTTCAGGGCTGTTTTTGTGAAAAGTGCGCAGCAATCGTGGGGCATGTACATTGTGTGAGGGTTCCCAGGAGCGATCTTCTGGCCCGTACCCAACCCAGTCGACTAAATAATAGACTTGGCCATTCCTTTTTTTAGAGTTCAGAATTGGTCGGACTTCATATTCCGGCTCCCCCTGTACAAGTACCGGGGGTGCTTTTTGAGTGCGTATCCCAGGCGGGGCTGGTTTCAACAGTGACGTATGGAAAGTCGGATGGATTTTCATCTGAGAGGGCAGGGCCAGTCGTACCGCTACTGGGTTGATCACTTTCTCAATGCTAAATGGGCCTAAATAGCGAGGTTGTAACTTTTTTGGTCCCTCTAATCGTAAGTTACGAGTGGACAACCATACCAAATCGTTTTTATGATATACGGGGCTAGCACGTCGATGTTTATCGGCATAAGTTTTATACACCTTTTTGGCTTTTATGAGATTATCCTGCACCTCCTTCCAAACCTGCTCTATTCCGATCCGTTGTCCTGCTATCGAAGGCAGTGCCGTTTCTGCTGTTGGGACGGATGAAGGTAAAATCAGTGGATGTCTTCCATACAAGCAGAAGAACGGGGATCGTTTTGTGGAAGAATGAACAGCATTATTATATGCCATTTCTGCTAGCCAAGTATGTTGAACCCATGTTGTCTCCCGTCCTGCGGCTAAGCAACGCAGGAACTGCTCAAGCCCCTGGTTCACACGTTCGGTTTGGCCGTCCGTCTCGGGATGATATCCCGAGGATAACCGGAGTTCCATACCAATGATGTTACAAAATTTGCGCCAGAACCTGGAGGTGAACTGTGGACCCCTATCTGTGATTATACGGCAAGGAAGGCCATGAAGCCGAACCACGTTTTGCAGGAATAGTTCGGCGATTTCTTTAGCTGTTGGAACTCCTTTGCAGGGGATAAAATGAGCCATTTTAGAAAAGGCATCCACTACCACCAATATGGAGGTAAAGCCCTGTACTTGTGGAAATTCAACTATTAGATCCATGGTAACTGTATGCCAAGGAGTAGTTGGTGTTGGCAGGGGACGTAGGAGGCCTGCTGGTTTCTGGTGATCGGCTTTGTTCCGAGCACATATTGCACACTGTCGTACGTATTGATGGACATCAAGCCGCCACTTTGGCCACCAAAAATGCCTCCTCACTAATTCTAAAGTCTTTGCCTTACCGGGATGACCCGCTAGGGAGGAATCGTGGCACCATGACATCGCCAGTTTTTGTAGCTGGGGTGTAGGCAAGTACAATGATTGCCCATGATATGGGAGTCCATCCAAAATGGTGTGCTGAGGGTCCTGCTTGCACCGTTGGTGGAGATCATGCACGGAAAGTTCCTTTTGGATGCTCTCAAAGATGTTGGTAGCTAAACCCAGTATTTGCACTGGAGGGACTATTGGCTGAGACACGATTTTTACTTCCTCAGAGACCTTATCTGGATAGCGGGACAAAACGTCAGCCTTACGATTGTTCGTTCCAGGTCTGTATGTGATTATAAAATCAAATTCTGCGAAATACTGGGCCCAACGCAATTGACGTGGACTCAAGGTCTTGGCAGTCCTAATAAACTGAAGATTGCGATGATCGGTAATAACCGTCACTGTGTGACGTGCCCCCATCAAGTAGTGCCGCCATTCGCCAAAGGCTGCCTTTATGGCCAATAGTTCCCTGTCTGCAATGATGTAGTTGACTTCTGCTGGGAGCAGCTTTCTTGAATAATAGGCTACTGGGTGTAAGAGCCCCGTCTGAGGATCACGTTGGGAGAGAACAGCTCCCAGCGCATGGCTGGAAGCGTCCGTTTCCACCACAAATGGCTGGGACAAGTCCGGATGTTTCAATACCGGTGCATCGGTAAAGGCCTTCTTGAGCCGTTGAAATCCCTGCTCAGCCAAGGCGTCCCAAATAAACGGGCAGCCCTTGCGAAGAAGTCTCGTGATTGGAGTAACCAGCTCAGAGAAATTCTGGACGAACCGTCTGTAGAAGTTTGCAAATCCTAAAAAGGATTGTATGTCTTTGACATTGGCTGGCGGGGGCCAATCTAGAATGGCCTTCACCTTTTTTGCATCCATTTGTACGCCTGTCGGAGTAAGGTAGTACCCCAAGAATTCCACGGTAGTACGGTGGAACTCACATTTCTCGAGTTTGGCATATAAATGGTTTTCCCTTAACTTTTGTAAAACAGCGCGCACATGCTGAACGTGATCTTCTAGGCTATGGGAATAAATGAGGATGTCATCGATGTACACGACGGCACATACGTCCAAATATTCCCGAAGAACCTCATCTAGGAAATGCTGGAAGGCAGCAGGTGCGTTACAGAGACCAAATGGCATAACCTGATATTCATACAATCCGAATTTTGTTCGGAAGGCGGTTTTCCACTCGTCACCTTCGCGCACCCGCACAAGATGGTAAGCCCCACGAAGATCTAACTTAGTATAGATAACCGCATCCCTAACCTGATCTAGAAGGACGGGGATGAGCGGAAGCGGGTAACGATTTTTGATGGTTATCCGATTCACCCCGCGGTAATCTATGCAAGTCCTGAGTTCTCCGGACTTCTTCGGTACGAAGAACAAGGGAGAAGACACTGGGGAATTAGAGTGTCTAATAAAGCCATTTTGCAAGTTGGCTGTAATATACTCCTGAAGGTGTTTGTTTTCAGCCTCGGTCAATGCGTATAAGCGGCTGCACGGTAACGTTGCCCCTGGCTCTAAATCGATCCGGCAATCGAATGGCCGATGTGGGGGGAGAGTTTCAGCGGCTTTCTTACTGAAGACGTCTACAAAGTCCGAATACTCTGTGGGTAGTTCTTCTAAGCGCGCTTCGGGTTGAACATTGGTAATGCCCGCGAGTTGACAGGCCGCAGCCACCGGCTGTTTACAATGCTCCCGACAATAAGGAGAGCTAAACTTTATCAAACCGGAGGTCCAACAAACCAGAGGATCATGTTTTCTCAACCAAGGTAACCCTAAGATAAGGCCGAACTGCGTGGCAGCAATTAAGTCGAAGGTAATGTATTCCCAATGCCCAATACCACAACTCAGGGTCACTAAACGAGTATTATGTGTGATGGGTCCCGAGCATAGAGGTGTACCATCTACCGCGCGTACGGGCTCAGGTCTTGCCTTTTGCTGGATAGGGATACCCAACCTGGCCGCAAACTGGATATCTATAAAATTACCCGTTGCCCCCGAGTCAATCAACATGGTGACCTCTTTTGACACACCCTGAAAAGCAAGACACCCCCTTACCGAAATGTGTGGGGCAAAATTGGGACTACCTTCTATCGGGGCCCTGCAATCAGTCAGGCTCGACCGGGTGACCCCCACTACCGACGAGCCGAGGCGTTTCCCTGAGTCTTGGGCTTTGTGGGGCATTCACGAACAAAGTGTCCGGACTTCCCACAGTACATACATACACCATCCTTTCTCCTTCGTTCTTTCTCTTCCTTTGATAGGGGACCACGAACCGACCCAATTTGCATCGGCTCGTCTCCATCGGACTTGTCCATTGACCCTCGTGCCCCTTTAAATTGGTCAAACCGCGCTGCTGGACGTGACTCTCCTTTCCTCCTATCCCCCCGTCGCTCCGCTTGACGATGATCCAATCGCATAGCCAGATCAATCATATCCGAGCATTCTCGGGGTTGGGGGTCAACTTGGGCAATAAGATCCTTCAAATCATCCCTCAATCCCTGATAGAATAGGGACATGCTTTTTTCGCGTGGCCATTCGGCTTCGGCTACCAACCGATTGAACTGAGTGACATATGTCACTAGTTCCTTATTTCCCTGCCTCAATGTCAGCAATTCCCGATCCTTACACAGGGTAGCAGCCCTGCGATTAAATATTTTCTCAAATTCACTGAGAAACTCGTCCCAATCATAAAGGATAGTATTGTCTTTTTGGACTAAGGGATTTGCCCATGCTGCTGCATCTCCTGTGAGATAGGAGATAACGAAAGCAGTCCTAGACTGATTGGATCGGAACGCTGCCGATTTCGTAAGGAAATGGAGGCGGCATTGCGTAATAAAGGTAGAGAATTTTTGCGGGTCTCCTGCATAACGCTCGGGTGGAGCCAGAGGAATCGGGGGCTCTGGGGTGACTTGCACCTGTACTGGTGCGTGACCCGGCAATGGTGCTGTTTGTGCGGCCAGACTTCGTACCTGCGCTGACAATGTGGCATAGTCCTGTCTGGACGCCGCTAGTTCGCTTTGCAGGTCCTGCAAAACCTTGGCGATCTCTTCCATAACGATGATGGGGGTTGGCTACACCACTCAGGCGCCTGAATATACGTGGGCTTGTGCTTCTGTCAGAGATGCTCAGGTCCTAGGCGCAGGAGCGACGCAGTACCAACCACCCCCTCAATGGTTTCAGTGCCTGCAAGACAGAGCTTAACACAGGCCTCCTCAACCAGAGCGGGGAAGGAGGGTTAGGGTCTCGATGGTTGGATAGGTAAAGGGATTTTAGGATTACCGGATTGAGGGTTGGGAAGAAGTTATGGATAGGACTGGGGATTTTAGGGTAAACGATGCCTGCACACTTTCCTCAACTGGCTGATGGAGCTGCCGTAACACCTCTACATGTAAAGGTGCTGCCACCCTCACCAGACCCCTTGAACCAACCTGAAGGTGCTCTTTCGAGCCTTATAACAACATACCAAGGTAGCAACAAACAATTGTTGACATTAGCCCATTACAGTTTCATGAACACAGTGTCATGTACGAGCACACTTAGCTTTGCTTTAGTCCTTAACGTCCAGTCCTGCAAGACTGTCAAGTCCTGTGCCACGTCCTTGCAGTCCAAGATTCAGGTATGCATCGGGTTCAAACTAAAAGAAAACAAAAGACAAGCATTAGCGTTTGTCAAACGTTCTGCTGATCTCACACCTTCATGCAAACTCTCTCAACACGGTTTTAGTTTTTGGAATAACCAATCCAGGAACTTTAGGGTGCGCTGCCGCACGTGGCTTATTTTTTGCCCAAAAACACGGTCTTTCCTCAGACCGGGTGTCAGAACGCGGTCTTTCCTCAGACCGGGTTCCCCAAGCTAGCGCTTCAATCTCACGCGCCCTTCCGGCGCTTTTCCCAAGAGATATATGCACTCTAACCATGCACCATGCAAATGAACAAACACGACTTTCCCGTGAATCCGCCCACTTAGCTTTTGCGTGATCCGCAGGGGCTCTGGAAGGGGTCGGGATATGCCCCCTGCGCTTCCCCTAGGATCCCTGACTCTCCCTGGGGTGAGCGGCACTTATCTTGTGTGTGCGAGGGGCCGGATCGTGGTTCCTGTGGCTCTTGGCCCCTCGCGTATGGATTCCGGGGAGCTGCTGGGCTGACGTCCTCTCTCCTCGGCGTCTCGAGCACAAGCCCCGTGCCTCGGGGCTTGCGCATGCGCATTCGTCGCGTGCCACACCCAGCGCGGCTTCCCATTGGCTCGCGGGCCCGCGAAGCCTGCTGGGAATTGTAGTTCCGGCGGGCAGAACGCTGGATCTGTCTGCAGAAAGGGCACAACAGCCCTTTAAAGTACGGAAACCCTTTGGATCCGGGTTTCTTCATGGTCCCAGGCCCCACAGTCCCAACAGTACTGGGCCCAAGGCCAGTCTTACCCCTGACAGACCCATTCATGACAGGGCAGGGTTTGTATTAGCCGTCTGACCTGGGTGTACCCATGACAACCGTGTGGGGTGTGGCCCAGGAAGCTTCTCCTTTGTTCCCAATGAAGAATGTTGACACCTTCTTGCAGAGCACTGGAACCCTCCCTGGGAGGTCCAGTGAGAACCGGTGCTTCAAAGACAACCCTGCCCTGACAATGGCCCTCACACACCAAGCTGCTTACTGTAGTCCCTTTTATATAGACAGAGAAATGGGGTGGAGTTATAGTCACCCAAAGGAGAGGTTTAGTCCAGGGAGGAATTCCACTATCCTGACTTTTGCTGGGACTCCCAAACTTCCTGCTCCTTCCTCACTTCCTGCAGACAAGGCATACACCAGCAGACCAGACAAAGGTTAGAGCAGCCAGGATTGGACTCTTAGCAACAG
This sequence comes from Ambystoma mexicanum, assembly GCF_040938575.1. NCBI lineage: Eukaryota > Metazoa > Chordata > Amphibia > Caudata > Ambystomatidae > Ambystoma > Ambystoma mexicanum. Next base: position 401,189,983 of record NC_090922.1, read on the forward strand.
GCTTGATGTGGACCAACCCACTGTAGTGTTTTAGTTATATAAGGGGGGGGGCTCTCCTTAGTTGATTCATCTTTGGACTTCAAGACAAGAAGGATTAACCTGGAACTCTGATGTGGACACAGTTCATTCCAAAGTCCTCTGCCATGGACGTGAAGACAGAAGGCTCCAAGGGAGATGGAATCTTTTCTCCCTACCCATCCCATGGGCACATTTATTTTGAAACTGCTGGGTGGACAAGGTGTACTGCAACTGAGGCACTGATGCCCATGCCTCGCCATTGGAGGTGACAGAAGCTGTGCAAGTGCCCTCCACACACCTTCCAATTTGGGAAGGAAAGAATACAGGACTTGACTTGCCCATGTGACCACAATTGGGTTATACCAGCAACTACAGAGCAAAGAAAGCTAACAATGGCTCTCCCCTCATATCCGAGCTGCCTCAAAGCCTGCATATGCACCTCAGATGTCATCCAAGCTGTTTCAAGGGAACTGCCTGAGTCTTCTATGACCTCAATGCTCGACTGCCTTTGCATCTCCACATATCACTCGACACCAGTGAAGAAACCCTGTTGTCTCTGCATTGGAGACCCTACCAATCTTCTTCTATCCCCAACTCAACACCACCACCTGGCCACCAGCTTCTTTGAGCTCCAAGCAGTTGCTTTGGAAATACTGTGATGCTCTGTTGAGCCAGCTGAGCCGTTTCAGTGGAGTAGGTCATTCTCTTCCTCTAAGCACACAAGGCTGCCTAGTCTTCCAACTCGACATCACCTGCCGTTCCCAGCACCTTCGACCAACAAGCCATACTAGTAAAAACCAAGCCTATGGAAGGGGCATTTTATATTTGTTCCATTTGCTGGGCGTGACGTGTGAAAGTGCATGCTAGTTAGTAGGGCCTGTGAAGTAATAGGGGTATGTGGTGGGAACTTGTTTTGGAGGCAGCGAGGAAAAGTTCAGGCCTGTTTTTGTGATACGGTATTTCCTGACTCAAGTCACTGCATGTCAGGCCACCAACCCTGGGTGTAAGTGGGGCCTGCTTGTCAATCGGGTGCAACTTACACTGCATGTCTGACAGTAGTATATACCTGTCTTTGTACATATCATTTTAAGGTTATGAACACCCAGAGGTGTATCTTACACATGTAGTAACTTACATAAAAAAGACTCTTTGTAAACTGGCCTCAAAGACAGAAGAACAAACATGCGAGGAGAACAATGCTGCCGTGCACCTCTGAATCGAGATGAGAAGGAAAGCGGGACACGGCCATTTTCAGAGCCCGCTGCCATAGGTTCACAGTGTTGAAGTGAATCAACTAGCACACGTGTTGGCTCAAAGCCACACGTCGATCTGGAAAGCCACCATTCGACCTTGTTAGACCTGTTCATCTTGCATATATTGTTGACCAGTTGGGCAAAGCGTGTTAATGGGCAGGAACTGGCAATGCATTGTTTGGGACATCAATTATGAACACAGAAGAATTGCTAGTGTGACTTGCGATTATAAATTCTGATTGTTCTCGGCAGCCAGTGTTCTTATGAGTTGTTGGTATTTATCCCATGATGCATTTTGGAAATGTATGAGTCGTACAGTACCTTCTATATTTCGAGTCCTCCTAGAGATCGAAGGTATTAACCTACAGTTTTACCCTGACCCACAAAGGGGGGGAGGGGCGTGTGAGAATGTGAGCAGCTCTGAATCCTGTATGTTCTCTCCCCTGTTGAGTGAAGTTGTTCAATGGGTCATTACTGATCCTTCTGTGCATTGGTTTTTTGTTCTCCTTTGGGGCAGCAGTTCTTGCATCCCACCTGCATGTCCATCTCTTTCACTGGAATGAAAAGGCACTTCTAAGGATGCGTGCAAACCCATCCATGCACAGTGTTACCCGGCCTACAGTAATACTTTCACCACTAATTTCACCACTCGCAATATTGAACAACTACTACATGCCTGGGACGATTGTTCTACCCCAGCAGCAATAAACAAATAATAGGTATGCCAGCGGCGTCTGCTTATTTAAGGTGGGGGGGTACCCCCACTGCCCCCCATGGAATGCAGAGAAAGTAGTGTGCTGTCTGTGTGTATTCATCGTTTTATTTTAATCTCCAACAACGCGTGGCACAGCATTGCTGGTTGCAATGTTTGAATAAATACATACTTGTCGTGGATGGCTGGGCCTGACTCTGAGAGATTGGCACACACACACAGCAGAGGGGCACAGCCCATTTCACGTAGTTTTCGTATTACTATACCGCACGAAGATCGCGGTGCTCCACGCGGTTAGCGTAATACCTTTATGTCAGAGTTTGACGGGATGCTGGAGCTGTGGCCCCGCCAGTATTCATTTATGCACAAACAGCGCAGTACTGCCAGCAGACACAGATCTGCATAGTAACACATTGGTTGTTTGTCTGCCAATGAAACGTGTTATGCTTGAGAGTGGGTGGGATTAGGAGGGCCCCGCACGAGAGCCAGAGCTGTGCTCGCCGCCGGCTTCACGAGTCCCTGTAGTCAGGTTGTGGTCGGTGACCTAGTTGCCTGAGCCAGAGTGTAGCAGCAGAGCAGCGGCACGTGCGTGCGGTCTTGCCTTTAATTTAACTTGTGGCCCCACCCATATAACGTGTCCAGGTCGGTAAGTAATCTATCCCTAGGCCCCAGCCTGTCCCGCAGTCCTCGGCTGGATGTGAAGGGATATTTAAATATCTTGGTGGCATGAATACAGTAACGGGGAAGATGGGAAACGCAAAGTCACATCAATACATCTGAGGTCTAAATTAAGTAAAGAATGAAGGCGTGGGGCTATTTTCATTATTTCACGCGTATATGCATAGGGCAGGGGGGTAATTGGGTAATTTCAAAATGTCGGTGACACAGATATAGTATAGATAGTGTGAAGGGATGCTTAAAAATCTCATCGTTCTCTGGTACAGAGGGCGAGGGGAGATATGTTAGCGATGTCTATAACCTAACTCGGTGTACTGAGATTGTACGAAAGGTATATCAGGGACAATCAAATCGTCAAGGGTATCGGTGCAGCAGAGAACGGAGAGGTTTGTTGGCACGTTCCGGTGTGTTGAAGATGCAGATGGGAGGAAGGATACAGCCAGGTGTCCTTCGTATATTTGGTGGGGGCACATTTAGTACATGGGGTAGACATTCAGTGTTTGAGATGTATATATTCCAGAGGACTAATCATTCTAAAAGAAGGGTGAATGAGATGAGCCTTGCAATCGGGGGAAGGGGAAGCATCGGGAGTAACAATATTGAGTTCTTAAGAGAAAGCCTAGCAAATGCGTGGCCGCACTTTCTTGCAGAAAGTACAGTGATCAATGTGTTTGGAAAGTGGGTACAGGTGGACAGACGTCGCTAATCAAAGTGTATGAGCAAAGACAAAACAGGAGGCTGTATTTGTCTGGTCATGATGAAGCAGGCAGCCTTGAAGTGGGTAGACAAGATGGTCCTTGTTTGGCTTCAATGCCCATGTATGTATGTACCCCACTTCCGTATAGCGAACCACAGCAATGTAAAAGGATATCACGAGAGGGGAAGCCTCTTTGAGCACTGCATAATGTGGCTAACACTCGGGTTATAAAGCCTTGAGAAGCGCTGTTTGTTAAGGGCTGTCTACGGCTGGACCCGCTGCCCTGCTGAGGATTGCTGCCTGTTGTGCCTTCCTGCTGCATTCTTCTCGTGACTTTAAAGGAAAAGAGAACAGAAACAAAGAAGGGACTGCTTTCTGCCTTTTTTTTTTTTTTTTTTTTCTCTCGAGCCCCGTTGCTCCACCCTTCTATCCCATAATCCATTTAACCCTGCAAACCCGCGCTTTATGCGCGCGCGCTTTTTGAGAAGCGCTGTTTGTTAAGGGCTGTCTACGGCTGGACCCGCTGCCCTGCTGAGGATTGCTGCCTGTTGTGCCTTCCTGCTGCATTCTTCTCGTGACTTTAAAGGGTATGGACTTTGTTGCTGATACGATCTATGCAAGCTGGAAATAGACTGTTTGGCGTTTTTTCTGATGCAACTTTTCTCTCGTCCTAGAAAAGAGAACAGAAACAAAGAAGGGACTGCTTTCTGCCTTTTTTTTTTTTTTTTTTTCTCTCGAGCCCCGTGGCTCCACCCTTCTATCCCATAATCCATTTAACCCTGCAAACCCGCGCTTTATGCGCGCGCGCTTTTTGAGAAGCGCTGTTTGTTAAGGGCTGTCTACGGCTGTCCACGGGTGTTGAGGGCGTTGTGGGCACACTGCCCCATTTACCTTATTTTTATTTTTTTTATTTTTTTTCATTTGTTCTCTTTTTTCCAAGTTTTGTACAATTCACTATGTTTACTCATTTGCAATCCCTTAAAGTAGGCATGCCTGACGACTCTGTAATTGCTGCTAATTTGACAAACTCTGTGTTGAATAATTTCTGTGCGCTTCGTAGGTTGCAGCCACTACCTGCTCCCCTATTGCAATTACAACAGAGACCCTCTGATAATTCTTCAATGTCAATCCTTGACTCAATTGTCATGGAACGCAACCACATTCGCACATCCTTTTGTCAACCTACAACCCCAGTGCACGGTACGTTTGGATCCCGCCAACATATGGTGCATGTTCCGTGCCGTGCTGCTGGCCATCGCCAATGGGCAGCTGGGTCTCCAATAGCTCCAATGCCACAACTTGTGTCTGACTCGACTTTGCTTGCTGCTGATACTCACCGTTTCAAACCGCATGTGCTCCCAGCAATCTCTACTTTAGATACTATTTACGAATGCTTCACTCCTGTAAATAAGGAGACTAGCTTTTCTTATACTAATCCACCTCAGTCTCCAATTTCCGTGGCAAGCATCCATGATTCAGTTCAGCCACATGAAATCTCAACTATCGGTAATGTTCCAAGTGATACTTCCCTCTATGCGCATCCGACCCCGCGTGCACAGCCTCAACCCTCTTCGCCGGCCTCAGCGACTATTTCCCTACCCACTATGCTTGAAATCACGCTTGCTGCATTAAATACAACTGTGTTAAGCCTTTATAAACTGTTTGAACGCCTGGATGATAAAATTTCTACCCAATCGCAGCAGATTGACACTGTGTATGATTGGATAATTTCCCTAAATTCGAAGCCAAATGCTAATGTATCCCCTTTTCAAGCTCCTTTTCATCCTGCCTCTACTCAGCTGAGACCTTTTCCAACTGTCCCCTCATTTGAGGAAATCATTCGCCCCATTGAGGCTGATCCTGCCAACGAAGCCATTGTGGTTAGTGATTCTTCTTGGGAGAACATTTCCTCGTCTCAAGAAAAACTACCCCCTGTGATCCCCGAGTCGGTGTCAATTGAGACTACACAACCAACTCTGCCTATTAGTAACCCTCCCGTGTCTTGTCCCGACGTCGTTCAGGAGCCTTTAAAAGGCAAACGGCAAAGAAAAAAGAAAGTGCCACTTAGGCAATCTCTTATCAAAAAATCTAAAAACATGCTTGCCCCCAAGCTTCCGAAGAACTCCATCGCCTCTTTCTTTAAACCTCCATCTTTAAGTTGCCCTCAGGCTCCACCCATCATTCAACCTAAGCCAGCGTGCCAAATTGATAAGAGTGGCCCCAGTGGCAGTTTACCTTCCCTTAACAACCTTCATTACTCTCCTCTACATAATCTAATTAATACCCTGGAACTTTCGGTGCCCCCTGCATGTTCAGAGGTTGCCTCTTCCTCCACAACCTTGTTGCCTGCTCTGATCAACTCTGGTCCCATACCCTGCCTTGACACCTCATCTACTGCAAAAATTATTCTCATCAAAAATGCTATTGATGAATATCTCTCCCTGAAAAATCAGTCTATTTCTCCTACTTCTGCTTCTAATCAGCCTACTGTTGCGGCTCCCCAGGCTCCAAACAACAATCCCTTCAGAACGGCGCCTATAGGCGTGATGCCACCCCCGCCAGCTTCCCTGCTACCTTCTGTCCCAGTTCAACATCAAGCCCCTAATAACATGCCGTGTGGCTCTACTTTACAGAATCCTGATTTGATGACCTCCCAGCTTAAATCTTTAATGAACACCTTTTTGGACACCCACGGTGGTTCATATATTGGGGCTTCCAATAACAATGCGCTTGCTACTACTCACGCCCAAAGTGATCTACGCCCTGGCTCTTCTCTACCTGTCTCCCATCACTCAACTGTTGAGGTGCCCCCTGCATGTTCAGAGGTTGCCTCTTCCTCCATAACCTTGTTGCCTGCTCTGATCAACTCTAGTCCCATACCCTGCCTTGACACCTCATCTACTGCAAAAATTACTCTCATCAAAAATGTTATTGATGAATATCTCTCCTTGAAAAATCAGTCTATTTCTCCTACTTCTGCTTCTACTCAGCCTACTGTTGCGGCTCCCCAGGCTCCAAACAACAATCCCTTCAGAACGGCGCCTATAGGCGTGATGCCACCTCCGCCAGTTTCCTTGTTACCTTCTGTCCCAGTTCAACATCAAGCTCCTAATAACATGCCGTGTGGCTCTACTTTACAGAATCCTGATTTAATGACCTGCCAGCTTAAATCTTTAATGAACACCTTTTTGGAAACCCACGGTGCTTCATATATTGGGGCTTCCAATAACAATGCGCTTGCCACTACTCATGCCCAAAGTGATCTACGCCCTGGCTCTTCTCTACCTGTCTCCCATCACTCAACTGTACCACAGGACCTATCCCGAACTTTTCCCACTTCCCACCCCTGGTCTGCCACTATTACTGCACCGCCAACGCTGAACTATCACCCCCTTCCTCGCCCTGCCTCTTTGCACTCCTCCAAAAATATGAATCTCAGCAAAGCACTTCCTAAAACTTTATCTCAAAATTCCAATTTACGTGCCCCAAACGGCTATTCATTAATTATGAAATGTCGTGGTGCCTCCCACCCATTGTATAATCTCAATAGGCAGTGTGTTTTAAATATTCTGAATGATGTTGATTCTTTGGAACACATTTCGTCAACTGATATTGACCTGGTGGAATTTATTGCTGATGTTGACTTCACCATTGTCCGTCTATGGATTCCTTCAGCTACTGTGGCGAAATTGCTTTGGAATGCTAAGCTGATATTGTTTGAGATGGGATTTCTCATCTGTCAGGACCCTGACCGATCACAATCTTTGTTCTCTCCTACAAATCTATCTGCTGCTGATTCAGGTAAATCCCTTCAAACCACACGAGTATACCAATCTTCCAAAAAGGGCTGTCATAATTTATAACTTCAAGCTACTCCTGATCATCGTTTCTTTTCACTAGGTTGTTGGAATACCAGAGGCCATGTTCATCTACAACATGCTATTGATGTGTTTACTCACTCTTATGATATACTAGCTTTTCAGGAAACATGGTTTCTAACCCCTCCTGTTTGGGACAACTATGCAACTGCACCTATTTCGGCTGTGAGAGGCGAGAGAGGCCGTCCAATGTCGGGCCTCCTGGTAGCAGTTAAACAATCTGCTGATTTAGAAATAGTCCCATGGTGTGCCTTCGACATCTATATTCAATTAGTTAGAGTAATTGGATGTGGAGGCAATATGGCCATCTTTAACATATACCGGAACCCGGCAAAACTGTCTCTAAATTCATTTCTCAGAGAACTCTCCTACATGCTTGAAATAGTCTCTCAGGCATCTGATGTCACTGCCATTCTTCTCCTTGGCGATCTTAATCTTGATTGCTTTAACCCCACTTCTCAATCTACTGCTCAGGAGGTTTCGACTTGGACTACCTTTATGTCTCATAATAATTTCATGATGATTAACGGAGCTGTGCCTGGGGATCTTCCTGCTTCAACAACTTGGTGCCGGGATTCAAGCTCCAGTACAATTGATTACATATATACTGACGCAAATTTGTTTGACAAAATAACTTCACTAAACATCACTTCTCAGTTATACAGTGACCACAAGTTTCTGACATTACATTTCCTAAGACCCCTGGCTATAGTGCCTTCTTATACTAGAAGGTCCGTTCAACATCTTGTTATCAATTCCACTGGCAATCGCATCACGCTGTCCTCTAGAATGTTTTGGACGCTAAAACAATCACTTGATCCATCTATGGCTTCCAATTCTAATTCTAAGATTGAATATACACACCTTCTACAACAATTCCAGAATAATATTCTTATCTCTAAACAGAGGTCGACTACTCATTTACACTCTTTTGATCATGATTTACATCATAGAAGGATAAGTTATAGGCAGGAACGCAAATTTTTGCTTTCCTTGTCTTCAAGCTCTCGGTTTACCCTCGCAAGACAGGCAAAAACCCGCTATACCAACTGGGTCCGTGGGCATAGAGCCTTGCTATTCCAACAAGACAGTGAGCGAATGCTGAATACTTTAGCTACAAAGAATTCTGCAGGTACTTGGAAACTACTTAAGCATAAACATTGTAATCAACAATTAGAGGCACAAGCCAATGGAGTGCAAGAAGCGCAATGGGTCCAACATTTCTCTATATTATATTTCGATCCAGCGTTCAGTATGTTTAAATATCAAATGCAGTCCACCTCGCATTGGTCTCTGAATTGTGAATTGGAAACAATTATTAATTATATAAAATTGGCTAAAAGCTTGAGAGCCGCAGGACCCGATGGTATCAGCAATTTAATGCTCAAATCTAACATAAACCATTGGGCCAAAATTCTCTTTTTGTTATTTCAAAACATCCTGACCACTCGAACTCTCCCTTCTTCATGGCACACGTCCATTCTCGTGCCAATTTACAAAAAGGGAGACCGTTCACTTCCTGCGAATTATCGCCCCATTGCGCTCCTTGACTCTCCAAGTAAGATTTTTGCAAAGTTTCTGTTGCTGGAGTTTTCGGCATGGACATTAACCCATTTCCATCGTAATCCGTTTCAGTCAGGTTTCGTTGCAGGAATGGGCACAGCTGTTAATTTGTTTCTTTTAAACTCTATTAAATCTCTGTGTCACATTCAAAAACAACAGATCTACTTTGCTTTCGTGGACCTGCATTCTGCATTTGACTCAATTTCTAGAGTCAAACTTATGTCTAAACTAATTCATGACAAATGTCCCCCCTCTATTACCGACCTCATTTATCAATTTCATTCTGCCACTACGGTTCAGGTTAGATTGACATTGAATGGTCTACTCTCCCACCCGATTCCCACCTCACGTGGCCTTAAACAAGGCTGTTTGCTGGCGGCAGCCATTTTCAATTACTATATCCAAGACATCAAATATACCTTTGAACCTATTCAATCAGATTCTCCGAAAATTAATGGTATTCCCATAAAAGCATTGTTTTATGCTGATGATATTGTCCTCATCTCAAAGACCCCCAATGGTTTACAAAAACTTTTATCAGCATTAGACCTCTATGTCGCAGAGAACGATTTAAAAATTAATTCCTCAAAGACTGAAGTCTTGATGTTCAACCCACATTCTGGCCTTCACACTCGCAAACATTGGTTGATTGATAATAACACTTCTCTGTCTTTGGTTTCGTCGTATACCTATTTAGGTATTATTTTCGAAGCCTCACTCCATCCACTGAAACATATGGCTCAAATCGAAGTTAAATTACTAACAGCGATATCACAATCACGGATTCTCCTTGCAAAATTTGGAAAATTCTCCATGATCCCGGCTTTAACATTTTTGAACATGAAAGATATTCCCACAGTTTTGTACGGCTTGGAAGCTGGACCTCCTATACCATCTACTACTCTTGATAAATGGGAGGGCAAATTTTGGAGGCATGTACTGCATCTGCCCCAGTGTATCCCCATTTCGTGGTTGCGTTATGAACTGGGTCTCTCTTCACTATCTGCACACCTTAACTGGAAACAATGTTCTTTTTTCAGAAAATGTTTAATATCATCTAAGATAGACAATCTACTTAAGGTATTGTCGAACTATATCTTTACGACAGATCACGTCTTTATCCAAAGATGGCTGTCAGCAGTATATAAGATCTTAGCAGAGGCAGATATCTCACTCGAAACTCTTCTGCAAAATCCGGATAAGGCTAAATTAAAAATCCATCAGACCTCCTGGATTATGAACCATCAGAAATGTCTTACTTATAAACACGCCTCGAGCTTTCGCTTTCCACCACATAAAAGAGGCATTACACAATCATATTTATCAAGAGCTCCTTCTTCGAAATATAGAAATTTAATTCTCCGTTTCCGGCTACATATATGGGAAACAAGAGATCTCCTTTGTACGCGCCAGCTTATAGGACCACTTCAAAATTTTTGTCGGTTCTGTCAAAAAACCAAAACTCCAGAAACCTTAGCACATTTAATCACTACATGTCCTAGTTTGTTTGGTCAGCGACAACTGCATTTTCATAAATATTGCCCTAGATTTGCAATGTATGATTCGGATGCTTGTTGGGACCGCATTTTTGGCTCGTCAGACTTGAAAATCCAGATAGCCACTGTAAATTTTCTTCTTTCCTTAAATTTAGATCAGGGTAAACTCATGAATACATGATTGAATATTTTTATTCGAATTGAGTATGATAAAAATTTTAGATACAGTGTCCTTTTCTTAGATGATATTCTGGTCATTTGTGAATACTAGAGTGCTTTATACTTATTGTATTTACTGGTTGTACATTTTGAATGATCTTCTGAGAAATGACATTAAGTTGTTTTTACATTATTTTAATTTATCATGTTCAGATTGTGCTGTTATGTCATGTTAATTGAAAAGTTGTAACAAAAAAAAATGCAACTAAATCAATTAAAAAAAAAATAAAAAATAAAAAAAAAATAAAGCCTTGCATGGCCCGTGGTCGATACTTCCTGACGTCCCATTAATCAGCTTTGCATGTACGTCCAGGCCGGGGAGAGAGCAAAATATAGCGCATCTCTCAATCTGGCCAATCAACATTTTCCACAGAAGCCATTGCCCAGTCAGATTAGAACAACTCACCATCAACCGAATGAGGCCAAATAACATGAAAAGGCTGGGGCATCCATTTGCAATCAAGTAATCAATCCATTCTCATGTAATCAAGTTATCAAAACGTTCCCATGGTCTTGAATCCCCGTAACAGGCCAGGCAGAGGGAACATTCCGTGCCTAAACCCAACTCACGAACTGCAGGTGCAATAAGAAAATGTACACATTGTGGAATTACAGGAACCCAAGCTCACGACATTTCTCCTAAATCGCATTACATCGGGTCTAGACCCTGTCCATTCACACTGCAAGTTTGCCTCCCTTTAGAGAGTTTGTGGGGCCATTCAAGAAATTGTGTATGTGGAGGCCAAGAATATGGCCCGGAATATACTAAATGCACTTTGTGCATCACTCTCCCAATGGGACTCAAGAACTTTGCAAAATCTCCTGGTCTTTGCAAACCCTTGCTTAAAAAATGATGCATTGGTTTGTGCAACTACTATGTTATCTGCCATTATTTTTAATGCCTGCCGATGACTAGAAAAAGTGGATTTCTATTTCCATCCAACGACTGAAGGGCAATGCTTAACATCATTATCAACAAAATGTATCAACGCTTTTTTGCATCTCCAGCTAAATTAAACCAGGCAAATGACAGAAGCTTTATTTAATTTGTGTTGGGTCTTCATGTAAACCATTTGGAAAGGATCTGATTTTTAAAATAGAACCCTTGAAGCTATATGGAAGACTTTAGGTAGCAGACGTTGCTGCACTGTCCTCAGCTGCATACAGCAGCAAACTGCCCATATTAAATTTACTCCTCTAGATGGCAAAGTACCCAGACATATGTTTTCATGCAGTTGCGTGTTTCGGTTTCTGGCAATTTGAGAAAATCTATGTTTTGAACTGCTATCCAAGCAAATAACATCAGACTCTCTTTTTTCCTGGTCAGACAATTGCCAGTACCAAACTGTTGTTGTTCAGAGTGCGAGACAGGAGAAAACATGGAGGGTGGGACAGAGCAGATGGAGTGCAGAGGCCATCCATAAGAGAGTGGTCAGAGAATTGTCTACAGTGAAAGATTAGAGCCCAGTCCTCATTAATGGATCAGAGACAAGTCCTCCTCAGTAATGGATCTGAGAGCAGTCTACAGTTATAGGGGGAGAGCAGACAGCTCATTCTCTCAGCAGTCGCAAATAAAGTGTGTGGTTGCGGTTAACCGTTTCAGACTGAAAATAGAGAGTAGTTAACTGCTTGTAACATTGAAGCTGCACCACAATATTTTAATTAGAACGTGTAAAGACGTTAGATGCCCTCCCCACAGTCTCTGAAGTGACAACATTTGAAGGGTTACCCCCAACCAACGACCCAACATTTTAGTCTCAGTGCACGCCTCATCAGCATATATGGAGCATGGAAGCAACAGAGGCTGACATGACCCTTTCGAGTTGTCGACTCGTCATGACTCCTGCCCTTCAGTAAGCTAATGCTAGTAATGCACCAATAATTCATAAATAATCATGTAGTGTTTTGAAATGCTTATCTAATGCAGACATCCATTTTGAAACAGCCACATTATTGTTTGCGAACTGTGGGCACATTACCTTCTGAGGGGTTTGTTTGTGTGGGGTTGGCAGTAAATTGCATATTCTGGAAGCAATTTTTCCCAAATTTTCACGAGGGGAAAACCACCCACACCCCTCCGCCCCTTTGACGTGGGCCGGGCACGCTTGCTGCGCTCACTCGCTTACGAATTTGTCCCGCTAAATTTCCACCCCACCACCTTTCAAAGTCACAAGCGGCCACTGGTATGGACACCCTGGGGGTCATTACAAGTATGGCGGGAGGAGGTTAACAGCACCGGTAAGGATGCCGGTGCCGTTAACCCCCTACCTCCGCATTCCGAGGTTGCTTAGCGGGTCCCACTAGGGCCGGCTGGTTTTACCAGCCGCTCTTAGCGGGACCTGTTAAGGGACCAGGGATCTAATAACGGGTCCGCAATTTGCGGGCTCGTTATTAGCTCCTTTGACCATTCCCTATGGGGGCTCGAATGGGAATGGGGAATGGTTTTCGGAATGGGGACTTACCGAGTCCGCAAGGGTCGGAATGTCCCGATAAGTCCCCATTCCGACACCACATTCCCGGACACGGGTTTGGAGGCAGCCATGGTGCTATTAGCACCATGGCTGCCTCCAAACTCGTAATGACCCCCCCTATCTTACTCTATTTGGTACAGAGAATTACTGCATGTGGCATTCATGCAAGCACGTCCACAAAAACGTGTAATGTATCCCTTTATCTGACCTTCACACACTACATGTTTCCACTTTGTCCTTCCTGGATGTATTTCTACCCGTACACAGGTACAGGAATTTCACATGCCACACAATGGAATTCTAATTATAGTCCATAAAGTGAAATCCCTTTATTATATTAGCCAGGGAGAAGCATATGGGAGAAACCTCCACGTTTAATTTGTGCAGTTGCATACTTATGGGATGGAGAAAAAAAATGAGAGGATAATAAAATATAATACTTCAAAGAGCAATGGCATACCTACCAGTGGGGTGTGGAAGTTCAGGGGCTGGGCGGGTCCTGGAATGTGGGCTGGGCAGGGGGCAACCCTGCACTCCAGTTGCGTTTTCTCTAAACAGTCGGGTCTCCTTTTGTCAGTCATGCTCATGCAGCAAGTGACTGCATTTCAATGCGTCATGCCACAGTCCTCTAGGCGAGCCATCACGCTTTGATCAGAGTACTATTGTGGCATCAGCACCCCTGGGCCCCTACCCGCTTGATGGTGGCTGTGGGACTTTACTTACTTGGGAATAAATGAGGGGGGATAGCTCAAAAGCAAGACAACGCAGCACAACACAGGTTCGAATCCTTATCCCGCGCTTAGAAACAAATCTCTGGAATTAAGGTGTTATAAAATAGTGGGATCAAGAATAACCTCACCTTACAGGAACCCCTCTGCCGATTGTGTAAAGACAGATCTGAATCTGAAACTGGCAAACATGTTCTCACCAGATGTTCGGCTATTTTACAAGTCTACACGACCTGCTATGTAGACTTTGTCCACAGCTTGGACCATGTTAGCAGCAACGACTTCTGGCAAAGAGCTATTAATGCAAGGGGACTGAAACTTTACATTGCAATGTATAATGTATGGATGAATATAGAAAAACTATTAGACATAAGCATATAGTCAATGTGCAGCCAAGGTATGCTAATTTTGTCAGAGTATTAGTAACAAAATTAATTGCAGATCGTAAGGTACTAATTATATATTCTTTTAGATACTTACATCTTTACTCCTAATTATGATGTATTTATTAAAAAATGTTCCTTCTCTTTTCTTCATTCTTATTTTTCTTTCTCTCTTCCTTTTCCTTTTAAATTACTCTATGTTATTATCAATTTATCTTACTTTCTTCTTTTTTCTATTGTATATTCTTGTAAATGTAACTTATATGTCATATGTGAAAAGCTTATGTTAAGCGATAACACATTATTAATAAATTATAAATTATAGTTCTAAAATAACAACTATTATCTGGGTGGCCTTGCATTGCAGGTGTCATGGTGAGAGCCATCAGGACAATTAGTACTGATGGTGGCGTGCTAATAAGGCTATCTGCACTCATTTGCCCTAATAGTGCTAAGAAGGCACATGGGATGCAATATTTATTTGACCAAAGTGCGCCCCTGCTTGGAAGGTGACGGAAAACAAATGCTTCGGATACTTATCATCAAGCATTTAACCTTGTGCATACTTCATGTGTGACGCAGAACGGAATGACCTGCATAATACACGGAAGCTAAAGGGACAGGCACATTTCATTGCACAGGCGGAGGCCATTTTCACACAAATTGAAAGCAATAATTGTGCCATGAATAGAAAGAAGCTCTGCCTGCCTGACTGCTTTCAGGCGCAGATCCAATGTATTACATTGTCTTTCATTGACTTTGTTAAGATAATATATAGTGTATTATAAGGGATCATTACCCAGGAACATTGTTCAGCTCCAGCAACACGACAAACAGTAATCACTTCTTAAATTATACATCATTACACATGAATACCTTGTACGTAATGCCACAGTGTTTGGACTATAATTGTAGCTCCGTACTTTACCAATAGCTCTAAGTCTAATGATAATAGCAATCATGTTTGAACAGATCATTGCCAGAAATACCCTGGATGTTATTGTTACTCGCTGTAAGGAATGCTGACCACGGGTGTGCAAACGATCAAGTAAGGGTCATTGTATGACAGCCCCGTGAATAGTTAGCAACATGAAATCACACGATGAGTGTTGTTAGACTGCAAAACTATCAGAGTTCATGCCCACTGTGTTAGAGCCGGTATAGACAATAAAATACCTGGGTGACTCTACTTTTCTGAAACCCCTGTCTTCTGTATAGAAGGGAGTGCCCATAATCCCAAAATAAGCAACCCTAAAACCCTGCCATTCAAGTGAATGTAGAGTGTACAAAACGAAATTTCCCATTTATTCACTTGCATCCCAAATCAGAATCTCAACGCCCTGCATTTCACGCAAATAAAAAGCCCAAAACAATTTTCCCATTGAGTTGCTCTCCTGAATTTTGCCTTTCAAATAAAAACCCCAAAACTATTTTTTTCTTCGTGTCTATTTCCCAAACCCTGCCTTTTAAGAAAAAGCCAGGATGATTTTGTCATTGTATTCCGACTCCCTGTACCTTGCCTCCAAACAAGAGGTTCCATATCTAATTGATGCCTGCGGATGGGGGCTGCTGGGAGAAAAGAGCTTGATAACAGACTAAGCAATCACTGTGTGAGTCATATTGTTTGTGGGTGAAATTGCAAGAAATCTGATCTAATGTGATGACTTTCCATCTCTAAATTGTACCTGTGTGTTGTAGTATCTGTAAGTCCATTCAAAATATGTCAGTCAATTGGTGCAAGTAATTTGAGATTGTGATATTGTGTTGTGCCACAGCGTTGGTGGCTGAAGTTTTGGTTGTTTAATTATTCTTTGTCAGACATTAAATAAATATATATTCTTACTATACAACGGCCTGCATCCTAGCTCATTGGTGGTACAGAGAGTATTTGCTGGGTGGTGCGAGATAGGTTGGAGGCCTCACTAAAGTTGAATCTGTATAAGCGCTTTGGGTGAGCGCCACCTAGCTTGGGGGACAAAGGAACTCACTAAGTTGAGAGTGATCGCCTAATAAATCATGATAAGCGTCCCTTCAGAATTGTTAGCCCTCTCCACAAATCTAACTTTCGGATACAAGCAAGAGATTCATGTCTAAGGAGAAGTTGAAGGTCTAAGGGAATTCTTCTCCACGACTAGAAGTGTGGTCTACAAAATGGTACCCAAAAAGTCCTCAACCAAAAACCCACACAGAGGATACAATCCAGAATTAGATGCTTACATCAACTGCCTTTAAAGGAGAACATAGGAATTGGACCTCATTACAAGTATGCCGGTCCGGTAACCACAGTGCCGGTAAGCTACCGGCACTGTTGCTACTGGACCGGCATACTCCGAGTTCTGCGAGCGTGTGCCTTTCAGCCTGCCAGGTCTGACCTGGCGGGCGGAATGGCACCCGCTCGCAGACCTTGATGAATGCACCTGCACCATTCATGAATGGTGCCGGTGCATCCGTCCTCCCCAATACCATTGAGTCCAATGGAACTGAAATGGGAATGGGGAGTAATATTTTCCGGCTCCCGGCAATGGGCAATTACTGGGACCGCCGGGACCGTAATGCCCCGCTAAGTCCCCGTTGCCGAGCACTGGAAAAAAAATGACTCCGGTCGCAGCCGTGCCGTTTTTGCCAGCATGGCTACCACCGGACTCATAATGAGGCCTATATATTCAAAACAAAAAAAAACAGCACATAACCTCACAACGCCAGAAAACAGACAAAACAATTAAACCAAGAGACTACAGAGGTACCTGTGGTTGCATAATCGGAATGCAAAATAATGGGCTACTTGGAGCTCCCTAAAAACCAACAAAGCTCAGTGCAAGAAAGCATTGAATCAAGTCATTGGCTATGTGGATAGTAGCAATCAAAACAGATCTGAATGCTAGCCCAGAAAATAAAACTTCTGGAAATGATTTGGAAGGTAACCACAATGACTAACATGTGTAGCGTATCTATTTAAAAGTAATAGCCACAGATTTCTTCACCACTGACACAGCAACTTTCTCAGGGATTTGCAGATCATTGGCAGGGCCGGCCTTAGCTCTGGGAAGGTACAGGGCAAGGAAAACAAATGTGAAGGCCACGCCTCTGCAGTCAATGGCCGGGGCGGGTATTGCATCTAGCAGTGGTGCTCTATTTAAGTGATTAACAGGAGCGGGGAGTTAATCACGTCAATAGGATGCAGATGCTAAACCAGCATGGGGCAACATTTCAAAGGCTGCCCCATGCTGGTTTAACATCAGTGCCCTATTGAAAGGATATGTGCCCTGAGCCTTCACCCACCATGCCAGATCAGGGGATCCCTTGAAAGACTCCCTGAGCTGGCATAGCAGGGGGCTAATGTGGCCCCCCGGGTGATCAACCAGGTCGCCTGGGCCTAAAGACTGCCCTGATCGTTGGTAAGATACCCTGTACCTCTTGTAGAATGTATCTTTCGAGATAATGCCTAATTTAACAAATGAATGTCAGGGAGACAACTCATACTCTGTTGTTATCACAAAACAGTGAAATGCACACATTGCAGGACCACCTTGTGTTGCACAAATAGCTTAAGATCGGGCTCTGCAAAAAGACAAAGAGAAAATATAAGTTGTTGTCAGCTATACACCTAGACAAGGAGCTGATCCGAAGTCCACCTCACACAACTAAGCACACACCAGGGCATTTGGCCTCTGCATACATATGCAGCGTGTTCTTTTCAAATTGCCCTACAAATCACCCAACCCTGTACTCTACCAGATCACTTGATGCTCCCATGGAAAATTACACCAGTTTATGACACCACAAGATCCAACAGTCAACACCAACCAACAGTGAGGTCCAAAGTTATAAGACATGGAGCTAAAACTCAGAACCCAAGCACACACACCTATATGAAGCAGCCACCAAACAACCATAGCACCGTAAGTGACTATGACCTTGCCAGGAAGACCAAGCCACCTTTAGGGCCACGTTCCATCAATAAACACAACAATATAATTAATTGCACCTTTCTACAGGCCCTTTCTTGGCTCTGATCTATCTATTGATTGAACACTAACATCTATCTCTTAGTTTACTACTGTAACTGATACCCATATTCTTCAAATGAAGCACTATATGGGCATCCTTCATATCTAGCTCCCACCATCCACCTCTTACTAGTGTACCCTTGAAGTCTAGCAAATATCGAGTGACACAGAACACCCTCAAAAACTCCTTGATCAACAATGGAACTGCAGTGTGACAATTACTCCAACACTTTCTGGTCTAATGTTGCCAACCAGCATGAGGCAACCTGACCACCTTAAGATCTCAAACAGAACACGCTCATTGCCATACCTCTCTTATACAAGGACTCTTACCCTCAGCATGCCATGCTTCTCCGATCTGCCTCACACTGATATTTTAGCATCACAATTTTGCTCTACTCCTGCTATCCCACTAAAGACCACACCCATCCCATATGCGACATAGAGCTCAAAATTGTAATGGAAATTACTGCAGCAGCATTATATAGTCCCAAACAATTTAACATAAACTGACAGATTCACAAATAATCCATCATAAAGTTGAGGTTCCTACATTACAGAAAAGGAACATTTAGATGAACATTCATGGAAAAGACATCACTCCCCTCATGATATTCAGATTTACAGAACATGACTGGGGAGTGATGAGCAATGTGCAGTCTTTAATCACTTGGTACCTGATGCACTGGCAAGGAACCAAATCACAGATACGTATTTCGCGTATTTTCGATAAACAGTACAATAACTGTAGCTACACATTCACCAGATAAAGAAGAGGTTTGAGAAGAGACCTCTCTAGGTGAGGAGTGTTGGAGTGAAGAATATCAGAGAGGGAAGGATTAATATTATAAAGCAATTTGGGGAACAGGACGAGAGAGTGAGGAGGAAGAAGAGAGCCTTAGAGTTAAGTGTCCTTATTTAATTAAAGATCTGCTTAATAAATAGGAGGTCTGTGTAGAGCTGTGTAAGTCAGATAAGAAAGGTTCAGGGGTCACTGACAGGCCCTAGGCCGGCTGTGGTAGCAGTAGGAGGCTCTAGTGAGGATCAGGAAGTTTATTGGTAGTTCTGAGAAGGGGTGGGAAGGAATCTTCAGTAATGATTAGCAGAAATAGATCCTTCTACCTCTCCCCCAGATGACTGCTACGTCATCTTTCAAGAGAGCATTAAAGAACTTCAGTGAATGGTTTGTTGTGGGATACAGAATGCCATAAGGCCTACACCTTGGCTCAGAAAAGGGTTTGGGTCACTGATGGGCCCATAACACAAAAGGAGAGTGTTGTAAACCATCAGGAACATTTGAAACTAGAACATCTTGTGAACTGAATGACAAAGAACTGTTGTTACAGAGGCTCAATAGTCTAGCCACTCATGGTAAGGTGAGAAAGATTGAGAGAGAGATACATTGGGAGAAGGCCATCGTTCCTTTTATTTTCTGTTGTGATGATCACTTGTTAAGATTCAGAGTTGGCAAGAACTGTATACATTCCCTTAATACAGTGTTGAACCTTGAGTGTTTGGGTTTGGAATCTTCTTGATTCCATGCACCTGTTAAATGACAAGTCAAAGAATAACCCAAGGTCCTTAGGGTGTTTAGGGCACTGTATGTTTCTGTCATTGGCCCTCATTACGACCCTGGCGGAATCCGGAAAACGATGGCGGAAATGCAATACCGCCATCGAATAGCGCTCGGTGCGACTATGACCCGTCACCGCAAAGTACGATGCCATTAGCGACACCGTAGTGAACGCCAACGCTAACTGCACCAAGCACGCGCGCGCGCGCCATGCCAAACCGTAAACACCACCATGGCGCAAGGGTACGCCAATTCCGACCCTAGCGGACATGTACCTAACGCCATCAAGCATGGCGGAATGTACCATTCCGCCATGGTGAGAAGTACGGCATCGCGAATCAACCGTAAACGGCCCCACTGAGTGCCTGTACACCGCTCCCTGCCCACAAAGTACAACTCCCCGTAGGTGCAATGAAGTCACAATGCAACCAGTGAAATGTACAAGTCACCCATGCATGCCAACGAACAAAAGAAACACAACAGGGGCCAATGGGAGCTGCAGGGCACAGATGGCACGAATACAGAAGCCATCCCAATGAACATGACCACAGTCCCCCACCAAGAAACGCACGCAAACACTGTGACCAGCAATATTCCGAAAATCACATCATTCCACCAGTCCACCTGGCTGACCGGCATCTGTTACACAAAACCCAATCCCCCGCCCCTGAGCATGACAACATTCAAACAGTCATATTGGCAGCCCCCATCCCTGACCTCACTGGGCTTCGTAGGCAAACGCGCCCAGTACAGTACCACGCAACTAAACTCCGAAGCTGGAACCCAATGCAGATCTCCTCACAATACATCGCTCCCCAAATAGGAATATGCCACATCACTTGCAAAGAAGAACGCTACACGGGCCAAATCAGAATAGAAATTTAATGCACATCAAAATCACCAAGCCCATACAGCCATCAGGCCATGAACTCCAAAACACATTTCACCATTGTGGGCTGCATCCGCAAGAAATGACCAGCCACTACTTGTGTGACGCCCTGTTCCATCATGGTACACAGAGCCACATTCACGTACGAAAAGGCAACATGGAAGCGCACAGAACCGCAGGGCCGTCCCAATGGGGAGGCACTAGTCCAGCTGAAAGGCCGAAATGTTGCTCCGAGCCACCAGTACTGCGTAAGGGCATGTGGCCCATTGGCGATCGTCCCATAAGATCGTAATGCTGCTCCACTGATTAACACGAAGCAGCAGGTGTCGGGAGTAAAACCCATCTGCAGGAGTGGGATACAGATGGCAGTGGCAAAAGGGGAGGAGATACCTGTCAACCAAAAGAAAAGAAAAAGAACAGAATGGCCATCAGTACTACATTCCAACGACTCACTGCAATGATCACACTAAATCCACAGCCATATGCATGCTAGCCCACTCCAAAGGTCCATCACCACCCAAAAACCACTTGCGACTCATAACTATCTATATCGAGGTGTAATCACCATCACAAACGAGTGTACCTGTGCATGCGCCTGTGAAAACAGAATCCATCTGATGGGATTGGTAACGTGCATGGGCACAAGTGTCTGAGGGCGCGTCGAGACAGGGAGGGCTCAACAAGGCCAGATAGACGATGGTCCCACTATGGCAGCCCTGCATCACATAGCGTAGGGGAGGCGGATAGATCCCAAGAAGCCCTGTACATGGCAAACTCTGCATCAAATCACCTGCCCATGCATCCATTCATCATTCCCTCATCCCGGGATTAAAACGCCTGAATATTTACTCACATAACATTAGAAATATCCATTGAGTCTGTGCGTTATGCAGCCTGCAAAATCCACAGTGCCCCAGCCCGTAATTCCAGTGTAGTGAAGTAACATGTATTTGGGAGCGTCCGGCCTCATCGCCCACGTCGCTATTGCGCATCCCAAACTATTCATATCAATCATTGCATCCTCGCCATGGCCCCTGTCTCAAGGACATTGAACAATAGTACGTTATATTTGCAGTCAGACCTGTGGGCATTTCCTCGCCGCTAGCTGAAAACCGAAAGCGCCGCCCTTCGAATTCCTCATTTGCAACATCACGTCGGAGAGGCATCTGTGGACGTTTGAAAACACTAATTAATCCATCGAGTGCGGCTGTGTGTGAAAATGGCAACTGCCTTCACCCACGAATGGGACGCCCCGCCCGTCGTTGCAACTCGGTACAGTGATGCATGAGGGCCCACCGTTACTCGAGTACTACGTTCCACTGACCCTTCACAAGTCTGTTCGCGACTGCACAGATAGTATGTGAAACAATGGGACCACAGCAGAATGAACATATCAACCAATGTTACACGGCCATCGGGTACAAATACATGATTGCAATAGCAAGATGCCATTCCACGAATTGCAGCGTTGTGCGCGGGACGTGCTCGGCCAAAGGGGAGAGCAGTTTGCACAGGTGGAATGAATCACCACAGGTGGAGGCCATTCAGCCTGAAAACACATAAATTGCACAGCCAGTCTCCTCCCACAACCACACCGAAATGCTACCGGCAGGACTCGCGATGTTGGCCCTGGGGGACATGATAGCACTGCAAGTACTCCAACTCCAAGAAGAAGACGAACACCAACTACAACCGGCCGCACGGAGGAGACGCAGGAGGAGGAGGAGGCCAAGGCAGGGCCAGCAAGGGCCGCCAGCACAGCCACTACCACCACGCAGGCAGCCCGCAATCCCACGCCTCCGAGCACATCCGTTCAACCTCACTGATGAGCAGATCCACACCCTCTACCGTCTGGACCGGGACACCATAGCCGCCATTGTGGACATGACACAGGCTGACCTTGTCAGCATGATAGATAGCCCAACCGCCATCCCACCCCTACTGAAGGTGGTGTCTGTACTCCACTTCCTGGCCACAGGCACCTACCAGCACACAGTCGGACAGTTGCATGGCATTTCTCAGCCACTGTTCTCACGGACACTATTGCAAGTGCTCGATGCCCTCCTGCAGCACGCAGACGACTACATCTCCCTACCACGCTCGGAGCAGGAAATTACCAACACAAAAGTGGGATTCTATGCACTTGCCGGCATACCGGGTTGCATTGGTGCCATCGACTGCACCCATGTGGAATTGGTCGTCCCACATGCCATGGAGGCCCAGTACCGCAACCGAAAACAATTTCATTCTCTGAATGTACAAATGGTGTGTGACTCCAACAGGATCATTACACATTGTTGTGCCCGATTCCCTGGATCAACCCATGATTCAATGGTCTTGAGGAACTCTACAATACCACGCTACATGGAGCGACACGCAGGGAACAGATCCTGGCTACTCGGTGAGTCTCATTACATGCATGATAATGTGGGGTATGTGATTCGGCAATGACCTGGCAGGAAGGGGGGGGGGTGCGTACGTAGCAATGGCATTCCACATCATACGTTTCTCGTCCACATACAGGTGATGCTGGATATCCACTGAAGAGATGGCTCCTCACACCAGTCCGGAACCCACGGGACCAGCATGAGGAGGACTACAACCATGCCCACTCACGTACCCGTGTAGTCATTGAACAGGCATTCGGCCTACTGAAGGGTCGTTTCCGCTGCCTCAGCAGGTCTGGCGGGGCACTCCTGTACCGCCATGTGAAGGTTGCAAAGATGGTGATGGCATGTGTCATGCTCCACAACATGTGCGTACGTAGAAATGTGCCCATGCCCCCTGACGCAGAACTGGAAGCACCTGATGATGGTCATGATGAGGGTGGGGATGTGGCAGCACCTCAAGGAGTCTGCGAGGCACCGGAGGGCCGTGACATTCGTCAGCATCTCATTGATGTATGCTTCTAGCACTCACGCCTGGTGGCTGATACATGGACACGGGACTCGTGGCACTGTGTGTGTCTGGGACATGCACAATATGGACTGTACGCCTATGATGGCCTAGTACACAAAGATCAATGTCCACACATCTCATTGGTTGATCGTGCACTGTTTATGGCATATGTGATATCATTTTGTACACCCTATCGACCCGCCACCCAAGTGAGCCCAACACACCCCCTCCACCCTCCTACCTCCCCCCCGAACACCAGTGTCCAAAGATGCTCATTGTCAGTGGGCAGTCGCTATTGCAAGCCCCCTCTGCGGGTATCAGGGGCACCCCTGCCTGTGGAGCGCAGGTTCCTCCCAGATCTACGTTGGGGGCTGCCCTGGACGGAACTTGCAACGGATGATGTCTCTGCCTGCTCACGTCCATGCATGTCCCTAAGGGTTTGCGAGAGCTCAGTGAGCACACGGCGCACTGCGGCAAGTTCGGCACATACGTCCTTGGACGTCGCATGCAGTTCCCCCCTCAGGCTCTCGGTGCTTCTCTCCATTTGTGCCCTTAGTGTCTCTGTACCTCTCTCCATTTCTGCCCTAAGTGTCTCAGTTGATGTTTCTATGTCTGCCTTAGTGCCCCCACATTCATCGGCATGGTCCTTGAGGAGCGTGGCCAGTTGCTGCTGTTGCACGATTAACTGGTCGAGGGACTGTTGCCTCTGCTGGGCCATGGCCATTTGCGGGGGTGTCACAGAGGGGCTGTTGTCCTCATGTTGCCTTGCCACAGGGCTTGTGGGGGATGGCCAGTCGTTGTCTTGTGGGTGCCCCTGCGTGGTATCCTCATGTTGTACGGGATGGGACAGACAGGGGGATTGGGACAGGTCATGGATGGATCTGACTTCGACATCCCCGTCTTCTGTGTCGGAGCATGCTGCCATCAATGGGGTGTCACCTATGGTGCTGCTGCTACCAGAGGCAGTGCCTTCTGTGGCATCCGTTGGGGGGACCTGTGGTGGTGGTGTTGTGGGCATGCTGGCTGCTGGGGTGCCTGTTGATGTTCCCTCCTCTGTGCTGCCACCTGATTTGTGCTGCTGCCGTGTCTTGATGCGTGCAGCTGAGGTGGAGGGTCTTTGGCCGTTGGTCTTGGCCCTCTTTGCAGGTGTGCTGGTAGGGGTGTCCTGAAGCTCGTCGTTTGGATCGGACCCTGTTGTGGAGTAAAGGAGGGCGAGGGTTATTGATGGGTCTGTGGGAATTGGAATGGCATTGTATCACATGCATTGGGGTGGTACCTGAGGGTGATTTGGGTCGGGGCCTTGGAGGTGCTTTCATTTGTGTGTGGAGTGAGGGTGCAGTTGTTTGGCAGCCTGCAGTTAGGGTGTGCCTGCTGCACGTGTAGTGCGTGTTTTAGGGGTTTTTAATTATTTATGTATTTATTGTGGGTTTTAACGTGCGCTATCAGGCCGATGTGTGTGGACGTTCTCCTGGACATGTGTTTCTGTTGCACTATGTGGACGCATGGTACTTCACATGGATGGACTTTGTGGATTTGGCATTGTTTCATTTGGCCCACCTACCTGAATCTTCGGATGTCTGCACTCCTTTCTCCATCCCTCCGACTCCCTCTATGCTCTCCATTCCGATGGTGGAGGCACAGATTTCTTCCCAGGGGGTCAACTTGATGGGTGATTCAGGACCTCCCCCGGTGGCTGTGGCGATGTTGCGGTTGGCAGAGAGTATGCTGCGGACGCGTATCCGCAGGTCGTCCCATCGCTTACGGCATTGCTGTGGGGTGCGGGGTGCGGTCCCCACCGCACTTACCCGCTGTGCCACCAGAGCCCATATGGCCTTCTTGTTTGCAAGTGCCGTCCTGGTCATTTGCGTGCAGAAGACGACGGCAGCATTCTCCTGGAGGGTCTCTGTTAGCACGGTGAGTTCCTCACGGGAGAAGTGGACCTGCCGCTTGCGGTCGCACGCTTTCTTCGCTACTTTTCCCATTTTTCTTGGTTTCGCTAGGGTGGATGACGGGTTGGGGTGTGTCTCAGGGTAGTGATTTTAGTGGTTGTGTGGTTTTAGTGGTTTTATAGGTGTACGGCGGGATGTTTCCCGTTCCGGGCCCATGTTTTAACTTCCGTTTCCGTATATTTCCGGTCACCGTACTTTCCGGTAGGAGCACACTGCGGTGTCCGCTGTGATGGGTGGCGGTATTGCACCTAGGGCGCCGTACGGCGGCGGTGTGGGCCGTTTTGGGGTCGTTTCCGCCATCGCGGACTTTGCACTTCCGCCATGCCGTGGTGCTCGTGCCCGATGGGTCGGAATGGGCCGCACTTTGTTCCTTCGTGCAATGGCGGAAACGCTATTTACGCTGTGGCGGTCCGGTCAGTCACTTTCCGCCAGGGTCGTAATGAGGGCCATTGTCATTCCACTTGTACTCATGCTATTTGTTCTACTATGGCTTAGTTTATTTTCTCGGCCAACAGAAAGAACACTGATGAGTACCATATACAGTGTTTCATTGTGCTTTGCTTCTCTGGCTCCTCAGTTTCACTCACCTGCCCAGGGATAACAGCAGCACCGCTATCATCATCATCATCATTACTGGGCTTTTTCAATTATTGCATATTCTTTTTTATCAGGGCATGCAAGGTACCCTAGAGGGTCACTAGCATCATCCTTGAAAAGGAGGTTATGGTTAGGATTGGCTTCACTGGACCATTTCCCCAATTTCACCACCATTCTAACCTTAATCCGAAGAAACTTACTTGTCTGCAACCACAGTGGACTGTCTTAATTTTTTCAAGAGTTTGCTGCTCTCATCTCCTGTAGCTGTTCCTCACTACCAACGATTGTCTCCATCACTTAAGTTCCAATCAGAAGAGGGACTTTATTTCCCCTATTATTCCATGAGGTCCGATATGCCATGACTGCTACAGTGGCTTTCATCTTCTGGGTAATTGTTTTGATCAAAGGCTGAGACACACTGCTGGTTTTCTTGGATGTGAGCTCACTTCATCTTGCTCCATATTTCGGTTTCCCTTTTCAAGAAATGCAGTCTTTTTTGTTCTATATGCCTGCAAAGAAGATAGAAAAATATGATTGTATGCATGATCTATGGAAAATGCATGCGTAGTAGTCAGTCATAGATGTCTAGAGCCTACATGAAGCTCAACCCCTCCAAGAAGGAATTCCTACTGCTGACCAACAACACTGAACACCCTGACATCCAGACCTGGCTCTCTGCTATGCCCAGAGGGCTTCACACTACAGCTGGCCACCTACACCAAGTCACTTGGGTTCGACATCGACAGGCACCTCGCCTTCAATCAGCAGATAACAAGTGAGACACAAACAGCTTGGTACCAACATTCTCTCCTGCAGAAAATCAAGCCCTTCATCCCAGAAAATAACTTCAGATCTGATGTCCAAGCCTTGGTCTTCTCC
Organism: Ambystoma mexicanum; assembly: GCF_040938575.1. Classification (NCBI taxonomy): domain Eukaryota; kingdom Metazoa; phylum Chordata; class Amphibia; order Caudata; family Ambystomatidae; genus Ambystoma; species Ambystoma mexicanum. Next base: position 401,216,871 of record NC_090922.1, read on the forward strand.
CTGGATGGTGCCAAAGCCCTTTTGGTAGGCCTTTATACGACTACCCTTGCATCTGTGAGATGTGTCCTGCATGCAAAGGACGCTACAAATTCGACCACCTCACCCCGACCCGCAAGTGCACTGGCTCCTGCTGCAAGCATCATCTACAATTCTGTCACCCTGAAGTCCCCAAGCTACCTCACTGAGGAATACACCATGCCTACAGTCCACCAGAAATAAGGGCAAGTACACACTTGAACTCCACTGTTGCAGGAAGGAAAGATCCAGAAGACAGGCCATCTCTGCTTGTCCCGCAAGACTTCTACAATTCAGGAAGGAACTAAAGATCCTCCTTTCAAGGAATGGCTCCTCCGTAACACCTAGGCCCACACATCCTACACTCCTCACCCTATCTGAGACTGTGTATCTGCTCTCCACTGTTTCCTACCCTGGTTGCTTCGATATCCCTTACTGATAAATTGCCAACCCTTCCCCTCCCCTATTGTTCGCTCCTCACTCCTTTGTCAACTTATGGATTGTGTCAATTTCAAAGTGTGTATGTGTACTACCTTTAACTTGGCATTGACTTTTGAAATGACCGTCCCTAATCTTTTATCCATTTTTCTCTGCCATCATCCCTTGTATTGGTATTTGTATTTATTTAAAGAAAGGGATGTTAAGTTCAGTCAGAAATTACTAACAATAACACATTTACATGGTGGAAGCATTCCCCCAAAGGATGCCTGTAACAGAATGATGAGAACAAGTAGTGAGCCAGTTTATGAGGATGGAAAAAGAAAATTAGGACACATACCGAGGACAAAACAAATCAAACAGAAACACAATGTATATAAGAATACAGGTTGCTTACAAAGATATCATTAGCCTAAGGCGGCAAGTGCTTCCAACTAAAGAGGCGTACTAATTAAATATACACAATTACATTATTAAGTGTCACTAAAGGCAATGATGGGTTCAGGTATTGAGGTTGGAGGAGAGGGGAGAAGTGATCACTGACATTTAAGATGCAATTAGAAGAGATCCACAGTTAGTTGGATTTGATTGTTATGGGCAGTGGATTCCAGTGGAGAATGATGAGTATGGAGAAAGAGTGGTGGCACAGGGATGTTAGGGGACAGTGTGGTTGAATGTAGAGGCAGATTAAGGGAAAAGGATGGTGAGTTAACTGAGATACAATGAAACAGGTGCCAAGAAGCAAAACATTTGTTAGCTTTGTAAACCAGGAGACAGTACTTGAAAAGAGAATGGTTTTGCATGGAGAGCCAGCCAGCATGTTGTCACAATGTAGAAATGGGGAAGGATCTGGGTAGGTTGAGGAAATTATAGAAATGGATGATGTCTGAAGGGAGGAAGGAGCACGGAGGAAGGCAAGGAGTAGGCTTCAGCGGTAGTCCAGTTTGCTGAGCACAAGAGTGGAGATTAGAGTTTTTGTACAGTGGTTAGTAATAAAAGGGCATATTTTCAGAATGTTGAGAAGTTTAATACAAATATCAGAGGCAGTGGTAGTAATTAATAATTTCTGTCAATAATTTCTGTCGTCTGTCACTATCAAGAGGACTCCAATATTTGCAAGCCTGTGTGAGGGACACAGGTCAGGTGGGAAGGAGATACGAGAGGGGAGGGTAGGGATGGCATTGGAAGTTTGGAGAAAGATGACTTATGTTTTTGAAGAGTTAAGCTTGATGCAGCAGAGAGCCATCCAGTGACGAATTGCTGTGAGACAGTTTATAATATGCTCTGAGATGAGTGGGGTGAAGTAGGGAAAGGACAAACATATTTGAGTGCCATCAGCAAAAAGGTGATGGTGAAAGCCAAAGGATGAGATACGACTTCCCATGGAAGAGGTATAGAGGGTGAGCAGCAGAGGTCCAAGGACTGATCCTCGGTGGACGACGAAGGGGCGAGGGGTCTGGACAGAGGCTCTTCATTTCCCAGAGATTTTAAAAGATCAGACTTTCAGGTAGAAGGTGAGACAGCCAAGTGCAGATTTGCAAAACCCAAGGTCCTGGAGATTTAGGTGTAGCGAGAAGTGGTTGACAGTGTAGAAAGCTGCAGAAAGGTCCTAAAAGGGTGAGTATAGAAGAGGGTTTAGAGTGGTGAGCATTAGTAATATGCAATACTAAGTATAAAGAAAACATGTTCTATGTACTTCTTGGTAAAGAAATGGTTTTGAGATTTCTCATGGATACCTGAAGAATGACTAACATTTGATTGTTAATAGTAAGGTATGATCACAGGACATATGTAGCATACATGTTATCATAGTTCGGATATACTAAATATTGGTAAATAACTTGATCCCATGACGAAAAGTTTAATGCAATACATTGTTATTCTGAGATTGGGTATAACAATTACTGTATATTTTTGTTTGGGGATAACAGAATCCATTTTGAAGTAATTCACACTCAAAAGTTGCTAATCTATGTATCAGTGAATATTAATGAGTATCGCATTTGGCTAAGTCTAACTGATTATCATTACTATGAGATAAAAATACCCATGAGATGTCGCTACCACTATTACAACTTACAGATCAAACGTGTGGCTCAAATGAGGGAATACCCACCCTTTTTTTGAATGATTATCGGTTCACTTATGGGCTCTTAAAAGTCTAATCTATGGAAGTGCAGCACAATAGTGTGCGAGTAAATGGTGATTTGACATCAGTTTAACCTTTCTTTTTTGTATAAATACTACTCGGAGTACAATATAAGTTTATCTAAAAGTCACCTGATGTTAGCTTTGTGAATTGGGCAAACTGTTGCCTTAGTGAGTAGGTGTGGGTCTGTTACAACAAGTTGGTTAGGTTTGGAATATATATGAAGTTATGTTTAGAGGTGGACAGTATTGGCTGTTGTTAATATTGGCCAAATACTGGATATGAAAAAACATGGACTCAGGCTACCCCACCTGTCTAACACTGGCTGGATATGGATCGAGCACACTTTTTTAACAGAGCCCTGCAAGTGGTCTGTACATCAGGTACACACAGGTAAGCGCCAGATCCCCTTGCACAGCGGCCACCCGCCCACACGGCATCTCCAATGCCTCGCATGGAAGGGACCACTTTCTACCATAACAAAGAGGCCCCGCACGGTGCTGATAGTCACACGCCAAGGGTGCCACGTAGATCACAGCTAGACACCATTTTGTCAAGCTAACACAAACCAGCATGAATATATGGGACAGATACAGTTTGGGCTCATCGCAGACCACCTCGGCCAAATAGTGAGCACTGTTAGTCGGCCAATATCACAGCCAGCACAGGTGCAATAAACACGTATGCAAGTGTAGACACCACTTGTCAAAGCTATGTCTCACCAGATATTTACTATCTTTTTGTTAAACAGCCTTTTGAGCTGCAGACCAGATCCTAGATATACAGGATCAAATGATACACAGTGCACAGAAGGCACTTGGAGTGAAGTATCCGAGCAAGATTCTTCACCAACCTGTGACACTGAAAAGAAAAGGCTCAGGTAGGATACTATCCAGCACATTCTCCATGCACCCAAGTCTCTGCAGAGACACACCCATGTTCTAATTTGTACCTCCTTACCTTTAGATGTCCTAACTCTGTGATACATCGGTGACACCACCAAGTCCACTACATTCGTCCTGAAGACGGCACCAGAACTCAAGCCACCTACTCTGTGCCAGAAACACCATTTAGTGTCGACTAGACAGAAGTGTAGTCAACCTGACCACATTCTAAAGTCACCCAATGTACTAACCCACACTGCGAAGGATTGTATGCAAAGAATCAATGCATGAGATTGTTTTTTGAGATGTCCTAGACAATGCATAACCCGTCTTTTATGGGCAATGAAAAGGTTTCGTAAGATAGCTTTGTTATGTTATTTTTAAACTCACATGAATAAAATATATTGTGTTAGATGTATCCTGGGTGTTCTCTGATGTACAGACCACTTGCAGGGCTCTGTTAAAAAAGTGTGCTGGATCCATATCCGGCCAGTGTTAGACAGGTGGGGTAGCCTGAGTCCCTGTTTTTTCATACCTCTGAACCCCCTCATGAATTAGGCCCCCCTAACAGAAAAGAGGGCTACATACCCCCCTATAATACGAACAAATACTGGATTTGACATGAGCCCAATACTGATTGGCATTATGCAGCCGTATTGGTACGCTAATGCGAGTATTTTGTTTCATTATTTTTACATGATATTTCACTCATTACAATGGTTGATGTGAGTCGGTGTATTTACTTTAAACAGGTCGTTTTTGAAATACAAAAGAAGTTGTATCGGGATGTTGGCAGATTTATACACTTTAACATTTTGGCCGTTAGTGAATTAAATATGAGCTCAATGCCTTTTGTTGTAATGAAGCGGAACTAGTGCACGAACATACACTTATCTGATTGTTGCTTTACGGAAATGTGGTGTGAAGTTGGACGCTGTGAGATCACTGATACTATAAAAATAGAGCTTAAACAAAATGGCGCATTGCTGAAATACAGACAGCCGCGTGGCCCGTAATTACTGGAGTGGAATTGTGTTGGCTCGACATTAATAGTATTAATAGTAAGTAGATTGTAGGCCCGTGTGGCTAATGTTTAAGAATGATAACATGTGAGCATATAGGAATGTATAAGAATGGGGATGTGAGCATTTCGGAAACTCGACTTATTAGCACAGATGTCATTTAGGGGTCGCGACCCCTGAGGTCTGCCTTGCTACCCCTGTGGTGTCCCTTGCTACCCCTAAAAAACAATTTAAAATATTTTTTTTTTCAAATGCAAGCTCCTGGGCTGGGGCCCGCACCATGCAGCTCTTTCTTTCTAGAGTGGCTGGCTTTCTTGTTCAGGCCTCTTAAAAAAACAGGGTGTTCCACAAGTGTACCACTTTGAGCCGTGACCCTAAATAAGGACTAGGAATAACAAATAAATTGTCTCTCTGGAATTCTATAAAATAATTGCTAGACTCATTAAAGGTTTATTTCATGCAAACTTCAGGGGGTGAGTCACTGATTTAGTCTGTGTTCTTAAACACCTCAAATTCAAAATGCAGACAAAAACCTCCAAAAAGCATTTAGAGTAGAATAAGCATCCATTCCGTGCTATGTATTTTGCTTTTGGCAAGTTGCAGTTATAGCATGTTTTCTTTCTGCCATTGTCTCTGTTACAATCATCACAAGGCAGTCCATCCCGGTGTCCTCAGTCACTTGATAAAATCCTTGTGCCTAAATTCTTGTGTACAGTGTAGAAATGTTTGTTGGATTGTGTCTATCTTTACTATCTGCTTGGCATGCTGTTCAGGATGTTTGTTTGCATGTATGAGGTAATGAGTGCCCAGAGTACGGGATGCCATGTGAGGCCAACCTCTGAAGCCTGAAAAGTAGATCCACGCAGGCTTGACATGTGGCAACTTTGCACCAGAGCTGCACATGAACTGGCCTGCTGTTAAATATGTTACCAGTCTAATAGTATCTACTACAGTGTGTAATTTGCTTTCTGACTTTGAGAACATTCCGACATGTAATTTGTCATTTTACTATAGCCAGTAAGATCACTATAGCCGGTAAGATAGGTCAGTGGGTTGAGCGCTTGCTGCAGTGATATGTGTGTGATTGGCAGGTTGTAGGTTCGAATCCTGGCAACGCCAACTCAGCCTTTCATCCTTATGAGGTTGATAAATGAATATCAACACAGGTTGGGGGATATTGCATGTATATTTGTTCTATATAAAGTGCATAGGTGCTATATAATAACACATCATTATCATTTGGCCTTGGAGGTCTGCTTGCATTCACAGTAATTTGGTAATATCGGCCTATACACACTGATATTAACTAAGCATATGGTGATCCATTCTAGTATGAAATGTATATCACATTACAGTGATATTGTAACCATATTTTCCGTAGTGTACTTAGGTACAATGCTATGTGAAGCCACTTCCTGTTTTCTCAAGGGGTGAAAGGTTGTGTTCCATCGCTTCCTGTGATGTCGCTTCGGGGTGGGGTCAAATGGCATCACTTCCTGTGATTACAAGAATTGAAGAATGGGAGAGGGTGCACAGCTTGTTTCTTTTGGTTTTGAATAGATTAGTATCTGTTGAGTATGCTTTTAGATTTTACTTCACACTTGTGCAGGACAAGAGAGAAGGAACCCATGAAAGATTTTTTTGTATGCTCGTGCACATTTAACCTGGCTCTGAGGAAGGAATGTTACCATTCCGAAATGCATTAGCCCTAGGTTATTTTTCCTTGCCATTGTATCAGCACAAAACGAATTGGTGAAGTTTAACCATTTGTTAACTAAATGAGAAATCGAATTGAATTGCAATTTGCAGAATAAAAGCACTTTGAAGCAACTTTATCAAAGATGGCTTTACTGTCATTTATATTCTAAAAACAAATGTTCTAACCCTATTGGGGGAATTTAGGTGTGCAGCCCACACCGAAGGCTAATAAGCCTAGGTCCTTTCTCTTTCATCACTTCCTGTGATGTCATCAGAGGTCAAGGGACATGTGACATCACTTCCACTACCCCTGGCATTTCGGAGAATGACGTCCCTGCTTATTAGGAGTGTGTTTGTGGAGTAACTTTGAAAGTCTTGGATAGGTAGATACATTTGTGAACCTGGGAACCCCTTTAATGTTTATAAGTGACAAAAGAGTTTTTGCTTAAGTGTATCGTAACACATTATGGCAAGGTTTGTTATTTTTATTTTGTTGCACTATCAAAGAACTCTGACACATAATTATATAACATTAGATCACTTCTGCGTTTATATTGTGAACTTACCTTGAAAATATAAGGTAAGGCATACCCGGCTGGGTGAAATAGGTGATGGTTAATAACTTAGTGGCTCTTTACCTTTCTCATTAAGCGTCGTTGGGTTTATTTTGGTCTATTTATAGGCTTTTTGCTGTGTTGTTTAAGCGTGAACACTGGGAACCAGTTGGCACTGTGCACAATGGTCGTTTGAGCAGCTAGACTCGTTAGTACAAGTACTGTGAATGGAGTGACAGTTTTATTAGCCCGTTAAGGGTTGGAATATACTTTTAAATATGTATGGAGTTTTACAGTGTTCGAAATACTTTGTGTTATATGATTACAGGTTACATTGTGAAGACGTATCTGCCTCATTGATTATTTGGTTTTGAAGGAGTCATTGCATTTGGCAGAAGAGGATTTGAGTCTTTGCTCTTCTTTAATATTTCAGACTATTTTAATTTTGAATTTCGAACACACACCTTGGGTTGAGACGGTTGAAATAAGAAGGGGGCATTGAGAGAATAAAAGTGGGTTTTGCATCTGTTGAGCAACAGAATTTAAGACATGCCCCACATGGCGAACAAGTGGGCTGTCCCTAAACTGTAGGACACTCACCAATAGCTTCCTTGTTGGATGTAGTGGTGCTGGCCACATTCACATTTGTACACTTGGCACAATTATCAGATTCGTGGATCAGTAGTGGATCAGTAGACACGTGAATGAGAGCCATTTTGTGGTGATGCGATTTGGTGTCCATTCAGGTCTTGGTATTGAATCACTTAATGTTAGCCTTTTATATATATGTTTTGTCTACTTCTACAACTTCCTGATTCAGCACTGGTCCCTTGATCTGCTGACTAATGAATCCACCCATGAATGCAACATTCATTGTGAAATGTGACCAAACTAATTTTGGGTGTTGTATTTATTACTATCACTCTAACATGGCCACTTTGTATTAGTACTATTACTTGGTTGGATTTTGATTAGGTACTTCTAGCCCTGAAGAAGACCTGTGGTGTCAGGTCAAAACAAGCGTTGGCTATACGGCTATTCATAAAAAGAATTTGCACCATACATGCATCAAGTCTACATTGATTTATTCGGATTATTCTTAAATATGAAAGACTTTGTAAATTGAATGAGCATAATTGTCATTGACAGCAGATTATGTAATAAGGGGGTAGCGCTTTGGTAACACTACGTAGTAAACACTACGTAGTAGTTTTAGCATTATAGAGAATGTTGGAGACTTGCATGAATGCAGTTTATGGGGAGTGTTTGCTATGGAAGCCATATTGTAGTGGATTTGCAAGGCCATTATCTTCAAGGTGCTTAGTGATTTGGTTGATGACTACCAACCCATTGAATGATGGGAAAGGAGAGAAACCCGGGAGATAGTTTGCTAGGATATTTGGGTCATCAGCAGTGGCGGCTGGTGAGTTTGGGCGTAAATGTCCTCGGGGCAATTTTGGAGCGAGCGTGACCAGCGCACAAGCCTACACCACCCAAGGGAGGTGAGGAGGGTTCTCCCCCTGCACATTTCTTTGAAAAATGCCCTGGAAAATGTGCAATTTACTGTCCAAAAAACCCACCGAAATAGGACAAAAAGCATTAGGTTTTACATACTAACGGTGGTACATTATTCTTATGTGTGCAAGTGTGATGGCTTAAATTACTCCCATGCATTCAAGGTGTTCAGACACTGAAATTCTCTTATCCCTGATACTAAAATGGTGCCACACAGCCAATGAATATATTCACCTTCCAGAACCAACAATTATGACACATTTTCTTTGCAACTCATATTCTCTCTGGCACCAAAAAGACATGCACTCGTGCCTTAAAGAAGTATAAGGTTTGCATCTTTCGCATCTATTTGCATCTTTGCAAGCAACAAGAGCTTGGTCTGGCCACTGAAAGTAATCAACGTCTGCCGACCAAGAATTTAGTGACTTTTCCTGTACAATCAACAAGTATTTTCTTAGGCATAAAATGTTGGCTCACTACCTTGCATCCACTATCTAGGACTATCTCTTCCTGCCTACTGAAAATTATGAGACTCATTTGCTGCAAATATTATTTTATGAGGCCACAAAAAGATATTGCACTCGGTTATAGCCACTGAAGGCACTTGTCCACCCCCCAAAGTATTTTACAACCTATTCTATACAAGCAGCACACATGTTCTAAAGCCGCTAAAAGAAAGTACACTGATTTACAACAACTGATGTAATTTCGTGCCTACCTCAAACGAAATGTGATGTTCTTTTGATCAATCTAAAAAATAAAAATGTCACTGTCTTGAATTTACAATTATTAGTGGAATATACCATGCCTTCAATTGAACACGGTCCAAACTTCTTTCCTGGCAAGGGCTTCAACAAGATTCCAAAGGTGGAGCACCAGAAAGACCCCCCCCAAGACCAAGTGGGAGCCAACCCGTGTTAGTGGGCTCACATCAGAGGTCACTTGCCACTGCATGTAGGGGAGGGAGGGGGTCACGGAGGAGAACTGGAAGGGAGAGGTACATGATGACAGTTTAAAGGCGATGGACACATCAGGTCACCTGAGGCTGGCCCCAATGAGCAATGGAGGCCGAGAGGTGTTTTGAAACATGCTGATAATAATGCAACGTGCTAGACAAGCAACCAACACAACACGTCTATAGAGTAAGTGCCGAATCCTAACCCAATGTTTAATATAAGCATGGGTCCTTGCGAGGGGTGCACCTGAAGCCTAACCTCAGGCCACTCACTGAACATTGCCTTCCCCCGAGCAGATGCATAGGCCAGCAGTGAGCCATATCCCTGTTATGAGAGCTCCAGATAAACAGTACTTTTGTCACATTCTTGGATCTTCCCGTTTCTTGGCTGTGGGGAACTCCCATGAGCCAGACCTCTTGCTTAATGAGGGGGACATTCCCACCCCTTCACTTCTGCTGCGGCCTGCCCATTATGCTGCAAATTATGCACCTGTCCACCCTACCCCTCCCCCCGCATCCCCCGCAAAGTGTCCAGTTCTACATGTCTGCCAGGATGGCCCTTTACCGCTTTTATAATGTGGATTCTTGTATGCCACAGGATAATGCCAGGCACGATACAAGAAGTCTGTACTTCCACATGCAGGTCGAAGCTGGGACACTGCTCCCTTTACAAAGCCCCCTTCTTCCACAACCCTTCCCTCTTCACAGACACTGACACCCACTGAGAGACAGGTGGGGCCCAGTCCGTAGATTGCACCTACTTGCTTTGCAGACAAACAGATCAGGAGGGCAGCACACACAATACATCGCGTCCTCAAACTCACAAAGGTGTAGACCTGAGAGCAGCCCCAGCAACATACAGCAAACACGGATGGGTGGATATGCAAATACATGTGCATGTCTTTACGGATTCCTTTCCGGTCATACTTCAGAAACAGCTTTGGAAAATGCCCCACAACAAAGCCCTAAGACTGTGGCTAGCTGCCTAATGTTAAGACATTATTAGTGCCCAGCACGGGTTTGCCTGTCCTTCGTCATCGGGGCCCCCATGTGAGGAGAAAGCAGGGGCTGTAAAGTGTGAACTACTGACAATTGTCGTGGCTACACTGGGAGGGAAACGCTGCACAAGTTGATGTACAAATAAGAGACTGTGCCACACAAGACATAATGATACGTGAATGGCACACCCACTGTGGTCTTGACTGTCACGTACAGCACCTGCTTTCCACCGTCCGGAGCCACCCGGCGCCCTGGCAGCTGGAAACCATTGGATTTCACCCAGAACCTGAACTTGAAGTTGTCCACGGATCCAGTGTCAATGCCAAGCAGCAGCTGCGCAATGTGCTCGCATCGGGTCACGGTCTTCGTCTTGCCCGAGTCGCCGTGAGTGTGCATGCACCAGTCCTGGAAGTGGCGCTGCCGCTGCATATCCCACTCCGGGCCCTCCATGGGGCGGGCTGCGCTGGAAGTGGCGCTGCATATCCCACTCCGGGCCCACCATGGGGCGGGCTGCGCGGCCCGGGGTAGCGCTCCGAGCATGCAGCCCAACAGGCCAATTAACATGCTGGAGTCTGGACTCCGTCGGCGTAGGGCAGCCAGAAGCCACAGCACACATGGATGGGCTTACTCGGGGCAGCTGGGCCTGGCACCCGCACGACCTCCACACCAACAAGGCCCGGTTTACGATTATAAAGAACGAGAAACAAGAAAGAGAAGCTGAGGCACCATGTGCCCATGACCCGACTCCACCCACCACACCAGTGCCACACACGGATTGTCATTGGCTGGCAAACAGCCAATGACAATCCACAACCTACCTGTTGCTATGGTGCATGGCCTAGGTAGGGAGGAGTTTACAGGGCTCACTCTGGTGGTGTCCTGTATGCACACAATACCAAGAGTGCGGGGCCACCCCTCCAGCGCCCTGCCAGCCTCCTGGATGGGAGAATAGTTACGTAGAGTGCGTGGAGCTAGGAGCTCCACGCACTCTACATTACAGAAATTTTACTAAATCGGGACGCGCCCCGCCCAGTCTCTGCAGCAGCAGGCCAGGCCCAGCCCAGCATTGCAGAGCAGTAGATTAATAATTTATGTAGTAATCTGCCGCTCTGCACAAATTTAATTTGCATTTAGTCTCGAGGGAAGAGAGAGACTGCTCTCTTCTCTTCTTCTCTCTCTGGGGTGGAGGCACCCCCCCACCCAGTGTAAGCAGCCGCCACTGGTCATCAGAGGGTTTATTCAAAAGGGGTAAGACAGTTTATAGATATGAAGGAGGCAGGGAAGAGTCCAGTGGGGAAAGTGAGAGAGAGAAAGAAAGAGAGAGAGAGAGAAAGGGCTAGAAAGAAAGAGAGAGACAGAGAGAGAGAGAGAGAGAGAGAGAGAGAGAGAGAGAGAGAGAGAGAGAGAGAGAGAGAGAGAGAGAGAGAGGAAAGGTTAAAGAGCTCAGAGCGACATGGATAAGTGCTTGTGCCTAAATCTTTGAGCATTTGCGGATCAAATAGGTAAATAGGAGAACAAGATTGGTTGGCACTGCGAAGGATGAGTGCTAATTCAATCAGAGATGTAGGGGAGAACTAGTTGAGTGTAGAAGAGGTAGGAGGAGAGGTGGTGGCTGGAAGGATGGTTGTGAAGGGAGAGAGAGGAGGTATGTGAGAATGACACACATTTTAGAACTTTAAAGTCTAGCAGCAAGGGAGGAGGCAATGGGTATTGGCTTGCGAGGTGTGTGCAAAGATTGGAGGGTAGATGAAGGTTTGAGGAAGTGATTATGAAGGAAGGAGATTAGGTTTGTGAAGAAGGAGGATTTGGCAGGGTCCAGTGCACAGGTTATGTCAGTGATGGAATATTTGTAGGATCAGAGTAGAGAAGGTGTCCATAATTTGCACCAGCATTGTGGATCACAACGCATGCATGTTTTGAGGGTCAGAACTTATGGGCGACACAAGGCTAAGGACAGGGATGGGAACGTGTGAATGTGCAAGTCGATTACTGTTGTTCAAATAGAGTCATAAGGGTATAGTGAAAGTCATCACATCATCAAGGTAAGCGGCAAGAAAGTCCTCCCTGAATGGGAGATGAGACATAGAAGGTGGAGGGACTGAGATGTTAAAGTGAACAATGGAGTCATTACAGGGAGAGGGACTCAATGGAGAGGTCAGAGAAAGACATGGTCAAGGGAGTTCCCACCAGAGTGGTTAGGCTGGTCATGGAGGGAGTAGAGGGAGTGGTCAGATAGGAGGGATTTAAGTTCAAGGCAAGTGGCAACAGATCATCTGGAAAGGTTTAAGTCCTGCAGCATGGCAACTGGGGTGTCATTAAGAAGAGATTAAAGAGGAAGGGCCAGATGAGGGGAGAAGGAGTTGAGAGGACCTGGGGGTAATAAAGAGCCAGCACAGTGAAAATTGTCGGGAGGAGTTGAAGAGTGCCATAGTGAAAATAGGAAGAGTGATGTCAGAGATGTGTGGATGGGCAGCACTGAGGGCCTTATTGATAAAGAACCCCACACGGTTGCCCTTCACAACATGGTCTGGCAGAGTGAGATAAGGTAGCAAAGTCATTGTGGGGAGCTGCTAGTGTAGTAGAGTCATAAGGGGGATCTGGGTTTCTCTGATGGCAATAAAGTTGAGGGTTATAAAAGTCAGATAAGTGCTCAGTGATGAAGTAAGACTTGTTGCAGAGAGATTGTGTATTCCAGAGGCCAAGTGAAAGAGTGATAGGGTGTGGGGTAGAGGAGCAGGTGTTGTGTGGTAGACGAGGGGGATAGATGAAGTTGTAGATTCTGGGAGCATCTTGTTTAAGGGGTGCAGGTGCATGGGGGAAGGTGGAAGATGGGGAGGACAGAAACTGTTGCAGATGTAACACCAAGTTGAGGATGAAGGCTATGAGTTTAGGGAAGGAGAAGAATGAGTAGAAAGGGGAATGGAATGAAATCAAGATCCATTATGGAGAGTAGAAGAAATAGCCAAATGAAGAAATGAGCCAGCCAAGGAAAGATGGAGGGTAAGTGGGTGAGCAGAAAGGGAAGGGGTGGATGTTTGGCTGAGAAGAAGCAGGTGGAAGTCATGAGTTGGGTTTTAATAGGGGTATAGGTAACCAAATGACATCTGCTGTGAAAGGATAGTCAACTGGTGGAAGGATCCCTATTCATGGAAGCAGAAGTCAGGTAAAGGGTGACCTTAGGGAATTCCTGGCTTGAGAAGATGTTCTGGCTTTAGGGCCTGTCCAGCCCCAACAGACCCAAACAGAGAGAGGCCTTTTGCTTCTTTTGGTCCATGGCTACAGGCACTCAGGCTGGATGCCCAGGGGAGGCTGTATAAGGAAATCAGTGTGTCATGTGTGCCGCTGGGGACCAGTCACGGTGTTCCAGATTGCTTCCTCACTTGCAGGCAGAGTCCTCAGTGTTGTAGGCCCAAGAAGCTTCACTTTCTAGACAGGACCCCTCAGATGGTGCACAAGGTGTTTGGCAAAGCAGGATATGGCCAAGGAAAAAATAAAAACTTTATTGGGAACTTAACCTCCAGTCACATGTCCCTCTGGAAACCTGTCACAGTGTTCCAGATGGCTTACACACTTTAAGGCATAGTGCTGTGTATTGAAGGCCCACTCCTGTCCACAATATCTAACCCTTATTTAAATTAAAATATTGATACAAACTTCAATCATGTTGTCCAGAAATAATATCCAAGATTAGTTTTAAAAAGTAGCAATAATTGGTGACAAATATGAATACCTAAAACAATCAATATTGATAAGAAGTAATAATAAAGATGATACAAATTACAATAATTTATAGTAGTGAAAATAACATTACTGGTGTTTAGAAATAAGCAAAGCGATTTCATATGTCGATAATTCATGAAAAACACAGTAGAAAGAAAAACTAGTATTAATAATATTTGTAAGCAATTATATATACGTTTAATGACCAAAATGTAGCAATTCATGAAAAATGCAATTGTAATACAATAAAATAAATACTGATCAGGAACTGAAAGTGAAGAATAAATAACTGAAAACAAAGAGCCGGGCAAAAACAGTAGCATTGCAACAATGACCAGCACTTTACTGAAACAAACGGATTCTTTTAAAACAGGCTAACAATCACTGACCTCAGATGTTGCTTGGTAGCACCTGCCAGCCACAATTAGGAGTTATTTATCCTCCACAAAACATTGTTCTGCTAGCGTGGAGATGAGGCAGTGGCAAGGAATTCTGGAGAGCATCATTTTTTTTTTCAATAAAGGAATACTGGCTTCCAAAAACCTGGAATGTGTCTGCAAGGTAAGTGAAATAAAACGTAAGGGTTTAGAGCTCCCAAATTTACAAAAATACTGTTGGAAGTAGGTGCAGGAGGAAATCCCAATATGGCAAATACCCCAAATCAGGCTAAGCAAGTGGTGAGAACAAGAGCGAATGGAGTGAATTGTGACATAGTGAAGTGGTAAATATTTCATATAGAATCTTAATACTTTATTTGAGTCGTGTCAGAAGCATCTCATGGTCAACAACTTGCTCTCCATGCTCGGTATTACACTACAAAAGGACAACTGGAATTAACATTCCTTCAAAATTCATACTCGAGGTGTACAACGATTTGGTTAATAATCATACAACGCCTTTACAGATATAAGCAGTGGTTTTCCTTGTCTGTTTTCTTTCTTCTGAAATATCTAACATGGTGGTCTCAAATGCCACCATTAGGCTTGCTTTTAGGTTTATCTACATGTCAGTGGTATTAATGTATGCTTGGACAATATAAACCTGTCAATTAAAAATTCAAAGATGTATGGATAAAACATAATATCATTGACATACAAAGGGATCATGAAGGGGCATCCGGAATGTGCAGCTTTTTATGGGTTAGGCAGTAATGATAAAAGCTGGCAGTATTTTCAATAGCACCTGTTTTACAGAAACACAGATTTCCATAAGCATTTCGAAAAATGTTCATGCAGTGTTTCAATGACATTGCACCAAAAAATACCTCAAGTTGATTTTTTATGTAAATCAACAGGTAGCAATTTCTGCTAAATTATGAGTTGGAAAGAAACAAGAAAACCACTTAAAAACCCAAACAAATGTTACTCCAGCCAACGGGTAGTGGTGATGGCTACCTGGTGAGGTAAATTGTACAAAGACCAACAAAACTGAAGCACCCATCAATACAAGACCTATTACAGTCGACAGTCAGGCATTGGATCACTGAAAATACATCATTGCATACAATTGGTTAAGTCAGGTAGAAAAGCAGTAAATGACAACTAAAGCCAATGTTTGATAGGTGAGACCAAGCAAGGCCCCAGTACATGCAATCACACGAACAAATATGATGAAAAGCCAACAGACAGCCTATGGATAAACATGTATGGGGTTGGCTTCATCAATAGGTATATGCAGTAGTTTGTAATTATGTTTGAGGGAGATATAACAGACACGGGGGAAAATGAGAGGAGTCGGTATCTCAGCAGAAAAGAAGAGGCGGGAGGGCCACTTTCCCAAAGGCATTCTTCCTCGTAGCTTCTAATGAACAAATACTGACTGGACAGGGAGACCATGAGCTTCATCCTCTGGCTCACTCACGACAGTATGAAAAGCAGCAACCACATATGAACTTCAATTTACCTTTTTCAGATGACGCAGACAAACCTGCACTTCTGTACAATGGGGCATTCCAACAGACCATGTGACTGATCCATTGAAGGTCCAAGACAACACTATCTGTGGTGCTAATTCCGGTGTTGAATGCCTTTCTGTCTCGCACACATTGCCACATTTCCCTCTCAACATTACAACACAACATCAATCAGACTACATCTAGTTCCTTTACTGTTGCTAGCACCCATTTTGCTGGGGGCATCAGACTGCTCATGCAAACACTTACCATAACTCCGTCACAAGTGATAATCTCTCCTGGGCAAGAAGCAACAAAACAGCAAGGCGCCATCAATGTGAAAATGACCTGCATTCCGCACTCTACATTATGACCTGCTGTGCCGGCTTCCACAGATGGCCAGATGATTCCATGATACTGCTGAACTCTCTAGTTCACTCTGCCCCCTACTCTCTAGTACCTACCACTCCCACTACTCTCCACCTCCACCACTATCTACTACTCTCCACTCCCACCACTCTTAAATACTCTCAACCCCTATACACTCTATATGCTACACTGCCACTACTCTCTATGACTCTCCACTCCCACCACTCCCTACTGTAAATTCCACTAAGCCCATATTTTCTTCTCCCTCACACTCCTTTCACTCTCCAAATCACTTGCTCGCTCAGTCTCACTCACTCACGCTCCTACTCTCTCACTACGTCTCACTCACTCTCCTTATTCATCACATATGCACTCTTACACCAAGTATCATTTTCTCATACCAACCAATTCTTGACCTTCAACACTCTCTCCTCATGTTGCCTCAATGCTCTGCTTCACTATCCTTCCACCACCTGGTCTCTTGGTTTGTCTTCTCATCCCTTGACTTAAAGCATCATCTAAGCTTGGCCCCTTTTGCATATGCAGGTCCACCAGTGTTTGGAAATGGTGGCACGGGAGAGCACATATCAATTTCAAAGTTCATGGTTTGTTGTGAACGAGTGTCTTGATTGCCAGGCCTCAGCAATCAACATTCTGCTGGTTTAGCGTTTGCTGCCAAATCTCACACTGGTGGCTTGCATGTTCCATCCTCCACTGCAAGGATTCATTAGCTTGGTTTTGTCTGAAATGGAAGAGAGAAAGCACTGATCAGCATGTTGCTTTTATCAGGTATGGGATGATCAAAGTCGTACCTCTCAGTTGTAGCCAGCACATTAGGGAAGGACAGGTTAATAATGTATTTGAATCAGTGGCTGGCATGTAGTAACATACGCTATGCGTTACAGAGGTTATGGGCAGACACTCAAATTCTACCACCTGAACATTCTTCTTCCTAGGGACGAGCTTAGGGACGAGTTTACAGCTGATGTATCATATAGGTTTCTCTTCCCCATCTTGATTCTGAGATAGGCATACTGAGGAGTCATCATTTTGCAGGAGGAACTCTTGTGAAATATAAGGCATGGCCAATACCAGGCTTTGATACCGTGGAGTCTTTAGGTTTTCTGAGGATGTTAATGCCTCTTGGTCCCTCTGTACAGGATTGGTCTTTGTGAGCTTGTCAGTCAGCATGCTGCTAGGTCTGAGAAATTGGGGAAGAACCATCTATAGTATCCCACTAGGTACAGAAACGCCCAGATGTCCTTTTTGATTTGGGGCAATGGGACACTGTTAATGGCCTCCACCTTACCATCATGAGACAGCACTGGTCCATTCCCAACCTCTATCCAGAGATATTTCATGGACAACTAGGTCAGGTGGTATTTTGCATGGTTGGCCATGAGGTAAGCCGTTCTCAATTAATCATTGAGGGAAGCCAAGTTCCAAATAATGGGTCCAATGAGCAACTCTTTTTAAGAGTGCAGATACATACACAGTAACAGATAAACAACCATCCAATTGACACAGTGAATCCTCTTGCAGCAAGTCCCAGATTGCATGCACATCAATTATACCATGCATGTGCAATCTGCACACAGTCAGAACTGTGACTGAATGGACAGGAACAGGGTGTACATCCAGTTACACCTAATGTTCATGTGATCAATGGATGTGGATGTAGCAGTGGCAATTCCGGTAGTGTGATTGTTGCAAGAGGTCATAGGTGCTTGACCTCAAGATATTTCTTGCCCTATCTTCTCCCTCCCCCTCCCCTTTTCCATGACAGCACAATGTTTGCTTTAACCTGTAACTCAACAAATGGTGTTTACAATGATATTCCTTCTCACAATGCTGGTATACCAGCATTATTATGAGTTCCAATGGCTACTCGCATGCAGTTATTTTGCCTCTCTCAAGATATGAGCTCACAACCTTTACCTGGGTGATCCCCTGAAATGTTAGTTGTTTGGATCACTGCATCAAGAAGCAGAGATTCCTCTGTGACTTTCAGAAACTGAGAGATGAGATTCCTATTATCCAGGAGATGCACCACTCCAGCGGGGAATCAGCCAAAAATAGGAAGAAGCAGGCAGGGCAGGTCATACGATCCTAAGCGAATGGCACAAAAGGTTGTTTAGCTATCCTTTGACACACAAAGCTTATTATCAAAGCATTCACATTATGATGGCCTCCCAGTGATGACTGTGATAACAATGGACAACCAGCCTATGCCACTACTAAATCTCTAAAGTTCAACTCAGGATGACCACAGATTCTGCATTACCATTTCGCCAATTCCCCTAGCACATATTGCATCACACATGATTATTGGTGGGGCTTACACAAGACGGGTAATTTATTACTCTTCTTCAGCCCACTAGGTGCCACAAGGCCTATAAAATATGCATTGCAGTGACAGGCCAACAAGAAGAGTGGTGGCTGTTTCACTCATCAGATAAAGATGTATCATTCACTTCTGAAATACACAACTCATTTACTTACATAGACTGCATTTTAACCACTATGTGCTCCAGGTTGGAGCAGGGGCAAATTGAGAAAAGAGGGGAAAAGCAGAAAGTAGGTTGCTCCTATTTTGATAAGTACCATTCTCCAATAGCATTTGGAAGTGTGTCCTTCATTTACATTTAATGACCAGATTTTGAAGGCTAGATGAACCCATGTCACAAAGGCTAGTCCTTGTCACAGTGCCAATACACTGAAATGGGAGGAGATATGAGAATGCGTGAGCAATCAAATGAAAATCAACCAAACTTTATTGAGTTTAGGAGCCTGCGATTCTGTTCAGGCCATACATGAGTAGGACAAATGCATGAACAGAACTGTCTGCAACTTCATGATCATTTCAACAGAAGCCAAACCGATAAAGAACATGACCAACATGATCATGAGCCCAGACAGTGGCATCAGCAGCGGCTCTTGATGCATTCCTAGAGATCATGGGGTCATTTGCTGTCAATGGTAATCTTGAAGTGACATGTATGGATTAGGCACACAGCACTGACCTTAGTCATCCCACATGCACTCCCATCCCATTGTTGCCAAAACAAATTCCCTAGATTCCTGGATGCAGTGGGCTGGGGATGAGCTTTATTGGGAGCATCACGAGTGTAAGGGAGCACTCTGCATTCTGATGTTCTGCATAAGGAGGGGGAGCCTTCCTAAATTTTGTTAAATGCAACAAATGCCTACCTTTCCTTGTAAAAAACGTACAACTAGTCTCCCTGCACTTGCGTGTTCTCAATGTCACTGGGCCTAGTAAGAGCGTTGTTTTTGTTCTCCCTTGTTCCCCTCCCTTGCCTCGTTGCGCTCTGGAACACTTGTGCTGAGCGCAATACAAATAAAATATCAATATCAATATCAAACCAGCTATGTTTGTCTTCATGCACCCAATTGGAGGTGGTATGTTGTTGTGATGGGATGCGATTTACACGGAAGTGAAAGCGTATCTTTTTTTTATTTTGAATGGTAGAATGATGCAGGTAATTCTGTCACTGAAAGGTAGGTCAGCTAATCAGAACCTCCTTCATTTCACATCCATCTTCTTGATAGCAGGATTGAGATGCTAGTGCAATGATCTGTGATGAATCCCGGGGTATTGGCACTGCTTCTGTGAGGGAAGACCCTTTCTATGAGGTCAGGGTGATGAGACCACTACCTGATAGTCCCCCTTGGGCTGGTACTCAGCGGAAGGCTCTCAAGGGAGGGGAAATCCTTCATGGGTTTGGTAACAATGGCCCTGGGAGAATGCAGTTTTCATCCCACCCTTTGATATCCCCACCTTCCTTAAACCCCACTCAAGTCCCTCTGGTCCCCCACACCACTATTTGTTATGGTTTAGCAGAGGACAACCTTAAAAGACCGAGGCAAGGAAGAGGGATGCTCATCCAAACCTGATTCAAAAGATCACTGCGACGAGGAAGAGGAAGCAAGGAGGCGAAAGCCCACCCTGAACCAGCACACTTGTGCAGCTGCCCAAAGGCAGGATTTGTGGTAAAAAGGGAAGAAGGACTCACATCGTGGTTAAAGAGCCAGCCCTGGAGGAGCTGAGGACATGCTGATCCCTTACTGAAGAGCCTGAGAATTAGAGACCGGGACACAGACTGCCACAGGTGCCTGAGAAGTCTTTGAGAGGCAGACCTGATTGGTGGCAGAGAGATAGAAAAATGCCAGACCAGTAAAGAGTGACCAGGAACAGTGACACAGACAGCTGAAGGTGAGAGAGAGAGAGACAATGCATCTGTGGAGCCACACAGAGAAGAACGCTGAGTGTGGCAGGAGTGAAGAAACACCCCAAAGATTACAAGGGAATGAGAAAGGAAGCAATGAAACAGGCAAATCATTGTACATTGTATGAGCCCAGTAAGACCACAAGGGGGGAAGAAAGAGCACTTACAATACAGTGTAAACTGTGTGAAGCGAATAAACATGTCCCAAGGGACACATGAGAATAGAAAACTAATACATACAGTCAGATAAGAACATTGGAAGTACACCTAGGTGGGACAGTACCTGGCAGGAGAGTAGACCAGGTCTGTCCAAAAGGATACCAGGTAACAAAGGGACAGGGATGCCACCTATCTAAGGGAACAGTGTCTGGGACCCAGATAAAAGAGGGCCGAGCAGAGTACATAGAGGTTGAGGACCCACATCAACAACAGATTTATATCCAGTAGGCTGGAGCCCAAAACAGGAATATCAAGGAAAGTGAAACTTGTGGAAGTCAAGTCTGTCAGGGGAGGAACCTAACCTTAATATCTTATTGGAGAAGTCTGTGGTGAGGTCTGGCAGGTTAGTGAAACATGCCTGACAAGAGACTGGAAAGGATCAACTTTGTGCTACAAACTGGGGGAAGAAGAATTACCCAGAGGATCTTTGAGGAAAGTTGTTTTTGCAAATAGAAGGAACTAACAAGCCTGGAAGAGGTTCCCCAGGAGAGTTGGGAACTGGGTTACATTTAATTTAACAGAACTTTATATACTGTTGGCAGAAAAACTGTGCTCGGGTGGCAACATCCAGAATGGGAGATGCCTCCCTATTTTTCCTTTATTTAGAAAGTGTAAGTGACAGAAATTGTATTAGGGACAGGATGGTGAACATTTTATTTTGATGGACATCCTGACAGAGTTCATAGTATTCTTTTTGTTGAGGCAGGTCAATCCCTCTTAGTCTTTAGGGATAGTAAGGCCTTTCCCCAACCCTCTTTTACTTTGAATAGCCTGTAAACCACAGAAATGCCACATGTGTGTAATGTCCCTTCTTCTGCACCCTTACAGATCCTAAAAGGAACACGCTGATGAAAGAGATAATGAAGCTAGAACAGGCTATCACCAAGGAGCACCTATTAAAAGTGTACAACTACAGCAGATTCTATTTTATATCCTGCTATCAAAACGATACACATGAAATAAAGCATCAGGAGTACAACCTGAATCCACATATTAACAAGTAGAGAAGCACGCGTAACAACTGTATTTGAATTAATGAATACTGCTCTAATCAGCGCTGAAGAAGAGTGCAGAGCACAAAACACATGTTTGCATAGGGTCATGATGAATTTAAAAATAATTAATAATATAATAGTTTTTTGGGATATGCTTGTATACATATGAGTGTTCCATGATTTGTGTAATCCAATACCCAGGATGTTTAACTTTCCTTTCTGATTGGTTGTTAGCATTTTATCTTTTTATTTAAAGTCTATATTTTTATAGATTCTTGTTTGTGTATACTTTTATTTTGGAACCGTTGTACTTAAGTTGTTTAGGTTGCTACTGTTATTAGCTCACAAATCCTCTGAAGAGTATGGCCTGTTCTCAGCTCACACTAATACAAATGGCAAAGGAGATATACCTTTCAGGCTATGTCTGTTTCACCTTTATGATTTGGAACACTGTTGGTTTGATGGTGGTGTGGGCCTGAGTAAGCGGTTTAGCCACTATTCGTCTCGGTACTCCTACAGAGTATTATTCATTTTGTCACACTGGTTGCCTATGGAAGAAATTGAGTTCATCACTATACCCATCATGGAATATTTTGTGCTCAATTGCCCCAAAGCATGACTGCAGTTGTCTCAGCTTATGTTTCTCTAGTTACACACCAAGTATCTAATGCTAGGAGGTTAATTTCAAAACATTATTTTTAAATCTGGTTGCCAGAGTAAGTTGCTGTTATACTGTGATATATAAGAGAAGTCTGTCATCTCTGAAGTTGGGAAATTAATTCCCCAGTGGTTTGTAAAAGTATCACCTTGTTTCCACATCTATATTTCTGCAATTCGCTCTATACTTAAGAGGCTTTTAACATTGAAATCACGCACACACACTAGCTGGACATTCAGACGTGCATGTGCTCTGCGACTAGAAACATTGAAAACTGTTACACAGATTTATTAATGGCAAAAAGCATGCAGTAAATTGTCTCAAAGCATAAGTGAAATTGGGAAACTAGAAGGAGCCTCTGACCGTCTGCCTTGATGACATGTTTGGTATGTTGGAAAGTTACAATGAATGAAAATGTAGTTTCATGGATCAATGACTTGTCAAATTGCCCTGTAGACGGATGACTAGAAAGGTCTGTTTGTTGATTTTTATGCACTGCAAGGAACTGCTTGCATAGTAATATGTTGCAAACATAATTGCCACTGGCATTGTCATATGAGGCACCTATTTGTTTGCGTTAAGAATGCATATCCATCACAACTTTACTTCTTTAGCTGTAGGTCAGGTCCTATAATGTGCAGGAAGTCTGTGATAATTCCCGTTCATCTCAGAATATTTATTGAGTTTTCTTGCTATCGTAACCTGTGTATGCTACGTGGTGTGTTTATGTATTAAAAGGTTGTTTGGCGTGATGGCTTTTTGCATAACGGAGCTGTATTTGGATTGGAATGCTGCAGAATCACTGTTTCTCCTGACAAGGAATTGATATAAACAGTTGCAGAGAAGAGTGGTTAATGCCATGCCAAGAGATGGATTGTATGAAGTTACAGCCATCCGATCATTGAGAGGACCCCAGAAATAGTGAACCAACACCTGATACAAAAGAACCACAGAAATCTTTTCATTCAGGAACTACAAGAAACAGAACCTCTAATCTCTGAAACCATCAAAATGTGTATGTGTGTGCTAACAAATGTTTGCATGGTCTGTATAGTTTGAATCAATGTGACACACAAAACAAAGTATTAAGTGCCTTGACAAAGCCCAAGGAAGGGCGAAACAATAGCACCTGCAGAGAAATGTTGTTGGCACAAGTTTATGTAAGAATGACACAAATTCACCCAAAAGTCACTACTGGCACAAGCTCAATAATGAATGAAACTATGTGAAAATATTCTCTTCTCTTTGATGAAGATGGATGTATTTGAATTAAAACATAACACTGTATAAACATCAACAAGTGTGTACCTCACAATTACTATAGGATTGGGAATTTGTGAGGAATACTAATTTGAATGCGCATAGGCTCACTGTGCCTCTAAAAATTTTTACATCACCTATAAGCCCCATGCCTTTTTACCTCACACTTTTACTGAGGGGGGGTTGCATACTGGTGAGAGTATTGGCCATCAAATTGTGTTGTATGCCACTTGCGGACAAAGATCTGCACATAAACTAAATCCCCAGGGAAGAGTTTCAGGAGTAGTATTAGAACATTTACATCTACAATTCTCTCTCCACTGTCATTGGTTGCTTCTTGGCCCCCCTGCCATACTTGTAACTGTCCAGAAATGAATTTCAAACATTTAGTCATCGCAGTTAATCATGCATTTCATTTCACAACATAGTAACAGAACTCTCTGCGTCCAATCAAGCATGCATGGGAGGAGCAATGGGGATGTGCATTAATCTGCCGGTCTGCTATTTTGTGAGGCGTGAGGTGGTAATCTGTGCCTGGCTGATTGCGTGAGGCAAAGATAGCCTGGGGAAGGCAGTGCAGTCAATTTATATTTAAATTGTCTCACAATTTTGCAATGCAGTCTTTCAAAAGGCTGTTGAGAAGCTCCACAATGCCAATAGCCTGTGGCCGATAGGCAGGCATAACTAAGCTTATGCTTGATGCCAATAAGAGATTTTATTTCAGAAAAGAGTTAATTTGCATCTCAATTACAAGGAAATTTGCAGCCGACTTGGCGTCTGCATGGATACATGGTCCTGCTTCTTCCAGCATGAAAAGGGTCATGTGAGCACAATCATGTATTGATATTGTTTATACATTTGGAGCATATCAACAGTCTACGTGCCAATGCCTAAATGGGCCTGTAGGCTGGGGAATTGCTCCTCTCACCATTCTCAAAGTATGTCCAGATGTATATTTTTGGTATGCTGAGCAATTTATGATGAAATTCACAATGTGTTCATTCAAATTAGGAGCAACCCATTCTTCAGAAAGGGTTACTACAAGATATTCCCTTGAAATGTGTTCTGGGTAGTGCAATTGCTCTAACGCTACTGGAAGTAATTCGAGAGGCATTAGTGTTTTTCAGTACTGTCCTGTCACCACACCAGGTCAGTGGGGGACAATAAACACGCCCTCCTTACCCGGAAATACTGTTGTTCTTGTGGTGCACGTCCCAGTAGTTCTATCAACTATGTCAATGGTAATGCATTATAGCTCTATCTCATCATCATTTTGAGTTCCATTTTATGTGGAGTATGTGTTATTCTTAGAATGTGCTGCCCTTTTTGCTTCTACCTCTGTTGCTTCATTGCCACAGGAAATCAAGTATTTGACATTAGTATGTGCTGCACATTTCACCATGGTAGCTGCCGTTGGGTGTGCCAGCACCTTGATCAATCTTTCTAATAATGTGGCATGCTGTACTGGAGTGCCTTCTGAACACTGAAAACCCCTGCCTTTTCACTTTGACAATCCTGAAAGTACTGTGGATGTCACATAGGCCGAATCTGAATATGCTGTCACTACCTAGTCCTCATGTTGTTCAAATGCAACTATCAGTGCCACTTACTCTACCGCATGAGCTGAAAAATGTCCTAGTAACCTGGCACTTTGCACTACCTCAGAATCATCACTTTCCTTTTTACCACTGCTGCACCCATATGCCTCAATCCAATGCTCTGATCTATGCTCGATGACCCATCAATGAAGACCACCTCTTCCTCTTCTATTGCATTCTCCTTAATCTGGGGATGTCATTGCAGATGACATTGTATGTGATACAATCATTAACCCATTCTCCTTCTTCCACTGGTTCAGTAATAAATGGTGCCAGGTTCACTGTGCTGAACCTGACAATTTGAATCAATGGGTTGGACAATGTAACCTCATATCCAGGTGCCCGCTGTGTGGTGAGCATGGTGTTTGGCTTCTCAAAAATGGCAAAAAGAGCATGTTCCACGTACATTGTGACAGCACATTCCATTGTTATTGTGGAGCACTTTTCTAGTGCAAAAGCTGATGCAGCTAGCACTTGCTCACATGGGTTATATCATCTGATCACCAGATCCAGAATCCCACTATAATATGCTAATGTTTTGTGTCCCATCAAAGTCTTTTGTGTGAGGACAGCTGTCATCACATACCCATTTGAATGGGAAAACAAGTACAATTCTTCTTTTATTCTGGTATTCCCAACTCGAGAGCTGTACTTATTGCTTTTTTCACTTTGTCAAAGTCATCTATCCTTTTACCTGTCCACAATAAGGTGTTGTTTTCTTTCTGTGTAGTTTTAAGTCCTTCCAACAGGGGTCGAACATTCGTGCTATTGTCAGAGACCCAGACACGCAAATAATTAGATTGCCCCAAATAATGCTGAAATTATTTTATTGTCTCTGGTTGAGGCATATTACTTATTACCTCTGCTCTTTCAGGTGTCACTTTTCTCCCCTCTTTTGATATTAACTGTCTCAAGTAAAGTACTTATTCCTGACAATACCAAGATTTCTCCTTGTCCACCCTGTATCTCTTTTCAGCCAACAAGGTCAATAACGTCAGAGTCCTGCACTCTTGTTTGTGGAGCTGCACTCTAACAGGTCATCTATATACTGTTTAATGGTACTGGGGATCTGCAAGTGACCCATGTTCATTTGCAGCACCCTATTAAACACACTAGGGGATTCACAGTACCCCTGTGGGAGTCTTGTGTGTTGTAGTCTGGTCAATCTATAGGTAAATGCTGTCAAATACTGTGAGTTATTGTGTAAGGGGGTGGAAAAGTAAATGTTCTTCAAATTGATGACTGTGAAATGTATGGAAGTAGGTTGTTTGTTACACAAAATGGTAGCCAGATTGGACACATCTGGGAGTTTGCTTCAATGATGTTATTTAAAGGACGGAGAGCCTTTATAAATCTCCAAGACCAAACATTCTTTTCACACGGTACACTGCTGTGTTACATGGGTATTCAGACAGCACTATTATCCCCTGTTTCATCAGGGTGACAATGGTTTCATAGATGCTTTCATCTGTCTCTCTAGACAGTGGGTACCATTTTATTTGGGGCAAAATTGCTTCTTTCTTCAATTTATTTTTACAGCTCCAATCTCTTCAAAAATCTTACATCATAGGGGCTGTTAGTCCATAAGTCAATGGATACTTTTGCCAAGTCTTCTTGTAAAAAAGGATGGTACCATTTTCACCAATGATATTATCTGGAGAGTTTCCCTGTATTGTACCTGCAACTGAGATGGTATGCAGATGTCAAAAACAAATTAATCATTAGTGTCATTTTCTTCAAATAAATGATCATCTGTTACACCACTTAGTCGCTCTGCTGAGTCAAGGGCTAACACTATGCACCAACTAACACCTTCGTCTTCCGCCCCATGTAGTACTGCTCTGTCCTCTCACACAACTACTGCTTCTAACTGTATTGTAATAACCTTGTATTCTGCTACATACGTGTGCACCTATACTCTGATTAGAAACACTGCAGGCAAGTGCAACAATGTGTCTTTTTTTCACAAAAGCCAACTTAACAACACATGTACTCTGTAAAAGAATACTTCTCCGGTCAACTGTGATCCTCTCACTTCCCTTTGGCCATAAAATGCTTTAACAAATTCCTTTGCAGTCACATAATATCTGTTGTCGAACATATTATTGCTTCCTCAGTGAATTAAATCGCCATATTCAGCCTGCTCAATAAATCCCTCCCCAATATGTTTCACTGGTGTCTTTCGGGAATACAACAATGGCACAACCAACGTATGCTTGCCTACTATTCTGGGAAACGTTTCTTTAAATGGTTCTCCTGTCATAGCCCCAGAGAATCTTTGCATGCCCATCACATTTTCTGACAATGGAAACCTCCTTTCCTTGACACAAGGGACCTCATTACGAGGTGGGCGGTAAGGGATTACCGGCACCGGTAAGGGCACCAGTGCCGGTAATCCCTTACCGCCCTACTACGAGTTCCCTTTGCGGGTCCTCCCTTAACGCCTGGTTTTTCCAGGCGCTAAGGATAGGACCCGCAAAGGGACTCTGGAGCTAATAACGGTACCTCAATTTGCGGTACCGTTATTAGCTCCATCCCCATTCCCATTGGGCCCTATGGGGGCTCAAATGGGAATGGGGAATGGCCCTGGAGAATGGGGAATTACCGGTCCCTCCAACCTTAGAATGGACCGGTAATTGCTCCATTCACCATGGCGGAGTGGGAACGAATTTGGAGGCAGCCATGGCGCTAATAGCGCCATGGCTACGTCCAACCTCGTAATGAGGCCCAAGATCCTGGTGCTTCAGTATCTACTAAAAAGGAAAATGTTCTGTCTCCTATTTTCACCCCCCACCGTTTCATTCCTTATCTGTATCATGAGTTAATGATAGTACTATACACATTAAGCCACTCTGTGGACTGTCCTATTGTGGGTACATGTTCATCCCTGTCCCCATAAAGTGATTTCCTCCTACAACTGTCACTCCCCCTACTCTGAGCACCAGAGTTTGCAGCAATATGTTCCTGTCCCACTATCCCAACTACTGTGTTTGCATTTTCAATATGTTTGATGGCTGTTGTTTTTATGGTTGCTGTATCTAATCATCTGATCATCATCCATGATCACAAAGTTTCTTGTGTACAAGACCAAGGTAGATGGAGTCGTATCACAGGCAAACCATCTTTGCCAACTTGTAAATCTTTACAATGGCAGGGTTTACAGTTGGTAGAGATAGAGCATACAGGACGTAAAGATGATTAGAAGCGCATACTCAATGTCACTGGAAGTACTTTGGTTAGGGCTGAATCATTAGGGCATACCTCCACTGTGTTAATAGATTTATCTACCAAAGGCGAAAAATCTGTCTGGCAAGAAATATCCTCTGTAATTATGGCAGCCTCGGCCCTGAACTCCATTAGTGTGCCCACACTGGCCTCAATACCGACCAATCTGAGGAATGGGCTAGCCATTTCACAGATCTTATCAGACTTGTCTGTCCGGACCTGTTGCACAGAGTTATGTAAGGAATCAATCTAAGCACAAAACTCAGTGAAATTGGTATATAAACTAAGATCTCGGATGATATTTGTTTTCACAGGAAGCCACTGCTCAGGACTAAGTTGCTCAGGTTGTTTAGTGTCTGTATCAACTTGGTGAAAATGAAAAGATGAAGGGCATTCCGAGATAGGAGTATTGGCTATATTCATTACAATTCCTACATACATTTTTATGGAAACATCTGTCATATCCAAGTCAATACAAGACTTAAACTGAGTCATACCTTGCCCAGGATCATCAGTATTGTTAATATGAACAGCCATCCAATCCTGGAGATGCTGCCTCCTCCTGGCACACAAAGCCAAAACCTCTGACACCCTTTCCCCCAGAGACCCAGGCATGGTAGGTAAATAAGTATGCTCCTAAGGAGCATGATTGCACATTGTCTGGGGGAATCTTTGGCTTGTGCTGGGATCATTATGTTTAGCTTGGACTGCGACATATGTTTTCTGATAGTTCCACCAACATAGAAACAAATAAACTCTTCATATCCCCTATTGCCAATGTCGTTCCTGACATTTGCTTTTCCAACTCATAAATCCACTTCCATGTTCCTACTGTGAGCGATGGTAATTTAGTCATTAGGTTGTCTTTGTCTCTCTGTGGCCATGGTATATACTGACCTAGCCCCCTCCCTTTCTGGAGCAAAGGTAATTGCATTATCCCTGCCTTTCATACGGATGTAACCACGCCCTTCTTTCCTTTTACTGTTATAACTACGTGATTTGTTTCGACGGTCTGGCAAGTTCCTTTTATCTCTTTTCATATGGCATTTTCCTTCCTGTATTTACTGAGAGAAGTTCCGGGAGTGATGGACCCCTGCTCTGTTGTAATTCACTATCCCACAGATCTATTAGTGAATAATCTTCTAATGTTCTGGGCACACCTACGCGAGGAGCTTGTGTTGCCTCTTCATCTCCCTTTTCTTCCTCTTCCCAATCTTCTTCCTCTCCCTCACTTTCTTCTATCACCTTATTGCCAACACTTTCAAGGCCTTCCCTTACATACACTCCTCTTTCTATCTCCCCTATTATGTCTCTGCTAATGCTGTCATAAACCTACCTTGTGCTCTCTTCTCTTTCCCTGTCCTCTGTCACCTTTTTACTAGTGCTAGCATTAGCCTCCGTCCTGTACTTGTCTCTCCTTTTCTCTTGCTAGTCCCCTTGGCCCATGCCTTGACATTGTCATTTTCAGGGTTTGTCGCATCTATTTTAAGTACTATGTGCCCTCCCATCGATTTGTCTGATGTAATTACTTGCTATTGCCCTCGTCTCCTTGTACTTTGTATCCTCTCCAGTTCTCCCTTTGCTTCTTTTAATTTCGATTCTACACTGTGCTGCACATCTTTTTCTGCTTTTAATATTGGTGTGCTTCTTGTATCACCCTGCGTGACTTGTGCACCAGTATCATCTTGTTCTTCTGGGGGCAAAAATGTAGGATGTGTATGGCCTGCTGCTGCTTGTAATGGGTATTACCCTGGCACAGTTGAAAATGAAACCCTTGTTGATTAAAGGGAGGTGCAGTTGGTTGCACACACCCTTTGTCATGTGGGTTACATGTATACTCTTTTTTAACCTGCTCCTGTTCCTCAAACATTTTCCATAGCTGAAGTATGCTTAATCTGTTTTGCAATGTTTTTCCTTGTATGTGACATGTATGCACATGTGCTTGTGTTGCTGCAAGCTTTTCGAATGTGTCCCTTCTTGAGGCCTATGCTGATACATTTTGATGGCTGTCTCTTTGACCCATTGAATGTGGTAGTTTATGTATTTATTTTATTTATTGGACATTTGTATGGCGCCTATACAGAAGTGTTTCTAGGCGCCACAAGACAATAAAAGGTGGGGCATAGGGAAAAACCAACAGTAACGGTCGTACTAGGCCTTTTGACATTCTTACCGTGGAAGTGCAGAGTTAAAAGAGCAATGGAGGGATGAAGCAAGGGGTAGGGCTGAAGAGGGCATAGTGGTTGAGGGAGTGGGAGGGAGAGAAGAGTCGGTGTGGGGGGCACAGGGAGCTGAGCAAGTGCTGAGGGGAGCTATGAAGGACAAGTGCAGGGGAAGTGGGACAGGGATAAGTGCGAAGAAGGGGTGGCCCATATTCAGGATAGTCCGGCAAGGGTGCCCAAGGGCAAGTGCTGGTAGGGATTCTGGGGGGGACTGGTCAAGGAGGGTCTGGCCCCTGTAAGACTTATAAGGGATCAAGCACCAGTCACAATGGCAGAGGGACTTTAGCACGAGTAGGGGGGAAGGAAGGAGGAGGAAAAAGGGAAAGTCTTTGACAATCTTTTCCTTATATTGGGGAACCGACTTGCACAGATGTGCCAATGTCTGCCATTATAACAATATATACAAATCAACTTACTATGAATAATTGACAATCACAGCTACAATACATCTTCACACCTCCTTCCCTTTTGACACCCCTCTCCTTCAGTTCTTTACAATGTCAACACAATGACGTGTCTTGTCTGAACCATGTCACAATACAAAAAAATCCTCCTACGACACACCAACAATGCACAATCTCAGTCTACTCCATACTTAGCTCCAAACAAACCTAACTGCTATGCTTCTGTAATGCCTACCTTATATCTTGCAGGGATTCCACACATGGCCTCTCTCTCTCTCACTCTGTGGATCTATCAAAAAATGCTTTCCACTCCAAGAACGTGAGGTGTTATAGAATTTGCTCAAATGTGTTTAGGTCGAGAGGGAACTGGGTTAATGATGACGGAGATTGCCCAGGGATGCTACCATCTGCAAGATCCCTGAACGGAGAAAGGCTTTGTTACTAATGGTGTTGCATTGCTACTGGTGTTGCACTTCCACCCACTTGCCCTGAAAGTCCTCGCCATGGGGGCTGTACTCACCATATGATGCAAATGTTTAGACTCTTAGGCCAGTTACTTCACTGGTGATGGCCTAGGACCAGCTGTGACCAACCAAGTTTCTTTTCCCTTAAAATTGTCTTTCTGCACTCTATTTACAGTTCTGGTGCTTCTTTCTTCTTTTGTTGTTGGACATATGTATTGACATCTTTTTCTACTGTCTTTTTGCTGTGTTATGTTTTCCTTTTGTCTTTGGTGTCTTTTTCCTACTTTCTTTTGCTTCTTATGACTGTGCACAGTGCTACCTTCTGTTGTGCACTGCTTATGGCCTTGCGTGACGTCTTTTCTGTGGCGTGTCTCTTCTGGTGTATACAAATGCCTTCTGTGCATTTTAGAATGAATCTCTTGTCTTTTCTTTCTAAGCACGGTATGAACGTGTAGCAAAGCAAAGCTTCCATAAGGCCTGCAACTTCAGTTAAGTGATCTGCAAGTGCTTGCATAATGTATGTGCTTGGAAATGTCATTAAGATGTGTGCGATCATTGAACGATGACTCAAGGTCTAACCCTGTGTCTTGCTTTTCTTCTTTAACATGTGGAGATAGGAGGACGGAAACTGAGCAGGGACCAGGAAAATAGGTATGCGTTGGAGCATGAGAAGAGCTTGTGATGATCAGATTGCTGAAAGAACACTAAGCACCGGCGTGGGCCCTGGGTGCGGCTTATGTCCTAGGGCCCATGCTGGATGCTTAGATCGTTGGTATTAGCAATCAGTCGGTGTTCCAGTGGTGTCCATCTGGCTTAGTTGGACTTACTCTCTTTCTGGCAGCCATCTTACAGTGGCTTTTGTTATACAGCCAAACATGCATTAGAGTGGTCCAACCCCCATGTGTACCAGCTACTGGTGGTATATTCTGGCCTCTAAGGGCTGTTTGGGTGGTGATCATGACAGCTATCAATACACAAAAAACAACTCTGCTCCTCTATTATATACAACACCATGCCAGCAAATAATCAATCCAAACCAAAGCCCTATTTGTTTCAGCTGTCTTCCCTTTATATGTAGTATCTCCTCTTTATCACTTTTTCACTGTCCCAAAGGAGGCTGTTTTGTATGCCCTACCGTGTGGTCTTCCCCAACTGTTGTCAGAAGTACCTTCTCTTTCTATGTCCTATTCACTTGTTTTCAATTTAAAACAATATCAACTCTCCTCTCCCTGCAGGTATTCTCGTGCACAGGTATACTCACCATTTTAGGATCCGTGGGGTCCTTCAGCGTCAAGTCCCGTCTATCTGCCTGCTCCACCCTCTGCACCCAGCACACCTCCTGAGAGACCGGGCAGCACTTTGCGAGGCATGGGCTACATGCCAACCTCTTCTTAGGTGCATACTCGAACCGCTCCCTGCAGTCGGACTCGGCAGTCCAAGTGAGACACAGCGAGGTGTCCTCAATCATCCACCAGACACTGGGCATCTCATCAGTGCGGCCAATCGTTAAGGTGTTACCAGTCACTGATAAATGATAATAAGTGATCAATAACCAAATGAATTGAGTAACACCAAGTGTAAGAGAAAACCCAGCTTTATTTGAATATAAATAGCCGGGAGTGCATGCAAAACTGCAATCTCACAGCGATATAATACAGAACACAAGCTTTTACATCAATTACACGTCACAACTGATATCATGGTTAGTGATAAGAAAAACACTTTTATTCACTCGCCCTATTGCTTAAAATGATATGACACCTTTACATTCTATATGTGACAACTACTATTGGAAATTCTTTAACTAATGGCTCCTCCAAAGTTCGCCCTACAAAAAATATTACACTTCATTCTACTATTCCATTGGTGGGTACAATGCTACATTAGCCTATATAGCAGACCAAATTCTACTTGGTTAATAGTTTGCTCCTCTGACATTGGGCCCTTTATTGTGATGCCAAGGTCTGTGGTGAGGAAGGGGAGATGAACAGACAGCTATAATTCAGCTACTCCCTTCTCGTTCCCAGGCCTGAGGCCTTATCTGACAATGTGTTTGTGGTCTTGGAATGTCATCTGTGTATGGATGCGCTAAGGGAGTAGCAGGTGCACTATCTGGTTAGGCTTGGAATAAATGATCACTGTTCCGGTCACATGTTAGGGAACCACTGTTCAGAACCCATTTGCATCTATTTATTGAGTTGTTCTACTATCCTAACCTGTGTATGCTGTGCTGTGTCTTTATTCATTAGGAGGTTGTTTGCCATGATGGCTATTTGCACCTGGAGATCAAGGCTATCTGTACTTTCTCACTGCTACCAATAGAAACTAAATAAACTTATGGTTGCATGCTTTGTGCTTCTGGAGAATGTTATCTAGTGTGGTTTTGATTCCCTTTCGGGGCTCCCTTTCTGAATGACCTTGACGCCTGAGCCTGAGCGCATGTCTAAACATTATGGTACTTGGGATTGTGTGCAAAGCAGTTTTGATGTCAGGATTCAGTATTTCAAAAAAAATGCTGTTCAAAGTTCTTTCTGCAAAATGGAGGTACTCTGGTTCATTCTCCTTCGCATTAATGTTCTTTGTGTCTCGTGCGATGAATGCCGCTATACATTATTCTCTGCCCATGTATTCTGCACCCTATGCCTACCTACGTCCATTTTATTCTACTTGTGTAACCCTATCTGTGTATTCTGCAACCTTCTCCTAAACCTGCTTCGCACTCTACTTGTGCAGTGCAATCTATTCTTT
Source organism: Ambystoma mexicanum (assembly GCF_040938575.1). Classification (NCBI taxonomy): domain Eukaryota; kingdom Metazoa; phylum Chordata; class Amphibia; order Caudata; family Ambystomatidae; genus Ambystoma; species Ambystoma mexicanum. The sequence goes on from NC_090922.1 coordinate 401,251,120, forward strand.
TCTTTACGGCTGTTGCATTACCTCTAATGTTTAAACTGGTTGTTTACAGATCACTTCTCAGCTTGTACCTTTGTTCGCTTCTGGGAACAGGTGGTGGCAGGTTTAGGCCTTGTGCTGATCTTATCTGCATCATCACAGATTAAGAGATCAGGAGAGGGCAGGAAAAGTAGTTTATTTATGAGTTGAAAGAGGCAACTGGTGCTGGTCAGAGGGAGACGGTGAGAGTAGGAAAATAACTTTTTTGCAGCTAAGAGAGATTAATTATACAAAAGAGTGGAGAGCAGACAGATGGTTAGGATCCTTCGGGTGCAATATTTTTTCCAACATCACTCAAACTCATGGAGGGTTGAGGGAATGTGAACGTAGAGTAGAAGATAGAAAAGGTTGTGAAGGTGCACGGGAAGGAATCATCAAAGAAGGCAGAAGAAGTGTGTCCCTAGTATAGGACAAGTTGCCTTTCATTCAAAGTGGACACAGCAAGACAGCAAGAACAGGAGAGAAGGAAGATAAGAGATCCCAGAGAATAGTCGAAGACAAAGAAAGTGGGGAAAATTGCTGAAGGTCACAATGCAGAAAGGGGTTTGCAAAGGAATAGGGAGTAACAGGAAGAGGGGATTGGGTAGAGATGAGAAAGACAAAAGAAAACAATCAGAGAAATGGATCAGGAGGGAGGAAACAGGAGACAAGTGGACAGGAATAAATGGGTGAAACAATCAGATTGAGGGAGGTTCCAGAGATAGAAGAAGGGGGTGCAAGTAAGCGCAGATAAGGAGTTAGATCGGAGTAGAGGAATACGAGGTGAAGAGGCATTGGTTGAAGATAAATGGGGGTTAAAGTCTCCTAGTAGATAACATGTGGGGTGATCAGTTTATGCCATGCATGTGGTTGTGTCTTTAGGTGGTGCTAATTACAGCAATTCCTATGTTGGAGTGTGCACTGCTGCAGTTGTGGGCATTTCTTTCCCCAAATGCTTTTCAAGGTTCCCTGATTGAATGGCTTCTGTCAAGTATCATATCACATCTTCTTTACACATGAATTGATTTTATGGAATTCCCGTTATTCCAGTTATTGCATACCCCTGAATGCATCTGCATTTGTTGGGTGTCACCCCAATAAAAAAGAAAACCTGCCCCCCAGCCACATACGGGATTTCACCTGCTCTGACTACAGGTGTGCACCACTGTTTAGATAATTTGGCTTCAACAACCCCTGATAAAATACTTGGGTGGCTGTATGGCCTTCCCTTATAATAATCAAGCCTGTGATACTAAAATGTCTGGGACACCCCAAAACAAGCACTATTAGAAAGGACTGGCAAGTGCTTTGACACATTGCTTTGTGCTTTTTGGTGTGTGACAATGTTTGGTTCATTGGAACTGTGGTACATGTGCATCTAAAAGCCCACATGCAGCTCCATTACATACCACATCTGTGACAGAGCGCCATCTGGGAGGCTGTAAAAGCCCTTTAAAACTTTCTTTTAATACATTTTGTTACTGAAAAGAATTTCTGCCAATCAGACCTCCCTTTCAAAATACTCGATTGCAAAATCATGTGGTACCCATCTGAGCGTCTTTGCTGAAAGTGTCTCCTAACAGCCCCAATACCAGACCAGCAGTGAAGCAGGGTAGGTGCAAAGGTCACACATTCATTCCTGACAGCAGCTGGAACACAAATGTCCAATAATCGCATGTGCTTTTTTTAATTGTCTGCCACTCTGATTCAAAACCTAGTATGTTGTATTCTAGACAGCTGTTACGCTCACCTGATATCCCCGGGGGTGTCTGCAAGGCTCTGAGATCTGGAACCCTGGATGCGTAGTTGCCCAGTGCTGAATAATGAATCTTAGTTATTTGTATGGTGAACTATCCGTCCTGTGTTTCTTGTGCAGGGGCGCTTGACTTTTGTTGGTGAGCTGCCCGAGTTGCTTCACTGGTGCAGTACGCCTTCCTTGGGCCCAGGCCTGCTGTGACCCTGAATCTACTGATAGGCAGGTAGGTTTGTTAATTGTAAGTCTTTGTTCTGTTTATGATGGGAATTCGTTAATGTTTTTATCTCCTTCTTTTCGGGTGCGAAGGTCTTGATGCTGGGCTGCCGGATGGAGAGGCACATTTCTAGGTAAGAGAAAGTGCGAAGCGCAGCGCCTTTATTGTCTTTTGAAGCTAACCTGTATTTTCATCTTCTCCTCACAGGCCAGTGTGGCGCTGCGGGTGGATGAAAGCGCAATGAAAAACAGGCCCCCGCAATCCGTTAAGGTAGTACAGCGCTGTGCGGTTGTTCAATATTGAAAGTGAACCTGAATATGTCTCTTTTCCTTTGCAGATGGAAGCGTGGCGTAGCACGATGGAATTCAGGTAAGACTGATGGAATTCGATGGTTTGGAAGTGTGCGTTCTAATATTGTTTTTCCCTTTCTCGTTATTGCAGGTCGCAATGTTCCAACAGCAGCTGTGGTAGCGGTTCGCCGGAAGTCCTTAAGCTAGTACTTACAGGTGAGTGATGTTTCTTCTTCTCTCGGTTTCCACAGATTGCAGCCCAGTTGAGATGCTGAGTTCTGGATGGTGTTTTCTCTGGTAAAACAGAATAATCTTGTTCTTGTTCTTGCAGGATTACAGGAAGATGCTGAAGACCAGGAGCAGGACATGGTGAGCGCCACGCTGCGGGTTGCAGAATAACACGAAGCATGTTCTGCAGTCAGGGTGTGGTTTATATAGCCCAGGTAAAGTAGTACCAGGGAAGGTAGTTCCAGGACTGCCACACCCAAAACACTAGACTGCATGGCTTTGTCCTTAGAACTAGACTGTGTGGGTGCTTCCATGTTGGATTTAAAGGTCCATGTACACAAATGGGACCTAGTTTGAACAGCCCTTCCTTCCTACATATGAACCTGGTGCCAAAGGCGCCAGGACTGGCTCCAGGAGCCCTTTTGCAGTGGTTTTAAGGCACTCAGGGTTCTGGTGGGAATCTGCTTGTGGTACAACTTGTGCCCCCTCACATTGGTCATGACAACAGCCTAGTGGCAGGTTAAACAAAAAATAATTAAACCATCTCTCGTTATGACACGTTGGATAGTACAATCACACAGTTATACAGCCACAGAATTTGTATGTCATGTTATTGTTAGCTTGGGGAGCAGTGCTACACCCATGACAGGACAGATGTGTATTAGAGGTCTGGCCTGGGTTTTTCCATAACTGCCATGTGGGACCCAGCCCCAGAAAGCTGTTCTTTTGATCACCTTGGGGAAGGCAATACCTCCAATTCAGTGGATTCCCATGGACTCCCCCTACTCATCACACATGCTAAGAAGTAGTCAGATTTTGAAAGGAAAACAGCTACCATCTAGCAATGTGCTCTATCTAGCCAGTGCCTATACGAGAGTTCCAAAAATACAGTTAGAAACTGTACGTGTACAAATAAAACATTTGTAATAACAAAAAGAGACTAATGCTCCAACAATTGTAATTTTCGAAAAGAATATTTGACAAAAGGTCAATGGAATATTTTCATTTTATGACACTCAATCGAAATCCAAGAGTGTTAAAATTCCAAAATATATCCAAAATAATAATGGTGCCAATGATGTAAATAAATATATTGTCACACAGATCGAAGTGCAAAGGCTCAATGTGTTTTGGTAAAAACTCTCATCCGGAGCCAATCATCTATAAAAAGGGAAATTATGCCTAAATCAATTATAAACTATTACACATGGTCACAACATTGTTCATAAATAAAGTGTAAATAAATGTTATTAAGATACCCAAATAATACAACTATATGATGTAATCTTAGCCAAATAGGGCCTGATTCACAGACGCATTTTATAATGTTGCATTCCCATTGAAAAATGCTGTGTTAATCAGGCCTGTAATGTAGTAAAAACAATGGGACTCAGGTACATAATGAACCACACAATCAAGAAGATTGAAAAAGGTGCTCTCTATTCTATGGATCTTCTTTTCAAATATCCCTTTAGAATATTGTAATGATTTGGAGCATTATCCACGTGTTGCTCCCTATTTACACATGTACCAATGTTTAACATACTCTGGACGATCAAGTCCGCCACCTTACTGTATAGTGCTGGATTTGATGCTGTGTTTTCTGGTCAGAGTGTTTGTTCACTGCTGATGAAGCAGAAGAGATTCTTTCACTGCTCAAAACCGATGAGGGCTAGCCCCTGTGGGGTCAAATATAGCACCAGAATGTCAAAAAATAGACAAGGCCAGGCCAGTATTTAAGAGTGAGGCTGACTGGTGCTATCCATTGTAAATTGCAGGCCAGTCCCAAAACACTTATTTTTCTGACTTAGGGCCTAGGACATGAACAGAAATGGGCCTCTTTCAACTTCACCAAAATGGACAGGCGCTCAAGTGATGGAAAATGGGTCGGAAAACTTAAAATTGCTGGATGTGCCCAATGCATGGCAAAAGACATATGTGGCTGAAAATGCTGTTTTCATAAAATATGAAAATCTACAGTTTTACGTAAAGTGACAGATAGCACATTGACTTCAATGCAGCACAATACTGTGATCCAGAAATCTAAAGTGAAGCCAAGCACTTTGCATTTGTCACAAATAAAAACACTTACTTGTCAACATTTAAAATGACATAATCTAACAGGAACAAAGTTTCACCAAAATGCCAGAGGTAGCAGAAGTGACATCACATGCCCCTTGACCTCTGATGACATCTTAGGAAGTGATGTAATTTGACCCAACCATGAAAGTGACATCACGGGAAGCTATGGAACATGACATTTCACCCCTTGAAAAACAGGAAGAGGCATTACATAGCATTGTTCCTAAGTACACAACGAGAAATATGGTTACGATATCACTGTAATGTGATATACATTTCATACAAGAATGGATCCCCATATGTATCGTTCATATCAGTGTGTATAGGCCCATATTACAAAATTACTGTGAATGCAAACAGACGTCCAAAGCCAAATGATAATGATGTGTTGTTATAAATCACTTACACTTAAGCGCTTTATATAGAACAAATATATATTCAATGTCACCCAACCTGTGTTGGTACTCATTTATCGACCTCAGAAGGATGAACGGCTGAGTTGGGGTGTTTAAGAATAGACTAAATCAGTGACTCACCCACTGAAGTGTGCCTGATATAAAAATTTAATGAGTCTAGCAATTATGGTATACAATCCCAGAAAGACAAAGGGCCTCATTACACGGTAGGCGGTAAGGGATTATCGGCACCGGTAAGGGCACCGGTGCCAGTAATCCCTTACTGCCCTACTACGAGGTCCCTTAGCGGGTCCCTCCCCTAACGCCTGGTTTTACCAGGCATTAGGGAAGGGACCCGCTAAGGGACTTCAGAGCTAATAACGGTACCGCAAATTGCTGTACCGTTATTAGTTCCTTCCCCATTCCCATCGAGCCCTATCGGGGCTCAAATGGGAATGGGGAATGGTTCCCGGAATGGGGATTTACCGGGTCCTCCAGGGTCGGAATGACCCGATAAGTCCCTATTCCGAGAACACCGACTCGGAATGCGGTAAGGGGGTAGCCATGGCGCTAATAGCGCCATGGCTACCGCCTGCCGTGTAATGAGGCCCAAATTATTTGTACTTCCTATTCTTTCTTATTTAGTTTCACAGCTCAAAGTGTTACACTTGTGCAACCCCCTGTTTTTTTTTTTTAAAGGCCTGAACAAGAATGCCTGCAAAGATTCTTTTTATTTGTACTTTTTCTTTAAGGGTAGCAAGGGAGACCCCTGGTGACCCCAAATGACGTCCCTCTGATCTAAAAGGAGAGGCCTACTTGTGGCAGAAGTGAACACTGGCTTCTTATGTTAACTATGGCCTATGCGTGGACAATACCGCAGGGATATTCATGTTATTTCAATCGTTATATTAGAGGAAGACATTACACATGGACAGATCAAAAACTGTGGCAGAACACATGGGAGGAGACATAATAGTTGTGAAATTGGGAGCTAAAAAGGTGAAACAATGCATTTGCACTCCAGAAATAAAGTGAACAACAGATTACATGCATCAGCAGGAAAGATACCTGGTTTCATCATATAAAAGGACAGCATGGACAAAGAAAGCCCTATTTCGTTTGGTGTAGATTTGAATACTGATCCCTGATGTAACTATGATCTGTCTGTGGGGATAGAGTGAACTCATTTGTGTTAATATTATATAACGAAAAGACTGAATGTATGAATATCAAGCCTAAATGTAATCTGAAATGCAACATGTGAAAAATACAGTACCAATGGGAAATGTTATTCCTTTAGAACCATGCATGTAACTGACTGCTGTTTTTTCCTCCACTGAACTGCTGGGTATCTGGTATTGTGACCCCGAATTTTGGGGGCTGGGTTCACCAAGACCACCGGCCTGCAAGTTCAATTAAATTGAAAGAAATACAAAGCTAGGTATCAAACGTGTGGTCAATTGTTGATAACACAGCCAGCAACTTTAAGGTCAGGTTCCCCAGAAAAAGGTCATTTAACTCTGAACAGAGACCCTTTGAAAGCCGAACTCCAGGCTTTTTGGAGCTGGCCTACCAAGAAGAAAGTCTGGTTGTCAAATAGTTGCTGACAACATGTCCTGCCGAAGTAATCTTGGGGTCAAGCTTCACGTCAAACTGTACATTAAGCACAGAGCAAGGCTTTGAAGCCAAGCAGGAGAAATGTTAAGATAAACACAGATAAGCAACATGGCTGGTCACATGTCTTAAGAAGAAATGAAACTTACTAAGACAGGGTATGCCCTGCCATGGATTAAACACTGAATACAGTTTTTCCTTCATAAAAGGAGCAGCGTATGTACTATAGATCCCACCACGCGTTGAAATTAAACAGGAGAAGAAAAAAAACATTGTGACCCTGTAAAACAGGTTTTTGTGATGCACATAATTTAAGTTATGTGGAAAATTATGATTCTGCCATGTTCATACACCTGAGCAATGGGAGAGTTGGCACAGGGTAGATCTTGAATGTAAGGTTTGAATGGGAAACTGTCCCAATTGTAGCTATTTCGGCATGGTAGAAAACCACATAAAATGGTAACTGCGCTCAGGAAGGGCGTGCCAAAGTATAATTAGTACAGCCGGATTTGCAGGAAAATATAGAACCCATTTAAATATATCGTCATGGGGTTATTTGAAAGACCAAGGGTGTTATTACAATATGAGGTTTTTCAGAACAAAAGATGCAGGAATCCTTGTCAATTTGAAATGATGTATCTATTCTCCTCCTTCAGCCTACATCATACATATCTCCCAACTTCTGGTCCTATCAGCTGCCAGTGGGCATCTTGGTGGGAAGCGAAGGGAACACGCTAGCAAATCTTGACTGTGGGAATTATGACAAGGTTGCAGTGTCACTAGCCCTGTAAAAGAGCAGGTTTGCATTTGAACTGGGCTTCTTGTGAATTATTCTGGGAGGGAGCTGCTGCTGGGCTCGCGCGAGGTACAACTAGCAGAGATGCCTCAATCCTTGCATTGGAGACAGTGACTGGGAAATAGAGAAGCTAGCTGGGACCCAAACCAGAGGAGCAGAAGGAGTCTGGGTTCAGGCGAAAATCCTTGACTGAAATCCCTTGAGCAGACCTGTGCTGTCCTCAGAGGAGCCCTGCTGTTTTCCCTGACCAAAGCCTCCCATGTAAGTAAATATCCCAAAGCCATCAATTGTGTGGGGAGTCACCTGCCTTCATCCCTTTCCATTGCAGGGTCAATGAGAGGGTGAAACTGGATAGGCCCTTGGCACAATTTATTAAATCCATTCAAAGTAAATTCTAGAAAGCCACCTCTCTGTTGAAATTGCCTTGTGTTGGGAGCAGCCATCCTTAAACCTTTCCATTAAAGTGTGGGAAGAGGGGAATCTGTGTAGATTAGCACATTTGATTAAAGTAAATCAATTAATTCCCATATAGAAAATCACGGGTTGAATGTTTTTAGAATTCAAAACCATAAATAGCTCATGCCCAGTGTGTTATAGCTGGGATAGCCCATAAAGACCTGGTTGACTGTCTCTGAAATCCTTGACTTCCACATAGAAAGGGGGGCGTGCCCATCATCCCAAATGGAAGTAACCCACAAAACACCACCTTTCAAGTCAGTGTGGAGGGTGCAAAAACGAAATTCCCCATTCATTTTAAATCAGAGTTACAAAGTATCATTCTCATCTGTATGTGTGTTGCAAAACAAAATATCCCTTTTGGTTCCCATTTTTATCTGACACCAAGTTGTCAAGTCCAGCCATTTATTTTCATGTGTGTTGAAAAACGATTTTCATTTGAGTTCATTTTCCCAACCTTTCCCATTGTATTCCTTTCCCTAATATTGCATTTCTAGTTACAAGCCCAAAACGTTTTTTCCCATTGAATTCTTCTCCCAATCACTGCTTTTTTAAATCAGAAGCAAAACAATGTATCCATTGTGCTCGAACTCCTTGCACCTGGCCTTTCAATCAAAGGGGTCATATTTTATTGAGGCCTGGAGGGTGGGGGTTATTGGGAGAAAAGTATTGTTTCAAATTAAGTTATTCCTGTGGACCCTATATGGTGTTGGTAGCTGATGTTAGTCTGTTTTTCAAATCTTTATAAATAAATACATATTCATACTATACAGTGGCCTGTTTCCTAGTCCATTGGTGACACAGGGTATTTGTTGGGGTTGGGTGCGAAGTGAACATGAAGAAAAGTGCTTTATTGTGCGCCACCTTGCTTGGGTGGAAAGGAACTCCCTGAGCTGAGTCTAACCGCATAATAAACCACGACAGCCCCCAACTCCACTTTAGAGTCTGAAAAGATGGCTACCCCTCTGCCAGCATCAGAAGAAGGATGAGAGGAGGGAGATGCATGCAGTTTCCCAGGGTGAAGCGGTGAAGCACACAGAGAGTATTTTCTGTCATGGTTGCTGGTCCGCTTTGGTGAATCTGTCCCAAAATAGCATGCATGTTGCAAAACCTACTGAAAAGTTGTTTTCCACAGGTTTTCACACATCAACGTCATTTCTCACCTCGATACAAATGAGCGTGAACAAACACATCATGCATTAAAAAGGGCGTTTCTGATATGAGTTTCTGGGGCAAGTAATGGGACCACTGGAATGCCCCAAGACAATAGATACTGCAACATTTGCTGTGGTTATGCCATGGTTATGCCGTCACTGTATGCGCGTTCATATTTCTTTTTGTATGTTATGATTTTATCTTTTAACCTTTTGCGCGTGGCTAAGACTACAGTAGCATGAGCCACAGGCCACCCTTGTACAGATTAAAGATCAACTTTAAAGCCCCTGAAAGCGTGCAATCAGTGTCAGCACTTCCAACGAACCCCGCACGAGCCCCTAAACACATGTGGACACTTGGTAAATACTGTGTTTTTCTTGTAAGCTGCACTATTTTTCCTGGCACAATCAAGCCTCACTGTTTTGTTACTGTGTCACAAGCAATTCTGAAACCGAAACATCACAAAAGGGGAGAGCAAGGAAGCGAATTGCAGCAATGCTTTCTATAGTTGCCTGTGCAGTCCAGATGTAGCCTTCAAAGCTATACACATCTACCTATACTGCTGGAAAGGAACACTTATAATTCACATTTTGTGTTATAAGGATTTACGGTGATAGAGAATCAGCTTCTCTGCAAAGCATTATCGATCTAATTAATTAGTAACAAAGCACAATCCGACAAAGTATGTATATTTTACAGCACCAATTTAGATTTGCTGAGTTTTACTCACAGAATTTCAGGGTCCGTACACTGCAAGGTAATAGTTTCAGCCTGAGAAACATTCAGGGATTAAGGAATATGTATGTAGAATTTTTGTCAGCACACACATCATGCCAAAAAGGTAACTCTGGGAGAACATGGGTTCTCCCTGAGTTAAACAAAACAAAACAAAACAATCCACTCAATGGCAGGCATTGGAACCAACGTCATGGACACCATAATGCCTAGCACCTGAGCTGACTTGCCAGTGAGCGTTGGTTGGTGATTTTTGTGCAGTGGGAGTGGGCACATTATTAAGTCACTTCATTTGCATGAGTTCTTGTGTATGGAGGTAGTGCAATTGTCCCCAGGTTCTCTATTGATATGTCCTCCTTCAGAGACTTAGGTGGCAGTTCTAGGCCTGTCATCACTCCTTGCCCTCTCAGCGTATGTCAGCAAAAATGCCAGGTTATGAAGGGATGTAGTCATCTTCCCACTGAGAACTGGATAAGGACCATTAACCACCCTCGGGTAGATGGCCAATCAAGCCACTGTTTCTCACAATCTGTGGTGGTTATTAAGTGAGTAGATTGTGGAAATTAGATTGAAACGCGCAGCCGCAGAACTCGGTGCATGGCCCATGGCAAACTGTGAATTTCATTGCTGAGCACATTTACTACCTGAATGCGCTCAGAGTTGCATGTATACCTGCTTGTTGCCTACTCTTAATCTCCCTCACCCAAGTGCTTGCTCCCAGCTTTCAAAAACATTTCCAAAACTCACGTGGAATCCGCTTTCCCATCATGCCATATGAGTGGCCCGAAAAGACCACCCTCGCAGAACTGCCCACTTTTCTCGAATGTCTCTTTGACAGATTGCTAGTTTGCCCTAATAGAATCCTTTTAGGTCTAGTGTTAGACAAAGACTTCGGTGTTGACTGGTGAGAGAAAGGTAACTGCAGAGTGAAGATTCTGCGATGGTGCCACCAAGAAAAGCACATGCTTGGCACCACCGGGAATTACCTAGTCAAGTCTTGGGAAGAACCATCACAGACATAGTGGACTGGGTGTGAGTGGTCATCAGAAGCCGTATTGTGAACTATCACAGTGATACGGCTTTATCTATTGTCTATTGTCTGTCTTAGGATAGAAACCCCGTGTGTGCAGGGGAGGCGAGGGTTCCACAGATCGTGGACACCCTTTCTCTTTGTTTCCTGCTATTAAAACGTGCGCATCGCACATGCATTTACTGTGTACTCGTTTTTTATTAATACAAGCATTACAATTGTCATGCTGCAGGCTCTTTTGCAAGTTTGTACCAGATCTGGGGAGGGAGGAGGGTACAATCATGTCACATTTCAGCTCTAGTTACTTGTCACTAAAATCCAACGTAGAGCGCCACCTAGAACGTTTCCAAGTTCAAAGACTTCGGGAAAACAAGCCAGCCTTGCAGGGCACAAGAAAATGCCATGCAGACATCTTAAGTAAGCCGTCACCGATTCATTGGGTCACGATAAACATTTGCCACATTACGGAAAGGGTTTCAACAGGCTTGATTTACGAAAATGTTTTAACATGGGAAAGTCCCATGAAAAGATTTCTGTAATTCAGGCCCAACATCTTGTCAAACACTTTACGTGAAGAAGGCCACACCTTGGGTCTAATTCACAGAACGTTTAGCAATGAGCAAAGTGTCTGCGTTACCTAGTGCTTTTTGTGCGAATCGGGCCCATTTAGCTGGTGCACAGTGTGTTGACTTTGCTCAGCATTAAACGTTCTGTGAATTAGGTCCCTTGAGAGCAGGATAATTTATAAGAACTTATAATTGGTTATTTATAACGTGCTTAATACCCAGAGGTTTTCAAAGCGCACCAGCCAGGATTTTGCTCCGCATCGTCTTGCTTCTAAGGCGAGCGTGTTGCCCCAGAGCTATCCTCCCGAGACTGGCTCATGGACATAAGTGGGACTTACGTGGCATAGCCTTTAGAACACAGTCTCCTCTGCACCATTTAATTCCTTCACTGAAAATAGTCCTGCACGCCAAAAGAGGTTTATAATGTTGTCATCCAATGAAATGTCGATGACGAATGGAATTAATTAACATTTTTGTAAGCGTGCCTACTTTTTTTGCAGTAAACACAATTTTATTTGAACAGTATGCATGCCCTGCTGAAATATTTCCTGGAAAATAAATTATTTAAATGGACAGATTTGTTGCAGAACTGCCTAGGTATTTTTTTTACTCAAATGTAATTTATATCAATATTTCTTTTTCAGAATGTGCTAAATGCTGAAAGCTTTTTGAAAAGCCCAAATGATTTACTTTTTATTGTCTAGACTTTGTGTAAGCCTTTGCTAATTGATATTGTTCTTCCTGATGGTTCTGGAAAAGGCATGATTCAAACAACCAATTATAAACGATTCCTAAATGTAAACTCTTCACAGTGTAGCCTCGGGGTTCGCGAAACATAAAAGTGTAACTGGGGAAAGACAGGGTTTAGAGCAAGGTCATGGTTGGAAGAGACAGTGATCGATGCAGATGTAAAAGGCTTGTTATGACTCTGGGTCCACGACCTCTGCTTAAATAACAAGTAAAATGCAAGCACCAAAGATACAGCAACAAACAGGCTGCGGCGATTTATAACCTGTACTACCATTTACATGTCGAAATCAGCTCAGATGTAGCGGCTTCCTTCGGAAAATGTTGGCTCACACGTAGAGGTTTTACATTCCAAGAGTTCTGCTTGGTTTCACCCGGAAGGACTTCAATGGCTGCTCTGGAAAAAAAAAAGGTGAAGACTGTATCTCGACTGTGGGTCACACACATCCAGGATTATTGAATCATATACATACTTTTATTTCTAGATTCAGCAATGGTGTATCATTTGCTGCCTTGGGCAGAGTGGTATGTTGGTACGCTGCTCCCGTAAACTGCTTCTAGATTTTTCTAAGTGCAAAACTCACTACCAAACCACTACCTAGTGGCCCTCTGGTGATGACAGGTGACCAGCTGCCTATGATTGCTTTATTGTAGCACCAGCCCTATGCAAATGTGTGTTTGAAAGAGCTCCATGACCACAGGAGGCTGTCAAGACAAATGTAGGCAGTGCACTGCCTACGAGTCCTCCCTCACCATTGCGCCCTAAAATTAGCTGGGGGTCGAAATTCACTGTTCCTGGTCTCTGGGTGATCTGGTATTGTGTAACCCACACATTATTTATGAAAAGGGTGCTGCAGAAAGCGGTTTACCTGAACAAATGTTTGAAGTGTGGATGCAACTACCAAACACTTGAGCATTAGCCTAGAATGCATCAATTATTGTTGCCTGCCTCATCGTGTTCTGCTGCAATGCTTTTATACAGTGCCAAATCACCACCATAATAGTTTCAAAGTGTTTATAATTGCCCATGCCATATTGTGCCCCCTCTTGGGGAATGCAGACTTTAGCCTGCTGGGTAGAGGAGAGCAAGAGTCATCAACATTCAAGCCACTGTCATCATCAGTATCTTTTTTAAAAAAAAAAACACTTGGCATATGCCTTCCTTTACTAAGCACTGACGTGGCAAGTGGGTACATTTCCCATTTTAACAGTACTCAATGCATCAGCGTCAGGGAGCTGAAGGGCAGAGATGGCACTCCAGGGTTCCAGCCTGTGTCTACATGTTGCACACAAATCTCTGGTGCTGGCACTCAGCGGCTGCATTGTAGACACTTCTATGCATATCTCATGAACGAATAGCCACAAATCCAAAATATTCTACACACTTGACCTCATTACGAGGTAAATCTGCCAGAATACCACCCAACCAAATTACCCTTACCGTCACTTGGTAGGGGCTTGCAGATGACCATGACATGTGGCATGTGTCACATGCCACGGTCAGCTCCAACCCCTTCTCCTCCGGCCTCTTCATGGCTCATATACAGCTTACCTGGTCATGTCTCTGAGCAGCACGGAAGAGACGAGGGTGGCCTGGAGTGAGGACCGAAGCTGTAAAATAGGTGAGAAGGTTTTAAAAAAAATGTGATGTGTATTTTCCATGTGTGAAGTTTGTGTCAGATATATGTATTTGCTATGCGTCAGTGAGTGGTAGGTGAATGAGATGAAATGTGATAGTGTGTGTGTTTTAATGTTCTGGGTGGGTGGGTTTGTGCCTGTGTAGATAATGAAGTGAAAGTGGATGTAAGAGAAGGTGTATGCGTGAGTGACTGGTGGGTGAATGAGTATGAATGTGGTAGTGTGTGTGTTTGAACGTTCTGGGTGGATGGGTGCGAATAGCAGTAAGACAGTCAGGGATGAGAGAGGGGGAAGAGGAGGTAGTGGAGGGAAGCAAGTAGGAGAGCTGTGTTGTCTTCATAGCACTGGAAGTGAGGAGAGAAGGAGGAGATCAGGTGGGCCAGAGGGGCAAGGTAGATGTTGGAGAGCCACAATGAGAGAATAGAGCCTTGAGGGATGCCCCAGATGGAGAGTGTGATAAGGGAGAGAAAAGGGTCCAGATGAACCTGGGAAGGTCAGTCGGAAAGATAGGAGGTCAGCCAGTCCACTGCCAGGTCTGTGATGCCAAGGGTGCCACCGAGATGATTTGTTTGGGTGGGTGGGTGCGGTCCTGTGTGGAGAATGCAGTGCACGTGGATGTGAGAGGTTTATGGGTGAGTGGGTGGTGGGGGAGTGAGAAGGAATGTGAGTGTGTGTGTCTTTGTGTCTGGATGTGTGTGTGCGTGTAAATGTTCTGGGTGACTGGGTGCCGGTGTAAGTGTATGTGAGAGAACGTATATGGGCGAGTGACTGGTGTGTGAATGGTTATGAATGAGTGGATTATTGGTGAGGAACCTGTTATGGCGGGATTGACCTTTCAATGGACCTCAGCGCCCTGTTGGTGCACTTTTGATTATCTGATCACGGTCGCACGGGAATGTAACAACAGAGTGCTTGGTTCCTCAACTCTGTTTTTGTTGAATGAAAAGTTTTTGGAGGTTACATAGACATATTCCCATGCGCCCACACTTTACCAAGCAATGAAGACAAATGACTCCCTTCTTGGTGTTCAAACTGAACTTTGATGTTTTTATTAGTATAATTGTGGTGCCCTCTGATTACACATGTTTCGACGACTTGCTCGTCTTTTTCAAATCAGGGCTAATCAAATGTTGTTTCCCATTCCCCAATAGTGCGGAATTGAGAAAGTATAATTAAAGTTTGCTCTCAATTTAGCACAAAACGGTTTCCTTCAAAACCTTGAAGGTTAGTGGAAATTGAGACTCAAACACAATCATGACAACCAAACACCACATGATCCTTTGTGACACATCTACCTACAAGTGTTTACTTACAGGCACTTGGCAGAAAGATGGTAAAGTTGACAATGCTACAGATGCCTTTGTAGAATAAAACAGAGTCACATAACTGCAATCTGTAGTACTGGAACAATCCAGAATAGTAATGGTAGCAAGGCGTCCAGAAATGGTACAGTGCAGCACAGTAATTACCACACCTACTTCACCTGAGTGCAGATTCACTTAGAAGTCACGTAGTTGTGTGGTGCGTTGCGTCCCTAAGATAGAAAGAACCGTTTGTGCAAATCACGGTCTAAAAACACAAAAAAGAAGCAAAGAGAAGGCCAGACCTATGGCCTGGTCAGACAGAACAACTGGCATTCTAGGCAGCGATAATGAGCACTAGGCGTATTCGGCGCACATCATATATAAACACCCTTTTAGTACACGGGATATAAACTGCTCATATGCTTTGAAAGCTGTTACTGTTTTATTTATTCACGGGAACGTTGCTCACTTGTCAGAAGCTGGTTGCTGTTTTCTTTTAATACTTTAAATCCACTGTATCACCGATGTAATATCTCATAAAATCAAAATAGGACGCCAGATTAGAAGGGAATTTAAAGGGATTAAAAGCTTCGCTCACTAAAAGAAATGCAATGATTCGAGCGGAAACGCACTTATTCCAGCGCAGGTTAGTGGAGCGGGGATCTGTCTTTATTAGTTCTCTGCTCCTTGAAGAAAGCCACGCTTCGCATCTCAGTAAAGCCTCCCCTGCTTAGTTTTACATGGGTTATATTGTTTATTTTGCGAGAATATGAAGATGTTCAGACTTCCAGAAAGTTATACAAAATAAGTGTGTTTGTCTGGTTGTTTATACTTTGTCCCACTATTTTAAATGTAGGTTGGCAGTTGTGAAGCAAAAGGTTCATTCCTTGATATGTAACTGTAGGTTAAATTTGCAATTCGTTGGCACTTGCAAAGCCTGTGTAATAAGCCCAAATGGCTTCTGCTGCTATATAACATACAAGAAGTTGAAGAATAAGAATAACTCCATTAAAACATTTAAAATGCTCGCTAGTAAGAGGGGAAAAACTGTAAGCATTGCACATTCTATTCAACAAATTCTTCTGACCTGGGACAACTTTTCATTGATTTTGATGGATTTTGAGTGGCACTTATGAACCAAAATCATTGCTACAGACAAAAAAATGATAAGGAAAATGGATTTTGGAAAGCAGGATATCTGGTTCACCTGGCAACTGCCAACAGTAGTGGCATGTAACGGAAAAAAAGCATGGTTTGTTATTTGATGTGATCTTACACCATTTAAGCCAATGAGCCGTGCTTCTACAATAATTTTGTCAATCAAGATTTACCTTTGAAATCACATGCTTTCATTGTGGAAAATAAAGTTGCCAAAACATAAAGGGAAAGAGGTGGTAGTTTGCACAACAGTTGCAGAAATTAAGTCAGGGAGGAATATGCGCTGGAAACAGGACATCAGAAATGACAGCAAGGTAGTGACAAAATGGCCCTCATTACAGGTCTGGGGATAACCATGCTGGTGAAACCGGCAGGTAGCCGCCAGATCCGTAATGATTTAACGTTGCCTGACTGACTTGCCGGAAACACCTGGGCATTACATTTCCGGCGGTCTGGTAAATCAGGCGCCGGTAAAATGTGGATCCCGTTAATAGCTGTGCCAGTGCTTCCGTGAAAAGTCTGTGGGCGAGTAACGTTCTGCCAGGCAAGTGAGACCTGCCGGGCGGCAGGGCACACGCCACACAGACTTGTACTTTGCCGGTCCGGTACCAACGGTGTCAATAATCTTACCGGCACCGTTGTTTGCAGACCGGCAAAGTTGTAATGAGGCCCAATGACACAATATAGATTCAGAAATGTTTGATGAAACAAGGAAGGGGTCAGGCAGAAAGGGTGTCTCCACCAATACCAGTGTTTCAATCCACCAACTCCAGAATTCGGGCTACCTATGTCAGCCCCCTGTTTCTCAAGAATTCACCTCGGGTAGGATTTCAGTACAATGTGACAGTCAGCTAGCACACCAAGTCACTAACCTCATGGACCTTACCAGGCTTTGAGCGCTCAAAGTAGATGTAAGCCTGCAACGATGACAGATGGGAACAGTAATCAAATATAAATAGTTATGTAGATAGATTGATTGAAACAGTCCCTCAACAAAGGGAGCAGTATCAGGCTAATGAAAGACATAATGTGACCTATAGCCCACACACCTATGCTCAAGCAACAGCTCAAGGGGGCTATGGACAAGGAGTTCTCCACCTCCTCAATCACAGGAATTCAGGGGAAATACTAAATGGATTCCATCACCTGAAGGGAATCTGAGTAAGCAAAACAGGCCAGGGTCAAATCAGTATAGGCCCAGAACACAGAGAGCTGATTTTAGGGCTCAAGAAAGATTTCAGAGCCTAGAGGCACAAATTAAGATGCTTTCTGAATAAGTGGAAGACTTTCTGCTAGCCAAAGAAATCACCAACAGATGGCGAATTAGAGCGAATAGAATAAGAATGTCTTTGCTCAGGGAACTGGTAAGTGCATAGTTGGGCAAACACCCCAAACTGGAGAACAAGTGCAAGAGGACACACTGTTAGGTAAATGTACAGAGCGGCACAGTAACCCCGCTTTGGGGAAACAAATTTGCAATCATATTGTAAATAGGAACATGCACAAGAAAGAAGTGTGGTTTAACCTAGAGCTAAACCAAAGCATTGACTCCATTCTGGTGTGTGAGGGTAGGGAAATGCACATGGCGAACTGAAAGAACAGCTGAAAAAAAGACAGACTAAAAAGAAGTATATTGCAAATGGAGGGGATGAGGAGAATACAAATGAACAATTAATGGCGGTGAGAAAAAAGAGCCATCACCTGTGGAATGCCTTGGTTGATTCCGTTCAAAAAGTACAAATGAGGGCACAGAAGCCATCAGAAACAAGTGAAACAGAAGTGATGGGGTTCCATTACTCGATGAATCTAATCCTGTTTATATCCCTACAGAGGTAAATACTCCTCAAAGGACACATGCGGGTGAGCCCCCAGAGGAATATTTTGTGCCAAAGATGTTCAAGAAGGTTCAGTTAACAGATAAAGTACAAATGCAAGGTAAGTTTGAAATACAAAACATTCATGTGTTACCACATGAGAAAGGAGCTAGTGAAAACACAGAGAAATTGTGTACCATAGAGAAGGTAAGTGATGAAACTGAAAACAATGTGGAAAAAGCAGACAAGGAATTGTGTGAGAACTCAAGCGGGACCATTATGCAGCAAGGCCAGTCACTATCAAAGCTTAAGATGGAAACATGGGACAGAAAAATAAACAAAGAAGACAGGAATGTTGAAAAGAGGACGGTCAAAAAGGGGGGTAGGGTATCGTTCCACATCCTATTTTGTTTAGCAAGAAGTCAGCCAGGCTTCAGAAAATGCAGTCCTGAGATCAGTAACCACTCACATTTCCTATGTACACTTGAGGAATGTGAGGATCGTTATCATGTCCCTATCACAGTAGAAGAGAAATGCAATGTGTTTGCAATAATGGACACAGGAGCACAGGCTACTGTAATGTCAAGGAAAATGCTGGATAGCATAAATGAAGCAAAACAGCAAAATAACACATTAAAATTAAGACACATAGGCGGCCCTGTGTATAATGTCAATGGTGAGGAAATACCCGTGGAAAGTGTTACTGAGATTAACATTAAGGTAGGGAAAAATACATTCAGACAAGGCATGGTGGTCACTCCAATTGAGGAGATGCCCTTTCTGTTAGGTATGAATTGACTTAAGTCCTTGTTGCTACTGATGGGTGGGTTAAATTGTGTCCTGTGCTCATTGGCGAATAAGTCCCTAAAGCCTCAAAAAAGTGGTAAGCCAGGTCCGCAATGCAAAAGAATGCTGCACCATTGCCAATTCAGCAAGAGTGGTTGCAGTATATCTTCGGAATGGCTCTGTGATGAGTACTGTCATTCTCCTGTGCCAGGATGAAATGCAGGAGGTAAAGGGAAAACAGTCATTAAAGATTCATTTAGATCCCAGGCAGAAATGGCAGACATATGTGGTTGAGGACACATTAAGGTTCTATTTAACATGTTAAGACATAAAACAATGTGATGCTTTGGTGTCAGATCCGGAAAATATATTTCAGACAATGCCGAGATCCACCTGAATAAAGGTCAGGAATGGGTACAACTGCACATGGATGGTTATCCGGATTGAGGCAGTACTGGCCCTAGAACAACATTGAGTTTCATCAATGAGAAAGTGTTTAAACAAATGCTTGACAGAAAATAAATACCAAATTCTGCCATAAATAAATCAACAAATATTTGGATTGGACAGTCCTGATTTGGGACATAGAATTGTGAAAAGGTGCATGTTGGAAATCAAAATAAAATCCAAATGCATCCATCACAATATATGGATTGTGAGTGCAACTAAGACCAAATTATGTCTGGGAAATGATATCATGCACAGAATGAGTATGGCTTTATATGTTTTAAATCAAAAAGTTTGATCCAGACTGGGTGGAGCACCACAGGGATATGGGAATAAAAGGCAAGCATTTTGTTGTGCACAAATAATGCCATATGCAGTTGAACTCAAGTGAAAAGGGATGTTATCATTCCTGCAGTCACAAAGCAGTTTACAGTAGCATTGAAATCCAGAAAGGGACACAACATTACAAAATTACAGATGCTGACACATTTGTGTATATCAATGAAACCATGAGACATCATGGGATAGAATGTCAATACACACCATTGGTAGAAGTTGGGGATAGTCCCATCTAGATACTAGTGGATAACGAATGATGTGAAGAGATAGCGATTCAAAAATCACATTATACTGCAGTTTTGAACAACACAGTTACTGGAAATATTCCCGAAAGCTATGGCACTTTACGAGGTGAACTCTAAACAAAAAAGGCTCTTCAGAATTCATTCAGTGTATCATTATGAACCAAAAGATGTGATTTGTCATCATCAGGAGGATTGCATTGTATTCCAGTTAGATGACAATGAGTCAGTGGAGAAACAGCAAATTGAGGTGGAGGCTGAAATGTCAGGATACTTGAGAATGGTGTCTGTCTAAGAAGATACTGCCACGCAATTAAAGGAAATCACAAAAATTCTTCCCCTGGAGGACTGTCCAGAAATTTCTAAAATGGTAGAGGAACAAATCTAAGCTGCAGATGAATGTAAGAAAGAGCTGGAGAGAGACCAGTTGAGGAAAATATTTTTAGAATTCAATGATGTATTTGCCAGAGATATATATGATTGTGGGCATACTGATCTGCATGCCGCTACTTTGCCAGAAGGCTATGGTAGGGAACCTGTCTTTGTGCGACAATGTAGGCTACCTTTGGCTTGTTTGGAGTCATTGGCCGAGAGCATCAAGAACCTAGAATCCAGAGGGATAATTAGGCCTAGAGACAGTACCTCAAATACGCCTATTTTAGATGTGTTGAAGCCCAGGTATATAGTTCTTTTGCCGCTGGATTTTACGTTGCGGGACTTTTCATCGCCATTTTTTTATCGAAAAAAAAATCATCGTATTTTTTTTTTGTGGGGGGTTTAAAAATTAAATAAATATTTGTGGGTGAAACAGAATCATTTTTTTTAAAAAGGGGCGGTTTCGGGGGGTAATCGCCCAAAAAAAAAAAACGGCGATGAAAAGTCCCGCGATGAAAAATCCCACGGCAAAATAACGTAGAACCGAAGCCCAATGGTCAGTGGCAGTTATGTGCAGACTTCAGAAAACGTAACAAGAGGCTACCAGTGTCAAGATGGCCACTTCCATTCATTGACCAAGGTCTTGTACAGATACAAGTGTCCAACGTTTTTTTACCACTTTGGATTTGACAGCTGGGTATTAGTGTTTGTCATTTGTAAAGGGCATACAACAATTATTTGCTTTTACCTTTCAAGGAAAACAAAACAATAAGTGTGAGTGAGAGTTCCCTTTGACTATATCAAACGTGGGAGCGAGTTTGGAATCTTTCTGAATAAGGTACTTCTGGATGCAGCTGTGAGAGAAACTGTGGTTTATGTGGATGATATACTGAATAAGATTGATAAAAACAAATAAGGACATGTACTCAGCCAACTACAAAAGGTTGGGGCAAAGGTATAATTGCAGAAGGTGCAGTGATGCAGAAAAAGGGAACATTTCTTGGGGCATGAATTCATGGACCAGGGATTGAACCCACAGAAGAAAAAGGTAGAAGCCATTCAAAAGTGTAAGGATCCCACACACTGGAAGGGTTTGAAGAGCTTGTTAGAGATGACAAGTTACAATAGAAAATTAATTGAAGATTATGTAGAAAATACACAACCATTGACTAAACTACTGAAGCTGAGCATGCCCGGGAAATGGGGGCAACAACAGCGTGAGGATTTTCTGGTAAGGGCCCCGTGTTTGGTTTATCCAATGAAGAATCAGGATTTCTTCCTAGAAGTAGCATTCACAGACTTATGCATGTCAATGACCTTGTATGAAAATGATGACTCGAGTAACAAGATCATTGCATACACCATCAAAGCTTTCTCACAAGTATAAAACAAATGTAATGTTTAAAAGCACTATTATTATTCTAATTGTTCATTTATAACAGGCTTAATACCATGAGGGGTTTCTAAGCACGGGATCGGGATTCAAACCTGTGTTGCCAAGCACTGTCTTGCTTCCAAGACAAAAACATTGCCCCTGAGCTATCCTTCCCCCCTACTGACAACTGTTTGGGCATTGCAAGATGTCCACCCCATTATTCAAGGAAAGCGGGTAATTGTTGAAACTGCACATCAAGCCCTACAATTTTCACAAAGTAAAAGGATCACATCAGGAAATTTTGCCCAATCAAGAATTACATCATGGACTTTAGCATTAGAGGGATTCCCTGTAGAAGTGAGATACAGGCAGAACGTGTCCAGTGACACAGGGGCTTGCAGAATTACATGATTGTGCATTTGTAGGAACCACAGACAGTGCAGAGTTGGACACTGATTTGGTTGAATTTGAACATTAACTGTACCAACTATTTGATGAGGGAAAAGTGTAGAAATCTCCCAATCGGACATGTGGATGGTTGTGCATATCATGTGAATAATGATCCTGGAAAAGAGGTATTGGCAGGAATCAGAAATGGTTGGGTCAAATGTGAAAATATCTCGTCTTTGAGCATGAGGATAGGCCCCAGGAGTAGTCATGTAGCAGAGTTGGCTGCAATCTACAAAGCAATATCTACAGCCAGAGAAGAAAAAATTAAAAGAGATAGTGATGGTCACTGATTATGCCTAGAATAGCTTTGTGGAATATTTATCAGGATGGAAGCTGAGAGGGAAGGTTACTTGTAACAAAACAAAAAAAGAACTCAAGCATGGTAAACTGATCCAGGCCATCAACAATTTTGTTTCAGGAAATGAGATGAAAATCATTGAAGGAAAATAAGGGGACATTCCAAAACACCAAGAAAATAAATGGATGGGAATGATAAGGATGATCAGTTGGTCAAATTTGGGGCGGTAATGGGAGAACTGTTTCCCATTGAACACTTGCCGAGTGAGATACAGGTGGATGTAGTGACACGTTCCACATCTCAAGGGGCAGACAATCAACTAGTAGTTCAATGGAGTTTTTGCACACCTGATCAGGATTTAATTATGGCATACAAGGAAGATATGTTTTACAATCATATGGCAGAAAGTGAGAAGAATCCCATTACAGAGGAGGACTGCAAAGGAAGAGAGGAGTTGAGGGTGATGATAAAGAGTAAAAACCATTTCAGCTGCATAACAGACTGTTGGTTCAAAAATCAATTTCAGGTCATATTCAGCAGGTGGTCCTTATTTCGTTTCAAGGTCTAATGCTACATCATGCCTCTGATGCGATAACAGCGTGTCACAGAAGTACTCAGAAAGTATTTGAAATATTAAAAGAATATGCGTACTGGTCGCGTATGTCCCAAGATGTGGAATTAAATAAACAGGGGTGTTTGGTGTGTGTACAGTTTTAGCCTATTTCTCCAACACATAGAGCACCGTTGATGAAGAGAGGATTGACCCTTCCATGGTCATATTTGCAAATAGAGTTCATTGGCCCAATCCAAAGATCATTGCAAGGAAACAAGTATATGCTGACAGTTACCTGGTTAATGTCAAAATAGCTGCAATGTATACCTGCTCCTGTTTGTAGTGCCAGACAGTGGCAACCTTGTTGGTGAATCTTATATTTTCCTGGTTTGGATTGCCCCAGATAATAGAGAATAGAGTCAGACCTTGGAAGCCATTTTACCAGTGCAGTGATGACCAAGTTGTGGCATATTTTGGGGGTAAAGAGAAAGTTACATTTTTTGTATTGGCTATCCTACAGTGGTGGAGTGGAGAGATGCAACAGATCAATAAACGATATACTAGATTCGTTTGTGGCTATTTGGGATTTATGACTCCCTTTAGTGTTCATGACTATAAGAGCGACACCATCAAAATCTAAAAATCTCAGTCCACATGAGATAATCACAGGCGGGAAGATGGTACTTCCTCAATATTTGTTGAACAGAACCAATGAACAAGTCTTGGTAAAGGCATCCACAATGCATGAATATGTGGAGGAGCTTAGACAGCATTTGCAACAGGCATTTGTATTCACACAGGGAAAGAAAAGGCAGCTCAGGGTGCCAAATCATACTTTCACAGAAAGTCATCTGTCAGGGAGTATCAAATAGGTAACCAGGTATAGAAGTTAAATTTTGCAAAGGGAAAAAGCAAAAAGTCTAAGTTCATGGTGTCCTGGAATGGCCCATTCAAGACGGTAGATACAATTTTGCCTGTGGTGTATAGATTATTTCTGAAGGAAGGCAATCTGGCTGTGGAACAGGTTGTCCATGTAAGTCAAATCAAGCCATTGCACCCAAAACATTATATAAAAAGAATAGAACATCCATGAGAATGAATTAAGGATTAAAAGGCATAATGATTACATAAGAGATATGATATGATAAGTCATTTATAACATGCCTGTACAAAAGTGTTTCTAGGTGCAACAAGACAAGGGATAGAAGACAGAGGGAGGACAAGACAAACCATTTTACTAGGCCATGCATCATTCAGATTGTGCAAGTGCGAGAACGAGAAGTGTTAGTGGAAAGGGAGGGTGGGAGTGCAAGCGAGAGGGGAGGGGAAACAGGGCAGCAATGCTCTGATACGTGCAGTCAGGGCAGCACAGCTCTGGGTAGTGCAAGGAGAACAAGGGACTGTAGGGAAACAGTTACAGCCCCTAGGTGCATGGTAGGCCCGGAGGCAGTGCAAGGGTGACTGATCAAGAAAGAGCCTGGTACCCAGTGAGACTCTGAGGGTAGCCAAGCAAGAAGTCGATACAGCAGACAGATAGGTTAGGTAGGTCAGCAGGGGAGGGAGAGAGAGAAAGCAGAAGAGAAGATGAAAGTTTTGAGCTGCTTCCAAAACTTCAGGGGCTCCAGCTCAAGTTTGAGAGGGGCAGGGAGGCCATTCCAGAGGAAGCCACCTGCAGAGGAGAGTGATCTACCCCCACTCTCTGCCTAGAGAAGTGTCTAACCCTTAGAGCGTTGGAGGTAGCTCAGTGAAGGGCTTGAGAAGGGAGGTATTTTGGAAGTCAGCGTTGGATGTAGTGCAGGCCCTGTCCTCAGAAAGCTTTGTGGACAATGCAAAGGGTGTTGAACTTGATCCTTGCAGCCACTGGGAGCCAGTAGAGAGATTTCAGGGCTGGACAGATACAGTCCCTGGGCTTGAGGCCAAGGATAAGTCTGACAGTCTTCACAGACCTGTTCTGGATTAGTTGCAGAGGCCAGAGGAAGGCAGATTGAGAAAGAGGCTGCTGTAGTAGTCCAGCCTAGAAAGAACCAGAGCACTGGAGTCAGTGTGTTTCTGGGGAAAGTGGGAAAGGGAAGAGTCCCTTTGAAGAGGTGCCGGTGGTAGTGGGACCTCTTGGCAATGTCCGAGATGTGGGAAGAGGAAGAGAGAGTGCTGTTGAAGATGGCATCAAGGTTGTTTGCCTCGCAGGAAGGCAAAGGAAGAGGGCCCAAGGTGGGTGGCCAGAATAAAAGAGGGAATGCAGGGGCAGGGGTCCCAATGAGAAGTATCTCCATCATACTGGCATTAAGGCAGAGATTGTTGGAGGCACACCAATCCTGAATCGCGGATAAACAGTCAGGAAGGAGTGTGAGAGGAGAGGAGGCTGATGAGAGCCTGAAGGAAAGCTTAGTGTCATCTGCATAACACTGAACGTTAGAGGAGAAGGTAGATATCAGGTGGGACAAATGGTCCAACTAGAGGTTGAAAAACCAGGGTGAAAGAACAGGATGAACCATGGCTGTGGTGAGTAAATCAGTAAATCAGTTTCCAATGGTCAACATTGGACAGGACATGAAGTTAAGAGGTAAAGGATTCATCATAACAGGTAATTAGGTGTCTAGTGTACCTGGAGGAATGAATGAACGGTTGGGGAATTAATAAAGAATAGAAAAGAAAGGAAAAACCTGGGAAAAATGTATTGGTGCTTGGAAATTAACCTGTTCATCTCTCTCCTCTGTTATAGAAAAGAGTAACTCGTTTCCTTCCAAAAGGTTTGCTGGAGAACGATGCCCACGGAAGAGGCCCATGGACAAGGAAATGAGGAGTCACTGGGATGAGGAAAGGAGGAGACCCACGGAAGAGGAAAGGAGGAGTCCCCTGCACTAGGAAAGGAGCAGTCTCCAGGACAAGAAAAGGAGGAGTCCTTAAGGTGGAATAAGACTGGTGATCGCAGAGGAGAAGACAAGTTGACAACTCTGCAGTCCGCTATGTGCGAAAAAGAAGAATGACAGAAACAATATTGATTTATTTATAATGTTTTAGTTATAACAGGCCTAGTAAGATAGACATGGGCCGCATTGGCAAATGAACAAGTGCTTTTCGATCCAGGGCCAGTGATTTGGTTGAACCCTGTTTTAACATTTTTGTTGATTTTCGTTTTGCTCTTTTTCGAACGTTTCTAATGTTAATATTGCTAGACTGATAGTCAAGGAAAAATATGTGAACGGAGCACATGATTTCTAGGTGGTTACAGTACCAAAAGATTAATGAGTAGCCTGAATTCAAAGTCTGGGGTGGGGGTTTGTCCTTTCATGCAGAGGGGGGTCATAATCTAACAACTCATCCAATGAGAAGGACAAGGAGATTGATAAAGAACTTAAAATCTAATGCTATAATATTGCTGTAGTATCAAATGATTCTCCTGGAGGGTTTCCCCAGTTAAGAAAGAGAAAGAGAAACACATATGCCATGCCATGCAAAAGATGAAATGTGTTCTTTCATATATGCCTAGTGACACATGTTGATTGTCATTGACAAGTGGCACCATTGAGTTGTATGTTTCTTGCTGATTGAAATTGATGGGATAAAGTGAAAAGGGTGTTTGTCTTTATTTCGTCAGTGAGCAAATGAGTGATTAGTGTAAGGGAACAGTGTGAAGCCTAAAGCTGCACTAGTTAAGGCCCAGAGTTATAAAAGATGCCAGAAAGGAATAGTCAGGCTATTTCTTCCTACAGGCACTGGTTAAACCTCTCAGTATAAAAGTGCATAAACAAAGCATGGTTCCATATTTGTGCCTTTTTATGCCAGTGTTTCTCTGGATCGAACAGGACATCTTTGGGTGACTCTATGCTTTCTATTTTATTCTATGTGAGGAATAAAGAATCTAGCCTGGCATTACTCTTCCTTATAGTGTATCACTCTATGCCATGCACATGCTCTAGGCCCGTGTATCCCCCTACTGCTCTCTAACCCTACAACAGATACATAACCCGTGTATGAATTCTTGTAATGATGTATGAAATAACGTGCTGCCCAGGTATTTCTTTTCTTTCCATGTGCCTAACTGCTTGGAATAAAAAAATAGGCCAGGTATTTCTACCTGTACTATCTTTGTGTCACTGCATCAAATTAAGTCTGAATGTTCTGTCCATGCATCTAATTGCTTCGGGTAAAGAGTACCCAAGGTATTTCTATCCCTACATTCTCATTGTCACTGCATGGAATTAATACTGTCTTTTCTTTCCATTTGCCTCACTGCTTGGAGTGAAACTACCCCCGGTATTTCTATATAGTTGCCAAGGAGTTTCTACCCCGACTATCTCAGTTTCACTGCATGGAATGAAGTCTTGCTTTTCAGGTATTCCTACCCCTACTTTCTCAGTATCACTGAAGCCTAGTTTTTCTTTCCCTGTATCTCGCTGTTTGGAGTAAATCAAACCCCAGGTATGTCTGCCCTTACTTTCTCAGTGTCACTGCATGGAATGCAGCATAGCCTTTCAGTCCATGCATCTTACTGATTGGAGTAAAGAGTAACCCGGGTACATCTAACCCTACCTTCTCCCTACTTTCACATTGCCACTGCATAGAATAATGACTGTCTTTTTTGTTTCTGTATCTCAGTGCATAAGATACATTAGGCCTTTATACCACTTTATCAAGCTTTAATACTGAACTGCATGGAATCAAGATGACATCATGGCTTTTCTACCCGTTGCATCTTGCTGCATTTCTTTTGCTTACCCTCGACTGCATGTGTAAAGAGCACCCAGGTGTCCCTTTCCCTTCTATCTGCCTTCTTTCTCTCATGCAGGGGTCTGCAACCTTTGGGCTACAAATCCCATCACCCCTAGCCAGCACAGCCAAAGGTTGCTGAACCGTGGATCAGAAGGCGAAGGACATTCCAGGGTTGTATGCTTTCTATAAATCTGCTTGGAGGAAAACACCCCAGGATTTGTATCTCTTTCTAACAGCACAGACTTAAGAAAAAGCCTGCGTTCTGCTGCCTTGCACCTTACTGCATGCATAAAGAACACCCGCGCCTTGCTATCCTTTCTCTCCCAGTGCATGACACCCCAGGCCATCAGCCGCTGTAGCTCATTCTTTGACTTATACCCTCATGGACAGCACCACACCACTACAAGGTCATGTAAATGACAGACGTGTGCTTTGTAAATCCTATATAGTGTGTCAGCCCGATCAACCTGATGCTGAACATCTCTTCTACAGCTCGGCTTGTGCACTGTTTCTTTTAAATCTCAGGATGCTGCTTCTTCACAAGCACTCCTGATCCCCCAGGATTCCAGGAGGCAGCAGGCTTTAGGTGCAGTCTCGAGAGGCTCTCCTATTTCTGTAACGCTTCCTAATACTTTAATTCCTGGAGCATAGCATTAAGAGGACACTTTATACAGATAATCGTCCCCAAAGGCAGTTGGATTTTTTGTCTTCTTCTGTGTTGTCAACATATATATGAACACATCTTTTATTGACCCCTGTCCTATGGGAAACATGTTGCAGGTCATGTCATTCTGTGTTCTAGATGTTTCTTTTTGTCACTTTACATGCAGTAGTACAAGTAACATAATGCAAAGTCATGGGAGACTACTTGCAGTGATGCAATCTTTGTTTAGAGTACAAACTAGACATTCTGTCAAGCCCATTGAAAATGGACACACCTTTTTGTAGCACCTTTTCCATCAATGATTAAAGGTGTTAATCACTTCAAATTCCACCTCTGGATTTGCTGCCTTTTTCCACGGTTTGTATTTCTCTCTCTTGGCACCCAGGCACCTCTCGATAATCACTTTCTAGACTAGTCTGACCTCTTTAGTCTCCCTCTATTCCTCGGTGTCTCCTCCTTTACTACTCCTTCAATTTTTCCTTCAGTCCCACTTTACGATATACTCTGTGCTTTTGTCTTTATCACTGACATGTTCACCCCTTTCTCTTCTATTTCTCTCTGTCCTTTGCCACCCCCATTTCCTGTCCCTCTGTATCTTTTCCCTTTCTATCCAGAGGTGGAAGTGTAATAAAAATCATTGGTACGCTGCACCTCTAGTTCATTCCCCCCCAAAATACGTGCCTTTAGTTAAAGGGTTACGAAAAGAACCCTGGACGCATTTTCTTTTTCCCAAGTCAAATTTAGAAACAGATCGCCAAGACAAGTAAGCCCTGCCCATTTCCCCACTCATGGCCAGGCTTTGAGAATAAAGATTATTCACTTTGCATATTCTATCTATTTGAATCAACTATGTGCAGTTACAGTCTAATAGGTCACAACAATATTAAGCATGTGACGTTCTAATGTGAGGGCCATAGCGCATACACACTATTCCCAACTCCTCATTGCTCCAAAAAGCAAATGTGGCGGCTGTTTCAGGAGCAGTTTACAGCTCACAAAAAGGTAAGGAAAAGCAGTACCTCTGGCAGCGTGACACCTGATCTCTTCCTACAACGAAACCATTCAGGAAAAGCACCCTTTTAAAGATTCGTTTATGTCCACTATGTCTAATAGCTTGGCATGCAAAAAAAGGTTTGCTTTAAGTGGACAGTCAAATGGTCGCAACATCATGCATAATGAGCTGCAAGTTTGCCACAAACAATCCCCACGCTTGAGTTTATTGCATAACTTCTTTTAATGTGTGTCTGAAAGTGGTGAACGTACAGTGGTGTTGGCAGCCGTTTTAGACCTTCATTATTTTGCATTCTGGGACATAAATTCTGCATTACAGGGTATGGAAAGTAAAACTACAAACATATTCTTTTGACTTAACATGTTTCTCTAAGGATTTATGTGTTATTAGGTTGCTGCAATCTGGGGATTTTGCAAGTCAATTTTATAAGACAGCATTAAATAATCAAAACCTACATATCTGTAACAAATAAAGATGGAAGTTGTGTGGTCAAGTGCTTGGATTGCAGGGTGAGATAACATCCTGCTTCCCTGATTAGCCAAAGTGTGATTCTGTACAAATAAATTAGTCTCACTGTGACTTAGCCACAAACATTGGAGTCCTTATAAGCAGGCCTAGGATGACACATCGGATTGGCTCAAGCCCCAATGAAAAATGTGGTCCACTGTCACAAACATCAATGCCTTCCTTTTGTGACAAGACTTTTTGGGTGGTACCCAAGGGATAGATGCACAGTAAAATAAAATGTGCAGCAAATTGTACATTTCAAAGACAAATAACACTGGCCATACCTAGTATCCAAGTCATCCAAGTGGCCAACACTAGAATCTTGGCCCTGCACTTCGGGCACTGCCCCTATACGCCAATCCAAGCCTGCTTATACGTAATTCAATTCACACTATTTGAAAAAAGGCACCCTTACGGTAGAGCAGAATTATTGATTTTACAGACAATATGGTGTACACTCACAGGCCTCTGCTAGTGTCCCCTGAAGGCTGTCACCTAGAATTGCATTATTGTTGTACTGGCCATTGCACCAGAGATTCAACTCTAGGTGGGGACTAATGCAGAACCTACATTAATGTCCTCTTCTGCTGCCAGTCACGGTTTGTAAGAGATTCAGGATCTGAAAGAGGTAGGATAGGAGACTAATGTAGTATCAGAGGGTGCTGGCAAGGTTGCACTGTTACAATGTTGATATGTGCAGATCTTAAAAAACAGGGCTCCCTATGAGGTGTAAATGTGAGATATGTTCTGTGCTGCATGGAGCAGTGGTTGGTGTGCCCTCTAGGTTGCTCTGTGGTTTCTGTCAGAGCAGTGCTTAAGGAGTGTGGGAAGTTGTTTGGGTGTATCTGTGATGGGTTCGTTTTGCATTTAGGAAAATTTAGCTCACCTTCTGGTGGTGTGCATTGCGTAACCTGGATTGTTTCGGTTGAGGAGTTGTGTGCTCCGGTGGAGAGGAAGGTATACAAAATGGCATTACCATGCCTTTTTCTTTTCAGTGTCAAATTTGATTTCATGGACATACCATGCACGCATGGGAATCCGGGGCTTTAAAAGAATACTTTAGGCAGTGACAGCAGCAGACGGGGCGGTGGGAGGAGTTATGAGAATGTGAGGGCTGTGTGTACGATTGGGGGTAGGTGCACATCATACTTTTGGATGGGGAAGCACCTGCGTGGGTCCGCCCACGCATTCGATAATTGGAAAGAAAGAAAGAAAGAAACTCAGCACACAGAAAAAAGAAGCATTTTTCTTCAGTTTGTTTTTGCTGGTGACTCACCAGGGAGGCAAGTACCAGAAGGGGGATGCACCAGGAGGGGCAACTTACCAGAGGCGAGTGACTAGCTAAGGAGCTATGGCTCACCAAGGATCAAAGTGGCATCAGATCTGAGGAGAAAATCAGAAGAGACTGCACTTGCCAGATGATGCCATGTCATGATGCACATCCTACTTTACTCCTGGGCTTTACTTTTACCTTGTTTTTTCTGCAGCGCATTTTATTCAACTGAAGTGACTACAGCCAAATGATTACTGGCAACTAAAAGTGCATTGAGTTTAATGTATTGAATTTCTGTTTCCCTCAATTAATGTAATATATGAATAATATTGTTTATTTAGGAAAGGTATACAGTAATTATATACAAAATAATATGTAGGTGTCATAACTACATCAACATCCCATTCTATGCTTGTGCGAACATTGAATTTCTACCTAACACCACTCTTTAGAGCCCTATGAAGCTCTAATATAATGTCAATCACAATATGTTTAAGCTTTATTTGCAAGTGTGCATTTTAGTTTAAATGATGGTTTTAAAGATGACACCATTGAACATGGTCTAAACCTAAAGAGATCTGTGTGTCAAAGAGTACCCTTTTTCATGTGCATGCAGAGCTTAATCAAGGATTTCTACTTTTTATTTATTGTTTGGATATTTCTGACAGGGATGACTCTAGTGCCATTTATTTTATTATTCCAGGCATTGTCCAGTCAAGCCTTAAGGCAACAAAAACCAAAACGGATTGCAAACTAAAGGTCAAGAGAAGTCCTGCCCCTCTGCGCACCCCCCCCACGTACCCTGCTCTCCCATTTTTGAATGCAGCAGGGTACCACTGGTTCCTTTTCTGCACTTCCACCCCTGCTTATATCTCACTACCCTTTCTGACTTTCTCTTTTTTGAGCATTTCTCCCTTTCGCCCTCTTTTCGTCCCCCCTACCCTCATCTCTCTGTCCCTTTTCTTTCATATGTGTAACATCTCTTTTGCTTCTGTCCTCCTAACTTTTATCGTCCCTTCTCTTTGCACACTGATTGAACTTTCCCTCTCTCATACTTCTTTTACCCCTTCCCCTCTCTCTGATTCGTTCCCCCTGTGCTTAACACCATTGCCTCCTCTGCTTTTCTCTCTCCTATTGCCATCCCACTGCCCTTTCTCTCATCGTGATTTCTCCAGCTGTCCCATAGTCCCTTGCCTTCCTACTCACCATATTTATGTTCCTATAACATCCCTGTTGTCATAGTTCGCTTTGCAACCCTTTGTGTTTTGTTCACCGCATTTGTGCTCAACAGCTCAAACTTAGATAATCTGTTTTTCCAGTCCCCCGGGGAAGTTGAAAAAGGTCAGAGGTGCTAAAACTGGACAACTGATACGAACACCAACATTGCAGACTAACAGAATACAATCTGGGTGGATGGCAACCCAACTATCCAGCAAAGCTGCCTGAGCATCGAACTTGTCATGTGACATATTGAGATCTCAGTAATCTTTAGTAATAAGGGGGTCTTGTTTTGATACAGGCATGAAGGTTCATGCTATCCATGGGCATGATTTAAAAAAAACATTTGCAATTCTGCAACAAAATGGAAAAAAAGAAACCGGTTTAAGAAAAGGGTTTCAGTTTGGAATAATAATTTAAGTTTTGGATAGTGGCCAAAATTAATAGTATAGTCAACATATAATGAGCAGAGATGGCATTGCAGAAGCCGAGAAAAATCTAGAGGTGACTTTAGGCTGCATTCCTGGCACAGGCCAGCATTTTACACCCATCAGCCGCGTTCAAGTCCAGCAATACCGCACTATGGTTTGAAAGGAGAGTTCAGCCGCAGTGCTCAAGTGTGGTGTTTTGCATGTCACCAAAGGAAGCTCTGCTCACACCACGATTTGCTTTGAAAGAGTTTATTAAGCATTATGTTTGGCAAGACTGCCTGTGGGAAGGCCCATTTGTCTTTGTCCACCATGTTGTGCCCTTTAGAGTAACCTGCCTTTTAGTAACCATCTTCAACGTAATGAAATAGCGCCTCTCCCTAGTGGAGGTGGTGCATAGACAAGTTCCATTTTATATGAACATGGTTTTCCTCAGCATCTTGACTCTTAACCAGAACTTGGAATCATAAGAGAAGTGGTTCCATATGAGCAGAGCTGCTTCACGTGCTTGCTCCAAGACATCTTTATTTTGCTTTCCAACAGGGAACGGTATATCTCCCTTTACAATGGCAAGCAAACTGAGCCAAAATAATTGATGGCCACGTGGGAACATTTAGAAGGTTATCATTGGTCCAACTTCTCTGTTAACCCCAGTGCATGTATACCAGACTGTCACTTGAGGGCAAATGCAGTATGGGGGCTGCAGGTCCAGAGATGGACTGTCTCCTTCGTGAAATGGCACATGTACAAGCTGAAGAATAAGAGGTTGGCGCTGTGAGCCAGCAGAGGGGGTTCCATTCAATAGACTGGGGCAGGTAGTGGATGACATAGAAGCTTCTCTCCTCTCCAAGCGTTCATGAGGATCTAAGGCACGGCCTGGCCACTAATGGATGGTAATCAAAATGGCTTCCAGGAACACTGCACCATGATGATCCAGCCTGTCCTGGATTCAGGTACTTAGCCACCAAAATCTGATCCCTGGACACCATAAGCACTATGGTTAGGTCATGTCCATGACAGCATTGTAGGTTTAACATGAATGCTATAAAATCTACAAGTAGAGCTCCTGCTCCAGGCAACCTATCCACCAGCTCCAACTGCTTCTCTCATTGTTACGTCATCATACCTTTCTCTCATCCTTACCATAACATCCCTAGGATGCGATGGTGAACTCTTCCTCCCAAGATTCCTTTAAGACGAGGTAGCAATACTCAGAGGTGGATGGGGATGCAGAAATTACTCAAACATCAATAATCAAAACGACTCAGGGAGTTTGGCAAATTACTTTCTGTTTTAATATCATTTATCTAAAACAGGGAGAACAACGGGCATCATCCAATGCCGCACAGCTCTATCTCGGTGCATTTTAGAAAAAACTGTTCTTTTATAACAAAAACTCATCACTGCTGACGTCATGTTACGTGACAAACTACAAAAACGTATGAGTACCTGTGATTGGCTCTCTGTGAACATCTAAGTGCACGTTCTGTATAGCCAGAGGTTTATGATTGGGTATTTTTTGGCTCCGGTGGGCATCTAATGTAAACACAAAGATATATCCCACCCTGCATCAAAAATAATCTCTACGGAAACAATTTTCGAGGTGATCACTCAGTTGTTATTTTCCAGGTGACCTTTAAATAGCACCAATCATCTAATTTAATTACTTCTGAACATCTTAGAATAATTGAGCTGGTTGGAGAGAGAAAACATTTTCAAATAACATGTGCTTTTTAATTCATGTTGTTCAAAAAAATAAAGAACATTAATACAAAGATTACTCAGTGTTCAACCAAAATGTATTCCATAATAAACACATCATAATCAAACGAGAAGCATTTATCTTCATGCTTTATCACAAAAGACATTCAACAATCTGACAAACAATAATTAATATTTCAAAGTGTGACATTTAAAAATGAATTTTGAAAGAGAAAACTTATTATTAAATTCCCTAATATGACCCCCTATAGTGGGTGTCTAGAGAAAGGCTCCCTGTATCTTTTCCTTGTAGCTATTCTGTACGGAAAATGAGGCCAAAGTTAGTGCTAGTTCCAAAAAAGAAAAATATTCTTGGTTCTGGGGCTTGAATTTAGCCGTATATCTGGGTCTTGTATAGTAAAATAATTCTTTGCCAACGTGGGGCTTGGTTCTCAACCTAGCTTTCCACGTTTTGGCGGTCCTTCAACTTTGTTGTTTGTCCGCCTTCATCAGGGCATTTTATTTGAAGACCCTGTGTAGATATGAAGAAGAAAAGGAAAAATAGGAGTAGTTTATAATTCCCTCTCTCAAATTTAGTTAGAATATGTCTGACTTCAACCAGTGTGAATGAAACATCTAATGTATCGGTGTTGGTTTTACCTGCCGATCATATCATCCCAAGTCTTGGGTCGTGTCTGGTCTGGAGTCTTGAGCCGTCCCTCAACCTAGCGCCGCTACACCTCAATAATCCCAAAGTTCTGAAATAGGTGGTCCAGAGTCCCTTTCCTAATTATGGTGACTCTTGTCTCTGTGGGGATGAGACAAAAGAGACCAAGAAATTCGGGTTAAAACCCACCAGTTAGTGGGGTTTGAGAAGTGTAAAATTTAAGGGCGCTGTTTTACCTGATTCGAGGTCCAGGCTTCAGTTAATACGGAAGGGCCTGGGAAGGTGGCTGGAAACACATCCCAAGTGGTGCAAAAATTGTCTCCAGCTATGGAATGGTCCAGGGGTGAAAGCCCACAGATAAAAGAGAACAACAAGCAGGCAACCTATGTGAAATTATGTGTTAGCTGCACCTACTGGTGTAAAAGATGCATAGAGTGAACGAAGAATGCAGGTCAAACTAGTACCTGCACTTAAGAAGGCTGTCCAGTCGAAATGTCCCCAGAATCACTTGGTCAATCCAGTGTTGTCCCCTCCAGTCTGCGGGCCTGTAAGACACGAGACCGGTATTATTCTCCAGGTGAATACAGTGCATTGTGTGTGAATGTGGTGCCAATCACATGTTTGTTAAACAGACTGCCCAATGATATTCTGCTAAAGTATCATAGCCCTCAATGGAGCCCGTCATTATTGTTCGGGTGAATTCAGTGTATTGTGTATGCATATGCTGCCAAGGACATTTTTTCAAAAGAAAACCGTATGCAGTTCTACTGTAATATCATTAATCTCAAAGGAGGAAGCCGAATGCTGTGCTGTTAAAATATCATTACTTTCAATGTAGCCAGCATCCCGTGTGAAGACTCAAACTCTCTATACAGTATTAGGTTGCAAACATGTCCCGGGAGTTAGGGGATTTACGGAGCATTGCTGTGGCTGTGAAACACTGCTTACCTGTGTCCACCTATCGAGGTGGCGGCGGAAAAGCAGATGCAGTCATGTGTGTCTGGATCTGGTGGTTTACAGCGTCTCTCCGAGTCAAGTGGCTCGTAACTCTGATGTTATAGGCTTAGGTGTAATGACCTAATTGGCCCACGTGACCCCTGAAGTCCCGTCGCGGGAAAGTCTGCACACCCTGTTGTGTGCTGTTTTCTTGGTGACAGGGCGGTTGCCGTTAGGCCACTCGCTGCGGGTAGGTGTCTTTTCGAAGTACATAGCGTTGTGTAGCTTGGGCTTGCTTATGGGTTTCCAAACGTCATGTTTTGTGTTTGGAGCGTGTATGCTTCAGGACAATTAAAGTGGCGCTGACGTTCAGAGTCGGGGGCCAGACATGATGTGCTGGCCCCATGTAAAATGAAAATGAGTGAAACGGTCTGGAGCGATGCCGCCTTAGTGTAATGCATGCTCCAAAATGCACTCAATGCACTCCCTTGTGGATGTGTTTGGTGCCTGTGTCGGTTTTCATGTTCATTTTGTAAATGCCGTATTCTTCGCAGTAGGCATCTAAGCCCATCCCCAATAACTAGTCATCACCATCGTCACTAAATACTTGACAATTAATTGGTTCTTCAAACTATAGGGCTGTTCATTACATGACCCTCTAAGATTGGTTTGGCACCATTGTACCCTTCTAGAATGTTCCTCACACAAGCAGCATGCAGGCTACCATCTCAGGTCCATGAAAGCTTGGCGTGATCATGTCTCCCCTCCAATTAACCCACCATCTATCATTTCCTGTGATGTGTCAGACAATTACGCTTTTGAACCTGACCTTGGAGCTGTTGAGTTCATCTGGGAAGTGAAGGGAGTACTGCTTCACTGTACCTCCAAGTTTCGGTACAGCATGACCCAAGCTATTTTGATCTCAGCCATGTGACTAGGAGTCCACTCTTTTCGAGCATTTTTCAGCATTTAATCCTATTAAATGATGAACTTTAGAAGCCTTCAGTTTTTTTCATATTGTTTCACATAGAGCGTGTTCCCTTCACACATTCGTTGCAGCCATTTTGACAGGCTTCCATTCCTCCGTGACCTTATCTGTTTGGTCCTAGGCCAACTCAGCCTTTTCTGAAACTTTTCTTGCCATCAGTAATTTCTGACTGCACCACACATTTTGAAAGCATTTTATTATTTCATAAAGTTCACGAGCTAAAGTGAGTTGTGGAATCACCCAATCTTCATACATTCCTATGTATATACATTGGCGTATCGCCGCAATCTAATTTACTACGTAGCAAGCCTCTAAGAATATTCTTCCCTACTTGCCTTTCAGCATCTGTAGACATATAAACTGACTTATATAGTCTTCAGTGTTTCTGTAGCATGAGCAGATGCATCTTAAGCCCGAAATGTTGCTCATCTTTACCATCTGTTCTACATTTCTTAGAAAATAATCACATTACTGTTCTTCATTCATCTTTTGGACAGGTCAGCTCCCTATTTCTTATGACGTCATCAGGTTCCTTTTTCTGTTTAGATGCACATTTCTTCTGGCACTTCATCCAATAGAATACTATGTCTGCATGTATTTAGGTATGGTTTCCTCAATGGGTATCTTCCTTCAAATGATTTCTGTGATATTGGCACTCTTACTGGGACTGCACATGTCATCATCTCTGGTTCCCAGCATATAGGCAGAATAGGGGCAGAGCTTTGAGTGAGGATGTCTGATTGCACCTCTACACCCCTGCACCCCCTCTGGTCGATTCATCGACCACGTCATCATCAACCTTTACATCAAGACATCCTCGCCCGTAAAACTGTTTCTTTGATACCCAAAACTTCACAACTCCTTTCAGGCATCATGGTGATTTCACATGTTTGTCAACACTCCAGGTCATAAGTGTGCAGTGTCCACTGGGGCTGCAGTAGATCCATCTTCCCACATATTTCTTTCAGTGTTTTGGATACAGGAACTTTATACCTCTAGGTGCATGTATGCAGGATTTTACATAGTCTCTGATCTCCTCAGCTGTCAGTTCCTTGAGTTTTCCTCCGGATTCGACATCAATTACAACCTTCATCCCCACTGCTTTCTTTGCAGTCTTCTTGCACATCACCAACAGGGCTCCAAGAAACTTGAACATATCTGTCATCCACTGTGGAACCCAAGAAAAGACTGATCCAAACCACTGTCATCAGTAATTTCTTCAACTTCATCAATCATCTGAGTGTGTTGGTCTGTTAGCATCGATATGGCCTCTGTCAAGGTGCCATTCCCGTTGTCATGAGAAGGTATAAATGTGCAACATGATTCTCCAATTTTAGCACAAACACCTCCATCCATAGCTGTAATCATGTCCAGGACATACCTATTCTGGGGAGTCATTAGTGGTATGGCTTCCTTGATAGCATTGAATCCCCTAATGGCAGTATTAATCATCTGAAGGAGTTCCCATCTGGTTATATGTAGCCATTTGGTGTTTGCTGCAGTCTGGATCCTAGGCATGAACATTGTTGTGAAGATTGAAGAAGCCTGACTAAACAATCTCTGCTCATATGGAATAGAATCAAAAGCTTCTATTGATTTAGCTGAGAAATAAGTCTCTCTCTTCCTTCAATTCAGACGTTCAGCAGATCTCTTCTTTCTTAAGCGTGCATCTGCTTTCGGAAATTCACCAAAGTTGAGATCACTCTTTGGAATCACCAATGCTGTACATGAATAATTGTCAATGAACATAGTCCTCCCCAATCCTTGGGTAATCTCATATAAACTCTTGATCCACAGGCCGAGTAGTGATCCAGTATGACTGCTGTTCCAACTCTCAATCTTGGTACGTCAAAGATTCTGCCACAATTCTGATTTTCTCCCACTTTTCTTGTGCCCTTATTTCTGAAGCACAGCTTTGCATTTTCCAAAGGCACTATTTGCAAGGGCCCTCCTTTATCTTCGACTCATGTCAGCAGTTTTGCAAGCTTTGGCCATAATGGTTTGCATCCATGCTCTGCAACGCCAACAGTTGATTCAGGGTGACCAATTATCATCCATGCTCTGCACACTATGCCTTCTTCCCATCCGTCTGGAGAGAGTACTTATCCCCAAATCCGTATTTGGCCTCTTTCCTTCCATCTTCGAATCTCCTCTGCAGTTTTTCCTGGGCTTTCAAACGGCCTGTTTACTTCCCATCTTATTCCAGCTCCTTTCATTGCAGGCTGTTTGTATCTTATCACGTGATTTTTGGTATGTACTCTAGCTCTTGTCTTCAGGCCTTCTACATAATCATCTTCATCAGGATCTGTCCATTCTGTTGCCCATACCAAAGAGGCTGTTTGACCCAAAAACTGACCTCTTGCTTGACAGAGTGCTATGTGAGACAGTCAACGTGCTGTTAGGACATCTATTTCAATAGCTACGAACAGCTTAGAATTCCCCATACTAAAAGTCAGGAGTGCACACACAACATTGCAGTCCTCCTCGGAAGTTCATTGACCCACCTCTTTCATATGTTGGTACCATAAATTGTTTCCCAAGTGTTCTGTGCTGTCAAGGTAGTTATTTAACTAATGAACATCCTCTAATGCATGTCTCTTAGGTCTCTTTCTTCCCTCATGAGCCCTAATGATCATCTCATGAAGTAGAGCAGCATAACTCTTTCTTGCAGGAGGAATCAAAGGGACATTAGTCAGTAAACTTGGTGTTTGTACGTGCACTACTGGTGTAGGGTCAGTCACAAAGGATCTCCGTCTTTGCCTCTCCTTACGGATCTGTATCTGGTGCTCAAGGAAAATCTCTCTAACATTCTTCCAAAAATAACGATGTCTAGGTACATTTGTGACAGAAGTAGGTGCTTTCTCATGCACCACTAGAGTAGGAATAATCAGGCCTTGGCTCTTTTGCATTCTGAACCTCGCTTTTAATTGCAGGTGAAGTAAAGGTTAAAATAACTTTCCCCTTCTTTGGATTTATAGTGTAGGCAACATGAATTACCAAAATCTAAATGACAACAAAAAACATCAAACAGGTGTACAATATGCACCAGTAGAAGATGCTCCACCAACATGATGGCGCTGCATAGCGTAGTTGCTGACCTTGTGGAATAGCTAAGTGGCTTATGTACCACATGATTTGCCCGTAATTATCTTTAAGGAAAGAAAAAATGCTTTATTCAGGCAATCTCATAAACCCCTCCGGCAGCTGCAGGATCTGCTTCACAAGTTCCACATGCGGCTGGCTGATTGCTGGATGGTTAATAGTATTCCAGAAAAGGACAAATTAATCATACCTTTGCCAAATGAGGTAGGGATGTGCTTCGAGTAGGTAATGAAAGGTTAATGCCAAGAGGTTGTGGACGTCTTCATGCGACAACCCCATTCATATAACTTATGATGAAACATCATACATTTGGTGGATCTGTTCCATTATGTCACGCAGCAATTGATTAAGAGCAAGCTAATTCCTTGGATCTCTCAGAAATGTGCGAACATCAGTTTGCCTGCCAACAAGATGAGGACATTCTTCAATCAGAAAACAGAAGACCATGCCGCACAGTTTATGAGCATCGTC
Organism: Ambystoma mexicanum; assembly: GCF_040938575.1. Taxonomy (NCBI): domain Eukaryota; kingdom Metazoa; phylum Chordata; class Amphibia; order Caudata; family Ambystomatidae; genus Ambystoma; species Ambystoma mexicanum. The sequence goes on from NC_090922.1 coordinate 401,291,655, forward strand.
AGTAGAGAGGACCATCAGTTTGTTCTCAAAACTGTATCAGGTAATGAATAAGTCTACTTGCAAAGTTCAGCCAATCTATTGCAGGCCAATTTCAGATGATGCTGAGGTTTTTAGCCTCACAGGTGGGAGCAGGAAGAGGGCCAAGAGAGGGCGGCCATAGAGTGACAGGAAAGGAGGGTGTGGGTGTGCCAATGAGGAGAATCTCAGTCTTACTGGCATTAAGGCAGAGATCATTGGCGACGCACCACCCCTGGATGGCGGACACACAGTCAGAAATGAGAGAGGGAGAAGAGGTGGCTGAGGGTAGCCTTAAAATGAGCTGAGTGTCATCCGCATAGCACTGGAAGTTGAGGAGGAGCGCGGCAATGCGGTGGGTAAGAAGTGCCAGGTATTGGTTGAATTGCCAGGGAGAGAGGTTAGACCCCTGGGGTATACCACAAGTAGAGATAGAGATAGAGGAGCGGAAGGACCCAAGTTGGACCTGGGAGGGTCGATTAGAGAGTAAAGAAGTAGCCACACCAGGGCCTGACCGGTGATCCCCAGGTTATCACGAGACGGTTGACCAGGATGGCATGGTTGATCGTGTCAAAGGCAGAAGAGAGATCAAGAAAGATGAGGACACAGGGGGTGTTCGAATCAAGGTTGGAGAGCAGTTCCTCACAGATGTTCAGGAGAGCAGTTTCCGTGCTTCTGGCAGCTCTGAAGCCAGACTGATGATCATGGAGATAGCCAACAGATTCAGTGTGAAGATTGAGCTGAGAGATGGCCAGCTTTTCCAAGAGTTTGCCCAGGAAAGGAATGATGGAGAGTGGGCGATAGCCGGGCTGGATGGGTCGGCAGAGGGTTTCTTAAGAAGAGGGTGCACAAGGGAGTGCTTCAGGAGGAAGGAAAGACTCCAGTGGTGAAGGAGAAGTTGCAGAGGTCGGCCAGGTCAGGCACCAGAGAAAGAATCAATGTGGTCCTTGATGGTTTTTGAGGAACAGGGATGAACCTGTTTTGACAAGACTTTCATAGATCGGACTTGTCTAGAAACCTCGTCTGGGGAGAACAGGGTAAAGACAGAGAAGTAGGGAGGAGAGGTAGCTGAAGAAGGGTCAGAGGAAGAGCAGGTCCTCACAGATGTTCAGGAGAGCAGTTTCCGTGCTTCTGGCAGCTCTGAAGCCAGACTGATGATCATGGAGATAGCCAACAGATTCAGTGTGAAGATTGAGCTGAGAGATGGCCAGCTTTTCCAAGAGTTTGCCCAGGAAAGGAATGATGGAGAGTGGGCGATAGCCGGGCTGGATGGGTCGGCAGAGGGTTTCTTAAGAAGAGGGTGCACAAGGGAGTGCTTCAGGAGGAAGGAAAGACTCCAGTGGTGAAGGAGAAGTTGCAGAGGTCGGCCAGGTCAGGCACCAGAGAATCAATGTGGTCCTTGATGGTTTTTGAGGAACAGGGATGAACCTGTTTTGACAAGACTTTCATAGATCAGACTTGTCTAGAAACCTCGTCTGGGGAGAACAGGGTAAAGACAGAGAAGTAGGGAGGAGAGGTGGCTGAAGAAGGGTCAGAGGTAGAGCAGGGAGAAGAGATGGAAACAATTTGATGTAGGTGCTGCCCTCGCTCACCACAGGAGCAGGCAAGTTGATTTATGTAATCGAGAAACAGACTACAGGTATTGCATTGTCAGTAGGAGGTGTGAAAAGCATGTATGACGCAGTATTGGGAGACAAAGCAGAAGATATTTGGAAAAAAACAATATATCCAGGGGTACAGATGGGCGATGGCAATCATTATGGGGCACACTTTAGTGATTGTCAGGCTACAGTATTGGCTGCATTAAGAACACCATAGCCTGACACACTGGATATACATTTAATAATGGTGCGCACTCTGAAGAAGGACGGAGATCCAGCACAGTACATTTTGCAGATTCAGTAGATGTGGAAAGCTTAGACAGGGGAATCTTGGGAAAAAACAATAGCAATATTTGGTCGCATGTGGGTGTAGGGACTCCTTAAGGAGGTGCAGAAGGACTTGAATAAGGTAGTAAGGATTTAGGCGCAAGGATGGGCAGCAACTCAGGCTATTATAGTGCATCATTGTAAAAGGCAACAGGAGAAGTAAAAGGAAGTAGCGGATAACAGACAGTAGGCAGAGACGAAGTTAGTCCAAAATAAATTGGCAACATTTAGTATAGAATGAGCAGTGACTATGGGTTCACCCGTATAGCAAGTGGAATAAAGGACAGCTCTGGTAGAAGTGATAATGGCACGGGAGTGGACAGAATGGGGGTAAGCTAGGGTATCCAGGGCTCAAGTCAAGGGTACACGCGGGGGGATGGAGTCCACCCACTTTATTCAGAGGGTGGACTCAGTCCCCCAGCTAAAATGAGAATCATTGAATGTCCTCTTTCAATTTAGGAATTAAAGCCATCCTCGGCAGTCGGCAGATTTGTAGGACGGACACTTCACCACTACACTATATAACCTGATGAAAAATAACCAACAACTAAAGGTGAAATGTCCCATTTCGGTACCGAAAGTTCCAAAGAAAACATTTTTATTGGTTCTTGGAGTTTAAAACATGCACATCCTTTAAGGTTTTCAAAAACACTATTAGAAGAAAATATCCTCTCTTGGTTTTGTGTGTATGTTGATTTTATGAAAGGCAAATGCCATTCGTCCTGTTCAATTTGCGTAGTTATCCAAAGCCAATTTAATTAAATGTGCATATTTCACCTTGATATGCTAATATCTGGTGACGTCACATCCCAATGTATTCGTTGATGAGTCCCCAACTTTAATTTTCAGGACTTGACTCCTGAGGGTATCCGAACAACCGAGGGTATCAGGGAGGGTACCATGGTGGTTAACAAAGAGGTTACCCAAGAGGTTATCCTTGGGGAAGGGGAGGGTTTCAGAGGAGGAGGATTTGGCAAGATGGGGCTGAGATTTGATATGTCAGGACTGCGTTGGTCATGTGGGAAGATGGGCCACTTTGCGCGAGTGTGTAGGAGCAGACAAGCGTATGCATATAATCTCAGACCATATCCTAGAGGACCAGCTGCAGAAGTTACATATCAGCAGCAGTACAGGGGGATGCCCCCAAGCCTCCTGTATGATGTGATGCACGTGCAAGCAACCCAGCAGGTTTGTTTATTTGTTTGTTTGTTTATTGCATTTATAAGGTGCACCAGACCCAGGAGTAGCAGGGCGCAGCAAGGATATGCGAAGCTTACAAGTTACATAATGTACAGGCAATCTATGAATAAACACAATACACAAGAAATAAAACAATATACAGTATAGAGTTATACAAAGCGTTACGTGGAGGAGCGGAATTAATTACAACTTGGTACAAATTTTACAAAAATGTACAATCTAGCAGCACATCGTGCTAGAGTACAGAGTTTCAAAGGGACTAGTTCTCAATCAGGTTGAGGTGGGTGATGAGATTCTTTCTGAAGAAGGAAAAGGGAAGGTCAGCTCTTAATTGATGTGGTAGGGAGTTCCAGAGTTTGGCGGCATTTACAGGGAAGCTGTTGCCGCCAATCTTGGAGGATTTATACCTGGGTACTACCAAGCAATTAGTGTTGATAATTCTGGACGGGCTACTGGAAGTTCTTCTGGCTATTCTGTCCATTTGGTACCTCTGAGCGACATTATGTAGTGCTTTACGTGTCAGGGAAGCGATTTTTAATTGTATTTTGTTGTGGGTAGATGTGCACTCTTTTGTTGATGCCTAGTGCAGCTCTAATGCCATTGTTTTGTAATATTTGGAGTTTTTGAATAATGGTTTTGCATCCAGAATTGTTTATATATGGAGTAACAGTGTTGTTCAGTTGGGTGCCAGGTGTTCAAAGCAAGCCATGGAGAATGCTGTCAGAATTTTTGTTTACGCCAGCAGTGCCCCAATTGCATGTCCAGGTACTATTATCACATTAGATTTGGAGGGGGTGCTGATTGTGGATTACAAAATAGTGCTTACAAGGACTGATGAAGAGGGAGGTGAGTGGGAACAGTTTGTGTATTGACCATGTTCAAATATTGAGTGGCATGATCAGTCGGGCAGTTGTTTGAAGATGCTGACAATGACAGCGAGATGATACTTGAGGTGTGCGTTGCATGTCAAATAATGATTCAGCATCGGAATGTCCCATGTACTGGACTTATTTCTAAGAGCATGCCTGCACATTTAGAAGATGACCTGCTACAGGTCTGAAGCACTTATGGATGGATAACCCTCATGACATAGGGCTCTTGAAGGGCATACACACAGTCCGTATTAAGTTGAAACAGGGAGCAGTGTTACCTAAAGTGTGACAGTATTCATTGTCAAGAGAAGCAGATGAAGGAACACATGAAATACCTGATGCACTGTGGCGGCAGGGCATCATAGTACCCTCTGAGACCCTGTGTAATATGGCAATATTTCCTGTCAAAAAAGCAAAGGCGTCAAGTTGATGGTTCATGCAATGTTTATGCCCTTTGAATAGCATAGTGGTGGCAGAATTCCCACTCATTCCAAATGCTGCCACATTTCAGTGTAACATCCCAAAAGAGGCCACACAGTATACTGTTATTGATTTGAAACATGCATTCTGTTCTATCCCATAACACCCTGGATCTCAATATCTTACAACATGTATTTACCACTGGCAGCGATTTCAACACACTAGACTCCCACAGCGGTACTGAGTCCCCAAATGTTTTAAAAAGAGTACTACCCATGGATTTGGGCAACAAACATGTACCGAGCATAGTCATTCAGTGTGTCTATTATCTGCTAGTATGCAGCACCACAGAAGAGATGTGCAGAGCAAATAATCACACTATTGACATTGCTTGCAGACAAAGGATACGAGGTAGAGAAGCAGAAAATGAAATATTCTCAAAAGGAGGTTGTGTATTTGGAACAAAACAAACAACATCATGAGCGGGGAAAGAGTAACCCCTGAAAGAGCTGCTGCAGTGCAGAATATAACATAGCCCACTACAGTTAAAGATATTCAACAATTCCTGGGTTTGTGTAATTACTGTAGAGCTTGGATTTCCAACTATTCTAGTTACACAAATCCACTCTTGTAGGGACTCAAAGAAGCACAGAAGAGGAAGGGGTCACTGACATGGACAGGGGAAATGGTGACATTTTTGCTGAATTGAAAAATGCTGTAAGTAATACTCAAGTACTGGCAACCTCTGATGACACAAAATAATTGTATTTATTCTCACATTCTAATGGACAAGTAAAGACTGTGGTGCTGGCCCAACAAAGATCCGTGGGACACAAGCCCTTAGCATATTACAGTAGTAGTTTAGATTCAGTAATGCATAGCAAATTTTCCTGTGAACAGGCTTTGGCTGCTGTAGCTTTTGCTATTGAGTAATGTTCAACCATCACTAGGGGTGCCAAGTTACATTATATCTAAAGCACACTGTGTTCGGAATAATGAATGAACTAAATCCCCATTAACCACACAGTGGCCCTCGGGGTATGAAGTAATTTTGTCTAGCCCACCCATTCACATTGTAAGAGGACACCCAATGAACCCTGCCAAGTTATACCTGTTGGGAAGGAGTGGAGGTGCATGATTGTGGCACTTATGAAGGTCCTGAAGATGATTTGGTGCGGGCATGGGAGGATACACTTGAGAAGTGGGAGGTCCTTTTCGTTGATGGCTCATTGAAGATCGATCAGGAAACTGACCAAAGACACACATGGGAAGTGGTAGTGTGCCTCATAGATGGGAAATATGAGGTTGTTGTTTAGAAAGAAATGCTGACACATCATTCTGCTCAGGTAGCAAAACTCATTGCCTTAATTGAAGTTTTGGAGCATCTCTCGGATGCTTGGTGACAATTTACTCTGATTTGGCATACGTCACCACCACTGTCCATTCAGGGTTGTCCAAATGGAAAAGGGCTCGAGTTTGCAGGTCAAACGGCACGCCTGAACAGCATGCAGTTTTATTGGAAAGACTGATTTATGCATTGTTCTGTCCCTCCTTAGTAGCAGTGGTTAAATGTGTCAGCCACACTCAGAATATAGACCCTATTTCACTCTGCAATGATGCAGCAGACAAGGCTGCCAAGTAAGCAGCGTATCACAGGGACCCAGATGTCTCTGCGAATCCTGAGTAAATCAGCAGTTACAATTACTTATCCCATACACTGCTGTACCAATTACACAAATAATAAAGTTGCAGGGACAGGCACCTGTGAGGAATCCAATGGTGTCATCACTCCTTTACTGGCAGTGACCTCCTCCCATGTGGCCAGAGTACGGCAGCCACTACCTGATCCTGACCCTGACCCTGGGGGTGGCAATATGAGGGAGGATCACATGGGGGAAACAACCTCGAGGAGGGGGTGATGCTATCGGAGGGTGAGACATTGTATCACCCTTCTCCTCCTTGAAGGATGAACCTCCCATTTTCAACACTCTAATGGCCTATTATAATCCATTCCGCGTATTGAGTCCTTTTTTTTAAAGCCTATAGACCAACTCTGAAACATGGACTTGCCTTGTAAATCTGCTAAAACCATCTGTCATAACTCCACATTGCAATCCTCCATGATTGACTTGCCAGCAAAACCATTATGGTCATTCAACCAACATGTTCATGCAAGTTGCCAAAAAGGGACTTCTGTTCCCATAAACAACACAACTCTGTGATGAGGAAGAGGAGTGGGGGAATGCAGAGCAAGAGAAGCCCCGAGCACAGGAAGCACTCTAGCTGCTGGGAGGACAAATATCTGCCCGGGATATTTAAAACAGGACAGCAAGAAGCTCAGAGAGACTGCTGGTGGGAGCTGGCTGCTCCTCTCTGTGGGATCGATGGGCTGGAAGAAGGTTGGTCAAGCCAACGAGCTCAGGCGCTCAGAAGCAGAAGGCTTCGCAGAGAAGATAACACATAGCGGGAACATCAGAAGCCACTGCAGGAGTCCTGGGTGTTCACTGGTGTTGGAAAGCAGCAGTTCACCTACTGGAGACCTGAGCAAATCAGACAAGCCGAGCTGAAGCCGCAGGAAACAGAGACGTTGAACACAAGGTTTCTCGAGGAGGAAAGCACCCAAAGAGTGTTACCGGGGGCCTGCGAGAGGAATAAGGAATGCCGTGAAGAGCAGGTGAGCCAATGCTGTAAAACAGGGAACAGCGGGGTGTATTGGCAGCCAAATTCTAATCATTAACAAAACAGCACTGATAGAGAAGGAGAGCCATTTACAAAACCAGAGAGAGAAAGTGAAAGTGCATCTTCTAAAGAAGAGTGACTTTGAAGTTTGCAAGTATGTGTCACATATGTATATAAGAAACGGTAACAAAGCAATATACAATTGACAGAGTGTATTAGCCAATAAGGCTAACATGGTGAACTATCAAGAGTGTAATTGTGATCAAAGACACTCAAGTGGAAAGCTCTTCCAGGAGAGAATACCTGGCAGAAACCAGTGTTTGTTCACAAGAAGTGCTGGCATGAGAGTATACAGGCAGGTACACATGTACAATGAAAGCCCTGGCATGGAAACATACCAGGCAAGGACAAATTGAAGAGCACAAAAGAAAAACCAACATTGTGGTGCTGGTCCCATAGACTAAGGAGCAAATGGCTGTCAGGAATGTACACCAGGCATCCTGACAAGAAAAAGGGCCAAACAAGTTTTGTGTATGGTTTTGTTAGCTATCAAGAGGAAAAACAAGAACTGTTATTTGTAAGAAAATGTGAAGAAGAATCCAGGGGAAGAGAGGTACATTCTGGTGCAAGGAACCACATCCCTGAGAGACTTTTTGTTGGAGTTACCCATTTCTTTACCCGTTTGAACATTTCTAGAACATAGAACACCAAAGACATTATCCTTTTCACCTTAGAGTTAATTTCCTTAGAATGTGAGTGTCAGAATATTACTTTGAACACAGGACGGTTTTGTTTTGGACATTCTGACACTGACAGATACTTAGTTTTGAATTCAGGTAGGGAAACACCTCTATTGCAGGGACAGCGAGGCATTTTCCCAACCCCTTTTATTTATCAATAATGTTTTTAGCCAAAGCCATGTCTAACTTGTGTAAGAGTTTTATTCCTGACTCCTCCTCACCCACCAGAAGAGTAGAAAGATCTGTGGGTGAAGAGGGGCTGCTCGCAGTCCCATATGGACCTGATTTGGAGACAAAATGATACGCATAAGATGACAGTTATGATATGGCATTTAAAACGCGCCTGTGCACAAATGTTTCTAGGCACGAGAAGAAGATAGTAAGATGGTAAAGGGAGTTGCTAACGATTGCTTTTGAGCAGCTGCACTACCCGGCACATGTTACAACACAGCACATTGCTGCAGATATTTTGGAGAACTGGTTTGTCCCCAATTTGCAACAATTTCTCGACACATTTGTGGCAAACTGTACAACGTGATATCTCTACACTACTAGCCAAGCACTCACGATGTTGCATGGCACGTTTCCCCATCCCACCGGGCCATTCCGGGAGTTTACCATGGGGATATGTCTAACAGGTGTAGTAATTACCATTACCTTATTTTTGTAGAATGTCTGTTCTCCCATTGGGTTGAGGCTGCCCCCTGTGCACACCCAAATGCAGAATCTGCAGCAAAATGTCTAGTATGCAAGGTATTTCCTCATTGTGGGGCGTATGAGGTCCTAAAATCTGATAATTGAACTAACTTTTTAATGACTTATTCAAGGAGATTGCATATCTATTGGAAATTCAACATACATTATGCTCCATATAACACCCTCAAGCCAACCAGATTGTTGAAAAGATGAACAGAATTTTGAAGCGCAAACTGTCTAAGTTATGTGTAACATTAAGGAGAAACTGGGTGCAATGTCTCCCTCTGGTGTTTTTTAGCCTGAGAACTCAGCTAAGCAAAGGCCACCACTTGTCCCCACATGAGATACTGCCAGGGAGAAGAATGCACAAACCTCTTACTCCCACACGCACAGCATCCGATGCTCACAGGGCAGTAGATGTTTTGGGGGAGGAGTTTCATGGGTACTTGTCTGAATTAACCAAATGCATTAAAGTACTCTCTCAACAGCTTGCTCCTAGAAGAGAAGATGTAGCAATAACATTGGTGACGGATGAACTGAATTTGACGCTGCTACAGTTATTTCCAGAAGAGAAGATCTATGTGCACATCTATGTCCATCGCTGAAACCAACAGAGGTTCTAAGGACCCTTCACTGTGGTGAAGGAGTTGCGGTACTCGGTTCACCTATCTGACGTTCAGAAGACACCTTTACATGAATCGACCTGAGTATTGACCCAGAATAAACTGAATATTGCATTATGTTCCCAATTACCCTATTGTAGTTTGAAATTACATAAGTATTGACACACTATGAGTTTCATCGTGCAGTACATTCCTTATTGACCTGTTACTGTCCGCCACCTTTTTTGTAATGATGGATTCGTGGCTGCTTGCATGGATGTCTGTTTTTTTTCTCCCTCTATAGCTGCAAGACCACAGACGTTGTATAATATGTATGTTGTATATGTTGTTTTTTGTGTGCATGTTGTATATTGTTTCTACGTGATTATTTTATATGGGGTGGGGGCATATAAAGGGTGGATTAGGGGAATTATGGAATGTTTTTGAGAATGTGACAAACTTGAGGATAACACATATTAGGAGGGAAACTGAGGAGGAGATAGAGTATAACCAGTATAAGGGCGTTATATTTGACACCATGGCCAATGTGCCCCACCCTGAATTGGATAACAAGTGGTTTAATCACATGCGCAATATGGGGATGGAGAGGTCAAATGGGAGCCACTATTTGCTCTTTGATACCTTATGAGACGGGCACACCAAGGTTGTTATAACCCAAGAAATGCTGCCTCTTATAGCCCAGTGTCAGGTACACTTAGACCTGTGCAGAGTACAGAGCCTTTTCCAAGGGCACACTATCCAAGCAGTAATCATGGACAGGGACGATGAAGAATGTGCCAAGAAGAAAGAGCAGGGGTGGTGCAAGGTACGGCATTTGTTGAAGATGGAAGGAACATTGTCTTCCAACAATAGATGGGTGGTAGGAGTAGTGAGCTGTACAGCGGAGGTCTTACTGGGCTTTCCTGAAGATTTGGTGGCACGTGTGATTAAAAACTGTGGCAAAGTATGGGTTAACTATGTGCCGAAATTAACATGGATTTAACTAAAACAAACACCAGCCAAAGTACAAAGGCCAGCAGAGTGCTCTTTTTTGTTTCTGAAGAAATGGCGGCATTAGGAACAAACAGCCATTGTAATAAGACATTATTTATCTCTGATCTAACTAAAGGCACAGCAGCATTAATGGACGTGTACTGGGTGTGTGGACAATATGCATATTTACACTTCATCATGAAGGGCTGTATGTTCGCTGTCTACCCTACACTCTGCAGTTCTAGTAGTTCCTGATCCTCATCTATCAGTTATGAATATTCCAGCCCCAAAACCAACTAAGCCCCCAACCGTTAAGTGTGTGTGTCACTCACTAAGAGGTAATTGTCAGAAGGGATCTAATTACCTGCCCAAAACTTCCTCTTAGAAACTTAAAGAGATTCTAGATCAATACCGGTTGTTTACCAAGATAGAAACCTTTTTTGGCTGCCTTCTGGTGCAAGGTATCCAGCGTGATATAACTATATGGGAAATGATTCAGATGTCAAACCAGATAGAGGAGGGCCTCAATTCAATGAAGAGCGAGTTGAGAGCCATTAGGGTCATGACTCTCCAGAACTGATATGTTTTGTACTTGCTCACAACTATGGAGGGGGGGCATATGCAAGAAAATTGGACTGTCTTGCTGCACGTACCCACCCCAAATGATGCTGACAACGGGTTATTGTCACATGTGATAGTGGCCCTTCACAATTTGAGGATTGCCATGGAGAAAGAATCTGGATTGAATACAGATGACTGGTTTGATACCATGTTTTCATGGGCCCCATCATGGTTAAAGATAGCTATAACAATGCTGGTTCCCATCATAGTATTTTTGTTAGTGGTTTTTTATTCCTGTCAGATGATCCTCAGGTGCTGTACGAAGACTATGCCAAAGAGAACCATGATGATGATTTCTATAAGGGGGGGTTGGTGGGGTAAATCTCCTCCTTTCACAAAACACAAGTACACACAGACTGATAGGTGGGATGCGGTTGCTAGGCCATAAATGGTAAAAATAGAGTTGGCTTTGGAACCCCTCGCAGCAGTGACACACCCCCACCAGATTTAGAGAATTATATTTCGTGTTGTGTCAACTTATCAGGAGATGGGTTGTGCTGTTTTATGACTGGCACCTCAGATAAATATGCCCGGGGGGAGGGTTATGTCATGTATGTAGACCATGGGTACCCAAGGTTGACTAGTATAGAAGGAAGGAATAAGAAGGATTAGTTAATGGAGTATTAACTAAAGGGGTGGATGTTGGGATGCACATGCAGTTTCCCAGCCAGACAAAAAGTTCAGATTGAGGAAAGCTTATTAGAAGGCAACAACATGGGAGTGAAGGCTGTGACAAGGACAGTGCATACATTGTTTTAGTTAGGTCGGAAACATCAGATGCTCACTATAGCAACACACAACACAGAAAGAGCAACAAATGTATTAATGTTGTCGTTGCAGAGGCCACAGATATTACAATACTCTAAGCCCAATATTTAGTTGAGGTATTGTAGTGACGTAGGATAGCATGATGCACAGAACGGATTGGAATGTGCAGGGAATGGAATTCAGCATGGCAGTGGGGTAGTAGCAAGGTAAGTGTATTAACTTGTCATTTTTTGCTGTGAAGGCCTAGTGCACGATGAACAGAAGAGAACACAGGTCTTGGTGTGTATCTGCAGCTCTGGTAGTTCAGCTCCAAAAACAAATCCCTTTTTCCATTCCCTAGGAGAGACGCCAAGGTTAGAGGCATTCATGGAGCACAGATAAGCACTAATTGTACTCAATTGTGGGTCATGATGAGAACAGAATGCTAGTCAGTAGAAGAGCAGGAAGGGATGCACCCTTTGACAGACACATTCATAAGAATAAAGCGTAAGGTTCTGTGATGCCAATAAGCCAGGTGAAGATTCATAACACTACTGCCCTCACCCCAGGGCAGATACACCACATTAATTACACCTAGATTTCCACACAACTTAAGCAAACAAATCCTTGAAATTCAGGCTCAAGAGTGGTTCCCTGGTCACATCATCCCTGGGCACCTGGAGTTGGGAGAAGATAAGGGGGTGCCGTGTCTGGAACGTCTTGTGATTTGGGATAAAAAGAGCAGAGGCGATGCCAAAAAATGTAAGTAGAAGCTTTTGGGTGCAGCTCGTGTGCACTATGGCATCTGGGTTAACAAGGAAGCCCATTGTCTCATCAAAAGCAGTGTTGGGCTCGCCAAGTTACTTTGATCACATCTGGAACAGAAGGGCGCACATCACGTGATGGTCCCAAATTTACGAACCTATTGCTAAGAACCCACCAATCATATGCCTGGCTATGTAGGGGACCACGTTTTTAGGGGAATAGGAATAGCATAGATGTGGCCAATCAGTCAAGGGACCATAGGGGGGATTAGCATGTCCTATAGGTGGTAGCCAATGAGGGTGGTGGGATTATGTTGTACTTATTATGTATAGTATTGTTAATTTGCATTTTTTCTACTCTAAAGAATGTAATATATTGAGATAAGATGAGCACTGTATCAATTTAGTTCTACTGGACCGTCTGAACCCCCTTTTGCATTTTATTAACCTTGTTTTCCCTTTCAAAGTGGTGCAGTCATTATTTTGTCCTTTGGGTTTCTTTTATTCTCTGGTTTTTGGGCTGCCGCCCTTTCAATGTTTGTGGGGTAACACAGATACCAGGAATGTGTTTTTTTTATCTCCAGTTATTAGTCTTTTTGATACTCCGTGATGTGCACTGAAGAATAAAACCAGCATGTTGGATGGATAGCTTCCAGTGTTTTGGATAGATTATAAATATGTATAGGACTATATAAAAGCAGCAAGTCCTAAAACCAAAATACCTGTTTGCGGAATTGGCTTACAAATGTGAAAATGCATATCACTGCCTTATAGCTTCAACATGTTGTTGTCAAATGGCAATATCTTATGTGAGACAACATGTTGCAGACGAGTTGTGCACATAGATAGAAAATGCAAAAGATGGAAATATTGAACAGCAGTGTTCCCTGATCTGCGAATTATCATGTAGAATCTGCAAACATTATTACCATTTAAGAAATGAGAGGAACACGTTTTACATATTTAAGCAGCAAATTCTAAGGTGGGTGGGGATTACACATCAGGTAATGACCTGGGGCCAGAGTTTAAATCCTGAGTGAGGCAAGAGCCTTAATGTGGGCCCTGGCACCATTACTTGACCGGTAATGCCCACCCACCAAGGGGTTTATAGCTATTAGCACCCTGGCATGCTTCCAGGGATGCTAATACCTTTTTTAAGTTGTGAAAAGTGCTGGTTTATATCAAATATAGCTTTCATGCTATGGAAAAATGTAGAGATAAATAGGAAAAATAATTATCTCTGCAGATATTTAATGGGCAGAAAATTTCCACATCTTCAATTATGCATTCTAACGTACAGATTACAGAAATCACTATTTTATTAAACTCACACATTTACATCCAGAGTTATCTGACATAAAAAATACATCTGCAAAAGAACTGCAGAAGAACAGGAGAAACACAAGCAAACCAACTTTTCTTGTCACAAAGTCTTACCACCACTAGTGCGTTTGTTGCCATAGGTCAAAGCGCAATTGCATTAGTTGGGTCCGATATATTTGATCGGGGAACTTAACCAGATACTTTGGAATCACATTTAATTTTTTTAGTATAAAGTGCCCACTAGTGAAAGCTTTATATTTGTTACAATCCGCCCAAGTTGCATTCCAATCAGCAAGCCAGCATTTTTGTTTGGCTCTGTTTGGATTATAATAAATCAACGCTTGGTCATTATCTGGAGAGACCATGCTTGCTACACAATATTCTTTGCACAAGGTCAGCAGGGTTCGTGATTATTCCAACAATTTAGCAAGCATTGGAATAAGGGACTTCCAAAATATTTCCTTATTCATACATTTATTGAAAAGCATTATGGCGTTCCAAGAAATGATTGCTTTTATTGATGTTAATCCTAGCTCATATCTGACATTTTCGATCGGGAAGCCTCCGGGTACAGGTAGAATATTCTTCGAGAAGACCCTTTTCAAATAGTCCCCATCTGGATGGTCTTCTAGTTACTTAGCGTGGATGTTGTATGTTATGGTGAGAATTACCTTTTCTTTATAAAATTTTATTATCAGGCGGTAAGAGAATTTTCCGTATTTCTTGTGGATCAAATTTTTAGCCTTTTTTCCATTTATCATGGGAATCATCGAATCACCACTCTACCACATGAATTTCTGTTATTGGAAATCATTACTGTGAAATTATCGTGGAAATAAGGAGTGTGAGGAACCTGAGGGCATCCTCCCCTCTACTCCCCTTTGGTCTTCCTCTCAGGTGGCCAGGGAAGTGCCATTGTTTTTGGGTATCGACCCTGGGGGTGGATATGCGAGGGATGGTCACCTGGGTGGAGGGCCCTTGGAAGTGAAGGAAAGATGGCTTTAGGTGAGGTATGGTATCACCCTTTCCCTTTTCAGAATCCACCCTACTCTCCCCCTACCTTTGTAGGTTATTACCAGTCTTCACTACTGTCACACACACCAGATGCCCCACATTCATGTCCCTTTAAGACTGGGACGAGGAATAGGCAACCAGGAGTAATGCACACGTCCATCTGTGCACACCACTTTGGCACTGGTATGAGGAAGAGGAATGTGGAACACCACTATAATGGTCAGGCATGTCCCATTGACAAAAGTCAGGCAAAGGACTATCATGTGCAGCCAATTGCATGTAAGGCAGAACCAGTAACTGGGGAAGAGAGACCTGCCTGTGCAGAAGGACGTGGTAATCCGACGTGGAGCAGGCTGGAGAGGGTCCAGTGAAAAGAGCGCTGAGCATTGGAAGGAAAGCGAGAAAGAACCTGAGGCAAGAAGGGGCTGCGAGTTGGTCAAGAGCACTGCAGATCCCTGGAGCTGGGGGAGACAGAAGTCTACAATACGCCACTGACAGCAGCAAGCAGGTTGGGAAGAGGAGAACGCTGCTCGCCGCAGCTCCCAATGAGAGACTGGGCAGCGAGTGAATGCCGGAGAGGAAAGCAAAAGCACCCCAAGGAGCGGCCTTACTCTGGTGAGTGATGGAGAGGGAACATTCATGCCGGGGAGCTCCAGGGGCTTGTTGTGGGTAAAGGAAGATTCAGATAGAGTGAAAATGTGTCATGAATGTGTCTGGAGATGGAGTGGAAAATATTGAAGCCCAAACAAGCTGCAAAGTACTTAAAGAGTGATTAAATGCTGAACTAAAGAAAAGATATGCAAAATATGTGAACATACTGCAGAAGTAAAAAGAAAGTAATGTGCATATATTAACGTAGTGAAAACAAGTTAAATGCATTTATGAACATTGTGAAAGTACAAGCCAAGGGAAAGCCAGTAATGAGAGCTTGTGAAGGAAGTGGACATCACTATTGGATAGTGTGAAATCATGGTGACAAGTGTAAGGAAGGTATGGTTTAAAATAGTAAAGACAGACACAAGTGACCACAGTTCAAGGGTGTTCATTCAACTTCAGTGGGTTGTAAAATGCCTATCTAAACCTAAATCTAAGGATGGGAGCAAGCTATGACCATCAAATAATAATAATGCAGTCCTAGTGGAGTCTGTCAAAATAAAAGGGCCTATTCGAATAAACCTATAGCCAATCCTTATTAAAGACAGCATGGTGTGGGATAACAATGTACGCAAAAGAAAAGTGTTCAAGAAATGATATGTCAGGATAGTTGAGCAGTTAGTTTCCCTTCCCCAAGTTTTCAGCACAGTGCAAGGCAGCACGTGCGGGCTTTGCACACACTCTAGCTTCTTGGCCACGAGGTCACAGTTCAACAGATAGGCATCATTCCCTTCCGTCAAAGTCTCTCTCGCAATGAATGTCTCTTAATGCAGAGGCCCTGATGCAGCAAACAAAACACAAAATCTCCTTTCCTTTGTCAAGGTTTCACTTTCACAAGTTCAAGACTGGTCTCCCTCCAGTGGGCTTGGGGCTCTATCTTCCGGGCTCAGACCCCTTGTCTACAATGTTCACAGTTTGGTACCCATCGTTCGGGCCTGGACCATGGATCCCCCTTGTTCGTGCTCAGATAACTTTTTCCACAATATCCACAACTTGGTCTCCCATTTTAGCAACCTTGATTTCAACACAGAATGGTCTCCCCAACTCACCGGCTGTGTTGTTCTCTGTTGCTTCTTTTTTCTTAGAGCCAAGGACAAAACAATGGCATCACTGCTCCTCCCCGCCTTGGTCAGTTAATTGGGAGGACCCTCGATATCTCCGACACACAATGCAGGATTCTTTAGCCTTGTTTCCTGGTTTTACGTTTTCTGCCTTGAAGGTTTCTTGAAAGTAACGGCTTCCTGTCAACAAGATTAAGGGTGTTTGCCCTCTCATGAACCTCTCATGCCTGGCGCCTTTCTCCCTTCTTTCAACTGCCAATCCGAAACTTCTGTACCTTTGTGTGTTTTGCCTCGCTCAGAGTGTGCTCTCGTGTTCCGCCTTTTATCTGCATGGGGAAGTGTAATGGAAGTCAGGTGGGAGTGATTGTCGATAATTGCCTGACCTCTCCTGACCGTAATATTGGGTGTGAATCTGCTTTCTCCCAGAGCAGGCTGTCCGTGAGAAAGTGTTCATGCAGGAAAAGGGGGTGGGAGGTTGAGTTTCTAAATACCCCATCGGGTAGGATTGGATAAAGGTGTTATAGGGAAGATAGGGATACAGCGTCTCACCATCCGGTGTCCACCTCCCCGAGTACCCCTTACCTAGATGATCCTCCCACACTGGTCCACCCCCCAGGGTATGGATCTGGCAGGTGAGACACCTTAAGGTTTCTCATTCAAGGAAAAAACACCACGAAGGGAGTTGTGTGAAAGACACATGTTGGCAGAGTCAAGAGACCGTCAAAGTGAAACAACAGCAGCACATATGGACTAATTACACAGAGGCAGAGTGGAAGCCAGTGTTGGCAAGGAAGTCCAATGAGAATCAACTAACCATACAAAGTGCCATGACCCCTACTTGGAGTTAACCAAGGAAAGTTGAGAGACTGAAGCTGTTTTGCCTAACAAGTGTTAATGTGACTAAAGAGAAAAGCAAGCTAAGTGAATTGTTGCAAAGCCTGAAATGTTACAAAGTAAAGTTGGACTCCATATTGAAAGCTGATACAGATGAATTGACTGTGAATTTGAAACCAGGAAAGCTGCCTTCTTGGGGAAGAGAACCCTGAGATTTTGGAACTGTGTTGAACTTGGGGACAGGATCCCCAAGGCCTTTTTGTACTGTTTTCAACTTGGGAAAGGGTACCCCAAGGCCCTTTGGAACTGAGTTGAACTTCATCTTTTTGATCTTGGGGAAAGGGAGCTGAAAAGCCAGCTAGGTGCTGTAAGAAGCTCAGAACTTCATTTTGAACACTGTTTCTTTAGTTGCTGACATCCCTATACATTGTAAATGTTTAGTTGTGAAGGCAAGTATAGATGTTGGACACAGACAGATTTTTGAGCTGAACCTTGTGATACAGACTATCGTTAGTTTCTTTCGGTAGGGAAATCCCACCTTAGTATAGGGCAAGTTAGGCCTTACTCCATCCTGACATTTGAGAAATTAACCATTTATTTTAGAAACGTGAATCTGTTGTCTGTGTCTTAATTCATGATGCATTCACAGTAGTTAGAAAAAAGGTTTACCATCTGCAGTGCCTACATCTACTGGGTAGGGGGCAATGGGTACTTGGTAACCATTAATGGTTTGACTTGGCCAGTGGGCATTGCTAGTGTGCCCACTAGAAAGCTATTGGTGCAACACATACAGTGGCCATCGCCAAAGGCGGATGGCTATGGACCCTGAGGAAACTATAGTAAAAAAATTCTTTGAAATTCAGTGAAAACACATTAGTTAAGAGAGAGTTAAGATGATCAGATTTGATGCAACAAAACCCCTTAAATTCAGCACTTGCATTTCAAGCAAGTGCACTTTAACTATTCAGCCCCTGTTGCACAGCGTAGGCCCACAATGATGGCATCACTGGTAACATCACTAATCACATAACACATGGCATAACTGATGGCTTTACTCACAACATCATTCAGGATATCACTGATGAGATCAAAAAGTACATCATATATGACATTATTGATCATAGACATTAAAATATCTTTGTTCACCTTTTTTGATACATATTTTATTATACTTCACAATAATTACAACATAACATGGAACAACAAACTGATATCATATGATAACATGTGGAGCTTTCATTTATAGTACTTATAGTGTTTTAATTACTAGCTTCAAATTACTACTGAACAACCTCCGTGACCACGTAATACAGGGATTTACATTAGAAAATTAGGTAATAAGGGATGATTATCTATTACCCGGAAATTATGGGATCAATAATTCAGGCAACCGAATACGTTGGACCGAGAGAAATGTACAGGCTTTCAATGATCAAATTGTTGCCTCTTTTGAAGAGGAAGAGAAATGGGAGACTATGAGTGCAGGAAACCTCCATTATGTAATGCTTTGTTTTATGAACATCTTTGTAAGATAGAGAAGAAATACTTTGTGACGATTAGAGAAAGAAACAATGAATATGACTGTGTAATTGCTGCAAAGTAAAAGACTCTGGGACTCATTACAAGTGTGCCGGTCTGGTAACAACAATGCCGGTAAGTGTACTGGCACTGTTGTTACCAGACCGGCACGCTACAAGTTCTGTGAGTGGCTGCCATCCCGCCCACCAGCTCAGTCCTGGCACGTGGGACGGCAGCCGCTCACATACTTTGAAGGAAGCACTGGCACTGTTGCACATGGTGCCGGTGCTTCCGTCATCCCCATTCCCAATGAGTCCTATGGGACTCAAATGGGAAAGGGAGTAACATTTTACGGTGCCTGGCTTCACGGACCGCCGGGGCTGTAATGCCCTAGTGATTCCCTAAAGCCAGGTGCCGGAAAAAACCAACTCCAGCGGCAGCCTGGCGTTTTTACCGGCACGGCCACCGCCGGGGTTGTAAGGAGGCCCTCTGTGCTTAACAATCAAGCAAATTAAGAAATCAAACCTTGACAACCAGCTCAAAGTTAATAACATTAATAGATTAAAGATGCGCTTTAAAAACTGGACCAAAACTCATAGAGGATCAGTGGCCTCAGTGCGATAGCAAATTATGAGAAATGCACTAAGAGGCAAAGATATGCGAAAATGTTGGTACATCTTTAATAAACATAGTAAAATTAACAAATTGAAAAATGATATAAACCATATGTCTAACAATAGCTGGAAAGAGTATATTTTGAATATGTGTCATAGTGATAATGCACCCCATGAAATACTTAACTATGAGGAGATACAGAAATTATGTGTGCTAACTTTTACTGAGAAGGAGATCGAACTTATTATCATTGGTCTGAAGTCATCTAGAGCGCCGGGGCCAGCTTGGCTTGCAAATGTTATCTTTAAAAACAACCCAAATGTGTGGTCTGGTATCTTATTTATTATATTCAAAAATGTCATAAGAACGGGTCTGATCCCACTGAGTTGGAAATAAGCAACACTGATACCAATGGATAAAAAAGGTTTTCAATACTTACCGACAAATTACAGGCTACTCGCCCTGATAGACTGCTGTTAGAAGATTTTGGCTGTTACTCTTAAGTCGTATCAATACATGGATAACCAAAGAGAGTATATTAAACCACCAGTAAAGTAGGTTTTAGAAAAGGATACACTTTGTCAAATTTGTGGACGTTAAACTATTTTATTAGACAGACGTAAGTTTGTCACACAAAAACACTGTATGCATGTTTCATTGATTTATTTAAAGCTTTCGATACAATGAATCTGAATTTACATTGGGAGATCATGAGAGAAAATGTAATAAAGGCACACATTTTGTATTTTATAAAAGCTTTATACACAGATACTAGGGTGCGTATGAGAATCAATCAAGAGGGGTCTTTGGGAGACGAGATAAGGACCAATTATGGTATAAAACAGGGCTGTGCTTTAGCACCAACGTTGTTTAATATATACACCTTTGGTCTGGGAAAAACTCTTTTAAAGTGCAACAATATCCCACCAAAGATTGGGCCACACCCCATCTCCAGGCTGTCATATGCAGATGACATCTTAATTATGGAGCAAACAGCGATTGGAATGCAGCAGAGCCTCACTGCTCTGAACCACTTTGCAACGTGTACTGGTCTATTAATTAATCTAGACAAAACTAAAGTTATGATATTTAAGAAAAAAAGAGGTGGGATTACAAGATATGGTTGGATGATTGGCAATATTCGCCTGGACGAGGTTGTTACATACACATACTTAAGTATCCAAATCTCATATAACAGATGTGAGGAAAGCCTATTCAGTGTTATAACCAATAAGACCCTGGCTAGATTTTTTGCTATCAAGAGTTGTATTAAAAAAGGCTTGGGCCATTCTGTAGAGGGTGTAATATTACTATATAAAACCTGTATTGTGCCAAGTATCTAATATGGACTTGAAGTATTAACTACAAAAGGAAGTGACCTGGCTGAATGCATTGGTAAAATATGGAGAAAGGCCCTGGGGCTAGAAAATTTGGTGCCTGTCGAGGCAATCTGTAATGAGTTGGGGTTGATCAGACTGAGTACCCAAACAATGATTTACTCCTGTATTTTATATTTTAAGATGTTGGATGACTGTGTTAGGGACTACTCTATCCATGCTTACTTTCACATCTTGATTGAACTGATCTCACCCTGCGTAGCCTTAAAAAAGTGGGTAAAGGAAATAAGAATCTTCCTAACTGAAATTGACTACACCCACAGTGCTGAGAAAAATTGTGCAGTTAGGTGTAAAAGGGTAAATGCAAGGGCAATGGCCTGGGATCACTGTGATAGGAACGGTAAAATTAGCAGGAACAACATTTTATGCCAGTTACGCATCACAAGCTTTTGTGATATATAGTGCATGCACATATTTTAAAAAGATCCAAAATCCTAAAACTAGACACTTTATTATGTGTTTGATATTAGGACAATTGCCCACACTATCTAGAACAGGAGCATGGCTGGGTATTCCTAAACAAGTGCGACTGTGCAGATTGTGTAAATCTGAGTTAGAAACTGCTCACCACTTATTGACAAGATGCTCTGCCCTTTCTGTATTCTATGAAAAAAGATATGCAAAATTAGGATACAATGAGCAATTCTTTCATCAAGACCAGTTCTGGTCTTACATTTACGCAGCCGAAAACATGGTAATGAATTACACTGTGTTTATGTATGGCAAGAGGTTTTAATGCTAATAACTTGAAATAAGGAAAATCATTTTATTGATTGCTATGCATTTATATCAATTTATGTATGTACTGTTGGGTAAGAAAAATACCTTTTAATTTTTGTAATAGAAATGTATATGTTCTTGATTGTATGATTTTCTTTAGTATTGATGTGAAATAGCGACTGCTTTTAATTACATTTTCTGTGTTATAAGGTTTATTTTAACCAATAAAACATGTTAACATTTTTTTTTAAAATAGTAATTATTAACTTATAAAATGTAGAATAAAAATATGCAACGTTATACAAATGGTTTGAATTGCATGTATTTGTGTGCAATTACAATACTTAATTGCAGGGAAAGTACCTGATTCGGGTAATCATAATAGAACAAGTATGTGTAGTAGAAAAAAAAGAAGATGAGATAGAAGTAGAAACATGTTTAATAGTTAGTGCTATGAAAATGGTAAAAGGACACATTTCAATTTACATTTCTCCTTATTGTAATAAAATTACAAGAACACATTATTTTCTAAATGACAGGTTTTATCAAAAATAATTACACATATAAAGTGTGTAGTACAGAATTTAAGAATTCAACGTTTGGATAATACACAAAAACAAATCAGTTACTTATACTAGATAATTACATTTATAGAAATAGAATGAAGATTAGAAAGTAAATATTTACTTATATACATGGCAATTGTATTACTAATATTTTTGCTATTTCTTTAGAAAATAAATTATGAATTAATATTCCAATATAACGGATTGCCTTCCAAAGTACGTTAATGCTTATATACTACTCATCTTTGAAATAATTTATGTATGCACATACAATTGTGCACTGTATACTACATTTAAAGAAGGCCATGGCCACTTGTCATGGCTGAAGGGCATGGCTAGTGGCCATGGCTAATGGGCCCTAAAGAAACCGATTGGTGCAATATGTACAGTGGCCAAGGCCAAAGATCATGGCTAGTGGGCCAACAGAAAGCTATTTGAGCAACATGGACTGTGGCCGCATGCCATGGCAAGTGGACCCCAAATAATGCTATTGGTGCAATATGGACAGTGGCCAAGGTTGAGGTTTATGGCGAGTGGCCCCCGAAGAGACCTATTGGCGCAACATGTACAGTGGCCAAGGCTGAAGGCTTTGGCCAATGATCATAGCTGAAAGTCATGGCTAGAGGGCCCAAATAATGTTATTGGTGGAACATAGACAGTGTCCATGGGTGAAGGTTGTTGCTATTGGCCATGGCTGAAAGCTATGGCTAGTGAGCCCCAAAGAAACCCATTGGTGCAACATGTACAGTGGCCACAGCAAAAGGCCATGCCTAGTGGGCCCCGAAGAAACCTATTGGAGCAACTTATGCAGTGGCCGCGGCTGAAGTCCATGGTCACTGGTCATGGTGGAAGGCCATGGTTAGTGGACACCAAAGAAAACTATTGGTGTAACATGTTCAGTGGCCAAGACTGATGACCATGGCCAGTGGTCAAGACTGAAGGCCCTGGATAGTGGACTGCAAAGAAAGCTATTCTTGCAACATGGACAGTTGACAAGGCAAAAGTCCATGGCTAGTGGATCTAAAGAATCCAATTGGTGCTTCTTGTGCAGTGGCCATGCCCAAAAAGGCCATGGCTAGTGTGTCTCAAAGAAACTTATTGGTGCAACATGTGCAGTGGCCATGGGCAGACACTCGTCATGACCGAAGGCCATGGCTAGTGGCCCCCAAAGAAACCTATTGGTGCATCATGTATAGTGGCCAAAGCCGAAGGCTATGGCGATTTGGCCCCAAAAAAACCTGTTGGTTGAACATGTACAATGGCCACTGGCCACGGCTGAAGGCCATGGCTAGTGGGCCCCAAAGAAACTATAGTATAACAAAACCCTTTATATTCAGTGAACATTTTTTTAGCTAAGAGAGAATTAAGGTGATCAGATTCCATGTGAAAAATACATAGCAACATAACCATTGCAATTAGCTGAAAAAATGTTTAGTTTGAAATCAGTTCAGATGAACAATACATTGCAAAAAACCTTTCAAATTCAGTGAAAAACCCTTAGTTAAAGAGATGTTAAGGCGAAAATGTAACTCAACAAAACCCTTGAAATTTGTCAGAAAATTCAGGCAAATCCACCTTAATTACTTGCCCCCTGTTGCACAGAGTATGACCACAATGATGACATCAGACATTACGTCAATCATTATGTATGTTAAAATAGTGTTGGGTCACTCTCTTGGTACAAATGTTATTTCAGTATAACAATAACAACATGAAATAAATAGACGGACACACATGTATGATATGAGTACTTTTGAAACATTCATTTGTAGTATTTATTAAAGGCTGACTTTTAAAATATAAATATGTAATATTTTAGAATTATCTTTAATTTGGTTTAATAGCAAGCAATTAAAATAGTTAATTCCATAGACTGTATCTGATTTTGACACATTTGCTTCAGATACTTGTAAGATAATATAATATGTACATACAGTAGTAAAACATTATAATAGAAATAGATAGAAATAGAAACATATTGAATCCTGCTTGTAAGGCAAATGCTACAAGTACAGATTTACATTTTCTATTGTGCTTATTATAAAAATAGTATATACACATATTGTTTTCTAAATGAAAGGTGTTAAAAACAACTCAAGTAAAACAAAGTACATGCACTAGTAAGCATGGGCATTCTAAAAATTAGCAATTGAAGATTTACTTTTAGACATATCATTAGATTTATATTACTTTCAGTTATTTCTTTTGTAAATTTACTATGGCATTGTATTCCACTCTAACACGTGAAATAACAAAAATGAATCTTTCCATACTATACTGTTTTTGTTTTACTCATTCTTTTAGTATCTATTTCAAATTATGGACTACACACTAAATTTAACAAAATGACAGCAGAATAAAACGTATTTTGAAAATATGTGTATACATTTTATGTAAAAGAAAATATTC
This sequence comes from Ambystoma mexicanum, assembly GCF_040938575.1. Taxonomy (NCBI): domain Eukaryota; kingdom Metazoa; phylum Chordata; class Amphibia; order Caudata; family Ambystomatidae; genus Ambystoma; species Ambystoma mexicanum. The sequence goes on from NC_090922.1 coordinate 401,316,043, forward strand.
CTAAAAGTTGAAAATGTAATTAATGTAATCAGTGCTTTTATCAGTCAAGACATATATTTTGTTATATCTGATGTTATCATTGATGTAATCAGTGATGTCAAATATGAGTATGTTTATTTACATGACTATATATATACATATTTATATATATAAACGACAATTGAGCCCTTGAACAGGGCAAAACCAGCGGGTTGCACTCCCAAGAGCAGCTGAATAAAGAGAATCCAATCTTCAGCAAAATGAAAGGCTTCACGGCAAAATCAGGCAGCACCAAATGTTCTTTATTCATCAAAAGTGCATAGGAAAGAGGAACCTGAAATAACACAACAACGCGTTTCGTGGTACTCCGACCGCTTGTTCACGTAGGTATATATATGCATATTTGTTCACTTAAAATATTTTAGTTAGGGGACAGTGATCAGATCAAATGCAGCAAAACTCTTGAAATTCAGTGGATGTGGGAAGTGATGATCACCTTAACTCGCCCCTCCCCCCATCGATGAACCGTAGGATCTAATCATGTGTTATTTATATAACCTTCAACCCACTGAGCTATCTTGCCGGCCACTAATTTTGTTTATCATTATAAATCCTACATTTTATGTATGTGCTCATGGGCTTTGCAACATGGGGGATGCCAAGTTAAGATGATCATCACTTCCAACATCTGCAAAATGTCAAGGGTTTTGTTGTGTTAAATCTGATCACATTAACTGCCCCTTAACCAAAGTATTTTCAGTGAATTGGAAAGGTTTTGTTTTACCATAGTTTATTCAAAGATGCTAGCATTTGGAAGTGGTCCTCCAAGTGGCAGTCTGCGGTACCGCTGTTTGTTTTCTTTGCTGCCTGCCTCTTTGACATGCTGTGCTGTTTGGCACTACCTGGCACCTCCCATAATTTTCTCCTCAACTACAGCAGACCACGCAAAGTGGGCTGCAAAGTGGTCCTCCAAGTGGCAGTCTGCATACCTGCCGTTTTTTTTCCTTGCTACCTGCCTGTTTGATGTGCTGTGTGCTGTGCTGTTTGGCACTACCTGGCTTCTCTCAAAATGTTCTCTTCAACTACAGCAGACCACGCGAAGTGGGCTGCAAAGTGGTCCTCCAAGTGGCAGTCTGCATACCTGCCTTTTTTTTTCCTTGCTACCTGCCTGTTTGATGTGCTGTGTGCTGTGCTGTTTGGCACTTCCTGGCTTCTCCCAAAATGTTCTCTTCAACTACAGCAGACCACGCTAAGTGGGCTGCAAAGTGGACCTCCAAGTGGCAGTCTGCAGTACCGCAGTCTGCTGGCTGCGAGGTGGTGGTCTGCCTCGTCTGCTTTGTGTCATTGTGAAGGAGTGAAGGTCAGCACTGTCAACTAACTCCACCCAGGTACATTCATCAATTGTGAGCTCCATTTTGTGCTCGCCGGCGAAGACTACTAATGTATTTCCTTCAAATGGCGCATCTTTCCAATTACAGTGCGCTCATGAAACAGTGCTGGTGACTGTGGGGAGAACTTTTATTTCTTTCATTATCTGTTATCTTTGTTCATCCCAGATTATTCAAGTAGAGTCCGACAAGGGTTTGCGTAGTACACTATCTAGCATATTGTTGTCAAGAGTGTTTTTGCCCTTAATCCTAAAGCAGCAAATGTTAAGGTAAAGTCCAGTTCAACCTTTTCTAAAGCAAGACTGCCTCACTTTGCTAATAAATCGCACGTAGAGCATGTGGTTACTCCAAAACCCTTGGGATGATAGATAGAGTGGAACTAAGCATCTGGATTGGTAAATATTCAAGATCTAAAATTGACTGTGCAAAGCATTTTTGGACCTAAGCGTTCACTAATACCTCAAGGGAGTCAGAGTGGGAGGATTAATCAGGTGCATGCTCCACCAGTAGCTTTTTTGCGGGCACACTAGCCACGGCCTTCTGCCATGGCGAGTGGGCATGTTGTACCAATACATTTCTTCGGGTCCCACTAGCGATGGCCTTTGTTCACTTTACATGTTGCACTAATACATTTCTTTGGGGCCCACTAGCCATTTGCTTGGGCTAGGGCCAGGACAAGAGCTTTCTGCCGTGTCAACTTTACGTGTTGTACTAATACATTTATTTGGGGCCCACCATCCATGGCCGGTGACCACAGTCTTTGCCATGACCACTGTGCATGTTCCAACAATAGGTTTCTTTAGGGCCCACTAGCGATGGCCTTCATCCGTGGCCACTTTACATGTTGCACCAATACATGTCTATGGGGCCCACTATCCATGGCCTTTGGCTGTGGCCACTGTCCATGTTACACCAATAAATTTCACTTTACATGTTGGAGCTCTAAAATTTCTGTTTGTAAAAAACTCTTTTCCCATTCCTTTTGTTCCTGTAAAATGTCAATGATTTTCCGATGATTGCGGTTATCGACAAAGAATCACCCATAACTGTGGTTATACCCAGTAAAACTGCGATGTTCCAAATCCAAACCTCATCCCTGCCTTCACAGGCACTCACCAAGTGGCCCCCTCCTCTTGAACTGGTCCCTCCACTCCCCTCAGGTGCTTTTTCCCTCCTTCTTCCTCTCCTGTTACCCCCATCCCTCTTTGTTTCGTAAGATGCACTTTCATTTCCACTCGTGTCTTCCATTTCAGCCATGGTTATCTCGCAGGATTACTGGGGTATACCCGCGGTTATGCAAATCATTTTGAATTTAACTCTGTTCCCTGACCACCCCAACTCCCTAATCTCTTATGGTGTCCTCTTTCCGCCTCCCCACTTCTAGCCTGATGCCATTTCATCCTTTTTCTTCCTCCAGATGGCATTTTTTCCACTCTTTGTTTTCGTCTAACCCCAGAAAGAACGTAGTTATCGCTCTCATAGAGCAAAAAACAAGTGGCGATTTGTCATTTCTGAAAATCTTCTGCTGAAAAGTACCATGGAAAAAATGTAGCTATACTTTTGGTAGAAGGGGTCACTCATCAAATATTTCAAAAACTACTGGATGGAATAGGCCCAGATCCCTCCTGGAAATCGAGTCAACTCTTCTTGACCAAGTTGTTTCTGATTTAGTCCAATTGTGCCCAGCAGTGTTTGCCATAAACAGTGCTTTTTAACTTTCTTAATAACTGTATATGTTACACCAATAACTTTCTTTGGGGCCCACTAGCCATGGCCTTTGGCCGTGGTTACCCCACTAGGGTTTGGTGTAGTTCACTAGCTTTGGACCCACTTGCCACGGCCTTCAGCTGTGGCCACACCACTAGCTTTCTTTGGGTCCCACAAGCCATGGCCTTTGGCTATGGCCACTGTAGATGTTGCTCCACCAGGTTGCTCCACTGGCCAACTTGCCATGGCCTTTGTCCATGGCCACACCCCTAGGTTTCTTTTGGGCACACCAGCCATGGACTTTGGCTACAGCCTTTCCATTTTGCACCATTAGGTTCTTTAAAGTAACCCACGAGCCATAACCTTCGGCCACACCCATTACCCCCCACCTCATTGTAGCTATACAATTCCCCTTTTGTTTTTTAATTAAAGTCATTTTTAAACTTGCTTTTTTATACATTTTTCCCATGCTTGCCATTAGTATTTCCCCCGATAGTAGCAATGTACTACAGATACCCAGGGTTATCTGTAAATGCTCGCAAATCACTTTGGTTATTGAAAAAACTTGCCCAAATTCAAAACTCTTCTGTGCCCACCCAGGCACTCACCAAGTGCCCCCCCCCCCACTCTTGCCATACTCCCCACACTCCCCTGAGGTCTTTTTCACCTCCCTAGCCATCACCCATTTCCCCCAAACACTCATTGTTTCATGTGACAAACTTTCATTCCCAATCGCAATTTATCCTGTGGGTTGCCTATGCTATTTCCGCGGTTATGCAAAAGCATTCAACCTCTTAACTTAGTGCCCATCTGCCCCAAACTTCCCAATTTCACATGGTGCTTTCCCCTCCCCACTTCTAGCCTGATGCCATTTCCTCCATTTTCCTCCTCCAAATGGCTTTTTTCCACTTTTCATTTGCGGCTAACCACGAAATAACTGCAGTTATCTTGATGCATTGAGCAAAATACTTTGCAGATTTTTTATTTCTGAAAAGCCTCTGCTGCAAAACACCATGGAAAAAATGCGGCTATAATTTTGGGAGAAGGGGCACCCTTTTCCCCATCAAACATTTTAAAAACTACTGGACGCAATAACTCCAGACCCCTCCCAGAAATCAAATCAATGCTTTGGGCCCAAGTTGTTTGGTATTTGGTCCAATTCCGTCCAGCGGTGTTTGCCCTGAACTGCAAGGAAATGTTGAATTTTTCTGCATGGGAAAATGAATGTGAATAGGACGGAAGCAGTGTTTTTTTCCTTTCTTAATAACCTTTTCATTTTTTTAACTAATCTTTCCAAAAATGTCCTCTATGGGTTGGCCCGTTACAAAGATTTTGTTTGCTAAATATCAGTTAAATCTGCAATGCAAGTCAAAAGGCATTAGCAATTCCATTTTCGGATTTCCTATGGAACTAGCTCCGCAACTTAACTATAGTCTGGCGACCAATGCACTATAATATAACAGTACTTAAAAAATATCTGCACCAAGCATTGATGGGTTCAGGTAATAGGAGCTCCTGGACGAGCAGGTGGAGTGCTTCCCTTGGTAAGTATGGATTTGCCTGACTGGCATAACTCATTTTTTAAAGGCACAAAAACTACAAACTAAGCATAGCATAAGTCAATATCCATCCATAGATGCTGAGGGTAAAATACTGTGTGTAGAATTGCCATAATTTGGGCAGTTTAGCCTTGCACACGATCAATGTATTTTCAAAATTACCCAGGGCCTTAGTAAATCTAGCCCAGGGATTGATACTTTATCTGCTAGCCAGGGTGTTATTGTATGTCGTCCTTATTTTTTCAGACAGTATATATGGCAGTGATCACTGTATGCCCATGCTTTATGGAACACAATGGAAACCTGCCCTAGTAGTGCTTGACTTGCGATATCCGAGAGGAATAACAGAAATAATATGCACATATAGAGTGAAAGAGAAAGCATGTGGCACAAAGTCCACTGCTGTACCGTAAATGTGATGATTTTTTTCTCCAGTAGATAAGTGATGTGTAGATTAATATGGGCAAACGATTTGAATTATGAAGTAATCCTAAATAAAGGATGATAAAACATACGTAATCCTAAATATAGGATGATCAAAATTAAAATGTCAGTGCTAGCGGATTTTAACCCAGATGTTGCTTAGGTCATACATGAACATGTATTTTTTCTCATCAAATATCTTTTCATCTTTCAATTCAAATCTTTGTAGTGATGTGCAGTGAGGTGATGCATACGTATTTGCGGTGCAACTGAGCCACATTTGGTATGTTTGTTTGGCTACCCGAGGAATCCTTGTGTGTTCTCCTTCGTGGTTTGCCAGGGGGGTTTGTAGTGCTTTACGCTTGGAGCGCCACTATAGATGGTGTGGGTTTCAATTCGGTTCAGTCAGTGTACACTGGCTAATCCAGTAACTGCTTGCAATGCCTTACAGTGGAAGAAATGGCATTTGATGTTTATATGTCTCCCTGGTTTACAGAACACTGTGCGCTTGCATGCTTGGTTCATTCAGTCCTTTTCATCAATCTTCTCTAAATTTAGCCCTAGCAATAATATCTCTCCTAATCTGTCTTGCAAACACAACCTGATTACAACACTACAGCACGTATCCACTCCATCCCTTTTATAGAATGATGGTCCACCTAATAGGACTGACATGCACTCAGGCTATCACAGCATATTCTTCCCCTTCTGCATCCCTTCATGTCTGTCTGTAGCATGTGCTTCTCACTTTTCCACCCTCTGATCATCCCCTCGCTCATTATATTACTCCATCATCCAGACGGGGGACCAGCCAAAGGACTAAAAAACTACTAAAGTGGTGATTTTGCAATGTGTAATAGCATATTAAGAGTCCTTGCTCTTGTCAGGTAAGCTGCAGTTAGTGTCAGATTTGTTAGGCTTCCGTAGATAAAATAAGTATGCAGAAGAGACAGGATTCATCCATTCAGAATCGAATACCTATTGTAGAAATAACATGCTTATTAAAGGACTAGGATGAACCCACATTGAGGTTAAATCCTATTCTACTACACCCACCATTCCTCTATCAAGACACATTTCCTCCTAAAAGATTTTAGTTTAGTTCCAGATAGAAAGAGCTTTAGCTCTCGGCCAGAGTCCTTGCAGCAGTATGTAGAGAGCCTCTGTTGTCAACCATCCCCTCTTTGATGCAGGAAGAGGGCACCAAGATGAAACCTCTGTTGGCCATTTTGTAAATGCTAGTATACCTGTTTGAGTTGGGGGTGGAGGGGGTTAAAAGTTGCCTTTAACATCATCTTTTCTTTCCATGCTGCTTTGTATATTGATGTGTGTCACTTCTGTGCTGCATTTCGGTGTGGTTGAGGAATATGATAGAGACAATCCCACTTCATAGCAATCAGCTGCTTAGTGATGCAGAGAGTGCCTTTACCTGGGCCACTGGAACTTACAGAATGGTAGGGCACCCCTGAATATCTTGTCAATTACTTGTCTTTCAGATCTGAAATGATATTTCTGTTTCGCATGCCTTTACCCAACAATACATGTAAGTGCCAGAATCACTGCATTATATTGCCAGGGAAAACATTTATTTTGTGCATTTAGCTGTACCACGTGACACATTTTTTTAGGACAAATCTCTGTATTAGATTATCCAGGAACATTTTGCGGTGTCTCTTTTCCTTATGTGCTGCTATTTGGAATTGTCCTAATTATATATAGTATACCTGTGGGGTTCTTCATTTTAAATTCAAAATAATGCATGCTCTTGATTGCATTAGTTCAGATACAGGTTGATGGTGTAAACCAAACCAAATGATTCAATCGAACAATGGGTCCTAGTACCTAAATGACACACATTAAACACAATATAAAATGTGTTTGATTTTTATTACCTCGGGAAGGTGAAACACAGTGGGGCTCTGGCTGAAGAATGTTACAGTGGCAAGAAGGATCATGTCACAGAGACACACGTTTATCTCCTCAGTTTTTGATTTAGCAAACAGATGCTTTCTGGGAATTGTCTCAGCTGATCATAATTTAACAAACTGGATGTGACAATTTAGAGCTGCATTAGCTGAAGTGCTGCTGTGATGAATACCCACCTGGCAGATCTTCCAACCATCACCTTTTGGTTTTGCTACCAGTGGCACAGAGCAGGTTCAGAGGTGATAGTGGCCCATTTGACAGCTGCAGTGACAGCCAAGCTCTCCAGCACGGGGGCCATGCCCCCTCTGCCAAAGCTATGATGATCATAAGTGGCCCATGATGGTGGCCAGTTAAACTCTAAAATAAAGCTATGATTGGGTTAAGGCATGGTGCATGGCACTACCTATGACCATTGCAGCCACAATAAATTTGATATCACACATGGAGCAGCTCCCGTGAGCCAGCACAAGCTATGGAAGGTGATGTGGATTCGGGTCAGACAGGATGAGCTTGCCAAATGACAGGACAGGAACATGAGTGGCCATTCCTCTTCTTTGATCTCTTTGTGCAAGAGATATCCACCCACCAGGCAGCTGCTTTGTCCATGGGTTCTCTTCGGTTTGAGGATGTAGCAGTCGCGAGGGTCCAATGGCATCTGGTATTGCGTTGGGATCAAACAGAAGGTTGCTGCAGTCTTGAAGTATCTAATCGAGCTGTGCAGAATGAATGGTCTACAGGTTTGGTCATTCGTTGAGGTCCACTGGTGGTCGAGCTGGTACCAGGATGCGCATTCGAGTCAATTCGATGAAGAGCCTCAGAGGTCACTGTCCAGGGGACATCAGTGTCAGGTCGATCGACTTCTAGGAGTGGCAATCAAGGCAGAGGTACTTTATTGGTTTGAGCTGAGGCAATGACGCATTTCAGCTGGCATGGTGTGGCGGTGAACAAAGTCCAACAGCAAATGGCAGTTCAGAGAACAATGAATGCTGAAGGCAGCTTTGAAAGGTCCTGAAGGTTCACTCAGCATCAAACATGCTTGAATCACGGCTTGCAGTGGGTCGGCATTGAAAATACAGGGATCTTGGCTGTTTGGGCTTTCAGGAATTGTGAGTCCCACTCTAGTGTCTCAAGGGCCAAGGATAGTCCTTTTCTCAGGATACCAAACAGAGGGGAGGCTGACAGGACACTGTCATGGGTCCTGCAACACTATGAGGTCTCAGGCAACATGGTGGCTGGCACAGATTTGGTATTGATCCAGCAACAGAGTTCAACCCCAATGGTCCCTGGAGATGGTTAGGAGACAGTGCTTGCCTCTGCCTTGGAACAACTCGAGGGCTCACTCAGCAGGGGCCAGCAAAATCTACTTCCAGGGTTGGATTCATAGATGATTCAAATAGGTGGTGGGACACATCTTCTTTTTATAGGTAAAATTCCACAGGTGATAGGACTAAAGCTAACTGTTGTTCAAAGAAGTGGACTTTTCCCTTCTGTCATCCCACCCAAAGTGCTTTGCTTCAGTGGAAGTAGGGCCTCTGGTATAGTAACTAATGCACCCCTGATGTGTTAGTGAATGTGTATTCACAAAGAGGAAATCCCTCATATTTATGGCGGCCATCCTCGGACTGCCACATAGAGCAGAAGGGCAATGCCCTCAGTGCTAGCCCATGATTCTAGAATGGGGCTGTTCTTTAGGGACAAAATTGACCACTTTGTTATGCACAGTGGGCCAGTTTTCATAATTTACTACACTAGCTTTAACCAGAGTTACTTATATTTTTCCGAAAGCAGCTCCTTCCATAGTTCTCAAACAGTCTGTTCTGGATAGTAACAAATTGTGATGTGTGATTGTGGGCCACTTTTACATTGGTGCCTGTACGAATGTTATGCCCCAGTCGGACTTTGATGGTGGCGTGCCGCCATGCAGGTGAGAGCATCTCTAGTTCCTTTGGGAATGTAAGTATTCACAAAGTAAGCACATGGAATCTGACCTGGGGATTGTGAGAAACCTGTTTTCTGGGGATCTGTCATCCAGTTGGCAGGACACGGCCATCACTTTTGGATCCAGTTCTTGGGGGTGGACCGGTGTGGGAAGAGCACCTTGATGGTGGGGTCTTCAGGGAGTGGAAGTGCAGCACTGTACGGTGAAATACAGTGTCCCTTCCCTGTGACACCTTAGCCACATCCTGCCCGGTAGGACACGTAGGGTCTCAAACCCTCCCCACCCCCATTTGCTGACACAAACACTTTCTCACAGACAACAAACTGTGAGGAAAAACGGACTAACACCCGACCCATATACCTGTCATGTCCCACTACAAAGGTCAGGCGGAGTCAGGCAATTACTGATCATAACACACATCTGACTTCCATCACACTAACAAAAGGCAGAGCACGAAAGCACACACTGAGCAAGGCAAAGAACACGAGGAAGCAGCAGTTTCAAGATGGCAGTTTAATACAAGGCAGAAGACGGCAAGACAGAAGAGGATTGCAAGGAAGGAAATCCCCTGACCTTTTCATCGACAAACCGTATCTTTCATCAGCCTTCAAAAGTAGGAAACGTAAGACCTGGAATTAAAGCTAAAGAATCCTGCATTGTGTTTTGGATGTACCTGGGGCTCTCCAGCGTCGACAGTCAAGGCGAGGAGACATGCTGCCCGCCATTTTACTGTTCTTGGCTCTTACAACAAAGCCGTACCAGTGAAGTCAGCACAGACAATGAGTTGGGGAAACTGATATCAGACCAGTCTGTGTGGAACCCAAGGTTGCAAGCAGCAACATTGTATGAATAAGATTATTAAGATAGCAGATGAGTGAATGAAACTTGAAGCTAAAATACAATACCATAGACAAAGTGGTCCAGCAACACGTGGGTGCTCATTCTAAAGTCTCTATTAGGTATCCAACTGAAAGGGTGCGAATGTTAAAAGAAAGAGAATTGTGAAATCGAAGTGGTCCTACAACGGGTCAAGCCAAACCCCATGCACATTCGAAAGTCTTCAATACTTTATGTAAAATAGACATTGGTCCGAGCCCGGCTGATGGAGACTAATTGTGTAGAAGGGACCTAAGCCCGGTAGAGGGGGATCCGGTGTGAACCGTCAGTCACCATGAACATTGTGCAATAAAGTGAAATGTGAAAGACAGGCTCAAGCCCAGCAGAGGGAAGCCTGTGCAGAACTTTATGCTAAAAGGATATTAGCCCAGCTGATGGGGTCCGGGTGGATAGGGAATCACCCAATGTGAATACCTTTGCGAAAATCTAGAAGGAAAAGGAATTTCTTGTCTATTTGGTTTTTATCTGGCCATTTGAGTGAAAAGACTTTGAGAAGCATGGAGACTTAGGCACCAGAGGCCCTGATACTGATGAGTGAATTGTAACCTCATGCCAAAGAAGTCAGAGACTGTGCTATGCTCGAGTGAACTGCCTTATCCCATGCTGAAAACTTGGGGAAGGGAGGCGAACGGATCGAAAACCTGACATAACATTTTGAACAATTCTTTCTTTTTCATAACATTATTTCCCATACTATATGTATTTAGAGGTAAGGATTGGCAATAGGATTTTTAGTGTAGGCCCTTTTGTTTTGACAAGACACCACAAGGACAGCGTTATTATTATTTGATGAGTGTGGCTTGCTCTCATCTGTAGTTTTAGGTTTAGATAAGCGTTTATCATACCTTTTCTTGAAGTTCAATAAACTCCCTTGAACTGTGGTCACGTGTGTCTGTCGTACTGATGATGTCATGCCTTCCTTACAGGATGCACGTGCTAAACATGTGCCACCTATAAGGTGGCACTCATAAAGAGCACAGGCCCAATGTGCGCCTTGGGACAGGGAATTTTAGCGATACTCCCTAAAGGATGCAATAAAATACTACAATCCCTATGCGAGGGCCCTTGACCAAGATCCAACTATACACCGGGTGCATCTATGCAAATACCAACCATGCACCAGCAGTCGCTCTGTCAGTGTTTGTGCACTTGCACAATTTAGAGTCTATGACAGAGCATCAGGGACACCGTAGTGTTTGCCACACCGGGCTGCCTTGATCCCATGTCCACATGACACATTTGTTTGTAGATAATAGAGACAGGAATATAGCCCCGACACAGCTTGAAAGCAATATGCCAAGTGCAACTGGGACCAGGGCTGAGGTGAGGCCGGGGCCAAACAATTTGGTGAGGCCCCTTTATTTTTTGCACTCGGAAAGCAAAGCCGCAAACAAGCAAAGCGACCAATCTCCATTTGAGTTTATGTATGGAAGAACGCAAATATGGTTTATTATTAGGACTGCAAATCAACTAAAGCAAAGCCATGTTTCTCTGCTGAAGAAAGGTTTACTCCAGACTTATTTTTTAATCATAGCAGGCGGGGATGGTTAATGTCAAGGGACTAAGCACCCGGAAGCAGGACCCAGTTCATGACACACTTTGAAGTCCCCGGCTGTGCTTTTTCACAGCATGGACATGGGTGTAATTTTAGGGGGGATAGAGGTGTTTGTCCCCCCCAACTTTCATGGCACACCATTCTGTCCCCATTCATTTGCCTGGGGCACCTTTTCTTCAGATGTCATGTCCCCCCAACATTTTCAGCAAAGTTACTCCACTGAGCATGGATACAAATGCCAACGTTTTGGGCTTTTGTGTAGGCATCGGAAAGCACTTGCCAGGCACAGCCGTATTGGTATTAACTGGCCATTGATAGTAGCAAGCGCAAAATGGTGTGAGTTACCTGGGTATCTAATACAGTGCCTGGCAACAGCTTAATACTTATACGCAAGCCAAACCTGTTGGCTTTGCCAATGCTTGGTTTTATCAGGACTTCAGTGAAGGATACACAGAGTGCTTTGAAATCGAGTGGCTGAAGGCAGCTTGATAAGAAAAGTTTTTACGACACATGTAGCACATTTACAACTCCAATTAAGACCACTTTGAAAAAACACTGGAAGGCACTGGAAGGCACTTGAGTGCACAGTTTGATGAAAAGGCTTGAAAAAGCTAGCTCAAAGAGTTCCCAAGAAGAGGTGTTTTGGGTGGGGAGAACAGGAATGGCCATAGGTTTTATTAGCATGAACATGGGCTGTCAATGGATGGGCACATAACCTACCAAACAACACCTAAAGAGTCCCCATCCTCATATGCCATTCCTCCCTATCTTTGCTCTAATGCAGCAGTGTTTGGCTTAATAGCCCAAGCTAAAAAAAAAGAGTCTTTTGCGGGAGGAGGATTGTAACCTTCACAACTCACAAGTACCCAATGATGGGATATGTTGGTATGCTGCTTTTTTCAGATTTTGTCTCACAATCAATGACTTCAATGCAACAAGTTTTGGCTCATTGAAGTAATTGATGTTTGCCATGGCCCCAGGATGAGTCGTCAGTGTGGATGACTTATTTATTAACTGATGGCAGGGATGAATGAGAGCAACCCACCTTAGTTGTGCTGCTAATGCATGTTATCTTCTTAGTTTGAGCAGAAAATAACGTTCAGTTGTAATTTGAACAGGAGCTCAGCTAACACTGTTACTGACCTCCCTCGCTCGGCTGGCTCAGTGGCAGAGCGGCTCAGTGCGGTGGGCTGAAACCCACTGTAATGCCAGGCAGCCCACCAGTCTAATGATAGCAAGTCTATGCGTGTAACATGCTAATATGGGACACGCCACACATCCAGCAGCAGCCCAGCACTTAAAGGGGAAGTTCGCTGAGAAATTGTATTGGCCCAATCGATCGGGGATGTTTTTTTAAGCATACTGTCAACGATCTTAAAATGATGTCCTATACATCTTACCTTAGCTTTCCTCACATTTACAAATATGAAAAAAACGGTTTCAGAGCTGCCATCTTTTGCCAATCTTATCCGTTGATACATTGCCCTAAATTCAAGTGCCCTTGCAGCACTAAATCACATCACCCGCTCCTCAGGCGGACATCATTGGACGCATATGCCCATTTTGACTATGCCAATGCACGTCTCGTTTCAACGTCCTCTGCGCGCAAGCTAGTGACGTGTCTCCATGGAAATGCCAAGAAGCCTCTTTCCTCAAAGTATAAACAAACCTTTTTCGATCACACAACAGTGGAGTTTCTTTTTCCTTCGTGTCAGTGTATTTCGTTCCGATCCCTCCATGACTCTGTTCAGCTATCTTTCCAGTTTGATGCCCTGTGAACAGGTACTTAGATATTTGAACTGATTACACACAGTAGTTGCTTTTATTTCAACATTTCTTATACACAAAAGTCTTTACCAAACCATTTTTAAATTCTACTTTTACAAGGTTTAATTTTTACATGTGTGCATGCAAAATATTATAGTTTGTGCCTATTGTTCATGTCTTTGACCTATGGGGTTTTGTAACATGGCAGTGTGGTCTCTTCTGCTTCTTCAATGGCAGTAACTGTATACAAAAAAAACACATTCTTGCTTTTCTGACTGTTGATTTTGTACTTCTTTAATATTCAGGAACTATGGTAACAATACAGCCCTACCAGTACAAGCCCGAATATTCAGAGGAGGAATTAATTGAAAGAGAAAGAAGCAGAAACGATGTGGAATCGGATGAGAGTCCTGATAATCAATCACCGGATTCTGAACCTAGTCACATGGAAGTCGTTCCGACCTGGTGTACCTGCGATCGTTGCAAGGTTTTGCTAACCGAGGTGGAGAATTGCTTCTTCTGAGACAACTCTGGATGCTTGGCCTACAAAGCAGAAGAAGACACACCACCGCTGTGCATTACAGAGCTGCATGACTTTAGGGCAGCCTGCCTCACAAGATCGGTGTTGGTATGATGATGATCTTTATGCATGAACTTCGAGCAACAGTTTGCCCTCATAATCCAAGTAACAAGTAAGTTCACTCTAGATCTGATGCATGTTTGACAACTGAGACGGCTAACATTTGATGCTGTTCTACTACATCATTGTAACTTCCATCGATCAATGACGAGAATTTTTATTCTGTAAATTGAATACATTTCTCGCATTAGTGTAAAGACAGAGTATTCATCACTTGATTTAATGTCCGAACAATTATGTTTCATTCACTTTCAACTTTTAAACAACATTGCCCTAGGTCCAAAACTGTCCTAGCTTAAATGAGCGTTCACATTTGTACTTTATCGATACTTCATATACAAAGTACATTATTCGGTAAGCTACTTTTTTAAGGGTAACGATGCAATCGAATGCATGTGGACATTTCAGAATAAAGAAACACAGTCATCTGGTTCATTCATGGGAAATATATCTGTTTCTCCATCATAGCTGGTACAGGCTTGTGGCCTATCGTGCGTTTACATGGTAGATTCATGGAAGGCTTGGATTCCGCCTTCGACGAGTAATACCTGCCTGTGTCGTTCGAGCCATTTGCACAAAATTACCCAGTAAAGACGGACAGTAAAGGGGATTTTTACTCACAGTACCGCAACCGCATCAATACAATTTGGAGTTTGTTTGTGCCATCAACATTACCGAAGCGAATTTAAAAAAAAGTTAATATGAGTAGTTTCAATTTTTTAGTAAGTCAACAACACGTCCAACCTTCAAGAAGGTTCATGAAAGAAGTTTGGTGGCCTTTTGCCCTTGCCTCATTGCTGATGTATTGTGCAATGAAATCCCCTGCCTTTTATTACCAACACAAAACCAATCTCTCAGTCTTCTTTATGGGCACCCGGGTGGGGTTTTGGGTGTCTTTAGCCGCAGTTGCCATCTCAGCTGCGGAGCTTATGTATCCCTTCAACATTGCTCTGGGCCTTTTACCCTCGTCTCATGCTCATCCATCCCCCTCCAGTATCAATGGCAGTTTGCACCTATGACCATGCACTCCCGAGGGGGCTGGGTGGATGGGGACACCCGAGGTGCCAAACACCATCTACACATCAAAGGAATCTTCTGCACTGCGACCATTATCCACATGGCCTTCCCAGACCCTGTGTCTTCAGACTCCCCTTTAAACACCCCCTTTCCGCAATCATCATATGTATGTATCCCTTGAACATTGTTCCGGGCCTATAGCGCTCACCCCATCCTCATCCATCCCCCCTCCAGTATCAGTGACAGTTCGCACTTGTGACCGTGCACTCGCAAGGGGACTCAGTGGATGGGAAGGCTCAAAGTGCCAAACACCATGTACACCTCAAAGGCATCTTCTGCAGTGTGACCATTGTCCACATGGCCACTGAAGACCCAGTGTCTCCAGACTCCCCTTTGAAGACCTCGTCCCTGCAATCAACATAAGTATGTATCCTTTAAACATTGTTCCGGGGCTATCGCGCTCACCCCATCCTCATCCATCCCCCCTCAAGTATCAATGGCAGTTCGCACCTATGACCATGCACTCCTGAGGGGGTTGGGTGGATGGGGACGCTCGAGGTGCCAAACAATCCACCCCCTCCAGTATCAATGGCAGCTTGCACCTATGACTGTGTGCTCCTGAGGGGGCTGGGTGGATGAGGATGCTTGAGGCGCCAAACACCATCTACACCTCAAAGGAATCTTCCACACTGCAACCATTATCCACATGGCCTGCCCAGACCAGGTGTCCCCTTCCCGCAATCATCGTATGGATCCCTTTAACATTGTTCCAGGGCTTTTGCTCTCACCTGAGGCCCATCCATCTCCCTCCAGAATGAGTGGCAGTTCGCACTTGTGACCATGCACTCGCAAGGGGAGTGGGTGGGAAGGCTCAAAGTGCCAAACACCATCTAACCTCAAAGCAATCTTGTGCACTGCAACCATTATCCACATGGCCTCCCCAGTGGACTGGAGGAGTGTCTCTCAATATGGACCATTGTCTGCATCACATGTTTCCTTTTTAATTTTGCCTCTACATCCTAATTCAAACAATTACTGTGTTATAGGGGAATGTTGAAACTTCCACAACAATCACTTCCTCATTTGGAACTAGTCCAGAATACGAGGTATGCCTAGTTAACATTTTCGTTATATTAGTAGTTGTGGATATACTTTTTTCAGTTTGAAATTAGTGTTTTATTTTTCAAAACTGTTAGCAAAGTACAAAAAATGTCCATCAACAACCTTGTTGTATTTGTCGCCCATAGAACTGCAACAATGAAAGTAAAAACCTTGAGTTTGTGCCACCTCATTAATTGAGGTGGCAATTCCATTCCAAATATCCTCATTGTCATTGACCAGATCTGCTCCTCCATGACAAAGCTGGCTACTAATGATAGCTTCACTTGCAACTGGGATGGCTGTGGCACAACACCATCTACCATTCCATGGGGGATAGTCCAATTCTACCTGCTCCCTGCTTACAATGTCCATTGGGGGAGAGTTGCTGGGAGGAATAATACTACCTTTCAGTTTACAGCCCGTATTGTCCATCGAGCTTCAGAGAGAACATTACAGTGCAAACTAATTTTGGAGGAAACATTTTAATCACTATGTTTTGCAGGATGATATCACATCAACAACATGCGTCATCGCAGAAGGTTATCAGGTAAAATGTAACACGTGCCAATTGTTCGACCTTACCTTGCTAGAATTTTCAAATTGTATTACAACGACTAACCTTATTGTTTACGGTTGACAATCATTTAAAACAACTTTGTCGTGAATTACTTTGTGAGATCAAAGTTTGTACAATTAAATTTGCTTGAAAATGTACTTTTTTAAATTGATGTTATGTCCAAGCAATGTAGCACTCAATCGGTTAAAATTGAAGAGACACATGAACCAGAGGTATGCAAAACATTATCTAAAATGTCATTTATCAGCACGTACGATAGGCATGTAATGTAATATGTTCACATTTTTTAAGTACGTAAATTAGGTTCTATTTGTAGATATGTACATAGGCTTTGTTAAGTGAAAAAGAAATGTCCTTGGTTTATACATTGTGAAAACTATTTTTTGCAGCTTGGTATTGTGGTCAGAAAATTGAAGTGCACTTTTTCAAAGAAAATTAAGAAAACCAGGTTAAAGAACAAACCATTTTTTTAGGCAAATATTTAAAGCGGATATTTTAATCATATTAGGTTTTTAATTGGTAAATCATATCTCTGTATATGTGATGTTGAGCATGTTTCCCTTTAAATCTGTAAGAGGCCCAGGAGGAACAGAAGGATAAAGTCTCATAAAACAACATAAACTAATGAGGTTGCGTACCAAACGGATGTCACTATGGATCAACTACTTATTGAGGCATAGCATGGTCAAGTTAAGATTCAGAGTTGTGATGCAGATGTCCAGTTGCCTGAATATGAATTGAATATCACTAGCGAGACATTGAAAGTAACCATGGATGATTGCTACATTCCACATCATATCCCAGATGAAAGTGAAGAAACAGAAGATATTTCAGAATTGCTTGCAGACCCGTTGAAACAATCTGCACCCTTGAAAAAATGTCCACCAACGAAACATCCGATTTTACCTGTTTCTCCAATTCATGCAGAAATATTAGAGCCCGAAATAACTGAAGCATCTTCGCAATTGATTGGTGAATCTGCTCATTATCTCGACTTCAGTATTCCTAGTTTGGGGGACTTGTCCACAACTGTTGAATCGCAAACCAGAATCCTGCAGCACGATTGGCTATTAAAGGACCACAGTATATTGTATTTGACTGCTGCCTGCTAGAGATTATACAAAAGATTCAATGTGATGAAAAATGACATAAGCCTATATGTGGAGAGCCATTGGTGAATGTCACTCGTGTAGTCGAAGGTACAAACCTGAACATCCAGGCCAGCTGTGTCAACCACCATAACACATTTCCATGGTCAGCACAACGCTTGGAAAAGTGCCTGTCAGAAATGTACTTTGTTTATCTGCTTTGCTCTTCAGTGGATCAACGTTCAGTAAAATGTCATGTTTCTGTCCATTTTTAAGACTTGAGTTCCTTTCTAAAACACAGTACTACAAATATCAGAAGAATTTCTTGTTCCCCACTATTAGCCATGCATGGAAACTCAAACAGATATCAATTGACTGTACACTCGCTGGCATAAGTGCAAGGCTTGCTGGTGACGGACAGTGTGACAGTCCAGAATATTCTGCTAAATGCTGCACTTATCACATTCAAGACATGGAAAGTAAAAGAATTGTGAGTTTGGTCATCGTGCAGGTGTCAGAATGTATATCGTTAGTTGCCATGGAGAAACATGGTTTCATTAAATCAATCGCACTTCTGGAATCCTGGGGAATGCAAATAGACCTGATAGCCACTGACAGGGACGTTGGAATAGCTAAGGCCATGCGAGAACAGTTCACACACATACAGCATCAATTGGATGTATGGCACGTTGCAAAATCAATTTATAAGGAAATTACAGCTACTGGTAAAAAAGGGTTCAGAAAACATTTTAAAGTGGTCTCAGTCTATCAGCAACCATCTTTAGTGGTGCTCAAACACGTGTGATGGATCTGTAGAAATTGTAGTTGAAAAATGACATTCATTGATGCACCATTGTTCTAACATAGAATCTTGGCGAGAAAACAAACATTTCCACAAATGTGGACTTGGACCTTTGACTAAGTAGCAGGAACATAAGAAGAAGTGGTTGGTGTCAGGTTCCTCTCCACACGCAGCACTAGAGAAAATTGTGTACAACAAAACGCGTCCAAGAGACCTGAATGGACTCGCCGAATTCTGCCACACTGGAGATTTCGAGGTGTTCCATAATGTGTGCATAAAATACACCCCAAGAAGGTTGCATTTCGGCATAGACAGTATGTAGGCAAGAACAAGACTGGCTGTACTTCCACCCAATGAGAACATTGGAGGGAATAAGTAAAAACTGCAGGAACTTTTGAGATGCTTTGTTACATCATGGTGTTTACAAAACGAAGCAAACAATGTGTGGCCAAGCTAATATTCCAGGAAATGGATTTTGACTTTGTGAAAGATCTGACATTAACTATGCTGGCCATGTATAAACTGGAATGGCTACAGATTTTGTTCCCAGGGCACGGACTATGCCGCAGAACATTGCAAAAGAGGCTTGTCCTACAAAAGAAGAACTGGTTGAAAGGTTGACTTCCAGATTTAAATGATTTGTAGCTGTCATCAGCAAATGTTCACAAGCAAGTTTTAATATGTTACCCAATGTTTGGACACTGTATCGATTAAAGCAATATTGTAATGGTATAACACTTGCAATGTTAATGTTAAATAGTGTATTTTAATTTATTTATTTTTGGCGATGTAATTGTGTTAAACATGCATTGATGGTTTCATTTTACCTTTCATTTATTTAAATTGCATTCCTCATATATATATATATAAAACAAAACAAAACAACATACTTCAAATAATCACATTGACATTTTCGTTATATATATATATATATGCCGAAAATGTCAATGTGATTATTTGAAGTATGTTGTTTTGTTTCAAAATCATGGAAACAGATGTGTTGATTGAAATTCTTGATACATATGCTTTTCGATTCTATACATGTTTGTGGAAAGTCTGTGTAAAATATTCATTATGACAAATAAAAAAATAACTGTCAATAATGAGATCCCATCTTTGAATATTTACAATATACCAGAACCAAGATGTAATATTGACATTGTTAGAATTATTCGTGAATACAGAACAATCCCGGCATGCCCATCACTGACACAAATGTCAATGCTGCTTCCAGGCAGACTCCCACATTGTCTTTGTCCCCTCCCTTTCTCTTTGTAACCCATTAATGGTGGCACCAGATGGTAAGTACTGTTGTCTATCAGAATAGCAGTGTCACGGCCCAGGGCTCTCAGCCAAACCTCCTCCTTATTGATAGTCATCTTCTGTGTCTCATAGTACTCACTGATCCCGCCACTACTCTGTCTTCCTCCCTCTTGCCCCCTCTCCAAACCGATGTGGGTACCACATTGTAGCCCTGTTTGGAACAGCCTCAAAGGTGGCAAACAGATTCACCAAGCTACCTCAACTCTCGACCTGCTGTAAAACATTCCTCTGATATCTTTCTCCTTCAAGACTTTGACCTGGACAGTCTCTGCCTCACTGATACGTGGTTCACAGCCAGCTCTGTTACTGCTTTTTACACACTCCTCACATCCAACATCCTGCAACATCCACTGTAAGCCCTCACCAAACCAGTCCTGAGGTGGAGTGGCCTTGGAACAACATTAGTTATGTAGGCGCATTACACACATCCCACAAAAATTATTAAAATACACACAAGGATCGACGTAACTAGAACTATTTGTTGTGTGGTTGATATTAATCAAGCAATGTTACCAGGCAGAAGTCGTAGGGGCACTAATGTTTGTACATAATAGCCCAACTGCATTAGCCAACAAAGTTTGTTGATCAATTTGTTTGCAACGCACCACTGCCATTGCCCTGGTTTCGCATGTACATGGTAGATCACATTTATTTACCATTCATGTGACGCAAGACACGAGAAGAAGTTTTGGTCATGCACTTGATGGTCTAGGCATGTCCATGTTCGCTCACACCAGAAGAAATACAACCCATTAAGGAAAAAGGCCCAAGAAACTCTTGCAAGTATTACAGGTTTTTTATGTTCACACAGAAATAGGTATCAGCAAAGAACTCTGCTGCTACAAAACATCCTGCCAAAACAATACAAGCAGAAATGTATCAAGCCAAAAATTGTCATGAATGATGTATACATATACAGTAAAAACCTGCATGCCTGGTTGGTGAGACCCTGTGCATGTCCAGTCTGCTCTATAGGAGAGGACAGGCCTTTGGCCCCAGTCCAGTCCATCTGTCTTCCATCACATTGGGTCTGGTGGGCTCATCATCTGCATGGAACCAAGGTCGAGCTAGCAATTAATTGCGGACTATGAAACAATGTTGCTTTAGCATTACGCTGTGCACCTGGGAGGCTTGGGGAATGGGAAAGAGGGAGGCTTAGGTCACTCTAACTCACACATCCTTCATTCACTCCTTATCACATTTTCCGCACCCAAGGCTTCCACTCGCACTTTTGCCTACAATGTATTCCTCTGTCTACCTTGCATTACAAATCTTATAATGTTCTTAGATCTTTTATGGCCAGCTGGTTTATGGGTGGTGGTCTGGGGTCAACTACTATAGTGGAATTCAGGGGGTTTCAGAACTGGGACAGTTGTAGGGGCTATAACTCGTGGTTGGCTGGGTGGGGGTCAGAGTCCTGCTTTGACCTGGCTGTGATAAACATGCACATTAAGGAGCCTTGTACTGTCTTGTGGCCTTACCAGGCACATTCCTTTCAAACAGACACATTGGTAGCATATTGTATGACAAAGGAGGGTTTCTTTGGGGGTTGGCAGCATGGTCCTTCTCTCTGTGGTTTGGGCCTGGCCAGGTTTGCAGTTGCAACTTCGAAGCCTGTATCCTGATGCTCTGTATACCCTGTGACTGTGCTTTAGCTATATCTAACAAAATGTAATTTGCTCATATGCATACACTATGTCTACATTTCTATATTGATTATAATAGTTGTGGTCATGCTGGGATATTAAAATGTCCACCTCCTCCCTTGGTCCATTACAATTCTCTTAATGGGGCTCTTGTCACTCTGAAGCGGCTAGGGGGTTGGTCACATTTAACCCCTTCCCAACAATGGTAAATGTATCTATGGGGACTACCCACAAACAACTGAGCTAAAGACACTCAGTCCACTTGACAATTATAGTATAAACATATAGCAAATTGTTCTAAACTTTGATGCTTAGTTCAAATAATGGAAGCATAGGTAAACGCGTGGAAATTCATCAGTGGATATGGTGATGCAGAGGTAATACGTATGATCAGTAATCGTTTTTTTCATCTGTACGAAGTGGAGCTGCTTTCCTCCGAGACCAAACATTTTCAGAAAGTGCCATGGAAAGTGGTGAAAAGGATGGCACCCCAGATGCACACATTCAGAATGTTGTCTCACAGTCAAATGCTTCTCCAAGCAGAGGGTGGGGGAAAGGTCTCTCTCCTCGGCTGGTGCCTATCTTTGAACAGACTCTCTGCCCCTTTCAGACTTGAGCCACACTGCTCAAACCTCTGCTCTTCTCTACCTCTTTCCTTCTTCCCTTCACCACTCTTCACCCCGCTGCCACTGTGACCAGTGGCTTGATCACCATGTATCTCACAGGATACCAGGTCCATCCTCCAAGTCAATACTGGCACCCCATCCTAATGCACTGGCCTGCGGACACCTGCTTGATGGATAAACATACCTCCATTGAGAGCCGCCTTTACTAGCACTGAGCCTCAGGTTCTCCTCCTTGGCTCCACTTGGCACCTAACTCTTGGGCCCTCCTTCAGAACTTGTCCACACCTATGCTCTTGCCATTGTTATTTTTTACCATGTTCAATTCGCAATAAACATTGTGGTGCCTTGAAACATACTTCTGTTGTATAAAGCAAATTAAAAATGCTCAATAAATTAAAATAAAAAATAGATTAATGCATCACATTGAAATCCCTGATGGCAGAAGGGGTCACTTTGAGTCCATCAAAAGTCTAGAGTCAAATTAGGTATGAGTACACAGTGTTCTAAAGCCTCACCTTGTGGTGTGTGTGGCTATTTGGCATGAGAATAAACACACGAGAGACATATGTAGTGTGAGCACGGAATCTCATCCAGTTTCACCTGTTGGTACACAGGGCTGCTTCAGGTGAGCATGTGAGTGTGACAGAACATGCTAGAATTATAGTAAGAGGCATTCAATACATGCCAGAAATGTGGGTTAACAAATTAACCAAACACGGAACTGGCACTTAGTGATGGACGTCAGTAGGTTTGTGGGAGTAGGAGTATGCTTTGGGTCATGAAAGAATGCGGGATGAGCGAGAAGGGGGTATGGGTCTTCTTTTCTTGCAAAAATAGCCCCGGAAGGAACAGCAATACATAGATTTCTGGTGTATTATCGCTTTCCTCTCGCAGCACACATTGTAAATGTCTGTTTTTAGCTGTCGTTAGTTTTGCGAACCACGTGTCTGAAGCAAGGTCTTCTGCTGTATGCCTTTTTGTGGCATTCTTTCTCCAAAACGTAACCTACCCCTCTCAGGCTTAGTTCACTGGATACAGACTGGCATTTTTATTTGTCCTTGAATAAACACACTTGTCATGACCCACAGAACACACCCCTTGTGGACTTCCTGGTCCTTATCGCGGCAGGGCTTGCATTCATTGTTTCTCCCAACATGGACGTATCACATGACACGCCTCACACCAGCCTTCACGGCGGACGTAGTACGTCCCATAAATATGCCATGCCCCTGCAGCCCAGCGCGTCTCAACGCTATCAACAGGTAGTGACTAGACGTGTACTTCGCAACTTGGCAAACCCTTCTGTTTTCCAAGTTCCTGGACCCTTATTCTCACTCCTTCCACCCTCTCCTTTCCACCCTGTTGCTGGAATCCACGTATCCTTGTGACCGCTTCTTCCTTACTGGACGTCCTGAACCCGCGGGTATCCTGGAATGCTGAACGCACGCTGGAGTCGGAAGAGACTCGTGCCGACCTGTACAAAACCCGATCCGCTCGCAAGAAGATTCTTCCTGCGGATCCCTGCAAGAAGCGATCTCAGGTGAGACGGGGGGAGATTCACGACAGTTTGAGACGCTGAACGACTGACATTGAAACCGATATGGAAAAGGCCGTCCATGATCTCATGCGTGGCATGCAAGAACTAACAACCGAGGTGCAGAACTTAAAAGCGGAGAATGCCGCATTAAAGCAACTTGTTTTGTCTTGCGATTCCGCTAAAAAAGAGAGTGTGTTACTGGGTGGTGTCGTAGACAAGTATGATGGGTCTGCAAAATCCCTTCATGGATTCCTGGACTCCTGTTTGGTGCATTTTACCTTTAAGCCCTATTATTTTTCAACTTCCAGGCAAAGGTGGGCTTTATCATCTCACACCTCGCAGGAAATGCATTGACTTGGGCTACTCCCTTAGTCAATTCTGGAGATGCCCTCCTAGATAATTATGACGGATTCATACAGGCTCTCAAAACCATGTTCGACCGCCCAGAACAGGTTTATAGTGCCCAGGAACGCCTACTTGACTTTCGGCAACTATCCCAGGACATGCTAACGTATGTCACAAGATTCAAACAATTGGCCAAGGAAGCAGATTGGTCCTCAGAAGCAAGTTTCACTCTCTTCCGTAGGGGCCTAAATGAGGATATGAAAGATGAATTAGCCAGAGTGGCTCGCCCTAGCTCATTCCAGGCTCTTATGGATTTAGCCATGCAGATAGACTTTCGTATCCAGGAAAGAAAGGCAGAGAGAAAAAAGACCAAGATGCCCTTCCAGAAAAGTTCTCTTGAGACTTCAGTAAAAACTGATCCTGTTCCAACCCCTGACACTGACCCGGAAACCACGCAAATAGAGCCTTCCTTGGACCCATTTCCCCACAAGAAAGGATGAGAAGGATCCACACAGGCTTGTGCATGTATTGTGCATCGGATAAACACCTGGTTAGAGAATGTCCTCTAGCCCCTCCACGGCGTTCGGGAAACGCCAGCTCCCGATCCTAGATGGAGTGAGGTGTCGGGAGAGAAATGTTTGCTCCACATCTTTTCCATCCTTGAACTCTCCTGGACAGAACAACCTAGTGGTTCTACAAGCCTTCTTATCGTTATCAAAGAAGGAGACCTACCCCATCCTAGCCTTGGTGGATTGTGGGGCTATGGGAGTATTCATTGATCAAGATTGGGTCTTTAAGCACCACATTCCATATGAAGCCCGGGGTGTAATGCAACCTATGGAGGCAATTGATTGAAGACCCCTCCGTTCAGGACCCATATCCTTGCAGACCAAGGAAATACAACTTTCAATAAACCATTACCAGGAATTGATCAAGTTTGATATCATCAAATCAGCCCACTACCCAATGGTACTAGGCATGCCCTGGTTGCAGAAACACAATCCATACATCAATTGGACAGCCGGATCTTTGTTTCTTGGTTCAGAGTATTGTCTGTCTCATTGTTTATCCTTGGATCCCTCCTCGATATCGTCTGAAAGTAATCCAGCAGATCAACAAGAGGCACTCATGGTTTCCAATATCATTCAGGTCCCAAAGGCCTATCAAAGTTATGCTGATGTGTTTTCAACTGCCATAGTTCAGGCTCTACCCACTCACAGACCTGAAGACTGTGCCATAGACACAGAGCCTTCAGCAGTGATTCCCTTTGGGAGGATGTTCATCCTATCCAAACCTGAAAAAAAGGCCCTCCGAGAATACTTGGATACCAACCTTGAAAATCGCACCATAAGACCATCGAAATCCCCAGCTGGAGCCTCGCTGTTCTTTGTTCCCAAGAAGGACACCAAGGAACTTAGACCTTGCCTCGATTATCGTGGATTAAATCAATGCACCCTCAAGGACCGCTACCCCTTACCCTTGATCTCGGATATCCTGGAAGCGGTGAGAGGAGCTGTAATACTCACGAAACTGGATCTCAGGGGTGCTATCATCTGATTTGTATCAAGGAAGGAGACAAATGGAAAACAGCCTTTAGAACCCCTTTTGGACACTTCGAATATCTGGTCATGCCCTTTGGACTTGCTAATGCCCCTGCAGTCTTTCAACGATTAATGGATAGGGTGTTCTCTGACATGCTGTTTCTCTTCGTCATCGTCTACCTGGACGATATCTTGATTTACTCCAAGGACCTTTTAAAGCATGAAGAGCATGTAAAGGCAGTCTTACAACGACTACGTGAACACAGACTCCTAGCCAAACCTGAGAAATGCCTGTTTCACGTTACTTCTGTTCATTATCTAGGATTTATCCTTAGTCCAAAAGGAATTGGTATGGATCATTCGAAGGTAAAGGCCATACTATCTTGGCCAGCTCCCACTTCCGTGAAACAAGTTCAATCCTTCCTGGGGCTTGCCAATTTCTACCGAAAGTTCATACCCACCTTTTCTGAGATTGTTCAACCGATCATCGCTCTCTTGAAGAAAGACACTCCCTTTCTCTGGTCTGCACCTCAAGACCAGGCATTCCAACACCTAAAGACAGAGTTTACTCAAGCCCCCATCCTAGCCCAACCTGACATTAATCGGCCATTCCTAGTGGAGACGGATGCCTCTAACTACGCCATAGGAGCAGTCTTGAAGCAAGAATTTGAGGACAAGTTGGAACACCCCATTGCATACCTTTCACGAACCCTGACTCCCAGTGAGACACATTATTCCGTCTTGGAAAAGGAACTGTTAGCCATCCGCCAAGCCTTCACAGAATGGCGACATCTACTCCTGGGAGCTAGACATCCAGTCCAGGTTTGCACGGACCATCGAAACCTTCAAGTTCTACAATCCTTGGAGTGTAGGAACAGTCGTCAGGCCCATTGGGCCTTCTTCTTTGCCCAGTCCTAGTTCCACATCAGTCATGTTCCTGTATCACAAAACATAATTGTTGACGCCTTATCTCGACGTCCGGATTACGAAACTATTGAAGATCGAGCCTATCCCAAGATGTTTCCCCACATGATTTTTGTAGCTCAAGCTGTCAGTCTTTTGGGAAAAGTCTGGATGCAAACCCAATCCTCTGAGCTCTGGAAGGATATTTCAAGGAAGAATCCATTGAATCTGAGAACCAAGGACGGATATTTGTTCAAAGATAACGATCTAGTCATTCCTACACAGAAACTACAACAAAGGATACCTCTGCCACGATACCCTCCACTCCGGACATCGTGGCATCACCAACACTCTCCGTCTTATACAAAGACAATATTGGTGGCCTAGAGTGAAGACTGACATACAACTGTACATCCAAGCCTGCTCTATCTGTAGTCAAAACAAACACAATAACAAGAGAACAGCGAGTCTCCTACTGCAACCTACACTACCGACAAGGCCATGGGAATTCATCACTACAGACTTTATTGTGGAATTGCCACCTTCCAGGGGATACACGACTATCATGGTCACCATTGACTTGTACACTCATATGGCTCATTTTACACCCCTGTACAAACTACCATCCTCATCAGAACTCGCTGGAATCTTCCTGGAACACATTTTCCGCCTTCATGGACTTCCTTCCAAAATCATATCAGACCGAGGACCTCAATACGTCTCACAATTCTGGAAACATCTCTGTCGCATTCTAGGAATCCAATGTGTTCTTTCATCAGGTTATCGCCCACAAACTAACAGAGCTACGGAACGTGTAAATCAGACCCTGGAACAAACCTTTGTTGTTTCACCACCAAGGTACAGGATGATTGGTCGCTCCTTATACCTGTGGCTGAAATCGCCTACAACAATTCCGATCACTCAGCAGTCAAGACCAGCCCCTTCTATTGCAGTCAAGGATTCCACCCGTCAGTTTTACCTTCTGTTCTTCCACATCCTACACCAGTACCTACCGTCGACGCCTGGATCGAAACTCTCATCAACATACACAAGGAAGCCAAAGAACATTTAGAAAAGGCCCAAACACACACTAAGCATTATGCGGATTCCAAGAGAAGACCAGGGCCTTCTTATTCAGTCGGTGATCAAGCCTGGTTGTCCTCGAAACTACTACCACGACATTGACGACCAAACAAATTGGTCCCCCGGTAATATGGGCCATTTTCCATAAAAGAAGTCATCAACCCAGTCTCATTCCGGCTCAAGCTACCAGACTCCTGGAAGAAAATTCACCCAGTTTTTCACACTTCTTTATTGAAACACTACATCCGATCCCCCCGGAAATCCTGCAGACCCAGTCCCATGGTTGTGGACGACCAACTGGAATATGAAGTATTCAGAATATGCGATTCAAGGTATAAACGGGGTCAACTTCAATACCTGGTTGAGTGGAAAGGATATCCTCCTAGAGAAAGAACCTGGGAACCACTTTCTAACCTGAACACCCCTCGATTGCTCCGAAGATATCATCTCATACACCCGGGCAAACCTGGTGGAACAGGTTTTTGGAGGAGGCATGCTGTCATGACCCACAGAACACGCCCCTTCTGGACTTCCTGATCCTTATCGCGGCGGGGCTTGCATTCATTATTTCTCCCAACATGGCCGTATCACATGACACGCCTCGCACCAGCCTTCACGGTGGACGTAGTACGTCCCATAAATATGCCACGCCCCCGCGGTCCTGCGTGTCTCAACGCTATCAACAGGTAGTGACTAGACGTGTACTTTGCAGCTTGGCGAACCCTTCTGTTATCCAGGTTCCTGGACCCTTATTCCCACTCCTTCCACCCTCTCCTTTCCACCCTGTTCCTGGAATCCACATATCCTTGCGACCGCTTCTTCCTTACTGGACTTCCTGAATCCGCGAGCATCCTGGAAGGCTGAACACACGCTGGAGTCGGAAGAGACTTGTGCCGGCCTGTACAACACCAGATCCGCCCGCAAGAAGATTCTTCCTGCGGATCCCTGCAAGAAGCGATCTCAGGTGAGACGGGGGAAGATTCACGACAACACTAACAGTTTGAATGACACAATGTGTCAAATGCCATGTAGAATTGATAACATTGACTATATTGAAAGTGGACACAAGAAACTTTAGTTTCTATTTCTGTGATCTCTCGTTCTGAGTGACATTGAGGGAATGGAACACCCTGAAATTATGTAAGCCTAACTTTATATAATATTTTGGTGTTTGAAAATGGCATGTGTGCTGTGACTAACTATGTGACGGACTATTGTACTTTTTGATTAAAAGAATGCACATTGTTCGTTATGTTATGTTGAAGGATATTTATACTGTGCGCAAAAACCACCCGGCTGTTGCACTTCAGTTGTTTTGTGCCTTGCTCAATTATATATTCTGTGCAGCGTTGTGAGTTGTAAGCTTGGCTATATTGTGGTGAGGCCTCATCGAACACCAGCCCCCACAACCTGTGTTCAGGCTAATGATGTCTACACTGCTTTGTCCCGTGGCATATCCTGGTGTGCAATCACCATCACATCCCAGGGCACATTTAAGTGTGGTGGGTGGGTGAACATTTTCCCTGTGCCCTTGTGCTTCCTGTGCCCCAGGGGTTATCTGTTCGCCCACTACTCATCCCACCTCAATTTTGATTTCCTCTGTCTGTGGTTCAACCTAAGGCGTTCCTTTCTGTGTCCTTAGTTTCAGGTAGAGCCCGCTATGGGAAATGGGTTCACCTGGGTCTCCCACTCATTAAGACGTCTTACTACTTCTGTGCACTCCCCATCTTGACATCTCTGTGTTCATACCATATGGTGTGGGTGTTCCTCATTCGTTTTCGTCTCGTTCTGAAATGTTAGTGTAACTTGTTAGCTAACATATTTTAATGTGTATAGTCAATAAACATAAGGCTACTGAAATATATTATATTTAATATATATTTTATTCTTTCATTTTCAGAGCTACATTCTACCGTTCTGTGCATGCCATAGTTTACAGCTCCTGTCTGATGTATTCTTCAATCAACATTTGAGGATAATCATCAACAGCTCTTCTTTAATAACGATTATGTGGGACGATCCCCATG
The DNA here is from genome assembly GCF_040938575.1 of Ambystoma mexicanum. Classification (NCBI taxonomy): domain Eukaryota; kingdom Metazoa; phylum Chordata; class Amphibia; order Caudata; family Ambystomatidae; genus Ambystoma; species Ambystoma mexicanum. The sequence goes on from NC_090922.1 coordinate 401,345,439, forward strand.
AACCAAAGCGTCGTTTAGCGGTACCAACAATAAGAAGAAACCTGACAGCGTTTATGATGTAAATACAAGCTGATATGAAAGCGTTGGGTTTGAAAGTGAAATGACTCATCTTCTGTTTAATGGAACAAAGAAGACATGAAAAACATGGATTAATGGATCGATGTTCGCTAGCTATAACTTTTATTGGAAAACGATATCAATGTTTTCATGGACAGAATCTTCTCTTTTGAGCGTTATGTAAAAAGTACTTTTTACATTGCAGGCTATTGCTTTTTTCTTCGAAATAATTGTTTTGTTCTCGATTTGTGAAAAGAAAGAAAATGTTCGCGCTGTGAAGAGGATGTGTGTGTTTATCTTACAGTTTCTGTATTAGATAACGTTATGGCGTTGGTGATATGGCGTTGGTGATCACAGGGTATGTTCAGCTTCGCTGGCCACGAACATCATGAAATTAGGTGGAGCATATCGTTTGGACAAGTGATCTTAGCTTGAGGGGTGGGTGATATGATTTAGTGCCGCAAAGGCACTTGAACTTAGGGCAATGTATCAATGGATAAGATTAGCACAAGATGGCGTTGCTCAACCCATTTTTTTTTGCATGTGTAAATGTGAGAAAAACTAAGGTGAGAGGCATAGGATTTGTTTTTTAAGATCGATTACAGGATACTCAAAAAAAAAATACACGCCCGATCGATTAGGACAGTAACATTTCTGAGAAAACTTCCCCTTTAAGGCAATGCATCAGGCCCCCTGACTTTGTTATCGCACGCAGCACAGCATTATAGTATCTGAGCGAAGTCATGTGACATGATATGGCTGTCAGTCACTGTGCTGGGTGTGTGTATAAACTATGATGGGTGTACTACTAATGCACACAGAGTCAGGAGCCGGTGCGGGCCCGGCCCGCTGTGGAATCAAACAAATGGCATAAGGCATGCACCGTCAAACAAGCGCTGACGGCACAGACGGTGGCGGCTTCTGGCCCTGCCCGCTCCTGCAGCCGCATGGCCCTCTCTGAGGGTGAGGCCGGGGGCAGTTTCCCCTCCCCTGCCGCTACTTCGAGATGCCCCTGACTGGGACCATCCTTAATCCTACCGCAGAAACCAGAGTCCCGCACTTTATTTCATACATTCAACCATGAGGACTGCCATGGGAACACACAGCATCCAATACAAACAAACTGCCTTGTAAGCAACTCTTTCTGATGTAATAAACATATGCAACCTTTTAGCAGGTCTAAATAACAACATAGCTGGGCTACTTGCTCATGCGTTTAATCTGATCTTTAACATTTCAAAACCACATGAAGGCTAAAGAAAGCGTAGAACAATTTGCATTTAAAGTAGCAAGTGAAATATTTATCATAACATGCAAGTTATTAAAACACCAAAGGAATCTTTATTCGGTCCAAATGGCAGCATAATGGTCTCTGCAAAAATACCCCGGTAACCGAGCATTCGTTTTGTGTAACGTTAAGATCAAATCATAGCGTCACGGATCTTGTACCAGCTGCGGCGGCAACATCTTGGTTTCATGTAAGTAAATGGCAACTTATAATATCATTATCTACAGTGAGACCTTTTACAGCATCACGAAATATCAAATGAACAGAAAGTGCCACCATATGTTGAAATGCTCCATTTTGTGCACTTTTGACCCCCTAGGGGATGGCTCAAAACGAAATAAAAATTGAGGAAAAAAATGTGTACTGCAAGCTGTTTCCCAGGTATACGGTTGGACGCGGATGGACTTATTACAGAAACGTTGCACTTGTGCAAGTATAATTTTGCACTAGGGGAAAAATGTTATTAGGTATTCTGTCCAAGCATTTTTGCACCAGTGCAATATTTGCCCAGTGCCAATATCTTGAAAATGTGCACTCCACCTGTAATGAGGTCCTAAGCCTGTAAACAACACTCAGAAAAAAAACGCGCGCATCGACGTCTACGCCGGCTCCGCAACAAGCGCTTTTGTCATGTGGTTTGAATGTGTTCTTTATTACACGGTTAAGAGGCCTTGCTCCTCACCGCTCACCTCCCCGCCCCCATCTTAGTCTGAGCTGATTTAAACCTTCACTCCAAACAGCCGCAGGGGTCATTGCAACAGCGCAGGCTGAATATGGATTACGTTTAAAAATGGTAAGAAATGCGGGACCTGTTGGTAGGGTAAAAAGAAAAGACCCTATCGGATTCCTGAGTGCAAGTTTCTTTTCATGTGCAAACTGCACTAAATGAGGCATTTAATTCAACAAATCCCGAGTTCTTATCCACCCGAAATGGAGACTGGGTTAGTTCAATTTGTAACAAACGATGTCCACACGATCAAAGCCCGCGACGCTGACTCCAACATGCTGCTTAAATTACCCTAACACCGAAGTGTTTGGCTCTGAGACAATATTTGGAATGTATTTCCAGCGGAGGCATTCCTCTCCACACATGGTTCCAATATTTGGCTGCGCCAGGCCTACTTTTTTTAATGGGCTGACAGGGAGCGTTCGGCGCTAACTTTCTGACTCCGAAACGTCCCCGCGCTGTCACCCGCCAACCGGCTTGGATTGCCTTGCCTCCTGGCTGCCTTATTAAAGCCTGACTGAGGGGGCCGTGTGGCTTGCTTAACGCCACTCGGTCTGTTTGCCATAAATCCCGGCGCGCGCGATGAAAGCGCCACTTGGATTTCGCTGGGGACCGAAATCAAGGCGAAGGCGCCCGGCTTGCGGATAATAACTTTCCTCTAGTTATTAAGGGCACGTCACACGCTGGCGTATCCCCGCACCAGCAGTTCGGCTAAAGGGTAATTAGAACAAAATATCTCTGGCCAATAAGATGGGACGATGACTCGTGCATCTGGGGGACACATTCGATCAAAGGGGAGGAACGTGCACACCAAATATCCACCCCACAAGCAGACCCCCGACGCTAGCAGAGTTGTGGCGTCACATTTATTGCAGTCCTAGGTGTACTCGGGCTCCCACGAGCCACAGAGAACATGTTTCGCACAATATACTACCTTAAGGGATTTGGTATTGCCGAAAATCAAATAACAATAGAAATATTACACAAAGCCCACTCACTATGCAGCAGCACGATAGAGTCAGTGGTATCGCAATATCAACCATTGTTTTAAGTGCCATAGTTGGCAATCATATGTGTGGCAAAATGTCCAATTCCATTCAGGAGATTTGGGTCTTTTGTTGATTCATGGGACTTGTAGTTCTAGGCGCTCTCAGAAAATGGAATGGACATGTTGCAATGAATGGCGGCAGGAGGCTGGAGACTGAGACAAGCCATCTGGAAGCCTTGTGGGTGCCCTTCATTCACGTCCCTTTCCAAGTAACTTGGCCCCTGGACTAGATTGAGGTATTCCATCCAGTTTTGCAAATGCTCGCGCATTGGCAATTGTGAGGAGCTACTACCTTTTAAATACATTTCCTCATCCAGGAACTTCAACAATGGCTGTAAAATATCTCTGCAGAGAACTCAAATTGAAGTTTTGAATACAATTAATAGTATAAACAGGTTTTTCGATTGCCCAAGATACTTCGCTTCATGAAAATCTGAATTCTATTTTATGCTAATAGTAGCGGTATCACCCAGCGTTGCACGGTTCTGTAGCTGACATGCACGTGGGGGTCTGCTATTGTCTTGCGTATGTATTATCGTTTTGAAAAATCTCAAATCCGGCAACCTCCTGAAATCTGCTATATTGATAGCACAGGGCTGGACCCCGTCATGTGCAGGACAAATGGGTGGGTTTGATCAAATGTCACTATTGCGAGTACACCCTAGACTGGTATGCCGACCTCGGGCCAAAATTTCAATCTACTATACTGATAGCACAGGGCCAGAGCCCGCCATGTGCAGGGCAAATGGGTAGGGTTGGTCAGATTTCACCAATCGCCAGTACACCCCAGACTGGTATGCCGACCTTGGGCTAAAACGTGAGCTCGCCAACTGTTACGTGGCTGGAGCCTACCCTGAACATACAAACACACTTTTACAAATGTATAGATAGATAGATTTGGAGTTTAACCTCCTGGAAAAAAAACAAAATAAACCTTTCTGTGAGATATGTTACAATCACACAATACGTGATTTTCTTCAACTTAACCCAGAAAATATGTATTTGCTGACTCCTCTGTATGTCAGACCTCAGAAGGATATGCTACATCTGTTCTCATAGATTCATCACTGAGGCACACACCGCATGTAGTAAAACGTTAAATACAATTATATTTGATTGCCTGTTACTAAAAATAACTTTTCTGCTCTGTGGTTGCCGACCTCTAAACCTTATGGGAAAGCAATTATAATCTTGCAAAGCCGAAATTCATCTGCTCTTTACTCTGAGTGAAAATGAGCTGCAAACACTACAACATAAACATTGAATTTCACCAGCAACAAAAAGGAACAGCAAAAGGACTTATGACATCTATCACATCAGGGGTCGACGACCTTGAGATCTCCAGATGTTTTGGAATACATGTCCCATCAGTCAAAAGCAGCATACTCAACAGTGACGGATTGATTCGTAGTCCAAAACATCTCCAGCGTCACAGTTGCAGACCCCTGCATTGGGCGGTGGGAGGTATAAAGTTGGGATTTCTTTTTCTCACTCGGTTTCCCAACCTCGTTTGGTCCAGTTGAAGTGATTGCTGGACTAGAAACTTGCATCAGTAATGAAATTCCATCCATCAAAACGCTTTCCAGGCCCGCTACCCACAATCAAATCCTCCTGGCGTCTTGTTTCCACTTTGGAAGCAAAGTGATTTGCTCACACTCCTTGTAAGGGCTGGATGACTACAGGAGAAGAGAATTCTTTTTCTTATCCAGAGCAATGCTATTGGGGTATTTCACCCTAAAACCAGAGTGGGCAGAGTCTTGGGTTCCTGTTGTCTATAATTTCAACAGGGGCTAGGATTTAGGAATGTACACATGGCATTGTTTTTGGTACCAAGTACCTGTGTGACAGTGCAGATGACAGCAGTTGTCTGAGACATTTGTCACCAGTAAATACACCTTTCTTCAACTCCCTTTAGGACCAATCTTGAAATATGGAGCAGGTAGTGAAGGAGTTTTACTTTTTTTGTTTGATTTATTTATTTCAATTTGTGTTTAGCGCTGGCCCTACCTAGAGGGTCTCCGTGCACCTTACATGGTTCAAAGGTGGGAGATGAAACAGACGTTACCAGATGTTTTCAGGATAGGATAGGACGATTAGGGTAGACAAGTGTTAGCAGAGGAGGATGGCAGGGTTATGTGTGGGGAAACAGGCATCTTTTGAAGCTTTTTCTGAAAGTTGTGATGGAGGGAGCAGTGCAGACGTGAAGAGGTATGGTGTTCCGTACCATGGGTGCTCAGTGGGTAAATATTAGTTTTGTACGCATGCTAGTTTGAAGATTGGAATGTGTAGAAGATGTTGTCTGACTTGTCTGGTGTTTGTGTGGATGTTGGGTTTTTGTTTGTCGTGAAGGTAGGATGATGTCAGAGGGCACAGGGCAATAGATATATGTCGGAGTACATACTGTACTATGAGGCAGGTAAAACTTACCATATAACAGAAACAGGGAACATACCAGGCTGATCTTTCTGGAGACAGGTAGTCACAGGATCTGTAGGGGCACAAGCTAGCTGAAAGCAAAGTGACAGAGAGAGAAAAAGAAGGCTGGCGAATATACTGGGTAACAAGAATTGACCAGAATAAAGGGTGTAATGGAATATGAAAAGGGGTCTCCATGGAGATTAGGGAAAACCCTTGAGATCCATACCATCAGATTACTTTTAACAACAATCATGCAGCAATGTCACGGAACGGACATGCTCATTTTATTTGATTTTTTAAATTCATTTGGCTGAGAATTAATCTCGATCTTTCAACATTTTTCACTGTTACAACAAATAAATACAACTGTTATATTTCAATGAACTCAATTAGTATCCATTATTTCAATAACTCATTTGGAATAAATAATAAAACACATACATTCTTAGCTATTAAAGCTTACATTGGACACAACTTAGTACTATCAAATCTATTACTAATTTGCAAATGTAATGTTTGCAAAAAGTTTACATTTGCATATCTCCCTGTTTTGGATTCCGTGTGAAAAGTAGCTGCCCATAAGCTTCCCATAAGCTATTTACATTCAAATTAGTATAGTCTGCAAAGTAATTTTTAAAATCTAAAATTCTCAACGCTGCTAATTCAGTGCATTCCACCATAAGATGTTTTATGGTTTCAGTCGCTCCGCTGAAAAACCGGCAGTCTGAATTCATCTGCGCCGTTAATTGCCATCTTTTTTATAATTTCCTTGGTCTGCCACAAGTTGAATCTAAAGCGCATGAACTTCACACAATACATGCTAATGAGATGGTTGTACTCTGTGCAAGGGTGAAGCTGGAGACCATATACTGAGACAGTTGAGACTCCAACAAATTAGAACAGATGAGAAGGTATTCTGTTTTGAACAGGCTGAGCTTGAGAAAGTGTGTGGCCATGTGGTTGGTGACAGTGAAGAGACAGCGTTTGAGTGCATGGAGGTGTAAATGGTATGTGATTTGGAAGTATATTCATATGTTGGGGGAAATGGACATTGTATTTATTAAGGGTCTGTTCAAGGGGATACTAAATGTTAGTTGAAAAGACTTGTGGTACCTGACACTTGACTGGAATGGGGTCTGATCGATAAGGGAGCATGGAGTCCTAGTGTGTTCTGTCAGCGAGGAAGGAGGTGAACCAATCTAGGACGGTGCCTGAGAGTTTCATCCTGTAGGATAGGATGTTTAGTAGAATGGTGTGCTTGATGGTGTTGAGGGCTGCAGAGAGGTCGGGAGTATAAGCAGTCCTGTGTGTCCTTTGTCTGTGATGCTGTGGAGGTCATGATGTGGATTTGATGTGTTATGGTCTTGGTGCTGTGTCCAGGATGAAAGCCAGTTGGAAGGGGTTGAGTGTTTATGGCGATGTGTTGTGGCAGTTGGGTAGTGGCAAAGTGCCACTATTCAACTTACGATCTTCTGCCTACATCAGTTACTTGATGTTCATTATTCTTAACTTTATTCTTGATAAGTGTATTGTTCTGTCAGCAGCGTCTGATCTCTGTATGATGGGTCAGTACTGTGCCAAGATGTCCTATCATAGAAATAGTGATCTTGCCCCCGATTCTTGTGAGGGTTAAGGTGCAAGAACTTAAGAAAATGGTTAAATGTGTACTTCTCGATATAATCTACCGACACTAAGAATCTATCTGAGAACCAGATAACTACACATTCCAAATGCAAAACATCTCTGCGATCTAGGGAATTAGTATTCAAAATAAGAAGAATCTATTCCAACCTCTACATCTAAACATTGCATCTGATAGAGTCCCATTGCAGAGTAGAGCCAGGAAAGAAACATTGTCAGTAGACTTCCATGCTCCAAAAGAAGCAAACACCAACCCACGGATGTAAAATCTTCATTGGACACTATCTTGTTCAGTCCCACTTTGAGAAATATGTACCCTCTCATCAATAAGGCATGGTGCCATACATAAGCTGAACATTGGAAAGTAAATCCTTGTTAGATACCCCCAACTAAATATCTTTGGCTTTGTCTGGCAGTAGATTTGTCCTGTGGACAAATCTGTGTTGGCCTCCCAGGTCCCTTTCTGGAGTTTCTCAGTTGCTGAGTCTCACCTAGCTAAACACACCCCTATCCATTTTGTCTTTTACAGTCATTTTTCCACTGCCCATTGACTTCAATACTTGGCCAGAAAAAAAGTTAATTCATAGACTGGACCCCCTGAAGTTCTATAGGCTGCTTGAAATATGTCTATTTTACTTTGTGTACATTACATGTTCATGCTCATTACGAGTATAACCGTTCATAAATACGTGAAGGTATCAGATTTGCTGTCACTTTCACCACAATGCCACACTAGCAGTTTGGCAGTAATGCCGAGGAGATACCCCTTGCACTTTGTCCAAGGTATTTCTTCTGCATTCATTCAAAACAATGGAAAAATGACCACAGCAGAATTACTACCCACGGTAATTCCACCAAAATCCCCATGGAGTGCTATGGACTGTGAAAATGGGGATTAACACAGCAATCCTGCCACTGTAATCAGGCGGATTTTGGCAGATAGTGTAGTAATGAAAGTGTTAGTGATAGTCAACGAGTTTGGTGGTAATTCCTCCTGCCAAACCTGTAATGAGACAGTGGGCCTCATTACACGTTAGTCGGTAGAGGGTTAATGGCGCCGGTAGAGCTGCCAGCCCCGTTAACCATCTACCACCTCATTACGAGGTCTGCTCGCGGGACCCTCTAAGGACGCCTGGTAAAACCAGGTATCCTTAGCGGCACCTGCGAGCAGACCAGGATGCTAACAACGGGCCCGTCATTAACAGGGCAGTTGTTAGCATCCTCCCCATTCCCATTGAGCCCTGTGGGGATGTACCGGGTGCGGGTTCCTTGAATGGGGAAATACTGGGCCTTCCAAAGTCGGAATGGCCCGGTATTTCCCCATTCAAGGAACCCAGACCCGGTACCCGGTATGGGGGTAGCCATGCCGCTAAAAGCAGCATGGCTACCGCCATACTTGTAATGAGGCCCAGTATGTACTGTGTCACATTAGCACCAGAGAATTGTGGTGAATTGTGAATTGGAGTTTAACTTGATGAATCTCTTCTTCACTGACCAGATTAAAGGAGAACACCTAATTTCCTTACCCTGGGTATCTCACATGCTCAAATGAGCCCTATAGGGATGCTTCAGTGTGCTGGTGCATTGCAGGGCACTGAAGCCAAATCTGTGTTCATATTGCAGTGCTTGGAAGTAAAACCTATGTCCCAGGATGATTGAGGAACTCGAGTCAGTAGAGGAAATGCCCTTTTGTTTCCCACTGATTTGTTTTCCAATTATCCCTAATATATGGTAAACATTTTCAGATGCAGGGCATATCAGATCCTAAAGAAAGTTACAGTTCCAGGGGTCATGATGGATTCCTCCATCTAAGTGTTCATCTGGAAGGTAGATTGTGTGCTTGCCTACTGAGCCCCATATTGCTGGATGCTGGCACATCATGACTTCTCGACAACACAACGTAAGCTGTAAGAACAGGGATCTCAGGTGTGATGTGGGGAGGGTCATAATTCCTGAGGGGACAGTAAAGATTGATGATGACATTTAACACTACTATATGGATATGCCCACTATATTAAAACAAAATGACTGTTTGGCTCCTTAGAGCAGGGCAGTGGAGAAACATGTAGATTAAAACAAAACTCCAAAATGTCTTGCTCAGGATTAGAGGTCATGGCCCAGATTTACTTTCTGAATGTGCCGCATTCCACCTGGGGAACGGTGAAACTTGTTGAGGAAAGCCAGACTTTTATCAGATTTTGACATCTGACTATTTGTGATATGGTGCTCCTCTAGTTGGATAGCATTTTAAAATATATATACATTGCATGTGTTAATGATGGCTTAAATCTAAAAAACATTTAGGCAATCATTGTTGCCATTATATAGATAAACTGACTCATGGTCATCCAGAGAGCAGGGCAGAGCATTGTGAGAAACCTGAAGGAGTTTCACCTGCTGGTCCCTGGAGATCTGTCATCCAGGTGGACAGGACACGGTCATCGCTATTGGATCCAGTTCCCGTGGGTGGACCAGTGGGGGAGGATCACCTGGGTGAGGGGTCTTCGGTGAGTGGAAGTGTGACACCAACGGTTGAGACTAAGTACCCCCTTCCTTGTAACACCTTTTCCCCATCCTACCCTGTAGGATACTTAGAAGCTATACCCTCCTCCCCCCTGTTTTCTGACAGGAACACTTTCTTACACTGTAACAGACAACGGACTAACACCAGAGCCCAACAGACAGGTCAGGTAGAGTCAGGCAACTGACAATATCCATGCAGACCTGACTGCCCTTTATCTTCCCTACAGGGATAAAAGGCAGAGTACGAAAGCACACTTTGAGCAAGGCCAACCACACGAGGAAGAAGCTAATCCAGGACAGCATTTTAAATGGAGACGCAAGGTGGTGATACCTGAAAGGTCAAAAAGGAGGGAGATGCCCTTGCCCTTTTCAACCCAGACCCGCAAAGCCTCTGAAAGAGAACACAAGACTGGGGTGTACAGCTGACGAGTGGAGTAGCAGATGTCAATGGTGCAAAGGGGCCTCCTGCATTGATAACTGAGGCAGGGAGGCATGCTGGCTACCATAATACCACCCTTGACTCCAGAGGCGAAGACAATCCAACAGGTTCTGCACAGCCGCAGAGTCAGAAGGTGTTGATAGCGAACCAAACTGTGTTGAGCCCAAGGTTGCAAATGGCAACATAGTATGAAAGCAAGGATCTGATCAACAAAGAACTTGTGTGTTTGTGAACTTTAAAGAAAGCCCAGTTAAGGTCCAGGTGCAGAGGGGTCTGGTGCCACATGGGCGCTCAATCAAAAGACTCTGACTGGGACCTGAAGGCCCTAGGAGAGGGTAGCGTGAGGTGTCAGAGTGGTCCTTGAAAGGTCACGTCAAATCTTAATCGAAATTCTCTGACCTAATGCTGGGAGAAAGCTAGGGGAACGGAACCCCCTCGCTTTCTGAGAAAGGTTGTGAAGTTGTTAACTAAGGCAAGTGTAAAACCAACAGAGGGATGCCAAAGGGAGAGTTAATGAGAGTGAATCCCATACTGTGATAAAGCAAGTTGAACTTTGTATCTGACAAAAGGGAACCTGGCCCAGGGTTGTCTACAGTGAGAAATTGTTCAAAAGGACATTAAGACTCTAGAAAATTGCAAGCTGCATTTGAAAGGCTGTAGTGAACCTGACGGAGGGAGGCCCAAGTTTCAAGGAGGATCCGATGCCAGCGGAGGGAGATCCTAAGGGCGAAGACCAATCGCCCAAGGTGCAAGACCACCGCGAGAACTTGTGTTTGTTTGTTGTTTTTTAATCAGGAGGCCAGAGACTTTTACAGAAAAGAGATTTAGCCCCTTAGGTTCTGATATTGTTGAACTGGAATTGTAAGTCTTGTGCTGGAGAGGCCCAGGAGTGTGCTGTGCTTAGGAGTGGCACCTTGTCCTGTGCTTGAAATGTCGAAAATGCTGAGCCAGCCATAGCATCCTGACTTATAATTTTTGTGACCAATTCTTTCTTTTCTGGTTAACATTATCCCGCACTCTTTTTGTAACTAAGTAGTAAGAATTGTCAATAGGTCTTTTAGTATAGACCCTTTTTGTTTGATAGTACTGCCTTATTATTATATGACAGTCGTAGCTTGCTCCCATCTTAGATTTAGGTTTAGATTAGGCGTTTATCTCACCCATTATAAAGTTCAATAAACACCCTTGAACTGTGATCACTTGTGTCTGTCTTTACTGTTGCCACCATGAGTTCCTTACAGCGTGCAGAGGCAGTACCTCATTCCAACAGAACGTCTCCAGCACTAACTGTTATATCAGGTTGCCTGAAACGGGCCTCAACATCTTCTAGATTCTGAAAGCCTAGTGGACTGCAAACAATTTCAACTGTCAATTTACACTTGCACCCGTTTTGGTTTTAATAGGACAAAAACCATTGGAGCAGTGCTGCCTGTGTGAATTCCCAGTGGTTGTGTTTGAATCTAATTTCTCCACCCATCCCTTTCAGTTGACTGCAGTGAGCCTCATTGAGTGTGAGTGAATATGCCCAGTCACAGACCCCTTTTCTTGATGTGCCTCATGGATTCATTTGCCCCTCAGTCACGAGGCCAAACAAAGCAGAAACATGTCTGGGGCTAGTTGTGCTCTAGCAGTTCCTGTTGCACAACACAGTTTATATGTGGTTGGTGCCCTTCTTATATCACAGAGACAAGAGAAAATGCTAAAGAAGATTGAAAATAGACTACCCTTATGGTATGACTGATTACAAGCTTTACATTATTCACTTGTTGTTGTTTATGGTGCAGCACCGCGTTCAGGCAACTGGACAGTCATACTCGAGTTTTTTTTGTTTGTTTTTCTATAACTGAAAAAAAGATATTGTAAAAATCCTATCTGAGTTCAGCAGGTTTATTCCCATATAAAAGTGGTGAAATCATGTCATACGAGGCTGTGATGAGTCATTCCATTTTCATAAATTCATCCTCTGGCTAAGTGTCAGAAAAGACACTGCAATGCAGTTGGTGCAACACAGATCATGCATTTACGTGAAAACAGTAAAAAATTTAGCTGATGGTCATATTACAATGTTCCCCCATAATTCTCTCAAATATATGCTTGTCAAGTGTTGGTAGCGTGCTCCGGGCGACGTGGAAGTATGTTCTGCTATGTGTCAGATACTTTGGGGGTAATTCATAGAATTCAGCACACAAGTGGCGCACGCGGCTGGCGCTGAGTGTGCGCGTGCGACAATCTGCGACAGCCGCGTGCGCCAAAATCCATTTCCGTGCACAGCGTATTCATGGATTTTAACATCCATTACCAGCCGTGGCGCATAGTGGTGCAGCGACCCTGCAGCAGAGCCAGTTACGCCCCCAACCCCTCCCCGTGCGCTGTGTACAGCGCACAAATCCAGTACATGGCGCACAGGCCAATGGACCAGCATACAGGCCACCAACCACGAAAACGCCTGTAAAACTCCCCGTGGACTCCCCCGAATACACGTACCCCGCTGCGCGGGGAGAATCACACGCGATTGGCCCTGTGCGAGCGGGGTAAGTGTATTACTGGGGTTCGCGGGAAGTTTCACACGCGATTGGCCCTGTGCGAGCGGGTACGTGTATTACTGGGGTTCGCGGGGAGTTTCACACGCGATTGGCCCTGTGCGAGCGGGGTACATGTATCACTGGGGTTTGTGGGGAGTTTCACACGCGATTGACCCTGTGCGAGCGGGGTACGTGTATTACTGGGGTTCGCGGGGAGTTTCACACGCGATTGGCCCTGTGCGAGCGGGGTACGTGTATTACGGGGGTTTAGCGGGGAGTTTCACACGCAATTTCGCTGTCAGAGCGGGGTACGTGTATCCAGTGGGGTGCGCGGGGAGTCCCACAAGTGAATTGGCAGTGTGGGTCCTCCCAGGTGTACGTCTACCCCCTCCACGGCCCCTGCAGGCAGCCCACACCACAGGGGACTACCCAGCACCCCTGGTCATGTCCCGCATCCAGCCCATCCACCATGGGCATGCCCCCCAGCCAGCCCACATGTCACCTTGCACTAGTGATCACCAACTCATGTCCCCCAGCACCCCCCAGCAGTGAGGGTCACCTGCCAGCAGGCCCCGACTCATGTCCCCCAGACCCCCACCACCCAGCGGTGAGGGGCACCTGCCAGCAGTCCCCGACTCATGTCCCCCAGCACCCCCACCCACCCAGCATTGACGGGCACCTGCCAGCAGGCCCCGACTCATGTCCCCCAGCACCCCCACCCACCCAGCATTGACGGGCACCTGCCAGCAGGCCCCGACTCATGTCCCCCAGCACCCCCACCACCCAGCAGTGAGGCTCAGGCCCCGACTTATGTCCCCCAGAACCCCCACCCCCCAGCAGTGAGGGGCACCTGCCAGCAGGCCCTGACTCATGTCCCCTAGCACCCCCACCCCCCAGCAGTGAGGCTCAGGCCCCGACTCATGTCCCCCAGCAACCCCACCCCCCAGCAGTGAGGCTCAGACCCTGACTCATGTCCCCCAGCACACCTACCCCCTCAGCAGTGAGTGGCACCTGCCAGCAAGCCCTGACTCATGTCCCCCAGCACCCCCACCCCCCAGCAGTGAGGCTCAGGCCCCGACTCATGTCCCCCAGCACCCCCATCCACCTAGCATTGATGGGCACCTGCAAGCAGGCCCTGGCTCATGTCTCCCAGCACCCCGACCCACCCAGCATTGACGGGCACCTGCCAGCAGGCCCCGACTCATGTCCCCCAGCACCCCCACCCCCCAGCAGTAAGGCCAGGCCCCGACTCATGTCCCCCAGCACCCCCACCCACCCAGCAGTGAGGGGCACCTGCCAGCAGGCCCCGACTCATGTCCCCCAGCGCCCCCACCCCCCAGCAGTGAGGGGTACCTGCCAGCAGGCCCCGACTCATGTCCCCCAGCGCCCCCACCCCCCAGCAGTGAGGCTCAGGCCCCGACTCATGTCCCCCCAACACCTCATCATGATCCACAATCATGGGCCTCATGGCCTCCCAAATCCCACCGCACGCCACCCCTGTGCAAAAACCCAACCAAGTATCCCATCCCCCCCCACATGAAATGCCCATTACATGATACAACCCAAATGCCCAGAATGTACATCAACACATGTCTGTCACACACACACAATGGGTGCTGGTGATTGTGAAAACCTACACCGTGACATGCATGAAACCAATGAGATAATACCACACATCAAAGTAATAAACCAAAATGTATTGAACACAAAAAAATGTAATAAAATGAAAATCAAATGAAAACATGAAAAATATGTTTGAAAAAAAGATGAAATGCAGCATGTCCAAAACACAAAAAGAAAAACCTGAAGTCTGAATCCAAATAAATCGAAATGAAAATGTGTCCAAAGTCTCCGGCCACCAAATCAAATCCAAAGGAAATCGAAACAGGAAAATCCATTGCTCCATGGTGAGAAAAATAATGATAGATAAATTCACTGTTCAACTATGTACAAAGAAGTAATCCAGGGTCCATGAGCCCAACGAATTAAATGAAACCTACCAAAAAAACGACCTAATAAAGAACTATATACAAAAAGGCGAGGCATAGTTCAAGTGCCCCAAATGAATGAAAAAGATAAAGGAAACCTAAAACTACAAACTATATACAATGGCGGCGGGCTAGTCCGACGGCTCACTTCCCGATTTCCCCCCTCGAACTCCTGCTCGATGTCCTGGAGGTGGTTCTCTTCCATGGCCCCGAGGGTTTGCAGGGACGATGCCATGTTGGACTCCAACTCCCTGCAAATGGCCTCGAGGCACTCGGCCCGCCTCAGTGCCCTCGACATGGAGTTCTCCGCCCTGACCATCATGAGCCGTGACTCTTCTGCCCGCAGCCGCTCCGCATCTATATGCCGGCCCAACCATAGCCACACGGAAGACACACCCATTCCAGGGTTCTCCTGCCCTCTGGCCGATGCCTGCCCCTTTGATGTCGATGGCGCCGAGCCATCATTGCTCCCACCTAGAGCCTGCTGCTGCTGTCCATGTGCCCTGTCCGATGATGCCTGCACATCCTCCATCAGCTGGTCTCCAGTTGTTGTGGTGTCCACCCCTGCTGGACCACCGACTCCCGACTATGGCAGGGTTGGCATCTCCACCAAGCTGGCTGTGTTGGTAAGGCCAGGACCACAGGGGGCCCCGGTGGAATCTGGCCCGGAAGACGGCAGGGAGAACGACTGGTGCATAGTCTTCACAGAGGAGGAGAGGTCCGCCAGAGTGTGCGACATATGTAGGAACCCACCGACCAGGGCCCCTCCCAACAGTGCCACGTTGCGACGCTGCTGTTCGTGATGGCGTGCGTGCTCCGCCCAGGAAGCACGCATGTCATCACGAATGTCATGCGTGCGCAACGCGACACCAACCAGGACGGAGCCCATATGGTCGTGGGAGCCCTCGTCCGCAGGTAGTGGAGAGGCAGATCAAGTGGCACACCCCCCTACCTGCGGACGGGCCTGGGACGGGGCATCCCTGCTGATGCATGGTGGTGCAGTCACAGGGTCAAGGACAGTGACATGCACAGGCACCTCCGCGGTGACCTGTGCTGCCTCCTGACCCTGGCCCTGGACTGCACCACTTGCACCAGTGGTACTACCCCCACCAGGCCCCATGTGCGGCTCAGTAGCGGGCTCCTCCTCCTCTGTGGAGACCACCAACCTGGATGTCTCCACACCGTCTTCCGCCATTGCCAGCCACTGTGGGGGCTCACCTGGCCCTTCCGCCACAGCCGTAGTGGCAGATGCAGCACCAGTCCCCTCGCTCCCGGATGATGGCAATTCCTGGGAGGGTGGCTGGGCCTTGCGTCGCCGCCTGGTGGAGGCATCTCTGCTGCTTGGCTCCACAGTGCCGTCTCCGCCCTCCTCTTCACTTGATGCTGCGTAGAGGGAGACATAGAACACAAGCATCAGGGTACAGTACAATATTCCCCTAGACAGGAAGCAATATCACATGAGTGGCTCTGTCAAATGTCACTTCCATCCTGTCCCTCCAGAACACATGGGTGAATGCACGCAACACACATGCAGAAACAGGCACGGCACCTGCAATCAACATCAGCATCCATGTACAAGGGCCTCTTTTAAGCAAAATGTTGCCTTCAAACTCACATGCATCATGGCTCACACTGATCCCATGCACACACATCACGGAGGGTCATGCATCATGGCTTGTACACCACAGACACAGTGAATAGAGACAGTGGATATAACGGTGACCGCACTGCATGAGTGAATCTACACATCATCATGGACATGTGTCATGCATCCATGGCGTTTCAAAGTCACACACACACTTCTCAGACACACACACATGTGCACCATACATGTACATGAGAGGAGCACCCATCCCTCACCCCCCCTCCATGTCCAAGAACAGAGACTGGCATGCATTCATGTGTGCATTCCACATACAGCTCCCCATGTTGCATTGGAACACATGCACCATCCACGTGGTTTACACATTACTGGTCTCACATGCATGACCATGATGTCCCTGCACACACACATCCATACATGGCCTATGTCACACATACAGGCAAGTATCAGACTACCAGCACACTGCAACATGCCCTGTCTCACACAGCAATGCTTGGCCACTTACCGCTCAACTCCAGACGGGTCTGCGTACGAAGGATCTGGGCGTGGAGCGCTGGGCCTAGGCGTTCCAGGACCGTCATCTGGATGTTGCTCATGCTGACCCCGCCCCCCTCCGCGAGGCGCCGGGCCTTGTAGAGAGTCCTGGACCTGAAGTCCTCCCAGCGCTACCGGACGTGCTTGATGTTGCGGGTTGCCACCCCCTCCGCATTGATGGCAACCACTGCGTCCTCCCAGATCCTTACCCGTCCTTCCTTGTTGGCACGTGATGTTCCGAAGAGGGCATCATAATGCCCCAGGACATGCTCCACCAGGACACCAACTTCCTTCTCACTGAAGCTGGTGGCCCTCTGCCTCTCTGGCTGGGGGACGCCAGTGGTCTCAGATGGTGTTTGCCCCGACATGGCGACCACCAAGGCAGGCGTGGGTGGGCAACTGGGTCCTGGGGCTGGGCTGTGGAGCGATGGTATCCCAGTCGGGAGTCTTCTGTTCCAGCAGGGGTGGACACAGCAACTGGACCCCTGCAGATGGCTGACGTGCAGGCAGCAAATAGCAGGGCACGTGGGCAGCAGGCAGACAGCAGCAGATGGCTGGTGGGAACGTACTTGGGGCTCTTGGGGGCAGGAAAATGGCCTTTTGGGGGATTGAGCATGGTCTTCCATGTGTTTTCGCGTGGCCAGCTTGATACGGAGTGATTTGGCACGTGAAAAAGTGCACGTCAGCGTGAAATCCGAGGAAAGGCCCTTAGCGCAAAAGTGCATAAGTGATGTTACGCGTGCGGGCATTCCCCACAACACGGGTGCATTGTGATTCTGCACGTGAGAAAATTGCACGTCACCCGTGCTATTGGAGGAAAGGGCCTTAGCGCGTAAGCGCATAAGTGACGTTGCACGTGTGGGCTGGCTTAAAAGATACGAGTATCACGCTATTTTCTTGTACTTTTTTTTGTGGAGAGCGAGCGGTTGTTTCTTGTACCTCTTGTCGGTTCACAAGCGATTACTTCACAACGTTTCCAGTTCATACTCCCTGTTTCCTCAGACTGCGTTCTTTTCTTTTTTTGGCATGGGTGTTGCCAACGCGCACACGTGCGTCTTTTTCATGTTCTTTTTCAAGGCAGATGGTGAGTCGCGCACGTATTTTCCAACTGTGGTTGCTCACGTGTGTTGCGTACCGCAGGCTGCGTGTAACACGCGTACACTTATTTTTGTGTTTCTCGGTGCCACAGCGTAGTGCGGGTTCATTTTTCCATGCATGTGGTCTACCAGGGGTTGCGTGCACGTGTACTTTTGTTTTTGGGGTGCCTGTGCGTTGCGCGACCCGTCCTCTTCCCCCAGGGGTCACATCCAGCCTTGCTAGAGCACTAGGGTACGAATTCCATCTAGTACCCTACCCCTTTCACCCCAATTGCCCAGGACAATTGTTTACTGCAACTCCCATACGCACAACAACATCAGTGCCAAGGTTGGGAGGCGACCAAGCAGTAAGGGAGGCAAAGGTGGCCGACCTCTAAAAGGTGGGCGTGGTGGGCGCGGTAGGGGACGTGGCCAGGATTTGCAGGGTGCCCCTAGAGCCCCGTGTGTGGAGGACCAATCAGGGACACCTATACCCCCCCAATGGTTGTGGGAAACGTAGCTGACACCATCCCTGCTCAGCCCTTGTTGGACCGGCCCATTTTGTCACCTGAACCGGCACAGGATGACTCCCAGGCTAACTTCCAGGTCAGCAAGTCTAGTCCACGTGTGGCGGTGAAAGTTGCTGTCACCAGGTCACGTGGATCTGGGGCAGCAATGGCATCTGCTGCACCAAGTAGGCAGAGGGGGAGGCTGCAGGGGCAGCTGCAGCTCAATCCAACCCAGCTCTGAGTCTCCCAGCCGGGACAGTGTCGGTCCAGGTCCATCACACTGAAGTTGGCCCTGCCGACATCACCCTGCAGCCAATGCCTGCACCAAGACCTATGGTCATTGTGCCTTTACAGGCTTCTAGTACCCAGTCCACCTGCGCTTCTGACCCTACTGACCAGAGCGGCAAAAGCCACTCAGGATCTGCACCACCTTACAAGAAGAAGAAGAAGGGTGCTCTTGCACTACAGGCTGAGACCTCAGACACGGCTACACACTCCGGCACATCAAGGAAGCCAAGCTTCAATGATGCCAAACTTAATGCACTTGTGGTTTATGTGTCGGCACATAGCCGCAAAATGTTGGTGACTGCAGGCTGTAAGACTACGCCTACTCAACGTAGGGTCCACTGGCAGACCATCGCGGACCACATTAGTGCCCTTGGATTTGTGAGGCGCGCAGCTGATGATTGCTACAAGTGGTGGAATTACCTGAAACGCAGAGCAAAGAACAAGCTGGCTTCCAATCATGCCTCTACTCTGGTGACTGGCGGTGGGTCTCCACCAGAGGACGACCAACTCACTGAACACGAGTCTGTTGCTGGAACCTTCGTCACAGAGGAACAGATCCAAGGCGTGGGAGACCTACCAGATTATGAGGCAGTGTCCGGTGAGTGCCCATGCAAGTGTATGTAATCCATGTGTATGTTTCTTGGGTGATGTGCAATGATTGAGTGCCAGGTGAGGGTGAGGGTATGTACTCCTGAGTGGTATGGGTCACCCATGTGCTTCCTCCAAACCATTCACCAGCCTTGGGTTTGGGTATGACAGTATCCCTTCTGACCACAGTAGCCAATTAGCGCCACATTACTGCTGTTGCCCTTGAACTGTCATCTTGCAACAACATTGTTCTGATTTTTCAGTGTTCATTCAGCCTGATTGTTTCAATCCTCCCATTTTTGCAATGCATTTTTCTGCCCTAATGCCACATATGTGTCATGTTTCTGTCATAGATTACAACCCACATTGGCCCACGTTTATTACCTTGTTATGGGAATGATTTGACCATTCAGGCTGATTGAGTAAGGGCCTGCTCACATTACTTTTTGGGCCCTGTTTGAATGTTGAACATGACTGTTGTGTTCTGTCATGTTGAAGTGACCAACCATTGATGTATCCATCTGCCTGCCGTCACTGTATTATTGCACACTGGATGTGTTGCAGTGTGTGGCACATGCATATTTTGTCACACTATTTTGCATTTTTCATCTTATCATGTCCATCTCACATGGATGGGTGACAGTACTCATTCACTGGCATATGGCTGTACTTGTCAAATGTACCATGGCTATGCTAGGTGCCATCTGTGTGCTGGCATGTGCCATGCATGTGGATTGCCCATGCCACTCACAGGCTAATATGTGATGAAAGTGCTATCCAGCATGCAGCACATGTGTTGAATTTCCATATTGGAGTCCTCAGTGTCTGCTTTTTGCCTCCCCTTCCAAATCATTGACAGTGCATGCATGCCAAGGTTATGGTCATGTGGGACATGTGTTATTCATGTATTGGATCTCTGGCTTGTCAGGCCTATGTGTGTGCTATGGTGCTCATGCCTGTTTCCATTTGCTGTCTTTCATGTTTTTGCAGGTGATGATGCATTTGATGCTGTAGAGGTGGAGGAGATGTGCAGACCCAGGAGGAATCTCAGCCACGACCGGGCACCAGTGGAGGATGTGGTGTGGTGGTGGGTGAAAACCCAATCCTCCTGCAGACCATACTGTCCCGGGGTGTCTCTGGGTGCATCTCCCCAGACCTCTATGATTCATGTGCTGAATCGGATGATGAGACTTATGTGCTGTCGCAGGTGAGTGTTTCTGGCAGGGATGCTGTTC
This sequence comes from Ambystoma mexicanum, assembly GCF_040938575.1. Taxonomy (NCBI): domain Eukaryota; kingdom Metazoa; phylum Chordata; class Amphibia; order Caudata; family Ambystomatidae; genus Ambystoma; species Ambystoma mexicanum. The sequence goes on from NC_090922.1 coordinate 401,365,923, forward strand.
TGTCCAACCCACCTGCACCAGGGGTAGACCCCTCTATGGGGATGTCAGTGTTGGTAACTCCTCCTTTGGCGGTTATGGATGCAGGGTCACACTCCACAAAATCTGATCCTGTTCCTGGGCCAGCAGATCAGAGGGGGAATGCAGTCCTGCAGCTTCAGGCAGTGCCAGCACAGCAAGGTGCAGATCGTCTTGCCCCAAACAGGTTTGGTGACCCCCCACGCGGTGGTTGTGCGCCACCAGGCAATACTGTATGGGAAAACTCAATGTACGGTATAGCAGCACAACAGGGAGCATCGGTTGAAATGATGGCTTAGGCAATGGAGAGGGTGGCCACTTTCATTCTCCCCCCTGAAAGGCAGATGGAGCTCCAACAGCAGGCAACAGAGTCCATTTGCCAATCACACAGGGAGGACATGTTGGCGTCCAACAGGGACCGACGGGCGGCACTGGAGACTCTGCGCAAAGCCATATCTGTAGAGTCCCAGGGCCACAGGGAAGCCCTGAGGTTAGAACTCCATTTCCTCAGGGAGAATCTGGTTGAACTTGAGGCTTCCCGAAATTTTAGGGCAGAACAGCTGCTGGAGCAGCTCACACGTTCGCTCTCAGTTGAGCTGCAGGCAACTCGTGAGGAGATCCGGGCATCACGCGATGCCTTGCGTGCAGAAATGCAGGCAACCCGTGAGGTGCTGCATGGGGATCTCCGTACTATCATCCTCAAGAACCAGACCTTCCACACCCGCATGCTTGCTGCCATGGAGGACCATACCAGGGCTTTGCGTGGGCTGCATCCCATAGCACCGCCACCTCCTGATGTAGCAGTAGAGGGTGAAGAGAGCGACAGCAGTTCTCCTACATTGGCGTAGCCATGTAGGCCATGAGCCCATGGAGGTATTTCTTTTTCCGCAACATCCATGCACGTGAGTGTTGGTGTGCACCCTGTCCTCGAACCTCCTGGGTGCCCCCCCCGGCCCACACATGGCCATTTTTGATTTTTATTTTTATTTTCTTTCCAGTGTGTTGCCTTGTGTGGCTCCCATGGGCATCCACTGTGTATTCCAGCTGGGCACATGCAGGCTTGTCCTGTGCTTGGGTTCCTGACACACACACCCTTCCTGCTTCCCCTATCCATGGGCTTGCAAAGGGTGTGACCAAGTAACAGTGACTTACACAGTGACATTGGGCTCCCATGAGCTGTGTGGGCAGTCTGTGGTCAAAACTGTGTGGACATCCTTAGTGGGGATTGTTGTTGTATTGAACACTGCATGGTGCTTTGATATGTGCTTGTGCATCCATGTCTTCCTCCTTATTCACAGGTACCTTCTTCATGTCTTCACAAGGCCGTCTCCTTTGCAGATGCAGTTCATGTTGTATGCATTACACTGAGACATTTGCCTGACAGCAACCCTCTGCAGTTGGAAGGGGTCGATGTGCTGGCTTATTCAGGTTGTAAGACTTGCACTACTTTGATTTTCTACTGTCATATTTTGCCACTGTTTCATCCTGTGTTGCTGTATTGTGTTGCTGGTAAGTATTTGTTCATGTGTGTTGTTTGTTATTGATTACTGGGAGCATATTGTCTGTGGTCTGTTTCCATTTGGGACAGTGCACTTTGTGACACTTGTGTCATGTGTTTTGCATTATTTGTTTGGTTTCACATTGCATGACATGCCATGGTGTGTTGGGTAGCTGAGATGGGGAGGGGTTGGGTGACATGGCACTATTTTCATGTTGCATTTTGCTAGGGGGTAGTCATTCATGCAGCATAAATGTGTGCCTTTTTGTGACACAGCATTGGTGGTCTTTCAGTAGGTAGGGATGCACACAATGTAACACTTCCAGGTGACCAATCTCAGGCTGGTATGGTTGTGACAGTTGACTGTCCCTTATGTCATCATCATTGATTGTCATCTGGTATGTGCCAGGGCTGTGTGCACTCCACAGGGGTGTGATTTTAGGTGAAGTATTTAGCCACCAGCTGCGTACGGGCTGCCTCACCACGTGCCCTTTCCCCTCCCATGCGCAGCGGCCGTGCATGTGGTTGGGGATGTGGGGGCACCTCCATGTCCACCCGCAGGCCCCGGCGTGTTGGAACGTTGTGCAGGACCCATGCTGCCACTTTGATCCTGCACACTAGTGGGGGCGCATTTAGCAGCTGCCCACCAGAGCGGTCAAGGGACCGAAAGCGTGACTTGAGCACTCCGAATGTACGCTCCACTATGCCCCGGGTTGCAATATGGGCTGTGTTGTATCTTACCTCGGGTGGTGTGGTGGGGTTCCGAATTGGCGTCATCATGTGGGTGCTCAGATGGTAGGCACTGTCCCCTGGGGGAGGTGATGATGGGTATCATTAGTGGGGTTGTGACATTACTCAGTATCTGACATGCATGCATGTGCAGAGGCATTTATACTCACCAAGCAGCCATGTATCGCCATGCCGCTCAGCTTCTAGGTCCCGGTTTAGGGGTGACATTCTGAAAATGAAACTGTCATGGGTGGACCCTGGATAGTTGGCATATACTGAGGTGATGATTACTTTGGCATCACATACTACCTGCACATTGATGGAATGCCAGTGCTTGCGGTTTCTATAGATATGCTCACTTGCCCTGGGAGGACGTAGAGCCACATGGGTGCATTCAATGGCACCTAGCGCTTTGGGGAAGTTTGCCATCCCGTAAAAGTCCTGGACGGCAGCCTTCCTTCCTGCAGGTGTTCTGGGCATGTATATGCGCCTGCAGACTGAAAGCTTGCAATCATGATGGCCAACACCTGGTGTAGGCAGCATGACTGCGTGGCCTGTGACACCCCCCCCCACTATGGCACTTGTCCGCTGAAATGAACCAGTGGCCAAGAAGTGCAGTACATTGAGCACCTTTTCCAAGTGGCTCAGTGCTTGGGAGCACAGGGTGGGGGATGTGAGGTTATCCTCCCACTCACTCACCAGGTCGAGTAGTATGTGTGGTGGGAACCTGTACCTCCCATACACCTAGTCATCAGGCATCCCAAAAAGGCTGGTCCTGGGTGTAAATATTCTGAGCCTGGCTATCCTCCTCCTCCTGCGGTGTCCCACGACCACTGCTGCGAGGAATGGTACATTCATCGTAGCGTATGAGCTTGTTTGTTGTTTGCGCGCACTTTTGTGCTGCGCGGGGCCGCGTACGCCTGCTTCCTGCTGCCATACATGTTTCCGGATTAGCGCATCTTTTTTGGCACACGCGTTTCACCTGTTCGATTCCATGAATATGTGTTGTAGGTGCGCGTGTGGGCGTTCTGCGCATTTGCCTCCTGTACTTCCCCGTAACGCCCACATTTTCACGCGTTGTTCCCCATTCCGCGTGTTACGCCCCGTGTTGCGCCTACTTTTGTTGTGTGCGCCACGCTATGTGCGCTTTTGCTGTGTGCGTAGTGCATGCCGTTTGATGACATGTGCACGCGCGTGCACCACGCAGGATTTTAGCGCACATCCCAGGATTTACATGCGCATGGACTTCCATGAATCGACGTGCGCGGCTTTCGCACGGTTGCGCTGCGATTTTCGTGCTTGCGCTGCGATTCACACGCTTTCGCACACTTGCGCGGCGCACATTAATTCCATGAATCGGCCTCTTTGTTTTATAGATTATTAAAATCTCTGTGACGATGGCACAACCCTGCTGTGTATACTGCCAGATTGCAAATATGAACACATGAATATTAGTAACGAATGGAGTGTCATACAAAGTTTCAAACAACTCTTCCCATGATCATCATTAGATACATTGTAAAAACAAAAACTACAAGATAATTGTCAGTTAAATGCAGCACAAACACATATTGTAATAATTACTACTGCCCTGGTCCTGTATAGCCCTATTACGTCCTTGTTATCTTGAATTCCTTGCTCGGTGTGCCATAGGAAGCCAAGCTGCACCTCACTGGTGAGGCCCAACAAGGCTTAAACATTTATGGGGTTGCTTTTGTTTGGGGAATTTAGCCCAGCAGTTTGGGCTGGGCTGCTCCGATTGGTCACAGTACCTGGCTGATTTGCATATGGCAGGACCCCTTTTGCATTTGTGCAGACTAGCTAAATGACAGTGGTGTGGAAGGTTGCCCAGAGCAGCTCCAGGTGTTCAGATTTATTCTAAACATTCCAACTATCACTTTTCTTGGTTATAGTTTGTCTCCCTGTGTGTGAGATGGAATGCACAGATGTGGGTCCCTTGTTCACTGCACCATAGGAAACAAAGCTGCACCTCACTGATGAGGCCCAACAAGGCTGAAACATGTCTGGGGTTGCTTGTTTCCCAATGCAGAGGGGATCTGGCCAAGCAGTTTGGGCTGGGCTGCTCCAATTGGTGGCAGTAACTGGCTGATTGCATATGACTGGACCCCTTTTGCAACGGTGCAGACAGGCTAATAAACGGGGGTATGGAATGTTGCCCAGAGCAGTTCCAGTGGTTCAGATTTATTCAAAACCTTCCACCCATCACTTTTCTTGGTTATAGCCTGTATATCCCTGGAGCATCCTTTTTATCTTGAATTCTGTGACCTGTGAATGCTAGCCCCATGTGCTGACGTTTCTGCAATGCATCTACCGATAATGAAATTTGTATTTGTCTCCTGTCATTTGTTTTCGTTGTCTTTGTACAATGCTGATTATTTGGGGAATTTGGCTTTGTTGGGTTTCATTCTGACCAGGTTTATTTCAGAGGAAAATGCATGGGGCCTAATTATGAAAAGGGTAATAATGGTAAATAATGGGGTAGTTTAAAATGCCTCCTATTTTTAAAATAGAACATTATTATAAGTTCTGATTGCAATGTTATATTTACTGTCTGGGGTGCACAGGAAACGTTGAATGGGGTAAATGATTCCTATTTATCATATACACTCATTTGTATGTGCCCCATGCGAAAAATACCCTCTGTGATTCCCAACCCATAATTAGCTAGTAGTTTAATAATAATACTAATTAAATTGGTATTCAGTCTTTTGCCTGCTATTTATTGATTGCAGGCAAAATTGACTGAAGAAAACGCCAACAACCCCGCCAGCCCAACAAACCATGTCCCTCCACACACGAGTGTGCGCAGGGGCTGCAGCCACGGCAAGGACGGGAGCGAGAAGGCACAGGCGTTTGGACCAGGTAAGTATGTGTGTGTGTGAGTATGTTTGTGTGTGACTTGGAGGGGTTGCATTGGGCGGGTGGTCTGGACACAAAGTCCATGGCAGAGAAGGTAGGGGCCAGGCGAGCAAAGAGAGGTTTGGTGGTTGTCACCCCATAATTAGAAAAAGTTGGTGGTGAGGAGCGGGTTTTGCTCTAGGGGGCAGTTTGGGCGTAAAAGTCCCTGAAATTGCCATAATTCTGCCGTAGAAGGCTTCACAAAACTGTACTAAAAATAGCCCTTTTTCAGTGTGGCCTTAAACAGTCACGATTATGATGTGGAAACATTGGGCCTAATTCCGAGTAATCCCTAAAAAATCTGCAAATACCGGCAATCTGTTATTAGCGTATCCGTCTGGGTGCATGGCGGAATCCCCGCCACACTAAGAGTACAGGGGCGCACGCACAAACCCATGCCAGATGCGGCAATACAGGATTTCCGGTATGATTGGATGAATTGGAAAAACAGCTGGCAATACCGGAATGAAATTGGCAGAAATAACAGATCTGCCATTAAAAATGGCGTAACACTCGAATGGTGTTAATACCGGCGCTGGAAACAGAAATGCTGCAGAAACCGTAAGAAGTTCATCGCCCACCATTAAAACCCCAATCCAATTGAATCCAATGTATCCCACAGCCATGCATGCCCAGAACAACCTGAAAAAATGTCCCAGGAGCAGAGTACCCCAGGCAAGGACTCACGCCAATGCAAACCCAAATTTGCTGACGCAGAACTCACAGCCCTGGTGGACACTGTGCTGCAGTATGCAGAAGAGTTGCTTGGAGCGAGGCAGCAGAAGACAACCTGCCAGAGGAAGAGCGCCGTATGGGGTGAGGTGGTGGCCAATGTGACAGCCGTCAGGACCGTCCGCCGCACAAGGAAGGACTGTTGGTAGAGGTGGGACAATCTCAAGGTCAAGGTCTGCGCAGTCTTAGCCAAGCACAGGAGGGAGTGCTCAGCTGCTGGTGGCGGCACCTTGGAACTCCAATGACTCATGCCTTGGGAGGCAGGAGCGTGGACCCAAGGAGATGCCAGTAAGTACCAGTGCATGTACATGTACATGTCCCTCCCCCACTTTGCATGCATTCGCCAGTAGAGCGCATAGAAACGGGCATGGCAAGTGGCCTGACCTGTGGCATGCCACGCACTGCACATACATCCATGGCAGTGGAACCATGATAAATCACACATGAATGCACATCGCACACACCCAGTATGAAACCCCTGCATGTGCCCCTCCTGCATGAACATCCCCTCGCATGAACCCCTCTCCATGAACTCTCCCTCTGCATGAAGCCCCTCCCACTGCATGGCCACCCATCTGAGCAATACAACCCATCTAAGCCACATCATGCCAACAGCACAGGGACACACAGATCATGGGATGGGTAGAATGCATGACTGATGACATGTCTGGCAAAGAGCTGACAACCCATCTAGTCTCCCCAACAGGTACCCTCTCCACGGACAGTGACAAGGCAGAACCCTTGCATGCAGCCACCAGGAAAGCTACCACTCCTGCGCATGCTAGGCTCAGTGTAGGCCAAATCAGGCATCATGGCAGTGCGGCGGGCACAGTCCAGCCACCTGCAGCTGCCCAGTGAGCACCATCTCTGGCAGTGGCAGCCCAACCACCATCACCTCTGGCAGTGGCAGCCCTGCCACAACCACCTCTGGCAGTGGCAGCTCAGCCACCACCACCTCCGGCAGTGGCAGACCAGCCACAGCCACCTCCAGCAAAGGCAGCCCCACCACCACCATTGCACACACTGTTGTGGCCTCCAACTACAGCACAGGCGGGGACAATGCACACATGCTACAGGACATCACCCGGACATGCACCAGCACTCCCCTGAGACAGGCCCGCCACCAAATCCCACAGTTAGAGATTGTGAAGGAGCCCAACTCCAATGAGGAACAAGATGTGGCCATGCAGTCATGTGAGCAATGTGAGGGGAACACCACACTTGGCTTCAGTACAACCGTACCACCAAGCTCATTACCACTGCCTGAAGTCAGCCTGCGGGCAATACGAACACGCCTGGACCAAATAGTGTGATAGCAGGCGGACATCCACACAATGGCAGGGGAATAACTTACAAAGATGCGTGAGGTGCAACTGCATGGCAAATACCCTGGGATATGCAACAGCTGCCATGGTCACACTTGGCCAGAGGGTCCATGAGCACATGGATGCCACAACTGGCACAGCAGAGGCCCTAACACAGGCCATGCCATTAAAACTGCAGCATATTCGAGCTCAGGGTTCCAAGCCCTACACTTCCAACATGCCCACTGAGGGGTCATAGGAAAGCACACAAAGGAGATGTTTCTTGTGCTGCCTCACAACAAGGTTCCCAAGACAGAATGCCCCCGAAAGTGAGCCACGAACAAAGTAATGGTGCTGATGCATACTGTTTGGGTGGGTATTTGGGGAGGGTTTGTTTGTTTTGTTTGTTTGTATGTTTGTTTTATTCACTTACAATGCGCACCAAACCCGAAGGTAGCCGGGCGCAGCAGTAGAAAGTATGCGAGGCTTGAGGTCACATGGTTACACAGTAAATACACAATGATGTAAATACATACAAAAGAGTTGGATGCGGAATACACACACGGCCAAATATGTACAGTTACAGATTGCAAACTGAACAGATTATATACAGGCACTAGCCGGGAGCCACATCACTAGCCCTAGTGGGAGGGAATAAAAATGGGCAGGAGGTGCATAAATATATATACAGTAGGAGGTACCATGAGTTAAGTACACGCTACTGTGCACGCTAGTGTTCAGATAGTCGTTGGCCGCCTTCAACAGATTGACATAGTTGGACCTACATTTTCGAAAAGGCTGATCCTCACGTAGAGGGTGGGGCACTGAGTTCCATAGTTGGGCCGCTCTGACCTGGAAACTACCACCCCCAGCCTTCTCCAACCTAAATCTAGGTACGGTAAGGCTATTGGCATTGGATGTTCTTACTGGTCGAGAGGAAGTTCTATTTATGAATTTGTCTGTGAGATAGCTAGGTGCGGCATTGTTCAAAGCTTTGTGAACAAGAGAGGCAGCTTTTAAGTAGATTTTATTTTGGGTCAACAGCCAGTTGTTTTGACACTTGATTTTAGATATGTGCCCTCTTTTAGACTCGCTAAGAGCTGCTCTCAAGGCATTATTTTGTAAGATTTGAATTCTGTAGATGATAGATTTGTTAGCGCCAATGTATAAGGCATTACAATAGTCAAGCCTAGACAGAATCAAGGATCTAGCTAAGATAATGCAATTGTTATCTGAGAGAAAATATTTACCTACTCTGATAAGCTTGCACGTGTAAGCTGTGGCAGAGGCCATGGATTTCACCTGTTTGTCGAAGGAGAGGGTGGAGTCCAGGTAGAAGCCGAGTGTCTTCACCTCCTTAGACACCTTGATGATATTACCATCAATCTCAAAAGATGTATAATCTTGGCCTAGTTTTTTAAGATTAGTATGAGTCCCTAGGATGATAAACTCTGTTTTGTCATCATTCAGGCATAGTACGTGAATTGCCATCCATACCTGGATAATGGGATACACCGTATTTACCAAGGCCAAATCCTTATTGGAATCCCCAGACAGTGGTAGGAGAATCTGGGTATCATCTGAATAGTTAGTGTAGGTGATACCAAGAAGGTCCAGATCATCAAAAGGGGCTTAGTAAATATGTTGTATACGGTTGGGGAGACACAAGAGCCCTGAGGAACTCCTCACAGGATTGGGATAGGGTGTTGTTGGGGTGGGTGATTGGGTAAGGAGTTGTCGAGTGAGTGATTGAGGAGGGTGTTGTTGGGGTGGGTGATGGGATGTCTAATACATGTATATATTGATTGCCACTTCACAATATAAATGCTTTACACTTGCAACCTTGATCAGACATCAATCATTGTATGCATGTCTTTATTGTGTGCAGGATGCATTGCTAGGGATACTAGTAGGCAACCTCAGAAAAAGTTCTCAATTAGCTCTTGGCGAGTAATCTCAGCCTGGCCTCTGGACGCACAGTGTCCTCATGTGTGCCACCCGCAGGCACAGCATTGTCCTCATTGGGGGGGCATGTCTGCATCTGGGAGTAGGGGTATGTTATGGCAGATGCATATGTTGTGCAACATAGCACATGCTAGCACAATCTTGCCCACCTTGTCTGGCTTGTACATCTGTAAGGGAGGGGGAGCCACCATTGTTTAGGGGCCGAGCCGGTGCTCATCGTCACTGGATTCACCAGCGCCTTTAATTGTGGATGCCTGTTTACCAGCCCTGATGTTTCCAGCCATCGTGATCTGCCTCACGTGTAGTTTGCTGGTCTGGTAAAAGTGCAGGTGTCTGTTGTTACTGACACTTTTTTTAACTGGATTGGCAAGCTTGGAATGAGGCTAAAAATTACACATTTTTACCATTACCACGATGTTCCTGATGAGGTACATAGATTGACGTTTTCCATCTAGGAAGCTGCTTGAAACCAGCAACAACTAAGTTCTATGCCTAGAGAGAGGGAGGATATGCTCCGCTTTGAAAGCAGTTTGCTCCAGCATTAATACCAGTGAGTCAGTATTCTGACAGCATTGACCAGACAGAAAGGCCTCTCTTTCAAATGTGAGTTTTCAAAAAGACACATGTTGCAAAAAACAAATATTACATTAAAAGAACACCAAACAGTTAAGACGAAACAAAATCAAGATTTTGTTACAACAGCAATTTCCTTTAGCAAGATGGTTGCAGTTTAGACCATCAGCAATTTAAGAAAACTGGATGAGGACACCTAAACTCTAGGAATGCTCTTCGTTATGAATCCTGGGATAAGTGGGAAGGGTATGAAGGTTCACTCTCTCCTGAGTCGAGGAACATTCAGGATCAGTGCTGGAAATGGAATAAATGTATGGGTGGAACTGTCACCTCTTTGGAGGGGTCGGGCTGTGGAAAGGAGGGGGAATGGCCAAGGGGCTTGGCCCCTGGCCAGGTTGTGTAACACAGTATCTCTTCGTAGAACTCAATCCTAGCAATTTGCATAAAAGCAAAGAGCATTATGGGAACATCATAATGTCCACAATTTTCAATCTTAAACATGTCTTAACACGCCCTTTTAAGTGAATAAGGGATTCTTCTGTTTTGACTGGTCACACTATTTACCCTAATAAAGATAAGTCTGTAAATTGCAGGACATATTTACCAGTTTGGACAGCTGCAACACTGTATGTGAGGATTTGGCAGTTTCTGCTGCAGTGCTGAGTCTTCTGAACGCAAGTTGAAAAATGGGATACTTGCGTCCATGCTGAATCGCCTGAAAGCGGTCTGCAGAGTTATGTGCTGTGCTGGTCCCTCCCTGGGTGGGTCATCTGCTGGCCCCTGGGTCTGTAGGACGGAGCAGCGCTCCCCCAAGACTTTTTTGCACGGAGCGCCGCTCTGTCTTGTTCCGGCCCATTCCCTGTACTGTAAAGGATATAGAAATACAAATGTAGTGGTTATGACATTAAAAGGTTATCCAAAAAAGAGTCTCTGAAAGCTGATATACAAATGGGACTAAAATTGCATGTGATTATGGCGTGGGACTCTTTAATTGGCAACAAGTGGTGTTAGAGCAGTGTAATTTCCTATCAGGCTGCATGGGGAGTTTTTGCGGATTTTGCACTGGAGGATTCACCGTGCAATAAATCTGCTGATTTGCGAAGGTATAGTGGTGGATTTACCTCCAGTTTGCTGCAGGTAAATCTACCACTTTACATCGAAATGCATAGTTTGGTGGTGTGGAAAAATGGTGTTGCTTCCATTACCACCCAAAAAAGTAGTGGAAACGGAATTACCACCACTTTTTACCCACACGCCAAACTTGTAATAAGGCCCATGGTGCTAGTCCCACCCTCAGTATGGCACATGGTACCCATAACAATCTCAGTAAGCGATATGGTGGCCTTCACATTCTCAATAAAGTATAAGATTCCCTTCTTACCTTCGCAGATATGGTGGGCTGCCCACGGGCAATCAGCGTCCTCCCCTTCAGGTAACTAAGTGGGTCCTGCATCGAGGACCCTGCCTCAAGATGATTGATGACATCAAAGGCCTTCTTCTCAGCAAATCTTAGGTCCAGTCCCATGTTCACTCATCTGGCCTCTGAATTGCTTTCTTTTGCTGTGCTCTGGTGTTCTAGCATCACTGTCTGGATTGCAACTAGTTGGCCTTCAGTGTACCACAATGCTCTCTCAACTGTCTCTCTTGGCCTCACTCTTCGGATTGGTTTCCTTTCTGGCTTTTCCTTCTGGGGTTTTGGGATTGGCTAATTATCACCCTGCCTTTTTTGCCCCTATTTTCAGAGGTCTGCGGTTGTGGCCATTTTGACATCAGGTGCTAGTCCTGCCTTTATGTCAGCTCTGCGTTGCTCCCAGGTTGTAAAGTTTGGCTCCCCAGGGCCCATTTCTGTCCTCTTCGATGGCAGTTTAAGCCTTAGCTCCTGGTGACTTCTTCTGTTCCACTTCCATGTGGGGCTACATTTTCCAGATACAGCTCTCCTCCATGCATGCATGTTCTTGAGAAGAGCTCAGAGATATTGTACTCCACAAATGGACACCTGCAAGCTCAGGTGGCTGTACTATTTCCTTTACTTTTTTTTCTTGCTTTCAGGTCTTTCCCACTGTTTGCTGATGCGATCCCCCCCTGACCTACGGAAATAAGCATAATGCATTGTGACATAATGTAGTCAGCTCTTCAGGATTTTAAAGATAAGTAGTGGCTAAAGCGCCTACACAGCCCCCGCACTTCTATAAAACAACAGTGATTCCAATTGTAAAAGTAATATAAACAAATCAAATGCATCTCTTACATATCTTTCATTTGACTTTTGCGGTAACGAGCACCAAGGGAAGGCTATACTTTCAGAAGGGGTGTGGATGTGACCCAGTATGAACCCAACAGCAATAGTGCAATCATTGCAAAACAAAAGAATGTCCAACTCCAGTTTTATAGAAACATACACTTTATTTACACAATTCAATTGAACACTTAGCAATGAAAAACAGCATGAAAAATCACACTGGATACTTTGTCAGGGAGGAAACACAGGTAATAAATGCAACCAGGAGTTCAAAAGGATATGTCTTGCAGGGACATGGTGCAAAAAATGACTTAACCAGTCTTTAGGCCCTGAAAGGTGGACCAGGGGGACAAGACCAGTTCCAATATTCAGCGATTGGCTGGTGTCAAACCAGGCTTAAGACAGTAGTGTTTGTGGGTTAAAACAGGTTTGAGAGAGTGGTTTGAGGCGGTGTTGAGCAATGCAAATCGAATTGATAATCAGGAAAGGTTTGACCATAGTGTGGTTCAAAACGATGAGTACCCCTGGTTTGGGTCAATGTGTGATGCAATGCTTCAAGCAGTTCAAGTTGAGCTTTGACAGGATTCAAAGTCGTCTGCACAGCGCAATGGTGCTCCAGCCAGATAGGTAATGGGGCTATGCTTAGGCGATGCAGCGTTAAGACAGTTTGCTGATGCAAGTGTGATGGTTCAAAGTTCAAGAGTGTGCCAAAGTAGTATCTGTGGTTCCCGTTGGTTCAAGTGTAGTCAACATGACTCAAAGGCAGTATGATTGGTTTAATACAGTGAAACAGAGTTTCTGGCTGTTCTGTATCCTCGGATGCTGTCAGACCCACTGTAGGGGGTTTTAAGACAAGGTGAGTCTGTTCATTCTCTAACCCCCCAGACTAGGGAGGTTTGAAAGCAGTGTGATAGGTATTGGCCCTCATCAAGAGTCCTCCCAATGCACCCTGGGAGTGTGTAGGGAGAAGAGCCTGTTTCTGTCATGGAACACTACTTGATCTCAAAGCCGGAGGACTTTGGAAAGATCAACTATCCCAGAATAGGTTCACACAAACTCTTCCTTAAGTCCTGGATGGTCAGAAACTGAATCAAAGAAGGGGTGGGAAACACCTTGGAGGAAGGCAAGCCTGCTGTAAGGGGTCCAATCTATGTCCTTGTGACAGATGGTCTTTAGCTGATTGCATTATACCCAAAGTTCTTTCTGCTAAAGGACGTGTAGGAGACACGATGGGAGTAGAGACACAGAGGAAAGCAAGATGGTGGCATCCTTCAACAACTATGCTGACCTCTTTTTGGCTACACTAACCCTCCCCCTTTCTCAAGCTCATAGCATCAAAGACCCATTGGTTTGCAACACCCTGGTGTGAAGCTAGTCCTTTTGTTTCGGGTCTTCCCTCTGAAGCCTGCTTCGCAGGCTGCGTCTGCAGAGAGCTTCCTGAGCTGGAGAGAGGTGTTACTCAGCCTCACAAAGGGTTAAATAGAGACAGTTCCCACTGGCTATTGTCCCTATGGTTGCAGCAGAGACAGCCAGTCTAGGGAGAATACACACAGCCTGTTCATGCCTGGCCTGGGCTCAGAGTGTTCACATGTGTAAGATACAGAGCAGATGCGGCTTTAATAAGTATGTTAAGTACCAGTCACTACACCCTCAATCTCGGGTATGGTTTATGTTTTATGAGGTGCAGATTTGAAATATAGCCTCTGGACTAGTGTCTTTGCTGTCACTGCAGCTGTCAGACAGGGCACCTGTGCACCTTGAACCTGCTCTGTGCAACTGGAGAGCAGGCACTGCATATCTGTACATTGATGCTTCCAGGCACAGGTATACAATATGCTTTTTTGCATGGACTTAATAAAGGGGGGACTGTTTAGCAGACCACCATTTCTGAGATGGATTAACCTGAATAATTATAGTAATAAAACTAATAAAGGTACGGCTTTTACACCCTTGTCAGATGCCAATCCTTCATATTGAAATTCCACCTGTGCCTTTATTGAAAGTCTGATCAGGCACACTTGGTCATCTCTTTATTCCTTGAACTGGGGTTTCCTTACTGGCAACTTGTCATAAGTATTAACAATCCCTATAAGATCTATACCAGGGATTGACTCACCTTGTACTTTTATGTAGACATGAGGGTCCAGACATTCCCCACATAATATTGGTTATTCCTGTACTCTCAGTCTCTGTGCTTGGAGAGCACATTACTCGGGTCTTAGAATGGACATAGGTTCGGAGGGAGGTCTGCAGTTCTGTCCCTATGCCACCTCCAATCGCCTATGCTCTGGTGCTGCCCAGGTTTGCATACTTTCTTGGGCTGCAGAGTCCCCTTCCGGCCTTTGGATGAAGTCAGAGAACTCATGTTTTCATAAACCCAAGGTTATTCTCCAAAGCTTATTTTCTACCTTTTGGTTTTGATGAAAGATGGCTCAACTTCATGTTGAGCTGGAGTTTAAACTGTGGAGGATCAGTGAAGCTAACACACAGTCGATCAATTGACAATAGAGTTGGTGGACTCCTTTCCTGGTGGTGAACTCTCCCTGTGTGGCCAGGGAATGGCAGCCACTAACTGATCCTGGCCCTGAAGCTGTCTATATGAGGGAAGATCACATGGGGGGGAGACAACCTCCGGAGAATATTATGGTGCCATCAAACGAGATATGATATTCCCCTTATCCTGTTCAGGATATGCCATCCCTGCCTAATGTCTTAATGGCATGCTGTAATATGTCCCATCATCCACCTAGGAAAGATGCAGATGAGCTTCTCATGAGAACTTTACATAAATCATCACAATCTGACTGACCTTCTAAAATCAATGAAAACACCTTCTCAGCTTCTACCTACAAGTCATCTACAACTGATTTACCTTGAAGAACATTTACCCAGACTTTGCCCATAGAAGTTGCCCAAATTATCCAGACTTTACCTATAGAAAGTCAAGAATGGACTTCCATTTACATAACTACCCGAGAACTGCAACAAAGAAGATCAACAGAGGAATGCTGATCAAGGAAGGCCAGGACACAAGCTCCACTCTAGTTGTTGCGAGCACATACCTGTGCATGGGAGATTTAAACAAGTGGAGCAGCTGACGGGAAAGAGCTGGTGTACAGAGAAAGCTGCTTCTCTCAGAACGAGCTGAGAGACTCTGAGGGTGGAAAGAAGGCTGTGGAGCCGACCGGCTCGGGAACCAGAAACAGGGAAGCTGACCATGAGAAGAGGCATCCTGCGAGAATACCCGAAGTCAACTGAGGGTTCCCCGGCATTCACACATGTTTGGAGACAGCCTTGGCCTTAATGGAAAATGAAGGCACAAAGTAGAAGAGCCCAGCAGGGGCAGCAGGACGTAGAGAAGCCAAAAAGGGAACATGGCAACTGAAGACTAGACGTGAAACAACTGCTGTTGGCTA
Source organism: Ambystoma mexicanum (assembly GCF_040938575.1). NCBI lineage: Eukaryota > Metazoa > Chordata > Amphibia > Caudata > Ambystomatidae > Ambystoma > Ambystoma mexicanum. The sequence continues at coordinate 401,381,313 of NC_090922.1, forward strand.
ATCTCGAGAGGAGAATATGCTAGCCAAAGCTGGTGAGTCCACCCAGGGGAAGCGGTGATGCAAGGGCGTATTGATGAGCAAACATTAATGTAGCACATGAGGGAGAGAGAGAGCAAGAGCAAAAGAGTATTTCTTTGAAAGAGGGAATGGAAGGAAATCTCAAGACTTTCATGTTTTTGAGTGTATGCAATACACATGTCAAAGAAGCCCTGTCAGGATAAAATATCAGACAAATATAACATCAGAAAAAGCAGAAAAAAGGGAATATCAATTTTTGAGAGGTGCACAGAGCCCACCTAAGAAACTCCCTGGAATGGAAGTATACCAGGCAAATTAAAAGTGTAAAAAGGATATATGAGAAACCCCTGGCAGGAGAGTATACCAGGCAGTTGCAAGAGAGTGCAATTAGGAAAGCCCTGGCAGGAGAGTATACCAGACAGTTGCAAGTGTGTGTATAAAAGGAAGCCCTGGCAGGAAAGTACACCAGGCAAGGACAAGTTGTATTGTATTGTATTCAATGTGTGGAAGAGAGAGGAGATATGAGCAGAACAAGGTCAGATTGTTTTGCGACGCAGGTGTACAGGAGACGCTGCTTAATGAGACGTAGCATGCAACACAACTTCCATGCTCCCTAGCCTTTAACAACTGAGGGTCAGACCATCTGCGGCAAAGTCCTCGCAGGACAAGGCGGTAGTGTTGGGCAACGCAGGTGCTTGGCAGCGAAGAAGTAGCGTCATATGTTGTGATCGCGGACGATATCTCTGTCCATCGGCTTCCATAAGGTAAGAATGTGCAAGGAAGGAGAGTAGCACTGCTGCACTCTGCGCAACTCCCCAATATTGTACGTCCATCCCCATTTTACCATCTTCTTGTGCACCTTCCCCCTGCAACTCAGGCTCTGCTTCTACTGGCCTTGTGCATCCTTCCCCTCTCTACCCATCTCCACGTGTGCTTTCCCCCTGCAATTTAGGCTCTGCTTCTCCAGGCCTTGGCATCCTTCCACTCTCTGCCCTTCTCCTTGTGTGCTTTCCACATGCTCCTTGGGTCATTTCTCCCTTCTCTTCCTTCCCTCTCCAGGTTTCCCCCAGCTATGACTATTTATTGTATATTTGTTGCATTTTTTGTATTTCGCTTCGTACTACTCTAGGTCCCCCAGGGTTACTAGTGTTTTGCATATGTTGTGCTGTATTTGCATTCCCCTCTCACTCTCTATTGTATTGTGATTATTGTATTGTATATTTGTTGCATTGTTTACATTTCTCTTCTTACTCCTCTAGGTCCCCCAGCGTTACTAGTGTTCTGTGTATTTTGTACTGTATTTGCATTTCCCCTCTCACTCTTTTGTCCCCCCAGTGGTCTCTATTGTATCATCACACATTACTACACTCACAACTTCTCTTTAGGCCCCCCCCCAACTGCGATGATTGTTGTTACGGAACTCTGTGCTCACTGTACCTGTCCTTCTCTTGTGCCTTCCCCTTTGTGTGCCCCTAGTGTGTGCCCCCCTCACCCACCCTTTCCTGCTTGGGCTGTCTCCTCTTTTGCTCTCTGCCTCACACCCGTCCATGGTGCTCTCAGTCTCCCGTATCGTCTCTAGGTGACATTCTATCTCCTATCCTATCCCTCTTACTTAGTCTGGAAGAAGCTCAAAAGGGACATCCCTCTCTCCAACCCAAGTCTCCCTATCGCTGATACCTACATGAGTGCTTCCTCCAGACATACCCTCACCGACATCCTCTTTATTGTTCCCTCTCCAGACCTAGGGACCCCCATATGGTCTCTATTCTCTCTCCTTTTTCCTCCTCTCCCATTAATGGTGGCACTCAGTCGGAGGTCCTCCTGGCCCCTTTCCACTCCTCCAAGGCCATCATTAATGTTTATCTGAATGGTTCCGTCTTGGTCCAAGGCCCTCAGCTCAATCTCCTCCTTTTCAATAGATGCTTCCTGCGTCTTTTCAACTACCTTCCATCTCCAACTACTCCTATCCACACCTCTCTGGCTCCTCCACCACCTTTTCCTTCTGCCAGCTCTCTGGCAACCTCCTCAGCTTCTCTGGCTGCTCTACCTCCTCCTTCCTCCACTACCTCTCTGGCACCCTCTTCTTCCTTTCTCACTACTATGCCATCTCCTTCTTCATCGTCTGCCCACTCTCAGGCACCTCTAACACCTCCTCATGCCTGTACACTTCCAGGGAAGTCTTTCAAATGTGGCAATCTTCTCCACATAGCTACTCTTAACTCCTGTTCTGCTCTCAAACACTCATCTGACATCTGCTGACTCCTTGAAGAACTTGATCTGGATATCCTCGATCTCACTGAGACATGGTTCATGGCTAGCTCTGTCCCGAGTTTTGACTCTCTCCTCCCTGATGGCTACAAAATCCTCTCTGAACCCAGGACCACCTGTCCAGGGGGTGGAGTATCCCTGATCTTCCCGGAGTGGATCCCTGTTTCTGTCATTACTACACAGGCCTACTACTCCTTTCAATGCCTGGTCTGCAGGCTCTCTATCTCTCCTAGCCTCTATCTTACTGTTTCCACCATTTACAAGCCACCTGGCCAGTTCACCCTCTTCCTCTCAGAGTGGGCCGTCCTCTCCTCCTCCATCCCCACATCTACATCTCAGCGTCTCCTCTGCGGAGTCCTCAACATCCACTTGGAGGCCACGAGCCCCTCTCTGGGCTCTTTCGCAATCACTGCATCTCTCTGTCTTTCTCTATTCTTCCCTCTGGCTCGACACACTCTGCCGGGCACACCCTGTATGTTCTTATATTATCAGACATCCCCCTCTCCAACCCTCTTACCACTCTTCTATCTTGGACGGACCACTTTCTTCTCTCCTCTCACCTGTTGCTCTCTATCCCCCACACTCACACTCTGACACAGCCCTTTCCAACCTGCATCTCCCAAAATCTAACACTCTCGATGTTCTTACCCCTGTCATGTGGATCCATCTGAATCCCACATCCAAGTGCAACTCTTGGTATGATTCCGATCTCGCCACCTTTAAACGCAAGTGGAGGGTGGCTGAGAGTATGTGGAGGGCATCAGGCTCTTCCTCTGAAAACCTGGCCTGCTGCTTGCTCCAAAGGCAATTTATACTCTCTTTCCTGTCCAAGAAGAGATCTTACATCCAAGCCATGTCTCTGCATCCTCTGACAACTCAGCCAAACTTATGTAAATCTGCAAGGAGCTGGCCAAACCTGCTGCAGTCTCAACCTCCTGTTCCCTCCCAGGCCATTTGCACAGCACTGGCTTCTCACTTCACGACTAAAACTCATGTCATCCTGTCCACTATCTGCTCCTCCTCTCCCTCTGCCACGCCCACCCCCTCTCCAACCATCTCTCCTCCTTTCTCCTCCTTCCCTGTGTTCACTCCTGACGATGTTTCTTGACCAGTCCGATCTATGAGAGTCTCGTCAAAGCAGGTGCTCCGTTGCTCCTCCAGAACCATCAAGGACCACATCAACACCCTCACTCCAGCCTTTTTTCGATTTCTGTAATCACTCTTTTGCCACTGCAACCTTCCCTTCACCCCTAATTCCATCCCTTATGCACCCCCTCTTCAGGATGCCTTCCACCAATCCTTCCTCTCCATTAAAGTACCAGCTGATCTCTATCACTCCTTTGCTGGCCAAGCTCCTGGAAAAGATGTCCATCTCACAGCTTACTCTCCATACTGAATCTGTTTATTGTCTCCATGACCATCAGTTTGGATTTAGAGCAGCCAGAAGCAAGGACACTACTCTCCTGATCCCCCGTGAAGACTTGCTCTCTAATCGCAATGTTAACCTTCCTTCTGTCCTCATTCTCCTTGATCTATCCTCTGCTTTTGATATGGTCAACCACGCCATCCTGATCAATCGTCTCCATGATAACCTGGGCATCACGTTTCAGGCCTGTCAAATCGTGAAGGGAGGGAAGGGTGTCAACCCCCTCTCCTAAACCACAGAAGCTGATCAGATTCGACCCTCCCACCGTGGTTGGTAGGGGTGCCTGGATAGTGAAAACACAGGTAGCCAAGTGGCAGCCAATGGGGGGAAGACAGAGTTAGGGAAAAGGGGTGGACAAATAAAGGAAAGGTGGGGGAGAAATAACATACATATCCATAACAAGCAATTCCTCCTGAAAACCTATACTCCTAGCCAACCTTTTATTGCTTGATAATCCTACCTATAACACTCCTGACTCGCTGCTAACATGTGTACCTTTAGCATGTCCTTAATGAACCCAAACACAACATAAATGCACATAGCAACAACTGTTAGCTAACCTAACACATTACATAACATAACCATAAACATAGCACTGACATCAACAATGCAAGACATGTTTTTGGCGTGCAAGCGATATGGCACAAACAAGGGTGTTTCCCTTTGGATGAAAAACGCAAGACTCATGGCCCATTGGGCTAGCGAAAGCAACAAATAGATATCAAATTTATCAGTCCTCCTCACACGTGTCAAAGGAGCGACACCTATCTGTCATGTAATACCCCAATGAACATGTTCTGATTGTTCCCTAATAGTGCTACTGGCGTGCAGTAACCTCATGGGTGTTTGCACCAGTAATAACTAAATATAAACATGTCCGTAATATTACTTGAGCGCCACGTAAACCTGTTTTGTTCATTAATAGATTGGCATGCAGAAAATACCAAAATAACGCATAATCTGCAGGAGCCCTTGACTTTTACTTCCCTAGTACGGCTCTGTTCATGCGGCCAACAAACATTTTACTTTCCGCACTCTTTCTCCATTAGGAAAAGACCATATGCTGCCACTTATCTGAGCGTCCGGGTGCCTCTCAAACACACCCGGACCATGAAGAATGTAGCAAAGTTGCCACTGGGCTGCCTTGCTCACGGCCACGCCGGAGTTCCTCAATACAGACGATTCCTCCGGCGTTTCAGTATTGTTCAGTTCTGCTCCCCTCCAAAGCTGTGACTGCCGTGCTGCACAATTGTATTAAATTGCATTCAGCTGCTCCCACGCGCGCCTGCTCACTGAACTACACAGTGGCCCACTTGGTTCTTGGAAATGTAGCTCACAACCTATTTTCTACAATTTAGGTGCCTTCTCTTGCCCCGCACCAAATTCCTGACAGTACCTCCTCTCCCAGGGCTCTTCCCCGGACCAGCTTTATCAAGATGGCACAAATGAAATTGTCTCACCAACCTAGGTGCATGAATAGAACTGGCCGGTTCCCAAGAACAGTCTTCCGGCCCATAACCAGCCCATTGAATCAGATACCACAACACCTGCTTCCTCCATCCAGAATTCTTTTCACCTCGTATTCCATCTGACCTTCCTTGGTGATTGCTGGTGGCCTCCACACACGCATTCCAGGAACTGCAGGATTAAGCAAAGACACATGGAACAATGGATGTATCTTTAACGTTGGAGGTAGTCATAATTTGACTGCCACTGAAGACACACATTTTACAATTTCATATGGTTCAATAAACTTGGGAGCACATTTACGTGGTCGTACCAAAGGCAAATTGTGTGTGGATAACCATACTTTGTCCCCCACCTAATTCTGGGGGACTTCACGCCTTTTCTTGTATGCATGCCTCTTGTAATTCTCTTTGTCCTGTTCTAGATTGGCTCGTGCCTTCTGTCTGATGGTCAGAAGCAACTGTTTTCTCACTTGAAGAACCGGAATGTTTTCCACCTCAGGTAACTTGCTCAGGTAACATATTTTGCACCTGCCCATATAAGCATTCTTTAGGTGCCATTCCCAATGAGGAATGCTCTGCATTGTTATACGTCAATTCTGCTAACCACAACAAACCCATGAGTCCATGCCATCCATCAGATGGCAATGCAAATACTGTTCCATAGTCTGATTTACACACTCCGTTTGTCAATCACTCTGTGGGTGATAGCTTGTAGATAGAGCACAATTGACACCTAACATCTGACAGAAGGCGCACCAAAACGTAGATGTAAATTGGGGACCTCTATCTGATACAATGCTTCAAGGCAAACCAAGTAATCTGACCACAGGTTGCAGAAATAATTCTCCCAATTTCCCTGCTCCTGGGATCCCTGTGCAAGGCACAAAATGAGCTTGTTTGGACAAATAGTCTACCACTACCCAAATAGTGTCATACTCTTTATCAGGAGGCAAATCAGTAATAAAGTCCATTGAAATATGAGTCCAGACCATCTCAGGAGTAGGTAATGGCTGTAACAGTCCCACTTTCCTGCTGTGGTCAGTGTTATTGCTCACACAGGTTTCACTTCTCTGAATGTACTTAATAGTATTCTGTCTCAAACTGGACCACCAAAAATATCTATCCAACATGTCTTGTGTCTTCCTGCTTCCAGAATGACCAGCCAGTGGTGGGTTATGACACCAATACATAGCTTCTTTTTCCTGTAAATCTTGAGTAGGCAAATATAACTTTCCTGCAAAGTATGGAAGACCCTCACAAAAGGTTTGTAAGGTGTCTTCCACCCCCCATTTTGACCTCTCTTGTTTCTTCATCTCTTGCTTCACTTGTTTCAACAGTCTTTTAGTAACTGCTCCTACCACACTCTCAAAGGAAATTATGGTTTTGAATCTGTTGCTGTGTTTTTGAAATTTTGCTGTCTAGACAAAGCGTCTGCTTTCCCATTCCTCTTTGCTGGTCTAAAAGTCACCAAGAAGTCAAACTCATTAAAGTACTGAGACCAATGTAACTGCCTCAGGCTCAGCATATGTGCTGTTTTAAAGTACTAAAGGTTCTTATGATCAGTAACTACCACCACCTGATGTTTGGCCCCCCACAAGTAATGCCTCCATTCCAAGAAAGCCTCTCTAATGGCCAACAACTCTTTGGCCCTCATTACGAGTTCGGCGGTAACCATGCGGCAATTGGCGGCATGGCTGCTGCCGAAATCGCGTCAGGGTCCGGGTCCTCGGAATGAGGACTTACCGGGCCATTTCGAGTTCGGAAGGCCCGGTAATTCCTCCCTCCAAGGACCCAGACATGGTCCTTCCCCATTTCCATTTCAGCGCCCATAGGGCTGAATGGGAATGGGAGAGGGAGCAACCAACGGGCCATTACGAGATGGCACGTTGTTTGCTCCCTCTTCCCCTCGCGGGACCCGGTAAGCATGCCTGGTTTTCCCAGGTGTGCTTACCGTGTCCCACGAGGGGAACTCGTAATGCGGCGGTACAGAGTGAACAGCGCCGGCACCTTTTACGGCGCCGTTCACTCCGTACCACCAGGGTCGTAATGAGGCCCTTCATCTGTAATAGAGTAGTTTTGTTCACAGCTGGTGAGTTTACGAGAATAGAAAGCTACTGGGTGCCAAATACCCTCCTCATATTTTTGGGACAATACCGCCCCTACTGCAACATTTGATGCTTCTGTCTCTACTTGAAACGGTTTTACAGGATCTGGATGTCTCAATACCGGGGCTGATGTGAAAGCTTCTTTCAACTCCTGAAATGCCCTGTCTGCTTCTTGATTCCAACAAAAGCTAGTTGATTTCCTTAACAACTTAGTTATTGGGGTAACGGTGTGTGAAAGGTTTGAAATAAATCATTTATAAAAGTTAGCAAATCCCAAAAAAGACTGAATATCCTTGATATATTGGGAACTGGCCATTCAGTGACTGCCTGTAGTTTCTTTTTGTCCATTACTATACCAGTAGGAGTTAAAATGAACCCAAGAATCTGCACCTGACTAGTATGAAATGCACATTTTTCCAACTTTACAAACAATTGATACTCTCGCAACATTTGAAGGACTGCTCTAACATGCCCTACATGTTGATCTGACAAAGAAAAATCAAGATGTCATCAATGTATACAATAAAAAACACATCCAAAACTCAACACTTCCTGCATAAAATACTGAAACGTTGCAGGGGCGTTACACAATGCAAAAGGCATAACTAAATATTCAAATAATCCAAATGTGGTGGTAAACGCAGTCTTCCATTCATCCCCTTTCTTCACTCGAATCAAATGATATGCCCCTCTTAAATCCACTTTAGTATACACCACTGCTGTCTTTAATTGATCAAATAATACTGAAATTAAAGGCAAGTGATACCTATTCTTCACTGTCACCTTGTTCGAAGTCCGATAGTCTATACAAGTTCTGAGCGTTCCTTCCTTCTTTGGGACAAAAAACAAGGGTGAAGAAACTGGGGAAGTGGAATGTCTAATGAAACCCTTTTCCAACATGTCATCCAAATACCCTCATAAATGATGATTTTCCTTTTCAGTGAGTGCATATATCCTGCTATAAGGTAATTTGGCTCCAGGTTCCAATTCAATCACACAATCGTACGATTGATAAGGAGGCAACCTCTCTGCTCCCCCTTTGTCAAACACAATAGCAAAATCACTATATTGTTCTGGAATTCTTGTCCCCATAGCTCCCACCACTTGAGGTTCTGGTGTCTGATCTGCCAAAAACAAGGCAGGACCCATTTCTTCCTCCATATGACTCATACACTCTGATTGCTCAAACAGTATTTCCCGAGTGACCCAATCAATCATGGGATTGTGCTATACTAACCAAGGCATGCCTAAAATGAGCCCAAACTGTGTTGTCACAATCAAATCAAACACAATGTTCTGCACATGCCCTGACCCACACCTCATTTGAATTGGTTGAGTCTGTAGACATATGGGCCTGGAAATTAAGGGTGACCTATCTACCGACTATACCCCTTCCACCTGTGACTATTCTCTCAAGGCAGACACAACCTCTTGGCCAAACTGATATCAATGAAATTCCTGGTGGCTCCTGAGTCCACCATGGCTGGCACCATCTGTTTGGTGCAAGCAAAGAATAGCATCACCAGAATGTACAAATGTGAATTCTTATTTCCTGCCATATATGCTACCCAACTAGGGAACCTTCCTTCAGCCTGGCCTGACACCTTAGTTCCCACTAAGGCTTGCCCAATCATTTTCCCTCCTCCTTGTTCCTGTCCCCTCCTGCTCCCGTCTTCGGAATATTTGGGCATGTCCGAATGTAATGTCCACAATACAAACATAGATTGCTAGTCTTGCGTTGTTCTTTCTCTGCTGCTGATAAGGGACCTCTCACTCCTCCAATCTGCATAGGCTCTCCTTACCACTCCTGCCTCCTCTACTATTAGCCAATCTTACAAAAGGTGCTACCTCTGGTTTCCTCTTATTTCCCTTCTGTTCATTCATACGGTGGTCTAATCGCAAGGCTAGGTCAATCGTGGAGGTACAGGAACTAGGTTGAGGTTGGAAAGTTGGCTGGCACAAATGCAGATGGGAAGTGCATTACACATGACATGAGGAGTAAAACATGAGGAGTAAAACATGGGTGCTGCTGTGTGTGGTGAGCCCCTACCGGTCATTGATGGTAGAGCAATGGCAGAAGAGGAGTACAATGAAGACCACATGAAACTTGAAAGGTAGACTACAGTATGGTTTGTTGCGTGTGCTAAGCCCGTAGCCCCTTCAATGAATTGGTGGCCACCGTGCACCGCCAAATATGTGCCCTGGGGTGAAGTAGGTTTCACATTGTTGCCTTCGGTGTGCAATTTGTGATCATTGCATACAATGTTGCTTTCATGGTTGTGGGGATTGGTTGCAATTCGTACACTGCAGTACATCCCTGGACCTGATGGAGTGATGACTCTTCTAGTGTGTGCTGTGGGTACAGTGGTGAAGTAGTGGATGCTTAGACATGGCTAGGGGTGAACTGCATGCACCTGGTCACTTGTTCACCTGCATAACTCTGTTATGTTAGGTTGTGCTGGGTGTGGCCAAGGCCTAGGCCAAGGCCTAAACTGTTGGGTGTATGGCAAAAGGCCATAGACCATAGGCCAGGCACCGAAGAGCATGGGCCTGCACCATACGCTCTTTACCATAGCATGCCACATAACGCAGGCATCCAGATTTAAGTATGCATGTCTCCGATGGTGGTGACATTCCAAAAATGGTTCTGCAAGATCGTGTAGATGTGGTAGAGCAGCACAAGTGATCTGATATGCGTGCAGTACCATATGGTGTACATTATGCCACCACCTAGGGCATTAGGGGGGCAAATGGTGCTAATTGCGTTTGCATGAGTTGCCCTTTGTACCACCCATCCTATGTTACATTTGTGGATTGTGGTATGTGGCAAATGTTCCCCTTCATGAGGCCTTTACGTTGTGCTGGCTGTGGGTAAGGCCTAGACTATTGGGTACATGGCCAGAGTACATAGGCCGTTGGCCATGCACCCAAGAGCCTATCCCTTGACGACAGCCAGCACACCATAATGCAGCCATGCAGAGTTGCCTCTGCATTTCTCCGAGGATGGTGACCTTTGAATAATGGGGGCAGAGAGCAATTTACACTTGGTAGAACAGCCAAAGTGAGGTGCTATGCATTCACAATCACATGGTGTAGGAAATTGCATGTGTTGCACATTAGGGAGCCATATGTTAGCATTTCCGTTTGCTATGGGATGCCCTTTAAAAGACTGTTGCTTGAGGAAGTGTTTTAACATATTGCGCCATGAAAGGACGTCATCAGCATCAGAAAGTTGCAATATGCACAATGTACAGTCATATACTGTTCAGCACAGCCAACGTAATGTGATGGAGCCATGCATGCAAAGATGTGGCCAGGGTGAAAGGTAGCAGGTGCAATTGCAGATGGGGAATGCATTACACATGACATGAGTAGTAAAACGTGAGGTGCACTAAGGTGTGCTGTGTGTGGTGAGGCCCTAGCGTCTTGGAGGCATGGCTGGAAGCCTTACATGAACAGTTATGTGGGTTGCTTGCAACTACTGATCAGATTGTTGCTTTTCATGTGTGGTTTGTGAGTTGTGCCTGCATTGTTATTCCATGAGTGTGCTCATTGTTCACACATGGTACATTTTCCAGTGCATGACAGGAGCGTATGGAGTGAACAGTTCTGCAGTGTGTCCACTGAGTGCTGTGGTGAGAAATTGTGTGTGTATCAGTGCATAGGGTTCAACTGCATAGTGTATGTGCTTGAGTAGTGTGCATTGCACAGATTGCTAACTACCTTACAGCACTTTGAAGTATTGTATCATTGGAGTTGGTGGAGTGCTGGGAGGAAACAAACGATGCCTACCTGAAGTTTTTAGTGCTGGGTGCCACTCGGGATGAATGTGGACGCTGAAAGCGTGGATTGGTTTGGAGAGCTGTTACCTCGAGGTGCTTTTACAAGACCTGTACTGTGAGTGTGGAAAGGTACATCTGCAGTGTAGTGCAGAAATTATAGTGTTAGATGCAGAGGTCTTGGATGTGAATGCTACATGCGTGTGTGACTATTGTCTACTACCTAATGCAGGAGTGTTGCATATACAATAGTGGAAACAGAAGAAGGAGTGCCTCTGCTTTACTGGGGTGTGGCCCATGCTGTAGCTGGGAAGGCGCCCGTGCTACAATCTGCGCCCTTCTGAGCATGGTACCTTTGCAAATGGAACTGTGGAGATTTACCAATCAGTTGTCGATGGTGTGCTTCACAGGAAGGGGCAGTGATATGTGATATATTTCCCAAAACCTTGATGCATTGAGCTTGACAGAGATGGACAGATGCAGAGTGCTCATCATGGTTGATCGCTTTGTGCAAGATCTGCACAGGTATGCCGTGGAAAGAGGCTTTGATGCTAACTTTCAGTGGGAAGGAGTGTAGGCTTTTTGGGGCACAGTCTCTGAGTGGGGTTTCGGTGCCATGGTCCACCTTCCTACATGTGTGGCCTCTGTCTGTACTGTAGATGTTGTGGTTGTGCATTATCGAGCACTACAATTGGGGTACATGCCGTGCTCACGATTGCTCCGTCACCTCAAGAAGTTGATGACAGCAGTGATGCAGATTTTTCACACTGCCAAGGTGATTTTCTCCTCCATACCACCAAGAGGTGCGAGGGACCATGCCGGCATAATTTGCCCACAGCCAGAGGTCAGGAGTTGTTTCATAAACAGAAGCATGTGTGACTTTATGAGCAGTGCTGGGATGTTCTGCACCGACTATGATGGAATTAACGAGCAAGATTTGCAGTGGTTGCAAGGAAATGGCATTTTTTTTACCTCCATTGGCAATGCTGTTTTGTTTGCCACTCTGCAAGAAGAGTTGCAGACAATCCTGTAGAACTGTAAGAGAAGCGTTGATGTTCAGTCCGTACAAATGCCAGGAGGAGAAGCAAACAGAAACTCATCGAAACAGATAAAAAAATAAACTGAATGCAAGCACGTACATAACAAAAACAGGTTAAAATAAAAAGAAAAAAACCTTTTGTTTTCTGAGACAGTACTACAGACCCAAACCCCTACACTGTTTTACACTTACCCCACAACCGCTCCCCCCTCCCTCCCTAGCACGAAAACATCAGCGGATTACGCTGTACTGTCACGCTTCCACATGCCACATCCAGCCATTTTCTGAATGGGAGCCATGAAAATAAAACTGTGGAGCGAAAGACACTGCTCTATAAGGTTGGTGGGTCTGGTGTGTACGCAAACACTGTGCCAGAAGGTCTCTTTGCACAAAGAAGTGCAGAAGGCTATGGTGGAAGTGTGCAAGGTAAGAGGCAGGCATCCTGGGTGTATGCATGAGCTGTATGTATAAGTTTGAAGTTAGTAACATGCAAGCTGTGCTGTGTTTGCGCAATCTTTTTTTAGAAAAGTGTGCAGTAAGTGGGGTACTTCGGAAAACAAAAACTACTTTGCAGTGTACACGGAAGTAGCAGGCATCCTACTGTTGTGCATGCATTGTGTGTATGATATCATATGATGTGCAATTGTATGCTATGTCATTCATAATGTGCCTACACACACGTCTAGCAAAGCGCAACGAGGCAAGGGAGGGGAAACAGAGGGGAGACAGAGACAATGACCCTACTAGGCCAGGTGTGACTTAGATCGCCCAAGTGCATGGGTGGAGGGAGGGGAAGGTACAGTACATGGGAAGAAGAACAAATGACAATAAGTAAAAATATGTGCCAAGTGTGCCAAGTGCATGGATAAGTGTACACAACAGGTGGTGGATGCACTGTTAGGCATACAGAAAACAGTCCTCAAGTGCAGGGTTTGCTAAAAAGCCAGTGCAGGGGTTCGTCTGGCGGGGGGAGATGACATGGGCCGGATATCAGAGTCACCAGGTAACCAGTGCAGAATCAGTTTACGTCAGGCAGTTAGCCGGGGAGAGGAGCAGAAACAACAGACGCTAAGAGAAAGGCTTTGAGGTGCTTCCAGAACCGGCGATGGTTCCCCTGAAGTGTCAGGGAGGCAGGGAGGCTGTTGTAGAGGGAGGCCCCAGGCAAAAAAGCACATCTACTATCTGAGGGAGTTGGAGGCGGATGAGGCAAGAGCTTGTGCACGTAGTTATATGCATAAAGCAGAGTCTTCTCACTTTATTCCTCGCAGCCACTGGCAGCTATTGCCAACATTTCAGTGCAGGAGACATATCATCCCAAGTCGCGCACTCCTCTTCTGGATGCGCCGCAGAGGGTGGAGAGTAGAAGGTGCAGATTTAAAAAGAGCCTGTTGCAATAGTGCAGCCCAGACAGATGTACAACTGTGCAGACAGTGATCTTTTGGAAAGTTGCTTTCCCTTGGTACGATACATTCAATGCTGCTGTTGGTGACATTTTTTTACGATTTATGTAGGAGGTGGGTTAGTGAGGAAAACATTTTGTAGCATTGTCGGAAGGAAAGCAGAGATTCCTGTTCCGATATTACACTGTATGATATGGGTAAATGAGAACATAGCAAACACATATCACTGAAGTGCCACTACATGGTACGGGATGGGAAAAAAAAACATTATGCTTTTAAAGAACGTAAAGGCCGCTCAGGGGGAGATACCATGTGCAGAGGCACTTATAACACAGTCATACACATAGTGCAGAAAAAGTTTCCGTACCTCCATTTTGTGGTGATGGGTGCGTATGTGGATTAATGTAGATGCACAAATCTTGCAATCTTTTACTGAACTTTCTACTGGACGTGCTGTCCAATAACAGCACACTAGCAGGCTGAATTTGTAACGGTACTTATGAAGTGTTGTGCAGAGCTGACACTGTTAGATTCTAACGTCTTGGATGGCATTGGTGGAATCATGTGTGCCTATTTACCCATACCCAATGAAGTCGTGGTGGAAAAAAGGTAGTGTAAAGAGAAGGACTACTTGTGCTTTACTGGGGTGTGGCCCTCTCAGTACTTTGGGCCCCGCATGCCCCACATGTGCCACAATCTGCGCTTCTTACCCTGCTGGTCAATGGACATGGGACTTTCGGGATTATCCAATCAGGTACTGTGGGTGTGGTTCACAGGAAGGGGCGGTCAAACGGTTGTACATTATACTCTGCATATTGAGGCTGGCTGACATAGCAAAATGCATTGTGTTGCCTATAGGTGATGCCTTTCTACTAGATCTGAACAAGTATGCCCTGGAAAGAAACTTTGATGTCAATTTCGGTTAGGAAGGAGTGGACGTATTGTGGAACGGTGTCTATGAGCGCAGTTTCACCGACATGCATGCACTTTGCAAAGACCTGACCACTTTTCCTAGGGCAGATGTTATTGTCATCTACTAAAGCGGCATGCATATAGGTTACATGTCTTGTTTAGGTTTGTTCCATCGACTGAAGATGTGGCTAAATCTAGTGAAGAGGCTTTTAACCACTACCAAGGTGCTTTTCTCATCCATAACACCACAAAGAGTATGGGACAATGGTACGGAATGTTGTTCCGAGCCAGAGGCAGGAAGGTGTCTCATCAACACAAGCATGTATACTTTTTTGTTCGCTGCTGGGATGTTCTTCTGCAACAATGACCTCATTAGTTGTGGAATTGTGGATTTTTTACAAGCAAATGACATTTCTTTGCCACCCATTGGTAATGTTGTTTTGTTTGCCCGTCTGCAAGATGTGGTGAAGAGTTTACTGTAACAATGTCTGCACAAGAAAACACAAAATCATACAAAAAGTGAAAAAATGGGTTTCTCTAGAAGCATCTAAAAAAAAATGAAAGCCACACACGGGGATTTTCAGGATGGCGGCCATGGAAATGGGATGGTGGAGACACAGGGGTTGCTCAACAACATTTCTGGGCATGGTGTGCACACAGAGGACTGTTGTACAGAACTGATACTGTTACATGGAGAGCTCTTCAATGTAATTGGTGGAAGCGTGTGGAACTTTTTAACAGTACTCAATGACTGCATGCTGCAAAGAAGAAACTGGAAAGGGAAGAAGGAATGTTTCTGCTTCATTGGGACACTGCCCTTGCCGTCCTTGGGGACACGCATGTGCACATACTCCTGTTTTCTGCTAGCTACCCATGAGATTGGGGCAATGGGGACTATTGCTGCTGCGTGTGTGGTTCACAGCAAGGCCTGTTCATAATTTTCCCCATTACTGTGCGTATTCAGCTGGACTGACATGGTTGCTATTAGTTGCAGACGCACTGTAGCACAGCAGATTTGTTGCACCATTACTTACAGGGCAAACCTATATGGCCTGCTACTCTGTTCTGAAAAGCTGCAAACAGATTGCACAGCACCTCTGGGGTGTGCCCTTTTGTAGGGTTGCTATGGACCACTTTCACCCAGAAAGCAGGCCTATATTGTTCCAAAACATACATACAGGAGCAACAGCACATTGTGGTGTGTTTGTATGTGTGTACTTTCCAAAAAACACTGTGTACATTGCTCAACCCTGCACTTTGCCACTGTTTGAGGGTCTTGCTCCTGTCCCCATAATAAGGGCCCACGCGTGGGTGCGGTCGCATGGTGACATCACCTCTGTTCTCCTTTGGGACGGCTGTCCGCTGGGCGCATTTTAGGAAAAATATGTTGTGCTCATGTGCATGGGTGTTCTAGTTATAGTGTGCCACACATGCGCCAACCATTTTGGGAGATGCTGGCTGTTTGTAGAGTACAGCAGGTGGGATGTTTATCTGTATAGATACCTGTAGGTGGATGCCCCAACCTTATTAACGTTCTTTCGCATATGCTGCACAGTGGCTTTGTTACCAGGACACAGAGGAACATATACACATGTGTGTACTTGCACTACGCACAAATGTCAGCTCCCACATGCATTGATAGGTGGTGGACAGCATGTGGACATGTGAAGCCTGCTGGTGGCGTATGGATGCCTCCATTGCCATTGTCGATATGCCGGACAGCTGCAGTGTCCGTAGAACACCTACCTTTTTCTTAATTGCGGTCATTGCAACAAGGACTGTGTGCCGCTGAGTCAGAACCCCGTTGCAGGAAAAAAAGAATACCACACAAACACTCAGCAACATTCTCATTATTACCTTTCACTTGTACACATGCATACACCCCATTAGGAAAGGGAAGGGGTAGTAGAAGTGGATACTTATTGTGGGGAAATGGGGATTTGCACAACTTGGTTGTGAGGGGAGGAAAAGATTGATGTATCACCGTAACGTCTCACATGAAACGTTTTTTAAGGGGATGGTGGGCTCCAACATGGGGAAGGAGTACACGTGCAGGTGTGCCAGTGCTGTTTCATTTTGTCCAAAATATGTCTTTGTACGCAACCTTTAAAGCAGCACAATTGTTCACCAATTTTCCCACTTTGACTTCCACGCTGTCCATTTCCCTATGCACAGTTTGTTTCCTTTCCTATGCCCGTACGCTGTTGTGGAAGGGTTTCTGGTAGTACTGCCTTTCTTTCCTTTCTAATTTGTTCTCTTACCGAAAAGAGAATATGTTTGGTGTATATGCAGCACTATATATTACATAATTTACGGTTCACACTACTGTGCGTACCAATGGGGTTACTATAGAAAGTCATTGCGTCATGAGGGAAATGTTCTTCCTGCCACTCAAAGGTGCTTGCCATTGCTGCGTTACAAAAAAGCATGTTATACTTCTGTACTGTTGCATACTGAAGCACCTGTGCAATTATTAGACAAAGTTTAGTGTCCTTACTACATTGTAGTGATGTTCAGGTCTTAGCACTTTACTCTGGCTGTTCGTTTTTACAGTAGCAGTGCAGTAAGATTGTTGAAGGCAGATGTCACTTCTGTTGTTGATGCATTCCGATATGGTGTAGTCCCTATCCCTTTGTCACGTTTGCTTCATAAGTACACAATTTGCAAACCTACTTTATTTTCCCTTGCAATTCTTGCACATGGTACTTTTTGCCTATATTCTTTGGCTTTGGTGATTGGTACCACTATGTAAGAGAGCACCTGTCTTCCTCAGCAGGTTGGATGCCACCCCATCTCCTCAAACAGATGCATAGTTCACGACTAATGTCCGCATTAACATGGTGCCAGCAGTTTCATTTCTTGCACAGTTCTTCTTTACAATCTAAGGGTATCCTGTTAAACACCAATTAAATGCACTGACAAGAACATTGTTAAAGGGACTTTATGGTTAAGTTGCACTAGTAAAAACATATGCACTTCAATGGACAAACATTGTTACAGGTAAATACCATCAAAATATTTGCCAAAATCTACAATCTGCAGCACACTTCTCTATGGCCACAACCTGGATCTACTCCTTTATATCCAACAAATCCATTCAAGTCTTCTCCAACTCTGCCTCTGTGGTCTCCTGCAAAGCTAATGCGTCTCTCGTACCCTGTACAATATCTTCACTTCACCTCTTTTGGACCTCCTTGACACCAGAGGCATTGCCTACACAAACTAAATGGATGATAGACAACTACACCTTTCCATCACTGGCAACTACACCACAGACTCTCTCACTCTGAACTCAGTGTACCAACCATCTAGGCCTGGATATCCTCCCAAATGCTTTGCCTAAATGATGACAAAACAGATATCCTCATGGTAGGGGCACAAAACCTACTAAGTAAACTCATCAGTTCCAATGTATCCATTGTCATTGATGGCCTCACCATCTCAGTCTCATGCGAAGTGAAGATGCGAGGGATCTATTTGGACTCCAGCCTATCATTAACCAGACAGATCAAAGTCATCAACTCCTCCCAAGCTTTGTTTACCAAGCTTACCAATGCTTGTAGACCCTTTTTCTCCACACACAGTTGCCTCACCAACACCTGAGCGCTCATTGGATCGAGACTTGACTATTGCAACGCCTTATTTGCCGGATTTTCCTCACAAAACATAAGCAAGTTGCAGGTGTTTCAATAGAATGCACCCAGGGCTCCTTTGCATTTTCCTAGAAGAGAACACATTACTACCGCAAGAAGAAACATGCATTGGTTACCTGTCCTTGACCGTATTCTTTTCAAAACATTAGCCAGTACGCACACATGTCTTGCATATATCGCCCCAAGATACTTGTTGCTGAAATTACCTAAAGCTAATTCAACAAGACCCACCCTCTCCTTGAACACTCATATACTTATCACCCCTACATTCAGACTAAAATGAGCAGGGGGATCGAGCTTCCCAGTCATATCCTCAAGGAACTGGAATACCCTGCCACCTGCGCTCAGAGCGGAACAGTCATACTGGGTCTTCTGCAAACACCTTAAAGCTTTGCTATTCGACCAGGACTTGACCTGAGAAACACCCTGCCCTCAATAAAACTGTGAACTTTCTAATGGTACTTCTCAGCTCACGTACAACCCTACCATATTCCTATGCTACTGTATCCTGTGATCACCTGCTTGCATTATCTAATTGTATTGCCTAGCCTAATGAAACTACTACTTCTTAATGTACGTCCCTACTGTATTATTATGTTTCGTTATCCTGCATAAACGGAGCTTAGATGCCTAGGGGTTTAGTGCATGTTACAAATGACTAAATAAAAAAATAAATCACTGGCTGAGATAAGCACACTGACTATCAGAGAAGGGTCTGGGGCCCTGATTTAAGTATATTTGAAATTTTGTTGATGTAGTGAAAAAGTGTCAAACCCAAGTTGAGAAAAAAACCTGTGAACACCAGGAGAAGGAAGTCATTTTTGTGGCAAGACAATTGAATGCTTTCAAGTTCACGGAAGAGATGCCAGCGGAAGAGAGTCATTCCCCCTGGCCTTGTTGTGAAGCTGTGTTGTTAACTGAATTGGGAAGTCCAGACCAGTACCAGCAGGAGGGGTTCATTCTCCTTGTCCAGAGGGCTCACTGTAAAAAGAACTGGAACCTCCAGCCAGGGGAAGGGGGTCCTTCTTTCTGGCACTTCTTTAAAAAAGGACATTTTGGGAACACCACCCGTATACCATGAGAAGGGAGTCATTCTACTGGGGAAAGAACGGTCTGTTAAATTGCTACAAGCCAGTGGAAGGGAGTCATCCCACCTGGTACCTGATTTCAAGAGAACATTTTGGAATCACCACCCATATACCAAGAGAAGGGAGTCATTCTCCTGGAGAAGGAACTTTCTGTTGGATTATATTAGTCTTTCGTTATAGTGTAAGGGATATAAGTAGGTTGTGACATTTAATTTGGATGGACATTCTGACAAATCCTTTAGTATTAGTTTGAGGCAGGGAAACCCCTGTTAGATATAGGGATAGGGAGGATTATTTACATTCGATAAAAGTCTTTAACTACAAACATGCCACCCTTGTGTCAGCATCCTTCTTTGACACCCTTTCAGATCACATGTGCATTGAATGAATAAGGTCTCACCAGCCTAGATTCTGAGTCATACCCCTAGGCCACTACATAATTGGAGACGTAAGACGGGATGAAGCCCACGACTATTGAAGATAAATGCAAGGAGCAACACCACTCCCAGCCTTCCTGCAGACACCAGGTGGACCAGTGATCCTGTGGCCCCAGTGTAAACCCCTATTCACAATGTATCTAGATGCCCAAGTGTGGATGAAGATGATGATGTATACAAGGAAGCCATCAGAAAGATAGTTAAGATATTTTCCAACAGGGAAAACGCAGTGCTGCACAGAATGAGATTTTACAACAGGAAAAAAGAGAATACAGAGCATGTAGATGACTATATCACGAGACTGGGAGAAATGGCGGCATGATTTGAACTTGGTGACAACACACGCCATTCAATAGAGAGGGAATAGAGAAAGGTCCCGAAGCGATGCCAGGGATGAGAGAGACAAGCAGAAGGAACCTCAGAAATGCCACAGGTGTGCAAGGACCTGACATCTGGCAAATGACAAAGCATGCCTGGCCAGATGCAAGGAATGCACAAATTGTAAGAAAAGTGTACATTTCACCACTGCATGTGACTGGCAGAGAAGAAAAGTTACATCAATTGAAGAAACTGATGAAGTAGCGGATGATGAATCTTCAGATGATGACAGACCAACGATCATTATGGTGAACAGTGTGAAGCCTGCAAGAGAGAAGCCGCACTGCCTGATTAAGGTAAATGGAAATGAGACCAAACTAATGGTGGATTCAAGCTCCGACAATATTACCCATTCGCGCCTACAAAGAAATGGTAGTTCGAAAGACAAAGCATCATCCCACAGTATTTGGAGGTGCCTCAGTGCGTCTGTTGGGGTACATCAAGGGGACCATAGAATTTAAAGGCAGACAGATGGTAAATAGAGTGTACTTTTCAGATGAGGATCCGGCAGGGCCGGGTTGGGATGATCAGACAAAGTTGATCATCAAGCTGGATCCCAGCACAGAAGGCCAAGTACTCTCCTTAAAAGCAGGAGGAGCATCAGGGTCCACAGACAAGTTGCCAAAGTTGTCTTCAGAAGGTTTGGGTAGGATAAAGAACTATGTGCATAGGATTTGGCCAAAGGAAGGTGTAGTGCCAATCAAACACAAGGTTAGACCATTCCTGGCGACGCAAGAGCTGCGTTACAGAATCAGCTCAGGAAGATGGTCCAAGAGGACACAATTTAGATGGTGGGATCATCAGAATGGCTAAGCCCCATTGTATTGATAAACAACATCAATCCAACGGTATTCAAATCTGCATTGATCTGCGCAATCTCAATCGAGAGATTATAAAAGATAGATACCCGTTACCGAGCATCGAGTTCATTCTGAGGATGAAAGGAGCCAAGTACTTCTAAAAGTTGGACATCCGAGATGCATAGCATGAAATCAGTTTGCACAAAGAGTCAAGGTCATTAACGGCATTAACCACACCGTTTGGCACGTATCGATTTAATACAATGCCATTTAGTTGTCTTCTGCAGGATTAGTGTGCAAAAGAATGATGGACTTGTTACTACGCAACATAGGAAATGTGGTGTACTTCCAAGACGACATCCTCATCTGTGCTGAAGATGAGGAAACTCATAATGTGGTTTTAAGGAATGCACAAAAAGTTTTGGGAGCCCCTCTTCTGAGAACAAACACGTTCAAATAACCTGTTCTTTGGGAAGGTGCCAACTTGGGAGGGTCTACAACAACGTGTTTTCTCACTGTACCTTTCAAAGAGGAGCAATATCAAGTTGCATATCAGTCTTTGTCCCACCCACAAGGGCAGTCCAGCACAGAAATGCTAGGCAATTCTCCTCTGAGCAAGAATACCAACAGCCATCCTGACACATGTTTTGGCCTAGTCAGGCCTCATCATTGAGGTGAAGCATGGCCTCTATAAGCACAGTGAGCAAGGGGTCCACGTCTGGATTACCCAGGGTAACTTAGGGTGACACCTAAAGTTCTTAAAAATGCACAAAATGTTCTGGGAGGCCCTCTACCGAGAACAAACATGGCCAAATAACCTGTTCCATCACGAGGTGCCCACTCAGGAGAGTCTGCAACCACGTTTGAGCTCACTGTACCTTTCACAGATGAGAAATACCCATTTGCATATCAGTCTTTGTCCCACCCACAAGGACAGTCCAGCGCCGAAATGCTAGGCAATTCTCAGTATTTAAATAACAAAAACATTATATAGTTTAGCGTCCTGCAACTCTGAGGATTTACTTCCTACAACATTAATGTCCGTTGTTAATGTCTGAGCGAAAAAGTATGACATTCTGCTGATGAGCCATGACCGAAGGAAAGGTACCTGCATACATCTCACTATGACTTATTTGTCTTCACTCCAATTTCAAACTATCTGCATCTCTTTCTATGGCAGGTTTACATGGCTCTCGTGTGGAATGTCCAGGCATTTCCATATTGCCCTTACATTCCATTGGAGAAACCTTGTGTATGGACGTCTGTTCTGTGGTGAACTAAAAATAGACTTCTTTTGTAGTTTCCTCCTGTCAGCACAATATTTAAGTGGTTTAGTCATCATTTCAAAATTCCAAAAATGGGGATGAAACCTGAAGTTTTAACATAAAGACAGCCTTGGTGTGCTCCAATGGGGCTCTGGTGCTATACCAGTCATGACTGGTACAGTGTGATCAGCTGCTGGTCAGTGAAGGTCCAGGGCGAGATTATTGGCTGGGGCACATGGAGCTGCCTTGTACTCTTCTCAGTGTGACATGTATCCTCTTGCACTGTTAAGACTGCTGTGTGGCTCCTCTGAAACATGGGCCTCATCACAAGTCTGGACTCAGCTATTAACGCTGCATTTAAGGGCTGGCCAAATCATGAGTTGGGTGGAAAGTTTGGAGTTTTACCTCCAGCTTTTTGCTGCAGGTAAAATACTCCACTTTCCGCTAATTGCACCGGCGCTAAAAGCACCCCTAACCCCATTGGGTCCAATGGAGCCAATGGGGAATGGGAACTTACCGCTGCACCGCTACTGGTGATCCGGCGCTAATAGCGCTGGACCGAGTAGTGGCAACGCTATTTACGTTGTCAGTATTCAGGCGGTATTACCGCCGGCATACCTTATCTTGAGCTCCTAAACATGTTGGAGTTGCACTCTGAAACCCAGTACATTAACCTGTGGTGCATGTCCACACCCTGTGGACCATTTGTAGTTATGTGGAAGGGATGGGCTGAGCCTTTGGCTGTTTAGTTATATGCTAAGCAGATGTCGTTAATTTTCCCCCTGCTGGCCTGATGCAGCAACTTAGGGAAGGTATTTATCTGATGTCTGGCCTTTGATACATTGCTCATGCATCATTTATTATATGGGTATGATATTGAAGGGGACTAGAGGTTGTCCTACCAGTAATGTGTGGTAAGATAGCTCAGTGGACTGATGCATCAGTTGCTAAGATCTGATTGTAAACTGAAGGTCATAGGTTTGAGTCCTGCTGGGTCTGCTCATCCTCTTGTCTTTCTGATGTTGATACAATGAGTACTATTGAGTTGGATAACAATATGCATATCTTTGTGTTGTAACGGTTCTGCAGGTAATCTTCAGACAGTTATGTACTTTGGTTGTGTTTTTTCTGTTATTTTCACCTTCTTTTGGCTGTAATAACTTGAACTCCTATGGTTTCAGTGAGACCCACTCTAGTGGCCTATAAGTGTGCCTCAGACGGTAGATTGGTGAGTCCCTATGTATTCAATGCACGTGTGATCATAGAAAGTAAGGTACAGTTATATTCACTGTCCTGCCAGAGTCTAAGGAGTATGCATATGTGTGCAGTCTTGGTGAAAGCTGGCAGGTCTCCGTGGAGCTAGGCCCTCAGCAGGAGAAGCAATGCAGTGGAACCTCTCTGGCAGCTCCCCGCTCCAAAATCTTCTCTCATGCTTGCGTCACCTGTGCTTCAGGCAAGCTCTCACAAGATGATGGCCAGAGCCGCTTATGCGAATCTGGATCCCCACATAACTCCTTTTGTTGAACAGCATGGTCCTACTCCATTATGTAATCTTGGTACTTCACAGGTTTCCTTCTCTCGCCTGTGGGTCGCAGGCCGCGCTCATTGCAGCGGGTGGTTTTTCTTCCTCACCGCCATCACTGCCTCTTATCAGTGTCTGAACTTCTGGTTCTCGCTTTACTTCCTTTACTCCGCTTGACTCAATCTATATTTCTCCTGCTTCGCGTGTCATTCCCTGTTCACTTCTTTCACTGATATCTACACTTTTCTTGAGGACTTTATCCCTTGTATTGCTTGTGCGTGGAGTAACAACCTATTTTCCCCTGAAAGTTCTTTTCTTCAAACACTGCTACTCTTTCGGAGTTCCATCGTTTCCCATCGTGAGTAGCCATGTGATTGGTGCCTTTCTGGATGACCTTAATGGGATGACTGTAACTGGACCCTCTCTCCCGGTCCTTATGGGATATTTGGATCATCACCAGATCTCTGTCTTCTACTTCTGTTCTTTTCACTGTTCTGCGACTGTCACTCCACCTTGTCATGTGGTCCTTGCTCTTCCTGATCCTCCACACCACTTCATTCATGTTTATGGGGTTGTCTTCCTTTACTTTGGACAGCCATTAGGGCACTAGCATGGATGCAGCTCGCCTGGCTTTTAGCATGTGGAAGGAGCAACACCATGGTGTTCCTATTGGAAGTCAGTCTGTGAACAGCCACAGCTTCTTTCACTGTCTTGTATGGATCCATGCCTGATGCCATTGCCAGTTGTGAGGCTCCTTTTATAAATCTGTTGGTTCTATCCACTAGCCCATTAGCTTGGGGTGGTACAGGGCTGATTTAATCTGTTTTATATTATTTTCCCTCATTAATCGTTCCATCTCATTGGACATCATCCGTACTGCGTTATCTATCAATATCTCTCTTGCAATGCTAGCTAAAAAGAACATACAGGCTTCCAGCATGTATGAGAATGGCAATGTGTTACAAGGACACTTCCTGTACTATGGATTTACAGGACAGATGACCTCCATGGAGTACATATAAATAATCGTTTTGGACCAACCACAGTAGTTGACAACACATGACATTCAATATAACATACATTGCATCAAGATCATACAACTAAATTGCAGGGATGAAACATAGTGAAAGTGTATTAAACCAATTGAATTGCCTGTTTGCAATTTAACAACCTCAATGCTCCCTCAGACGCCAAACCCAACTCCCAATGTCATACATTGCTTTTCCTTTTGGCTGATCCTTCCACCTCCCCAGCCCAATTCACAGTGTCACCCACTTCTTTCCATAATGGTTGATCCTATCCCATCCTTAGCCCAACTCCTGAACATATCACCCACTAGAGAGTCCCTCACTGCCTCACTTACTCTGCCCTTCATCACCTGGCCCTTGAGAGATGATGGAGGGATTCAATCAGCCTTATCAGTCAAGTGCAGGGTTCTCTGAGAGAATGAAGTGTCTTGGGTTGCATATATTGAAGAGGCTGAACACTCCTCTGGCGCCTCCATCCATGCCATCGACTCTCCAACTTTTCAAGGGTGCTGAGAATAGCCCAGAACCGTGGGGCATGCTGTGCACGGCTCCATTGTCAGGTAGGCCTACAGTATAGGTGTCAAAGTCTGCTCGATTACTGTCCCATCGTGTGACCCACCCTCTAGTGCACTTGTTGCATATTGGAAAACACCTCTACTTGATATTTGCCCGAATCATATATGTGTGTCTTGCCACCGTTCCTTCTCATGGAATCAGCACATGACAATGGCATTGGCTGCCATGGGGTCGAATTCTGATCTCCAGGTCTGGCTCCGGCCGTGGATGGTGGATGTGGTGTTGGGTGGAGGTGTGGCTATGCCTTGCTCTAGGAGATCCACATGATAATATGCTCATCATGATCAATACCAGTGAATGGTTCATACTAATGCTGATGGGGAGAGGCTGACATGATCACCTGTCTCAGGTGCAGCAGTGTCTTGCACTGCCTATTCCTGCAGTACAACCACGACTCCCAGACTTGGACTGACCTACAGGGAAGTAGGGTAGGGCCTGAAGTGCAGGTCCCATATGCTAGCCTGGGCCATTTTGTTTGGGAAAACGGTTGGGTTATTTTTCCCAGTGGCCCAGTTTGATGTTTTACTTCACTGTGCAGATAGTTATTTTGACCATTGTTGCTAAACACATGTACACAATTTACAGCACATTTTACCAAATACCAACCCTTTGTGTACTATTCCAACAGTTGGTCATGAAAAGAGCAAAGCCATTTGTGACTGTGATGCACTTTTTAGTTGGCGCCTGAGACAATTGTATGCCCCAGTCTGACCTTGATGACTTCCTTACCTGGCTCAAGGAGACAGTAGCATGACTAAGAACAAATGTCGTCTATTTTGTGGGGGCCACTTTCTTGCCCAGCAGTGCACTGTATTTTGTTCTACTAAGCCGAAGAAGGTTGCCAGTCAAAGGATCGACAGTAAAAGGGTCGAAAGGTCAAAGGATCGACACCAAAGGGTCGACACGACAAAGGATCGAATTGTTTTTTTTTTTGCACATATTTTTTTTTTTTGGGCCCCCCCCACCCCTTTTTTGCTAAAAATCACTTTTATTTCCAAAACGAAAACCTAGAAAAAAAATATAATTAAAACAAAAATTCGATCCTTTGTCCTGTCGACCCTTTGGTGTCGATCCTTTGTCCTGTCGACCCTTTTTTTTCGATCCTTTGACTAGACACTGCCGAAGAAGCATCTGAGGTTTAGCCATAGGGTGTAGTAGTGGAGGTGGAGGCACTAACAGTAGTGATGGAGCCATAAGTGATGGCGGACGAGGCAGCACAGACAATGGTAGAGGAGAGATACGAGATGGCGGTGGTGGTGGAGGCAGCATGGATGATGGTAGTGGATTCAGCAATGGCAGTGGTAGTAGAGACAGGCAGGCAGACTGGTGCAATGTAGTGCCTGGAGCACTCTGCAGACATCCTTTCCTCCTTTGAATGTGTCCTAGGTTCTCCTATTGGACAAGCATACAACACACAATTTGTTCTTTGGCAGATTGAATCAGAAGTGCACCTTTAACTCGCTGCATTCATGGCCCATGTGTCCACCCTGCCCCTGGGATGTGTGGCCCTAACTGTTCTGTGAGCTGCCCTACAACAACGTGTTGGAGTGGGTGTCCCTAGAAAATATCATGATGTAGCCTGCACATGGCCCCATGTACTGGGCATTGAGACTAAGCACCTTGCTCTGCGGTTTCCCTGTGCTAACTGTGTGATGTCATGGTGCCTTGCACAGGTTTTATGGGTAAGAGCACGGGTGGGAAGATGATCTTCCTTGGATATGATGTGAATTTGGATCATCCTGGACTGATATTGTGACTTGTGTGCTTAGTTCACCATCAGACTTTTGCATCACAAGCGCTTCTTTGTAGAGATTGGTTTTTGGTGAATATGTGAAATTCTGACACCTCTCTTCCATGTGTCTTTGTGATAAATGTTGGCTTTTTGGTCCAATTGTTCCATTGTGTCTTTGTGCGTAGAATGTCTGTGTGATAAATTCTCCTTTACCACAACATCATACTGCAGAGTATTTGTAAGCCCATGAGAAGGGCAGCATCAGGTTGAAATACCACACTATATCCATCGCCGAGTGTATAAGGTGTGACGTGTGGTATATATCATCACAAACTGTGTAAAACAATTTATTTTGACTTGGTGGCTTCGAAAAATACATAGATACACAGATACTCAGTGGTGTGCTTATCCTCGGGCACAAACATTGTTGTGTTGCCATTTATGTTTGTTCAATTCACGTCTGAAGATGTTATTCAAATTAATACATGAATGTTGCATGTATTGTATTCCTATAATATTTTTATGAAACAAGAATACATGAAAATATATTTTGTATACAAACCGTGCTCTGGTACAAGCACTGATGATTTTTTGAAGAACTCAGCCTGGATATAGAGTACCTTGAAATCCTTTTAGTGTAAAAGGGAGGCGTAACCCGTTTCCTCATATGCATTTTGTGCATGGGAAGTCACACTTTCCCTAATTTCCAACACTTTCAAAGACATAGCGACTATATATAATTGTGATACACAATGACAATAATATGGGATTTTCACAGTAGAGGTGTACTGTTCTGTTGTTTGATGTCATGTGTTGTGTATATAGATATCTGTGTGTGATTGGCTAGTTTTAGTTTGCATGTGAAGAGTTTGGTATAGAACTATGGGAATCACTGGAAACATCTACCAACCTGAAAACACTGTAACTGCATCTATTAACCGGTTACCAGACATTTGGTCGAAAAAAATTGGTCGACCAGACAAATGGTCGAACCAATTTGGTCGAAAACCAAATGGTCGAATTTTTTTTTTTTTTTATTTTCACCCCTTTTTTTATTTTTTGGGGGGGGGTCCCCCCGCCAACCCCCTTCTTTTCTCTAAAACCCCCTTTTTTTAAAAAACGAAAACCCGAAAAATAAATATATAAATAAAAAAAAATTCAACCATTTGGTTTTCGACCAAATTGCGTCGACCAAATGTCATTCGACCAGTTTTCAGTCGACCAAATGACTGGACACCCTATTGACCATGTGTTTCTCCTCGTTGGTCCCAATCTTTATCTGTAATGGTTTAGTCAAGCTCAGATTAAGGATAAGAAAGCTGTTGGGGTTTGATTCAGGCTCTTAGTGCGGTTAATATACTTAGTTGAAAAATGTAGAAATGATGGTCATAAATAGTGCCAAGCAAACATAACAAATGCCTGTTGTACCCAGCAAAATCATTGGAAGGTTCACCTTGTGTGTTTATGTGTGGATCTGTGTTGTTTAGTCCCAACGTTGTTGCTAATAAGTGCACAAAGCTGAGTTCATAAAAGCATGAAAATATATGACCATAAGCAGCAAGGATTGAAAACACAGAGTCCAATAAGCCAACTAAGGGATATTTTCTGTTATGGCTAATAATTCATCAATTAACTATGCTTTCAAAATGATACTGAAATCCCACCATTTTCTAGTGCCTTATTTACCGGATGTTGATTTGATGGCTTCCAGCAATTTCAGCAATGAGTTTTCTTAAACTTCTTTTTGTCGAGATGCCACAAACATTTGGAGCAGTGTATTGCTCTCCAGATCATTATTAATATTAGTATTACCAGAGTTATCTTCACTGCATAGTTCTTTTTCTAGCATTCAAAAAAGTCTACATGCAATAGGTATTATCAAGCAATATCTTTCTTTGCCTATTGATTATCGGCAGCAGTGGAAAAGCCATTGTCTTCTGCTATGATCCAATTCTGGGCTACAAGACTTTAAATGGTCTGTTCCAAGTCATTGGGCCTCAGTAGGAGTTGGCCGATGCAGTATTAACATGTCAATAATTCTGTTTACCGGCATGTTACCACACCAGACAACTCTGAGTTTTCTCGTGGGGTGGCCTGAAACACCTCCAGCTTCGAGCTGTAAGTAATTCCAGCCCCACACCAGCAAAAAGTGCCGCTGATACCAGCACTGGTTTTACTGGTGCAGGTAATGCTGGCAACTCCCCTCATGGAGTCCTGGGGAACTTCATGGAATGGGGAGTAACTGCCCTTACCGGCACTAAGAATCTGGAGGTAATTCTGCCAGACTGAGTGTTGGTAATAGTAATTCCGTTTACTGGTATCCTTGCAGATTTATCTGGCGGGATACCACCAAACTTGTAATGTGAGTCATTGTCTCCCTCTAAAGCATTGAATCACACTCAAGCTCCTAAGCATTGCCTACAAGTGCTGGAACCACAAGTCTCTCAAAAATCTCATAGACTGCTTCCAGGTATGCCAACCTACGTTCCCAAGACCAGTTCAAGCTGATGCAACAAAGGTTTAAGCTGGTCAGATTTGGCGGCACCAGCTTCAAAGTTCAGGCACCCTCATTGTGGAATAATCTCTTTAATGTTAGTGTTAATGTTAAAGGTATTTGTACCGTACACCGTCACCACCAGAGTGGTCTCCGGGCGCTCTGGCAGACCTGAATAAGAGGGTGTGAAAAAAAGGTGGGAGGGGGAGTTAGTAGGGTGTAGTGAGAATAGGTGAGTGAAATTTGTTTAGTCTTGTTAGCAGCTTCAGTTCGGTTTGCACCGTTCGCTGATCTTAAGTACGGTATTTGAGTCGGTGTAAATTCCCGTGTGCTGTTTTGCTGGTTTATGTGTTTTTAGTCTGTTGTTGCTGTGTGGTGAAGTACATGTGGATTGATGTGCATAGACGTGGTTGTGTGAGACTCTGTATGAGAAATCTATGTGGAAAATTGATGTTTTAGAGTTGGGTTAGTGGGTATTTCTTACCAATTTGTCTTTCCGTTTCTGTGCTCAACATCTATGATTATCCTGTGTGTTTGGTATTGTAGTTTGTCCGCCTAGTTGTCAGGTATGTTGAGGAGTGGCAGTTTTCCTCTCTGTTACTCTAGTACTATGTTTACCTGGCTGAATGCAGGTGTGTTGCCCTGCCCTGTGGTTGCCGATATTTAGGTTAGAGGATTCTGGTCCCTCCATGCCCATCCTGTGTTGGGTCCTTACCTACCTAAGTTTCCTCTGTGGACTAGCGGTATGTGGACATGGGTGGTCAGGACATCCCCCCATGCCTTCTGGTAAGGGAAGATTAAGTTAGGGGTCATGGGTTCCTCCCTGGGATTCTTATTTCCCGCTGGGTTTTTGCTTCGTAATCGCTTCCTTTTGGTTCTGGAGCAAAGGGCCAAGTTTTTAGTCGTTTTCTGAATTCCAGATGATCCCTTGTGTTGCGTATGTTTTTTTGCATGGCATTCCAGGTTTTTGCTGTCGGGTGAGAGAAATAAGATCCTCTGAATTTTCTTTTATTGTATGGTTTTGATTATAGGCAAATGTCATTGCTTGATCGGAGTGGTCTTGTCGGATGGTAGACTTTTATTTTCTCACTTAGGATTCACAGTTTTCGATGTTTAGTGTTGAGAACTGCAAATACCCTTAGAGAGTTCAAAAGAAAGACTAAGACCCACTTGTTCAACCTTATACCGGGTTGACTTTTTCCAATGCAGTATCACCGCCCCTCCAGGCCCTGCCATTGTTTTTGTTGTTTCGTCTTGTCTGTGTTTTCCGTCCACCCTGAGGCCCACGGCACGTTAGAAAAATTTAAATAAATAAATAAATGATGCCCATTAAATGAGAAATGCATGTCTCTTCAGAAGTAATTTACTACTTCATGTATGCATCTTTGCACTTTGCTTACTTAGATTTTGTGGCATGCATAGGAGAGGGCCAGAGGGCCCTGAAAGTTGGCAACACATCTGAAGCACAAATGTGTCAATTGAATTCCAAGGCATTCAAAGAGGTCTGTATGATAGTTGGGCACATCGAATGCCCTGGTGACGACTGTACTCCAGAATACATCTGGACATATTCTTACAGGACTAGGCTGCATATAGAACCCACCTGAGTGTGCCACTCAACCCAAGGCCCTATCACTGCTGAAGTCGGCACTGACATTTACCCCGCAACTGGTCAAGTTGATACTTTTTGAGCGCCAGTTCTACCATTCAAGTCTACATCAAAGTGAAGAGAGAGGTTTTCTAGTAATGTGAAAGCATATCTTCATACCTTAATAGCAAGTCATTGTCAGCCTATCATAACGCTGTCTTATGAGACCGATGACAAAAGCAACTCATATCCTACTGATCTGCCAACACATGTAAGTTCAAAGTGATCTGACGCAGCACATCACCAGTGCAGAGTTGCCCTGTGAGCTTTATAACGGAAGAGCAGTCGTTGTAAGTAAAATGTTATTTTTGTTTTTACTCTTTTGTTTTATGTGCACCTTAAACTCTTTTCCCGCGTTCCCCAATACAACAAACCCTGGTGCATCACTGTCAGGAGTGCTGTACCATGCCATAGGTAAGTGGCGGGGTGCAGCATGTATGTATGCACTGCTTCCATTACTTCACTAGGCATTACTGATTTCATTATCACTGCACAGCGATTGTGAGGTGCTTTGAGTTACCATCCCTCAAAGGCTTTGGCCGGACATTTAAGAAAAGGCTCACGAGTCAGCATTCCTTCCATTTATATATCCCCCGGAGAGTGGCCACGTTCTGTTTAGATGCTACCCCGAAAGAGAGTGAAGTGTGTGTATGTTAAACAACATTGTCCAGAACATTGATACAGATGTGCCAAACTCTTCATCGTGGATGGATAGAATTAGCTCGAACGTGACCTGTGCGTTCTCGCATCATAATCCTCTTCCTTGCAGCTCCATGGAAGGAAATGGTACAAGTTGGTGCTCATTTAAAAAAAAAAAATAAATTCTCGCAGAGGCTGCCTATATTTGCATTTCATGAAAATTGCCACCGTCCTTGCCACGGTCAGACTGGGGCATAAAATTGTCTCGGGCACCAATGAAAAAGTGGCCCACAGTGGCAAATGGCAATTCATTCCTTTTGTGACAGCTGTTTGAGTAAAACCAATGCAAATTACGCATTTTTAAGAATATTCATTCGGTAACACTGGCCAAAACTACTAGCCGCATGGTGAAGTAACTTGTCGAAGTGGCACACATGGGCCAGAAAAGTGCCCCACTTTGACACAAAAAACTGGCCCACACTAGCATTTTACGTTTTTGGTTCGGGCATTGCCCTATTGCCCTATAGGTTCGTCCGAGCCTGTTCCTTGAAATCTTCAGCATTGTATTACAAAAACAGTGTAAAAACAGGCAAAATCACTATAACGCCATTCTTTAACGCTTCGTAATGCAAAAAGTGTAAAGGTTGCCTGCCATGAGATTATTCAACGTAAGATTCATGGCTAAACACAAAACAGAAATAAACTACCGCCTAAGCGAGGGAGGCACAGAAGCATGTTTCCTCACAGAAACATGTCTATCAGACAACTACAAAACTATCGCACACCAAGCCATACCAGACAATTTCAAACTAATACATGTAAACAGAGATAACGAAAGAGGATACAAAATCTCAATGGTGCACAAAGAGCATATCTGCACCACACAGCTCCCCTCAACCGACATAGAAGACTGTGAATCCCTCCTCATCAAAATCAAACTTAACGACCAAGCCAACATAGTGTTGCTTCTGATCTACAGACCGCCATCCTATGACCCGAACTTTGCGACAAATCTTGCAGACTCCATTGACAACCTATCCATCTACCATAACAACCTAATTGTCCTGGGGGATTTCAAAATCTGGTTGGAAATAGAGAACAAAACCACAGCAAACTCACTCTGCACCCTCCTGGAAACATTCCACTTCAAGAAAATAGTAAACAGATCCACCAACAATGCAGGACACACCTTGGACGCAATATTCTACAGAGATGGAGTCTGTGCATCCGCCCTATCAACACCAACGGTATGGAGTGATCACTACCTGATACCATTTTACATCAGACTTCAAACCTGCATACTGCCCGGAAATGCAATATTACATGCCACTAGGAAAAGAAACTGGAAGCGTCTTAACTTAGAATCCTTAACAGATCTGCTGGAATCGACTCAACCCAATACCGCCGAGCTGAACAGAATGACACCAGACTCAACAGAAAAAATTCTCAATACCCGGATCAAATAGGCCCTAGACCAACCAGCCATACAACAAAAGAGTTCCACCATTGGACATTCTTAATTTTCTTCTCAATGAAATTAATTCCATATGGTTGGGTATTGTAACCTGGTATCCCGCTCAGCATATCTGGTATGACAACCAAAAAGGACACCAAGGCAAGAACAGTAAATGGTTCAAACAATTAGTAATAAGTTACAAATCATAACTGAATTTTATTTACACACTCTATTAAACACATATTTTGTATCATACAATATAAATCAGAACATTAAATATTAAATGACATCATGCAAAGGGACAGTACTTTGGACAAATAAATAAGAAGAAAGAATAGATAGAAGACACTAAAGGTGTGCTTAGCCCTGATCTTTAGTAAATATCCATTGATGCAAGATTAATGCAAAAATGAAAAAGAAACAAGGTAAGAGTACTTGGATGTACAGCTTCATTTGAAGTGGAGAAGGTACACGTATATTTGATTCCTTATTTCTCAACAATTCAATTTAATGAAGTATGTTCAAATTTCTACTTATATTTGTTTTTTTTGTTTGCATCATATTGAAGATCATTATTCGTAATTATCAGAGTACTTCGATACACACAGGGGAAGTATGATGTACGTGTACGACCCGGTCATTCAATCAATAGCTGTTTCTTTGACGGTTTATTTTTATTCACATCACATCAATCATGATGTTTTTGAATATGCAAAAAACATTTACATTTTTAGAGTTCATTGTATACAATATATCTGCCAATGTGTGTGTAACATATTTGTAACAACAAGATGTTCTGAGGCGAATCCTGGCAGTAGAAAAGAAATCCCCAGGTGCAGCAAATTTTACCGGTCCAGGGTAGAAATCAGATCACCTTCTTTATGGAATAATCATGGACCCTGTAAATAAATGTATGTGCATTTTAGTGTCATGCCCAAGACTGATCTCAAATATTTGTAAAAAGCCATTTTAATCACCCTGCTCGACTTACCCTAAATAGAGTGAGTGAGGGAGCTCCAGGCATCTACTGCCCTCGCGGTCAACCAGTTGTGGCAGTTGAACTGGTACTGCAGAAGTTGTAGCAGGCAATGAACCTGCAATGGTGTGTGTTCAAAATGAGCCCCTTTGTTCACAGAAGGGGAATACTTCTTTTTATCGGGGGACAAAGTCAAGAGAAAGTGGTATGAAGGAAATGTTCTCCATCATGTATGGCTCAATCTCTGTGGTTTCATGCATCCTTTAGTCCAACTAGCACCGGCAAAACCTTTCAAAGCCATAGCAAGAAACAGGTGGCATCAAGGTTGTTCACTGAACAGCTGAGAGAACTAAAAAGAAAACATGCAAAAAGAAAAAAAAGGAGAAAACATTAGAACCAACTGGACAAAATACAATACCAAAGACAACTCAGATAATACAAATTGGCAGTCTTCAATGCAAAAAAAAGCATACTACGCTACAAGAAACCAATCGGCAACCAACCCACAAAAATAACTCTTCAGAATCATCAAAGATAACAAAAAAGAATACATCTTGCAGCAAAGACACCATCCCAGCACAATCACTATGCAACAACATCACCAACTACCTTAGAACAACAATTGAAACAATCCAAAAGACCATCGGCACAAACCGTGCAAATATAAACACGGCCACTGAACCACAGATAACTTGTGATACACCTACAGTAGCAAGACTATGAACTAATAGACGAAGAGACTTATTCCACACTAATAAAGGACACCAACTTTACAGGCTCTCCAGGTGACCAGCAACCAAAAAGTCCTCAACCACTGCACCCCAGCATCACACTCCCAACATTTAATGAACCTTTCCCTAAACACAGGAATAGTACCAAAGTCTTTAAAATTGGCATACATCAAACCACTGATAGAAAACGAAATGGAAAGTGCAGGAGAACCCAGCAACTACAGACCTAAATCGAACCTGCCCTACCCAGTGAAAATACTGGAAACCATGTATATAAAATCCTACTTAGCTATGTAGAAAATAATGGAATACTCGACCACTCGCAATTTGGCTTCAGACCAATGAGAGGAACAGAATCAGCACTCCTATTGATATAGAACACTTAAAAATAAATGCAGACAAAGGCACTTGATCTGGCCTTCTACCACCGGACATTTTAGCGGCATTCGACACAACCAGTCATGCAACTCGAATAGAAAGACTGGTGGAATGCGATATAAAAGACTCCACCTTAAAATGGTTAAAATCCTTCCTCACAAATCACACCGAAATGACTTGGCGAAGACTGTTTACCTCAAGCAACAAAAATATCTCCTGTGGAGTGCCACAAGACTCCACCTCTCCCCCCTCCTTTCAACGGCTACATGTCCCCCTTGATGAAAATCATTTGAACCCATGGACTGAACGCCTACACCCATGCAGACGACACACCTCATCTTCAAGATGCCATGACCCAAGAACCAAACAACACTCTCAACAATTTGCTCACAGAGATATACAGCTGGATGACAAAAAACAGCCTCAACCTGAATCCGGTCAAAACAGAAATAATGATCTCACCCCCAATGGGCAACGGAACCAACTCACAACTGGACTGGCCGCCAGGCATGGGAACCCAACCAGAGACATCAAGTGTGTTAAACAACACAGGAATGCTGATGGACAACAGACTATCTCTGGATCCACAAGTCAATGCTTCTACCTCTTGAAACTACTCAGAGGGATCCTCCTCTACCTCTCGTTTCCACACAGAACCTTTGCAATCATTTCCCTGATCCCACGAAGAATTGACTAAACAAAAAGCCTCTACCTCAGAATGCCTGAAAGGCTCATCAAAACACCTCAATGCATCCAGAACAGTGCAGCATGGATACTCCTGAGATTAAACAGAAGAGACCACATCACACCAGCTCAGAGAAGCCTAAATTGGCTCTCAGTAAAACAACATATTAAATGCAAATTCCTCTGTGTTCCCCAAAAAACACTACATGGACAAAGAGCAGAATTTCTCTAGGCCAAGATCACCCGCTACCAACCAGTAAGAAACCTAAGATCAAGCAACGACTTCCAAATCGAGATGAAACAATACGAAAATGGAAATTCTGAGGAACTGCATTCTCACGCCTAATTGCTATCCTATGGAACATAATACCAATGGAACCACAGAAGACCACCTCACCTTCAGGAAGCAACTGAAAACATGTCTATTCAACTGCCAATGACCACTGCAAAAGGAAAAATACCAATGACACCAATGGGGACCAAAGGAATGCCTCTAACCCATCTCTTCCCACTCCTCTTCTCCTAGCCATACGTCACACTTAGATATGCAAAAACTAACCATGCCTCATATCTAGACAGATATATGAAGACAAGCCATGCTTCACATTTAGATAGAACTGGGAAGATTTAGCTATGCACTACATTTTTGATTTGATTTGATTGGTTCTATATAACATGCTTAATACCCAGAGGTTTCTAAATGCGGAACCGGGGATCAATCCTGTGTTGCTCGTGTCGTCTTGCTTCCAAGGCGAGCATGTTGCCCGTGAGCTATCCTCCCGAGCAAT
This sequence comes from Ambystoma mexicanum, assembly GCF_040938575.1. Classification (NCBI taxonomy): domain Eukaryota; kingdom Metazoa; phylum Chordata; class Amphibia; order Caudata; family Ambystomatidae; genus Ambystoma; species Ambystoma mexicanum. Next base: position 401,418,002 of record NC_090922.1, read on the forward strand.
AGATACAACATTAGATAGAATTATGGAAACTAATTATGTGTCACTTTAGATAGATTTGGGTAGATTACCCACTCATCACTTCTAGAAAGCTTTGTAAAGATTAGCCATGAGCCACTTGAACTGATAATCTTACAACACCCAGAAGAACAATTGTATCCAATAATTCTTGCTGCGCAAACAGGGAATAATGGAAGTAGCCAATGTGTTTCACATTTGGATGGACTTCTTGGAGTGGCTAGTGCTTTGAGAATAGAGAGGTGGTGGGGCGGTCGGTGTATCACTGCTGGAAGACTTGGAAGGTTTGTTTGTTTGTTTATTTTATTTCTATAGCGCGTCTGACCCTGAGGTATCTGGGCGCTTTTGGTCACAAGTATGTTGTTACAGACATAGGCATTGTAGTCAAATTGCAGTTTGGTCACAGGTAAAAATGTTACCAGCATGGGCATTGTAGTCAAATTACAGTTCCATAGGTAGAGTTCCATAATGCGAGAATACAGACGAAACAGAAATAGGGATACAGTTGAAGCAGATATGGGTAAGTAGTAGGAGAATGGTTCACTAGTTAATGAGCTGTAGGTCAGAACTCCTAATCTCTGTTAGTTCTTGCTAAGTAACCAAGAAATGACATTTCTGCAGAAGTTGGAGAACAGCTTAAACCATTGAGTTGTAGCTGGATGAGCTCCGAGAACATACAATTTTGTGTGTAACCAAAATACCAACCACCATGCTCCTGCTCCCCTCCAACATCCCTCACAAGTACTATACATGCCTTGAGGCTAGCTAAATTACACAAACACACACCAAACTTAACTAATACCAGCAAACAACAAACAATCCAAAACACTGGACCGCACCCTTATGGACACAGCTTGTGAATACAACCATAAACACCAATCATACTACACATGAAACACACTAAAACATACACCAACATAAGATTAGTACATAACAGACAACCGAGGCATTGCGTCTTACCTTTACATATACAAAATGCCAGTGCACACAACCAACTAACATGTAGGTCAACACACACAGATGCAGTTTCTCCTGGTTCTGAACCTATCCTATCATTCTACCTTCACTAACACACCCTATTCTATTTCTTGCAGAGCCACGTCAATACCTGGATACCACCCCAGTGGTAACGGCTCACGGTATAAGACAACATAACATAACATCTCATTGACACCACTCTGTTGCCAGACTAAGGCATCCTTGCAGCTGGAGATTCTGAGGTTCTCTGATGGCGAGTAAAGTCGTGCGGCTTTAGCCTTACCTCTGTTACCTTTTGACAATGCATCGGTCAGCAGCAGGGTGAGACCCCTCTAGAGCATCACAATGTAGCCGCTCCTCAGGAGGAAGAAGCTGCTACAAATGCAGGAAGCCTCCGGTTGCCCTGACCAGGCAGCAGGCAAGATAAGTCAATTTCCCTGACTGCACACACTTTCTCACCACGAACTACCCGCATCCAGAGCAGGCAGTGCCACGAGCAACAATGACGCCATCCCACCACCCAAGCATGTCCAGCATTTAAGTCATTAGTATGTAAGGAGTTATGCTTTTCCCATAAAGCATGTCCCCTCAACAGTGGTAGAAGTGTGCCGAAAGAAGCAGTGGAACAGTGATCTCGGCAGGAGAGGGTGTATGCGGAAGCATAGTGCAACATGTGACAAGGTGTTGAGTCGGGGCATTGCAATAGTCTAAGTGACTAGTAACTAAGGCTCCTATTACAACTTTACACTTGCACAAGGACATGAATGGGCACATTATCTGTATAGAATGTTGACTATGGGCATAAAAAGTAGAGGAAAGTTAAACAGCAAAAAAGAAAAGTAGTGCAACACTGCTCCCGACCGTTCCTGCTCACTTCGATCACTGCCCCTCAAGGCCTTCTGTACACCAATGATACAGAATTGAGACTGGCCCAGTGCTGTACTGCTGCGAGAGACAAGTTTCAAGAGTGAACGACATCATCCATGAAAGAAGTGCAATTTTAGGATCACAGACAAACCTCAGTGACTCACAAAGCATATGTGTAATGGTCTTGCATTGATAAAAACACATTTCTCTAAAGAAAAGACTATTGACTGCTTGCATTCTGACTGCATGTACAAGCCTTAAATTGCACGTTGGAGCTGCTGGAAGCAGAATGACAAGAACGAGGCTTACACTGCAACCCTGCAATTTGTGCACATGTGCTATAATTATAGTTATAAATAGCCAACGCTCAATCCGAGATCTTGGTTTTGAAAAATCCATTTAGTAATCTGATTTACTAAGATTATGGGCGTTCTTTTTAATGAATGCAAATTACTTTGTAGCTGTAAAGAAATAACCACAGTGCACTCATGTAACACGTGACCTACTCAGACTGAGTGCCAATATGTGTAGGTAGGTAATGCTCCATTTTGTGCACGGCCTGGTCTGTGTTATGTCTCAAGAGAATGTGGCCCAAAAGAGAATACAGCAAACTACCGCCCATCCGCACAAATGTGTATGCAGGCGCAGGGTATGCTTGAGAGAGAATGTTTGGTGCTTTGTGGTCTACTGTAAATCGTTGCAGCACTCATAAACGTAAAGGTGCTGCACATAATGAACGCATTGCGAGGGCCATGTCGCACCTGGCTGTGTGACAGTTATCGGACGAGTGCTTGGTAACATCATAGAAATCCTTTTTAGGTTCTGGGAACACGTTCGGTTTGGCTCTTGGACGCATAACGTGTATACTGACCCCAATCTAAACTTGATAGGAATGCAGAAAGACATTGCGGAGTCCTGTGAGTTTCTAAGACATTTGTTCACAGCAAAAGTGAGGAAATTAGGTGACTGTCATTATAAGAGTACACTTGGAGGGAGACTTTTGAAGTTGGATACTCATGAGAAGGGGAATGAAATTTGTTTCCGAGTAATTCTCTGCTGGGATAATATTTTGAAATCCAGACATTTTGAAATCTGTTCCTTTTAAAATAGGCAATTATCGCTTGGAAAGCCAAACTTTGTTCATTTAGTTTTCTTGAGCGCCTATTGACATGGTCTGGAATGACTTATTGCAGTTTCAGTGTTGTTATTATTAGTTGATGCTTGGTATCTGCTTCATGCCAGCAAAGGTCCACAATCACGCTCTTTCTGTTCATGGGATTTGCTGGAGGCCATTTTCATCAGACCTTCAAGATAAGGGCATTCATTTCCAAATGGACCCTCCCATTTTTGGTTTTGGGGGATTTGGGTGGTGCAAAGCACCATCATTATGCCGGAAGTATTGCTACTGAGAAAAGAGAAAGAGATGGACTTTTGGAACAGGCTGTCTGGTTGGCATGGGAACGGGCAATGCGCGGATGGAATAGCCAGTGCACACATTGTTTATTTTAAATGCCCTTCCGCCATTTAAACTAGTGATTATGGGTCTTGAATGAATTTGGCCAGTGGGAAGTAATGTTTTCGATAACATGCTCGCTTCTTCAGTAGCGTGCTGTAATCTGTGTTTATGTGCTCCGTCTCCCGTGAGCGCCTCCAGTTGCTCCATTCCAGGCAGGTAGAGGCAGAGCAATGAAGTTCTGACTGTGCCCGTCAAGAATCGAGGCAAATTGTGGAGGGGAGGGCCTTCTGGTCCTCAGTGGCGCTGCATTGTGAGGGTCCAAATAGCTAAGTGTTTTTTTTGAATCTTTTGTAATGTGTCTAAATGAATGTATACATGCAGAAACATTCCATAACACTTACCTGCTCACACCCTCACCATGTGCAGCACCACCATTAAGGACTGGAAGGCCCTCCCCCTCCTTTGAACTAACAGCGCAAACAGACTGACTGACAGGAGAGGAGTCCACTCCTGTCAGTCAGCGTGTCCACGTTGTGGAGGGAGGGCCATCCGGTCCTCGTGGCACCGCATGGTGTGGATGTGAACAGGTAAGTGTTTCGTGCCTTTATGTAAGAAATCCGGAGGGACTAATTATAGCTCAGGAGAATGATCCATAGTCAAATTATAGGTCTTGCCTTAACCTCGGGCTATAACTTGAGGGCATGTCCCTATCAAAAGATAATGACCCCTATCTTGGTCTAAAAGACTTAATTATATGGCATGACATAACGAAGAAGCGGCGGCTGACTTTCGCATGGTCAGAAATCTAGTTTAGGAAAAGTTCTGTAGTGAATTGTTGCCCACAAAATCAAATGTGTTCCTTCAACCACAGTTTATTTTCTCTAGAGAATTAGCTTAATTTGTTAGTTAGGAATGTTAATCCCTTCTTTTTTTATTTTATTTTTTTTTATTTTATTTAATTGCACTTTGCAATTTTTACAGAAGAATAAGAAAAACACATTCCAATTTTCTTGCGATTATTTCACACATTCCTATACACATACATTTGTTCATCCATTGGAGGAAACATAATCAAGATTCGTAGATCCTCAACTAACAGTTCACGATCTCCCATTAAGGTTGTTAGGATATGTTATAGGATTTATAGTTCTTCCACGCGATAGTATCAGATTCATAAATGCCACCACTGCCAGTTTTTGACCATTTAACAGAAGTGACCACCATTCATCTCTGGCGAGGGATTGGCATTTCAACCGCAGCCATTGCAGGGAGGATTTCCTTGCATCCTCCACCGCTTTACAGTCCAGTATTATCCCTTCAATAAACAAAGGAAATCCTACAATTCAGTGAGTCCCGCCTCAGTTGTCTCTCACTTCATACTTAAGGGCAAAGAAAATAAATTGACAATCTTTCAAATGTGTTGGATTTATCAGCATAGCATTTCCAACTCCAAGAATGAGAAAACTACCACTGCCGGAATCATGTGCATGTTAAAGATGCAGCCTTCTGTAAAAAGAAGAAAAAGCAAACCCATTCGCCAACCCTACAATCCACGTATAATGGGGACTACGTGCCTCATTACGAGCGTGGAAGCAGCCATGCCCTTAAAAAGGGCATGGCTGCCTCCAAACTCGGGTCCGGGTCCATGGTCCCTGAATGGGGAAATACCAGGCCATTCCGACCTTGGAGGGCCCGGTATTTCCCCATTCAGGGAATCCGGACCCGGACAATAACCATTCCCATTTGAGCCCCCATAGGACTCAATGGGAATGGGGAGCATGCTAACAACGGGCCAGTTAATGACGGCCAGAGCGGTCCCGCAAGGGAACCTCAAAATGAGGCGGTACGGGGTTAACAGCGCCGGCACCTTTACCAGCACCATTAACCCCTTGCTGCCTCAGTTGTAATGAGGCCCTACATCTTCCATGCCAGCATGAACCAAACGAAACCATGTCATGTCAAATACAAATGTTACTTCCTTGTGAATTAGTTGCTTTGTGGTGCGTTATGTTACTGGAACCACTTAATGCAATTATGGTTTGTGCCATTATAGTTTTGTAATTTACAGGATTTTATCCTATATTCTATGTCAATCAATGTATACTCTTACAGAGCGTTGTACGTGAGCTGAGTGCAATGTTTCAGTGTATTTAGAGTTACTCTCCTGAAGTATTTTAAATGATCTTTTACACAAATTACACTGCATACATATAAATCTCTGTGTATATATATATATATTCATATATATATTCATATATATTCAAGGAAAACACTTTAGTTGCAAGGACATTAAGGTGAGAACTTAATGCAACAAACCCCCTGATTTTCAGGTAAATCCACCTTAACGTTGCACCACCTGTTGCGCAGCCTACGACCACAATGATGACATCACAGATAACATCACTGATGACATTACAACAGTAACTGGCATTAAGCATGGCCTTCAGCCATGGCCAATGTGCCTGGCCAAATGTATTTTAACACATGAATGGGTACTAGTCATGGCCTTCATTTATGGACAGTGCTCGGAACTTTAACCCATGTGCACTGAATATTTTAAAACACTAACAGGCTACCAACCATAGATTTTGGCCTTTACCAGTGGATACAGCTTTCAGTAATGTCCACTGTATATTATATACTCTTGACAGGCACTAACCATGGACTTAAGCACAATACGGGCCAGTGGCCACAATCTTTGGCTGTGCCCACTATATATTCTAACATATAAATGGGCCACTAGCCATGGCCTTTGACCTTGAGCAGTTTGTACATCTTCGGGCCATGTCCACCGTATAAAAAAAATACAATACGTGGTGGCCTTCGGCCGTGCCCACTGTGTATTATACAACACTAACCAGCCACTGTCTATGGCCTTTGGCCATGCTCACTGTATATTATATACACTAACCAGCAACTAGCCATAGTCTTCAACACAATACTAGCCAGTGGCCACAGCATTTGGCTGTGCCGACTGTATATTCTAATGGGTACTAGCTATGGCCTTTAGCCATGGCCACTGACTATAGCTTTCAACGTTGCCCACTCTATATTTTAAAACAATGATGGGCTACTAGGCATGGCTTTTAAACTTGCACATTGGTATTTTCTAACACTAACTGACTAACAGCCATGGCCTTTGGTGATGGCCAGTGACTGCATCCTTTGTCATGGCCAAGTCTATGGCCTAAACTGTTTTTAATGTAATCAAGGATTTCATGTCGTCAGTGTTCTCATACAACATGTAATTAGTGATTTCATCAGTGATGTGATATGTAATTTCATCATTCTGGTCATAGGCTGCGCAACACAGGGTGCGAAATTAAGGTGACTTTAGCTGAATTTCAGGGCTTTTGTTGCATTAAGTTCTCACACTGAAACAAAAATGGCCTGGCATTTGTTTTTGTTTTTCCAAGTACAATTAGAGAGCCATGTGGAAATGGGTTGACCTGTCATTAACAATTGATAGGCAGCATTTTAATGTACAAAGGAAGGAGCAATCAAAGATCCCTGTCACATGGAAAACAGTATTTTTAAACATCGAAAACAAAAACACCCTGCACATGTGTGTGCACTTAAAAACGGTTTGAAAAAGTAAAAGTGAAAGAAAATATCACTGCTCACAGAAAAATTTCAGGAAAACAAAAATGATGTGTGGGTTGACAAAGAGCAATGTATATTATGTTTCACCCACAAAACTCCAGTGACATTTGAAGATCCACTTTGTCTTCATGACAAAAAGGTCAGCCCCAAGGCAAACCATTATGCTGGTGAACCCGGACAACGGGTCCTTTAAGACGAGGTAACAGTATCAGTATCCGAGATAAATGGGGATGCAGATCTTACTCAAACATCAATAATCAGACCAACTCAAGAAGTTGGCAAATGTCAAAGCAGTTTTAATAACTAGTCCTTAATACAGGGAGTACAACGGACATCAACGGACGTCGCACAGACTTATCTCACCATAATTCATAAAAAAACATTGCCTTTATACTAAATATTCATCAGGAGTGACGTCAGGATACGTGGCAAAATAAGAAAACCTACTAGGTGTTGTGTTTGGTCAACAGGGAACATCTACATGTACTTTCTATGGGATACAAGGATGTAATTGGATCTCTAAGGTCAGGTGGGCAACTAAGCCCATCCCAAGTGCAAGTCCTCTTCCGTGTCATGAAAATATATCAAATAGTATTGGCTTATCAAACTATATGGCTCTTTGCTATGTGGCCCTCTATAATTGGTTGGCACATTTTTACTCTTCTGGAAGTTTCTACACGCTACAGCACACAACTGGGACTCCAGGTGCTGGGGGTTTGGCCTGGCCATGCCTGCCCACCCAATCAGCCCAACATCCATCATCACTCCGGCGTTCTGCCATTCAATTAATACCTTTGAACTTGGCCTTGCAGAGGCTCACTGCGCCTTTGTAATAAAAGGGAGTGAAGCATGGTCTTATCTTCTGGTCTTGGTGTAGCTTGACCCAAAGTCTATTCTCATCTGATCATGTGACTGGAGACCATATTTTCAAGCTCTTCGGTGTATTTTAATACCATTAAATGAAGAAATCTTGGCACCCTTGACGGTTTTCATTATACCTCAAACAGGAGCTGAGCTTGCTTCTCATGTTTTTGTATCTTCTCGAGTACATGACAAGGCTCTCGGCAGCCCTGACTCTTGACTCTGGGCCAGGCGACCCTTTCTCAAATCTTCCTTCGCCATCAGCTATTATTCTGCTACGCCACACTTCCAATTCTTCCATTCACGGGGTCGAAGCTTGCTAAAGTGTATTTGTGGAAGATCCCGATTCTATATATTCCTATGTATCTACATTGGCGCATCACCGCAATCCGTTCACTACGTAGCCAGCCTTATGATTATTTCGTCTGCTTGCCTTACTGTGCCTGTACAATTTTAAAATGGTTTTGCTTTTTTTTCGGTGCTTCTTCACACATGCAATCTTCATTTCAGGGGTGAAATGTTACATTCTTCCTTACTTCGCCATCAGATTCTATAAGGTTTATGTTCCTACTTCATTTATATCTCTTCTGTGTGCATCACCTCAACTTCATGTGACATCACCAGTTCTTTCTTCCTTCATGTTCACACTTCTCCCGGAACTTCCTTCCGAAGATCATCATTTCTTTGTGGGTACATATATGGTTTTCTCAAAGGATAACTTGTTTCAAGGACTTTGCATGGTATTAGCATTCTCACTGGTATTGCACATGTCATAATTTTCGGTTGTCAACATATAGGCAGAATAGGGACGGAACTTCCGGTAGAGGTACTTGTCTCCTCCTCTACACTGGTTGTGGGAAAAACTTCACAAGGACATCTCCCACTTCCAGCCTGGAAGTCACATCTCCCATCTAATGACCAACAGCAATACAAATGTCCTGCTAAAGGCGTTGAAATTCAGTGTTTTCCGGACCTGCTGGCTCTGAAAGCCTGGACTTCAAGAAAAGTCACCCTTGGCTGGAGAATGACTAATATGTGTGGAAATGGGGGCCCCCACTTCAAAGAGCAAGCTTCCTACAAAAAGGAGACTAATGAAGGCACAGGCTGAGCCAGTGAAAACAAATGGCCGAAAGCAGGAGCAGGACCGTTTGTCCCACATGAACATTCTCAATTTATTTAGAAAGGACTATTATAATTTAGGCCTTTTGTCTCAGCCATCATAAGGTGGGTGGATTTCATCTATGTTCCATTGTTTTTGTCATTTCCAGGCGATTTGGGGGATATAAAAATAATCTTCCTTCTGACACTGGCAACTGTAAGTGCCAGTTAAACTGGGTTTCTAGCTGATCTGAACATGTTCCAAATGTGAGAGTTGGTGAGCGGATGGAAATTGAAATTAGGGATATGCTTAATAACTTACATATTCATAAATGTTTTGCTTTGTACGGAACATCAGAAAGGTGCCACATGGCCGTGCTACATGATGGAGATTTGGTGGTCGGCTTATCTAATTCCCAATGATTAGCGGAAACAGAAAATACGTTTAGTCTGGCGGTTGCTAGTAAAATTATGAAGTTGTGATACAAAGCTAGTTTTTGCCAAAAAGTTGAAAGGAGAACAAAGGAGGATGACAAATGGGAATTGCCATATGTTGCTCCAAACCGCTAAACCAATCCTGACTTGGAGGCTGGGTTTGGGTGGAGAGAGAAGGGTAAATGTCCAATTCTAGTGGCAGGGATTATTGTAGGGAACTTCCCCAAGATTGTAAAATTGGTGATGTCATCGCTGCTATATAAGGGGGACTGCACAAAAACAGAGACAGAAAAAGAGAGAAAGACAGGAGGACAGAGACAGACCATCAGGAAGGCTACTGAAACCTACCATCTGAGAGCTGTAAGGAGACACCAGAGGAGATTGCTGAGAGTGCATCTGGTGCAGCTATCTATCTCTTGGAAGGCCTCAAAGCTGACTGGGTCCTATGGTGGATAGCGGGAGGCCATTTTTGACAGTGGAGTGACCAGACCTCTGCCCTATCTTTCCTTTGTGTCCTGGGATTCAGCTGGATTTCCTGAACCTTAAACAGAGCCTTGCTATGTAAGTAGAACTGAGCCCTAGGAAACCAAAAGGTGGGGGAGTCTGCTTGCCTTGAATCCTTTCCTTTTATAGTGGGTGGGGGGGGCGCAACTGTGTAGATCCTTAGCCTATGTAATCAAACATAATAATTTAATTAATCCCTCATTTGGCAGAAAAACACTAAGTTAAAATTCCAAATGAACAAAGCTCACTTCCCAGTGTGTGCTAGCCTACATTGGGTAATCCTTGTTGTCCAGTTGACCCTAACTTCTTTAAGGAAGAGGGGTGTCTTTGTTCTTTAATCAGTCCAACCTTTTTATCCAGCTTCAACAACACAGGCCTTTCAGTAAGGGGGGTCTGTAATCCAAAATTCCCCAAAGCATTCCAATTTTTCTATCTTACTTCCCAGCCTAGACCAAATCAGGGGGGGGTTCTGCAAATCAAAGCAATAAATCACTCTGTCTTTATTAAATCACCCTGTGTTTATTTTAAACTAAAAGTGTGGGATAAATCATCTTTACCAATCTTGAAATCCTAAAGCTAGCTTTTTAAGCCTGCTTGAAAATCAAAATTGCACAACATTACATAAGTGCCTTCTTTATTCATCAGTGTAATTATTTTGTGAGGTGAAATTTGCAGAAAGTGAATAATTGTAATTGTGTTCTTTTTAACTGACTTTTGTGATGCATTTATGCTGAGAGAAGTTGATTTTGTTGTTCCACGGATAAAGTGGTGTTTAACATTTCCGTGCTAAATTCTATTACTTTTAATTTAAATAAATACCAATATATTGCCCGTATACCGGTCAGGTTCTTGGCTTATTGTTAGTTCAGGGGAGAAGGATCAAAGGGGCATGATGTGTGTCTGAGATAGCGCTAAACAAGAATATGTTAAACAGTTTGTTGAATAACCACTTGAGTGGTGAGGGAAGGAAGTAAACTGTTACACTACCCATATATATAAATGTACATATGTTTATTTTGTTGCGTAAATGTTTTTATTGCCACGGCTAGCTACCAAGTATACATGCATGGCTAAATGACAGCAATGACTGGCGGGGGTTTATCCAGTTTTATCTGCAGCTTCCACAGGGGAAAACAGCGGCTATAATGAAATACATAATATGTATCTTGATTATTCAAACATTCTATAAACTGTTCTGCCATGCTGAGATTACCTTCCCAAATTATTATAATATCATCTATGGAACTTTTTTAGGTTATTAAGGTTATGAGGATTAGTATTGTCATAAACTATTAATTTTTCAAAGTACTTCACATATTGATTGGCCACAACAGGGGCCAATGTGGCACCATGGCTGTTATCCTGATCTGTTGATAAAGGCTACCTTGGAATTGAAACAAATTGTAGGTAAGAACCATTTCTTTATGCCTGCATACAAACTCTTTCGGTATATATTCATCCACAATGGGCCTCATTACGACCCTGGCGGATGCACCATGGTGCTGATAGCACCATGGTCCATGCCGGTAACTTTCCGACTCCGCCATGGCGGAATGGGGAATTACCACCCCATTCCGAGGTTGGCGGAGTGGTAATTACCCCTTCCGCCATGGCCCTTCCCCATTCCCATTTTTGCCCCATAGGGCATAATGGGAATGGGGAAGGCGCTAAGTATGGTGCCGCAAATTGCGGCACCGTACTTAGCACCAAGGTCCCTTTGCGGCATGGTTTTTAACCCCTGCAAAAAGCAGGCGTTAAAATCACCATCCCGCAAAGGGACCTTGTAATCAGGCGTTAAGGGTCGGCGCTGTTTACGGCGCCGTAAAACCCTTAACGTCTGACTCGTAATGAGGCCCAACGTCATTTACAAGAGTTACTTTCACTAACTCAGTAGTTTCTTGCTTAGAGATTTATGTGTATGGTGATTCTTTTTCAAAGGTAATCAAACAATTCCTTATAAATGTCCAATAAATTCACTGAGAATTTCAATTTCATGAAAAAGCAGCGCCCTCCCCCACCACAAAAAAACCCCAAACCTAAAACTCCATAAATTCCTGTCCTCTGCCACCAGTTCCTCCATTGCCCAGGTCAAGTCCAACTGAGCCTTGTGCTCTGCTTCGCTGTCCTGCTTCAACCTACATCTGGAGGTGCTTAAGTTCCAGCCTCCTTGGGATCTCAATATTTTCTGCATCCCTAACAGATGCCCTATCCATGGCTTACTCCACCTCACTGCTGACCCTAGCAGTGGCTGTGGTTCATGCAACAACCCTGACTGAAAGCCTCTCCTCCTCTTGCTGCCTCATATATGCACACACTGCAAGCAACTATTTGTACACCCAGTGCCCGACCTCTTGCCTTTCTTTCCTAATGGTCCAAATGAACTTGTCCATCCTGACTGCCTTGATCAGTATTTCCACCGTTCTCTGATACAACAACTCCTGCTGCCTGGAAATGTATCTCTGGTGCTGGTTCTCCTTCTGGAAATATGATCTGCTGCAGAGAGAGACACCCGACTTGTCATTCTCCTAGATTGACTGCATTTCCACCATAGTCTGCCCTCTGGTTGTTCCCATTGCTGGCACAGACCCCTGTACCTCCCCCAGGTTGCCCGCTAGTGAGGCTTCTTTCTCACTGCTTCATGAAATATGGCATCGTCTAACTCAGTACCTATGTCCACCATATCCATGGAAAAATATATATCCAATAGGGTGGAAGGTGGGAGAGCACAGGAGGAGCTTGATCTGATGTCAAGCTTGGAGGCCCCACTTGAGGTAGTCTGGTGCAGAGAGTTATAAGTGCATGAGGAGGGCATCAATTAAATACTGACTTCCCTAAGAATCCACCTCTGCTAGGTCCAGCCACCAGCTGGATGTAAAGCATGGTGACTGCCCTGTGATGCTGGGTAACCTTCTGTTGAGGAAAGGCCACAGCATCATGGAGACAATTGGTTCTCTGCAATCCAGCCACCAGCAGTGGCAGCACTGTAACCTGGAGAGTGTCTTTGGGCAATGTGTGAGGGTGGGATTGTATGGAGATATCAGCGAATTAATGTATCATAGCCCAACATGTCTGTGGGGTACAGGCATGTACACATACCCTGCTATACACCCTCCTGTCTCATGTCCTCCTCCACATCATGCACCCCCTTTCCGAAGCTCCACTAGAAACAGATGGACCCCATCACCTATATCCTACCCCATTTCATACCCAACCCTCCTGGGTTGAATGAGGTCTCAAGGCTCCCTGGTGCCTCTCTTTCCTGGAACATAATCCTCTGCTGCTGAGGTGTCCACAAAAATTATATTCCCAACATCCTCACCCTCAGCAGAGTTCCATCGGACATGTCAAGAATCCCAGCCATCAACTCCTATGTGGATTTTGATGTGATGGAGATCAGCTGATGTCTACCACCCCTTCTGGATGTCCTGTCTCTGGTATGTGGCTTCTCCTCTGATGAAGGTGCTCTTCAGCTGATCATGACACAGTAAAAGAAGATAGGACACATCATCTTCCCTGTCAGAATGTGTTTCCACATTTTTGCTGCCAACTGGGAAATTTGGTCATTCAGATGTATGTATCTCACAGTGTACATCAGTGTGTACACAAATGCAGGTCAGACGGGCATGACTGCAGAGACAGTGTAAGGGAAACACTGAATGGCCACATGGGCATCAAGTTCATAGACTCCTGGAAGTCCCTCTTGCAATCAACATCCGCAATTATTTGGGACACCATATCCAATACTTGTGTGCTCGCATTCTGTCACCTACACAGCTCAGACCCATGGCTCCAGCATCACCCATTCTCACAATGACCTCACAGTCCTTAAAACTGACAAACAAGTCACATTTATTACGTTGATGAGAGTTTCACGGGCAGAGAGAGGGGCAATCCCATATCTCACAGATATTAGCATCTTGGCCAGCAGATGTGGCAGACTGTTGTCATAATCCATGACATTCATTCAGCGCTCCAGTCACATCTGCCCCTTCCCTCCAATGAGCTATATCCTCCCATGTAGCCTTTATGCAAAATAAGAAGGTTGTTCTCTCTGTGGATACGGAGACACAATGCCATTGCACCATTCCATTAACAAAGACTTACAAAACCAGGTGTATGTGTCTCAGGTGTCCCATATATGCATACAGATGATGGCACACATCACATGAACTTGTGCCTTTCATGGCAGGAGGAGTCTGCATTCACTATCTGGCCAGATGTATGGTGCCACAATGTCAATGTATTGCATAGATTTGATTTGGTGGGATTTGATTTTGATTTGAGGTAACATCCTGCATACTGTGCGCACCCAGGCTTGTGAGTGGAAGGCATACATATTTCCCAGAGAAATTCATGCATTCTTGTCCATGCCTCACATTGTTTGTCAAGATCTGTTTGAGTACCTACCAGGAGATTGGATCTGGGCCTGAAGATCAAGGACATGGGCGCGAAACACTGGGTTCACGTTCTCATGGATCCAGACCTGCAATGCTTTCACCTGATTGCAGTCACAAGAATGGAACTCAAGACTGGGTCTCTCCTCAATGTCTGATCTTGCCTTCTTCTGACTCAGCATCCTGTTGTCATCCCACCACTCTTTAATGTTCTCAACGCTGGAAACTGCCACCCCCTCCATGTTGACTACAGCCGTAATGTGCTCCCAGATCCTTTAACATGACTTACCACCAAGTTGCTTCTCGAAGCTGAAGAGGGACTCATGCATGCTCAGGGCATGATCACCCAGTACACCAACTTTGGCTGCAGGGAAGTTTACAGCCCTCAAACACACCATCCTGGCTGGGTCAGATGATGTACCTGTAATTTTAGGTGGGGAGCTGGTAGGGGTGACAGTGGGCCCTGAATGTTTCTAGACAGATGATATGTGATAAACAGATGGAGGTGTTTGTGTCCACATGAGGCAGGCAACTTCAGTTTATGGTACAGGTATAGGAGTCAGGGTGTGGATCAGAAGGAGGTAACTGGGTGTGGTGGTGAATGAGTCACTCCAAGACAATGCCAGATGAGTGCCACGCAGACGAACAAACAGCAGGAGTTGTGGGGCAGACAGGATAGGCAGATAGGAGTGAAAAGAAAGGCAGGAGAAATGTGCACACTTAGGTGGCAGGGGTCTGCACATGGCAAGGCAGAAGCAGTGAGAAAAGGTCCTTTTCACGCAACTTGCACTCACATGCTATGCGGGCCATCTTGATGACATGTGAGTGCCTTCTGTGCACTCTTCTGATGCCATAGTGATGTGCATATGCGGGGTACACTTGTGTCACACACTTAAGGTCGGCGTATGCGGGTCCCAGTCAGAGGACACTTTTGCTGTATATGTCTGGATAGATAACACTCAATATGACATGAATTAGAGGGTCAGTCTCAGAAGGTGAAGGGTCGCTGAGGAAGAAGAGGTTTACTGAAGATGAACCTATGATCTTGACAGCCTTTGTGGAGGAACATCATGTCGACCTTTATAATTGGGCTGATAGCACAATCACAGTTACTGAACATTCTGAACTATGGCAGCAGGTGACAGTTCAGGTCAATGCATATGGAGTGGAACAATGAACGAGGTAAGAAGTGGATGACAGATCTGAGTTGGTGAATTGAGGAGAAGTTGGGAAGAAATGAGGGTTCAGCTCAGGCCAAAAGTGGAGACGCCCAAAATAGATGTTCAGACACCAGTGAAAGCTTTGTTTATGACATTATTTCCACTGAGCAGGTAGTTTGTGTGGGAGGGACTGACACCTATGTGCCTCCATCTGGTGAGTTACATGACTGTATGAATTATTTGGGGACAGCCTTTTGTTGCATTTCTGACCATGTATAGTTCTCTATTCATGTGTGGCCAATGTCTATTATGGACAGTGGTGTCTGTGGATGGCAGGCTATGTTCACTACCTTCATATTTCAAAAGGTGAGGTGTACAAAGTTGATGTCATCATGTCCATATGTCTACTACTTATGCAGTGAACCATATTTGCCTGGGTCATTTTTCCTGCAAGACGATGGACCAGCTTCACCATTGGAGGAGACTCATGGGTCATATAAGGTTGGTGATGGTGCATGACCTGGTAGTCGCAGGTCATGCATGCCTTGGATGAGGGATGTGTTGGATGTTTCCTTTCCATGTGTGCATGTGATGTGTTACAGCAGATGCTTAGAGCACGGCCTGCTGATGAAGTGAATGTTGCTGGTCTGGCTCCATTACATGGGAATTTCACGCCATACATAGTTGCACATTAGTTGTGTGTATGCAGAGATTACATCGAATGGTGGTGCTGACCACACTCTGCATGGAATCACATTGCACATTTCTATCATTCGCAGGCAGGAGACCCATATGTAAGAAAATTGACCTTGCACTCGAGGATGCATTGCTTGGTCGGTCTTCTGGTATGAGTTGTTATCTGTTTTGATATCTTTTGTGATGGTTAGAGGGCCCCATTAGCATGGCGTTGTGCACAATGCACTGGCTTCATGTGGTACATTGATATTGCTCTTTGCTGATTTCTGTTCTGTGATCATTTACAGGTGAGAACCTCCAACATAGGAGGATGCACGAGCATCATCTAGCATGGGCCACCAGGCAGTGATTGGGGAGAATACAGAGTGCTTGCAGGCAGTCATCAGCAGGTCAGTTGACACTTTGTCATCTGAGGATATTGCCAGTGAGGTTCGTACAATCTTCAAGGAACTACTGCATAGTCCAGAGGTTTCTAACTTGGAGGAGGATGAGTACATGCTCATGATTTCTCAGAGTGGCTCTGCACCATACATGCAGGCCAGCACATCCTCTGCTAATGGCACTGTGCAACTCCAATCTACACCTGTGAATGGTAAACAGATTAATGGTTTTGATGAAAGCCAGGTGCAAAATGGGGCTGGCTCTGGTGTCTGCAGCTGTGCTGGAATGCACGCTATTAGGATGTCAGTACCATCCTGGGCCAGTGGTGCCTACTGAGGCTGCTGAAGCAGTGACAAGACCACCTGGAACTGTAATTCACCTTGTGGACGAATCCTACCCTGCCCAATTGCCTCCTGCACTGTGGTGTCTTCAGGATTGATAGGTCCAAGTATTTCATATTCAATGCGTAATGCATTTATCAGGCAACAGCTGCCCCTGGAGGAGTTGACAGGTAATCCAGATGCGACAGGAAGAGGTACATGTCAATGAGGACAAATGCCAGGAAATGTCCACATTCGCCAGGACATGATTGCGACTCTTTCTCACTTTGATGTGGCAAAGGAGGCTCAGGAATGTCCGCAGGATGGGGTGAAAGGCGTTGTGGGGCAGCAGTCTGGAAATGAGGATGAGGCCCAGAGGCCTTTTGAGGAGATGCAAGGGAGCTGTCATATGCATGCTTTGGCCTGTTCACTAAGATGCACATGTGATTTCGCTCTTCTGGTCCCTTGCATGGGGAGTTTAAACCATCTTGTTGGGCTTACTGAGGTGTTTTATTTTGTTTGATGGTGCTAAGTGGTATTGATGTGCGTGTGTTCTTGGTTTGAGTTGGCCTGTGTTGCTCTCTTTGCAGGCCCTTCTCTGTATTGGGAAGTCAATGTACAATCAGGTCTTCTCTTTTACTTTAGTCAGATCCAACATGTATTGCTCTAATGTGTCCCCTGCTGCCATTGCCTCACATGTTCTTTTACAGTAAATGTGTTTTCAGGCAGTGTAAATAGGTTGATGTGTCTCTCAGGACGACTGGCTCCTCGCTTTCGCACTTCAATTGATGTGTCATTGAGATGTGTGGTCTTGGGTCTTTTTTTGCCAATCACCTGCCTTGGGTGGAATGCTGTATTGTTCGCTGAGTCCTTCAAGTGATAGTTGCTGTGCGGCATGTCTTGGCATATGCATGCTTGTGATGTGTGTCCAAGCAACTTGGTCTTGTACATATTGGAGGCACATTGGATGCTGTGTTCATGGGCCTAAATGCAGTCCTTGTGTTTGGAATTATTTGTGATGAATGCGATCATGTGATATGGTCGTTATGGTTTTTCAAATGTGTGCGTGGCATGTATGGACCGTCGACTTTCCCATGTCTTCCTTTTCACGTGGGGGCATGATTCATTACAGGCCTTGTCTGGGTATTTCTTTGACCAAACAGCTATTGCTCTCTGTCATAGCGACCATGTAGGGATAAGGGTGTTAAGCCTTGTCACCACAGCGGGTGGTGTCCTTGTGAAGAATGTACATAACTAATGTACATTACGCATAGTTGATGGCGGATTGTCCCTTTGCCCCTGGGAGGTAAGGGTACAGCATGTGGATTTGGAGGAAAATCCTATATTTCCATATGTAGGCCCCAAGTTGTGCAAGATGCAACATGTGAGGGTTACTTTGCAAGCTACGTGTGGTATGTACAACAACAGCACACCAAAGGTGTGCTCCACGAGGCCTTTTGTTGTAATGTGTGCAGCATTGTTACAGTTCTCTGCTGGGGTTAGAGAATTCCAGATCAGTGTCAGAAGGAATGGTGAAAGTCGGTATACATTGTCCCCTGCAAAGTAAAATATATGCAACAATGGATAACTTTCATTTGTGTGGAAAGTACTTTCTTTTCCTGTGCTATTTTGGGTATGTTGAACAATGTATGGATTGGGTCATACTCGACAAGCTTCTACATATCTCCAAAGATGTCGTGATGTGGTGTGCCCTAACCTCCTCCTCCTTCTCCTTCTGTCATGGTTTAGTAGTATGAGTGCTAGCAACTTTGGATCTTCCATTGTGGGAATCTTTGCCTGTGTTTGTATTCAAGTTTTGGTTGCTTTCCACTTTCTGTGTGGTGCTATTGTTTTTGTGAATTAGGGCATGTTTGTACTTTGGTACTGTGCCTTTGCCTTCCAGACCTCTCCCATCGAAAGGCCCTCTAGCTTGATATAATATAACTTTCACGCCCTGACGCCTGGCTGGACATGGCGTTTAACGGCCCGACAGTTCCTGCTTTTGGTAGGGCTGAGCTGAGGGCAATTAAACGCTGTTTTAGGATTCCAATGGGAGACGTGTTACAAAATGGCCGCTGTCCTCTGAAAAGGGACCTAATCCCTTTTTTCGATTTTTGTTGAAGTTTTTTTTTTTTTTTTTTCACAGCGGGCAGTGAATGCAGAATCGTGATTGGGAAAGGCAGATTCTGATTGGTCAGTCAGCCTTTCCTGCGTGCAAATGAACCTTTATGCATATTCTGCCTCGTTCTCTTCCCTTGTGCTTGCACTACCTTTGAGATTTTGTGGCTGTGAAGCAGTTGGGCGCAGTGTGCTTGCCCAGGTTGCACAAACCACATTGCCAGCGAAAACTGGGTTTTATGTATCACTAGTGATCTTTTAGCCATGAGCAGCGAACGCAAATTGGGCACAATGTTGCTTTGCTTGGTGTTAAACGTTTTTTGAATCAGGCCAACAGTCTCAAGAATGTCTGGACTTGATAGTTATTTAAATAGTAGCGTCAAAGCAAAAACAAAACATAATACAGTCCACATCTTAAAGTGCACACAATAAAACATGTATTTAAAAACGTAATATATGAACACTATACATGCAATATAAAAAGACAACATAATACTCATTGTGTCCCGGAGCAGTGTCGTGCACTATCCCATTGGCCAATTTCCAGGCTATTCGAGACAGTATCGCTCTGAGCAGCCTTTAGATCACCCAATGAGGGAAGGCCTCACCATTCCCCTGGGATCGCTGCCAGCATGGCTCTTAACATGGGAGCGCTGCACTGACAGCCATACTGCCAGTGTCACATGGATCCCATAATGGGAGGAAGCACTGCGCTGTCGGCCGTGCTGCCAGCACCACATAGCTTTCAGTGCAGGCTTTTTCTCGTCATGGAACGCCAAGCTGAGAGCAGCCATAGATCTCAGCATGGCTCTCCTGTGATGAGAGGGAGCACTGTGCTGACAGCCATGGCTCTCAGCACAGCAGTACTTCTCCACAGGAGTACAGCGCTACACTGTTCTCCGACTTGCCCAGGCCACCCCTGACAGACTCAGCCTGGGCACCTAAGTCACCCATCACCTTGCCCCAGCTCCTTACCCACTTAGGGTGAGGGGCAGAGCCCCCCTACCAGTGCCGCTCACCTCCTCGCCCAGCCACATCTGACAGTGGCAGCCTGGGTGGTGAAATAACTGGCCCTCTCCCCTAACCTTGTTAGGTTAGGGCCGGTTATCCTCTGCCGCGGTCCCCTTTACTGTCTGCAGTATTTTCCAGGACACAACAGGCAGACTGGGCCTGGTATTTTCTAAGCCTGGCCCTTGTCTTCTCTTACATGGTTGCTGGGAACTAGCCAGTTCTCAGCAACCATCCCTGGCAGATTGCATAGTTCTTTAATTTTTCGTTAGGGAAATAATAGCTTTATAAACCATGCCACCCATGCCGTACCAGAAGTTATGGGCCCAAAGACATCATTAAATGCCCTTGTTGCGCTTAGGCCTTTAACTTGGTCTTCAGGGCCCATAACTCCCGGTACGGCCCTCGGCCGAGGCCTATAAATATAAATTATAAAATTAAATCCAGTATAACATTTAATAACCTAATGCAAAAACACAATCATTGAAACATACAAGAGAAAAAAATACATCACTTTCACTACAAAATACATTAAAAAAAATCA
The DNA here is from genome assembly GCF_040938575.1 of Ambystoma mexicanum. Lineage (NCBI taxonomy): Eukaryota > Metazoa > Chordata > Amphibia > Caudata > Ambystomatidae > Ambystoma > Ambystoma mexicanum. The sequence continues at coordinate 401,438,440 of NC_090922.1, forward strand.
ACAAAACTTAACAAAACAAGGTTGAGTTAATACTACCATGTGTCTTATATTTTAAATGTAAAATAAACCATACATTCCATTCTACACTTAACATTGCTAACATTGTTATTTGCAGTGATTGTTGGCTTTAACATTTTTTTAACAATGATGTATGTGTGTGTGTCTCTATATACATATGTATACACACACACACACACACACAAACACACACACACATCCGTTGCCACTGTATATATAGTTAAGCTAAAACCTATGAATCATTCTTTTGCTAATAACTTTTGACTTGCATCTGGTCGAAAATGTCCAAAGCAATTGCAGGTCACTGGTCCTCCCAAACTGGACATTTTGGGCAAATTTGTCAAATGATTCAAAGCTTATTAAGTGTGGAAAGCAAGCCCATTCATTTTACAATAGAGATAAAGGTGCTTTCTTTGGAGCTGGGCCCAGCAAAGACCATTGGATGGATTTGTGCCAAATAAGATACAATTTGAGCACAAAGCATTGAATATATTCATTTTTTTAACTCTTTCCAGTGGTTTTTAAAAGAATTGATGGATGAAGGGGTTGCACCCAGCCCGGAAAAAAACTTTAAATATCCCCCATTGTGTAGGGCAGCACTGAGTCTTTTGAGAAATGAAAAGCCATAATTTTATTTTCTCGATGAAAGTGATATCTACTGTTGTTCTGCAGGAACTCTAACAACAATTGTTCAATATTATACTTGGAGGACGGAAAGTGAGGGTTTCCCTTCAGGGTATTTCCGGGAACAGTTCAAGAGCACCAAATGTTTAGTTGGCCATTTTGGGCAGGTCTGGAGTGACTGTTTTGAGGCAGATAATTTCATTTTACCATGGGAATATTGTGGGACTCATGGAATTCCTGCCAGAAAATGCAAGAAATGCACGACATGAAAGTGTGCCACAAGAAAGAGGAGGGGAAAGATGATAATCAGAGAAGGTCAAGAGGGATTCTCTCAGCGAGGGAAGGTGGGTGACCCTAAAAAGGAGCCAAGGTGAACATGTAGATTGGCAGTGAAGATGGAGACGACTTTTGGAGATTATTTTTTTATTTTTTATTTTTTTATAACGCATTTTATTCTTTTATCAATTTAACATCGTAAAATATACATTCTTCATATTAACATTCAACCTAAAATGACCAATTAGACAGTCCTTGGTTAAACGAAAGAAGAACAAGAAAAGAAAAAGAATTAAAGAAAAGGGAAGAAAAGGGTCTTACAATGTCCATTGTATCTCACGCTGTATATGCCAAATTGGTTTGCTTTTGTACACTTTGCTTCATCATCCATTGTACAGATTGGTACAGTCATTGAGCTTCCTCCCATCTATTCCATATTTTGTCTGCTTTTTTCGGACACCCCCGGGCTGTATACACTCTTCGTTCCATTGCAATGCATATGTTGACGTCCGTCACCCATTGTTCGTACTGCAGTGTTTTATCCGAGCCCCACAATTGTGCGAGCTTCCTTTTAATTATTGCCGAGGTCGTCGACAAGAGCAACTTCTTGTATTTGGACGCTTCTCCCTCCTCCTCCACCCCAAGCAGGAGCAGCTTTGGGTCCCTGTGAATCGTTCTCCCCAGTACCCATGAAAGTTTGTTGCAGCATTTTTGCCAGTACTGTTGTATGCAGCTGCAGTCCCACAGTATGTGGAAGAAGGTTCGCTCCTCCCTCTTGCACCATAGACAGTGTGGGCCAGTTGTTTTCCCCCAGCGATATAGCATCACCCTTGGGTAGTAGATCCTGTGCAGTATTTTAAGCTGAATAAATGGCTACCTCCCAAGGGTACATGAGGGCCCCCACCCAGTCTTCCAGTTGTACAAACCCTATATCTCTTTCCCATTAGCTTTTCAGGCTCGTTAGTTCGGTGGTGGCAAAAGAGGTAATTACATTATACATGGTAGATGTGACTTTAGTCTCAATATTTGCCTGGACTATGTTTCTTTCGAGGGGAGTGCTTTCGGCCATGTCTTCAAGTGCTGGGAGGTGGGCTTGTAGAGCATGTTGCATCTGCGTATATTGGAAATATTCAGTGCTTGAGAGGTGAAATTGGGATTCCAGGGATTCAAAGGATACCAATTTGCCCCCCTCGATGATATCGCCCACTGTTCTAATTCCGTGTTGTAGCCAAATACGCCACGTCGGAACCTTATTTACCTCAGGTAGGTTCCTATTGTTCCACAGTGGTTGTAGTGGGGTGACTTTCCCATCCCACCCCATGAATCTGTGTGTGTCTTTCCAAACTCGGGTGATGTGTGATAGCATAGACTGGGGGGTTGAGTTACATATCGTTCTGTAAAGAAGTTCAGTTTGAGGTCTATCGCGTCCTCCGGTGCTCCCCAGTCTATTGTGTGTCAATGTGGTGTCCCTGTGCAATAAGTCATTGACCACTGCCATTTGGCTAGCCCAATAGTAGGACTGTAGGTGAGGGAACCCTATTCCCCCCTCCCAGATGGAACGCTGAAGAGTGCCCAACGCAATGTGTGGGTGTCTGTTGTTCCAAAGGAGTTTCCTTAGTGCGTTGTCTATCTTTTTGAATTCATTCACTGGGATGTGTAGTGGGGCGTTTTGCAATATGTATAGGAAGCGTGGGAGAGTGTCATGATCTCTGCTTCCAAAAGGTCAGGGTTTTCCCAACTCCCTTGGAAGCAGATCCATAACCCAGGTTCCGAGTGCCAACCAGTCCCAATTGGGACCTTTTGGACCCAGTCCTGGCGCCAGTGGCACCAGGCTCATAAATATGCCCGGTCCCAGCGCTGGAAGCGCCGGGCTCATAATGCTTGGGTGGACTTACCTACAGCAGACCATGCTGCTTACTTGCCTGCCAGTTGAGCCTCTGATCCTCTTCTGTTTGGAACTACTTTTCCTGTTGGGTGGGGCAGGAGCCACTCCCTAGGTTCAGAACACTGGAACTCTTCTGGAAAGCAGGAACTCTTTTCTTACCTAGGCGTGGCTGTGGAAGGAGACACCTAAGCACTACAGGAGGCTATTTAAACCACACCCGATGGATGAATCTTGCTTTGCGTTATTCTGCATCCTCTGCAGCAGAACGCTCATCGTGTCTTCTGCATCTGATCCTGGGCCTAAGGAAAAAGGCTTACCATCCTGAATCCAGTCTTCAGCAACACCTATAAAGACAAGAAAGAACAGGTTAGCATTACGGTCTTCAGTGACAGCGCTTCACTTACCTGGTCCATCGGCTGTCACCAACGCCTAGCGCTGCATTCCGGCATCTGAAAGACAAAGGCTTACCTACTCTTCGTGCGCTCCGGAGGTCTTCGCACTGCATTCCAGCATCTGAAAGACAAAATCTTACCAACTCTTCGCACGCTCCAGAGGCCTTCGGCGCTGCATCCCGCATCTGAAAGACAAAACAAGGTGCGTTTAAAGACATTGGGGAACTTTAATACTCACGTGCCATTACTCCTTTCCACATCTAACGCAGTGGGTATTCCGGCACCCTGCAGCCGCTCCGAACTTGTACCTGCAAAATAAAAAGACAGTTAGAGCGCATCGTGAAGCAGGCAACAAGCGCTTACTTACGTGCTTCCAGGCGCTTCTATTCGTCACACGGGCTCCATCTTCAACTCACTTCAGCCCGTCATCGGCCGTCGCCGGAACCCTGCAAAACAAGGGACATCATTACTAAATACTTTTAAAGACATTAGAATTACTCGAAACTTACCGTTCGTGCAGTAAACGACGGACAGCAGTCCTCTGAAGTCAAGAGGCCTGCTCCCCTTATCCAGTGAAGAAACTGGTTACAGCACCCTGCCCCGAGGCAGATGAAGAGCACAGCGTTCACTTACCTAAGGTGAGAGCGTTAACCTTTGGGGTTCTACAGGAGAAGAGAAAGGGAAGAAGAGAGAGACATTCAATAACCCAGATCATTAATCCCATATTTTCTATCTGCAGACATCTTACCCTTCGAGTCAGACATACAGTGCACAGAGGTCCAGCCCAAAGAGCCAGCCGTGTGTTACACATCACCTTTGAAGATACGGTATACGCCCAGTTAAGACCGGCGCCTCTACGGGAATCAGGTGAGCGTTACAGAACGCAAAGCCTACCGCAAAACTCCCGTCCAGGCGCTATGGAAACCTCGGATACCGACCAGCTAGCCCAGTTACTTGGGGAACTAAGGGCAGAAGTGCATGCAGCCCGTCAGGAAACGAACGCTCTAAGAAGGGAACTGATTATTTCCAAGGAGCGAACAGATGATCTCGCTAGACAATTGCTACAGTCACAAGCCGGACAAACCCCGTTACCTGCATCTGGGGGAAATCTTCCTTCTACATCCTCTATGAATCCAGTGCAGATCAACCTACCTGGGAATGTACCTCTGGCTCCGCCCGAACGATTTTCTGGTGACCCAAAGAGGTTTGCAGTATTTATCAATCAGTGCCGGTTGCATTTCTTATGCCGGCCAGCAGCCTTTCCAACTGATCAAGCTAAAGTAGCTTTTGTGCTTTCGTACCTTAGTGGCAATGCGGCAGACTGGTCGATCCCTCTAGTAAATCAAGATGATCCGGTCCTCCATGATTTTCAAGCTTTTCAGCTCAGTATGGAAAAACTGTTCGCAAGACATTCACAGGGGCAGGCCTTGGACAATGAGCTTCTTTCGTTGCGACAAGGTAATCAAGACCTTTTGGCTTATATTGCGTCTTTCAACAGACTGATAGTGGAAACTCAATGGCCTGAGGACAAAAGGATTACGCTGTTTTATAGAGGTCTACGTGGAGAGCTCAAAGATGTGTTAGCCCAAGTAGTGAATCCCCCACAAAATTGTTCGGACTATATAGACTTAGTCGTTCAAATAGATCACAGACTGCAGAACAGGAAGGCCGATCGTTCCAAGTTTGATGCTCGAGTATTTTCCAAACCGCCAACTCCTTCCAAAGGAGTAGACTCCGGGGAACCCATGCAAATAGGGGGCCTGAAAGGTCCGCTAACACAAAAGGAGCGGGAAAGGAGAAAACAGTTGCAATTATGCCTCTATTGCGGAAACTCAGGACACTTTCTTCGAGACTGTCCGGTGAAACCTGCCAAGAAGGCAGTAGGAGCTGCAGTTACCAAAGTTACAAACTCTGAGCAGGGAAACGACCTCGCCCGACAAGAATAGAGGTCATCTTGCCGAGCGTGAAAACCAGTTCCGTGACCTCGCATTTCATGATACCTATGGTCCTCATTAGCCCTGATAATCCGGATCGATTACATGCAATTGAAGCTTACGTCGACAGCGGTGCCATCGGCAATTATGTGGATCATGAAATGGTTTTGAGGATGAATCTAACTCTTTGTCCCAAGGCTGTAAAGGACGTCATTACTACGGTGGATGGAACGGAGATAGCCTCCGGACCAGTAACGCATACCACTCAAGAAGTGACGCTAGTCAGTCAAGATGGACACCATGAGAAGATCGTGTTCGATGTGATCAAGGCTCCTCAGTTTCAGATTATTCTAGGAATACCTTGGTTAGAGAAACACAATCCTCTGATCGATTGGCGAGCAAGAACGGTCCAGTTTCCAGAATGTGTCTCTACTTGTCACCCTCCACCTGGTGTTGCACTGGCAGCAATTTCTTCAGAGACTCCCCAGTTACCTCCCGAATACCTAGAATACCAAGAGATTTTCCGGAAGGATCAGGCTAACTCTCTACCTCCTCATAGGTCTTATGACTGCCAGATAGACCTGATACCTGGATCTACTCCTCCTTGTAGTAGAATTTATGCCCTCACCGAGCCTGAGAACCTTCACCTTCGACAATACCTGGATCAATACCTGGCAAATGGGTTTATTCGTCCTTCCAAGTCCCCTGCTTCTTCAGCTTTGTTCTTCGTTCCAAAAAAGGAAGGAGACCTTAGAACTTGTATAGATTATCGCTCCCTGAACCAGATCACCGTCAAGAATAGATATCCGTTACCTTTGATCCCTGAACTCCTGGACCAAGTCAGAAAAGTATGCATATATACAAAGCTGGATCTTAGAGGAGCCTACCACTTGGTACGAGTAAAAGAGGGCGATGAATGGAAGACGGCCTTCCGCACCAAATATGGGCTATTTCAATATCAGGTCATGCCCTTCGGACTTTGCAATGCCCCGGCCGCCTTTCAATATTTTATGAACGATGTCCTCAGAGAGCTCATAGACGTGTGTGTTGTTGTTTACATTGACGACATCCTCGTTTATTCTTCATCGGAATCTGAACATCGGAAACATGTGAAAATGGTCCTCGAAAGATTGCGTCAACACAAACTTTTCGCTAAGTTGGAAAAATGTGTTTTCAACGTGACTGAAGTTGAATTCTTGGGATTCATATTATCACCTAGCGGAGTGCGTATGGATTCAAAGAAGGTCGATGCAGTTCTCAAATGGCCATCACCATCCTCCGTAAAAGGTGTGCAAAGCATGTTAGGCTTCGCTAACTTTTACCGCAGGTTTATCCCCAAATTTTCTCGAATAGTCCAGCCCATCACTGCCTTGTTAAAGAAAAACAAACGTTTTGAATGGTCTACCGAGGCGGAACAAGCTTTCCAGGATTTGAAGACTAAATTTATCTCTGCGCCAATCTTGAAACACCCTCGCCCCGAACTCCCCTACATCGTGGAAACTGATGCTTCAAGCCTTGCCATGGGGGCAGTTCTATCACAAAAGGACCCGGTAACCAATCAGTTGCATCCCGTGGCATTTTGGTCCCGCAAATTCTCGCCTCCTGAAATCAATTACACGATTACTGACAAGGAACTTCTGGCTATCAAGTCTGCCTTTAAGGCTTGGCGGCATTATCTGCTGGGGGCCCGACACACCGTTACTGTGATTACGGATCACCGAAACCTGCAATATTTGAAAACCGCAAAAGCCCAATCCTCTAGACAACTCCGTTGGGCATTATTCTTTGCCGAGTTTGACTTCATAATTACCTATCGACCTGGTGCAAAAAACGGTAAAGCTGATGCCCTTTCTCGGATGGGAGTGGAAGAACACTTGATCAACCCTAAACCTGTACCAATCATTCCCGAACAAAGAATTCTGGGTGTAATCGCCACACAATCCATAGAGGAAGTTAAGGATAAAGCCAGGCAACTTGTAACTCCAGCAGACATACAGAATTGGCATCTGCAGGGAAAGGACTTTGCAGTAAAGGACAACTTGTTGTATTTCCAAGAACGGTTATACCTGCCCAGCACAGATTTACAGAAAAAAGTAATCTCTTGTTATCACGATTCTTTAATGGAAGGACATCCCGGTATGGCCAAGACCTCAGAAAAGATCAAGCGCTACTTCTGGTGGCCGTCTTGGAAAAAAGATATCAGAGACTTTATAATGTCCTGTGGAGTATGCGCCCAAAACAAGAGTCAAAAGGAAAGACCAGCAGGCCTCTTACGCCCTATTGACATCCCACCTCGCCCTTGGCATACGCTTTCTATGGACTTCATCACTGATCTACCTCCATGCTCCGGATACAATACGATTCTAGTAATCGTGGACTTATTCTCCAAGATGGCGCATTTCATTCCGCTCAAAGGCTTGCCAACAGCAGCAACTCTGGCCCGAGAATTTCTCGAAAACATCGTCCGACTGCACGGTTTTCCTTCGGTTCTAATTTCGGATCGAGGTAGTCAATTTATTTCTCATTTTTGGCGAAGTTGCTGTCGGTCGGCTCAAATTGATGTGAGACTATCGACCAGTCACCACCCTCAGACCGACGGACAAACCGAGAGGACCAATCAAACTCTGGAACAGTATTTACGCTGCATGCTGCAACAAACTGAAAAAACTTGGAAAGACATCCTTTGGATAGCCGAATATGCCTACAATAACTCTGTCCATTCGGGAACTGGGAAAACCCCGTTTTTTCTTTTATACGGCAGTCACCCTCGAACCTCGGTGTTGGATCCCCTCCAAGATCTTGAAACACCAGCAGTAGACTACCTGCATTCTACAATCACCCAAGCCTTTAAGGAAGCTGTTTCTCACCTTCAAAGGGCTAAAGAACAATACAAGAAAGGAGCAGATCAACATCGGAAGGAAGCCCCTCAATATCAAGTAGGGGATCAAGTCTGGTTATCCATCAAATATCTACCTCTAAAAGGCCCACGCACATTCAACCCAAGATACCTTGGTCCCTATTCCATCACTACCATAGTAAACCCAGTAGCGGTCAAGTTGGACTTGCCCCCGCACATGAAGATGCATCCGTTCTCCACGTCTACCTATTAAAACCCGTGCAACCTCAAACCCGACTAACTAAATCTCCAAAACCCATCCTAGTTGATGGAGAACTCGATTTTGAAGTCAAAAGCATTCTGGACTCCAAGATCTCCAAATCTAAACTATTTTACCTAATTGACTGGAAAGGCTACAGCCCCCAAGAGAGATCCTGGGAACCTGCTGAATATGTCCACGCTCCTCGCCTAATCAAAAGATTTCACCGAACATTTCCTGACAAGCCAAAACCCCCGGAGAAGCCCGGTTTGGGAGGGGCCTTGAGGGGGGGTACTGTCATGATCTCTGCTTCCAAAAGGTCAGGGTTTTCCCAACTCCCTTGGAAGCAGATCCATAACCCAGGTTCCGAGTGCCAACCAGTCCCAATTGGGACCTTTTGGACCCAGTCCTGGCGCCAGTGGCACCAGGCTCATAAATATGCCCGGTCCCAGCGCTGGAAGCGCCGGGCTCATAATGCTTGGGTGGACTTACCTACAGCAGACCATGCTGCTTACTTGCCTGCCAGTTGAGCCTCTGATCCTCTTCTGTTTGGAACTACTTTTCCTGTTGGGTGGGGCAGGAGCCACTCCCTAGGTTCAGAACACTGGAACTCTTCTGGAAAGCAGAAACTCTTTTCTTACCAGGAACTCTTTTCTTACTTAGGCGTGGCTGTGGAAGGAGACACCTAAGCACTACAGGAGGCTATTTAAACCACACCCGATGGATGAATCTTGCTTTGCGTTATTCTGCATCCTCTGCAGCAGAACGCTCATCGTGTCTTCTGCATCTGATCCTGGGCCTAAGGAAAAAGGCTTACCATCCTGAATCCAGTCTTCAGCAACACCTATAAAGACAAGAAAGAACAGGTTAGCATTACGGTCTTCAGTGACAGCGCTTCACTTACCTGGTCCATCGGCTGTCACCAACGCCTCGCGCTGCATTCCGGCATCTGAAAGACAAAGGCTTACCTACTCTTCGTGCGCTCCGGAGGTCTTCGCACTGCATTCCAGCATCTGAAAGACAAAAGCTTACCAACTCTTCGCACGCTCCGGAGGCCTTCGGCGCTGCATCCCGCATCTGAAAGACAAAACAAGGTGCGTTTAAAGACATTGGGGAACTTTAATACTCACGTGCCATTACTCCTTTCCACATCTAACGCAGTGGGTATTCCGGCACCCTGCAGCCGCTCCAAACTTGTACCTACAAAATAAAAAGACAGTTAGAGCGCATCGTGAAGCAGGCAACAAGCGCTTACTTACGTGCTTCCAGGCGCTTCTATTCGTCACACGGGCTACATCTTCAACTCACTTCAGCCCGTCATCCGCCATCGCCGGAACCCTGCAAAACAAGGGACATCATTACTAAATACTTTTAAAGACATTAGAATTACTCGAAACTTACCGTTCGTGCAGTAAACGACGGACAGCAGTCCTCTGAAGTCAAGAGGCCTGCTCCCCTTATCCAGTGAAGAAACTGGTTACAGCACCCTGCCCCGAGGCAGATGAAGAGCACAGCGTTCACTTACCTAAGGTGAGAGCGTTAACCTTTGGGGTTCTACAGGAGAAGAGAAAGGGAAGAAGAGAGAGACATTCAATAACCCAGTTCATTAATCCCATATTTTCTATCTGCAGACATCTTACCCTTCGAGTCAGACATACAGTGCACAGAGGTCCAGCCCAAAGAGCCAGCCGTGTGTTACACATCACCTTTGAAGATACGGCATTCACCCAGTCAAGACCGGCGCCTCTGCGGGAATCAGGTGAGCGTTACAGAGAGCCAACATTTTGAATAGTGCTGCCCTTCCTAGTAGGGTCAGAGGGAGAGAGACCCAGTGCCGGATATCTTCCATGAACATAGTTGTTATCGGGTGGAGATTATTGGCCACATAATTGTTCAAGTCATTAGTGATTTGTATGCCAAGGTATTTAAACTGCTCTGTTACTATGAGAAAGGGACAGTTAACTGGTGGTATGAAAGTTGTGTTGCCTATTGGGAACAGCATTCATTTGTGCCAGTTTACTTTTAGTCCACTAAAAGCACCGTAGCTGTCTAGTATGCCTACAATCTTGGAACAGGAGTGGTGCAGATCTTTTATGTAGAGGAGCAGGTCATCCGCATACAGGGAGATGCTATCCTCCCGCCCGTCTTCCCAATGAATACCACTCCAAGCCAGCAACGTTCTCAACATCATCGCCAGTGTTTCCATAGCCAGTGCAAATATCATGGCAGATAGGGGGCACCCCTGCCTGGTTCCCTTCCCTAGCTTGAAGTTTTTCGATGGCCACCCATTCACCCTCATTTGTGCCTCGTGGGATTCGTATAGGAGTTGCACCGAGCTCAGGATTGCGGACCAAACCCCATCCGACGCATTATATCCCAGATTGCCTCCCAGTACACTGAGTCGAAGGCCTTTTCAAAGTCAATTGCCAGTACAGCCAGGGGGCCTTGAATGGTGGATAAATGTTCTATTACCGTGTGCAGCCTATGAATGTTCATGCGGGTTGACCATTTCGGCATGAATCCGCACTGGTCGGGGTGAATTAGTGTTGTGATGACCTGTTGTAGGCGGTTGGCCAGCACTTTCGCTAGTATCTTGGTCTCACTGTTGATAAGTGAGATTGGTCTGTATGAGCTGCAAAGGTCTGGCAGCTTGTCTGCTTCTGGGATCAAGATTATTGTGGCTTTCCGGAGGCTGCTGGTAGGCATCCCTGCTCCTTGGACTGTAGGAACATTTGCAGTAGGTGGGGGCGATCTCGTTCATAGCCAGTTTGCGCCACATCTCAATCGGGAAGCCATTTGGCCCTGGTGTCTTACCCGTCTGGAGTTCCGACATAGCCATTATCAGTTCCTCCTCTGCAATATCTCTCTCAAGCAGGGCCTGTTGATCTATGATGAGAGTGGGGAGGGCTATATTGTTTAGTACCGAATTATCGATAGGTGACGTGAGTGGTCTGTATAGCTCTGCATAGTAAGATGCAAAGCCCTCGGCTATGTCTTGGTCGGTCAGTAGTGGGTCTCACCCCTCTGCCCATTTCGCGCTTTTCTAACCATGCCAGCATTTTGCCAGCCTTATCACCAGTCTCATATATTCTGGCTCTCATTGTCTTATGTGCCTGCTTAGCATTATCCAGTGCAACATTCTGTAAACGTTTTTGAGCTAGCGTCAATGCTCGATTTGTTTCAGCTTGGTCTAGTTCTAGGAGGTTTAGTTCGGCCTGGGTCACTTGCTCTTCGGCTTCTGCTCATTCCTGTTGGTGTCTCTTTTTGTGAGCAGCAGGCCATGACAAGATCTCACCCCTCTGTACCAGTTTGAGTGCCTCCAACAGGATCCCTGGGTCATCTACCAATACCTTGTTTATCTCAAACATGTTTTCGTCGTTTGTTGTATTTGGTCCAGAATATCTGGGAAGCCTAAGTAGTAGTTATTCAAGCACCAGGAAGGGGGGTGGACGTGGTCTAGTCATGTTGAGCTCAATCAGCAGGGGGGAGTAATCTGATATACCTTGCGGCAATAGAGTTGCCACAGAGGCCCTGTGGATATCTGGTCCCGGCAGAAAGAAGTAGTCTATTCGCGATAAAGAGGCGTGTACCCCTGAGTGGAAAGAGTATTCTCTCCCATCCCGGTGCAAGTCGCGCCACACATCCTGCAGTCCCATTGCCGTGGCAAACACTGCTAGTTTAGTTCGGACAGAGGGGTTTCTTCCTCTTAGGTGTGAGCGATCCATCCCTACCTCCATGACTTCATTGAAGTCGCCCTCAATTATCAATAGATCTGAATTGTCTCCAGAGATCAGAGGTGTAATGTCCTGTATCATTACGGTGATCAGTGTTGGTGGCGAGTAGATCCCCAGCAGCGCTATTGTCTGGTTCCAGAGTGTTCCTGTGATGAATGCATATCTGCCACTGGTGTCTAGGGTCACCCGTACCAGGGTCAGGGGCAACCGTTTGTGTATTAGTATAAGTACCCCACGAGAGCTTGTGGTGAAACCGGTGTGTATTGCAATTCTATAGTTAGTGCGTTTAAACAGGTTACATGTGGTGCCCGCTAAGTGGGTCTCTGTTCGGAAGGCCACGTCTGGCATGTGCCGATTTAGGAGTTGTGTAATGAGCCACTTCTTGATCTCTCCTCCCATCCCATTAACATTCAAGGTTAGGAGTCGCAGGGTTCTGGCATCTGTGTTAGTGGAGGCCATTTGGTGAAAGATTGGGGCAGTCAATAGCTTACAGCACAGTGCACATGTGTCTCGTGTTGGTGATGTTATGGCAAAGTGTTCTGGATTTGATCTCTGGACCCTTTTCTTAACAAAGCTAACATTAAACAAACTTCCCATCCCCCACCCTAAACTCCTTCCAACTCGAAGAATCTGTCGCCCGAACAGTAAACAACAAACCTCAACTAACGGCAGCTGAACAAGACAGCTAACAAATAGACTATTTGGGGTTATTCCCCTGTGTATGAGTTCCTGACATACCCCGGTGCAATGGCACAGGGTGGCATTGCAGGGGAAGGGGGGACTTCTGTCTGGGCTGGCCGCTTGGCTGTGTGTCTCTTTATGGCTATTCTGATCTTGTGTTCAGCACTGTGTTGGTGTACAATACCTTAAACCCCATTCAGTAGGGTCTCAAAGGTTTCTGTTCGCACGTTTTTCAGGTGTCGGTGCTCTCATTCCGGCAACTGTGGAGCGTTTCCTGGTACTGGTGGTTGTTGGTCTAGCGGTTCAGGTCCCGTCCGGACTCGGGGTGTTCCGTGTCTGTTGCCCCTCGTCACCGTCCAATCTCCCTCAATGTGCTGTTCTGCCCACTTTCATGCTTCTTTGGGGTCAGTGAAGTGGACCGTTGTGCCCTTATGGTATATTTTAAGTTGGGCAGGGAACATTAGGCCATATTTCACCTTCAGGGATTGCAGTTGTTTTTTGAGTTGGTAAAACGATGGTCTGGCTTTCTGCACTTCCCTGGTGTAGTCTGGAAAAAATGCTATTTTGGATCCGTTGTAGGTGAGAGTGCCCTTCGCCCTTGCGGTCTGAAGCAGTGCATCACGGTCTTGATAATTCAATGGTTTGGCGATCACTGTGCATGGTGGGGCGCCTGGTAGTGGGCAGCCCGTTGGTACGCGGTGGGCTCGTTCAATGGAAAAGAAGTTGGAAAACGTTTTTGCTTCGAACATGTCTGTGAGCCACGGCTCCAGAAATACCTCCATGTGTGGGCCCTCTGCTTTCTATAGAAATCCCAGGATCCTAACGTTGTTGCGTCTGGATCTCCCTTCACTCTCATCTACTCGCTCCTCCATGGTTTTCAAGCGTGTCGTGACTCTGGCCAGTTGTTGTTCTATGTTCCTTATTCCATCCTCCGCACCAGATATGCGTTGCTCTGCCTCTCCAGAGCGTGATGGCAGCTTCTGGAGATCGTGTCTCGGGAGGGAGACATCCATGCTGATGCCGTCCATTTTCTGCTCCATGGAGGCGCGCAAGTCAGCTATGGCCGCCATGATGTCTTTTAGCGATATTGTGCCCTCTATTCCCGCCATGGTGTCTGGTTGATCTTGCTCCGGCTGGCCGTTTGTTGTCGGCGTGGTAAATTGATCTATCCTGCTCTGGGAGATCAGTTTTTTTGATTTGTCCTTGCCCATGCCATGATGGGTGCTGATGATTGGGTGTCTCTGTCTGGGCTGTCGTGTTGTTTCTGGAGTTGGAAGCGGCTGCTTTGGTGCTCTCTTAGCTGCTCTCCCGATTTGTTCCGTCTCTTCCAGGCTTTTGTGCGCGGGGGGCCCGGTTGGTGCCGAGGAGCCGCCGCAGGGCCACCGAGGGTCCGCAGTCGCCGCCAATTGGTGAGATTCCCTTGCGGGTGTAGGGGGCGTCCGTTCTCCGGGGAACCCCTCTAGTTTCCGGCTTCCCCACTGACCGTGGTTCTGGCGGCAGGGCGGTCCACAGAACTCCACCCAGGCACAGCTCTCCCCCGGCTCGCGGCGCGCAGGGGTCTTTTTTCATTTGTTCGCAACAGTGTCCGGTGGGCTTCCCGCCTGCTTCGCACCACCAGCCAGAGATCCTCTGCAGCCCACACAGAGGCCGCCATCCGATAGTCCCGCTGTTTGGCCGGATGCGGCCAACGGATCGTTCGCTCTGCGGTCCGGGGAGCCAGTCGCAGGTCCCTCTCAGTGCGACACTCCATTTCCCAGCTTCACTCTGACGAGCGCGGCCATTTTGTTTGTGCGATGCCGTGGTCGTGCTGTTTGCTTTCTGCAGCTCCGAACTCGTTCAGGCAGGTGCGTTTTAGGCTGGAATTTCATCCGCTCGCGCCCAAGGCGTTTATTTTCTGGAGAATATGTGTTTATTGAAGATTTGCCACTCGTAGAAGGCTGTTTGCTCGGGATGTTTGCTGCGGCCGCAGGAGCTCCAGGGACTCACGTCCTCATTGCTCTGCTGCTGGCCACGACGACTTTTTAATTTTCAAACATTTGGTTATTACTGTGGTACTGGGAAAAGGTTGCGCTTCCATAGAAACGATGCTTCTGGCAAAACAAGGTGGCACTTGATGACTGTGGTTATGTTTTCACATGAAATATTTGGGGGAATCTGTTGCAAGAAGGAAAAATGGGTGAACAAATGATGGCCACTATCCACTGGCCATGGTCAGTGGGGGATGCTAATTTACAACTGAAAGAGATATGGGTCACAGACATAGGACATGGCCGCTGGTTACAATGTGAACAGCGGCCTCAGCTGAAGGACATGACCTGGTTATTTGCTAGTGAGGGGGATATGGGAAGAGCTGAAACCCATGGCTACTGGGCCATGATCTTTGATCCGAATGGTTGCAGAGAGGACAGTGGCCACGGTCGAAAACCATGGCAAGTGGTCCGCGGGTAAGATACAACATAACAGAACCCTTGAGAGTCATGGAAAAGCTCACCAAATACCCCATGAAACTCGACGGGTGTGGGGAATGATGACAATCAGCAGGGGTGAACACTGAGGTAAACAATCCCATCTAACCTGGCATCATGATGAACAACTTCGTCACACAGTCTGGCAAGCGATGGTTGCAATTATTGGCTGTCTATATTTAGAACATGGGCTTTTTTCAGTTGTTTGTTTAAATAAAGGACGTTGAATTAGATTACAGAGGTCCTTGCAAACTGCATTTAAGCAACGGCTATTATCTGCGCCCTGTTTTTTGTGCACACTGTGCATTTAAGCAAAAGCTGATATCTGCTCCTGGGGTTGTCGTTTGAGAAGCAGTTCAATTGGTATAAAATCCCATTTGCTCAATTTTTGCCAGATGCAACGTTTTGTATATGAGCGAGGAGCAAACATCTCTGCCCCAGTGCTGCTCTGCACTGGGCCCTGATCCAGGAGCACCGAGAACCACGTGTGCTGCAGTCTGCGATAACAAGGACTTGATATGCCCATTTAAACGCGTTTCAAAGTGTTCTGAGCACAAAGAGCTCAAAGATACCGCTCGAGGTAAATATTTGCATTTTTTCAGTGGTGTACAGTAGTCTTGACTTCCAAGAAAAAGTACACTTGAATTTTGTTTAAATATCTTTGTTTCGAAAAAAGGCCATCGCCTGGCTGTGAAATATCGAAGTCAATTCTGGAAGTATGGAACTAATTGAGGCATGTGACCAGCCCTTGTCGGGGTGAACAGGGCAGATAAATAAAAACCGCGAAGCTTATAAATCTTTTCCTCCAACATCAAAGGAACAGGATACTGCTAAGTGTATTTGAAGTGTATTTGTATAATGCAATAATTTATGCAAAAAAGCAGCTTTTGTCAGCACTGCAACAAAGCAGCTTTGATAAATGTCCTCTAATTTATTGTCATGTATCTGAAATCAAAGTGAAACATTTACGGGCTGCACACTGAGGGATGCCAGGCCTGCAATCCCGAAAGGGTTTTTTGATGTAGAGAAACCAAAGTTGGTCAAAAGGTTAAAGAGGATTTATTTTGATAGTTGAGAAAATATCCACATGATGGGGACAAGGAACTAATTATAATTTCGACAGCATTGTTAAAATCAGGCAGTATTTTAAATATTGCCTGTTTTTGCCACTCCTGTTTTGGCTATGGTACTCTTTTTTACCATTTTGAGTAAAGCAATAATGGTAAACACATGTATTTTAAATACGTCCTATTTTTAATATGCCACCTAATGTGTGGTTCACTTTCAATATTTAAAGCATGGCGTACACAGAAAGTAGGGCTGGGTGGACCGGCTTGAAAAAGGTTCAAGCTTATTTAAACAAGGTGTTCTACTGTCAGTTTGAAATATTCAAACCATTCAGAGCTGAGGCTTGAAATGGTTCAAAACACATGAACCTAATTTCAAGCCGCTCAATTAGACATTCGTTTTACATGGTTCAGTCAGCTTGAATAGAGCTTTTTTCGGTAATACTGAATTCTAGGATACCAGACATGTATCCTAGCCAGTCGATAAGGAAATTATATGATAGGCACCTAAAATTTGACATTAATGAGCAAAGCACAGAGGATGTGTTTTTTTTCATTTGCGTTCATTTTAAAAATGCAAGGATGACCTTCCCCACAAAGGTGACCTGCGCATTTAACAGGGGATGTGAGGCAGCGAAAATGATGCGCTGTCCATCCCCTTGAATACTTCAGTGTTGCATGCAAGCTGCATGCACTACCATATAGCAGGCTTCTGGCACCCACAGAGGTGCTGGCGGTGCATTTCACAATGACGGGCCCGCAGAGGGCCCTCACTGTGAAATGTGGAAAATAAATTCTATCCCCCGTTTAGGGATAGAAATGTAACTGAGACAGATAAACTGCTGCTATTCTATTTAAAAGAAACGGCACAATAGAGTGGACTATTACCCTTCCATGCATTGCGCAGGGTAACATGACTAGTATCAGTGCATTTAAAAGAGCATTCCATTTGGGAATTTGCCATGCACTTTGAAATGCTCCCATAACTGTGCAAAGGGATGAACAAAGTCATCTGTATGGGTGCATCTGTGATGTACACATTCTGATATCCTTTGAGAATCATGCACATGTTTTTATTGGCACAAGTAATGAGACTCCTAGCGCATAGTGACTGATTGATCGAATTGGGTTTAATTGGGTTGAAATGATTCAAGTCAAATCACACATTTACTGACTCAAATTGATTCAATTTATGAGCCATCTTTATGGAGGATCAAATGGCTCATGCTTATTCAAGGCTTTTCTTCAAAGGTTGGAACCCGTGTTCGAGTGAAACACTTTGAGGCTAACTGATCTATAATAGAAAATACTGCTGGTTAGATATGGGTGATACACCCCATGCTACCACATGCGGCATATTTTCCATGCCATCATGGCGTTCTGCCAAGAAACACGGCAGATATATGGAAACACACATTAGCCACTGCAACCCAGCATGTGGCTGCTTTACAAAGACTTTGTGGAACAGAAAATGGGCCAGTTGATGTTGGAAGTGAGGTAGACCATGAACGGAGACAAAAACAAGAGACAGGGATCGTGCAAGGGGTAATTAAAGGGGGATATCAGTGCATGCACAATAAAGCAAAGGGTGACAGGCTCAGGTGTGGGAAAAATGTTGCATTATATGTTGAGCTCCTTACAGTGTTAAGGAGATGATGCTTAAGGGCTGGCATGAATGCATGCATGTTGTTGATTTATTTGGGGGAAGTTTAAGAGGAGGCCCGGGCATTAGTGGATTCAACTCAACAAAATACTGAATATAAACATCATTGTGGAATGGCCAGTGAGAAGATGGAGCCTCTTCCATGTAGTCATCAGGTTGATCTTAGCCTGCAAAAGTGATAGACATGGCGGAGTGCAGCGTGAGTGTTTCTACGGTGCACATCTTCATTGAAGCTTTGAGCTTCTTTTGTGTTTATACGAAGAGGAGGAGCCCTTCTTTAAAAACCCTAACTTTTAAACGGAGCGCTGCAGAGCGCAGCACGAGTGTCCCTACGGCGTTCTTATGGTGTTCATCGGGGAGTTGAGGTACGGTTTCTGTAATTCCAGGTCTACGCTTGACGCTTTTGACCTCCGGTTTGAGCCACTTGCACTAGTTAACAGTTGGAACTCCCTGGTAAGGAGTGAACATCTTAGTCAATTGCACCTCGCCCAATTGACCTCAAGGGCATTTAGGGCTTAGGAGAAAGAGACAGACTGCGGCAGCTGTGAGTTTTATTATCATGCCAGACGAACTTTGCCAGAGAGACAATAACTATAATTCACGAAAAAAACACCCTATAAGACAGATCAAGTTACATCGGCTACACGTAGCCGCTCTAAAAGTCTCAAAATGAATTCCCGGGTGACCATTTCACTGAGTAAGCCTACACCAAAACCTCGGGGGGACGGTACTATCCTGTAGCACTTCTCGGCAGAAGTGATTGCAAATAACGCTGCTGCTCCTTGTGATGAGCATGCTCTTATCCTTCAGCCCCCACAGGTTATGGATGAAGATATCCTGGAAAATACATTCTCAGCTACTGATAATAACAACTCTTTGCTGACAATTTGTTGCACACTACGCAAATCTCTCCACACAGAAAGACAGCCTGGCCCAGAAACATCTGAGGAAGCTAGAATTAGTATACATCGTGCGGCAGCCAATGAAATTTCTTCCACAACTACCAATCCATATCTGATCAATAGCAGATCCCAAAGACTTTCTGCCTCCCCCAATTTGGTTATGAGTAACAATGAAACTGATCGGCCTGTTGCCTGTCCTAACTTGTGTTCTCGGAGTGAGGGACTTTGTGAAACAAGTGATGCCATAGAACAATCGGCTTCATACAACAAGGTGCAAGCTCAATCACCTGCTATTGAGTATGCCTTAAAAGTTCTGCTCCAACAGAATGGGAAATTATTGGACGAGATTTTGAGCGCCCCCAGCAAAGGTCCTAACTTAAGTCCTGTCGACAGAGATAAAGATCTTGATGATCTTATCTTAGCTGCTGAAATACAAGCTCATGAACAAGATCAACTATCAATATGTATGTTGGGTCAGGATGCAAGTACTGAGATAGCAAATTCTGTTCATAATACGCAAGATGTCATTATGAGTGATACTTTAACCATATACTGAACCAGGAAACAACGGGGACGCAAGAACCATTTAAATCATCAGTTGCGAGAAGGCTCCCAGCTCCAAGAAGTAATGCCTTTCTTGGAAAAACCTAAAATACCAGAGAGAGTCGTTAGAAAGCAAACTAAATCTAAGGTAAATAGGAAGAAGAACAAGAGCGTGAGTCCTTATGGCATTTTAACAAGTTGGCTGATGAATGACCAAAGTCACTTGGGGATCGAAGTGAATGTACTGGCCACTACTAATGAGCAACCCGCTGCAGTACATGAGGTAAACACAGCACAGGAAACACCTCCTGAGGACCCCACTGCAACCAAATCAGCCGTGTTACCGGCCCATGGCACTCCTGGTCCTACAAGGAAAGCCGTTATGGAAAGTGACAGGCAGGTGCCTATAAACAATTCCCCTATGTGTATCATTAAATGATGGTCTCTTCAGGGCACTACTAAGCACAGGTTTCATATTAACAGATCAGATTTTCTATCTCTGATCCTCAAGAGCATGCCCTTAAAGATCCTGGATACACAAGACTTTGACTACTTTGAACCGATGAAGTCCTCCAAGCATCCATTATGCAGACTTCACTGCTTTATGGTTGAGACTGCAAATTTAGTGCAGACCTATAAAACCAGGTTCCTTGAGATTGGATACGAGCTGGACACTGTTGAAGAAACTAAAACAACCACAGAAAGAATAATATTACATATACTGGGAACATTATGGGAGGCTTTGAAACGAGCACAAAAGGAAATACCTGGCTTAAAAGTCTGTTTGAGTGGAAATGCTATATGTTAAATGGATGTGTGATTGGCAAGTGCCCAGAAAAACAAACCTGGGAGAGCAGGGGAAAGGTATCTACTTTGGATTACCTTTTTTGTAATGAACCAGCACTCTCCCTTGTCAGGAAATTAGAAGTGGCAGGCAATGAGTTTAGCGACCATGCCATCCTAACTCTGACAATGAATGGCCAGATTTTTTGTGATAAACTCAATCAGATCGGGGATCTCGAGGTTAATGGTGGAGGCAATAGAATTAACTGGACGGAGAAAAACTTGGAGAATGTTAAAAGGCTTATTAATACCAATGTGATTATATTGCTGGGGCAGTTCACAGGCATGACAGCGGAGTGATTATATTGCTGGGGCAGTTCACAGGCATGACAGCGGAGTGATTATATTGCTGGGGCAGTTCACAGGCATGACAGCGGAGTGATTATATTGCTGGGGCAGTTCACAGGCATGACAGCGGATGACATAGAGCTGTGGATAAAAGGAAACCTGACCAAGTTCACCGAGCAAAAAAAGGTTATTATATTCACCTGAGCAATCACAAAGGCATACTGTTCTTTGTCAATACAATTCAAGATGCAAAAAGGGCAAGGGGTGGGCTATCATATATTAAGAGTATGGTCACAGCCCCAGAGGCATTGCATAAAGCTACCCAGCAGGTGAGAAATTAATATAGGAACGGGTTCAAGGGATGGAAATTATCTCATAGAAATGCACAGGGGCAGTACCTGATCAGGGTTGCTGGAATCAGGGATGCAAGAAAGATGTGGAGACTACTGGGGAAATGTTACTCTGCTAAAGCAAAACAGGTCACATATAACAGAGAGGAGACGGAATGGGTAAGTTACATTGGAGAGACTTCGATCAGGATGACATAAAAAAAAATATGCTGATTATGCATTTATTTATTTCAATTTGGATACTGCGCCTCATGCCTGTAGGCCACAGGGCACACCATTAAATGACTCTAGAGCCCCAGGGCCTAATGACCTTTCTAATTCAGTATGGAAGGGTTTGCCTGGCAACCAGGCTAAACTATTCTATTTTTTGTACAGAAAGGTCTGCGGGGAGGGGAAGATAGCATCCTCTTGGAGAATATCTATACTAATCACCATATATAAAACAAACTATGAGATCTTTAGGCCATGGTTTTGGACGAACTGAAAAAGTGGGTCCATTCTGTAAATATGCTGCGAAAATTCCAGATGGGCTTCAGGGCGGGCTCAGGAACAACTCATTGCCATTGGTTGTTGGACACATTTGTCAGGGCGGCTAGAACTAAAAGGAATCCTGGCCTGCACATTGCTATGATCAATCTGCCTTCGACACAGTAGACAGGGAAAACCTGTGGAAAAAGATGGAAGTGTGGGGGTGCCCCAAAGCCCTATTGTCTGCTGTGTGCAGGCTGCATGAGAAAACCATAGTTCAGGTCAGGCTTGATAGCAGCGGGCGGGTTGACAGAGCATATAGTTACACAGAGAGGTGTCAAGCAAGGCTAGGTCCTCGCGCACATGCTCTTTAATATCTATTTGACCTATCTGGCCGACAATTTGATATGTGTAAATATTTGTCCACCGAACATCGCTGGGATAAAAGTACCATGCTTATCCTATGCTTTAGGATAGATGATTTGGTGTTGTGTGACCATACCTTTTCTGACCTTAAAAGATCTATAATTCAATTGCAAAACTATGCCGACTTGCAGATCCATTATGGGACAAAGAAATTGATGTCCTTCTCTAATAAGAAGATATCAATACCTAGGATGGTGGTTGGTGGCAATTATATTGAGCATGTCACCTGCTTTAAATACCTGGGTTTGGAATTTGCAACTTGCAGTAACTACTCAGCAATTATTGAGGGGAAAAGGCATAATGCTATCACCTTGACAAATATGATTGTTAGGTGCCTAAGAGAGACACCTGGATATATAGACTACTTGGCATGCTAATGGTATGTAAACAGAGTTTTTGTGCATGAATACTATATGGGCTGGAGGCCTTAAGTATGGAGGATTTGTCTTGGTCACAGCTTATCGAGGGCACATTCTGGAGAAGAATTCATTCTTGTACTGGTTCCAAGTGGGCCTATTGAAATCATTAGGATGGAAATGGGACTCATCTCTATGGTCACAATGGCATTGAAAAGGCGATGTGTCCTGTTCATAAAATTCGGATTATCTTTGATCTGTCGTCTACTCCAATTGATGGGGAAAGAAATCAGCACTCATGCTTGCAGATAGTATGCCATTTTGGCTAATAAGACCGTTGCTGAAATTGGGTGGCAACCGAATTGGGAAGAAGAAGCCCATGTATCGAGAAGGCAGTTTATTGTGAAATTGGAATGATGGGACTGGGCTTCGAATTATAATCATCTGGCGAGTTTGAGAAGCTATGATACTGTTTTGGAGACCTTGTCCCATAGCTTCAAAACTCCACAAGGCTACTTCAAAATATGCCCTTCCCCAGCTCTGCACAAATTCCTCCTTTTGCTCCATTTAAATACATTGCCATTTGTAGCATGTATTGGACCCGAGCTAGCCATTGCTAAGGTTCTGTCAATTGTGTGGAAATGTAGGTAAGGTGGGGACCGCTTGCCACGTATTGACAGAATGTATTGCACATGCTTTCCTTTACATGACACTGCTAGGTCCTTTTGTTATGCACCTTTATAATATCAAAGGGGATGCTTTTTTGGCGTTACTGCTTAAATACAGATAATGTATTGCTACATATATCGTTGGACCGGGTATGGACAGCAGTGTTAGCTACAAGGAAATTCGAAAAGCAGCAAAGCAAAGTGTTGCACAATGTAGCATGTTGAGCTGTGGCTGTATAATTATGTTTTAATACATGTATCTATTCTATCTGTTGTGTTTGTGCTAAGAATCGATTTTATATTGTAAGTAAGACATGTATGTATTATGTGAAAGTCTGTATGACCTATAAACATACAAAGTAAAAAATAAATAAAAAGATAGAGATGATAAACTATTGGAGATTGAGAACACGTTCAAAGAGGACCACGAGGTTCCGAGCCCGCGGAGCGGATGTGAGGAAGTGTGTGGGAAATAAATTGCAGAAGGAGTAGGGGCGGGATACTTTTGGCAGGGAGATGGATGACTTCGTTCTTAGAACAGTTGAGCATAAAACTGCAAAGTGTCACTCAGTGGATGTCCAAGAGCCGGTTGGATATCTTCGGTGAGAGGTGAAGGGCAAAGTCGGGAAGAGAAAAATAAATCGTAGTGTCTTCTGCAAAAATAAGTTAGGAGAATGTAAACAAGGAAATGCAATTTCCGAGGGTGAAGGTGCAGTGGGTGAATAAAAAGAGGGCTGATCACAGAGACTTAATGGACCCCCAAAAGAGATGGGAGCTAGATGACACTGCAGAATACCAGGACATGGAGATGTTACCACCAAAGATGCAGAAGGCCATCCAGGAGACGAGACGTGTGATCAGGCAGCGGAGATGAAAGATGATGAGGATGGAGGAGACGTTGCGGTGATAGGGGGTAGAAAGAATGTTGGCAATATCGGTCAGGTCCATTGTGGAGTGCCGTCTACACAACCCAGATTCAAGATGGTCACAGAATCCAGGTGTTTCCAATTAGCTCGTTTTCTGGTTAAGACTACACCCTGCATGATTTTAGAGTACAGGAGGAAGAGAGATTGGCTGATAACTCACCAGACAGTTTTGGACAACAGCGGCAACCTCGAAGCAGGCAAAGGGTAGATGTGTTTATATGGAGGACTTAAACCTTACTCCTGTGTATCTGGTTTCCAAAGGTGTGTTACAATTCTGCTTCACCTCTAACAACAGGGTACATGTGGTCGTAAGCACAGGTAATACTAAGTAACCAACAGATACCTCCCCTCCCCAAGGAGGTGTCAGATTGCCTCTCAATGCCTTCATTGCAATTAACTATGCATATTGAATGTGGAAGTCACCTCATGTAAATGGAGCACACTGCAACTCAAGTTGAACTACAGTACAAGTGTCCTTTTCTGTCTTCCAGTTAAGCATAACATTTACAAATATACATATTATTTGGAAATGATAACACAGTCATCTCCCTGAAACTCTGTACTGAGCTGTGCAAGAGCCAGGGGCCAGGTTGCACTGAAGCGCATCCCCACATGTGATGCATGCACAAAACCGTGCATGGGTGTAGGGAACCGACCGCTGCTACCCATTGACATCAGGAGTTGTATCCTCTACCACATGCATATTATAGAGATCCCATAGGAATCAATGGAGGCCCTTTCACACTTCTCTATCCAGGCCAGCCAAAGGCCGGGATAGGGGGCACTTCACTAAACACAGCTCTCGCCTGGTGTAGAAGCAGGAATGGAGAGGTGTGGAAAGAGTCACCGAGTTCTGGGTGACTCCCCTCCTGGGCATGGCTGGACTTCCAGCCCCACCATGGAGAGGAGTCACACACAGCACTGGGTACCTATCCCTGATCCTAGCTCGTGATTGCCTGCTCATACCACGCTGTAGACTTGATAGAGGGCTAGAAGACTGTAGCAGGATGATGGGACGTTATGTTTGCCGTTTATAAATATCTGTCTGTTTGCGTGTTTGTAAATGAGCAAGACTGTGTGATTCTCTCTGTGTGTTTGCCTTCATGTGTGAGTGTGGGTGTTCACGTATGTGTGTGTGTTTGATGAATGTGCAGTAGGATCGATGCACAGGGGAGCAGTAAAAGGGGCACTTCTGGGCAAAAATTACATGCAATTTGGAGCCAGTGTTTAGTCTTTCAGCACGACATTGGGTAAGTCCTGGGGAAAATGAGAGTTGCATGGAGCAAAACGGGGGATAATAACAGCAATATGGGGTTAGCCGGGGGCCATGAGGCAATTCAAGGTGCAAAGAGATGTATGTGGGCAAACTGGGCCAATTGTGTAGTTGTGATGGTGAAGACAGTGATATGGGTAAATATGATGGCATTGAGAGAGAGAAGTGGGTAAATGAAAGGGCATTCCACCATTCTGGAAGAAATCTGAGTGACAGACGGGGCATCCAAAGCCAATGAAAGTGAAATGTGGTCAGGTCAGGGGGTTATGGGGCAGTTTTTGTAGCAATGAGAGTGACATAAGAGAAAGCGATATGTGATGTGGGCAAGTGCGGGGGGATATGATATTTCTGTGGGTAATAAGAGGGACTTGGGGCAATGCTCAAAGAAATGAGAGTGATGCGTGCAAGTCAGAAATTGTTCTGCAATTCTATCTGCAATGGGGAGCGGAAAAGGAAAACTGAGCAATGAGTGTGACATGGGAAAACAGGGCCAATATGGCAGTTTTAGAGGCAATTAGAGTGAATTGGCACACAGATGGAGGCAATGAGAGTGACAAGTCTCTTTGTCAAAGGCAATTGGGCAGTTCTATTTGCAGTGAGAATGACGTGGGGCAAAACTGGTGGCAGTGAGAGTGACAAGTGGAAAACCAGGGTGTAATTGAGAGTTACATTGGGGAAACCTTGGGGCAAGGAGAGTGACTTGTGGACGATATAGGGACAATGCGAATGAAAAGGCAACATTTGGGGCAATGAGGGGGCACTGGGCAAATCAGTGGATAGTAGGCCAGTGTACCCTTACAAAACTGCTTGTAAATCTTACACATTTTTCAATCTAATGTCACAGTTATTAAGCGGTAAAATGCACTAGATTTACCCATATCATATAAAAGGTGTTTAGGAAGGAGGTCCCAAATCTGCTCTGTGTTTTTTGACTCACTCACCACACTTGCTTGTGCCAAAATATGCCCCGCCACTTTTGAGATTCACCAGCCACCACAGGGTACACATTGCCTATTTGAAAGGGAGTCAATTTAGTAAAAACGTAACAAAAAGATCAAAGGAAAGATGTTGTACATTGGCATTGGCAGAATTGTGCATTTATTTATGCACTCCCGGCCTTCTTCATCTGCTCTGCTCTGGCACACACCAATACATCATCCAACGATCCGCAGTGTTTACCATGTGCACTCCTGTGGCACCAATAACTGCTGGTGAAAACCAATCATCTCTTATGGTTTTCATCTTTTTTACAATACTGCACTCCAATTCGATTTCCCCCCAACCCCTCTATCTAGTCACAGCCTGCTTGCTTTGTTCACCACAGACGCAGGTGATGCACAATGCCACATAACATTAACACAGAAGTTCACCATCTCCTTTAGTGCAATGCCACACAAAGTTACCCGCCCAGCCTTGAACTGTTTCAGTTTCTTCTTCAGCATGGACTTTTGCCACACATCTGTGTGCACATCACCGTGGTGATCAGTGGTGCTAGAGTGGGCCCATCACCACGCACGTGTAGGGGAATTTCAAGCTTCTGCAGACATAGGCTTCTATTGTTTATTTGTAATATATTTCAATCAAAACGCTATGTTTGGCAGGTTGCACCAGGTTTAAACAGTTCACTGCCCAACTTTATAGGTCCTTGCTCTGCTATCCTTGCATTACTTGGGCCTTTAAGGAGGGCCCATCAAACATGCCATAATTGCTGTTAGCACCCGGACCTGACATAGGGGGTGCCAAAGGCTGCTTTTTGTGATGCAAAACATGAGCCATTGCAAGCAGCCACCCATGTGGCTCTGGAAAAAACAACCGCCACCTGGATTATCCCTTTTGATGCCAAATTGCGTTTGCATTGCACAATGGTTTCTAGAATATGGTGCTGGCATAGAAGAATCATGCGAGACTGAAATGAATACTGATGGACACTAACACTGTCTATGCCAACTGTAGCAGAAAGAGGTTTTCTACCATTTTGTCTGACACAGTGAGGCTGCTGGGGGAGTCTGAACTGTGTAATTAAAATCACCACAATAAAACACATTAAGGCTCCACTGAAATTCTTTCAGATATGGATGACACTATCCAATAACCCGACCTTCTGACCCACCGCCTGTATGACCCAGGTTCTTACCCAATTCTCTCTGTATTTAAAGGGTCTCTGGTTCTGATAACATTTCCACCTTTGAAAAAATCACATTGGCTTCCTCTTGCCTCGAGAATCCAATTCAAAGCTCTATGTTTTGCCCACCAGGCTTTTTGACAACAATCACCAATATTCCTCAAGGAGAAACGTGTCATTTAGACCCCCCCCCCCCGACTATCAACTGAGATCTGCTAACCAGTTGCTAGCCACCACGCCAAAAACGTCACAATCTAGCAGAAGGACCTTTCAATACATGGCCTCGCGGCTGTGGAATGACTTGACTCTAAACGTAATGGAAATAGAGCAGTTAAAAATGTTTAAACTACACCTGGAAGCATGTCTCTTAGCAGCGTACTTCAATTACTTCATTCCACCAAGGTCATCTCACACCTGGCGTCATCACCTGTTTACTCATCAGCGCTAAGAGCCCACTTGTCGGTGGAATTGTGCTCTACAAAACCAAAACAAAGCATAACGTAGCAAATTCTTTCAAAATTCAAGACCGCATTCTGGCTGAATTCTCTCTGAATGAGTTTAACATCTGGAATGTATTAATTCGTATGACCATTTGTGTTTGAACGAATATCCAGGTGTAGTCTTCTAGATTGAAATGCATGGTTGTAGACTTCTTGTTTTGGGACCACTAAGCATTGTGTGGATTAACCCATCTAGAAATGTCTCTCGCTGTCACAGGAGGTCGAAGAATCTGCTACAAAAGATAAAGCAGGAGTGATCCCCTAGTCTTGTGTGGAGATTGAAAACAAGAGGCTGGACAAGTAGCAAGCTCTTGGTACGATGACCAATGAAGACAAGTAGGTGGCAAATTCATGAAATGGGTGAGAAAAAAAGAATATTAAAATGAAATGAAATCATTAAAGTGAGAGAGGGGAAATGTGCTCGATCGCCACATGTCCCTAAATACTTGACTAAATAGTTAGGAACCCACATTACCACCATAGCTAATGTCACTAGTGGGCAGCCGTACAATTTAGCGCTGGCACATTAAAAAGGTGAGTCAAAGTAGTATGCACAGTGGCAAAATATAAGCAGGTTAGAGTAGATTTCCTGTCTCCTATGAGGGTAAGCTGACTTGCTGCAATATTAGTTGTTGGGTTTAGATGAATTAGAGAATGCCAATATTGGCTTAGCATCGCTTTTTTACTATTTTAATTGGTGACAAATCATTTCAACTCTTTTTGGCGGATTAAATGTTTTGGAAGTGCGTCATTTATTTTTACTGTCTATTATCACAGCAGTCTTTCCAATGGTGATAATTTAAGACGTCTCACAGTAAACAAAAACCCATTGAAGACAAACGTGAAAGCCTGCCTATTGAGAATGAACAGGGCACAGATGGCTAGATGGCTAAACAAGGTTGTAGACCACCTTGTGAGTGGGCAACATCCTATGGGCATGTTCATGGGCTTGTTCAATCTCAGCAGATGGGCTCTCATATTTTTACCATTCACATTCAAACACATATATCTAACTCAAGAAGTAGGAACAGACCACCCAATCAAATGACCATAGAGTTGTTCAGTCCTCACAGGAACAGCATTGATCTTTTTCGTGGTATTTATCTAATTTGTTGTTTTGTTAAAGGTTTCCATGTCACATTATTGCAATTTGCACCACTGATGCCGTCATCTGCCTGAGCTACGTCTGGGGTATGTAAATTCCATGGACCAAGGTCAATGTAGTTATTCTTGTAATGTTGGGTGGCTGGTGACCATCGTGTCATATAAATATTGGATGCAGTTCCTAAGGAAGTTACCAGGAATTACTCTGATCTGCTCTTGGGGAAAGACTTTTGAATTCACAAACTCCTGACTATGGGTGTTTCATTAAGAAGTTGCTAGTATGGGCCTCATTACATGTATGGAGTAGGGGTAAAGGTACAATTAGTGGTAAATCCGTTACGGCCAACTTTACCACTATGCCAAATTAGGAGGTTGGACGTGGAGTGGGGGATTTACCTCCTGAAAAATCCTGGAGGTAAACTCTCCCACTCACCACTGAAAAAAGTTCAGAATTGGCAGAATTACAGCAGTGGAAACTCCACCAAAAAAGCCCTATTGAGTCCAATGGACTAAAAGAAAATGGAGAATCACACCACCAATGCCATTTGTAATCCAGCAGTAATTCTGCTGGACCAAGTGGCAGAAACGGTAGTTCATTCGGGTGGTATTCTGGCACATTAACTTCCAGGATTCGGCCCAACTCGTAATGAGGCCCAATGAGTTGTTACTGCAGAGAAACATTGGGCCTCATTACGAGGCTTGTGCTCATGGATGGAATGAAGGGGGCCGGTACGGGACGGCCGCCCTTCATTTTCGTCAGGGCTGATTACAAGGTTCACTTCGCGGGTTGTAATAACGAGAAGACACTTCTCCTCCCGCAGATTAATCAAAAATCCAAAGAGGACAACGCCAAACAAACTCAAAAATGCACAACATGTGGCCACCACGCTGTGCACTCCATCAATAAATTCACTGAAAATTCCATACCACCACAAGCCGAATGGTGCAACAGAACTCCACATAGATATAACAGGAAGCCTTATGCCCAGCCATCTATCACCCATACCAGATGGTGCACATCCAGCTATCACCATACCAACACCCCGCCTAAAGCAAAAACCAGGAAATAATATACATCCTATAAAATCCACATCCACCATGCCAATACCCACCTAACACCAACAAAAACCCTACCACAGGAACACCAGTAACTCCCACAACCCTTGTTCCTACTACTCAAACCCAAGGACCAAACCCACAAGGACACTAACTCTAACACTAACTCCAACCCCAAGCTGCACGTTTTATAGGTGGAGTTTTGGGTTTCTGCATATGTCACAACGCAACACCAGCACAAACTAAAACATGCAAATTAAAATATGCAGAAACCCAAAACTCCACCTATAAAACGTGCAAGGCCCGTCCGGCACCCTACATGCCAGGGAGAAACTCATCATTACTCGCACCCAATAGATCCGCTTGGCCATCTATAGGGGTAAAACATCACATATAAGTGCTCACTCTACAGCATAAACAAATATAACTGCAGAAAACACTGCAATAAAACTCTACAGTGCGGTCAACTATTTCCATAGCCTGCATTTATTTACAACCACAGTAAATAAAAACCAGCATCACAAACCCGTACCCGAGCACATGAACCCGCCCGGCGCTCACTACTCACCCTGGACACACTAACCGCCCTGGAGGTACTCAATAACCGCACACGTCCCTACTTTGGACATATCCTAGCACACATAACATACTCTAGCATGCATAACAACACAAACAACACTCAGCATACCATACTGAAAAATGTTTGTATGACCATAAACAATTACATGGAAGATAACGCATTCAAAACTTTTTAGTAACTTTCCATGACCCCATTGTTGCCACATAAAAGTCCAGCCCAGAGTCAACGGGCATGACACTACCGTTGCACGATCAGAACGGTAAAACATCCTTAGATATTAAAAGAGAAACCCTTCCAAAAATTAACACCCTCAAGTCCGACCAAAAACTGGATCCCCATCGCACCTGTAAAACATAAAGGTACACGTATACAACATAACGTCCATTACTATATAAAATTCCAACGTTAGAGGGAATCCCAACTCTTTTGAAGGAAATCCGGACCATCCCCCCCCTGCAAGAGAAAAACAATGCAAAAATCATTTCACATTTTTCTTTTTCCTTTTACTTCTTTTTAACACCCACATTGACACATGACAGGGCCACAAATAACATATATAATCACTCATGCACACAGGCCCATACAAAAACAAGAACACCAGAGGCCACAAACACACTTCCACGCACTCACACCAGCCTCACATAACGAAATTGCATAAAATACAGTTAGTCATCAACTAACGTGAGATCTTTGATTCCCACGTAAAAATCGTGCAAATCCGGATCTAGTTCCTCAAGGATGGAAAGGAAGGAAACACATCTGTCACAAAAAAAAACCCTTGTGACAACCTTCCATCCCACATGACGTGCACCTACGTTTACATTCCCTCTTTGCACGTGAACAGTACTTGCCACCGCGGTCTTGTTCAAGACTCCTCTTCCTCGCAACATGAACGACTTCAGCCGCTTCACCATGTGGCTCAGCAGTACACAGATGTTCTAGCCCCTTCGTGCTGCAGTCACCAATCGGCAGCACCGCCTCGACATTACTGTCCATGTGCAGCCGTCGCCCAGACTCGCCATTCACGTTGTTATACGTTACGGGCGCACCAACCCTGCGTTCCAACACAGAGCATGCGTTGTGTTCCACTTGAACGCACGCGCTTTGACAAATCTGGATCGACTCTTCTTCCCGCAATAGCCAGGCACAATGTTTGGTGAAAGAAAACCAGCACAATGTCGATTGGGCTCCTTTGGAAACGCCGCAGCCATTTCACAGCGCCGAGGATTGAGCAAAAGGCTTTGCCACTCACCCAATAGTCAACACAGGATCTCGAAAGTGGACCAGGGAATCTCCCAGCACTGCCACTCCAAATGCACTCCTCAACATAAACTTCACTATGTCACTGTCGCAGAGACTGGACTTCAACTACAGGACCCAGGGGCATCGCATATTGATGGGCCCCCGCTACTGTTGCAAACACCGGACACCCAACTTAGAAGTCAGTCCGTCAATCCGATGGCCATTGCCGCACTTCCAAGTGCCGTACTCTCGTGACCGGACCCAGGAACCATGGTGGCTCCCGCTGCAGCAACAGGACAGGACCCAGGATCCGCGTGCCTAGGCGGCCCCTGCTACAGCCCAGGACGCTCTCCGGGCCAAATCAGTCCGTCTGCGCCAGTCTCTCAGCACTAGACCCAGGGGCTCCGCAACCTCGACAGCCCCCGCTGCAGGCAGCCGGCATACAACACTCCAACAGATGACGGACAGTGCCCAGCGCCCCGCCGGGTGGGATATTCGAATTTGGAGGGCAGTGCCTTCTCCAGCTCCGCTGCCCCCTCTGCAGCAGCACCGAACCTCGTCGCCAGTGTAATAACAAAGTGTCACTCTCGGGTAAGTACTTTTATGGGTCTTTATTGTCTCCACGTAGAAGTTGGTAACATAGGAGAAAAGACACCGGCTTCTCCCACCCGGCAATCATTCACCAACTGGCAACCTCCGAACACACGCACGTCACCCAATTCACACAAATACATTCCAACCTGCAAGACACACGTGCATTCCATTACATTTATCACCACTAGATACAACACGGGACCCTGATGCCTGGTAAAACCAGGCGTCCTTTCCGGGTCCCGCGAGGGGAAGAGGGAGTTAACAACGGGACACTCATAATGTGCCCGTTGTTACCTCCATCCCCATTCCCATTGAGCCCTATGGGGGCTCAAATGGGAATGGGGAATGGTTCCTGCAAGGAGGACTTACCGGGTCCTCCTATGTCGGAATGACCCGGTAAATCACCATTGCAGGAACCCGGTAAAGGAGTCCGGTTTGGAGGCAGCCATGGAGCTAATAGCTCCATGGCTACCGCCAAACTCGTAATGATGCCCATTGTGATTCACAATGACATTACCAACAGTAACACTTGCCCTGGTAGAGACTAGTCCATTCACACAGAAGTTCCAGTTAGTTCTTCTGACTTACTCCTGTCTTACTCTTGGAAAGGGAAGAGTAAGTCAGAGTTATTATCGGTAACTCCTTTTTGAATGGCATATTCTCGCTGCAGTAGTCACTGAGAGTAACTCCCAGTAACGTCTTTGTGAAACAGTCCTCTTTTTCCTCTTTTTCTATTACGGCTAAGAGTCAGACGATTGCCTCCCAGCCAGATCTGCGTGATTATGACAGAACATACTGAAGTGGGAGAATGGAAGAACAGGCTCCCGCCCTTCCCCTCTCGCGCTTGGCCTAGAGGACCACGGCCTAGACACCCGCCACGAGAGGAGTTTGCCTATCTACCAGACGACCAAATACCCTGGTACAGGAACATACGGATGTGCCCACCTACCTGCCCAGCAGCCCGCCCTGCCCATGCCGACACCTGCGGCATGGATCAACTCGACTAAACCTACACGTCGTTAGAGATGCCATGACGACCTAGCCAACGGTCAGCACACCTGTTCAAACATGCACACCGGACACTCCCACACCAATCCACACGAAGAACATACTCAGTGCTATGACGTAGGCGACAGACATACCCACGGACGTGCATCTTTATTATTTTCCACATAGGCTCTCAAAATGCAGAAACGCAAGACGCATAATGAACTTATCTAAAAAGGCTTGCTCACGCTTCTTCTAAGAACCATGTACCATAATGAAGAATATAACGGAGACACGATACTGAGGATAGAGCAATATGATACCGTAACCTAAAGCGCTCTGCATCAAACGGTTCCACCTATGCACCAGGCCCAAGTAGGCCGCAAGCAAAAGCTTCCATGAACATTGAATGAGCAAGAGCTCGGTTGCTGACCCTGCAGAATGAGCCCGGCGAAAGCACACAGCCAAGGGCACGATGTTGCAATCTCACACGCCGCAAGCCGACGCCAAGGTCGCACCTGCAAGATAAACCAGGCAACAGTGGGAAAAACAATATTAATTGTGCTGAATTCTGCCTCAAACACGGTCCCACCTCACGTGACAAAGCCAAACCTGACAGGATGCCAAGCCCAGGAGGAAGGAGACGCCTGAATCCCACGTTTCAAGACACAGGCAGATACAATTAAAAGACTCATTGGACATCTGCAGCAGTGGGAGTAGTCGACCTCCCAACATATGAATAAATCCTCACATTGTTTACACCTACCCATAGTAAAAACATTGTTGCAAATGACAGGTGCACCGCGAGCTGGGAACAGCGATAGTCCCAGACTGGGAGGCTCGCGAGCGGACCAATCAGAACATGGGGCTCTTATCACTGACGCCATTAACATTGACCAATCCTCAGAGGTCTTCATGTAACAATTTTCATGTATCAAATTGAAGGGACAGCCCAAGTATATCACCTGACTAACCCTCAACCACTAACACCGTTCTCTATATGTATGCTATACTAACCCTACCACTTGCGTAACCAATCCAGAGTGGAAATAGGTTTTTTGCTAAACTTTGTAAGGTGACGCAAGTAACGCGTCATACTAAGGTAAAAAGGGCCTGCGAGCCCCACGATTGTGTGTGTGTCAGGACGGACGCGTACGATCCTTGACCCATCCCTGCCGTTTTGTCTAATAAACAGCAGAGTCACCTTGCTTCTTGCGTGTGTCTCATACTCTATCTCTTTTGGGATATACGGGAGGAGTTGGGGCCTCCCTGCCCGGAGGTCTACGGACGGCCCGGCCGAGCCCGGCAGAATTTCCCCCCGACAAGTTGGAGGCACTGCTGAGATCTGTTTAAGATCTGCTTTTTTATTTTTATTTTTCCAGGTACTCCCGTTGCGAGGAGGCCCGGCGGCGCGGCCCCCTCTGCCGTTGCCCCCTTCTGAGGACTACAGGACCATCGCGGAACTGCGAGAAGACCGGACAGCGCAATCCGGATATTGGCCTTCGGGAGCCGGTTGAGAAGTATCCCGCCCGCGGTTGGCGAGTGTCCAGACGTGATCCAGACGAGGGGAGGTGGCGAGCCGCTTGGAGGGGTGCACGCAGTCGAGTGCCCCCGCATCAAGAGAACTTGGTGAGCATGCCACGCACAACAAGCAATGTGAAATTGTGAGGGAGGGGGGAGGAATTAAATACGGGAGGTGGGAGGTGTTGCACAGGTGCGCGGCGAAGGTTTGACAATTTAGTGTTGGCAATGAAATGAATGGTAGCCGAACGAGTGCGAGAGCAGTCGGCTACGTTACGCGAGAGAGGGAGGTGGAGCATGAAAACATCACGTGCGGCCGCTTGTAGACACTGATTGGCCTAGGTCGCGACTACGTGTAAGGGTGTGTGTGTGTGTGGTTTCCTACGATTTGGCATTTATTGATCAATGAGTAGATGAGGATCCCTATTGTTCGAGCAAGAAACTCGATAGGTAGATGACGTTTCCCTGTAGGCGGTAGCTAGTTAGTTGCCCAATACGGAGGATAATTGGCTGGTTAAGCCCTCCTGTCGAGGGGCGTATCACACGCGAGGCGACGCAGTGTGCGCAGTCCGATTATATTATTGATTACCTTGTTCCAGGAGTGACAGGAAGACAGCTGTGAGGTTAACGGGGGTAGATTGCAAGTGTATTTTGGACTTAAAGAATATATGAAGAATTAACCAGTAGTTCGAAGAGATCAGTGACGTCACCAGTAGGGCTTTCATAGGATATCCCGAGCACAAGGCATCTTTCTTTCTGAGAGTGGTGGGGAAGAGAACTGTGGTAAGGGAGTGGAAACGGAGATAAACGGTAATGAGTTGATCGGGGAAAGGCGAAACGGGGGACGTGGCTGCGCACGGAGAACGCCGGCCACGGCAAGTGTAGAAGAAGGAGGAGGAGCAAATGAAAATAGGACGACTGTATAAGAAAGTCACAAAGGGTACGCAGCCGCAGGGGGCTACGTGCGCCTCGGCCGCAGGGGGCCGTAAGGGTGTTGTGTAAAGGAAGAAAGAAAGAAGAAAATATACAAATGTAAATACTATATTTTAATAATTTTCCTTAGCGGACTATCGCAAGTCCCCAAATTTACGGGGCCAGGTAAAGGTATAAGGCTGTGTATTGTAAGTGTTAGTAAGATAATAGCTGCCAAATAGGGGAAGGATAACAAGTGAAGCGCTATTATGTCATACGGGACAGGATCGGGAGGGTGGGGGACCACCCTCACTACCCCACTACAACACATATGTACAACACTGTCACCCCATAGGGAGAAACTGATCAAGTATAGCATAGAATGGACACAGGGGACGGACAACAAAATGATAACACCATGGCCGCCTAATGGTAGCTTCGATCCATATACCCAACATTCACTATTAAACCATCTGCATAATACATACAAAGGGAAGAAGTTGACACACCACGTGGAGGTGTTTAACTTATGGAGGATGTTCCAAGGGTCCCGACCAGGACCAAATGGAATGTTCACTGTGGGGGAAATACCGGAAGAAAAAGAGATTAAGGAGGAAGGAGAGAATGGGAAAAAGGGGAGTGAAGACCCAAAGAACACGGGGAACGGACAAGAGGGAGGAGAAAAGAATAATAACTCAAAAGAAAGTGAAATAAAAAAGGAACAGAGCAACGATATACCCCTAGCAAAGGTAGTGAAAACAGAGGGAGGGGGGTTCTACCCCTTAAGAGAATTAGGAGAAATAGAAAGAGGACAGTTAAGGGCGGCTGAGGGGTACTCGAACCCGGCATACAGCCCGCCACCATATGTGGCTCATAGGAAGATGCCAGCAGGGGAGGGGAGGACTGGAGAAGAACAAACTGTGGAAATAGGACATGATGAGTGGGTAGCTGCGCAGATACTATTAAAATTACGAGGTTCATTAACAGGAGACGAGAAGGAGGTAGTAAGGAAAATAGACGAGGATAATACCAGGGAGAGTGGAATGAGAGGGGAAGAGCTGTTACGACAAAAGGAAGAGATTTTGGAGGAACGACTAGCAGAGTTAAGGGATGAGCAGAATGAACTGATCAAACAGCTCGAGAGGGAGGAAAGAGAGAGAGCGAGGGAAAGGAAAGAAGGTAAGAACGAATTGGAAAAAATAAGGGAACGAACTGAGGAGCAAAGGAGAGAAGCTGAAAGGGTAAAAGCGGCAGCA
The DNA here is from genome assembly GCF_040938575.1 of Ambystoma mexicanum. Classification (NCBI taxonomy): domain Eukaryota; kingdom Metazoa; phylum Chordata; class Amphibia; order Caudata; family Ambystomatidae; genus Ambystoma; species Ambystoma mexicanum. The sequence goes on from NC_090922.1 coordinate 401,475,191, forward strand.
GAAAGGGTATCAAGAGCAGTGCTACGAGAGAGGAAAAAGGAAGAAGAAGAGAAAGAAAAAGAAATGGCAATGTGGAAGAAGAGATTACTATCAGAAACGACTAGGAAATACGAAGAAGGGAGGGTGATAGAGAGTATATTAGAAAGGGAGAGGGTGAGATGGGAAAGGAAGAAAGAGGATGAAAGGATATTGGAAAAGGTGAGTAGTGAAGTAATGGAGGAATTAAAAAGGAAAAGGGAGGAAATTGGTAGAGAGATGGAGGAGAGAAATGAAGGGGAAAGAGAAGATAGGAGAAGGGAGAGTGAAGTAAGGGGGCATGTATATAGAGACACAGAAGTAGCAACAACATCAGTGCAAAGGGGAGCGGTTGGTAAAGGAGAAAAGGGAGAACCGGACCTAATAGACTTAAAAACAGTAACAATCAAGGGGAAAAAGACAGAGTGAGGGCTGCCGTTTACGAATGACTTTTGTAGTGAGGAAGAAGAAGGAATGGAGAAGGAAGGAAGAAACAGTGAAAGGGAAAGCCTAGATAAACTATACACCACCCGGACCAATACAGACTCACCATGGATCTGTAGGAGAAAGGATGAACTGGAGAGAAGTGAGGAGGAAGAGCAAGGAATAGCGGAAAGACAGACACATGAAGCCACACCGTCACCATCACACCCTCGCCCATCCGACCCTACATGCTCAACCACCTCACGCTCATTACGTAAAATCAAACTTGCGCCCTTCACAAACGAACTGACACCCTATGCAGGTCGGCTTAGAGACCTCCCTAGACGCAGGCAGGAAGGACGAATACACACGCCCACATTAAATACAGGAAATGAAGGAAGAAGGGGAAAAGATGGAGAAGAAAGAGTTACGAGCAGGGGAAATACGGACGAAATTGACGATGTAGGAGAGATGGAAGAAGAGGAGGGGTGTGAGGACTCGATTTTATGGAACCCAAGGGGTAAAACGAGACACAACTTAATGCCACTTCTGGAGAGGGGAGGGGTTAGACCACAGTATGTCCCTTGGAAGCATACAGACAAAGAAAATATAAAGTGCAGGCTCCCATCATTAAGTGGAGGTGCGGGTAAATGGATATATGAAATGGAAAAACACACCGCAGGACAGAAACTGGCAGTGGGAGATGTAAAGGGCCTTCTAATATCGATATTAGGGGATGCAGCGGATGACATTTGGAAGAGAGCGGGATTCACTGGGGTAACAATAGCAAACACATCGCACGATGGGGCACCATTCGCAAACTGCAGACATGCACTATGGCAGGCACTGAGGGTACAGTACCCAGACACATCAGACATAGGAGCAATTACCTCACGCAAGATGCGTGAGAACGAAGATCCTGTTGATTATATCCAGGAAATCCAAGAGAAGTGGCGCATGGAAACTAGGGAACAATGGGACAAAACACCAGCAATATTCTATCATATACTAGTACAAGGGCTCCCAGAAGGAGTTCAGAAACAACTGAAGAAAGTAGTGGGAATGGAAGCAAAAGCATGGCCGGAAATACAACTGACAATAGTGCATCATTGCAGGACATGGCAAGGAAAAATGAAACAAAAGGAAGAGGACAGGAAAACGGAAGAGGCTAAACTAGTACAGAAAAAACTTACTAAATACACAATGGAAGGGGCACTAATAACTACACCTACAACAATGACCCAAAGCCCCCACAAGTAGTGGCTGCACAAGATCCCTCCCAAATACCACCCTCACAGACTATAACACAACAGGTGCCGCCACTCCAACCATACACGACCAACATGGGAGGAGGATACTCAATGCCAGGAGCTGGGTATTATAATTACAACAGGGGAAGAGGAGGAATTATGAGAGGGAGAGGATACGGATATAACACACAACAGAAGGTGGGAGGACTTAGAAATTCCTACCCCACCGGGCAACCAGTATAACAGGACAACACAGGAAGCTTTCCATGGCAGAGTAGGGAACCACCGGTGTGTTGGAGTTGTGGATTAGTAGGGCACATGTCACGCAAGTGTAGAGTAAGACCAGGAACACCATCATGGAGCGAACAGGGAGAACCAAGGCCCACACAGGAACAGCAGGGCATACAGCAACAGCAGACGTTGCAACAGGGAAATGAACAGCAACAACTAATAACACAACAACAGCCACAGACATATTCACTGCCACAACAACAGGTAGCGATAACACAACAACCCCAAGCACAACAAACACAACTGGGTAGGGTGACGGTCCTGGGACACAACCCTTACACAGGAAATGGTCAATCGTTGTACCCTCAATAGGACAGCCCACAGACGGCCTTGGTGTGTCCCATCCTGTCGGTAACACCTAATAGTGCGGAGGAACCACGCATAGAGGTAACGATAGGTGACAAAAAATTATCATTCCTTGTTGACACCGGGGCGACCCGGTCTTGCATAAGGGAAGGTAAGTTTAAGATGTCGGGCGAAGCCATGAACACCCAAGGATTCTCTGGGGCTAGACGGTTGGTTCCCTTTACTGATAACATTCCCTTATCTATAGGAGATTATGACATGTCAGTCCCACTTTTATATTATAGTGCCTCAACAGTAAATATACTGGGGAGAGATATCATGAACAGGTTGAATATGACGATCTCCTTTACGGAGGACGGCATAATTTGCTCTAATCCAGGAATTAACATGCTCACAGCACGACAGATTATGCAAGCATACTGCGGACAGACAGCGATTAGGGCTAAGCCAGTAGATGGCGAACTATTCCAGTACGGGACAGACATGGCATTTGCATGGATGCCAGGGATAGAGGGAAAGATCTGGAGGAGGCCAGCAGCCTATTTGTTCAGACCAGAAACACCAGTCAATGAACCAGAAGGAAAGGTGGTTTCAGTGGACATTGAGAGCATTATAGCAACAGCTGATTACATTGCGGTACATGCCCAAGACAGAGAAGGAAGAGCATGGAGGGCAGTGATAGCACTAGCAGAAGGATGTAGACTCACCCAGGTGTCAGATGAGGAGCTGTTCTCAGAAGAAAAGGAGGAAGGTGAAATGGTGTTTATGATGAGTGTGGAAATATGGCTAAGAGTGGCGTACAAACAAGTGGCACAGAAAATTGCAATGGCACTTGAGGCACCCACATCCACCCCAGTTCCCTTCTTTGAGGAGGATATGACAAAAGTACCCACATCATTATGGACTACTAGCCCCTATGACGTGGGGTGCATAAAAAGTATAGGGGGAGTAAGGATAAAATTGAAGAAAGGTGCAATACTCCCCAGAGTGAAACAGTACCCACTATCAAAAGAGGCAGATGAGGGCATATATGAAACCATAACGGCCCTTATAGATAATGGCATATTGGTCCCCTCAGAATCACCATGTAACACGGCTGTATACCCAGTGCGCAAGGCTAGAGGGGGGTCTTGGCGCTTCATACAGGATCTCAGGCCCTTGAACAACATAGTAGAAGCAGAATACCCCATAGCCGCAAACCCGGCCACAATATTGTGTGGCATTCCAGCAGAAGCATCACGATTTACAGTGATCGACCTTAAAAATGCTTTTTTCTCAATACCATTGCACCCAGACTCACAAGATCTGAAAAGCTTTACTTACAGAAACACAAAGTGGAAACACACCAGATTGCCACAAGGGTACTGCAAATCACCCTCAATCTTCAACAGAGTAATACAGATGGATTTGGGTAACATTGAAGTAGAAAGCACAGTGTTGCAGTATGTCGACGACATAATAATTTGCAGTACAAATGAAAGAACATGCAGAGAGGATTCATTAAAGATGCTGACAATATTGGCTGAAAAAGGTTACAAGGTAGACATGGAAAAGTTACAGTACTGTCAAGAACAGGTACTTTACATTGGTCAGCTCATATCCCAACATGGAAGAAAGATTGCACCACAAAGAGCACAGGCCATTTCAAAAACGCCAGTGCCACAAACAGTGAGGGAACTACAGCAGTTCCTGGGTCTGTGCAACTACTGTAGAGCATGGGTATTTGATTACAGCTCATACATAGGACCCCTGCTTGAGGCGTTAAAGGAAGCTAATAAAGGGGAGAAAAAGTTGGGGTGGACAATGGAAATGAAAGAGGCTTTTGATGAACTGAAAGATGCGATATCAACTGCTCCGGTACTGGCAACCCCAGACTATGAGCGACAATTCTTTATATTTTCACATTGCGACTCAGCAGTAATGAAAGCAGTGTTGGCTCAAAAAACAAGCATGGGCTACAAACCAGTAGCATTTTACAATGGCCACTTAGATCCTGTGATGTTAGGTCATTTCCCTTGCGAACAAGGTCTCGCCGCAGCTGCTTTTGCGGTAGAGAAAGCATCAGCAATCACCATTGCGTGCCCAACTACACTGTTTGTGGAACATGCACTATTTGCAATATTGAATAAACCTAAGTCCACCCTAACCACGCAAAGGGCATCAGGTTATGAGATCATCTTATCCAGAGCTGAACTATCAATTGTTAGATGTAGCACGGTCAACCCTGCAAGGTTCCTAGCAGAAGTAATTGAGGAAGGAGATTATGCACACGATTGTACGCAAATAACTGAAATGTACTCATGTACTAGAAAGATTGAAGAGAACGCACTAGAGGGAGGTGAGCTCCTGTTCATTGATGGGTCATCAACTATCAACCAAAGGGATGGTATAAGGAGGACTGGGGCAGCAGTGGTAAAAATGATGGAGGTACCGGTGTGTGTGGCAATGAAATGTGTACAACTACCACAGCATTATTCCGCTCAAGCAGCAGAATTAATTGCACTAATCTTGGCATTGAAGGAAAGCTTTGACAAACGAGTGACCATATATTCCGACAGCGCATATGTTACGTCCACTGTCCACTCAGGGCTGTCGAAATGGAGAAGAAGAGGGTTTAGGAGAGCTGATGGTGCAACATGCCCTCCTATTGGCTGAACTAATTGAAGCAATAAATGACCCCCAAGAATTAGCTTTGGTCAAATGCACCGCACACACCAATGGTGAAGACCACATTTCAAAAGGGAATGCAGCAGCAGACGCACATGCGAAGTATGCTGCATATTTTGGTGCGATATGGAACCCCCCAGAGTCAAAGAGAGGGAGAGGGAGGGGAATGGCTAAGGAGATGTTCATAAGAGAAGGGTACACCCATCTCCCAGCCACACAGATAATGGAGCTACAAGCGGCTGCACCAATGGCAAAAAAAGAAATATGGGTAAAAAGAGGATGCACAATGTCACCAACTGACGCACTATGGCGCCAGGGTGACACTGGGAAGATTGTAATACCACTGGCACTATTGAACACCGCCCTGAGCCAACTACACCACCCAGCCCACACAGGCAAGGAAGTAATTGCAGCACGAATTAGGGAAGACTGGTTCTGCCCCGAGTTAAATTCTCATGTGTCAAATTTTATCAGCAATTGTCTCACATGTCAACAGTTTACGGCCGGTCACACTCTGAAAGTGATAAGAGGTACTATACCCCGGCCAGAGGGACCCTTCCGACATCTCCATATTGACTATGTTGATATGATCAACGTATGTCAAGGAAATAGGTATATGATTGTAGTAGTATGCCCATTCTCGAGGTGGATTGAAGCAGGGCCCTGTTCACACCCAGATGCATTCAGAGCAGCTAAATTCCTTGTGAAGGAGGTCTTCCCCAGGTGGGGAGTGTGCGAGGTACTGCGGTCAGATAATGGCCCACATTTCGCAAACGAAATGTTCCAGCACATCACATCCTTACTGAACATCAAGCATAAATTTGCATGTGCATACCACCCACAGGCCAACGGTATGTGTGAACGCCTGAATGGCCTATTAAAGGAGGCAATTGCAAAAATACAGCAAACAACGAAGAAGAGTTGGTTGTATTGCCTTCCACTAGCCCTATTTGAGCTAAGGAATAGACCAGGTTCCGACCACCACCTCACCCCTCACGAGGTGGTTACCGGACGACAAATGCACCTTCCCCTAACGCCAACATCAAGAGCATTTACCGACCACGAGAGTACTGCAAATGTCCTTGGTGATGAAATGTACCAATATGTGTCTTCTTTGATTACTAGTGTAGTGTTTGTGTCTCAACAGCTCGAGCGCACGCGGGGCGGGTCTAACAGCGATCAACAAGAAGACGCGGACAAAGAATTGGAAAAGGAAAGACTGTGCAAAGTTGCTAAAGGTGACCACGTACTACTTCGCAATTTCAACAGAAAGTGGAACAGCCCACGCTTCACTGGCCCCCATCTGGTAGAGGAGGTATCAACGAGAGCAGTAAAGCTACAGGACAAACGTGCCTGGAACCGCCTACACGACGTAAAGATCTACAAACTCCAGACCCGCCCCAGCGCCACCGACAGGGCCACTGGAAGAACAACAACAGCGTCACCAACAGAGGAAGAGACTTCTACCACAACTAACGGCCTAAGTGTCCCCATACCCTGCCACCCCTCAGATTCCCCAGAGACAACTACTAGAAAAGAAAGGGGTGATCCCCATACCGCCCACCCCATGGTTACACGATTAAAGAGTAAAGAGACATCCGCCAGTTGAGCCCCAAACCCTCTGCCCATTGACCCCCTACCCACTGTAGTAATAACTGAACTGAAGGACATTGTCTTGCACATATACACATGTAAACACCTGAATGTTCTCTTTCTTTTCTCTCGTACATGCAGGTACAGCGTATTATTGTACTACTAAGAAAGTAGATAACTAACCAATTCACAGCCCAGGAGTAGATGGTACCCTCAGACGATAATTACCTGGAAGAATTGTCACACCAATTTGTATATGAAATAATAAGGCCAACGTACCTGAAAAGAAGGAGGGTACGTGTCTACTACACAGCATTCCTCTTGGCCATAGAACATTCAATGCCCCACCTCCAACCATACTTGCCTGCCCTAAGAGATAGATCGCTTAGATTGGCGTGGGAACAGCTCTTCGCCTGGGCACTGAATGACTACTTGATAGGGAGAGCTTAAAAACGACAACTAACACTAATAACAAGCATATTAAGAATTTTCAGGCGGGCAACTGTAACGTCGCAAGAATAAGCTGCCGGACTGCAGCAAGGTAAGAGCAAAATGCCGGTGAAATTAGCATCTGTAATAAAATTGATAGGGATTTTAATGACCACCGGGTTCTTGGCTGCCTCTGTATGGCAGTACAGCTATGCTATCAATATTATTGCTGTACCCAAACCTAATACACCCCCACCCCCAGCTGCAACAGGTGTTACGTCAGGTGGTACTAGTAAAATCCCACAAGGAAAATAGAGTTAAACGCAGCACATACTCAGATAATAAAGGTATTGACAACTACATACAAGATTCAGCACACATCTCAAACAACATATGGTACCAACACATGACCCACATAGGTAAGCAGACAACAGAAGACAGCTGCTACGTTTGCTCATTAATCCCATACGCCATGAGCGCTTCTCGAACATTTGTTGCCACGGAGATAGATGAAAAAATAGCACGATGTATACTATACCTGGCACTGTTCCAGACGAAAGGAAGATTTCAAGGGACAGTGGTGCAACTGGTGTGGAAAACACGAGATACATATCCATATGAAAACAACTTCCTCAAGACTTATTTGAGTTGCCACAAGAGCAGTTTACATGCTGAAGGATTCAGATAGATAACAAGTGGTCCTGAAAAAGGAGAAACAAAGAAAGTAACACTACAGTACCTACCATGTGATTGGTACGCCACTGAAGTCCCTGGTAAAAACGGATGTTGGGAAAGACCACTTGTGATAATAACAGGGAAGGTGTACATGAACAACAAATGGGACATAGGAGTGGTTGGCAGCAACATGGTAACAAGAGAAAATATTTCAACTATTGATGGACACAACCATAGATGTTGGATGACTTGGGTCAAGTACGTACCTATGCTCACGTGGATGGAGAAGGATGAAGACCCAATAACAATACTGCCGCTAACTGCCCCTAAGGTATGCTACCAACATAAAGGGAAGGTGGACGTAGGATACAACACCAACTGTGCAAGCGTGATGGAGTTACCTGAGGGGGGAGCAGGAACAGCAGTAGTAATGGACCATTACTTGGCCTGTGGAGAAAAAGCATACCACACACTGCCCCCTCTGTGGAATGGTATATGCACAATGGTGCACGTTAATGTACCATCACTAGTGGTACCCCAGAAACATGTCAATGTGGCGAACTTCCCCAAAATGGATGAAGGGAACAAGAGGAAGAAGAGATCTGTACAACCTCAGAAGGGGCCAGAGAGCAAAACCGACGGCAATAATACTGTCCTGAATAGAAAGAAAAGACAAGGAGAACCTCTGACAGGAAATTACCTATGGGGAAGGTCGGAAAAAGCACTCACTTCAATTCCACCAGACCACAGACTATTCAGCAGAGCAGCAATGTTCTTCTCCTCAATAATTCATCCAGGACTACAGGCTTACGCAAACGCAAAATGGCTTCAGATAACTCGATGGGAACTAATGATGACTATTAATTCTACGGTAAATGGATTCAACGCAATAAAAGAGGAACTGCGAGCTGTGAGGATGGTAGCACTTCAGAACAGATTTGTACTGGACCTCCTCACAGCAATGGAGGGAGGAGTTTGCGCTAAGATAGGACAATCATGTTGCACATTCACCCCTGCCAACGATGCTGACAATGGTACACTGACAGAAGCAGTTTTACAATTGGCCCAGATGCACTCAAAATGATGGATGAAAGTAAAGGTGTGAAAAAGGATGAGAGCTAGTTTTCAATATTATGGTCATGGATGCCATCTTGGCTGTCAGATGGACTGAGGATTATAGTTTGATGTACTATTTTGGCTGGAGCTACACTGATCATAATAAGATTTTGGAAGGCCCGGAAGGCACGCACCACAGACGAGATGATCGAAATGATTGATATGCACCTCTTGATGCCAACAGATGACGGCCAACACACAGGCACAATCATAAAAGAGAGAGAGAAGTTGCGCAACCAGATCATCACCAACCACCTGGACCCACCATCTGTGAAGCTCGAAAACCCAAGAAACCCAAGGAGCTACATAGGGAAATGGGTATAATGCACTCCTGGAGGAACCTGTGCATATATGTATTGGTCATTTGAAGACCATGTTAACCACTATGGACATTTGTGAGGAATAACTAAAATATGGAGAGTGAGAGGAGATAAAGAAAAGGATATGTTTGTGGTCGACAAGTCGACCAGAGGGGGACTGAAGTGGGAGAATGGAAGAACAGGCTCCCGCCCTTCCCCTCTCGGGCTTGGCCTAGAGGATCACGGCCTAGACACCCGCCACGAGAGGAGTTTGCCTATCTACCAGACGACCAAATACCCTGGTACAGGAACATACGGATGTGCCCACCTACCTGCCCAGCAGCCCGCCCTGCCCATGCCGACACCTGCGGCATGGATCACCTCGACTAAACCTACACGTCGTTAGAGATGCCATGACGACCTAGCCAACGGTCAGCACACCTGTGCAAACATGCACACCGGACACTCCCACTCCAATCCACACGAAGAACATACTCAGTGCTATGACGTAGGTGACAGACATACCCACGGACGTGCATCTTTATTATTTTCCACATAGGCTCTCAAAATGCAGAAACGCAAGACGCATAATGAACTTATCTAAAAAGGCTTGCTCATGCTTCTTCTAAGAACCATGTACCATAATGAAGAATATAACGGAGACACGATACTGAGGATAGAGCAATATGATACCGTAACCTAAAGCGCTCTGCATCAAACGGTTCCACCTATGCACCAGGCCCAAGTAGGCCGCAAGCAAAAGCTTCCATGAACATTGAATGAGCAAGAGCTCGGTTGCTGACCCTGCAGAATGAGCCCGGCGAAAGCACACAGCCAAGGGCACGATGTTGCAATCTCGCACACCGCAAGCCGACGCCAAGGTCGCACCTGCAAGATAAATCAGGCACACAGTGGGAAAAACAATATTATTTGTGCTGAATTCTGCCTCAAACACGGTCCCACCTCACGTGACAAAGCCAAACCTGACAGGATGCCAAGCCCAGGAGGAAGGAGACGCCTGAATCCCACGTTTCAAGACACAGGCAGATACAATTAAAAGACTCATTGGACATCTGCAGCAGTGGGAGTAGTCGACCTCCCAACATATGAATAAATCCTCACATTGTTTACACCTACCCATAGTAAAAACATTGTTGCAAATGACAGGTGCACCGCGAGCTGGGAACAGCGATAGTCCCAGTATGGGAGGCTCGCGAGCGGACCAATCAGAACATGGGGCTCTTATCACTGACGCCATTAACATTGACCAATCCTCAGAGGTCTTCATGTAACAATTTTCATGTATCAAATTGAAGGGACAGCCCAAGTATATCACCTGACTAACCCTCAACCACTAACACCTTTCTCTATATGTATGCTATACTAACCCTAGCACTCGAGTAACCAATCCAGAGTGGAAATAGGTTTTTTGCTAAACTTTGTAAGGTGACGCAAGTAGCGCGTCATACTAAGGTAAAAAGGGCCTGCGAGCCCGACGATTGTGTGTGTGTCAGGACGGACGCGTACGATCCTTGACCCATCCCTGCCGTTTTGTCTAATAAACAGCAGAGTCACCTTGCTTCTTGCGTGTGTCTCATACTCTATCTCTTTTGGGATATACGGGAGGAGTTGGGGCCTCCCTGCCCGGAGGTCTACGGACGGCCCGGCCGACCCCGGCAGAATTTCCCCCCGACAATACTATCTCTTTACAATTTCAATTTCCACCTTTTTTCTTAAATAGCTAGTCTCTGTGCTGAATTTGACTTCTGATCACCAAATCTCTCTTCATAACCAACTACTTTAAGTGTATCCTAACATAAAGAGTGATTTTGCTCAGGGATCGTAGGAAGAACACTCATGCCAGGCAATGTGTGCCTCTAAAGCGATGTTAATTCACTCTGATTGTCTCAAAGAATGACACACATGAAATTGCAACTCTGAATTGTGATGGACAGTTCACCTTTGTATAATGTACTCATTGTGTGTGTTGAGCCACACCTTGACAAGGCTGGCCAGCATATTATTGAAGACACAAATACGTAATATTATACACAGCATTTTCACAAAGGCTTGATGTACGGTTTGCCATTTCAAGAGCAATTGTGTAATCCAAAATATTCTTGTGTGATGTTAATGCATGAAACAATATTCAGAGTCCATCCTATGTACTTTAAGGCAACCTCAATGCAAAACCTAACTGTTCCCGTGACAGCGTTGTGGAACTAGCACCCAACAATTCACCCTTTGAAACTGTTCACATCAGTGTGTTAACTTGTCAAGCATTGAATATATTTTAAAGTTTCCCTCTGCAAATGAATAGTTACCTATGCCTTTAGTAATACAAATGAAGTGTTTTCAGAGGTCTTTGAGAAGAGGGATGTAAGTCTGCATAATGCATACAGGTGTTTTCTAGCCTTTCCTACGCATATAGATGCATTCGACTGCAGGACATAGGTACATAGATGGGAAAGTAAAGGTCTGACCAATGAAGGGTAATTGTAGTTCAGTGAAAGGTCGGCAAATGTTTTACAAGGTTGTCCAATAAGAAATGAGGAAGGCACAGATGACACTGCCCAGAGCTAGTCTGGAGCAACACAGGTTCGATCCCCGGGTCCACGGTATTAAGCGCGTTATAAATAACCCATCATATCAAAGAGTGGCCTACTGCAGTTAGAAACTATCCTAGGATTCGGAATCATGGTGCTATATTGGACACAAAATGAATAACATGAATAATATGTATTATGTATACACATGTCCCCACCTTAAAACTAAAATACAACCAATTTGCATGAACTTTTCCTGAAATTATATTGCCAATAACCATTGACTCTCTGGACGGATTTGGGTGCAATTTTCCCCCAAAAAATGTTTGGCAATGGCCGCACCAAACTGAAGGTTTGGGAGAAAATTTGTGTAATGGTTAAAAAAAATGAGTAAGAAAACAATAACAATCTGTTTTCAGCATTCTCCCATTAATATTATCAAAGAGAAGTAGGGCACTTGCATTGAACACTTATAGCGTGGAAACTGATGGACGGATTTGCACGAAATAAGAAATAAGATAGGTAGTAAGTGTCACCGATGTCCCTTTTTTTTTAATTTGGAGAAAATCTGCCCAGTACTTTATAAGTAATTTGACAGAGAAAGTGTACCGCTAGGTGCCAAAAAGAGTTTGTATATCACCATGAGGAAATGAAAGGCCACTTTTCTTTCGCTGATGCTAGCCATTCCTGCAGTAATCCAGTAAATCAAAAACAATTATATTTGGAGGAGGATCAGTAAAGAAGTGTGGACGTGGAACAGGACCACGAGTATAGTGGGAGAGGTACGGGTGGGCTGGAGAGACCGTTTATACCGGAACACTTGCACCTTACTGGGGGAATCCTGCTGAATTTCCCACAGACATGTCTTGAGATGCTCTCGAAAAAAAACAAAAATGTGTTGCACAAACTGGGTAGTGGAGGGCGGGATAGAAGAGGGTGAAGGAGGATTTACAGGGTTTGCACAAGGAGGAGCTAGAAAAGAGTAGGGGTGCAAATGTAGACTTGCAGTTGGGGAAGACTTTTACATTTTCGAGCATTTTCCCATTCCAGTTGACCGTGTGATTTTTTAAGGGGAAAGTGTCATGGAAATTAAAGTATAGGGAACAAGGTTACATGGGCAATGGGCCGCTTCTAATTGGCATGGCTGTTGGAATCTGGTTGGGTAGTAGGCATGGGTGATGACACTTGGTCTTTTATATTAATTGGGAAAACATGGAGAATGGCTACGGCTGCAGGCCATGACTACTTCCCATGGTCAAAGTAAAAGGCCATGATTGGGGGCATCTGGTTAGTTACTATGTGGGGGGCAAGGGGAAGGCCTTGGCTTTGGGCCAGTGGACCTCAGTATTTTTTCAAAATTGGGGCAACGCTGACTGTGGCCATGGTGAAGGCCATGCCCACTGGCTATGACCAAGCCACAGTCAGTGTGCCCCGGAGAATAGATAGCATAACGAAACCCTTCTGTTACAGTGAAAAAAACATTAGTTAAGACAATCCTATTCATCTCAACAAAACCTATTCATTTTGGTGGTTGTGGGAACTGATGAGCATCTTAACTCAAAATTGTCCAGTTAATCTGTCTTTGTGCACATAATGGGATCAGAGCAGCGATCAACAACGAGATTAACAAGAATTTGCAAAGCCAACAGTTTGGGCTTTTGTATAGGTATGAGATAGGCATTGTATAGACACTGATATAATGTTACTACCTGACATTAAGATCACAACAGCTGGAAAATAAAGTGATTACCTGGGCATATGATGACAGTAGCTGGAAAATGCTTATCTAATAGCTCACGCCCAAACTGTTGGCTTTGTCTTTGCTTTACTTAACAGGACTTCAGTGCGTGGAAGAGATATAAATGAAATGGCTGAAGGCACTCTTGGTTAAGATATTTTGATGACACCAATAGTCATTTACAGCTGTAATTAAGCCATTAACTCCCAGCAGAATGCTTAGATATAACAGGCTCAAGTTTGATGTTATATCTTAATAGAGGGAACTCAAAAAGATCCAGGAGGATGTGTTTTGGGCAAGTGGGGTCAGGTAGTGGGTGTGAATGTCCATAGGGATAGGCATTGCCGGAGACAGTAAGAGGGTGGGTAAATAACCAAACAACACCCACAAGCTGTGTGTCCCTCCTCACATGTCCTCTCCCTGTACTCCAATACAATAGTTTCAGCTTAGGAAGCATTTCCGGGGGGACTCGGATTTAAAATGATCGTCACTTCCCACATCCACACATTTTCCTGGTTTTTGTTGCAATACATGTTTATAGTTGCCTCTCATTAGCTAGAGCCACCATTGGCACTAAACTTGATTATTGTAATGTTCTCTTTGCTGGCACATCTTCCAAAAACCTACATAGACTCCAAGTTATTCAAAATAATGCACCTAGGGTTGCTCTAAACATACCCAAAAGAGTGCATATCTCCCAGGCTAGACGTGATGCACACTGGCTCCCCATCAAAGAGCGTATTATATACAAGACTCTAGCCATAACGCACAAATGTCTCGCTCTCACATCCACGCTTATCTCTCAGACAAAATTGGCAGAACTAACTCCTCCAGACTTAAAAGAGCAAACTACGCCAACCTGCTGAACATCCCCACCATTAAAAGGGCCAAATCTGGCGGTCCCAGCTTCCCTTTCATTGCTCCTAAACAATGGAACGCCCCCCCCCCCAATCACCCTCAGAAATCTGCAGTCCCACACTGCCTTCCGGAAAGCCCTCAAGACCACCTTCTTTAACTAGTGGGCTCGTGATACGAGGTTCAAGTCGGCCAGTCAGTCCAATATCTCTGAGTCTTTTCAAGTATTGGACTCAAAGCCACTAAGCCCTTTCATCAAATCATATCTCTTGTGCTACTTTATGTATGTTTCTCACACCCCTTAATGTTAACTGACTGTCCCGCTCTGACTATCCTGTTTGAGCTCACTGTAACCATGAACCTCTTACAAGGTGCCCTATGTTTTTTCCTTTTGTTTTTTCTTCCTATTATTTCTTTTTTTTGTAACTAAGTTTATCCTGTAACAGCGCCACGATGCCCAAGGGCTGCTTTGTGTGCTTTATAAATGTAAAAAATTAAAATATAATAAATCGGGTCATAACTTTGTATTAACTGAATAATATTTGCTGAATATATGATATAGTTAAGATAAAACCAATTTACATTGTCTTCTCACAGAATTCTATTTCTAATAACCTTTGACTGGCTGGACAGATTTGGAAAAATATGTCTGCCATGGGCCTCTCTAATATGGACATTTTAGGGAACTTTTGTTAGATGGTAAAAAAAATATTAAGAAACAAATCTCATTTCGTTGCGCTCTCATTTTCCGACTGAGAAAGGGGTGCTTACATTGAACACCTTAGCATGAAAATAATTTGATGCATTTGTATGAAGTAAGAAACAAGTGGACACAAGGCATCACAGATATTCCATTATTTGGTTTTGTGTATATCCGTCTACTATGTTAAAAAACAAAAGACAGAAAAGCGTGTGCCCCACCCATTAAACATGTATTTATCTCCCATGGTGCATTTTCACACTGAAACTTTTCAGAAATGCAAAGATGCCATTTTCTTTTTGCTGGATGCAAGCGATTCCCGTTGTAATCCTCTTCAATGCTGAAAAATAAAAGAGCTCAAAACAGTATTTGGAGCAGCGAAAGGGGTGGTTTCACATGAAGTAATAGATGGGGAGGAGACAAGAGGAGCACGTGGGTAGTTGGAGCGTTTGGGGAGGGCTGGAGATCCCTTTTTGAGGCAGATTGTTTTTTGTCTTTTCACAGGAATCACACAGTTTAACAATGGTATTCCAGGGGAATGTCGCAGGATGCTCTTGGAAATAAAGTATGAGCCTCATTCCGAGTTTGCAATTAGCACCATGGCTGCCTCCAAACCTGGGTCTGGGTCTGGTCTGGCTGAATGGGGACTTACTGGGTCATTCTGACCTTGGAGGACCTGGTAAGTCCCATTCAGTAAACCATTCCCCATTCCCATTTGAGCCCCCATAGTGCTCAATGGGAATGGGGACGGCGCTAATTACTGGCCCGCATATAGCGGGCCCGTTATTAGCGCCCTGGTCCCTTAGCGGGACCCGCAAAGGACGTGTGGTCAGAACACACGTCCTTTGCTGGTCCCGCTAAGGGACTTCGGAATAGGGCGGTAAGGGTTTACACAAACCGGCAGGTGAAAGGGGATAATAGGAGAAGGTCAGCAAAGATTTACAGAGAGGAGCAGAGGTAAGGGGACCTAGTAAGGAGGAGGGGTGCACATGGAGAGCAGCAGTGAGGATGTGAAAATCTTTATTTTGTAGAGTTTTCCTATTACTGTCTGCAAATACTGTATTAATGTGGGAATGATTGCCACAGCAATACACGGTGGCATCACAGTGATCACAGTTATGTTTCTGCTGGACAATTTTGGGGAAACCGCAGCAGAAATTAAACCCGGGTGTGGGAGAAGGGATGGCACATGCACTGGACAGTGACCCATTGTCATTTAGCATAATGTTTGCAGTGCTGCCTGCACCCATTGCCGAGCATAGGGTTATTTACTGGTGATGGGGACATGGGCCGTGGCTCTAGACCCTGGCCAGTGGGCCACATTCTTTTATCTTGGTTGTTGCAGAGTTAAAAGTGACCATGGGCAAAGACCTAGGCCAGGGGGATCTTTTTATTAACTAGTAAGGGGGATATGGCCACCGGCCATAGGGTCTGGCCACTGGAAAAGGTTTTTTTTCTTCAAATTGTTGCCGAGTGAACAGTGACCACAGCTGAAGGGCATGGCCAATATGCTATGTAGAAGATATTACATAAAAAAACCTTGACATGCAGTGAAAATAACCTTAGTTAAGGTAGAGCTATCATGATCCAATTCATTGCAACAAAACCCATGAAATTTGCCATTTGTGGGAAATGATGATAATCTTAACTTGGAGTTCGGCCCCCAAAAGTCCCTCCCTGCAATCCCCCACCATTTACAGCCCCCCCACCCACAACCCCCCCCCCCCGTCGCTCAGACCATGAAATGCGATGACTGCAGGGATTTGTTCTGTATTTTTATGCATTGTGTCAATACATTTATGTATATAATTTGAAAAAAATTGCATAATGGGGGCATGTCCAGGGGAGAGGACTCTGAGTTATGATTGCTGTCATTTTCCACATTTCCACATCAGCCAAATGGAAAAGGTTTTCTTGCAGTGAATTAAATGATCTTTGGCTTATCTAAATATACATTTGATCAATTCATCTTCCAGTTGTTAATGAATATAATCAATGTAAAATATGTTTTGTTGATAAAGGTTGGAGGGCAAGTTGCTTTATAAGGTCAAAGAACTGCAGGGTAAACTTGCAATTTTTACTTTTTACATATGGCACAGTGTACTTTATTCCTTACACTAAATGGATCCACTGTCCTCGTGTTTAATATGTGGCCATTTGCTAACTCTAATGCACAGGAGCTTACACTTGTTATTACATAGAATCAATGTACAATCTCTTCAGGTGAAAATAATTCCATATTATGTCACTTGCAGTGTTTCGCAAAATACAGATTGCATTCTTTCAAAACAATGCATTTAAAAGCTGTTTAGTCGTTTAAAATAAGTGATAGCATGAAAACTGAGCATACTAACATAACGCGTTCCTTGTCAATGAATGCATGTAAAGTGTCACCAAAATTATTTTAGATTAAAAGAATCTGAAAAACGTGTCATATCTTTGTTTAAGTCTTTTATTGGCTACTGGAATTCTGATCTGTGGAAGCTCTAGTAGCAGGCATTCAACGCCGCAATTCCCCTACATGCTTTTAATGCTCCATCCCTGGGTAGAAGACGTATTTTCAGGATAGTTTTGAAGCCCAGGGAATGGGTATGTTTTTGATTTCCAAGGAAAGGAGCTCTAGTGGTGGGGCACAAGAACTGTGAAAGAGTATGTACACAGGTGGAGGTCAGAGTGGTGAGACTGCCAAGTTGAGTAGGCTTTGAGGTTGCAGAATGCAAGAGGAGTAAATGGAGAGTTGGCTGGAGGAAGGTAGGAGGGGCGTATTCCATGATGCACTTGTATACAAGCAGGAGCTGCCAGAGAGCAAGCACTGTGTGGCATAGACCCAGACCAGGTGACTGCAGTGGGCACATATATGAGAGATGTGTGGGATGTTGTGGGAAGTGCAAATATTAAAGAGTGGCAAAATGATTTAAGAGGAAGGACTGAAGAAGTTAGTTAGGATGGCTGAGGAGCTGAGCAGAGATCAAGGTTTAGGTGGTATGCAGTGATAAACTCGCGGCACAAATGTCGCCTGTACAAAAAATCGTGGCAAAAATGCTGTGGTTTGACTCGTTAAAGGTGTACCCCATTACAACATTTAAGGGGAGCAGGGGTTGCGGGGGTTTCCCCTGCTCACCTTAAATGGTGTAATGGGTCTGGGGGTTGCAGGGTTATCCCCTGCATCCTTTACATGGATTGCGGTGGCAAAACCACTGCCTTTTTGCCACAATATTTTGTGTCCACGTCCATTTTTGCAGCGATTTTAACACATGGAACTGTTTAGGTCGATTTAAAAGAAGAAGAATCTTGAGAATATTCGGGTTAAACTGGCCGCTTTGGCAGTGAAGATAATGAATTTCTGGAGCTTTAGTCCACCATCAAAGAACGCAGCTGAGGGAGAGATTCTTATTTTTTTTAATTTATTTGGACAACATTAACACGTTTAGAGATGGCAGAGTAATTCCCTGGAAGGATACCTGCAGAAGAGCACAAACATGAGAAAAAATGGGGAGCCCGTTTATGAAGGTGTGAACTGTGAACAAACATAGAACAGGGGCAGAACATAACACATGCTTCAAACTAAAGAGGAGGAGTGCATACATATGAATAATTGTATTAATTTGTGGCACTAGAGGGAGTGGTGAGGTCGGGTAGGCAGTGGAACAGGGTGGGTGCTTGGAGCTACCTCTTTGGCCAGTAGGTGAACTTTAATCCAAGCGCTGAAGAAATTCATAGTCTGGCTATCTTTAACTGTGATTGGCAGCAGGTACAAATGGAGTGGGGCGAGTAGGAAGAAAGTGTGAATGTTAAAGGGAAACAGTGATGTCCAGTGCAGAGGAGGAAAAGAGGTAGCATATTGGCGAGTAGACAGCGATACAGTCAGCCATGTACTAAGGAGCATGACCATTGGAAGCGTTGTAGAATTGGAGAAGGAAGTTGAAAAGGGAGAGGTTGTGTATGGAGAGCCAACCAGCATATTTTTGGTAATTATAGGTAGGGTGGGGAAGTGGGCAGGTTGTAGATAGTGCAGGTAGCAAAGCTGAACTCTTTGTCTAGAAGAAGGGAGGAGAAGAGATGAAGGGCAAAGAGCAAGCACACACAGTAGGCCAGTTTTCTCAGCACATGTGTTATGATTAGAGTTTTCATAGATAGGTGAGTAAGAAATGTACACATTTTCTGAATGTTGAGAAGGTTAATATGAGCAGCAGGTGCTATGATAGTGATGAATGACGTAGCCAGAAGTCATTATCGAAGTAGACCCCAAGGTTGAGAGCCTTGGGAGAAATAGCAAGAAGGTAAGGCAGTAAGAATACAGGGAAGGGAAGTGGAGGGATGGCATTGGTGACTGACAGATGACTTCCTTTTTTGAAGAGTTCTGCACGAGGAAGCTGAGAGCCATCGGGTGACGGATTTCAGTGACACAATTGTAAACCCATTCCAAGATGGCTGAAGTTAAAAGGGAAAAGAAGAACAATATTTGTGTATTGGCAGTAAAGAGGTAGTATTGGAAGCCAAAGGACAAGATTATCGTACATAAGCCAGAGGTATAAAGGGTGAAGAGCAGAGGTCCAATAACTGATCTTTCTGACAGCCCAACAGGGCGAGGGGTGGGGTCAGAGGTCTGCAAGTTCCAGAGATTTCAAAGAAGTGACATTCCAGGTAGGCAGTGATCCAGCCAGAGTAGATTTGTGAATCTCAGAGAGGTCCAAATGATGAATATAGAATATAGAAGAGAGTTTGGAGTGTTGAGCAGCAGAGAGAAAGTTAGAGAAATGCATGAGTGCAGTCTAGGAGTGTTTACTATGAAAGTCAGATTGAAGTGGATCTCAAAGGCCACAATCCTTATGGTCCTAGAAATCTGGTTATAGACCACCCACTCAAGGACACAGACAAATGCAGAAGGAGGGAAACAGCAATAGTTTGCTGGGACATTTGTATCAGCAAAGGGTTCTTCAAAATGGGTAAGGATAGCTGCAGATCTGCAGGGATCAGGGAAGAAGCCAGCAGAAATAGAGAGAGATGGTAAAGAGCTATAAGAGGTTAGAGTGGGGCAAAGTATTTGACTGAGGAGGAAAAGGGTTGATAGGAGCACATGATGGGATGGCTCCGCTAAGTATGGGTACTAACTCAATAGGAGTAGTAGCAAGAGTGGAAGGAGTAGACGGGGGAGGTAGTGGACATGAGCAGGGAAAGGGAGTGAATGAAAGGAGGGTTGAATTTTAGATTTTCATTGTAAAGATTTTAGAGGAACAGTAGTGAGCAAAATGATTAGAAGAATACGAGGAGGCAATGGATAATGCCTTGTAGAGAGTGAGCAAAGTTTGGATGGTAGATTGAAGCATGGAGGGTAGATTGAAGTTTGGGGTGATTGCAAAGAGATGAGAATATGTTTGTGAAGTGGGAGGATTTGGCAGAGTCCTGTGCAGGGGAGAGAACAACAATGAAAACTTGTAGGTTATGATTAGGGTCAGGATCTAATATTTGTGGCACCAATCTAGGTCACAGCACATGTTTGTAATGAGGATCTGGATCTCAGAGATGATCCATGGGTGTGGACTGAAGGGCAGTTGTGAATGTGTTTGCTGGATAGTGTTGATCAATGGGAGTCATACGTTCCTAGTGAAAGTCAGAAAAAGCATCCCCAATAGAAGAAGTCTGTATTACAAAAAAGAGAACGGAATGAGGTCCTCACATCATCAAAGTAAGGGCCAAAAGAGCCTGGTTTAAATTATCTTTTGGCCACTGAATAGGGGACAGTAGAAGTGGGGTTGGACGGACCAAGTCTTTAAATTGAACAATACTGTGCTAAGAGACAAAGGTACCAAATGTGAAGTCTGAGGTGGCGAAAAAAGTAGAAAGAAAGATAAGGTCAAGAGAGTTCCCATCACAGATGGCAGGTTGGTTGTTGAGGTAGTAGAGGGGTTGGTCACATAGGTGGGAGCTAAGTTAAGGTGTGTGGCTAGAGGGGGCTTGGGAAGGTTAAAGTCCTTCAACATGACAAAGGGGATGTTGATGGCAAGTGACTCAGAAGTGAAGTTTCAACACAGATAAGTAGCAGTTGAGAGGGCAAAGAGGTAGGTAGAGAGCCAGAACAAGAAATAGTAGAAAGGAGGAGTTGTAGAGTGGCATATTTAAGAGACAGAAGGTATGTCAACGGTGGAAAAGAAGACATGGTCAAGGCATTGTGGTTAAGGAACCCCATTCCACCACCTGTTTCAATCGGTTGGGGAGAGAGGGAGAAGGGAAAGAGTAAGTGTGGTGAGCCACTAGTATAGCAATGCCATGAGGGAAGATCCATTTGCTCTGATAGCAAGAAGTGAACCTTGTGGGTGATCGGTGATGTAAGAAGACTTGTTGCAGAGGAAATGTGAATTCCAGATGTTAACTGGGAGTGTAATAGGAGGTGCAGGAGAGGAAAGGGTAGTGTGAGGAATCTCAAAGTTTTGTCCCTTCTTCATTTCGGGGAGTGCCCATCCCTTGAGGCTAGGGAGGTGAGCCTGCTAAGCAAAAACCTCCCTAGGGATTCAGGAAAGCAGGACCTCCCTGGGTGTGACACCCCTCAAGGGCACAAGGGCTCTGATTCCCATAAGGAAAACTATAACTAAGACATTTTATGTGTGTACGTGGGAATCTTAGAAACAGATGTTACATTTAATTGTGGGACTCAAAATAACAATGGAAGTGTTTTTGGATGTTTGGCTCAAGAAAATGCTGTTCTCTCTGTGGGCTTGACAGATGAACATAAACAACATGCCTATTTTGTGTCATGGAGTGAGAATAAAGACACAATCACCATTGAATGGAGGAGGAGAAGCAATAGGCAGAGACGATCCTCTGACGTGCCAAAGTCATTGAGGGGCAGTGCTGGCTGTAGGGCGGAGAGAGACCAGAGAAAGAGAGAGGCACAGCCACTGAGTCACCAAGACATGCACAGGTGGCGAGGCCAAGGCTGAGCCAATCAGAGCCACGTTTATCTGGAGGCATGACCACGCAGAGGATGTGGTGGGGCCAAGGCCGGAGAAACAATGCCAAATCCAAGGCATAAGGGAGGAATGAATCCTCCGCTTGCAGCAAAGGAGTCAGGAGCAGAGGATTGCTGAGACATGCTGAACAGCAAACTCACTTGTATCCAGAATGGAACACAAGAAAACCGTGGCAAATGCCACCACTACTAAACAGTTGCCACCAACCCTAAAGCAAACCCTGCGATGGAGAATGTACATGGGTTGCTCATAGTGGAGGGGAAGGAGAGAGCAGAGAGTGAAAGGGGGACAAGGAACAATTACCCAAACTCCTACCGGGGGAATAAAGGCCCAGAGAGAGAGAAGCTAATTAATAAAAATAAGGGTTACCAGAGCCCAAGAAATCTGGATATTGTAATCAGCGAAACAACTCACAGAAACTAAGAGAGGCATATGTGAATAGGGGCCACCAGTACCCCTGGTAGATAAGTGAGACATTGGAACAGTGAAACACAAGGGAACCAGAGGGTCCCAATAAGTGGAGAGCAAATTCAAGGGGAACACAGAAACGAGCAGGACATGTTCATAGTGGGATGACACCAACACACGTTGTGGAGAGGGATTAAGGAGGTATCCCTCCACATAGGAAACCTTGCACATTTTTTTTTTTTTTTTTTTTTAAACGTATCTTTATTATTTTTTCCTTAGTGAACAGCATATAGTCAACTTGTATTAACATTTCACCCCAACCTCACCCCCCCCCCCCGGGGACATGTGATATTTATCTCAGAGGGATTAGTCTATGCGTTGAAAACGTCCGAGACCTTAATATTGTGGGGGCACCATTGTTCCATAAAATCCGACTGTAGGTGTTCCATGACACTACCCCATTCTTTGGCGAACCTGTCCTTTGTGCCTTGGATTGTGTGGGTGACTTTTTCCATTGCAAGCTGTGCCCAGACTTTTTGAAGCCATGTGAATACTAGCGGTGTTTCCCTCTTTTTCCAGTTCTGTGCTATTGTTGTCCAAGCCGCTATGAGGAGTCCCACAAAGCTTCTCAGTTGTGCTTTCGTGTATCTTTTTGTAGTGTCGTCTCTTATTCCGCACATCCATACGCCGTCACTTATTTGCTCCACGTCTGGGAACATTTTGCCCATTTCTCCCTTAACTTCTTCCCAGAACGGCACTATTCCTTTACAGGCCCACCAGATGTGTTTCCACATCCCCACATCTCCGCATTCCCTCCAGCAGAGGTTAGATGTGTTTGGGAACATGGTGTGCAGTCTCTCTGGTGTGTAGTGCCATTGGGTCATTATTTTAGTCCACATTTCTCTCAACTGTACCGATCTTGTCAATTTGGGGATCAGGGCCCATATGTCCTCCCACTGGTTTCTCGTTAGTTCCGTTCCCAGCGTTTTATCCCATTTGCCCATGTATGCCCATTTGATCTCTTCATCTTGCTTATTTATAAAGGTGTATAGTGTCGAGATCCATTTCTTTACCCCTGAGTTGGATGTTATGTAGGTCTCAAATGGGGTTAGGGTTCTCGTTGCCGCCTTTACGACTTCGGGGGATTTTAGCCAGTGCTTAAGTTGTTCATACCTATATCTGTTCCCTGTGGTTCTATTTGGGAGTGTGAGGCATGATTCGAATGGTCTAATTTCTTTGTTGTGGAACATTTCCCCGATTCTCGTTATGCCCACTTCCTCCCAATCGTCTGATGTACCCTGCTCCGTCCCTGGCGGGAATTGCGGATTCCTCCATATGGGGGTGAATGGGCCTAGCGTGGTGGACATTGCGCCTTTACGTGTTTAGGTGTCCCAGGCCTTCATTGTCGTACTCAGTATTTCGCTGATCCCTATGTTGGGATGTCTATGCTGTTTCTGTTTCCAGAGTAGTTCCCCTAGAGGGGTTCTAGCCACCGCCCTATCTTGAGCCGCCCATATCTGTTGTGGGTCTTCTCCCAGCCATTCCCGAAGCACCTTTAGTTGGGCCGCTTGGTAATATTTTTGGAAATGTGGAAGCGCCATCCCTCCCTCCCTTGTTGTCGATGTTAAGACAGCCCTGTGCAGTCTTGGAGTTTTCCCCTTCCACACAAAGGTCGAGATCATCCTCAGGAGTGCCCTGAAAAAAGAGCGGGGAATCCCTACCGGTAGGGCCTGGAAGTAGTAAAGGAGCCTTGGGAGAATGGTCATCTTTACCGCCTGTATCCTACCCCACCAAGAGATCAGCAGGGGATTCCATTTACCTGTGTCACTTCTGACGTTTGACAGTAGCTGTGGGTAGGTTTTGCCGTATAGTTGTTCCACCTTGTGTGTTAGGGTGATTCCTAGGTACTTAATACCCCCTTCTGCTAATTTGAGGTTGAGTGCCCTTGCTTCTTTTTTAATCTCTTCCCCGTCACCTGCTAGTATTAGTATTTCTGATTTGTTTCTGTTGATTTTTAGCCCCGAGATGGCCCCGAATGTTTCTAGCTCTCCCACTGCTGCGGCCAACGTGCGGTCCGGCTCTTCTAAGATCAGCAGCATATCGTCCGCATATGCGGTTACCTTATGTTGCGTGCCTGCCATCTCTATCCCCTTTATTTGCGTGGTTTCCCTGATTTTCATCAGTAGGGGCTCTAGGAAAATGGCGTATAAAAGTGGAGATAGTGGGCACCCCTGTTTTGTTCCTCGGGATATGTTTACCCTTTCGGTTACCTCCCCATTGATGGCCACTCTGCAGGTTGGGGTGTTGTAGTTCGCTCTGATTCTAGCAATAAAGTGTTCCCCAAATCCCATACATTGTAGTGTCTTAAATAACATGGACCATTCAACTCGGTCGAATGCTTTTTCGGCATCTATTGCCAGAAGGATTGCTGGGGATTGTTTTACTCCTATCTTTTCCACTAGGTGGATGATCCTTCTAAGGTTGTCATGAGTTTGTCTTCCTGGGATGAAGCCTGATTGATCTAAATGAATTAACTTTGGGAGAAGCGGGGATAGCCTAGCTGCTAATATCTTCGTATATATTTTGGCGTCTAAATTAATCAGTGAGATTGGTCTATATGAGGCTGGGCATGATGGATCCTTCCCTGGTTTATGGAAAACCAGGACCTTTGCTTTGTTCATTGTGGGGGTCGCATTGCCGCTTTCCTTGAAGGAGTTTAAGAGTCTGGTAAGAACCGGGGTTAGCTGATCCGAATATTTTTTATAAAATGGGGCTGTGAAGCCGTCCGGGCCTGGGGCCTTATTCGTTGGGAGTTCAATTATTGCTTTTCTAACCTCTTCTTCCCTTATGGGGTCTTCTAAGGATTGCCTGTCGGCCGTTGTGATTTGTTGGAATGTGAGGGATGCCAGATATGTGTCTTGTGCGTCTGATTCCGGGTGGTCCGAGTTATACAGTTTTTGGTAATATTCTCTGAAGACTTCCCCAATGTCTTGTGTACGTGTCAGGTGTTCACCTTTTGTGTCTGTGATGTTTTTGATTGTTATGTCTTTCTGTTTGGCTCGGAGTTGTCTCGCTAGTAGCCTATCTGCTTTATTTGCTTTTATGTAATATCTTTGTCTTAGGTACAGGAGGCTCCTTTCCGCTCCCTTTGTGCGTAGCATCTCCAGTCGGCCCTGAGTGTGTTTGAGAGTCCTCCTAAGTTCCTTTGTGGGTTGTGATAGAATTTTCCCTTGCAGCTCCGATATCGATCTTTCCAATTCTTTTTCCCACGCATACCTCTGTTTCTCCCTTGTTATTTTCAGTGCCATTAGTTTCCCTCGGATCACTGCTTTAAACGCCTCCCAGACTGTGGAAATTGACATTTCCCCTGTGTCATTTTCGGTGAAGTATTCTTCTATCGTTTCCCTTATGGTCCCCCCCATTACCTTGTCCTGGATTATGTCTTCCGGCAATCTCCACCTCCACAAGCCTCTAGTTTTCCCCTGCAGCTTCAGGTCTAGCCACACGGGTACGTGATCCGAGAGTGCAATTGTCCCCTTTTCTACCTCCTGGATTTTGCCCATGAGGCTAACAGAAGCCCACAAGTAGTCAATTCGTGACATGGAGCTGTGCACATGTGAGAAGTATGTGAACCCGCTCAGGTCCCCCCTAAGTTCCCTCCATACATCGCCCAGGGCCAATCGGTCCATTTGTTGCTTTAGCCGTTTAGAAGGTGCCCCATGGCTGTATGTCCCTCCAGCGCTTCTGTCCTTCTGTGGGTCCCAAGCTATATTCAGATCTCCACCCAAGATCACCTCCCCCCTTGCAAAGGATTCTAGTTTGTCCAGGGCGTCCCTTAAAAAGCCGTCCTGTCCCACATTGGGCGCATATACTGACGCTAGGGTGATTCTCTGTCCCTCCAGCACCGCATTGATAAAAGCGTACCTACCCTCCTTATCTGTGATGGAGTCCTCCAGAATGGCGTCCCTTCCGGTCTTCATTGCAATGAGGACCCCAGCCCTTTTTTCCGTGGCATTTGCTTGGGCCCAAATTGTATATCCCTTTACCCTTGCCTTTAGTTTATCTTTTTTCCTGATGTGCGTCTCTTGGAGGAGGAGGAGGTCCACCTCTTCCCTTTTAAGTAATTTCTCCAGTTTCACCCTTTTAGCTGGATGGTTCATCCCCCTTATGTTGTAGGTCACTATACGTATCTTACCCATTTAATAAGGCACAAGTTCAAAGTACGGTTGATCCCTTCCTTCGGTATTGTCCTCTGGCCGTGATCCCGGTCCCTCCTTGCCCACCCTCTGAACTCCCCTCCCCCCCCAACAGGTAACAATAACAGAACCAAACTTGTTGCCCCCGAGTAGGGCGAGGGTTCCTACTGATGCTTGGGCGTTGCGCCCGAAGCTCCCTGCCCTCCTTCCTCTCGGGGGAGATGTGCATGGGGAATCCTAAACCCCACATTACTGTCTTATCTTACCCGATTCCAAGCTGGATGATCCATCCCGGGCCGCCTGCTCCGTTTCTAGCGCGACTGTTTGTGTTCTCTTTCGCCCCCTCTCCGGAGCCAGCACGATGTTGCATGGTTGACCTCCTTTCTCTCTGTGTGTTATCCTCCTTTCATATTTGCTTCCTGCGGCCTTCTCTTCCCAGGGCCGGCCTTTTTTGCTTGATCTTTTCCCATCCGTTCGGACTTCTTCGTTGTTCTCCGCTGGGTGCTGTTTGATCCCCCTCCTCCGTATCACCTTGAAGGCCCAATATGCTGAGGCCCTCTTCCCAAGTGGTTGCTCTCCTCTGTTTACCTTCCCATGCAAACGTGAGCCCAAATGGGAAGGTCCATTTGTAACGGATTTCTTTCGCCAGTAGGGCCTTGACTAGTGGGGCCATCGCTCTTCTCTTTTGTAATGTAGTTAGTGCCAGATCTTGGTACAATTGAATTTCCTGCCCATTCATTCTTATGTGGACCATTTCTCTGGCTTTCCTCAGAATTTGTTCTTTTTGCGGGTAGGATGAGAGCGCCACCAGGACGTCCCTTGGCCTCTCCCCAGGTGCCCCCGATCTTTTAGGGCCGACCCGGTGGTCTCTGTCGACTCCAATTGTGACTGGCTCTGCTGCGCCCAGGATGTCACTAAACACCTCCTTAACTGCCGACATCAAATCTCTGTCCGGTACCGTTTCCACCATATTTTTGATGCGGATGTTGGAGCGTCTGGAACGATTCTCCAAATCCTCACACTGTATCTCGAGGTTGTGGGTGAGTCTCACCAGATGTTCCTGGGTTTCGCTAACTTGCTGCGTTTCTTCGTCAATCCCTTGGAGTGTTCTTTCCAATGTGTCGGTTCTTTCCTCCAGTTTCGCCACATCGACCCGCAGGTCTTGGACCGCCTGTTTCATGTCGTTTTTCATCGTCATGAACTCTTCCTGTACTGTGGACATGAATTTCTCCTGGAGGTCGTGGAACCATGTTTGCATGTCCTCCTTAGAGGGTATACTGTGGGGGTTCGCCTGTGCCATTCCCTCCGCTTGTTGGTTGTCCTGAGTCTTCCCTTTGGTTTGTTGCGCAGCTTCAGTGGACCACAGTTGAAGGATGTTTGCTTCTTGCCTCATGGGTTGTGGGGTCTGTTGGGCTACGGTGTTTTTGTTTTTAGCTCTTGACATGGTGTGGTTGTGTCCTGGAGTTCACAGGGGCCGCTGGGTTTCCCTCTTGAGGTTTGTGCTTTGTCCCCCTAGCGTTCGTGGCGGGTCTCCTGTGGGGTCTACTTGGTGTAAATTGGGATTATCCCCCTTTCCCGGACGGACTTTCTTGTCTATGGCTTTGTTGGGGGGGGCACCCTCCAGACCGGCCCTCCTGCCGGTCCCTCTGTATTTATGTCCGTAGCCTTGTCTCAATGTGCCCGGTTGGGCGTCTCGTTGCCGTCTTCACAGACGTGTCCCTTGCTCTCGGCTCAGCCCTTCTGGCTTCCCTTCCGGCGGCTTATGGGGGGGGGGTCGCCGGTTGTGTTCCCCCAATTGTTTGGGCTGCGTCTTTTTCCCCGCGGCCCCCACGACGCTCTCCCCGATGTTGGTGGGTCCGGTGCCGCAACCGCCACTGCGGGGGGGGCCGGCGTGGCGGGCCCTCAGTGCAACCGGGGCTGGGGGCATGGGTGACCCCGGTCTCTGCCGTGTGCGAGTCTCTGCTTGTGGGGGGGAGGGGGTCGCCTCACCTTTCCGTCGCCGGGGCTCCACCCCGGCCGCCGCCCCCGCTCCCGCTCCGTACCGGCGAGCCTCTGGGTCCGAGGCGGGAATCCCTCGGTGGGGGAGGGGCGGTCGCCGCGGAGCGGCGTACCCTGCTTTATCCGGCGCTCCTCCGCCGCACACCCAGTGCCTCTGATCTACGGGTGTCTCCGGGGGGGTGTATCTGGTCTCTGTCGCTCTGGTTCTGCTTCAATTTGTGCTTTTATGCGGCGGCCCGGGACGAGCGCGGCTTAGTCGCGTCCCGTCTCCGCGGCGGCCATCTTGGATCTCCCACATTTGTTTTTTTAAGGAACTTGAGACTTTATTTTGGAAACTCAAGATACTTTTTGAACTTTGACAAGAAGGGCAAGAACTGTTTTCTACCAACAAGCTTTGGATCCAAAACCAGGGGATATTCCTCGAAACCCTGAGTGAGATAGGGCGAACAACTCTAAAGGCAGGACACAGTGCCTAATTTTCTTTTAATGTTTGTTCTAAGTGATAGAGCTATTTAGATGATAGATCTGGACAGAGGATACCTTTTTTGGTTATTCTGACTATTGACAAGCACCTTTTAGGATAGTTTGTTAGGACGGCAACTCCCCTTTCAGAAATAGGGCTAGGAAGACCTTTTCTTTAAGTTAAAGAAAACCATTTGATACCATATCCTCTGGTCCAAGTCCTTCTTCTGGTAAGTAGGTGGGGAATAGACAAGAATGGAGATCCTGGGAGAATGGGAGCATTAGGTTTGAGGGGAGTGGGTGTCGGGGTGAAAATGGAGACAGGGAGTGGGGAGATTGAGGTAGCAATCAGACTGAGTTGTGTCTGAAGGTTACCAGAAAAGGGAGAAGAGTGAGTACAAGGTGAGAGAGGAGCCAAAGTGCATGATGGCGGGTAAAGGAAGTAGGTATGTAACAATAGTAAAGAAAGGGGGTATCTCAAGAGGAGGAGGGAGAGGAAAAGCTGGTGACTGGCAATGGAAGGAGTAATATGTTGGATTGGAGAGAGCAGGCATATAGTCTGAGATGTGCCAGAATTGGGTTATAGGCAAACAAGACACTTAGCAAATCCAAACCACTTAGCCACCTCCTTGAAGAACTTGACCTTGATGTCCTCGGTCTTACCGAGACTTGGTTTATGGCCAGCTCTGTCACAAGTTTTGACACTCTCCTCCCTGATGGCTACAAGATCTTCTCTGCCCCTTGATCCAACAGGCCTGGAAGGGGTGTAGCTCTGATCTTCCCTGAGTGGATTCCTGCCTCTATCATCCCTACTCAGACTTACTCTTCTTTTGAATGCCTTGTTGGCAGGCTCTCTGTCTCTCCTGGCTGCTCTCTCACTGTTGCTATTCTCTACCGACCCCCTGGTCAAACAACGTCTTTTCTCTCAGAGTGGGCTGACCTCTTTGCTTCCCTCCTGGCCTCAACCACTCAACTCCTCCTCCTTGGTGATCTCAACATCCATCTTGATTCTCCCTGTTCCTCATCTGTGCTCTTTCTGCAACCTTTGCAATTCACTCTCACTCTCTATCCTGCCCTCCGGGCTGATTCACTCTGCCGGTCATACACTTGATGTCTTGATCTCCTCTGGGCTCCCCCTCTCTACTCCTCTTACCACTCCTCTCTTCTGGAGTGATCACTGTCTCCTCTCCTCTCATCTTTCCATCTCCTTCCCTCAAGTCAATCGTACCCCAAGATTACCACTCACCTTCTCAGACAACCGGCCCATGAAGCGTGTGTCAATTAAGACTTTTGCTTCCACCTTCTCCTCCCCTCCTACACCCCTGACTGACTCACACCCTGACACAGCCCTGTCCGTGCTCTACTCCTCTATTTCTGCTACTCTTGATGTTCTTGCCCTTGTCATGAGGATCTGTTTGAAGTTCACACTCAAGTGTAATTCCTGGTAGGACTCTGGTAGGACTCTGACCTAGCGACACTTAAAAGTAAGTGTAGGCAGCTGAGAGGAAACGAAGGGCTTCCTGCACATCCCCTGACAAACTAGCCTGTCGCTTGCTCCAAAGGCAATACTGTCTCGCTGTCTGCTCCAAGAAGAGAGGTCACATTCAAGCCTGCATCTCTGTGGCATCAACCAACTCGGCTGAACTCTTTAAAATCTGCAAGGAGCTGGCCAATCCTGCTGCAGTCTTCACCCCTCCTCTTGCCGTCCAGGCTCTTTGTAATGCCCTTGCCTCTCACTTTAATTCCAAACCCAGGACAGCTTGTCCACCCTCTCTTCCATCCCCCCTCCTCCACCCCTCCTCTCCCCTCTTCTTCCTGGTTTGCTGACCCTCCCTCAGCCACCCCCTCCCTCTTTGTCCTCCTTTCCTCTGTTCTCCATGGATGAGGTTGCTAGACAAGTCTGATCTATGAAAGCCTCATCAAAACTGGTCCATCCCTTTTCCTCTAAAACCATTAAGGACCACATTGATACCCTTGCTCCTGCGCTTGTTGATTTCTGGAACCATTCTTTTGTCTCTGGATCTTTCCCCTTTCCTCTTAAGTACTCCCCTGTGCATCCTCTCCTCAAGATACCCACAGCTGATCCCTCTTTTCCTGCTAACTATCACCCAATTTCTATTACTCCCTTTCTGTTGAAGCTCGTGGAAATGCTTGCCATCTCTCAGCTTAACCTTCATTCTGACTCTGTTGGCTCTCTTCATGACCACCAATCTGGAGTCAGAGCTGCCAGAAGCACAGAAACTGCTCTCCTGAACATCCGTGAAGACCTGCTCTCCAACCTAGACTCTAACATTCCCTCTGTCCTCATCCTACTGGATCTCTCCTTTGCTTTTGACATGGTCAACCATACCATCCTGCTCAATCGTCTCTGTGACAACCTGGGTATCACCGATCAGGCGTTGGCCTGGCTAACCTCTTTTCTTTCCCATCTACCCTCCCAGGTAACACTTGGGTCTTTCATATCCTCTATCTCCCTCTCTACCTGTGGTGTTCTCCTCAGGGGTCTAACCTCTCGCCCTGGCTTTTCAACCAATATCTGGCAACTCTCTCCTACTGCATCTCCATTTTCTGCTCAAACTTCCACTGCTATGCTGATGACACCTAACTCATTTTAGGCTTTCCTCAGTCACCTCCTCTACTTCCCTTATCTCCAATTGCCTAATCGCCATTCAAAATTGGTGTGCTGCCAATGATCTTTGTCTAAATGCCAACAGGACTAAGGTCCTCCTCATTGGTATACCTTCACCATCCTTTCCTCTCTCTCTCTGGCCAGCCTCCCTTGGCCCTCCTCCTACCTCTACCTGCAAGGCTAAAAATCTCGGGTCGTCTTTGATTCCACACCTTCCTTCTCTGAACACATCTCTGATGTCTCTAAAAAGTCAAACTTCTTACTGCACCTCCTTAGAGGTACTCTGCCTTTCCTCTCCTTCCCTCAGAACCTAACTGTCTCCCAAGCTCTGGTTCTCTCTAGGTTGGTCTACTGTAACAGCCTCTTTCTAAATCTTTCTAAATCTACCTGCCTCCACCCTTCGCCCCTTACCAACTAATCAGAACAGGACTGCGAGACTTGTCCTTGGCCTTAAGCCCTGGGATTGTATCTCTCCAGCTCTGAAATCCCTTGAAATTGTCCACAAGGCTTTCTGGGGCCTGGGTCCAAAATACCTTCAACTATCCCTCCATAAATACCTCTCCTCTCGAGCCCTTCGCTGCTCTACTTCTAACTCCTTCTGGGTCAGTCGTTTTTCAAAGAAACAAGCTGGGGGCAGATCTTTGTCTTTAGCTGGGGCCTCCCTTTGGAACAGCCTCCCAACCACCCTGAAACTTGAGGAGATCCATCTCCTGTTCTGGAAGCACCTCAAGACGTTCCTCTTCACTTCTGTCTTTGCCCCTCTTCTCCCCTGCTGATCTGCTTTTCTCTCCCAGCACCGTGCACCTGGCCACCCTCTGTTCTTCGGGCCCAGGTATCTGCTCACCCTGGCTCCCTCCTGCACTGTTTCGGGGCCACCCCTTGCACTGGAATTTGTATCTGTACCCATACAGTCCCCCATTTTTTTTCCTTCTGCACTTATCAGATATACTCTATCTGACTAATCATGCACTTGCCACTTTCTGGCTGCACTACCTCTTCTCACCGCCTTTATTTATTTATTGCACTTTTTATTTATTCTATTATCTCCTCTGTTCCGCACTTTCCACTTCTCCCCCTTCCACGCACTTTACCCCTTTTCACTTTTCCATGCACTTGTACATTCTTAATGTCACTGAGCGTAGTAAGATAGTTGTTTTTGTATTCTCCATTATTCCCCTCTCTTTGCTTGGTCGCACTCTGAAACACTTGCTTATGAGCGCAATCTAAATAAAATATCATATCATATCAAAACAGGAATTTTGTTTGGTTCTTGAAGGTATGAACAGCTCCATAGTGATTGGAGAGTGACTGGGTTTCAGTATCCGTATGTATGTAGCAGGGATCAGGCAAAGGGGGAGCTCAGCAAAGTCATGGCTTGATCAAGGGCACTGGAACTCAGTCCATTCTGGCCCTAACAGGACCTTCAAAGGGGTTGCACATTACTCCTTTTGGGCTTTATCTGCTTGATCCATGGCTAGATGCTGAGGGGAGACACAATGACAAGAGACAGAGTGTCACATGATCCTGTGAGAGCCATTCAGAAGGCTCAAGATATCTTCCAGTCTCCTTTGCATGATGGTGGAAAGGTTCTTGGTGTGGCAGGGACAGGAAGCTTGGTGTTTGAGGCAGCACTCTCAGATGTCGGTCAGGATCCCTTGGAATGATAGGATGTGGCAAGAAAGACGTTAATGTGAAATTCCAGTTACACAATATGGTCAGTTTACCTTCTGGGATCCAAACAGAAGTATCAAGATGGCTCCCACTCTGCCTGGTAGAATGTAGGCAGAGCTTTGGTGTTGCAAGCCCAGTGAGCTTCGTTTGGAAGTGATAATAAATAGAGATGAACTCAATTCATGTTGGCTATGAGCATCTCTATCTTTGTTGGTTGGATAATGAAATTATGGGTGGTATAATTTAAAATAAAGTCATGTATTTCTACTTTTCAACCCCTCTTCATTGAGTGTAGCATTTATTTATATGTGAATAGTGGAAATCAAGAATGTCAAGGTCAGACATACTAGGCATTGAAAAAAGCAATGATTCATGAAGAAGATGTGGAGGGGCAGTTTACCATATACCAACATACTATGTCCTGTGACTGTTTCTCCCCACAAATGTTCTTGGAATATTGGTTTAAGTTCTAAACCAAAAGGTGCAAAAAGATGTTATTTACTGCAGCCTAGAATTATACTTTTCATTTGTTTGTAAACTTCAGAATTTATAACGGAGGAGTTATTGGAGGCTGACTGACAAATGTCCTTTTTAAGCAAAATTGTCCTGTGACTGTTTCACACCACAAATGTTCTTGGAATATTGGTTTACGTTCTAAACCAGAAGGTGCAAAAATATGTTAGTTACTGCAGCCTAGAATTATACTATTATAGTGGTATTTTTTATATTTTGTGGTATAGTGGTGAGCCTAACTTTAGCGTACTGCTTGATCATTGTTCTTATACCGAGATTACTAACGGTAAGTAAATACTGGATTTGGTACACTCTAAACAATGAACATATCCCCTTGTTGTATTTAGCTAAATACTGGATTTAGTGCACTCTAAACTATGAACTTATCCCTTTGCTGTATTTTATTTACAATACCACAAATGCCCTTTTGGCTTGCTGCTCAGAATACATTAACCATGGAAATGAAATATGAACATTCACACACACACACACATAGCCCTTCTGAAACCCAGTTTACAATAACCAGTTTTGTTGTTGTCTTATCACATTTGGCAAAGTGAAATTACAACAGGCGATAATACAAACTTACTATGGGTTATTCCCAGTGCCCCATGTTACCATCACAGATCAAATATGTAACAGATTCTTCTGCCAGCTCCTGCCTGCACACTTCTCCCAGTTTCAGTAAAACACTTCTGAGATGAAGCTCCCGAGTGAGAGAAAAACACCATCCCTTTCCTAACCAGCATTTTCTTGCCTTTTTCTGAGACCTACCCAGAATATAGATCGTACTGACATAAACTGTAGAAATGCCTGCCCCTTTCTCTGACCTCATGTGTCATTTAAAACCACCTTCCTTTTTGTCAATCAGCCAGGCCTCCAGATAGTTCTGAAGCACATGACCAATCTGCTGGCTCAGAGCAGACCCAGATTGGATAGAAAAGCTACATTTGCCCCATTTCCTCTTCTGAAAGTCTTTCAAACACTAAGCAAAACAGACTTCACATTCTTCACTTCTGGCCAGTCACGTCTTCATTCAAACACAGCACAACTTTCATTCTGCGGTTTTTTTAAATTATATTTCCAAACTAACCCTGCACAGCCCAAATGCCTTGGATTTATCCATGTTCACCAAGCTTATACAACCGGATATGAACTGATTTGCACTGATTGTTATTATGGGGATATGTTTTATGTTAGATAGATAAAGTAAATTAGTATATGTTAGGTTAGTCTCATGTTTTTATTTTAGCGCATCTCAGCCCACAACCGCGGTGTCGTAGTTTAAACTGATAACACCTTGTTATGCAATGCTCAATTCAAAACCTTTATTTTTCTAGCATATGGTCTGTGCATTCGCAATGTTGACATCTGTTAGATACAGCCTGAGTCTCGCACACGAGTATCACAGTCTTGCTCTCCACTGGGACCAATCTTTTACCCTGTTGAAATGCAGAGTCCTAGTTGAAATTCATACCTTTGCTAAAATGTGGATGTTGAAATGTGGAACTACCCTTGTTGAAGTTCAGAATATATTTCCTTACAACCCAACATGTTAAATACGACCAATACTTTCTTGCTGTGTGTATTCAAAAAACCTCAGCAACTATTGCTTTTTTAATGCATTGTTATTGGGTTTGAGTGTCTTGAAGTGAAACAAATAATTTTAGGTCTCAAGTAAGAGGATGGGGAGGAGCAGAGAGGGGCAAGAGGTTAGGAGAAGTTGCTATACAAATAACTTCAATCACTGGTAGAGCAGAGATTATGTCCTGAAATGTGCTGAGTGCAGACGTTTTGTAAGTGGTAGCAAAAAATCCATATGTTATGGGTCTAAAACATTTACGATTTTAGGGACTTATATGGGAATGGGGGAGAAACAAATTCTCTGTGAAGTGATGGCATGCCAAAAACTTTGTTTGCCTGTGGGATGAGGGAACACACGTAATCTGCCAGCTGTATGCATCTAGCATGTAAAGTGTTGGCAGTATCTCCAGGTGTTTGAGAAGATGGATTCAACAGATGTTGGTTTGGAGCAGAGAAAGAGTGACATGGGGGAACATCTAGTGGCAGATTAATGAAAGGACAGTGGATGAAATAAGATAGATTGATATTAAAATAATGGGAAAGTAAAGTAGGCAGAGATGGAGAATAGACACAGCATGAGTGAAATGGGTAGATACCTGGAAGATGTAGCAGCTGTCATTGTGGGTGGCAGAAGCAGGCACCTCGTAAATAACAGAGCTGTCAGAGTGAATGGGGTCAAGTAGGCAGGGCGATGGGGCTGGGGATAGCTTGACGCTGGAAGGAGCACAACAGAGGGGACTGTAGAGGAAACAGAGAATTGAATGACAGAATATGGTTGGAAGGCTGAATAAGGATACTTTTGGCATAAAGCTAGAAGTAAAGGATAGAATCAAACTATAGGCCTGGTGGATGGTATAGATAAGAGCAGGGAATCACCCAGCCAGGATACGCACCAGTCAAACCAGGCACTCAGTGACCATTTTCTGTCATTTATGTTGCACTGTGTAGTAACAGTGGTGCTGTTGGCCTTAGGAGTCCTCATTAGTGTATATTTAGAGATCGGTCTTGCAAAGTTATGTGTTCTTTTCTATAATCACGAGTTAAATGTACTTCAGAATTTATAAAACGAGATGGTTTCTGTCATTGTCTTTCTTGTTTTGTTAATACTTAGCTTGGGTCCAAGCAATCTACATAAGTAATTCGTGTTTGTGTTTGATCTCTTCAGGATGTTTGACTTGTTGATCCAGGGTGATCAGCTGTCTGTGCAGCTGACAATCCACATATATGTTGTTTCTTGCTTCTTCCACGAGGACTACACATTGCATTTTGCAGTTGTAGAATATGTGCTCCTAATTTTCCATGATTTTGTTTGTCAATATTTTCCATCAGTGCAAACCACCTACTTCGATGTTATCACCCATATGTTTTACTGCCGCCTTGTTTGTGCAACGAAAAACAAAGTAATGGTTCAAAGGCTTTACAATTGTTCCCAAGCCCAGCTTGAATTAAAACTAGACTTTGCTGTAGGTTGTACAATGTCTATTCTCTAGAAGAGGATATGTGGCATTAACGTCCTTTATTGTTCTTGCCAGAAATGTTTATTTGTTTTTCTGCTAATTTGAGCCCCACATTTTATTCTGGAGTAGTTTACGCTCATAATGAGGGTGGTTTAGCCCACAGCTTCTTTCTTCCTTTACTAAATCAGTTTGACATGTGACAGCTCGCACCGAAAAACACTGACACCAGTTTAAAATCCCCACATCAGGGGGTATTGACTTTCTGTTTTCCCCGCCCAAATTTATCGACCACTGCTCCAGTGGCAGCAAAGAGGTGATCCCAAGCGAGTGCACTTTTCCTGCATGTTTTCTGGGTGGTTTCATTGAAAAGGAACACACTTGTTGAGAGACAGAGAGAGACAGAGAGAGCTTGATCCACACAAAAGAACCAATTCTTTTTTAGTTAGGGAATTTTATTAAAACTAAAAGAAAGTTTTGTTTCTTGGATACATTTTTAAGAAACTATGAAAGGATGAGATTTCAGCAAGCAATATAGGAATGATTATGTATGCTAAAGTTATTCAGGTTTTGGCACGTGAGTCTTTAATGAATATGCAAAGAGTCTACACTGGAAAATCCCACACAACCATGGAAACAAGCATCTTTTCATGTACTTCCTTGTGAAGGATCGGCTTTCACATGGTGGTTAAGTAATGTATCCTTGCCAGACCTCTAGGAGCAGAGTAAAGGACAACTGTAAACGTTTTTCATTCAACAAATACATGCATGATCCCTTTTCACAATTTTTATTACACACCAGTGGGCATGCTCACCCCATAGTTTAACCATTTCTAAAAAATAAAAGCTGCTTACTTTTCAAATCATTTTTCCATTTTACAGAGAGTCTGGAGAGTAGTTTCTGTTGAATGTGCACATCCTTATCAAATGCATACTGCAAGACTTTGACATGCTGCATTACTGAGTCAGAAGAGTTTGCAAGTAACCCACCTGTACTACTGGTAAGTTACCGGCAAACTCGCCTTAACGTCACCTGTGCCCAATATCCCAGTGTACCTGGGATATTACGGGTGCCGGCAACAGCTGTAAGTTCCCATTCCATGGAGTCCACAGCTTCATATGATAACATATACCACACATTTAGTGAGACAGGTTATTTTGTGTTTCTAAACCCACATTTTGCCATCTGGAGTTACAAACTGTGGTTTAGATACAAAGGCACACATTTTGCATTTGATACATTTTGCAAACCTGGAAATGTGGGCTCATTCTGCGAGCCAGCTGTTGGAATCCCCTTCAGTTCTAGTCATACTAGAGAACAGAATATTTTAAGATGGAGCTCTAGAAAATGTAACCCTTGGGGAGGGGCCCAATACTCTATTGAGAGCTTTAGCCCTTGTAAGTATTTTACAATGCTTTTGCATAATGGCTCTGACTTGATTGGCTTGGTCTGTATAGCCTGTAATAAATCTAATAACCTCATCTTGAGGTTTAGCCCTGGGCTTAAAAAGATTCATCCTAGTATTCTCTTCAGCTTTGTTGTATACTTGTTCAATGATTTTATGCCCAGACCTTCATGTTAAAGGGAATCTGGGCACTGGCCACAACCACCACAACATAAATAAACCATATAAGTACAATACACCTTCAAATGACAAAACTGTCCCTGAGCCCCCGGCCATTGAAATTATGTCTGTGGACACTAAAACTGACTCGGCGGCACCTGTACATGTTTTTTTCACCCATACAAACAGCCCCATATCATCTTTATTCCAGCCCCTCTTTCATCCACCAAGTAACCCCAGACTTTTCCCCCACTGCGCTATCCCGGGACACTGGTGGCTGACCGCTGATCAGACATGGTGACCGTTTAAAAAAATATGATGCACCTCACGCTTCTCACCATCCAATCAGCGGGTGCATCCGATGTCCCGGACTTCACGCCGGTCCCTGATTGGTCCATGGGGGCTGTCCGCAGACTGAATAGGGAAGTGAGCCTGTGGACCGGACCCAGATATCACTAATTTGTTTTTAGCTACTTTTTGTCCGTGGCTGGATTCACACCAAATTTACAAAAGCCCGCTTTTGTGACCAAGCCACCGCTCCTGGCGCAAATATGGTGAAAATCAGTCAAGCGATTTGTGCTGTAGGCATGAGCAAAGTTACTTTTCATTACATCTATGAGGATTTCCACACATTTTGGGACCCACACCTATAACCCCCCCCCTTTGATGAAACCACATTAAACTTCGCAGGATCATTCCAAGGGGGTCATATACGTTTTATGCAATGTTTGGTGAGGATTCGTCTATGGGGGGGGCCAGGTTATAAGCCGCCCAATAAGTGCTCTTCATATGGGTTGAGCAACTTAACCATAACTACAGGGCTGTTACCGCAGGCCCTGTTTTATATATTTATATGTTCAGTCAAAAAGGCTCTCCGGTCAAAGAATCTGTCATCTAGTACCACCAGTTCCTCACTGGGTTTAAAAGTTATAGTTCTCACAATTCGTTTTCAAATTTTTTGGAACCTGTCTGGATAAGGAAATGGGATACGCTTATCCCAGGATACATGCCCCTGATCCGTGACATATGTTCCATTTCCTTATCCAGACAGGTTCTAAACAAGTTGAAAACTAATTTTGAGACTACAACCTCTAAACCCAGTGAGGAACTGGGGGCACTCAGCGCAAAATAATAGGATTTTCTCCTGACGACCCACTATAAATTAGAGGAGAAACACGCGTTCAGAGAAAATATATGAGGAGGAAATAATTGTGCCTAGCATTGGAAAAATGTAAGATATGATGGAAAAGAAATGTATGGTACTGTGGTGTTATTGAAACAAATCACCTCACTATGATGTGAAAAGGAATTTATAACTACAGCTGGTGCATTTAGGAATATATCTTTTGCAAAAACAAATATATTTATATCTCACGTGATATATGGTGTGATGTGGTGTGCTCCACACACTATGCACAGTGTGTGGACACACTTACTACTGCAATCCGTGTCACTCCTCCACAACAGTGACACAGACCACCACCAAAGAGGTACCGTATTTCTGCACCAATTTAAGCCTATTGCTATTGTGGAGAAGTGACACCAGAATCATCACCATGCAAAGGAACCGTTTTCTGAAAATTCAGGTTGCTAGGTTGATTTCCAGCCATTTCTAGCAACCGGAGCACAGGTTCTCAAAGTAGCGCTTTTTCCACGGCTCCGGTAAAATACACTTACTTCAGAATAGTAACAGAAATATCGTAAACCTTTTATACGACTTTTACGGTACTTGACACCTGTTGAGAATCGGGCCCTGAGGCTATCTTCAGTTTTCAAGTAATAGCTTCATGGATTAAAACAGGTAAGTGCATCACGAGGAGTGCTGTGTAAATCTATTGTCTACTGGAAGTGATTCCCCTTTACAACAAATTCAAGAGGACATAGAAAACAGCTTTTTAAAAAAAATCAAATTAACATAAATTACCTTTTTAGAAAAGTAAGTAAAATAATACAATTTGTAATTTATTGTATTTCTTCACTTTTACTGTTTACATTGCTGTTAATTTAACTTTAGTTTTTACCTCTTCGTTTGTAGGATTGGCTAATGTTTCCTGTGGTACAGAGGAAAGAAGGCATGCCCACAGAATTGAGAGATTATTTGCCTTGTCCTTCAGAGTCCTCATTATTAGACGAGTTTTTCCAGTACACACAGAACATTTTGCATTATGTGCTGCAGGAAGTGGTCTTTGCTATAGCAGAAAGGGGCCAAAGCCTCTTCTGTACTACTGATTATGCACCCATGCAAATTAGTGGTTGCATACAGACACTCAACTCAATTTAGAGTGCTCTAATGAAGCAGCACATCAGGGTGACCAAAACTCTCCAATCCCTCTGCCCACATGGGGGTGCATTTCCAGACTGCCACCCCCCGTGGTGGATCCTCACCCCTTCAAAATTGCTTTCCACTTTGGCCCTTGCAAAGCTATCAACATATCAGAGTTGCACAGATAGCTTGGTCAGGGTCAAAGACACCGGGCAACAACTACCATGTGACTTGGGTTTTTAATGATGGAGTCCATAGGCTGAGATTGCACTTTACACAGCCATTCTCTGTTGTGCCAAGCGCAGGCCAGTCTTTTCTTATGGCAGATTTCACGTTGATTGCCTTCAGGACTTCATCCATCGTCCTCAGCTTTTCTTCATTTGCTATTTTGAAATTTAGTTTATCCAGGAACTCTTGCATTCCCCTGTCTGTTACCGTGACACCATTAGTGTAGAGTGGTTTGCAGAGATTTCTAAATTCAGCACATATGTCATGTTTCTTCAAATTGTTTACATAAGAGACACAACACCTACATGTTTCGTATTGCACGCTAAAAGCTAGGAGCCTGGAGGATTTCATACCACTTTCCCAGATGTTATGATTGAAGTTTCTGCAAGAAATCTCAACTCTTCTGGTGCACTCCCAATGTATTCCCTATTTCAATCTCAGAAAGTTATGCATGTTCTCCCCTGATGAATCATGCCGGTACATATGAGTCAAATGCTTTAGTTTGCGCTGTGAGTCAGAAAGGAATTATTATGTTCGCCTTGATTGGCTTGCCTGAGAAATACTTTTTCCTCTGAGAAATGCCTTCAGTGAATCCCATAATGTGCCCACACAAGTTTCACTCTCTCTAGTAACTTGCAGATGGTGTGTCATCTCCTCCTTGATTGTTTCTGGGAATCCTTGATCAGGAGGTAGCTATTGAATCCACATTTACATGCACTTGGCATACTCTCCTAGTAGGCATTGGATAGTCTGCACGACACAAGTAGGTGGATTAGTTGTAATAGTTGGCCAAGTAGGATAAGTAGTGTGGATCAGATGTTATGATGTCCATCGGGACATCTCAGACCAATAGGATGAGTTTTTTTTCTGGTGTGTGTTATGCTAAGACAGTTGAACCTTGAAACTGTTTCTGGGCTAGAAGAATTTCAGATACAGATTCTTCTGAGATGTTCGACAATATGTTGTCCCAACACCATTCCTTTTAAAAAAAAAATTCTTTACATTTAGTAGGGATCTTGCTTTCCTGCAATATTCATTGGCACCATCCAGGAACCAACCAATGTAAATTCACTCCAGTTCTTGCAAGTAAGACCATAACATCTGCATTCAAGAGGCCAGGTTTGGTCTCTATTTGCATGCAGTGCTATCCACTAAGACTTTTTGAAAGTTGGGTTGAAGACATTTCTGTAAAAAAATAAGAAAATTGTCACACGCAGACATCCTTTTTTGACTGTCAAATTTCTT
Source organism: Ambystoma mexicanum (assembly GCF_040938575.1). Lineage (NCBI taxonomy): Eukaryota > Metazoa > Chordata > Amphibia > Caudata > Ambystomatidae > Ambystoma > Ambystoma mexicanum. Next base: position 401,517,278 of record NC_090922.1, read on the forward strand.
TCAATTATTGTGTGAGTTTTGCCTTAGTTCTTTATCTGAATATGACTGAGATGTATTTTCATAGCTCTTCAATTAGATAGATTGAGTTGGTTGTCATCCCAATTACCAAATGATCATCATCTCTAAACATTTGCATTGAAATACCTAGCTTATAATTACAGACTATTTAATGACGTTAATATTTATATCAGATACATTACAGCCTGTTCATTTCCACCAATTGTCTCATTTAATTGTGTAGGTTATCATCATATATACATCTAGACAGACGTGTGCTTGTCCTAATCCTAATCTGTTGTCCCATAGACGATGACACTCTTTAGGAAAATGATGTATGCTATCTCATATGTAAATGTCTAACAATGAGGCCAATATACAAATCTATAATTGTACTGGCCAGCGCAGAAACATGTGTTCCTTTCCACTTCCACTATGAAGCTAACTATGTGTATAATTTTGCTGCACGACGCCACCTATGACAGCAAGAAATGATCTAATAAGTATGTGTGGGCAATGTGACATGCTCAGGATTAGACAGTGTCAATTGGAGACCTGTGGTCAAAACAAATATTCCTTAACTTTCATGTTTTTGTTTAAAGTGGCAACATTTACATCAACATCCAGCATGCTTTTCATGATTTTCCAGAATTTGTTTGCCCTTCTAACAAGAAAGGGAAAAGTAGACCCCATTACATAATTTGGGGAGCATTCCACCTGAAGAATGGGGGTTTACTACTGCTAATTTAGACCAGCCAATATATCCCGGGGTGGGAAAACATCTCCAAAGGGGCACTCCACATCAAGCAAAGGTCAAGCAGCCATGAGTTGCCTTTATAAGAGGAAAGTAACCCTGCCAACATGTCCTCATCCTTATCCTCGAGCAGCTCTGTGTGTGGATTCAGTATTACAGGGCTGACAGAGCTTGAGCAAAAACATCACAAACATAAATCAGACTAAATGTGAGTCGTGTGTGCTGGAGGCACCTGGTGATTTTTGAGACACACCGTGTTTTTGGTACCTGTTGATGCCTCGTGTCCCACGAGGAGTGGGGCAAGACATGGCCCCCTCGGTGTAGCTGATTGAACATTGGGCAGATTTTCTTCCAGTGCTGGTGGTGCTGGGGGCTGGGGGGCAGATTCGCATTGGCTTTCCCCAAGCAAATGTACCTCAGTATTTCTATGGATCTTGTACCTGGTATTACAGTTTTTCTGTTATTAGTGGTAGAGGGTCGCCTGGCGATAGCCCTGCTTCCCATGGGTAAGTCCCTTATGGTCATTATGACCTAGGTAGTGATACATTCATTCCTTGGTTTAGCATTGGCAGACTACTGTCACATTAGCTTCCACTGAATTCCCAGTCACCATACCCAGTGAAGCTCAACATCTTGTTTTCATATGGAACACTGACCTTTGCAGAGCCGAAATTGGAGTGGTGAAGAACTTGGTTGTTCATATCAAGTCTCTTAATAAATTCAACACCTGTATTCCTCAAGATATCAAGATGAATAAGCTGTGCTTGCTGTCTGTCTTGTCACCAGGACAATGCAAACGCCCTATACACACATTTTCCCAGCAACCAAATGAAAAAGGCTTCCTGGTGGTATGACATGCAGCAGTCTGGCATTACAAAATGGCTACCCAGCTCCCCTTTCTCGAACAAAAGGAGATGCTTCTCCACTGGCTCCCTATAAAAACATGCATCTCTTCCCATGCCTGGTCTACAAATACCTGCATTGCTCAACTACTGTTTAGCTTGAACACAGTATCCAGCTATAGCACTCTATTAAAAGACTACATTGAGCTGATTAGTTACTCGTAAATGTTCTCACACCCAGACTGTCTGCAACAGGTGACAGAGCTCCTCTCTGACTCCTCATTCTGAGGAGCAATCTCCCCATCTATATCCTTCATGCAATTTCATTGCACCATTTCAGGAAACCTCTGAATACCTGCATTTTCAAACCAGTCTGTACATAAAGACCTTGCTTTTCCATCTGCTCTGATGACTTTTTGCCCACAGACTGTACCAAAAGATGTCGCTTTTCAGCAAGACGAATTATCCACTCTTGCATTGCTTATCGGAATATATTCACTAAAGCCCTCCTTGACATACTGGACGTGATCGGCATAGCTTACACTAACTATGCCGATGACACTCAGGTCCTCCTCCCTCTCTTGGGCACCTATGAAAGGGATGCCAAACAATTCATACTGCCTACATCACCATTCAAGCATGGATTGCTGCCAACATGCTTTGCCTAAACGGGGATAAAACCGAAATCCTCTTAGTCGGCCCCAAGGAAACCCTCTTCAAACTCACAATCAATACAGCTCTTTCACCATAGACAACACACAGATTCTGGTCTCACCTTCCGTGAAGACACTGGGAGCTTACCTGGATGTCACACTCACCATGTCGTGCAAAGTAAGCGCAATTGCCTTCTCAGCCATATATACTATGAAACTTATCAATGTGGTCAAACCTTACTTATTTACCCAGAACTGTCTTTCAATAGCTAGAGCCACTATAGGTGCAAAACTAGACTACTGCAACATTCTCTTTGTGGCCCCCTCTGCAACAAAAATGTAAACAGACTGCAAATAATTCAAAACAACCCTCTGCCGACAGCTCTGAACACACCCAAGAGGGAATACATCTCCAATGCTAGGCGCTCTGCACACTGCCTCCCCATCAAAGAATGCATCCTCTTCAAGACCCTTGCCATCACCCACAAGTGCCTCGTCCTCAGAGCCACCTCCTATCTTTCAGCGAACTGGTTAGAGCCGACTCCTTCAGGCCTACGAGATCACACTACTCCAACCAACTGAACATACCTACTGTCAAATGTGCCAAAGCTGGTGGCGCCAGCTTCCCCTTCATAGACTCAAGACAATGGAATGCCCTCCCACCTACCCTAAGGAATGAGACTTCACACATTGCCTTCCGCAAAGCCCTTAAAACGAGGGCATCCCCCTGGTACCTTTCTTTATGAATGTAAGGGATGTAGCTGGTTCACCTGTAACCCTCTGAACCTTACAGGCTCCTTATCCTCTGTAACCAGTATACTTTTACCGCTTTCTGTCTTGTACTAGGTTCTCCTGTAACCCACGAACCACAGACAGGCTTTCATTCATGTGTAACTAAGCAAGCCTCCTTGCAACAGTGCCACAATGCCCAAGGGCTGCATTGTGCACTTTATAACTGTAAAACATACATGTTTTTAAAAAATGATGCTCTTGCTACACCTTGACTGTACTTACACCGACTTATTTTAATGTAGGCACATTAAAAACAAATACATAAAAAATAATGAAAGGTGCTGTTTGAACACAAGCATTTGAGAAATGAAATCTGAGGATGAACTGTCCATCTTTGTAAAATAAGAACAAAGCAATACAGAATAGCAGAATTTGTCTACAGCATAGCAGACATTCATCAAACACAATCAGATTTTTTTTAAAAAAACATTCAAATAGTAAGGGGTGTGAAATAAAATTGGGTTCCATCAGAGTAAAAACAATATCGTTTTTTTTTTATTATACCTGACTTTTTAGGTTAGTATGGAGACAGAAAGGTTTAGCGCAAAGGTTCTCATGAAGTGAAAATGTGGGAAACGCTCTACTAGCACCATGCATCTGGACCCCCTCAAGGTGGCATACCCTGTGGCAGCATGTATCATCACCAGAGCCTTCAATTTCAACTGCATGTCCCCTACCCTACGCAAGCTACACTGGTTACCCTTACCAGCTAGGATACCTCGGCCAGCACACCCTTTTATTTTTTGGCTAAGCCAAGCACCTCCTGCAGATCACAACATACGCACAGTAGGACCGTTGCCAGACTTGTGTCAAGATGCGTCTGCAAGGAGAAAACTAGGAAACAGGCATTCTCCTGTTACATCCGGGTCCAATGGAATTCCAACACAGCGGCAATCTGGAGTGCTCCCTCCCTCCTGCTGTTCTGGAAAGACCTAGAGCCTTGCTATTTCAGTCACACCTTGAAATTACCTAGACTTCGAGGATAATCACCAGCCATGGGGTGACTGTCTACAAGTCAACAAAGTGGCATCATGTTAATAATTTGTACGTCTGCCCCTCAGCATTCTTGCCAGATAATGTTACCCTAGTCCTGCTGGATAGTGCTCCACAGCTTCCAAGGTGGGTTTCCTCTATATAAGTATAATCATAATAAATATTATTATTATTATTATTATTATTAATACCGTTGGCCATGTATGGTTATGCCAGTGGTAAGCTATGCTGTGTTTTATGCTTTTATATTGCACCAAATCACAACTGTAGTAGTATCAGACTGCCTAGTCTTGTCTGTGGAGTGGCATACTGTGCCCCGCCGGGGGTATCCAGACCTTTCCCACCCGTACGGAAGAAAATGACAGAGGGGAAGAGGCATGGGAAGTGAGAAAGAGATGTTACAAACACGGGGAGGGAAGCATGCAGCAGGGGGGAGAATGTGTTGTGATTGCATGGGTGTGTGTCATCCTGATAGGTGGAACATGGCAAAAGGATGGAGGTGGACATATCCTCCAGACTTTTAAACCTTCCACAGTGCCAGTGTGTCATTGTGAGCCTGGGCATGATGAAACCTTGCACAAGAAAGCAGAAATGACAACGCCATTGTATTAACTTCCATGCATGCCCAATGACCATGAACAACTGGGTTCTACAGATGCGAAAGCTGAAAGGAAATATGGACACTTTTAAGTGTGGTTGGGTTTTCAACCATGGCTGCTCTAGGAGTAGAGGCCATGTACCAGGCCTCCTGGATGTTCCTGATACCCACTAGCATCTTTATGTCTATGGTTATCACGGTGTCTGAGGCAATAATCCTGTTGCGCTGAGGCTAGACTTTTATGGAAGTAAATCTGTATAATCCAGGCATTGAATGTCCTTCATGGCCTAAGCTGCATTTACCTTGTCTTGGAAAATTAGGTCAGCATTGAAATCCCAGGTCAAAACAGGGGTGGAGCCTTCTTACCAGATTCCCCTTTCAGGTCAACTTTCCATGCTTGTGTTTACTTATGTATTTTCGTTTCTAGGGGAATGGTAACTGCTGCCTTATGGCTGTGTCAAGGTGCTTGGTCATTAAACATTAAACATCAAACAGCATGACCTAACCAGCTAGTATAAAATAAACTGGCATCATGTCCCCAACCCCAAAAATGGGTGAATAAATATATAAGTATCCAAGTGAAAAGCAAGCAAAAATCAGAAAGATTCCAGTTAACATGCATTTAGCTTGGGAACAAACACATATGGCCATATTCCCCAAAGGCAGCGTTAATGAAAGGGGCACAGAGTATGTGCTCATTAAAATTGCGTGCTTTCAGAAATGCTCAGGTCACTTTATTATCAAAGGTGCCCCGAGCATTTCAGCAGGGGCTGGACAATAGTGCAAAGATGCTCTATCCAGTCCCCTTGCATACATTAGTGATGGGAGCACTAAGGATGTCCCTCATGTAAGGGCATCTAGAAGAGTATCCCTTTAGTGAATTTGGGATGCACTTTTAAATGCCCACCTATTTGTGCAAATGAGGAAAGGGGGGGGGCAAAAAGGCATTTTAATTGAGCTGCTCTTTTTCGGGCACACATGAGGAGATGCATGATCATATCTTCTCACCTGCGCCAAAAGAGGTTTTCTGTATATGGCCAATGGATCCCAGTAGACAAACATTACACCACGTGATCCTACAGATTAAAAACATGACAAGGGATATAATAATACAGGCTAGCATATACCATGCAAAACAAAGGGGGGGTCTGGGAGTCTCTCTACCAGCACAAACACAGCCCATTGACCTGTTCTTGGGTGGATGGCCCCTGGGAGAGTCTCAACCAAGTCTTTGGCTTGCCATAGCTTACCGTACCAAACAAATACTCATGCACCCTAGCAAAAGCAGCACAGTACAGGTAACGTGTTCCTAGTAAGATATCGCAATGGGTTGCACCCCCATGGGGTTGACTGCTTTCAACATGTGACTGGAATCCTTTTTTGTTGGCCAAGGCCCAGGCTCGAATGCAAGATGGGTAAAGACTTCACACAGTTCCTTAATTCCTCCATGGGGACAATGGCTGTTCCATTTCTTTAAGAGTTGCTATTGTCTACTTTCATCAGGATGGGGGAGATATCTCTGCTGACTACAGAAATGAATATTTAGGGCCTTGTTGGCGAGTGAGCTACGGCGCATTCTTTGGTACAACTGGTGGCTTCCATAAATGGAGCTTCTTTGCTCTTATTTCTTATTTTCTCATTTGCGTATTGCTACATACAGCACTAACATACTGGGCCTGATTCATGGAACGATTTCCTATGGGATTGCGCCATTATAAAACACTTCCATGAATCAGGCCCAGTCTTGCATTTTCTTCCTTGTCCTTTGAGACACTGCAGAATGTTGCAAAGCCCAGGAATGAACAAATATAAGTTAATACAAGCTGCATCAAACAAAAGAGGCTTGAGTGCAGAACAGTAATCTTCCCAAGCCCCAGGGCCCTGATGTGTCCCCCGTGAATGAATGATGCACTTACAACACCCTTGGTATGGATCAGCTTTGCAATTTTACAATGCTGACAGCATGATGGCTAAATATGTGTGTCTTAATAAGACGGACACTAGAAAAACAGCTAACAGAAGACATATTCTCCAATATTTTTGGCAGCTAGACAAGTACAGTTGAGGTTATATATACACACATACTGTGGTTGTATAGAAAATCATCACCCACAACATACTTGAATATCATGGTCCGGTATAAAACCACATGTAGCACAAACTACTCTTACATTAATCCCTGATTCTTTAGTGACCAGGTATACACATTCCTCTCATAGTGAAAGCATTTTAAGGGTTTTACCCTTTTCAAGACCAGCTCAGAACTCATTTTAATCTGGGCAGGTGTTTTCTGGATTTCTGTGCGTGTATAGTTCTATATTTGGAATTGCTGGTAGCAATGCAGATGCCATCAGCAATAAGGCATTTACCAATGGCAATAATTTCCCACTGTCAGTAACCAAGCTGATGGGACTTTACAGCAAGTCAGTATTTTTCTTTTCTGTAATACGTGGTATTTTAGCACTGATGGTAATTATCAATTTCCCTCATCAGTAGGCATATATCCATTACTGTATTGAGTCACAATGTGCGTAATACACAGGACCAAAGCCATCTCTTCATCATACAGGTTACAATGTTTGTGAGATCCCTGGTGTTTGAATGATTGTACTATAAGGTAACATATGGAACATTCACATTTTGCATGCATGTAAGCAACTACATTGAATGAGGTCGTATTGCTGCCTCCAGTGGTGAAGGATCTTCCTTCCAAATAATCTTAAAATATAAAGGTTAATGTGTTAGAGGAACACATCGGACATTCAAATCCTTCATATGTCTGTTTCGGCAGTCCAGCAGACAGGATCATTTCTGTGCAGCAAATCATGTATATGGCCATCAGTAATATGTTTGCCTGATGGTTGTATCGGATGCTGTGAGGGGTCAGAAATGAGAGCCAGACACAAGGTTGTCATATTTTCAAACAAAGACACTTTAATAAATGAAAAGAGGTTGGGGAAAGGCCTCTCTGGCACTATTTCTAAAGAGGAGTGTTCCCTACCTAGAAACTAAAACTAAGGATTTGTCGATGTCAGTAACTGAAAAGCCGTCCTGTGTCCAAAATGCTCTATCCTGACCCTCACACTTTAAACAAAAGAACACAAGATGCAAGGAAATCATAATGATGTGATGCTGGTAAAGTGTTCAAACTCAAAATAAATCCAACCAAAATGTTCTTCAAAGAAAATACCCTTGAATCCAGAGTGTGGTTCCCATCCCCTGGATTAGCAAAATAGGATGGCAAAAATTTCTCTTTAACTAATAGTTCCTTTACATCTTCTCTGGACTCACAAAGTTCACGATTAAACAAATACATTCTGCAACAGTCTTTCTGTAGATGTGTCTTATACCGTTGCAGATTCCCTGGTATACTCCCCTGCCAGGAATCTCTATTCAGTTTCAGTAGGCTGGTGTATTCATCTGCCAGGACTTTTCTTTATGTGTTTCCAGACTACCTGGTGTACTCCACCTGCCAGGACTTCTTATGTGTTTCACAGTTCTCTGATTGAATAATATAAATTCACACGTCTTCCCCAAACTGGCATTGTCTGCACTTGTATTGTACTGGGGTTTGCTTTTGCATGTTGCCTTGGCTGTATGTAAACATTCAGCTTGTTGGGTGTTGAACTGGTCCTTGTTCGTATTCACACAAACTTTGCTTTTGTTCTTTGCCTTGTCAGCATTCAAACAATCTTTGCTGTTCTACTTCGTCTTGTCTACATTCAAACATTCTTCTTATTGGGTGTTGAATCTGCAACTTGCTTTGACTGCATTTAAACAAATTGCATGTAGTTTCTGCATCAACAACTTTGTATGATTCAATCACCTGCTGATGTAGGTTTTGGAGCACCCCAGAGTACCCAGCTGCTTTGAGCAGACTCGCCTGGTTCTTCTTAGCATCTCTGATGTGGCTTGTGTCTATGTGGGGTGGTTCCTCCACCCGTTCTCCAGCTTTCAGTGTGTGAACATTCCACCAGTGATCAACGCTACTCCGCTGTTACAGGTTGGCTTGGCTTGCCTTTCCGGTTCGGATAGGAGAATGCTGCTTTCTCGAGTGGTCTGATGCCCAGGAGCTTCTGCATGGCTCCCATGGTCTCTGTGGCCTTCCATGCTTGCCTGTGTCATCTCTCCACCAGTACTGACAGCCTTGTCGGTTCCTGTGTGCTTCGCGTCTGTGATCCTCCAGCTGGGACCTGACATCCTCTCCTGTACTCTGTCCTCTAGCAGTGTGGCTTTCACTTTTTTAAAGTCCAGCGCACTTTAGGTTTTGGAAAAACGACTAGTCTGCGCATTGTTCACTGAGCTCTTGTCAACCTTCAAAAACTCCCTGGTCCTCTTCCTCATCTCAGAACCCGAGAGATATGACAGTTGGAGTCTTTGGACTTGTCACTGTTAGATGGTTTCACTTAGAGGTTTCACAAAAAGGCCCATCAGAACAAGGTGTTATAAGAGTGTGGCAGATGTCTGGGTCACAAGTGAGCGCCTGACCAGAATAGCAATCAGTCATTAAGAACTCAGGTATCAGGGTTTCTTCCTCATCGGGAAGGGGGGAATACCCTTTCTTTTCCAATGAATCCACCATTTCTCATGGGTAGTTGTCTCCTCCCATGTGATCCTCCCTCATATAACCACCCCCAGGGTCAGGATCAGGAAGCATCTGCCATCCCTTGGTTACATGGGAGAAGGTCACCACCGGGGAAACAGTAATGACTCCATTGGATTCATCACAATGCACAGTATCCATAAATATGTACCACATAATTGAAGCTGTGCCTGATATAATGTGCTCATACCTCATAGAAAACTAATAGCCATATGCCCAACACAACAACACAAGTTATAAATATTGTGCCAGGAAATACAACGATACCAACTCCTCTCATATTTCTCTTACTGCTCATAATTGCTACCTTCTTCTCTTTAGTCTCCATCATGCTCGTCCGTTTCTTTTTTTGAATGTTACTAAACTTTGTATTTCTGCCTAAATCTTTTCCAGTACTGGCTATTGTTCTTCTCTCCTGAAAGGTCTCCCTGCATCTCATCTGAACCCTCTACCTTCTATTTATAAATCTACTATCCATGTGTTCTTTGTTCTATCGCCCCCTTCTTCTATTTCTTCCTCATTCCTTGCTGTCTCTATTCAACTATTTAAATCCCGTCTTTTTTTCACTTTCTTTCTATCATGTTTAAATGTCTTCACAGTCTTGCTCCGCCTAATCTTTCTTCTCTTATTGCCTTTTATTCCCCTTTGTGATCTTTAAATTCTCAATCTACCTATCATTTTGCTGTTCCTAAACCCCTTTGTGCTTTTTCTCGCTTTCGCCCCATTGCTCTTCTTGCTCCTCTGCATTGGAACACTCTTCCTCTCACTATTCACTCCTCTCCTACTTAGCATCTTTTCTGCACTATCTTGAAGGATCATCTGTTCTCCTCAATGTCCATCTCATAATCAGATGATGTGCTTTGTCAATTTTGCCTTTTGAATTTCCACCGTTCTTTTTGTGTGTAAAGGCATTTTGTCAAGCAAGTCTCTTTGCTTTTTGACAGACCGATTTGCTTGTTCCACAGTCTTGCTCTGTCTTCCAGAGCCCCTGCAGTCTCCCAGTTGGTTCGAAAGCCAAAGCAATCCTCACTGGTCCCTGTGGTACAGGGCTCAGCACCAACGTTCATCATCTTGAAGAGTTCTCCCCAAGGCTTCAGTTAGACCCGTCATGGCAGAACCCAAGCAGCAGGAAAGCAAGACACAGAAAATGAGACGTTTAGCCTCTGTTCTTTTAATATGTAAGATGAGGCTGATCTGCCATTTCCAGCACCACGTCCCCTTTGTAACAAGTATGAGACCAAACTCCTCTCTACTTTCTTGGCACTGGAGGCATAGGCCTTCCCAAGACACATGAAGATGTATACTTCTCTGCTAAGCTGTTTATATAAAATGTCAGGATTGATCCGTTATAAGGATGCCTTACACCACCAATCAAAGATGTTCCTTGGGTTGAACTAAAATCACTTTAAGACATCGAAAAGTCATGAGAGGTTTGGCTTAGGTACGCAATGTAACATTGCGAACCTCCTTCCAATTCCAACATGGCAGAGTCACCTTTTCCTGTCAAGATTTCTGGCCTTTGTTTAATTGTCACCTTTGTGTTCAAACGAAAGCAAGGAAGTAAACAGTCTAGTGGCATTTACTCCAATGCCCGTTTTGATGCCACCGTTCTGGGGAGCACACTGTTCGGGACAATGGCTGAATGTTAACCTTAAACTGGGCTTCTGGGATGAAGGACAGGCATCACAATACAATCCCTGTTGATCCTTTGGAAGCAAACTGCTTATCCTGCCTTCCTCGTTCACCACACAGAGCTCCAATGAAGTTGAAAGGTGACATGATGTGCTTCCCAACATCCAGATGATTATTGAACAATATTTTGGGTCTTTTTCTGTCGGCTTTCATACTCCTGAAGAAAACCTATTACAAGATCAAGAATAAATAGTCATTCCAACATACATGGAAGGCATTGTGATTTCTGCGCCATTAAAAAAAAAAAAAAGAAAAAAGAAAATACATTTCCTTGATAAAGGTTTTAAACACTGAAATTGTAGAAACATTTTTGTCACTGATCAACTGTGGCAGCCACTCTTTGTGGGTGAAATTCTGGTAATCAAGTTTCTTCGTCCAGAAACAGAGCATTCTGAGTTGTGCCAGTCTCTAACCACAAAGCCCAGTGCCCCCTTTGTATGTGTTTTTGAATGTGTTAAATAGTTTGGCAGTTTCATTCAACCATAAAGGTTGTACATAGGGCATGTAACAGATACCAGAGATAGTATAACTGATTGGATAAGTGGGAGCCAGTTGGTGAAGAGTTGGTGTAATGGTACATAGAAAAGGGATACTTTGTAACAAGGTAACAAGACAGAATGAAAGGTAGTCATGATGTTTAGGCCTTGAGAAAGTATTTCTATAGGTACTATATAAATATGTACATTTTGATTGCATCTAGCTGGTGGAGGCATGGTGACAAATTTAAAAGGGCATCTTGTGGGTGGAAAGATGTCTTTTCACCAGCTGGAAGATTGGATCTTAAGCCAGGTCTTTAATTGTTCAGTTGATTAGATTGCCTTGATTTCATGGGGAAGAGCATTCCACTGATGATCGTTCTAGTGATGAGGGGCTTGTTGTGTGAATGGGATAAAGCAGAAGTTAGTGCAAAAGGCTCGGGGAGACTGGTAGGTTGCAGAAGAGGGGGAGAATAAGCAGAGATGAAATCAATGAGATAATGAAGTTCCACGCCATGGATGGTTTGATTTAATGTCAAGGCAGAAGTACTTGAAGAGAGAATGATTTTGCATAGAGTTTTATCTGGCATGGTCACGGTAGGATGTGGTGAGAGAGTAGCTGGATAGATTGCAGATGGTGCATGTGGCAAAGTTCAAAACGTGTTTAAGATAGGAGAAGGAGTAGAGTGGAAGACCCAGGAGTAGTGTAGATCATTGTTTTAGTTTGTTAAGCACGTGTAGAGATTAGAGTTTTGACTGAGTGGTGAGTGGCGGACAGATTTTTCTAATGTTTCAAAGTATAATTGTGGTGTGTATAGCTGTTGCGGTGGGGAAGTGGGTGGTTTGTGCGGTCTAAGAGGACACCAAGGTTGCAAGCCTTGGGTGATGATTTAGGGTGTCAGGAAGAAATTAAATGCCATGGGCAGAAAAGGATGTTGCCTTAGAGGACTGGACAAAGATGATTTCAGTCATGGAGGAGTTTAGTATCGGGCATCTCAGGGCCTTTCAATGATAGTACGCAGAGAGGCAATTTTTGATGTGCTCGGAACTATATGGTGTGAAGGAGAATACAATCTTAGTGTGTTCAACAAATAGGTGGTAATGAAAGACAAAGGTCAAAATGAGCTTCCACATTGAGGAGTTGCAGAGGATGAAGCAGAGTGTAACCAGGGGTTGAACATGAAGAACACTCACTGGAAGTGGGTTTGTTAGTCCATATATGGAATAAAGGCACAATAACCATATACTAAATGACACGCCAGTCGTGAGGTTCAAATTCCAAACAGGTCTGGTTTATTAGTCAAAGTATCTCAGTCGGCCGACCGGGTCTCAACGCCTCACGGCGTGTGTTCCCAGACACCGTGAGATGAGAGGGAGCAGCGCTAAAGCAGTACTATATATACATAATACATTATCCTTTACAATACCATTCGGCCCACCCTTATACATGACGAACAAGCTACGGTTCAGTAATTGACAGTTATGACAAGTCTTCATTCAGTCTAAACATTAGCATTCTAGCAAAGGCTGCAGAGACAGTTCTCTGTTATGGGGAACATGGGGCACTGGCGCAGGGGAGGATATCATGTTCTTAGCAGGGAGACATTCTAACCAACGTTATCTGTTTGCTGCAGCTCATGACAGTTCTGGAGCAGAGCAAATACCATCCTCCGTGAAGGAGCACCATTAGTTGCATATAATTCACATTTAACTGACTTTTACAACAGAGCTTGCAAGACAAACCGGAACCTGGGCTGCTGATTAGGCGCGGTTCTTTGCACAGCTTCAAGGCCTCAATGATAGGAAAACAATGTATTTCTGTACGGCTCTACATTCTATGGTATGTTATTATTTCAAAGTTACTTACTATGTTAGTATTTCAAAGTTCAAGCTGTGGCCTCACACCGTGTGTGGATTTGAAGCATAGAATATATTTGCAAAGCGTTACAAAGAAAAATCAAAATGGCCGGTATTCACAAAATGGACTCCCAATGGTCACATTCAGGTTTCACGGTTTGCAATGTTTGTCCCATGATGCGATTTGCTTCTGGCCAACATACTATTCATATCATTCGGGCTATGCATTTGCATTTTCAGTATAACAGGTTGGGAGAAGATTTTTCACATTTCCAAGAGAAAGAGAAGGAGTGGTCACAGAGATAGTAAACCCTGCAGCAAAAGGAAGGAGTGGCTTTGTTGGAGGAAGGTGTGAGCCCCATTGTTAAAGGTAGCACAGTGATCAAGCACAATGGGAATGGAAGAGCATTGGGGGTGGTTGGCAGTGTATAGAAATGTAGGTATATGGGTGAGAGCACCTTCTGTGATGTTTTTCATGTGAAATGCAGATTGAAAGGTGCAGATAGTGATTCTTATTTGAAGCAGTTGGCAGTATAGTTAAAGATTACCATTTGAAAGACTTGTGAGTGGTGATATAGGTGGTAGAATGGTCGAGGGAAGAAGGCCTTCTTGGTTGGGAAGAAGGATCATTTATGTAGTTCTGACCATGGCCTCTTAATAGTACGCTGTCAGGACTCTGACAAATCTCAGTCATCTCAGTCTCAGTAGAATGGCTGTCAATCTCAAACAGCCTGTATCAAGGCATCCTACCTGGAGATTGCGGGATTGTTAGAAGTGAGGAGAGAGCAGACCACTTATGAAACACCATAGGACTGCGAAGTGTCCATAGCAATGGGTGCAAAGATGGCTGTTCCCATGAGGTTTTGGCATCTGGAGGGCTGCACTGCACATGTCTTCCCTGATCAGGGAGTTAGTGAGCATGCGTACAAAGGGAGCATTATGTTCCTTCTCCAGTCCTGCAACTGTTAGCAGAGCTCGTATCTGGCTTTGGAATGTGCCGGGGTACCTGCTGTTTAAAGTCTAACTACTAGAGAAGATTTGCCCAGTGTAGGGGACTTCCCTCACTTTGCACGTGTACCAGGAGTAATTTGCAGAGTGTTTGCATTCATGGAGCACTACCTTTGTCTCATACAAAAGGGTTGGCTTTCCCGGCCTCATGGAGTTTGCTCTCTACTGAGACAGTACTCTACAGGAGAATCTTGGGTTCACTGCTCTGCTGAGACACTACTCTCCTCCAACCTCGAGGTTCCCTCTCCTAAAGAGACTACTCCCCTTTAAGGAGAACCAGGGAGTTTGCTCTCTCCTAAAGACACTGCTCTATTGCCAAGGGGGGTACTGATGGAGATCTGAGCGAAGACACTACTCCCCTCACATAAAGTGACCGGTTAAAACTGCTTTTCAATCATTCATCACAAAAAGCAGAGAAACAGAGGCTCTGAGGACATTCTGCTCATGTTTTTGTTTTTCTGTACTTGGCTATTTAAAGAGACACTATTCTCTGTCTTCATATGGGATACCATAGAGACTAGTAAGCTCTCTGTTATTGCTTACCTTTCCCAATTTCATTTTTGATTCAAATGAAGTTATTATTTCTTCATTTATCGTGGTGGAGTGACTTATTCCAAGTCAGGTCGTGACAAAGACTGAGAAGATGTCCTTGGTTAGAAATAAACCAAAAAGGGAGGAGAGGTGAGTGCCACTGATAGAAGCAAGTTCTTCAATTGTGTAATGTGTAAAGATGGGGACACAGGTTTGGTTGGCTGAGTAGAGGAACAGTGTCAGCTTATTAGGGTAGCTGGCAGTGAAATGTAATAAGGAGGAGAGGGTGGGGTGAAGGATGGAAGGAGATGTGTAAGTAGGGGAAAATGGTTTTCTGGGGGAAGACAGCGTGTTCAGGTATAGGAGGAGCATATGTGGCAGGGTTTGGAGCGCAAATGTGGACAACAGGTTGACAGATTGCAAGAATGTCAGTGGAGAGACGGACTGAGATTAATAAAAGATGTGAAAGTGCCAAGAGCAGTGCGTATGGTAAGGAATAGTCGTTATATGACATGAGGAGAGATGGGGACTTCATGTTGCACTGCAGCATAGGTGGCAGTACATTCTGATTTTAAGCTGTTGGATTGCTGGGTGTAGCCATGGCTGGGGGTGGGGTTTAGAGGGGATGAAAGAGCTAGCATGATAGCATAGGACGAACAAGGTAGCCAGTGCTGTGTCAAAATGAATTAATGATTAATGGAATATGCCAGTGAAAGAGGAGTGGTTAGAGGCAGGACTTGACTTGATCGATGTAGGGGGCTATTCATTAAATGTGTGTTTCTTTATAGTAGAATGTGGGGGAGGTGAAAGGAGAAGAAAGATAGTGAAGTGGAAAAGCAAGAGGCTAGAGGGTGAAATGTTAACTAAGAGAGCAGCTGAATTTACAGTTGGGATTTGTCTATGCTTCCTTGCAAAGATTTGGTTAATGGTTTCTGCTGTGGGGGTTGAGGATGTTCATCCTTTTGAGCTGATCAACTGAATTCTGATGCCTACATGTACTGTGTGCTCAGTTCAATTTGAGAAGCCACCGTCATTCATTATAGTTACAATGTGGTATACTTCTTTAATTAATGCTAAATACAGCTGGGATTACTATGGCATGGGGTTATGCTCAACTATTGGGTGAATATGCTATGGTTCACTAAAGCATAGCTGCTCGTGTTTTGTTAGGCCTTCATAAGGGGATCCCTTTTGGGTGTATGCATGCATGGCTGCTGGCTTCCATGCTGCATTCACATGTAATAAGGAGGTTTGCATCTTGTATGTTCGTGCACGTTTAGGGCACTGGGTGTATTCTCCAATGCTGTTCTAATCACCCAAATGTGCGTACTCCCAATAGGAATTTCTTCTGTTGCCATTTCATTTGTCATTGTAAATATAGTTATATTCCTGTTCACTGGTCTAGCTAGATTATAAAGGACGAATTCTCTTAATGTCATATGAATAATAGAATAGAGACTACAAAATGTAAAATATTTTGCTATTAGCATATTGATTATGTGTCTACCTTTTTCAAATAATTGGAAGCAAATCTCTAACAGTTGAATAATCCCATTCTTGTTGACAGAAGAAATGCTTTTAAATTTCTTGAAAGGATGGGCTTTTCCAGGAAAAAAAGTTTTAGTATTGAAAGGACGTTTCTTTCTAAAACAAGGTAGGCTTTTATATTAAACAATAATACAGTGAAACAGAGGTTCCATGCTCCTAGAAAGGGATAAGTGTACATCAAAAAGAACAAAGCAAGGAGAAAAGGTTTCCCTATAGGGAACATTTGCTGTATCTCTTATTTGCTCTGAGAGTGTTATCCTTCACCCTGTAATTGAGTTACTTTAGACACTGTTGGACCAACGTTTTGTGTGTAGAAAAAGAAAAACATGTTTAAATTCGTCCTGCTGCTGATTGGCCATCAGCATTGATCTTGTTTGGGGTCTTCGCACATCGTCTTCATCTTCAAGCTCGACGTTGGCAGGCAGGGGGTTTCAACTTTGTAGAGTTTGACGTCACCAAGGTGCAGCCAAGCGCGTTTTCCTTGCAGCTTCAATGCTGTCTGTGCAACCACTTCTATAATAAATGTTCCTTCGAAACAGGGCATGTACCACCATCGTAGTAAGGTCTCATGATCAACTTGTTCATTTTCTTCTCAGTCTTCTTTGACTCCTCCTTCTGCACTCGTAGCTGTCGAGATCTACATTTAAGAGATTATGTTATAGCTATCAAATAATTGTGCATTTCCGTCCCTAACACAGTCACTGCATTCTCTGCATCAGTGTGAACTCGAGTGGGAGGAGCAAGAGGTGTGTGAATTCAGTGTCCTGTCACCAGCTCATGTAGAGTCAAGTCATGGTCAGAGCAGGCTCATTGTGTAATACAAATAAGGCTAAAAGAACGCAATGGCGTCAACCTTTTTTCAGTGTCTCTTTAAGATTGGCAATCCACTCCTTTAGTAGGCCATTGAGACACTCACAGAGGCTGTTTGCTTGTGGGTGGTAAGCGGACAAGAATGTATGCATTATTCCCTACAGGATTGTGATGTGCTCAAATACCACATTTACAAAATGTGGTCCATTGTCAGCCCAGAGCACTTTGCTCACTCCCCATATGGGAAATAACTCATGTGCACAGAACTTAACAATGCATGTGGCATGTGGATGTGTGCATAGACCTGCTTTGTCCCTTCAGGAAAAGGGAAATATGACTAACAGCATATATCTATAGCTGTTGCAAATTTGG
The DNA here is from genome assembly GCF_040938575.1 of Ambystoma mexicanum. Lineage (NCBI taxonomy): Eukaryota > Metazoa > Chordata > Amphibia > Caudata > Ambystomatidae > Ambystoma > Ambystoma mexicanum. The sequence continues at coordinate 401,534,804 of NC_090922.1, forward strand.
AGCATATCTACATAATCGATATGCAAATGCTGTGAATTTCTGCAACTTGTTCTGCCAAATTCGGGACAAACCAGTCCTCCAAAATCAGTACTGTAAGACATGCTCTTGATGCATGTGCTGGATGATGCAATTGGTCTAATGCTACTTTAAGCAGCCCTAGAGGCATGACTGGTTTCCCCGTGCTGTCCTCCCAACACATTGTATGTGTGGGTGACAATGAACACCCCATTTGCTTCCTTAACTCTTGCTGTTCTGGTGGTGCTCGTCCCTGTATTTCAATTATTTGTGCTATGTGTAGTGTATTAAAACCTTCCTTCATCACTATGTTGTGTGAACATGTGTATTTGTTCAGTCAAATCCAACTCTTTTTGGTTTATGGTTGTCAGCCTCATTGCAGCGAAAAATCAAATCTGCATCTCTAGTGTGTGGTACACACTTCACCATGGTGATGGGAGTTGGAGTTCATCTATGAGACTGTCCAATAGTGCTGTATGCTGCACTGGTGTGCCATCTGCGTGTAAGAAGACACGCCTCTTTCAACATGACAGTCCTGCGTGTACTGTTGACATCAGGTAGGTGCAGTCAGAATACTCCATTACTGCCTCTTCTTCATGCACCTCAAGTGCCAAAATGAGCACTACCAATTCTGCTGCTTGTGTTGAGAAATTTGCTGGCAATCTCGCACTTATCACTGTCTCAAAGCTGTCATTCAGTTTTGCTTTTACTACTGCTGTCCCGCTGTGTTGTACGCCAGTGCTCTGGTCTATTGATGATGACCCGTCGATGAAGAGAATGATCCCCCCTCCTAGGGCATTTTCTTTGACATTTGGTATTTCATCATAGTTTCAGGGCCTCATTACGACCCTGGCGGAATGGGTTTAATGGTGCCAGGAAAGGTGCCAGCGCCGCTAAATCCATTCAGCCCTATTACGAGGTTCCCTTGTGGGACCCACTCTGGACGTCTGGTCGGACCAGATGTCCTTTGTGGGTCCTGCGAGGGAACTAGCATGCTAACAATGGGCCCGTCATTAACTATTGTCACACACCCTATTCCAGGTGATGTGCCTGTGGCAATATGTTTGTGTTCCATGGTGTTACTGCATTCTCCTGTGCTGGTGCCTGTGTCTGTATTGGTGTTTGCTGTATCTGCATCAGGACGTGCTGTGTTTGGGATGGAATTCTTTGTTGTGTCAGTTGTATTTGTGGTGCTTGCGCCTGATACTGACAGTGATCCTGGGCATAGTAATCAGGTGACTATGCTCTATATGGTGGGGGTAGGCTGTCCCCCTCTCAGATCTGCTGCTTGCCAGTTCTGTTGCATCCTTTCCCTGCTTCTGCACACGCATGAAATTTGCCCCTTCTTTCCACATGCCCAACATTGCTGTGTCTGTCTCACAAATATAGGCTGCCCCCCATTAACCTCTCCACTTTGTAGAGCTTGAAATTCAAACCCTCTACCTCTGGGTGCAAACTCTCACCCTTGTGGGAAATAACTATACTCTCTCATTCCTGCAATGTTTCCATTCACTGCTGGCTGTACATGCTGTGTCCCCTGTACATTAAAACTTTCTCCCCATTTGCAATACTGCTCCTTCCACTGAGAATGTCAACATTTTTTTCAGAACTAAACTTGCTTCCTCAATCTTCCTGTATTCATTTTACTTTCTGTCTTTCTCTTTACCGACAATGATGAGCAATCGTCAATTGAATCTCCATCCATGGCTTTGTTTCCATTCCCACAATCTTTTCAATTGTCTTTGCACTTCCTTAGGAAGTCCTTGCCATACAATATGATAAAATATTGTTGTTTTGTACCATGGTTCGCTGGTTTCTAACCGCAATGTTTGCTGATTGTCCTGAATATAATCTGTCGGATCTTCATCTGCTCTCTTTTTATGAGTCATGATTGTGCTCATGTATGACGAGTCTGGGTACTGAACCCTGAGTGCTCTCCATACCTCAGCTCAACAATTATTAAAAGGTGCACCATCATTGTTAGTATTTTGTGCTGTCATACCAGGATACATTGCCCACTTCCAAATGTCATCTGATTGTTCCCCTATTATGGCAGCAAGCACACATTTCATATCACCTACCACTAAAGTCATTCTGGCTCTCATTCGTTCTAATTCATAGAACCATTTACCCACCCCTGATGCCAGTTATGGTATTTACAAATTAAATTATTTTTGTCATTTGTGGCCACAAAATATATTGCAGCTGCACCTTTTGTCTTGATCACTGTGCCTGTCAAACTAATTTTCTTTCATCCTGGCAAATTCCTCAATGTTTTCAAGTGTGGCATTCTCTCTTCTTAACTATTTGATTGGACCTTATGGTGGTTAGGATATGCATATAGATTCATCACTTTCATCCACTCCTTCATCTTCTCTGTCTTCAAAATCTCTTCTCCCCAGGGCACTCGACCTTTATCTTCCACTCATCACCTCCTCCAATTCGTTCCCTTCATCTTGGGAGACCCTCTTCTACCCCCTTTTATACTACTGGTGCTGCCCCTTCTGCTCCAATACAGATTGCCAATCCTCCTTCCTATGGCACCTTCTTCTAATTCATCTGAAAGAGTATGCTTTTTAAGTACTTCATCTACTTCCTTGCACCATCTCTGTCTGGAAGCGTACGTCGCCTAATAATATCATCAACTTCTTTTCATCGTTTTTCCCTGCTCCTTTTGTCTCGTTGTCTCTCTCTGTCTCTCCCTTTCTTTTTTGCCTTACTTTTTCCCTTTCCCATTCTGCATCCTTTGTATCTCCCTTTCTCTTTCTTGTTCTCGCCTCTTCTCCCTTTCTCTTTCTCGCTTCTTTTACCTTTCTCGTTCTTCTTCATTCCTTCTTTCTTTGCTTTGCCGCTCTGTTTCACTCTCCTCCTGTTCCCTTTTCTTTTCTTCTTTCCCCTACCTTTCTCTAACTTCACTTTCCCTTTCTTTCAAATCGTCCATTCCTTTTCCATCTAATGTGCGCTTTATCTGTCCTGCCACCCATTCATTACGTACAATCGCCGTCTCATCCCTGTTGCCCTTCCTTCCACTCTCTCTCTGAAGCTCTACCTCAGCTTCTGTTAATTTTGCCTGTAAACCATGGCACTTGTTATATTCATCAGGTGTGGACACTGGTCTTTCCTTGCTTAATTTTCCACCACTTATAATGTCTTCACTACTGTAGTGGGTGGCGCATTTGTGGGATTAGTATACCCCACAGCTGCTTTTAATGCTCAAAATGGATATACTCTTTGTGCTTCTGAAGACGGATCACTGCTCTGGGGAGGAGGAGGCGGGGCCGTGGGTACTGTGTCTGCTTCATTATGCTGATGAAGCATCCATTCTTTCATAGGTGGCTCCTGTATCTTGTCCCCATTCATTTTCCACAGTTCCACAATGGCTAGTCGATTCTGTAATGTTTGTCCATTATTCACGGCATGTAAATATGTGCACATGTGTTGCACCACTGACTTCAAATGAATGCCTTCCTGCAGCCAAAGCATAACAAAGATTGCCCGCAGTGTACCTCACCCACTGTGTGTGGTACTTAATGACTTTGCCTTGTACCAGGATAATGTTTGCATAGATAAATAATGGGAGTATCTCTTATTACAACACGTCACAGTTTAATTTACCAATACTTACCAAATTTTATTTCAATTCTCACTCGCTTAATACTTTTGCATCTCCTTCTGAGACCACTCCTCTTGTGTGACCCAATCTTTCAAAGAGACACCACAAGCGCCACTCATGTTCTGAACAGCCTCACCTCATTGTTCCCTCTAAACATTCTGAGTGACACCACAGCCATCACTCACGCTCTGAGCAGCCCCACCTTGCTGCTGACACACCAGATCACACTCCTCGGTCAACACCACAACTTCACATCCTTCACAATATATACCAATGTACCCATAAATTAACTTTTCACAAAGCCTAAGCTGCCTTAAAACACGAGGCTGGCGCAAGCAACTTCTACACAAATAAAAACACTACGGCTGTCTTCCGAACTCCTGGTGGGGTATCCTTCTCTTATTATTACCTCGTAATCTTTGGCATGTGATCTTTCCTGACCTTTGTAAGGAGATATCTCTTCATTTCTTATCTATTTATTTCATCACAATCCCCCAATATACAAACAATCCCATCCCTTATTTTGCCAGGCCATTTCATACTTACATCCATGGCTCCACTGAGTGTCCAGTATTGAGTCTCCCTTAACAGCTAGATGCCCTTTGCCTTCAGGGGTGTCCTGCGGGGATCGGAAGGAATTCTCTCCAAAGGGCCCTCCTGTTGACCTCTCTTTCACACATAATTCCCACTCTCCACAGGTCACCTATGTAGTGTTCAGGCCATGGCAGGGATCCCTCGGCAAACCGATGACTCTAGCAAACCATCACCTCTGCTACCATCTGTTAAGACAGTCTGGATAATCCCAAAATTACACAGATGTTCTGGTGCCAGATCAAACAGGACTCCATAATGGAAATAGACAAAGTGCGAGGCAAAACTCAGCTTTATTAACATAAAAATAAAGCAGGGACAGCATCAAGCATAACAGGTTGTCGCTATCAGCATTCTTCTCAAAAACAACACATTGTATTTTCATTATTCGCCATAACTGACATCATACTGTAATCTTAGTTATCAAAACCTGTGGGGAACGGGGATCGGTTAATAGTGCTGACTACATATACATTCTGGAAGGGTTAGAGTTCTGATTGGGTTATGCTTGTCTGATGGCTTTTCCTGAGACCACCTATAAATCGATAAGAGTAAAAAGACATCACGCCTACAATTAACTATTGGTTTGTCTAATACGCACAGGGCGGCATAGCATCAGGGGTTTTCATTGGTTGACCTCGTACTACCCAACCTTGGACAACAGGCAGGTCATCAAGACATGGGCCAGACATGCGTAGGGTGAGAGAGGTTTGTGGACTGCTTTCCTTTCAATTAAAGAAGATGACATCCTTCATTTCTTAGGCTATGAGTAAGGGTGATCTCTTTGTATTTGGCCTTGTTTCTGGAGATACATGAAGGGAGTTTGGCAGGTGTCTTATCTGTGTTCATTGCTAATGAATAGACAGTGTTCTTTAATTATGAATCACGTGTGATGAGACCGTGTTTGGAATTATTTCACCTTGCATTTATTAGGATTTTAGCTAATATTGGTGCAAGTGTTATGGTTTCTCCTACCACTTAGGACACTCTTGAGCTATTCCCCATGGAGTCTTTGGGCTTATAATTCTTCTGCACCTGGTTTACAACAACTGGTTGTTTTCTTATAAAAACTTTAATTAACTGGGGAGTATCCTTCTTTCGTACTGGGAATTGCTATCTTGTGCTATCACTGCAATGTTCTGACCCTCCCTTAATTCACAGTAAACTTGTCTGTGGTTGTCAGCTACCGTCAAAACACTGCACCGATCTTCATTTTGTTATTTCTCTATTTAGAGGTCTTGTGAAGTCTTGAGGCCTTTCATTTACTTAGAAGTGTGTTGCAGCTTTCATTTCAGCAGAAATGGCTGTCCATTACTTTTGCGTTTCTATATTAGTGACCTATATTTTCATTTTGCTCATGTTGCATATTATACATTGCTTATGTTAGTATTCTTCATGTCTTGTGGATGCTATGTTAATATTTTTATGTACAAATGCATGTATTACCTAATGTTTGCATTCTTCATGTTCAATGCATATTCGCTTTTTATCTAATGCATGCACATGTGTTGTCACAACAATGGTTTGGTTTATTCGTGCCATCTTCAGTTAAGATCATGTTCATCTACTGTTGTACCTGCCTGGGATATGGGTGGTACAGTTGTCTTAGTAAGTAGCATTTCTCACCTCTGTGGCATTGGGCTAGCAGATGGGCAGTTCTATAGATGACATAACCATCTCCCTCCCAACACCATCTTCTGGCATCAATTACTTTTTGAATCAAGGATCTGTTCTGTTAAGTGCCTTTAATTTCCCACCAACACCTGACCTCAAATGCTGCAGCCGTCAGGAAACTGACTGCACTTAGGCATTGGTGGGAGGCAAATATATTTTTGTGAAAACTGCTACCAGCAAGATTTTATGTTTTTCTTCACTTGCATTGGCATTCTGAAGTGGACAGACATTTTTGTGAATATATCCCTGTGTGCTTTGGAAAGGAAACATCGTGTAGGCACTGCTAGGCTATTTTAAAATAGTGCAGTCCTTAATCCAAAAAAGGTACATCATAGGCAATTAAGCTACCAATGTGTATTACCTTTGTGTAAAGAATACATGATGTTATTATGGGTCTAATATTATAGCTATTGAAAGAATTATCATTTAAAAATAATATTTTCATAATACTTGATGAAGAAGAACTCGGCAGCACCGGTTGAAGTCATTCCTCATGAACATAACATACATACCATGGAAACTCCCATACAGATCAAGCTCATATAACCTAGCCTGCAAAGCACCACAAGTATGAAACTTATCACCACTGCTGTTATATAGATGGGGCCACTCACAAGATGCATCCAGCCCCACAGCCTTACCAGCTACAACTACTAAAAAATCACTTTCAAAGGACTACCAGCAATGACACAGATGCTGCCCTCAACCATTACTATGAACCCATGGATGATGAATAACAACTAACACTAAACTCAAAAAAGACAATGATCATGATCCCCTATCCCAATGCCACAACACAGGCAGCAATCCTTGGCCTACAGAAAGGGAGAGATGCCTGGAAACTCCAAATAAGGTCATCAGCCTATTGATTTTGATGGACAATGGACTAACCTTAGAACCACAAGTTATCCCAGTAGTAAACAAAATGCATATTCCACCTACATGATATTAGGACAATTGACTAACCTTAGAATCATACATTAGCACAGCAGTAAAGAAATGTGTCTGCCACCTATTCTCTGTCACATTAATAATACCCTTTCTCACTTTCCCATACATGACCCTTGCCATCATATCCATGGATTAATCAAGAATAGATCTGGCTAACAGCATATACCATGGCATGCTGGATTATTTTAGGAAGAAACTTCAACACATCCATAGAACACTGGCATTATTATTACTCAGACTTGATAGGAGGGACCACATTGCTCTAGTTCTAAGGTCACTCCACTGACTATCAATCAAGGTAATAATCAATATGAAAACACTCTGCAATACCCACAGAGGTCTTCATGGGATGGAGCTGAAATAATTGAAGAAGAAACCCCCACATACCAACCAAGTGAGATACATCAATAGCATACTCTTAATAAAAACCTGTCAACAAGAGAAACAGAAAATTGGCCTTCCCTAAATTGAAAGAAAATCTCTGTAATTCACTTCCAAATGGAATTTTACTATCCAGTATCAACTTAGATTCAGGAACAGGCACCCCATCATTTATCCACCAAATTTCACAACACAGATGGTGGCAGTGTTTTCACTCCTGTGCTCTCTAGTCCCCCTATAATAACTGTACCAAAGTGATTTGATACCTTATATCCTATGGAGTGTCTGTTTACCACAATTATTGACTGACACCTAATGCAGTCCTTGCCATATTTTAGTGACTTTATAGAAATACATCAATTTTGAAGAATCATTGTATGGGGAAGTGTCTCTTGATCTAACACGCCCTACAGCAACCTCTGACCCCAAAATTCTGGAACAAGAAACGGGTTGTTTTTAATCTGAATATTCTATTTTGTTTCAAGTAATACATCAAAATAATTCAAGGTTGTTGCCCAACTTTGAATGCTCGGGAAGTCACCTACAACACTAGATACAAATACATGCAGCTTGCCTAGAGAAGAAAAACACAATTTGCCAGCCATTACCTTGCTAATAGTTTATATTCACAAAACACACACACATCAATTTGGAATACAGACCAAGTCTGAATAACTATTCAAGACAAAATATACAATCTTCTTCAATGATAACATTCAAATTATCAGAGCATGTTGGCAACACATTTCATGGAAAATCATTAAAATATTCTTATCAGGTGGCCACCAGGGGGCGCACGGAGAATGCCGTGCCCCGTTTGAGCTCGCTCCTTCATGGTCCCTAATTTGGTCTGAGCCCCCACTTTGAGGACCCCCCCGCAGCTGAGTCTCAGTACGGTGTTTGGCGAGGGCCCCCCCCCCTCTGCAGCAAAAAATTCGGAGAAAATCGGACGGATCTTCACCCACTTCTGCTCTTTCGAAGCACCCTTCCCGCGCGAGAAAACGAAAGCAACGTTCCCAAGCGCGGGCCTGCCTGACTGAAGCTCCCGGGAGTCCTCCCGCCGAAGAAGGTGAGGCCTTGGTGCCCGAGGCGCTACAGCGACGCACAGTGAGCCCCGTCCGTCCCCCCCCCACCCCCCACCCTGAAAAACTCTGCCATCCGACGAGGAGCACCACCGGGCGCCGCCGATGCCCAAGCGGCCTGCGGTGTGCTCTGCCAGCACGAGCTGTAGGGTGTGGAGGAGCCCGGCGCCAGTGGCAGGATAGCCCCCTGCCCCCCCAACATCTGCATCGGACCCATCAACCGGAGCCCCCGGAAGCTCATAGGGAGCTCCGCAGCGGGGGGAAGTGAGACCCCTCATGACGCCGATGCTACGCGGAGTGAGTCGCACGCCCCCAGCGCCCTTCGCCCCGACAAACAGAGCCTCACGAATATAAGGAACTCGGACCCTGTGACGGGGAATCCCCCTGCCCCCCAACGTTCACCCGCACCTGCAACGGACCCGGAGCTGGGCCCTCCCCGCGCCCTGCCATTGCGGTCTGTAAGCGACCCGAAAACTTTTTTTTTTTTTTTTTTTAAAGCCCCCATTCCTGTAGTCATCCGGAACGGTGGTTTCATCCGGTGCTGCTCACTACACGACTTGAGGGGTGGGCCCCCAGTCCCTGGGGCGTGTGCCCTCCTCAGTCGCATCGAAGACGTCGGATCCTCCCCCCTCCACAACACGGGGCCCTGGAAAGCTAACGACTTGGGGTAGGGTCCCCAAGCCTCGAAACGCGTGCCCCACTGGATCACCCTAACTTTCAAGCAAAAGTGGAACTTATCCCGCAGCGGAAGGCGGACCCAAGCTCACGGCCCCTGTGATCACCCTGCCACGGAGTCTGTCTTGCTCCAGCTAAGAAAACCCAATCACTCCCAACGCAGGTATATGACAACGCATAGAACCAAATGCCCAGCGCTTCAGGGATAAGGTTCCCTACCTTTTCATCCTCAATCAACCACACCCTAAACCCATCCTGCGGCCCGCAGTAATACACACAACGGCCGCTGAATACGCCTCAGCCTCGCACTCCACGCATTGAATAAAGAAACGAGGTTCCGGTTGAGGGGTGTCTCCGGGGTGCCGCTGTTGACTTTCGCTTACTCTTCTTCTCCCCATGACTGGCAAACCCAACACAAGTTGAGTCCCGATCAGTGGCCTAACAGCACACCTTGGCTCTATGGACATAAAATTGAAATTGGCCAAATTCAAATTCACTCCGCCTCTAAGCGCACCCCATCTTCTGAAGCCCACGGTCATGGCATCCAAGAGTGCCGGAGAAGCACTGACAAAAGGCGATATCGCTGACCTCCTCTCGGAAATGAAAGGGATGAGGGCAGACATTGGGAACAAAATCGATAAGATCACAAATAGAATCGATAAAATGGAGGAGAGACTTGAGGAGGTCGAACACAACCAATCCTCATCAAGCACGCTAGAAATGCAAATCGATCACCGCCTGGTCGAAATCGAGAACAAGGAGGAAGAGCTCCGGTTAAAAGTTGATGATTTAGAAAATAGAGAACGTCGGAACAATGTCCGTGTTTTTGGAATCCCTGAATTGGATAGCGAGACGGGAGCGCATCTAAAAAAAGCGTTGCATGACATCCTGAAAGTTCTATTCGGGGACGACGGGATAGACGAACCAAAAATTGATCGCATCCACAGGGCCGGAGGTAAGCCGGGTAGCCCGAGGTCCGTCCTGGTCCGGTTCCACAATTATGCAGACAGGGCACGGATCCTAGAGAAGGCCAGAGTAGCACCGCAGATCTCCCTGGAGGGGTCCACCATAGCTATCTTTCAAGACCTGTCTTCCCTCACACTATCCCTACGAAGGAAGTGCCTACCGATTACAAAACTTCTTAAAGACAAAGACATCAGATACCGGTGGGGTTACCCATTCTCTCTCTCTTTCGACTGGGAGGGCACAGGAATGAAATTGAGCTCTGAAAAAGACATCACCAACGCCATCACGGATCTATTGGGCCCTCAGGCGGATGGATCACACGCATCAACACAAGGGAACGCAGATGGCCTATGGCAAACCAAAGGTCCCCGAAGAAGGCGGATGCAGGGGTCTCGAAAATTCCGGAGAATGAACACTTCCTCCGAAATGGAACACTGACTCTCTTACCATCACGATCACCCACCTTTCTGTGGAATTTTATCGGAGAAACTACGTGGGTGGTGAGTGACCTGCAACGAAACCCAGGCCGGCTCCATGTCTGCATCCAGTGACATAAGGTACAGGCCGGGGTTAAGGGGGTAAAATGTTGATGAACACAATTACACTTGAACGTGGGGCTAATAATGAGTAAACTCTGGCCGAAACAGTAGAAAGCCTCATGTTCTAAGACATTGAGTGATATGAGCTGGGGGCTCGAAAGTTAAAGTTATGTTATGTACTATTAATTGATGGACCAAAATTGAGCGGTTCATACTGGTGGTTCGAATTCTGTTTGGTGAAGTTAACCCGACTGAATTCGGACGCCACGAGTCAAGATGGTTGAAGGCGACCCTGTGTTGGGCCGCTTTGTTTCTGGAGGGTGGAGGGAGGGGGGAGGGGGGGAAAATGTTGGAATTTTGTGGACAATTTCTTTACGATACAGGGATGAGCTGCATGACTCATTGGATCCAACCCGACCCTGTTCCATTCACGAAGAACAGAAATTGAACTTTAGAGCAGGAGAAATAGAAAAGACAGAACGACGGGCACGAAGAATAATTACAGCATTACCAAACATCTATAATGGCAAACACACCCGACATTGATCGTCTACGCATATGCACGCTTAACGTCAAAGGCTTAAACTCCCCCACAAAACGCTCCCTCATGGCCAGAGAATTCATGCGCTCCAAAATTGACGTCTTATTCATCCAAGAAACACACTATCTCAGGGGCACGGAGAGAACAATCCCGAGCAGAGCTATTGGTTTTTCCCTGTGGAGCTCCGGACTATCTAAGAAAGCAGGGGTGGGGATACTCGTGCGGAAGAGCCTCCATATGTCGATTCACAACACCTGGGTCGATGTGGAGGGAAGGACTGCAGTCATAACAGGAACCATACAGAACACCCCTATCACTTTGGCAACGGTCTACGCCCCGAACCAGGGTCAGACAAGATTCCTTCACAAAGCGGTTGAAAAGGTGTTTCAGATGGCACAGGGACACATAATCCTAGGAGGTGACTTTAACTTGTGGATGGACAGCTCTGTAGACAGGCAAAGCAAGACCAATACACCCAGCTCATCTCATGTAAATAACACTGCAGAAGTGAAGGCGACATTTTCATTGTTTGGTCTAACCGATAGCTGGCGTCACCTCCACCCCACGGATCGTGGTTTTACCTTCCACTCTGCCCCGCATGACACTTTTACACGAATTGATTACTTGTTTTTGTCCAAAGATCTCCTGCAGGAAACCACTACAGCAAATATATACCCGATCTCATGGTCGGATCACGACATGGTAATAGCAGAAATACGCTGGATGAAACATACTATACCAGACAAAAAGTGGCGGTGTAACGACTCATTATGGAAAGATGCGGTGTTCAGAGAAGAATTTGAAAATGAAATCAAACAATACTTTGTGGTAAATGATACTGGAGACATCTCAAAGGCTACGGTATGGGAAGCGGCCAAAGCCACCTGGAGGGGCGTCCTCATCAGAGAAGGAGCTCGCAAAAAGAGAGAACGATCGCTAATTGAGAAAAGTATCAGAGAAAAACTATTCATGGCTGAAAAACGCGCCCAATCGAAACCACATGACCGAGCGAAACACATCAATGAGGCCAAAGAACTTCGGGAAGAACTCAAAGTTTTGGAAATCGGCAAAATTACCCAATCCTTACAACATCTAAAGCAAAAATTCTATGAGAAAGGTGACAAGGCGGATGCCCTCCTAGCGGCCAGGCTGCGCGCACAAAGAGCTGAAAGATGGGTGGACACCATAGAAAGACAGGATGGCACGCTCCGAGACACTACAGAAACATCTCCCCAGGGGATTCGAGAAGCCTTTGCTTTCTTCTACGAAGACCTATACATGAGTGACCCCCCCTCCCCGCCAAATACCATTGAGACATACCTTCAAAGTGTAAAACTACCGTCACTAACACGCGCAGAAGCCGAGGCGCTTGACGTTCCCTTTAGTGAGGATGAAGTCGCCGACGCGATCAAGCGGCTCAAAACAGGGAAGTCCCCCGGAGACAATGGTTTCACCCCCGGATTCTATAAATCATTCTCCACTTACATTGCTCCATTCCTGACAACACTCTTCAATGACATCCTTACAACAGGCAAAGCACCACCCTCCTTCGAACAAGCCCTCCTTACAGTAATACCAAAAGAAGGCAAAGACCCAAAACTCTGTACATCATACCGCCCCATCTCGTTACTTAACATTGACGCCAAAATTTATGCGAGGGTGATAGCAGCTCGTATGGAAGTCCACTTACCTCGTTTAGTGAATCCGGACCAGGTGGGTTTCATACTAGGAAGACAAGGTGCCGACACCATACGGAAAACACTCCACTTGATTCACGAAGCCCGAAATATGCCAGCAGACCCGACCCTTCTTTCCTTAGATGCTGAGAAAGCGTTCGACAGGGTGGACTGGGATTTTCTAGAAAAAGTCCTTGTCGAGGTTGGCCTTGGCCCACGGCTACGTTTAGCCATAAAAGCACTCTACACATCACCACGAACATCGGTTTCAGTCAACGGCGGCTACTCCAGATGGTTTCCCCTGGAGAGAGGTACAAAACAGGGATGCCCGCTATCTGCCATATTGTTCGTCCTGTCGCTTGAGCCCCTTGCACAACGACTGCGGTCTGACCCCAACGTCCACGGGATCAAAGTCGGGGACAAGGAATACAAACTTGGCCTCTACGCTGATGATATACTGCTACATCTCACCTACCCGCTTGAATCCATCCCAACAGCCATGAATATTATTGAAGAATATGGAAGGATGGCAGGCCTGAAGATCAACACCGGCAAATCCATCATCCTCCCACTTGACAGATCCAGAGACAATGAAGTGGAAAGATTCGCCCCGTTAGGAATGAAAGTCAGCCTCACTACCCTGCAATACTTGGGCATTAACGTCACACGTACCATGGACACCTTATACGACGCCAACTTCCCCCCCATGTTAATGACATTGCAAGGCGACATGCTAAAGTGGGACAAACTGACAATTTCCTGGATGGGGCGCCTAAATGCCATCAAAATGGTAATTCTACCAAAGATTCTATACTTGTTCCAGATGCTCCCCATAAAAATACCCAAGAAGTTCTTTTCCGAAATAACCAAGTCCATGATGACCTTCCTGTGGCAAGGTAAAAAACCAAGAGTCCCTAAATCTATGCTGTATCTTAAGAAGGAAGACGCCGGTGTGGGCCTCCCCAATTTAGAGGCATACTACAGGGCAGCCCAGTTGCGTGTACTAATCCCACACCTGAGACAGCAAAAAAACCTACACTGGATAGACCTGGACAATTTTCCCCTTAGACCATACACTGTCGGTGAATGGTTATGGGTCCCTGGATCTCTATTACGTCATAGCATTCGGAATCACCCCATACTCGGAACCCTCTGGGCAATTTGGAAACCGAAAAAGCCACGAAGGCAGTTACGACCTGGCCCTCTCCCCTGGGACACATATGGGTCCCAGGAATTCGTGACGACATACATGAACCTCTGAGCTATCAGTCCTGGTACGAAGCTGGTCTGGAACGAGCAGGACAACTTTGGAGAAACAAGACTTTTATAACTATACAGGAACTCGAAGATGCTCTTAACATAGGCCCCTTATCGGTCTTTCAATATCTGAAACTGAAAGGAGTAATGTCCCAAGGAAAATGGAAAGACCAACTACAAAGAGATCTCACACCCTTTGAAAAAATACTGGACACTTTCGTGGGCTCGAAAGGCCTAATAAGCTCTATGTACACCGCACTGATATCAACGGATCTAACTCCTTCCACGAAGTTGCGGAACAAATGGGAAACCGACCTCGGAGGTCCTCTTCATGAGGAGTTGTGGCTCCGGATGTGCCGACAAACAGCTAAAGCGTCAATATCATGCCAATATAAGCTCCACGCCATCAAACTTTTGTATAGATGGCAGTACGACCCGCTTCGACTGGCGAAAATGTATCAAGGATCAAATCCACTGTGTTGGAGGGGCTGTGGTCAAGAAGCAAACTACTGGCACATGTGGTGGGGCTGCAACAAAGTCCAGGCCTTCTGGGATGAGGTTTTGAGCTGGATTAAAGACCTTGAACAAGAGGATAGAGAAAAAGACCCTCTACTGATACTCTTCGGCCTTTCCCAAGAAGAAGACACGATTCTAAAAGCCCCCAAGATGATCCTGGGCCTCCTGATGGCCGCAAGAGCCTGCCTCACAATGACTTGGAAGAGATCATCCCTCCCCTCTAAAGAGGAGTGGGTGAACGTTGCGCGGTCCATTTTCAGAATGGAGTCCCTGACCGCTGCCCTACATGAGAAAGGTGCCTCCACCGAAACAGAATGGGCGGAGTTTCGTGCGAAATATGTCTCATAAAATGTGTGTGCATGATGCTGTATTTCCACTATATCGCTCTCTCATATTGCTGGTGCCACTGTCAATAAGTCTTAAATTCTCTGTCCGCCGTGCTGAATGATGTCTTCTGAAAGCTCGAAGGGGAAGTCACATTTGTCTAAAGAAATTGCCTTGCTCGCACAATATGTACAGACTGAACAGGAAGGGAATCGGAAAGTCTCGTGCAATGTAGATCTGAAATCGATAAAATGTATGTTGCACTCCTATGTTGCTCTCTCAAAACATATGCCACAATATGTGTTTCTCTTTTGATTTTTGCCTCTTTTTTTTTCCTTTCTTTTACTCTTATGTGAAATTGTACAATGTTGTGTTACAAAATCAATAAAATTGTAATTTCAAAAATATTCTTATCAGAAATGTGCAATATATATTTCACAATTTTCTCTAATGCCATTCACGAGTAGTGACATCAGAGTAACATTTTATAACATACATTTAATTTAAATGTATCTAACACAATCAAGTGTTTGATACAACTAAGTGTTGATATCAGAGAAAAACTTTGGATTCAGATATAACTTTCTTATTCTAGGGATGTTTCTACTCTATTGAAAGGCATTTTTACATTCTAATTTGGACATGCATTTAAACATAAAGGGTGTGGTGTATTGAACTCCTTTGATTAAAGGCCTGGATTTAGTATAGAGGCTTTTGTCTTTGTAGAGCACAACATATTGTTCTTCATTACAAGTTGGCTGGTCCGGAAATTAAAGTGCTGGTATTAATGTATACCAGCACTTTTCCCAGACCAGCTGACTACAGGTTTGCCAGTGGGGGATCTGAGTTACCTCCAGCTAAAAGCTGGAGGTAAGGCAGGCGCCTTACCAGCAGAAAACACGATTATTACCGGCAACAGTTTTGCCGGTGACAGTAATGATGGCAAATCACCCCATGGAGTCCTATGGAACACCATGAATAGGGATTTACACCATCACTCCTGCAACTTGCAGTTGTAATGCCGCCAATCTGAGTGCCAGAAACAGTAATAACATTTGATGGTATACCGGCAGGGTTGTAATGAGGGCCACTGGTTGTACAAAGTTATAATATAAATGTGAGGTAGCAAAGGAATAAACACTTCATTTTACTTGTCAGTAGGAGTCCACTTATGGCAGAGTCCTTTCTTTTCTGTGCAATGCTATTTGGCATAAAATAACTTTGTTTTTTTAAATGTAGATGTTTACTTTCAGAATAAAGTGGACACAACTCCTTCCTATTCCACTTTAAGTGGTATAACTCTATTCAGGATTTCTCTTTTTGTGTAAGCTATGGTTTTCACAGACCAGGTAGTCTAACAATTCATACATATTTGTAAACACGTTTTACATCATATCACAAACTCACGCATACATTGCCCTTGTGAAAACTCAGGGAGTCATTTATTTGGCTACTATGTGAGAATATTATAGGCCATGTGCAATCTTACATTTTGGAGTATTCTATTTTAAATACACTTTATCAGAAAGTTTCCCTTTATGCCCAGTCCCCATTCTGTGGCATAACGTGTAAAGTATTCCCTTAAAGGACTTTCAATTGCTATGAGGGGTTTAAGTGGTTCTTGGGACATATATCTAAATACGCAGAATTTATTCTCCTCAGTTTGGGCTTGTATTCTAAAGGCACAGCCCAGGTAGGAACATCAGTAGCTCTAGGTAGCACCACCAAGTAAGCTCTGCTCTCAAAATCCCTCTAAAACAAACGGGTTCTGTCTTGGACAAAGCTTCTGCATCAGGCTCTCTCTGGAAAAGGCCTTCTTTTAGGGGGATTTCCATTATCTGCATCTGGGTACAACCACAAAACAGCACTTCTCCCATCAGACAAATTCTCTTCATCTCCAGATTTACCAAGAACTCTCCCCATTTCCTCGGTGTTTAGCTGTATATACTTGATAAAATCTAACCATGCAGCATCATTTGATGCAGCATATTGTCATTGGACATTTCTATGTAGGTTTTCATCAGATAGTGGCACTCACGATTATTCTCTCCTTTATTTCAATTGGTCCAATTAATGTTTCCATGTGACAAGGGTAGGTTTCTCGCTCCTCGCACCAGGAGTTATGATCAAATTGGGGTGACACCTATTTTTCTCTCATGACTTCTGTAATGGACTTGTAGCATTATTGGGGGCTATATATTTAAAAGAGCATGGGCTGCCTGCGGGGCATGGCCAGGGTTGTAGGGAGTCCCTTGTGGTGTGGGCTGCCTGCGGGGCACGCCCAGGGGTGATGGGCTGCCTGCGGTGTAGGGGCAGGATTGGTGGGGGGTCCCCTATGGTGTGGGCGTCCTGCAGGGCATGGGCAGGTTTGTAGGGGAGTCCCCTGTAGTGTGGGCTACCTGCGGGGCATGGCGAGGGGTGATGGGCTGCCTGCGGGCAGGGTCGGGGTAGTAGGGGGTTCCCCTGTGGTGTGGGCTGCCTATGGGGCAGAGGCACGGTTGTAGGGGGTCCCCTGTGGCGTGGGCTGCCTGCGGGGCATGGCCAGGGCTGATGGGCTGCCTGCAGGGCATTGCCAGGGGTGATGCATGTCTGCAGGGCATGGACAGGTTTGTAGGGGGGTCCCCAGTGGTGTGGGCTGCCTGCAGGGCATGGTCAGGGTTGTAGGGGGGTCCCCTGTGGTGTGGGCTGCCTGCGGGGCATGGGCAGGGGTGATGGGATGCCTGTGGGGAAGGGTCAGGGTTGTAGGGAGGTCCCCTGTGATGTGGGTTGCCTGCGGGGCATGGTCAGGGTTGTAGGGGGGTCCCTTGTGGTGTGGGCTGCCTGCTGGGCATGGCCAGGGTTGTAGGTAGGTCCCCTGAACCCTCACTGACCGCCTTTCGGAAAACCCTGAAAACGACCCTGTTCATCTAACAATTACATGGCCTAGCCCTCATAATTGTATTGTATGATGTATTATGTGGTATATCTGATCACAGGTCACTGCCTCACTGTAACCCAAGGCTCAACCTGCACACATTGTAACTAAGTCTTCATTGCAAGTAACAGCGCCACAATGCCCCTGGGCTGCCTGCGCGCTATATAAATTTAATAAATAAATAAATAAATGTGTTGTGGGCTGCCTGCAGGGGGTGCATGTGGCTCCTCACCACATGGGTGCCTGAATATGGGGGTACGTCAGTGCACTTTTTACACGACTGGGCCTGCACGAGTGGGGTACGCATATTCCCGGGGTGCGCAAGGAGTTTTACACGCGATTTGGCTGGCGCGAGCGGGGTACGTGTATTCCGGGGGTGCGTGTGGAGTTTTGCATGCGATTGAGCTGGCACGAGTGGGGTACACATATTCCGGGGGTGCGCGTGAAGTTTTACACGTGATTGGGTTGGTGCAAGTGGGGTACGCGTATATTCCGGGGGTGCATGAGGAGTTTTGCATGCGATTTGGCTGGCACGAGCGGGGTGCACGTATTCCGGGGGTGTGCAAGGAATTTTATATGCGATTGGGCTGCTACGAGTGGGGTACACGTATTCCGGGAGTGTGCAAGGAGTTTTACACGTGATTTGGCTGGCGCAAGCAGGGTATGCATTCCTCGCGCACCCT
Organism: Ambystoma mexicanum; assembly: GCF_040938575.1. NCBI lineage: Eukaryota > Metazoa > Chordata > Amphibia > Caudata > Ambystomatidae > Ambystoma > Ambystoma mexicanum. The sequence goes on from NC_090922.1 coordinate 401,553,202, forward strand.
TCGGAATACGTGTACCCTGCACGCGCCAGCCCAATAGCATGTAAAACACCTTGCGCACCCCTCGGAATACAGGTACCCCTCTCGTGCCAGTCCAATTGCGTGAAAAGTGCTCTTGCGTACCCCCATATTTCCACACCTGTTTGGTGAGGAGCCACATGCCCCCCCTGCATGCAGCCCACACCAATGGGGACCCACCTACAACCCTGACCAAGTCCCACAGGCAGCCCACTCCACAACAGACCCCCCATCACCCGTGCACATGCCAGCAGGCAGCCCAGACAACAACGGACGCCCCCCAAAACCCGTGCACATGCCAGCAGGCAGCCCACACCACAACAGACCCCCCATCACCCGTGCACATGCCAGCAGACAGCCCAAACCACAACAGACCTCCCCATCACCCGTGCACATGCCAGCAAGCAGCCCACACCACAACCGACCCCCCATCACCTGCGCACATGCCAGAAGGCAGCCCACACCATAACCGACCCCCTCAACGACAGCAACCTGCCAGCAGGCCCCGACTCATGTCCCCCCACCCCCACCAGTGATGGGCACTTGCCAGCAGGCCCCGACTCATGTACCCCGACCCCCACCAGTGACAGGCACCTGCCAGCAGGCCCCGACTCATGTCCACCCACCCCCCACCAGTGACGGCATCCTGCCAGCAGGCCTGACTCATGTACACCCACCCCCCACAAGTGACGGCAACCTGCCAGCAGGCCGAGACTCATGTCCACCCAACCCCACCAGTGACGGCAACCTGTCAGCAGGCCCCGACTCATGTCCACCCAACCAACACATTGACATAACATACATGCGTGTACCAAACGTCCACCCAAATGCCACCCCACACTGCCCCCCGCCCCCCACAGTGCAACTCCATACCCATCCATTGTCCCCACTTCCCAGTACAGGCCCCATGGCATGTCATGCACAGAAGCATACATGCATGTACACAAAGACATGTCAAACATGGCCACACACCACCGACACATGACTGAGGCAATGACGACTGACACATGTTCCTTGTACTGTTTTCTGGTTTAATGTCATATATTGCTTGTTGTAGTTTCTTGTTCTTCATGTAAAGCGCCTTGGATTAAAGCGCTATATAAATTTAAATAAATACAAATACATGCACCAAACCAATGAGAGCACACAACATAAATATATGAACAGATGAAAATGTATTAAATGAACAGAAATCTCACAAATGAAAACCAAACATGACAAGGATAAATGAAAGTGAACAGAACTGAAATGGCAATTCCCAAAAATATGTCATCAAAAAATAAGAATAAAATCCCAGTGGTCCATGTCCTGAAAAATGAAAGTCATAATCCAAAGGGAAAATTAAAAAAACATTCCAGCATGGGTGTGAAAAATCAGAAAATAAAAATGTCCACAGTTCCACAACTATATACAATGAAAGTTCTCAGGGTCCATGATCCCAAAACCAAATGAAACCTACCAAAATACCTACAGAAAAACAACTATGTACGAAAAGTGGTGCGAAGTCCATCAAATTCAAAATAAAAATGAAACGAAAGGAAACCTAAGCCTAATTAACTATATACAATGGCGGCGGGCTAGTCCTACGGCTCACTTCTTGATGTTAATGTCTTTGGCCAGGGCCTCATCGAACTCCATGTTGATGTCCCGGAGGCGGGCCTGGGATGTGTCCTTGAGGGCTCGCAGGGATGTTGCCATGGTCTCCACCAACTCCCTGCGAGTCTCCTGAAGGAACGATGCCCGCCTCAATTCCCGATGCATGGAGTTCTCCGCCCTGACCATCGTAAGCCATGCCCTCTCCGCCTGCCGCCGCTCTGCATATATCTGCTGGCCCAACCGCTGCCATACGGATGACACATGTAGTCCAGGGTCCTCCTGCCCATCGGCCGATGCCTGCCCCCGTGATGTAGATGGCCTCGAGTCCTGATGCCTCCCACATCGAGCCTGTCGCCGCCTCAATGCCAACTGCCTCTTCAACCACGACTGCTCCCGGGAAGATGGAAACACCCGGGGCCGTGGTGCATGTGCCCTATTTGATGGTGCCTGTACATCCTCCACTGGCTGGGGTGCAGTTGCTGGGGTGACCACCTCTGCTGGTCCTCCGACTCCCGACTGTGGCAGGGATGTGTTCACCACCAGCCTAGCCGTGGTGGATGGGGCAGGTCCACAGGGTGCCCAGGTGAGACATGGACGGGAAGACGGCACGGAGGACGACTGGCGCATAGGGTGTGCAGATGAGGAGGGGGTAGCAAGAGTGTACAGCACATGGAGGAACCCTGTGCCACCGACCTGTCCTAGCAAGTTGACGCGGCCACACAGGTGTCCGAAATGATGTGCATTGTCCTGCCTGGAACCACAGACATCATCCCGAATCACCTGTGTGCGCAAAGCGACACCGACTATGATAGGCTCAACCCTGTCATGGATTGCCTCGTCCACAGGTAGACGAAGGTCAGTTGACGTAGACACATCCCCTAGCTGTGAACGGGCCTGGGCAGAGGCATCCCTGCTGGTGCAGAATGATGCAGTCACAGGAACAGGGACAGGATTACACACAGGCACCTCCACAGCGACCTGTGATGCCTCCTGCCCCTGACTCTGGACTGCACCACTTGCACCAGTGGAACCACCCCCTCCAGGCCCCATGAGTGGGTCTGATACGGCCTCCTCCTCAGCCACACCCCCCACCAACCTGGATGACTCTGTGCTGTCTTGTGGGGTCTCACCTGCCCCTTCTTCTGCAGCCATGGACGCGGCACCAGTCCCCTCACTCCCGGAAGATATTATTACCTGGGAGGGAGGCAGGGCCTTGCGTCTCTGCTGGCAGTGGCATCCCTGCTGTTGTGCTCCAAAGCGCCGTCTCCGCCCTATTCATCAGTCGACGCTGCAGTCAGGGAGAGACAGAACACAGGCATCAGGACACCGTACAATGGTCTGCTAGACACATATCTATTGCACATTAGTGGCAGTGTCAAACATCACAGACGTATCACACTCCCCATCACTCAGGTCAATTGAACCCACATACATGCACAGACAAGCAGGGAACGTCCAACAGGCCTCTGCATCCATTCACATGGAACTGCATGAACGTCCTAGGGTGGCATGACGTCACATGCATCATGGAGCATGCCATTCACATGCACACATGCCTTCAGACAGACATGAATCTGGCCATCTCTACCTCCTGTCACAGTGCAATGATCGTCAATTATGTCACATCTGCCAATCTGGTACCTAGATGTCCGTGTCACATGCATCCATGGCGTCTCACAGTCACACACATACCAAACAGACACACACACACGTGTACACTGTGCACGTACATAAGGGTGGGATGAGCATCCATGTTTCACACCCCAAACAAGGCTGAGTACATACACAGGCATGCAAACATGTGTGCATCTTCACATGCAGTTGTACATCATGCATCGCTACACATACACCATTGATGTGCACCACACATGACTGGACTCACATGCAGCACGGTCAAGTCCCTGCACATACACATCCATACATGGGCCATGTCAGAAATATGTCCAAGCTGCACACTCCTGCCACACCTCAAGATGCACTGTGTCGATTGAGAACGCCATGGACACTTAAGGCTCAACTCCGGACAAGTCTGCCTCTCGAGGACCTGGAGGTGAAGCGCTGGGAGAAAGTGCTCCAGGACCCTTATCTGGTCAGTGGTAAGCCGGACCCGGCGCCCCACTGCATTAACTGCATCCAAGAGGCGCCGGGCCTTCCTCGAAGTCCTCCCAGCACTTATGGATGTGTTTACAGTCACCGGGTGCCACCCCTTCTGCGTTGATGACACCCACGATGTCCAACCTGATTCTCTCCCGTCCATCCTTGTTGGCGCATGCTTGTCGGAAGAGGGCATCATAATGCCCCAGGACTTCGTCCACCAGTATGCCAACTTCTTTAGCCGTGAAGCTGGCACCCCTCTGCCTCTCTGCCGTGGGGTCACCACTGGTCCCAGATGGTGTTTGGCCCGACATGGCAACCCCTGAGGCAGGTGTGGGTGGGCAACTGGGTCCTGGGGCTGGGCTGTGGAGAGATGGTACACCAGCCGGGAGTCTTCTGGTTCAGCAGGGGTGGTCACAGCAACTGGACCCCCGGCGATGGCTGATGTGCAGGCACCAAATAGCAGGGCATGTTGGCAGGCAGGTAGGCAGTAGCAGATGGCTCGTAAGCGGCTCACCGGGGATCTCGGGGGCTGGTAAATGGCCTTCTGGGCAGGAGCGTGGTCTTCCGTGTGTTGTTGCGTGGCCAGCTTGATGCAGAGTGACTCGGTACATGAAAAATCTGCATGTGTGCGTGTAATTCAAGGGAAGGCCCTTAGCACATAAGCGCGCAAGTGAGGTGGCATGCATAGGCGTTGCCATGCGCACGGGTTAAAGGTCCTCGTAGGACGCCATATTCCTGCACGTGCTTTTTATGGAAAGCGAGCGTGTGATTCTTGTACTTGCGGGTTGACACGCGATTACTTCACAACAGTTGCAGTGCGTACTCCTTGTTTACTGCAGCAGTGCTCACTTCTTGTTTTGGCAGGAATGTTGCCAACGTGCATGTATCATTCCCACTATCGTTGCCCCATGTGTCGCGTATCCCAATCACGAGGTCCTAGTAACCTGCGTGTTCCATGCGTATGCATTTTTTTTGTTTCTGGGTGCCACAGCGTACTGCGGGTCCTTAATTCCATGCACCTAGGCTACCAAGAGGACACGTGCACATTTGTTTTTGGGGTGCCTGAGCGTTGCGTGACCTGTCATTTTTCCCCAGGGGTCACAGACAGCCTTGCAGGAGCACAGGGGTACCTATTCCATCTAGTACCCTGCCCCCTTCACCCCAATTGCCCAGGACAATTGTTTTCTGAACCTCCCATTCGCACAAGTCCATCAGTGCCATGGTTGGAAGGCGAATAAGTGCTAAAGGAGGCAAAGGTGGATGACCTCCAACAGGTGTCCGCCGTAGGGGACATGGCCAGGATGAGCAGGGTTGCCAGGGTGGCCAAGTTCCCATTGGGTCAGGGAGATGCAGCTAACACCATCCCAGCTCAGGCCCTGCTAGCCCAGCCCGGATTGGTCAAGGAACAGGCACGGGATGACTCATAGGCCGACTTCCATGTCATGCAGTCCAAGCAACGTGTGGCGGTGAAAGTTGCTGTCACCAGGCCACGTGGATCTGGGGCAACAATGTTATCTGCTGCCCTGAGTATCCAGGGTGAGGAGGCTGCAGGGGCAGTTGCAGCTGACACCACCCTGGCTCTGAGTCACCCAGCCAGGACAGTGTTGGTCCCGGCCCCTCACACCAAGGCAGTTGTGCCGCTTGGTCCTGGCAACAGCACCCAGCAGCCAATGCCTGCATTGAGACATTTGGTCATTGTGCCATTGCCTGCTTCCAGTGCCCAGTCCACCTGCGCTTCAGCCCCCACAGACCAGAGCAGTGTAAGGCACTCAGGGTCCGCACCACCTCTCAAGAGGAAGAAGCGTGCTCTTGCGGAACAGGCTGGCCCCCCAGACTAGGCTCGCCCCTCCGGCACGTCAAGGAAGCAGAGTTTCAATAATGTGGAACTAGACGCACTTGTGGGCTACATGTCGGAATATGGCCATGACTTGCTGGTGACGGTAGGGTGCAAGACTATGCCTACTCAGAGTAGGGCCCACTGCATCACAAACAAGATTAGTTCCTTGGGATTTGTGAAGCGCACAGCTGTTGATTGCTCAAAGCATTGGAATGACCTCAAACGCCAAGCAAAAAACAAGCTGGCTTCTAATTACGCCTCTACTCTGGTGACTGGCAGTGGGTCACCACCAGAGGAGGATGAACTCACAGAACATGAGGCAATCGCTGGAGGGTTCATCGCAGAGGTTCAGATCCAAGGCATGGGAGACCTGCCAGATCTTTAGACAATGTCCGGTGAGTGCACATGCTTGTGTGTCCAGACAATGTGTATGTTGCTTGGGTGATGTGTTGTGATCGAGTACCAGGTCAGGCTGTGTAGTCATAACTGCCACATGTGATCCATGCAGTGCCTCCAAGCCATCCCCCTCCCTTGGATTTGGGGTACACTGTATCCCTACTGACCACTGCAAACACTTTGCACATGATGACTGCACTTGCCCTTAAACTGCCATCATGCAACGACATTGTTATTACAGTTTTTTCTCTTTATTCTGTCTGATTTATGGAATCATTTGCATGAAAAACGCAGATTTGCGTGATTTTCTGCCCCAATATCACCATACTTCAGAGAGGGATTTTCGGCCAGAAAGGCGCCCAAATGTGCGCTTTTCACGCAATTCATTCCATCAATCAGGCTAATTGACTGCTCTGCACCTACACATGTACTGCACCCGCTCACTTCTGAGCACTGTTTGAACCTTCCACATGACAATTCACTTGTGGCATGTCAAAGTGACCTACCATTGATGTATCCATATGCCTCCCATCACTGTATTTGAACAAACTGGTGTTGTTGCAACGTGTGACACATGTGTGTTTTGTCCCACTCTTATGCATGTTCTGTTTGATGATATGTGTTTTACATGGATGGGAGACAGTAGTGATTGACTCCCACGTGGGTGTCCTTGTCAGTTCTGCCATGGCTATGCTACGTGCCATCTGTGTGCTGGCATGTGTCATGTTTGTGGATGGTCCATACCACTCACTGCCTTATGTGTGATGCAGGTGCTGTGTGCCATGCATCACATGTGTTACTTTCCATTTTGGAGTCATCAGTGTCTGCTTTCAGGTTCCCCTTCCACTTCATTGCCACTGCATGCATGGCTGAGTTTGTGTCATGTGTGACATGTCTGATTAATGTATTGGATGTGTATGTTGTGATGCCTATGTGTGTCGGCTATGCTCTTCATGTGTGTATGTGTGTCTTCATGACTTCTCCGTTCATTTTGTGCAGGTGATGAGGCACTAGATGCTGTGGAGAAGGAGGAGATGGCGCGGGGACAGGAGTACTCGGAGCCCCAACCAAGCACCACTGGAGGACGTGGGGTGGTGCTGCATGAGAATCCATTCCTCCTACAGACCATCCTGTCTATGGGTACACCTTCAAAGATCTCTGTGGCTCAGGTGCTGAATCAGACATTGGCACAAATGTCCCGTCACCGGTGAGTGTTTCTGGCAGGGATGCTGTTCTGTCCAACGCACCTGCACTGGGGGTAGACCCCTCAATGGCCCATTCAGTGTTGGAATGTCCGCCTGTGGTGGTTACGAATGCAGGGTCACATTCCACACTATTTGCTCCTGTTCCTGAGGCAGCAGATCAAAGGAGGAATGCAGTTCTGCAGCCTCAGGCAGCACCAGCACAGCAAGGTGCACATCACCTTGTGGCCGACAGGTGTCGTGGCCAGCAACATGGTGGCCGTGTGCCACCGGGCAATACTGTGTGGGAAAACTCCATGTATGCAATTGCACAACAACAGGGGGCATCATGTGAGATGATGGCTCAGGCCGTGGTTAGGGTAGCCACTTTCATTCTCCCCCCCGAAAGGCAGGTGGAGCTCCAGCAGCAGGCAAAGCTGACCACGTGCCGCTCACACAGGCAGGACATGTTGGCTGCCAACAGGGGCCGACGGGCTGAACTGGGGGCTCTGCGCACAGCCATATCTGCAGAGGCACAGGCCCACAGGGATGCCCTGAGGGAATATAACAGCTCCCTCAGAGGTACTCTGGGTGCACTTGAGATGTCCCGGAGTAGATGGTCAGAACAGCAGCTGCCGCAGCTAACACGTAACATCGCAGCTGAGCTCCAGCCAACCCGTGAGGAGGTCCATGCATCATGTGAGACCTTGCAGGCAGAACTCCATGCTACACATGAGGTGCTGCAGGGTGACCTCTGGACCCTGGACCATCATCCTGCAGAACCAAACCTTTCATACCTGCATGCTTGCTGCCATGGAGGAGCATGCCAGGGCTTTGCATGGTCTGCCTCCCATACCACGCACACCTTCTCATATTCCACCAGAGGGTGATGACAGCGACGGTAGTTATCCCACAATCGGCTAGCCGTGCAGCCCATGAGCCCATGGAGGTTTTTTTTTCTCAACATCCACGTATGTGAGTGTTGAGGTGCACCCTGCACCTCCTCGCTATTGGGTGGTCCCCCCCACCCCTCTGGTGAACCATGGGCAATTTTTTAAATTATTTTTACTTTCTTGTTTCACTTTTTCTGTCTACTGTGCATTTATGTGACAGTGTGTTGCTTTGTGTGGCATCCGAAGGCATCCATTGTGTGTTCCAGCTGGGCCCATTCAGGCTTGTCTTGTCTTTGTTTTTGAGGCTTGGGGTCCAGACACATATGTCACTCCTGCTTCCCCTTTCCATGAACTTGCAAGGATGGCTCCGTGTGACAGTAACTTACACAGAGGCATTGGGCTTCCATCAGTTGTGTGGCCAATCTGTGGTCCAAACTGTATATACACCCCCACAGGGGATTCATGATGGTTTCTCCACTACATGGTTGATATGTATATTGCTTTTCATATTGGTCATTGTGCATATTTACATGTTGCTTGTTCATGGGTTACCTTGCCTCTCTCCATTGCACATTTAACTACCACCAACACACTGAAGATGGGAGGGGTCCATGTGGTGGCTTTCTCAGATTGTGACACTTGGGCTATTGTGATTGGTCACTGTCTGGTCCTGTGTTCAATATTTGTCATGCAGGTAAATATGCTCATGTGTACAGTTTCATTTTCATATGTGATAGGTAATTTTCTGTGGCCTGTTTCAATTTGTGACAATGCACTTTGTGACAGTTGTGTCATGTGTTGTGCATTGATTTGGTTGTTTTCACATTGCATGCCATAGCATGGTGAGTTAGGCGGGTGACATGGCCTTTGGGATAGGTTAGGTGACATACCAGTATTTGGCTGTGCTCATTTGCAAGGGGTAAGTGGATTATGCTGCATAAATGTGTGTGTTTTGGTCACACGGCATTGGGTTTCTTTAAGCAGCTAGGGATGCACATAGTGTAGCACTTCCAGGGACACCTTATCAGGTTGGTAAGGTTGTGACAGTTCACTGTTTCTTTCTCATCATCGATTGTCACCTGGTATGTGCCAGGCCTGTGTGCACTCCACAGGGGTGGGATTTTAGATGAAAAATGTAGCCATAAACTGGGTACAGGCTGCCTCCCCACATGCCCTTTTGCCTCCCGTGCACAGGGGCCATGCATGTGGCTGGGGATGTGGGGGCTCCACCATGTCCACCGGTACGCCCCGCCGGGTTGCAACGTTGTGCAGGACACATGCTGCCACAATGATCCCGCACACTACTGGGGGCGCATATAGTAGCTGTCCACCAGAGCGGTCAAGGGAGCAGAAACATGACTTCAGCACTCTGAATGTGCGCTCCACTATGCCCCGGGTTGCAATATGGGCTGCGTTGTATCTTACCTCGGGTGGTGTGGTGGGGTTCCATATTGGCATCATCATGTTGGTGCTCAGATGGTAGGCACTGTCCCCTGGGGAGGTCATAATGGTTGTGATTAGTTATGTTTCTCCATTTCTCTGTGTGTGACATCCATGCATGTGCACGGGCATTTGTACTCACCAATGAGCCATGTGTCGCCATGCCTCCAGCTTGCAGGTCTCAGTTTAGGGGTGACATTCTGAATATGAAACTATCATGGGTGGACCTTGGATAGTTTTCATACACAGAGGTGATTATTCCCTTGGCATCGCATACCACCTGCACGTTGATGGAATGCCAGTGCTTGCGGTTGTGATAGATGTGCTCAGTGGCAGTAGGTGGATGTAGAGCCACATGGGTGCAATCAATGTCACCTAGCACTTTGGGGAAGTGTGCCACCCTGTAAAAGTCCTGGACCGTGGCCTGCCTTTCTGCAGGTGTTCTGGGCATGTATATGTGCCTGCGGACTGAGGGATGTGCAGTCATGATTGCCAACAGCTGGTGTAGGCAGCGTGACTGTGTGGGCTGTGAGACGCCCCCAACTATGGCAGATGTCTGCTGAAATGACCCAGTGGCCAAGAAATGCAGTACATTGAGCACATTTTCCAAGGGGCTCAGTTGTTGGGAGCACAGGGTGAGTGATGTGAGGTCATCCTCCCACTCAGTGTCCAGGTCTAGGATGATATGGGGTGGAAACCTGTACCTGCCATAGACCTGGTCATCAGGCATCCCAAAAAGGCTGGTCCTTGGCAAAAATATGCAGGGCCTGAATATCCTCCTCCTGCGGTGTCCCACGACCACTGCTGCGAGGAACGGTACATTGATTGTAGCAGTATGAGCTTGTTTGTTTTTGCTCACACTTTTATTGCTGTGTGGGGGCGCTTATGCCTGCTTTCAGCTGACGTATGTGTTTTCGGCTTAGTACGTCTTTTATGGCACGTGGTTTTCCCTTTTTTGATTCCATGAATACGTGTTGTTAGCCCGCGCGTGTGGGCGTTGCAAGGATTTTGCAGTGGCACTTCCCCCATAATGCCCACATGTTCACGTGTTGTTCCCCATTATGTGTGATCCGCCCCCTTTTTAGGTGTGTGCGCTGGCCGGTGTGAGCCTTCACTGGCTGTCTCGTGCACAGCCTTTGAGATGTCGCAATGACGTGTGCGCCACACACAGATTCAGCGCAGGTCACAGGTAAGCCACGTGCAGCACCTTCCATGAATCGCCAAACGGGCACTTGCTTGGCTTTAGCACGCGTGCTCTGTGATTTTCACGCTTGCGCCCGCGTTTTCAGTGCACATTAATTCCATGAATTACCCTCATAATATTTATTGTTGTATGATAGGTAGTGCTTTGGTGAATTCAAATCTGTTTTCGGTTTGGTGATGGCTGCATGAAAATGTGTTCTTTTAAAATATTGTTTCACTAAGAATCAGGCCCCCATAAAACATGAAACATCACATGGTTTCTAGAATGCAAACAAATAGCACCCGATTCATGAAATTAATTGCACGAAAAATAGGGAACTTGCGTGCCAAACTGCATGCGGAATCCCATTCGTTGATTCATTAAACCGACTGCACAGGACTTGCGTGGAGTTCGTGCAGGCTCAGCACGACTCTGCGAGCGGCCGAGTCACTTGCACGAGACTCCATGTAGGGGCCGGAGTAGGGGGTGGAACAAGCAAAATGAGGAAGAACAAGCCAGAGTGGGTTTTATGACCACATATGAGCATGACAAAGCATATTCATGGATGTGATTGTGCAACCTCTCGAATGCGAAAGGCCACGCGGTACCCTCGAAATCTCTGCCACCTAAAAGAAGACATACAGACTTGTGCAGAGGAATTGCAACTCTAGAGGTGAGTTTGCATGTTGATATAGGCATGCATGCACACAGACGGGGTTCCAGTCATACTTAGGGGTGCTTGTTCACAGCGTAGTGGGTGCAGGGACAGTTTATAGGGGTTCGCAATCAGTTTGACCAGAAAAATTAATGCATTTCCGGGAAACTGTATGCCTGTTCTCGGGGTGCCGATTACAATTATGGGGGACCTGGCACAGTGGTGCTGAGGTGCAGGATTGGTTGGGACACTCCACAGATTGTTCACAGGATACATGTGTTCATGCTCTGGGATCCTGCAAGTGTAGGTGAATCTGGCTGTTTTGGCTTTGCATGAGGGCGTGTCATGGGAGTTCCAGCCGCGACTTGTGTATAGGGCTACTTTGCATGAACAATTCTATGAATATGCTGGGGTGCATTTTTTCTTATGCCCGCAGGCTCATGTAGAGTCGTTCTCTGTGTATGAGCTTTGTGGGATCTATGCGTGGATTTCCATGAATTTGGCCCATATTTTCTAGTATTCATAAGACCATATTCTCTGAAAACATGCAGCTGTATCTAACCAGCTACTAATGGGCAAGTCACTGATCAATTGTTGGTCTTGTGATACCAGATAGCTGACCTCTGGGAACTAGGCTTTAAGGTCCGGTTCATGGAATTTTCTGTGTGGTAAATAGATACTTCGCGCAACAAACCGTGTCCAAAATCCTGTTTGTCAATTCATTGAATCGACAAACAGGACTTTTCATACTTTGTAGGGACTTCAGGCAGGCTCTGCTTGAGACATCTTGCAGTGCGCGGGCGTGGCCTGTGCAGAGGCCAGAGTAGGGGGTGGTACACGCAAAATGTGCAAGAACATCGTAAAATGTGGGTGTTACAAGGGATGGGCCGTAGGCAGTCCAACGCACACCCACAACTGCGCAGGTAAAATCGTATTCATGGATCTGACTGTGCAACCTCACATCGGTGAAATGACCAGGCAAAGTTCTTGATGTAACCGCCACCCGAAAGGCGTACAGACACTTGAACATGGGAATCACTGCACAGAGGTAAGATCACATGCCAGATTTAGGGGTGTGTGCACGGAGTCGGGTTTCCGATGGAAGTTAGGGGTGCATGTTAACAGTGTAGCGGGGTGCAGGGACGGTTTACGCCGTTCGCATGCATTTTTACTGGGAAATGTCAACTTCTATGATACATGTTACTCATGTTGATGTGGCGCTGGAAATAGTTGCAAGGGACACTACGCAGTGTCAGCGGGGTGCTGCCTTTGTTGCTGTGGATCCCACTCAGGATTGCAGGGGTGCATGAGTTTGCACCCGAGGACCACACACAAGCAGATATTAGTGGCTGTATCTACTTTGTGTGGGGGCATTCCGGCAGTGATTTGCATATATGATCACTTTGCATGAAAAATTCCATGAAAGCTCAGAGCGCACAGCAAAACTTCTGCGAGCAGCCTTGCGCAGTGGGGTTCTCAGTGCGCAGCCTTTGCAGTATCTCTGCACAATTTTCCTTGAATCAGGCCAGTAATGACTACACACCTGGTTTGCAAGAGTCCAGGTGAATTTAAAGTGACACACATGCAAGTTGAATGCAATGGTCACATTGTAATTTTCACTTCACCAGAATGTAATAGTGTCTGGCTCATCAACAATGTATTTCAATATGTTTCATGCATAGCATATCTTGCATTACATGTTTATTCTCTTGAGCACTGTAAGAGGATTCAATTCAACACTACAGCTAAGTCAACGCCTAGTCTAGAATACTGAATGAAAACCCTTATTGATATATCTTTAGGTCCAGTTCATGCGTTCTGGATGACTACCCTTGTATAACACCCCTCTCTTGGAATCCCCCTGACCCCACTGAGCCAAGAAGTAATTCTGTTTTGCAAGTTTAAAAGGTTTATTTGATAAATTAAAATATATATCACACTTTTTAATAAATTAATAATTGAATAGCACACTTAATCTGATATGATAAAGATCAACAACGGAGAATCTGGCACTAGCACACTTCTTATAATCACTAATGAGTTGACATGAAATGGATAAGGTAGCACACTGGTAAATAGGAACAAAAGAAGAAAGTGGTACAAAATGCTTTATAGAGTTCAAATGGATGCAAGGTTGAATGAATGAAATGCAGTATAGAAATACTCAATATGATTTCAGCAAAACAATGTAATCACTTTTCTCTGGCAATTCCCCCCCCCCCCTTGATGCAAGGCAAGGAAATGGAAGGAAACACACAGTTCTCAGAAATGCAATCAAATGTGATTCAGTTCAATCCCAGCAAGCTTAAACAGAAGTTTGAAAACACAGGCAAATGCTTTGATAGGTGCTAGCAATGAATTAAAAATATGCTAAAATGCTCTTAATTCCCTTTTCAGAGGTTCAGGGTGAGTGGTATCTAGTTAATATTAGTCCAGGCTCACACTAGCAATGATGCAGGGATAGTTAGCAGGTTAAACGAATTTCTGGCAAATGGAAGGCAAGCAGCAGCAGTTTTTACATGTGAAGAAATTGCAAATCGCGGCAAAATTCGCGGATGCGCCGAGCGCTATTACAAAGGAACCGCAAGGACTATCTCTACCGTTTTGGGGTCCTAGGAAAGCCTGGGATCTCAGCTTCCAAATGAAAGTTATTGCAAGTCTCTAGCCCAAACGGTTGCGGAGATATGAGTAATTTAGTAAAGGTCGTTTTTGGTTTTGTAAATTTTAAACGCACACTTTTTCAAAATGACAAATTTTACTAGAAATGACAGGTGACAGATAGGAGGCAGTTCTACTTAGGTTAAATAGATTGAATTAGATGAATTTAAACTAAGAGATGTGTTCTGAGTTTTGCTAAGTACTCACAAGAGATTTTGAACAGGAAAGCGACTTGGTCACGATCTTCAGTCTGGTCAGGTCTTTCCGGATTCTGCTCACAGCGCCTGGTCTGGTCTCGGCTAGGCACAGCACTGCTTTCTCTCTGGTCTGGTCTCTGCTAGGCACAGCACTGCTTTCTCTCTGGTCTGGTCTCTGCTAGGCACAGCACTGCTTTCTCTCTGGTCTGGTCTCTGCTCTGGATAGATTGAAGTCTCTAGTTTGGCTTTCTGGAGTTTGATGGAGGTAAGTATGGATTTTTCCGGCAGGGCTTCCAGCGGCAGATGAAATTGAATGTCTCTATGTGTCCTGACTCTCTGCTTTTATCTGTTTCTTGAGAATGGGTGTGTGTGTTGCATCACTAGACTTGCCCCTCTCATTCGTCATTGGTCAGGCTTCCATTCCTCCGCTTGATTGGCAAACTGAACTGTGAGTCAGATTGATGTCATTTTATGATCTCTTGAAACAACCTCCCTTATCATCTGTGCACCCAAATATATATATGATCAAAATCCATACTTCAGAGTTACACAGTTGTTTGAAATTACATATACATGGTGTGGCTGAATTTAGCCATGTCTATGTCCAAATCTGCTCATTCTCGGAGCTTGCATTCAAAGAGTGTACATAATTGACTTTTTAACTGCTTTTTCAATTTCCGACATGGACCCAACTTTACATACATGTGTGCAGGGGGTAGGGACATTAACTGATGAAGTTTCAGATTTTTAACATGCACACATTTAGAGTAATATCCACTTTTCCGCTAAAACCCCCCTGAACATACCACCGGTTCCTACCACGTCTTAAACTGTGGGCAGAAAAATCACAAGAATTATGGTATCATTTATAAAATTTTCACATGTCCGCACTATGAATTATCCCCCTTTTTATAAAACCATATCCTTGCTGCAGGGGTGTGTCTTTTCAGGTCACATGGTACAGAAACCAGTCTTTCCAGTTTCTGCCAAGCCAGCTTGCTTCTCACAGGCAGTGCCCCTCCCAGCTTCTCCGGAAGGAAGCCACTTTTTACGACGTCTGTAATAAAAACCTTTGCCTGAGTGGAGAGGGCTTTGTTCACTCTCTGGCAGAGCACAGGAAATTCAATTATCAGATAGATGGCATATCCTTAGTATGGGCAGCAAAAGGAACATTGGCCTGGGAACATAGTTGTGACTCAAGTTTCACTCCTGATGGGATCCGTTGCTAGGCAAAATCAAGTTCCTTAAGCCAGACCTTCAGCTAACTTTTTGTTGCTTTTAAAATAACTTGTAATTTTACACATGCAGCTAGAATGCTGATTCTAAGTGCAAAACTATGACATTTCAACAGTTACAAAGGCATGTGACACCAAACATAGGTCACTCATTTAATTTAACATTTTCGATTTTGGTGGTTTTAAATCCAGTTGCAGTTAGGCTTAAGCTGCTGACTCCATAGCATTTTTGTTATAAGCATTGTTTTTGGGCTCTTCATTTCCCAGATTTTGTAGGCACACAAAACTCCATTCTGCCAAATGTCTGCTGGTGTTCAGTGAATATTTTGCACATGTTGCAAGGTTTGAAATAGGCATTTTGCTTGCCTTCAGAAAAACACACAGTGGGTTTTAAAACGCCGGCTTTTGGATAGTGGTGAGTACTGGTACTGCACCCATTTTTGGGATTTTCTTGGATTAATGCATTCTAAACAGGAATGGTTCTTACATGGTAGTAAATCCTTGCTTAACATTGTTTTGATGGGGCTCCTTACAGTAAGATGGTTATGTGGAACCCCACAAAAAGGGTTGAATCTTTAAAGTGGTCCAATGAGTCACGATTTCAGCAACTTTTTGACATCAGTAAAAGTGGATTTTGTTAACAAAGACCTTTCTTTACCCTGGTGGGTGGCAAGTTAGGTAACCATTTTGGTGTGCGCACAACTGCGCAGCTTTCCTGGATTTCGGCGCACATGTGGGTTTTCCGCCATCTTGAATTTCCTAAGCCCACAGCACCAAATGTTGTAGCAGGGTAGCTTAAACGTGGGTCAGGACACCCTACAGCACATCAACCTACATTTATGGATTGCTTATGTAACATGGCTGCACAAAGGAGCAGTGTTTGCATTGAACAATTGCTAAAACAGGTTTCATTTTGTGAAATTAATATTAATTAGCTGAAAAGCCATGCAAATACCTTTTCTTTAGTAAACAATCTTTCATTTGTATTAAATAAACTCAACAACATGATTTCCCAACAGCGGATTATAGCTTTCACAAATGGCTCTGAGTTATAACAACTTCACTTTGTAGCGCAGGTGGTTATGCTATATAGGACGTAAAGTGAAAAACGTATTTGCAATCAATTTCTATCAGGTACACACCAGAACATACTCTTCTTTTTTCCTCCTTCCCCTTTTCCCTTATTCAGGACCATGCACTGTGCACTTCCCCCTGACAAAGATGTCACGCAGGATGCTCCCTCACAAGCAGCTCTACTGAAGGGTTTCGCTTCCGGGACACTGCCTAAGTGGCACCCTGAATGAAACATCTCCATAAACCTATCGTATAGACACGTAGAGCGGCTCACAGGGCTCTTCGCTAACCTCCCTGCCCTAATCACTCTCATCCTTTCAGCTCAAATGCACTATGCACAGATCAACCAGCCCACTCACACACCTCATCCTAAATGTTCATCCCAGCAGAGTTCAAAAATTGAAATGTGTCACTGCTACAAGCAACTTAGATACCAAGCCCCGGGCCAACACCTCCTAGTACAATATGCGCAAGAGAATTCCTCTTCCACAGGCCCCTGTCTTTCCAGGGCACTTCTGGTGTGCATGCATCGACATAATAGCAAAGCTATCTAGCCGCTGCCATCGCTCCCTGGTAACCTGGCACACACCTTCTCTGTTTTCAGGGTTTCCAAAGTGACTAGCTACTACACAAACTGCAGCATTGCAGGGAATAAATCCCAGGAACATTCCATAGCTTAGTGGCAACTATAGAGGAAAAAGGAAAAAAAAAAGGTGTCTGAACACATTGAAATTGTGGAAGAATTCTGAGCATCATTGAAAACTCAACCAAAAAAGAAAAACAAAGCCTCTGTTTAAATGTTAAAAAAATACAAACAGGTTATGCATATTTTGTCCATATTAGAAAGAGAAAAGGAGACCTTGTTCTGCTTAGCTTCCAATGTGTTAACTTTGAATTTATAATACAAGCATTCCCATGGGTTTATGGCTCGCCAACCACAACTCTAACACTTTCCAACACTCTTCTTCAAAAGCATCTTGATCAACAGAAGTCCCCCAGAAGCAACAACGAGAAAACCAGAAACGCAGCCACAACCATCAGATGCCAATACTGGATGGCGTCTGTCTTCTCATTATGGGATGCTTTTCCACGTTTTGAGTTGATTTAACGGTAAACTGCTATCACCCCTCCCCCCACCGGGTCGGGTTCCGGTGATCTTCAAACTTCAACCTCGTGCTTGTTGGTGGTTTCTCTGGTGTGCCTCTAGGTGTTGACTGTGATGTTCTGCAGGTACTTTTTCTGAGCATAACATTTGTTCTTTATGGTGACCAACGTTTGTGATCAGGTTTTATCCTATTACTTCTAAAATAAAGACAGCTGTGAGTAGCTGCCTGATGCTGTGAGTAGCTGTTCACCAGACACAGCCATGAGCTCACTGCATGCTAAGCAGAGTCTCATGGAGGGCCTCTGAACACGGTCCTTTTGAAGGCGACCTTAAAAGAGAGATCCACCCAAGCATTTCTGTGATCTGAAACAGAACCTCGTCTTAAAAAAAAAAATGCAAGCTCTCTTGACTTCAGGGTGATGGGAAAACAATTCGCAAAGTCCTGCTGCCCTGCACGCGCAGTGACACTAATTATTTTTGGACACATGGTTCTGGTTAAGCACGTGATGCTGCAAGAAGTGAATTCGCATCACCAGCGAGGAGTTTTATTTTAATTGGAAACATTGCTACCTCAGAAGAAACTGCTCAAATTGAATAAATGGCCACGCACAAAAAAAATGCTCTATTTTACAAATTACTGTCAGTTCCAAACTCGTTTCAAGTAGTTCGCTCGGTCTCTGCACATGTAAAGAGCACGTGGAATGTATTGCAAAATATTGGCGATCTGTAGCTTTTCGTGACCGGCTACTATAAATAATGTGCTTTTATTTTTTATTTTTTTTCTTTGAGGCCAGCATTTGTAAAACATAAAAGAAGCAAAAACACCGAGGGATTACCAGGGCCCCAAATCCAGAAAATTGCATTAAAAGAATGTGAGCAGACGATTTGGTCCGGTTACATGTGTTTACAATGGCCGACATCTCTACCTAGTTTCACGGTACCGCATATAAAGTGAATTAACACAGTCGGCTGATGTCATATTTTTACAACAGCCTCCGGCATATGTCTCCTATTAGCATTATTTTCCTAATGGTAACATTGTTAACAGTCTATTTATCTACTTTATTACCGAGTTTCCTTGTTGAGGACGTGTAGCTTTCATATGGCAGGGGTCAGATTCCAAGTTAGCTTATACTGTCAAAAGCTCGCCCCAGTGTTAGCTGATGCTGGTACCAAAGGGAGGTTGTGACAACACGGATGAAGTGCACTAATTCGAGCTTGGTCAAGCTGCCCCTGCGGCGCTGTGGAAGCTGACCCCGAAGTAGCTAATGACTTCTTGCGACCACAAGCAGAAATTGAGCGTGGCAACCCAGGCCTCCAGCTGCAGCAGCGGCAACAGCATGTGTAGGTGCTGCTCCCGAGCTGCAGAGCTAGATTGCCTTGCCAAAAAACTGCACGCTACACTTCCGGGCTGCACAGCTCAGCGAGGAAGTCGCCACTCTGCAAGAAAGTCTTCCGTGTCAAGGTCATTCCTTAAACGCGTTGACCTTTACTGATTTACCAGGAGCAATATCTATATGTATAATTCCGAACTAAGTCAGAATTTGGGCTTCTGTTTTTTGTATGTTGTATTGTGGTATTTGGTATTGCCAGAATATCCAGACATTTTAGTTAAAATTCTAAATCAAGACCTAAATTATTTCTGGATAATGCTTGAAATCTTAATATAGCGTCCAATGGTATTCCTTTCAAAATGGTATCTTGCAAAATGTCTTACTGACCTATCGAAATTGTTGATAAAAAGATATTAGTAAATACTCCAGCATTTTTTAGCGTGGCCCACAAATATTGTGAGTGGACTGGGGGTATGAGAATGATACTAAAGCGCTGACACACTTTATTTTCTATATTTGGAAAGCCCTGAGTGGGGGGGATGCAGGGACCCTCACAGTGCAGGCCTGTACCCGAGCCGCCACTTACCTCTTGTGCTGTCTGGCATCCATGCTCCATGCAGGAATAGCTACCTTACTACGGGCCCGATTGATGGGATTTTTTGCACCGTTCAAAGTGACTTTGCACTGCCGAAAAGTGACTTTGCACTGCCGAAAAGTGACTTTGCACTGCCGAAAAGTGACTTTGCGCTGCCGACACAGAGCTTAACACAAAGACATAGTGGAAGTGTTATCTTCTGCTTTTCCACACAGAAGAGTGCATTCTAATGTGTGTGCCTTGGAATGTGAGATGGAATCGACACAAACAAAGGAATACTCTGAAAAGGGCAGTACAGGTGATAACTACTATTAAATAGGATCTTGAATTGAGCCGAAGTAGTAACAAAAAACAAACAAAAACATCCCCTCTATACTACCTTCCAGGGGGCTGTACTCTCTCTCCCTGAGGGCTTTAACAGAAACAAGCACGCAGCAGTCCATCGGGAACCTTGACGTCCAGAGTAGGGCTATATTGCCCTGCGACTCTTTCACTAGCCCTCAGCAGACACTAATGGCAGATCGGAACATGATGTTGCGTTTTAAATGCGGCATTCTCAGTGATAGAGAGGGGTTGGGCAGATGTGGGAAACGCACATCACGTACCCAGTATTGTTGTGTGCTCTCATTTAAGGTACGCAATAAAGTGAGTCATTGAGTTCAGTATCGTGTCAGGTATTGAAATAGCTAAATTAACCAAACTCATCATGCGTGTGCAGGCGCAAACAGGTTGTGCTCTCATAGCCACACAGGCCTGCAGCATGCATGGGAGCAGCGTTAAAATGAATGTGGGAGCGGTGTTAAAAATGAATGCGTAGGTTAGGCTGCTTTCTGCCCTTCGACACTGTCTCTGTGCAATACAGATATCACTAACATCTTGATACGAAAACCAAAGAGGGGGGCCCTGACATCAAAGTGTCAGCACATGACCAACCCAGCTGCAATAGTTTTCAGTACACCCCGGCCCATCACTGTGCAATTACGAGCTACATAACACCTGCTTTTTGAAAAGTAGTGGAAGTCATGTTCGTGGAATCAGTGTCATGACCCTTGCCTATGGTCCCACTCAGATCACCACTGCCAGGACTGCCACTTCTGAAGCCACCATTGTCAGCACTGGCACTGCTGATACCAGCACTACTTGCACTGACTCTGCTATGGGCACCGCTGCCAGCATTTACACTGCTCTGACTGTGACATGTGATACTGCCACCGCATGTGCTTCAGCCCAAGCCCCTGCCCCCATTCCTGCTGCATCGGCCACTGCATGTGGCTGAAGGGCACCATCCAGCAGACCACATACCAGGGCAGTCCCACACCTTCTTACCCAGCTATGGGAGTAATGGGTGTGATGCCGAGCATCCTGCTGCCAGGGGGCTGTGTCAGTTCTGAGGATCGAGGAGGGACTTCAGCCTGCAGTTGTGTCACATGGGCCAGCGTATCAAGTGGAGGAGCACACACAGGAACCTCACCATTTGCATCATAAAGATGCAATTCCATAGGTCCAGGTGACACCGGTGAGGAAGATCATGTTGATGCTGCAGGAGGTGTCTTCTGCCCTTCTGAGATTATAATCCAAACACCACGGGGCAGGGGAAGCGATGCAGAGGCACATGGCTTGGTGTGCAACATTAGATAGTTATGGGTCTGGCCCTGTTTTCAAGCTCTTCCAGCTATATGACTTTATCTTGGGTCTCGGGGTTCTCCGGCTCCACTCAAGGCTGTGCTCTCTTGATCTGATTCCCACCCAGCAATGGCTATGTCATGCACTATCCTGCATGCAAGTACCCAGACCTTGCTCTGGGGCTTTTGGGGGCTTTTGCCTTACTGGTTGCCTCCTACTCCCCATACCCCAACTGAAGGCTCCTCTCTATGCCCCACCTGCTTTTGTCCTATTGCAGTTCCTGGCTCATTCTCTCATTCATTGTGAGGGCCGCCCTAAACCTCACTTGGGTCTGGGTTGTTCTCCCACGGTTGTCTAACTGTGCAAAATGTTCAGTTATTTGGGTGGAGGTCGATTATTTTGATGCCTCATCGATCGGTTGATACGCTTGTCCTGATCCTGTTCTTGTCCCTCACTCTTTCATTCACTTTACCACCTCATGTGTATCAGCAGAAGTCACTATGGATATGAGCTGTGCATTCATAGCTCTGTCAGTGCTGACTGACCCCAGGCGCCCTTTAGTTCTATTGCTGGTGTCACTGTTACATCATGGCCTCGTCTATGAACCAGGACACACTTGGCTACTAGCTAGGCATCAGTCACCACCAACATAACAGCATTTATTTATGATCTGTTTCCCCTCCTTTACATGTCCAGTCCCTGTTGTGATCTGACCTTGACAGCTAATATCTGAATGCACCTAATTTCTGGAACTACTGTGGGGTCCTGCTATCTCATCCCACTCCCTACACCTATACATATTATCCCTTCCTCCTCCCTTCCTAGCTCTTACTTGATATCTTTATACCTTCCCGTTAGCTCCCATTATCTCTCACTGGTTACCCTTATGTCCTCAACTAAGCTTCAGTTTGATGCCTATATGACCTACCATCAGTGTCTTCACTGACCTCTCCTGAAACAGGAGTCCCAATGGTGTCTTACACCACTTACTCCCTGAATTCCCTCATGTTAATCTCTTGAGCTGGACCTGCACTGGCAAATAACCTTCTTTCATGCTGATCTAACTGCTCAGCCCACTCTCTCTCAACTCCTCTGCTCTCTTTTCCCTCCACTTCCCACTGCACTTCCTACCCATAGCCACTGATTCACCACTCTCCCACCCTCACCTTTCCTCTCTTTCCCACCTATTTCCATCCCCTCCCCATTCTCTTCCATTTGTCCCCTGCTCTATTCCTGCACCTCTCTCGTCTCACCTTTGCCCTCTTCTCTGCTCACCTCTTCCTCTTCTCTTTTCCCCCAAAAGAACAATTTCCCCCTCTTATAACTTCCTACTCTTGTCATCAAACTGCGTCCTCCCTCCTATCACTTTACCCAACTAATAGCTCAACTCTTCAGCCTCAGTCAAAATCTTCCCCTCGCCCCATGTTGCCTTCAACTCCATTAACCCTCTCTATACTACTCCTCTACGTTTTACCCCTGCATATTTTCCTCATCCATTTCCTCTTCTTCACCTTTACTATTCTTAACACCTCTTTTTACCACTTGCCCTTCCCTCTTCACTTCGCTCTTTCTCACTCTCTCTCCCTTTTTCTCTATGCCCTTAAATCCCACCACACTGCACTCCCTTTTTCACTCGACCGAAGCCCCTCCTTCCCACATTTGTTACATCTCTTTTCTCTGACCCTCTCCCTCACCTCCCTTCCACTTTCTACCACCACCTTGCCTCATACATTCCTTCATTGTCTTCTCTGCACTTCTCCCCTTGACCTTCTACCCTGTACTCTCATCCCCTTCACCCTCCCAATGTCTCCTCTTTTCATCCCTTCAGCCCTGCACTGTCTCCCCCCAATTTCCTGTCATACTTTCCCTGTATTCACCTACCTCCCCATTCTACACAACTCCATTCCAAAGACATATCTTTACCAAATTCACCTACATCCCCAACCCTCACTGATCTCTCCTGTCCCTATCTCCCACACTTATATTCTCCATCTCTGCCCCCACATCCAAACCCCTTTCATCCTGACTCACAGCCACCCCTCTCTAACCACCAACCCTGTTTGCCCCACCTGCAACCACTCTCCTCAACGCCTACACGCCTCTTCACCCTGACTCATCCCATCCATCCCTATCCATTGGCCCCTCTCCATTACTTACAGATCCCCATTCCTCTCAACATCTTCTTTGATGCTAGCCATACACCCTCACCCCCACGTTTCCCACTTCACAACATCTCATTTACACTCTCCCACTTGCACCCATTCTCTTTCTCCACACTCCCAGCCTCAACCCCATCCCCACCCTATGACCCGCACACTCTTGTTCCCACCTGCAAACCCTCCGCCTTATCACCGACACCATCCCACCATCATCCCCTCATTTTTATAACATCCACACACCCCTTTCTCCCCACTCCCTGCCACTATTATCTACTCTCTTCTAGCATCATCCCCCTCACTCCCACTTTCCACCTACCCTCAAGCCTTCTACTCGCGACCCTCTGACCTCATCCCATCTCTACTCACCCACACATCCACTATCAACCCATCTCTCCCACCACGCGCACACCGCACCTCCTATTTTTAGTCCCCACCAAACTTACAACATACATTCCACTCCTAGTTCTCACCTTTAACCCTTCAACCCTTCTCTCCAACCACTCCACCGTCTTCCCATCACTTCACCAAGACACCAATCTCATCCTCTCTCTTCCAACCACCTGCCTGCCCTAACCCTGTCTTTTCCCATCCCTCAGCCCTCTCTCACCCACCAACCCTCCTTCAACACTGAATGCTCTTTCTTCACTTTATCTCACACCACACCTTCTGTCTAACATCCAGCCAGCATCACTATTCTTTTCTGCACATTTAACCCCCTCATACCGATATTGACCTACCCCAAAATCCTCTTAGCACCCCACAGCTTCAATCTCTGACTTCTCCAGATGCTAACGTCATCCACGCTCTTCTACAATAGACCCGCTCTCTTTCTCTTGACAACACCTATCTCCTCCGAAACCACCCACCCTGAACCACTATATCCAATCAACCCACACGCAAATTCTCTTTAATCCCTTCAAATCAACGACATAAGTGTGTTTTTTCACCTGCAGCCGCAAAACACCTTTATTCATTTATTGTGCATTTGTAAAGTACGTATACATCAAGAAAATCTCCCACGCACCCTCATGATTTTCTCTTCAATAGACCCACGCACCCTCAGCCCCGGGCTCCTACACCCAACCTCAACCAATTGCTCAGCTCACTTACCAATCCTGAACTCTTTACCCTATTTACTGATTCCCCTAGCACTCACATCACACCCAAGCCTCACCACTTCCCTTCCACAGCCTCACCTCTCACACACTCTCACCTCCACCCACTCCTAGCCTAATGACTCTCAGACTATTACCCCTTTCTCCCCATACTCTTTCTATCCTTTCTGTCCCCCTCACTCTCACTCAAGCACCCTCACCCTCTCTACAAACCACTTACTCAACATAAACCCTTCTCTCCCCCTAAACGTCTAATTCACAACTTATTTTCCTTACCCACTCTTCCCAGAGGGCACCCACAAAACATATCTTCCTGCCACCATCCACTTAGCCTCAACCATTTGCTGCCCCTACTGTCCACCTCACATCCCCTTGGCTAAAGCAATCCCTCTATTTCCAAGTGCCCCATACCCTTTCCTCCAATCAGCCCATACCCCACCTTCCCATCTTTACCTCTCACCTACCTGCAACCTTTCCCACAAAAACTCAACTCATGTTTATCCTCCAACCAACCTACCCTACATCTCTCTCATTGTCACCACTGATTCTCAACCCTCTCTCCCTGTGCAGTCAACCTCGCCTTTCTTTCCCCCCTCCAAAACACCCATCACACTCCACCTACCCTTCCTCAGCCACTCTCTCTCCCTACCCATTCTCGTTCATCCCCTTTATACCTCTATCTTACTTTACTCCCTCTGGACACGACTCCAGTCCATTTTTTTGTAATTGTAATTGT
This sequence comes from Ambystoma mexicanum, assembly GCF_040938575.1. Taxonomy (NCBI): domain Eukaryota; kingdom Metazoa; phylum Chordata; class Amphibia; order Caudata; family Ambystomatidae; genus Ambystoma; species Ambystoma mexicanum. The sequence continues at coordinate 401,578,326 of NC_090922.1, forward strand.
AATTGTGATTGGTTATTTATAATGTGCTTAGTACCCAGAGGTTTCTAAGCGTGGACGCGGGGATCAAACCTGCATCGTCTAGCTTCCAAGGCGAGCATGTTGCCCCTGAGCTATGCACCCGCTACTCTTTCCCTTTGAGACACTCAACCTCAACCCCTTCTAACCCCTAATTTCCCTCAGCCTCTCTCCCTACCACCAGTCCTCTTTCAACCAAGCACCCACCAGACCCATCTTATTACCACCATTTACCAACCCTCAACCTTTCTATCCTCCTATCCATCATCCTCATCTCATCTCTCTAAACCCCACAATTCCAAAATCATTCTTGTTCCCCAACCACACACCCCTTTCCCTGAAACTTGCCCCCTTACCCCATCACATTCACAACCTCTGTCACCTATCCTTCATCCTCACCCCATTCCCTTCTAAATGCACAAACTCCCCCTCTTGCACCTCCCCCTTTCTTTCTCCCTCCTCAACCTCTCCCTATGTCTTCCAGCCTCCCACATCCCGTTTATCCCCTCTTTACTTCAGTCCCCGTGTTCTCTCCACCCACCCTCACCACATCTGATCTCCCTGGACTCTCACCCCCCTCATGCATTCTCCCCTACCTTCTCACCTATGCTAAGCCACAAGCAAATATTATCCCCCTTTCTTCAAAAGTGGCACTCACTTACCCACCCACCCTTATCGACTCTTTCCCCACCACCTCACCAGTCGCTACCCTTATGTCCATCCTACCCTCACCCTCTTTTCTTTAAAACCTTTCACCTTTCCTTACTACTTCTTCTTAGATCTATCTATCTATCTATCTATCTATCTATCTATCTATCTATCTATCTATCTATCTATCTATCTATCTATCTATCGTCTTCTATAGGGCCACTAACCTGTAGGCCTTTTGGCGCTCACAAAGAATAAACCCATAAAATGACAGAAAGAGGAGGGGACCTAGTTATCAGAAAGGGGCGTAGTCCAAACAGTGAGGGTTAAGAAATACATTGGAAAAATTAACCAAGCTCATCATCAAAAAGGAAGGTCTCCAGATGTTTCTTGAAGATAGTCGTAGAGTTGCAGTCAGCAAGATGTTTAGGAAGTGACTTCCATAAGGTAGGGCCTCAGATGTTGAACCTGGCTCCTCCAGTTTTCTTCAAACGGGCAAGTGGTTGGCTCAGCCTAATGATGTTTTTAGAACGTAGAGTATGTCTAATGGGATTGCTTGTGATCCTAGTTTTGAGATAAGTGGGGAATTCATTGTTGAGGCACTTGAAAACTGTCACTAGGCCCTTGTATTGCAGCCTTTGCCGAATTGGTAACTGATGTAAGCTCCTACAAGCTTGGGACACATGTGCCTGGCGCTTCAAGCCACAAACGGCACGTGCTGCAATCTGGAGTTTTGTCATTTTTGACTGTGATGTTTCAATCAGTAAGCTGTTACAGTAGTCCAGCTTTGCGTTTATAATAGCGACTCCTAACGTTGCTCGATTTGCATCATTTAAGAATGGACCAATATTCCATAGTAACTGTGTGAAAAAGCAACATGTTGATTTGAGGTAACTAGCCTGCCTGTTAAAGGATAACTAAGGGTCAAAGAAGACTCCTAGGGCATTTACTGACTTGGAAACAGTAATGATGTGTTGAGCAATTGTAAAATTCTCAAATTGCTGATCAAGTTTCTGTTGAGTCCTTAGGATCAAGTGCTTGGTCTAAGATGTACTTAGTGCCAAAGAGTCCTGAGTCATCAGTGTTTGCACCATACAACCTCAGTACAATTTGGGTATCGTCAGCATAATTTGCAAAATATACCCCGAAAATGCACAAACAGTCACACACAAGCCACACAAGCCTAGAATAAACGTTAAAGATCATGGGCAACAAGCAAAACCCTTGAGGGACTCCGTAGGTAAGTACTGTTTTGCTAGAATGAGCAGTGCCTTTTACCACCCTCATGTTTCTAGGACTGAGGAAAGATTTGAACCATTGTGTGGCAGTAGTGGAACATCTGCTAATGGATGATAGTCTATCTGCAAAAATGGCGTGACCCACCAAATCAAAAGTGGCAGAAAGATCTAATAAGAGGAGTATTGCCACATTCCCCTTCCTCAACAATGCCAGCAATATGTGACTTCATATCCAAGAGAGCTGTCTCTGTCCCATGGTTAGGGCAAAAGCCAGGTTACTGAGCTGCCAAAATATCCTGAGATTCTACAAACGATTGGTATTGTAAATATGCTATTTTTTTAAGAATCCTGAGGATGAACGGTACGTTAGTAATTGGACGATAGTTTCCAAACTCTTCACGATCAAGATTTTCCTTTTTTAACAATGGAGTGCCCCAATCCTCCTCAATATTTTCAAGTACGCATGCTTCTTGGAAAAATCAATTTATAAATGTAGTGACCCAACGTACCAAGGTCGAGATAACAGTTCCATGTAATAATGTCACCACAAAAATCTCGCAATGCTAAAATATCGCCGAAAAATTGCCGTTTTTTGTGGTGACATTATTGCATGGAACATGCGGGGGTCACCCCCGCAACCCCCAATTTTTTAAATGTTTTTTTTTTTCCATTTTTTTTTTTGCCCCGGTCCCCATATATATGCTCACCCATATAATATCGCCACAACCTTTTCCCGGCGATATTTTTTACGCCAACCATATATATGGGGATAATATTACCTGATACCGAGATAACATCTTTAAAATGAGTGACTAGGAAGATGTCAATTTAAAGGAGGTAGGTTTGAGATTATGAACTACCTCCAGAAACATCCTCTTCAGGGACTGCTTGAAATGAGAAAAGACTAGTTCAGGGATATGATCACCATATACTAGCCGTTCTGCCTTGCTGAAGTGTAGGGATCACTTTTGCTATGTAGTAGCCCACTTACACTAGTCCGTTTCTTATGTCCATCTGGAAACCGAGGAGGCACTTACTAGCCCCCTGGCGACTTAAAGCATGTGAAATGTTCAGTTAACTTTTCCTGTGAAGTTAAGAGGCTGACGTGCACCACTACTTGGCTGTAGGGCTGTAGGTCAGAGAGCAGCTTTCCATTTGACAAATGGGGCACTATGCACATAGGCGCTGGGAATAAAGCACGATTATTTGCATTCATCAGCAGAATAACACCTAGTGTAGGAGGGAACTTTTTTCTGGAGAGCATGGAGATGCACTCCAGGGAGGATAGCTCAAGCGGCAACGTGCTCGCCTTGGAAACAAGATGACACGAAGCAGCACAGGTTCGATCCCCATGTCTGCGCTTAGAAACCTCTGGGTATTAAGCACGTTATAAGTACGTAACTAAGACATATTCCTGTAATAGCACCTCGATGCCCCTGGGCTGTGTGAGCGCTTTAAAAATGCAAATAAATAAAAAATAAGAGGAACACGGAAAAGGTGCAGACTTTCTTGGGAATTTGCCAGTGTCTGGGTTCAGAAGGATACACAAATGTTAGGGTGAGGAATAAAGAACGCTTCTGTCTTATTGATTATTAATTGGTTGATAACAAGGGAAGCGGGTTCAGAGGTGGTAGTGTGTCACACAAACAATAGAGGGCAATATTTGTTTTGATATTGACTGATGGACATACGCCATGAGGTATTCAAGAGATTTGTTTACGCTTGTATGGAATGTGCATGGTGAGAATAGAAAAACAGATGAGGATGATGATGTGTCACTGAATGTGAGGTTGCCTGGTGTCTTTCACACCATTACACTGAACTTTCCTTGAGGAGGTTTATCTGAAGGTCACTCAGTAAAACAGTCCAAAAGATCATCTTTAACATGTGCAAACTCTTCCCTGATGGATTCCTACAGTCATAATATCTGCAAGTGACTTACACATGCAAATTACAAGCAGACTGGATGCAGATGATTTAAAGAGGGGTTTCAGAATTCAATAACATCTTATCTGTGAAGCAGAAGGAAAGTGGATGGATCTGGGTGGGAGGACAAGCCTTAAGGCTGTTAGACCATCATGGTGATGACAAGAGCAGTATAAAACTATTTTAACAAAACAAAACATTACACAATTCAAACTACTTGAATTTTGTGTTAAGGTCTTGTGAACTTTCACATTTATCTGAAAATGAATCCGGAAAATTTGAGCTTTATCCATGGGTCAACAGTTGAGGCTAAGAAAGGCAGGGCAGACTGCTGAAATTCCCAAGAGGGTCCCTATTGGGGCCTGGTAGAACCCTGAAGAGGGATGGGGTACATTAAACTATGTTTCTACATGTGCTTGGGTTCTCTGGTAGGTGGAAGATGGGAGAAGCCATTGCGTGATGTGGGGGGATGTTAAGGGGTGATTAGGGTGGTTGGTTTGGCTGGGTTCATCCCCCATGAAATTTCTCATGAACATTTACGAGTGACTGAAATTTCAAACCAGTGACTTGTAAATGCTTGCTGATCACTTTTATAGAGGAGGGGGCTCAACTGAAACCGTGAGAGGATATCATCCAAAATATATCTCATAACAATAAATGACAGAAAGAAGTGTGTCTTATTCTTGCCTTGTGTCCTGCCATACTGGGTATTGCTCGGCCCTAAGTCAAAGCTTTTTGCACTATAAAACTAAAAAGTAATGGATGGAACTACATGAGCCAATGCTTCTTAAATTGCATTCCTCTGGGCAGCCTGACATTGCATAATGTTAACCTTTGCCATTACAGAAAGGGACCAACCACAGGCAAATAAGTTTGACCCTAACATATCACAGTCAAACTCAAACTACTAAGACAAAGCCATTCAGAATGCAGGCAACCCCAACAGGAAGGGAGGCATGTTGTTTTACATGTGTCTGTTAACTATGCAGGCTTCTATTGAACGTTTGAATTTTGGAGAACATGCATTTATTTTTAGGCCCAGTAAACACACCGCTAGAATAGACAAGAGCGTTTAGGAAAGGCAAGTAGAAGAGGTGAGATGCTGGAGGAAGGGAAAAAGAGATAGTTGGAGAGATGCACATAGAAAGGTCTTGCAATACATAATGGGCCGAATAGTTGAAGCATGGATTTTTCTCATGCAATTGACATGTGTGCAAACTGGGCTGGATATTTTAATCACGTCCAAAGAGGCACTTGTGCAAAAGCCCTGACTCCTACTATTGTTTATTTAAACAGTAATTAGGCAGCCTATGGGCATGCTTTAGGGCAATGGCATCACAATTATAGTACGTTCCCACGAGCCACGTCTTCTTGCACCAAATCCTTGCTGACTAAGGTGAAAGCCTAGAGTAGACATAGTCAATCCATAACCGTATGGCCCACCTAGTGATAGTGTACAGTTAAAGCCCTGTTCAACTTTGTTGAACGGGCCCAGACATTCCTGTTATTCAAGCGGTACTTGAATTACTCCATGCCAAACTGAATGATGAAGTAGACAAAGTGCAAGGCAAAGTTCAGCTGTATTATCATCCAAATAAAGCACGGACAGCAAAAAAGCATTAATATCTTGAGTCTCTCCTCGAATACATACAAAACAACACTTTAAGTACCTTTGACGCGTGATATATTGCGTCATACATAATCACAATTTTACAAAACCTATGGGCAATGGGTATTGGTTAAGGGATGTGGCTGCACATGGATCATGTAGGGGTTACATAGTTAATTGGGTAAGGTATATCTGATGGCTCCTCCTGAGGCCATCCGAATTTTGATAAAAGTAAAAATACATCACTTCTAAGAAAACCAATTGGCTGGCATATTACATGGTGGGTGGCATGACAATAAGGGATTCAATTGGTTGGCTTCTTGCTAACCAACCTTGGAAATTTTGACAGGTCATCAAGATATGCGCCAGTCAGGTAGTATGGGGAGAGAGCCCCATGAACTGTCTTCTATTCATTAAAGAAATTCCCATCCCTCATTCCTTAGACCATGAGCTTGGGAAATCTCTATGGGTTTGACCTTGGGTCTGTGTGTGCTTTTAGGGAGTATCACACATGTCCTATCTTCTGCTGGCACCTAAAGCCAGTGTTTTGCAATCACAAGTCACGTGCTAGAGGACAGTGTATGAAGAGGAATTACCTCCTATTTATTGAGATTTTAGCTATTATTAATGTGTGTGCCACGTTTTCTGTTGCCTCTTGAGTTATTCTCTATTGGGTCCTTTTGGCTCACTGTGCCATTGCATTCAGCTAACAAAGGTCAGTTGTACTCTTATAAGCTGTCATTAATTTGGGAGTATCCTGCTTGTCCTGGGAATCACTATCAAATGCCTTTTATCTGCTGTTCTGATCCAACCTATCTTCTTCTGACCTTGGCACTAAATGCTAACTGCTGCCTGAGCTCTGCACAGTATGGATTTCCGTGGATTTACCCTTTTGGATTCTGTGAAAAGCTTGAGGATTTTGTCTATTTAAAAGCATCCTGCAGTGTCAATTTTAAAGAAGATGGCTGCCCTATTAAACTCCTATTTCTATATTAAAGAGCTATATTCACGTGTCAGTCGTGTTGCATTCAGCATATACATTGGTTATGTTAGTGTCCCTAATGTCTTGTTGTTGCTATGTTGATATTTTCCATGCACATATGACCTAGTGTATGCGTTCTTCATGTGGCTTGCATATCTATTTTATGTCTAGTGCATTTACCTGTTGATGTTACAATGTCAGCTTGACTCTTTTTGCCATCTTCAGCCTAGACTGTCTCTATGTCTTGTACTTGCCTGTGATAAGGGCAGTATGGTTGTCTTAGAAAGTAACACTTCTCACCTGTCTGGTTTTGGACTGGGGGTGGGGCAAAAGCTATGGATGACATATTCATCTGCCTCTCAACATTCCCCCCCTGGTCAAGTTCTAAACCATGCTCTTCCTTCTGCTCTCCCCCAGATAGGGCTCTTTTGATATCTATAGTTCACTCACCGCCCATCAGGTCACCTCCAAATCTCACATAGTTGTTGATGCCACATGCCATCTAGTCACAGGCTCCATTGATGTCACAGCTCACCCAATGCTCTGTGTAATTCTCGGGATCTGGAACATACTTACTTTTTGACCCAGGAAGGTCTATACAGCTCTCTACATTTGGGTTATGGAAGCAGTCATCTGTTTGTGTGCATGCATGCACATGAGTATCCAAGTTTATCACTGTTTTCATTCCCACCACTTTTTTGGCAGATTTTTGTGCATTGGCTTTTGGCTATTCTGAAGATGAAGAGGTCCAGTAGTACTAGTACTAGTATAGCAGTATAGCCTCAAGTATTTTGAACGTGTTAGCCAACCAGGTAAGTATCCCGGAGAACAGGTAATTAAACCAGTCATCATCTGCAATGTCATCCACGTCTTCCACCATTTTTTGTGTACAATGCTGTCAGGGTGTATATTGCCTATTGAGGGCCCCTTTTTCTTCACTGTGGGTTGGTGTGTATTTGCAGTAAGAAGGTCCAATATTTCCACACACATGCCCCCCTCCATGGCTGTTATTGAATTGAGGACATACCTATTTTGAAGCGTCATGAGCCTTGTTGCTCTCAGCTCTTCCATTATGGCATTAAAGCCTTTACAGTCATGTATATTGTCTGTAACAGCTCCCAGTGGGTCACTTGCAGCCACTTGGCATGCGTGTTGGCTTGCAAACCAGCAGTAAAGAGGGATGCAAAGAACATTTCTGCTCTGTTGAACAATTTATTCTCGTCTGATACATTGCCATATTCCTTTTCCATTTTGTCTGAGAAGTAGTTGCTCCTTTTTGTTCATTTGATTGTGAGGGACCTCATATTTCTTAAGTATGTGTTCATCCTGGGTAAATCACCAATCTGTGACTAACTCTGGGGTACTACTAAGGCTGGAGATCTTATCCCCACCAGGGAGCACAGGCCACCCCAATTTGGGGGAAGTTTCATGTTTGCTTTTGGATCACAGTCCCAATAGTGGTGCATTAATAAAGATGTGCCTATTTTCATACCAGGCACATCAAAGACTTGTTTGCACCCTTTGTATTCCACTACATTTATTGTTCGCACATTTCTGAAGCATAATGTGTCAATCTTCATTGGTATTAGGAATAGGGGTCCTGCTTCATCTTCTACCCATGTGAGCAATTTGAAACTTCCAGTCAATTGTTTTAGTCATACATCATTTCCATTAGGTGGAATCTCTACCGGTACTTCTAGCAGTGCTTGTGCCTTACAGCCCATTATTCCTTTGAGCCATCCAGCTGAGGGTGAACACTTGTCCATATATTAGTAACTGGGGTCTATCCCAACACCCAGGTATTTCTTTACCTGCTGCATTTCTGCATTGCAGTAACTTATTTTCTGTTATCTTGACCTCTCCTCTATTCAATCCTTCTAGTGTATATTGCATCACTTTATTTTTTGATTTAGCATCATCCATCATTGTTTTTGTTTTTATATAACTGTCCTCATAAGGGAACATATTTTTTGTCATCCATCACAATGTGGCCCAGCTTCCTTGAAATTGTCCCATAGTGGTGGAAAGTGCTAAATGTGTTAGGCAATGTGCTCTGTGTGCAAGTTATTTCTGTGGCTACGAATATCCTGGAAGCACTCATGTTGCAGGGTATAAGAGAGTTCACAAAACAGCCCTCAACAGACATCTCCCCACATTGTGCATATGCTGATATCACATGTTATTTGCGACATGGGCAGAATCATCCATATATTTACTTAGGCACATTGAGTCATCTAGCACACTGCTTTTTATCCTTTTAATCTGTGTTCTTACTTCAGGAAACTGCTCTGGGGTAATTTCACTTGTCATTACAAACAAGGTCGTGCTCATGTTTACTGGTTTCACTGTATTATAAAAGCTCAGTTAACTTAATCGACCAAAAATGAGGAAATAAAGACCACAAAATATGAAGGCCATTGCTACAACCATAATGGCCAGCAAATCTACCTTCTGTAAATAGCTATGGGCATAGTTCCCTCTTTGTGCTAAAAGAGAATATCTAATTGTGTTAAGTGCACACATAGCTCTACCAAGGAAAATGTTTCTGCCCTTTTTCTTACCAGGGCAACCTTTGTTAATCATGTGAGAGAAATGTTATAAAAATGGTTAATGATTTTCTATTTTTAAACAATATAGCAGCTTGTTTAAAGGTCCAGAATCCTGAAAGAAAATACATTTTCACTTGTAATGAGAGGATCCAAACTCTTTTGACGAATGTTAGATAGGAAAAAGGTTCTTATGCTGAAAGATGTGTATCTCTATTTCTGTTACTCTTGCTGTCACTGTTGATTGGCTCTAGTCACTGCTCGCATTGAGGTCACCAAACTTCTTCTTCACCTTCAGGTTCAATATCCGCAGACAAGGGAGTCCCTCCTTGGTGCAGCTTGACTTTGTGGAGGTGGATCCAGGTGCAGCATCCTTCAATTTTTACTGCAGATGGGATGACAGCTTCTACAACGAATGGTCCTTCGGAGCATGTTTTATGCAATCTTCTGACAAAACTCCTGCATATTATTCTGTCACCAGGGTAAAGCAAAAGTTGTGTTAATAAGGTGTCATAGTTTGATTTTTTTAAGTTTTCATCTGTGTTCCTCATACCCCCCTGCCTCGTCTGCATCTGTTGAGACATACATTTAAGAGATGATGCCATCGCTTTCAAATAATCATGCATTTCCTTTCCTAAAAGAGTGGCCACATTTCCAGCATCAGTGTGAGCCTGTGTGGAAGGAGCAATTGGCGTGGGCATTCTGCATCCTGTCACTAGCTTATGTTGAGTCAGGTGATCATCAGAGCCTGGCTTATTATGTTAAGACAAATAGGGCTTAGGAAAACTGTGTAACCAGCTTTTTTTCAGAGTCTGTTTTATTTTGGCAATTCTTTCTTTTAAGAGGCTGTTGAGACACTCACAAATGCCATGTGCTTGTGGGTGATAGGCAGATGTGAATGTGTGTTTTATCCACACAATGAGAGTTATGTACTTAAATACTTAATTTACAAAATGCAGCCTTTTGTCAGAACGGAATACATTGCACACTCCTCACCTCAGAAATACCTCTCATATGAGGAACTTTGCTGCACTTGTGGCATCTGGATGAATGCAATATGTGCATGGACCTGCTTCAATCCATCTAGAAAATGGACATACGACTAACAACATGTACCTGTAGCTGTTTTCAAATTTGGAACATATCCACATAGTCAATATGGAAATGTTGAAATGGTCGAGTAGGATGAGGTATTGCTCTCCTCACAGTTCTCAGATTTTGGCCAGCTGTCCATTTTTGACATACCAGACAATGAATTATAAAGTTGCCAATATGCTCATCCAAATTAGGAACAAAGCATTCTTCCAAAATCAGTACTGTAGGACTTTTTCTTGTTGTGGGTGCTGGGTAGTGCAATTGCTCTAAGGCTACTGGAAGCAGCCCTCAGAGCATAACAGCTTTTCTGTTACTGTCCTGCCGCCACACTGCAGCTGTGCGGGACAGTAAGAGCCCTCTCCTTTTCCATAATTCGTATTCTTCTAGTGGTGCCCTTCCCTGTAATTCCACCATGTGTACTATGGGCAGTGTGTTAAATCCCTCCTTCATCACTAAGTTGAGGGCACGGGTGTATGTGTTTGGTGCTGTTGCAATGTCTATTATTTCTGAAAAATATGCTGCTCTTTTTGCTTCTAAATCGGCAGCTTTGTTGCTGCAGGAAATCATGTCTACACCTTTAGTGTGTACTGCACACGTTCCCATTCACTCAAGTGTGTCTATGAGCCTGTATAGTAATGGCACATGTTGTAATGGTGTCTTCATGCAGGAATACCGTCATTTCCAACATGACAGTCCTGCATGTACTGTTGATGTCATGTAGGCTGAGTCGGAGTACGCCATTACCACTTCAACTGCTAACATTAATGCTACCAACTCTGCTGCTTGTGCTGAGAAATGCACTGGCAAAGCTGTCATTCAATGTTGCTTTCACCAATGCTGGCCCACTATGCATTTCGACAGTGCTCTGATAAATTAACAAAGGCCTGTCAATTAAGAGAACTGTCCCTCATCTTAGTGCATTTTATTTAACATGGGGTACCTCATCATGATATGCAGTATAGTTTGTGCAATCATGCATGTAATCTCCCTCCTTCACTGGTTCTGCTATGAATCTAGCTGGGTTTACCACTCGACACCTGACAATTTTGATTGAGGGGTTTGATATAATGATGCCCAGCACACATCATTAAAGAATGCGCCCCCTCCTTGGCTCCCTTCATTACCGCCTTCTTTAACTCATCCTTCCGCTCAGCCCAGGTACCTACCTCCCTGAAGGAAGCCTGGGTCCTCCCACTCCTAAGGAAAACATCCCTTGACCCATTGGTTCCAGGGAACTACAGACCAATCACTACTGTCCCCTTCCTGCTAGAGATTCTTGATAAAGCAGCCTACCTGCAAGTTAAAAAATTCTTGGAAGAAAACCAACTCCTACGGCTGCGCCAATCTGGCTTCAGGCTACGACACGGCACAGAGACCGCCCTACTGGATCTCAAAAATCAAATCGATGACCTAAGAGATGCCAACAGGCCTGCTCTCCTTCTCCTGCTATACCTGTCTGCCGCATTCGATTTGGTAGACCACAAGACCCTATGTCATCATCTGTCCTCCGCTGCCAACTTCTCCCCGAAAGCCTGCGAATGGATATCGTCCTTCCTCAAAGAGAGAGTGATGAAGGTGTTCTCTGACTCCTCGAGTGCTGCCCCCAGCCCTATCAAATGTGGTGTCCCTCAAGGGTCATGCATATCACCAACTCTCTACAACCTCTTCACTAGGCCACTATTCCAACTTCTTGACGCCATGGGCATCTCATATACTAACTATGCTGATGACACACAGGTGCTCATCCCTCTGACTGGTGACTACCCTACAGACATGAATACTCTCAATCGCATCTATTCCACAATCCAGTCCTGGATGGCTGAAAACTGGCTGTGCCTAAATAGTGAGAAAACAGAACTCTTGCTAATTGGATCCACAGCCACACTCAGTAAACTCGGTGTGCAGTACAGCGCATTTACAATAGACAACATCCCTATTACCGTGTCCCAAGCCATCACGACTCTAGGTGTATGCCTGGAACCTAGCATGACCATGGGCAGAAAGGTTAATGCCATCGTGTCCTCAGCTGCATACCACTCCAAACTAATCAATGCAGTGAGGCCATTCCTGTCACAAGACAACTGCATCACCATTGCAAGGGCCATTATCGGATCTAGGCTAGACTACTGTAACATACTCTATGCCGGTACCTCCCAAAAGAACTTGTCAAAACTTCAAGTGGCTCAGAATAATGCCTTGAGGGCCGCAACTGGCACAGATTGCAGGGACCACATATCTGGGGTGAGAAGGCAGGCCCATTGGCTGCCCGTCAAAGAGAGGATCCTTTTCAAAACACTGGCCATTGCACAGAAATGCATCCATGGACTGGCACCTATCTACTTAGCTCAGAGGATCACCAAAAAAACACCCTCTAGACCGTCCAGGTCTGCATATGCCAATCGCCTCATTGTTCTTCATACACAAAGAGTTTGAGCCGGTGGCTCCAGTTTCCCTACCTTGGCTGCAACTCACTGGAACACCCTCCCTGCCCAATGATCGAATCACACACAACCTTCCGTAAAGCCCTGAAGACTAAGCTTTTTGTCTGACTTGCCTCCCCCTATCGCCTCATTTGATGACTGTCTCTGCCTACTGCACCTGTCTTGTAACCTACTGTAATCGATGTAACTGTATTATCCGATGTAACTGTATTATCCATTGTACTGGGCCGCTATCTTGTAACCCTTAAGCAAGCCTGCATACATATTCTTCTCAGCGCCTCTATTGCCTTGGGTTGCAGTAAGCTATACAAATACTAAAATAAAATAAAAAGAAATAATAACCTCATAACCTGATGCTCTCAGTTGTGGCCGTGGGTTGGCCTGCAATATGCAGCGGCACACTTCCAATGAAACACAGACACAGAGTATTGCAGGCAACATCTTCCTTTATTAACTTCTAACAAACTCTGCCCTTGCCCCACCTCCTCCAGCCCGTCCCTTCCTTTTTACCCCATAGTTTCCCTTATCCCAACCACCTGCCTCCCTGTGACAATGGAGACATCAAAAGGACACTCTCTGTTTTGTTAATATGCTTTTGGGGTTTTCAAGGATGGTAAATAGAGCGTGCTCAAATTATAATGTTTTTGTACAGGCCATAATTTTGCTGGCGGACTTCGCAATTACAAAATCTGCATCTGCTAATGCTTACTCACATGGATAGAGGCCTCACATTAATGGGTCTACAATCCCACTGTAAAATGCAAATGGTTTGTATTTTATTGTATTTTTCTATGCAAGGATAACTGTCATTACTACTCCATTTGAATGGAAAAACAAATCGAAATCTTCATTATAATCGGGGATCCCTAACATTGAAGCTGTGCTGATTGCTAGTTTTAACTCATCAAAAGCATCTATAATTTCATCTGTTCTTGCTATCTAAATTTTGTCTTTCGGTGCTTCTTTCAGTCCTTTTAAAAGTGGCCTGACATATGTACTATAGTTAAAGACCCATGTGCTCCAATAATTGCAAAGGCTGTTTCACTGTCTATGGCCTGCATGTTTTTATTATTTCTTCTGCTCCCTCAGGTGTTACCTTCCTTCCTTCTTTTGATATTATCTGACCTATGTATAGGACCTCCACCTGACAATATTGCATTTTCTCTGTGTCCACTGTGTATCCTTTCTCTGTCAATACTGTCATCAGTTTCACTAAGTCTCTCCTGTACTCTTCCTCTGTGGTGCTTCATACCAACATGTCATCCACATACTGGATGACCACACTGTCACATTTTACATTTCCCAAGTCCATCTGTAACACTGCCTTGAATAACAAGGGTGATCCACAATACCCCTGTAGTAACCAAGTATGTTTCAATATAATTCTCTGGTAAGTGAACAGTGTAAAGTATTGAGAATCCTGGTGTAGGGGGTTTGAAAAGAAAACATTTTTTAAATAGATCACTGTAAAATATTTAGCTTTCGATGGGATGCTACATAATATCATAGCTGGATTTGGCACTAAGGGGAACTCTGCCTCCACAATACGGTTCAGGGGGTGAAAATCGTGTATGAATCTCCATGACCCCCCTGTCACCTTCTTTACTGGGTACACAGCCATGTTGCATGTTAATTCTGAAGGCACTAATATTCCCTGTCACACTAACGCAGAAATGGTTTCACAGATACTCTCGTCAGCTTCCTTTGACATGTGATACTGTACTCCTCAAGGTAAAATAGCCCCTGTCTTCAGTTTAATTTTTAATGCCCCTACTCTTTTTAATAACCCAACATCATATGGACTGCTGGTCCACAGTGAGCTTTGTACATATGCCAAATCTTTCTGTACAAAGGATGGAACCTTCTTAAATAATGCCATTCTCCCAGGAATCTCCCCGTTCACAACTCCCAGCTGACATGTAAGACTAATACTGAGCATTACTTCATCATATGAGTCTTCGCCTGCAAAGAACATTTCCTCTCTCAAGTCAGCCAACCTGTTTGCCTCATCGATCGCTATCACTTTGTGCCAATTAACTGAATTGTCATCGGTCCCATGCAAAATCACTCTGTCTTCCTTTACTATAGCTGTATCTAGCTCAAGTGCAATTATCTGCCCTTCCTCCATGTCAATGGGTACCTATGGGCAACATGTAAACTCTGCTGGGTTCCTGAGAGCCATGCTAGCAGTATGTGTACTTCATAGAGGACACATTTCCGGGCTGAGTGGCACCCCCCCGTACCTTCTCATCATAAACTGTCATTAGAAACTCTTGCACATTCACAAAATGAATCCCCAGAGAGGAACATATTATCCCTTCATCAGTAAATAATATTTCATGTTTAATTTACTCATCCAGTCTCTCCCTAATATATGAACTGGTGTATGGCAGGAATATAACCATACATGACTACAGTTGTGTTCTCCAATCATATTGGGTAAGCTGTCTGTAAAATAAACCTTTGTCATCTCCCCAGAAAACCCTTGTGTGTCCATGGACATACCTGACATTGGGAACTTTCCCTCTCTGATACAAGACTGAGTAGCTCCCATATCTACTAGGAAGAAAACATTGTTGTCACCTGTGGTCACTCCAACCCATGGTTCCTTTTGTAGTTCTGGCATTACAGATAGAAGGGGACACATCAAGTCCTCCTGTGGGCTGTCCTATTGTTGGTACATATTCAGTCCTGTGCCTATAAAATGGTTGCCTCCCACTACTGCCACACCCCCTATCCTAGGTGTAGATGTCTGTGGCAATACATTTGCGGTCTGTGATGTAATTACTTTTTTCTGTGTAGGTGCGTGTGACCGCAGTAGTGCTTGCTTTGTTGGTATCACTGCCTGCTGTGTTTGTTGTATTTGTAGCACTTGTGCCCGCTAATGCGTGTGATCTTGGGCATAATATGCTGGTGGCTCTGAATTGTATGGAGGGGATATGCATTCCTCACTCTTGTATCTGCCTACTGCCAGTTCTGTTGTATTCCTCCCCTGCCCCTGCATTGACCTGAAATGTTCCCCATTTCCCTGCATGTCCAACACTGTTGTGGCTATCCTCTGAATCATGGTGGCCCTCCATTAAATCCTCCTCCTTGAAGGCGGGGAACCCAAATCCTCTACCTCTAGGTGCACTCCCTCATCCCCATGGGTAATAGTTATGTTCTGCCCTTCCTGCAAAATGTCAAGTTCGCCCTTGTGGAATTTGCTGTGCTTCTTGCATGGAATTGTTTTCATCTATATTCACAATTTTGCATCTATACTGACAATTTTATTTAACTGCCTCTGTATTTCCTAGGGGAGTCTCTGACTCAAAATGTGATAAAGAAACATGATATATCTGTCCCATGCTTCCTGTGTCTCTAATATCCACTTCTCTTTAATGTCCTGCATGTATGTCGCAGGGTCTTCCTCTGCCCCCATTTTCCATGTCATAATTGCCCCCATGTCTGATGTGTTTGTATATTGTATTATCAATACCCTCCCAACCTTGGCTCTGCAATTATTAAAAGGTGCTCCATCATGTTGTATATTTTGTGCGGTCACTCCAGGGTACCCAATCAACTTCTAAATGCCTTCCGATCGGATTGCTCACCCAAATAGCAGCAAACATACTCCTTATGTCACCTACTGCTTGAGTCATTGCAGCTGTCATTCTCTCTAATTCATAGATCAATTTTCCTGCCCCCGCTGTAAGGAAAAGTAGTTTATTAATCAAGTTATTTTCGTCCGTCTGTGGCCATGGAATGTACTGTGCTAGTCCTCCCCGCTTCTTTAGCCAGGGGAATTGTCTCAGCCCTCTGCAGCTGCGCCTCTTGTTTTTGTCACCACATCTGTCACGTTAACTCACTTCTGTATGGGTAGGTTTCTCAATGTAGTCACAGAGTCCTCTCTTTTAAACTGTCCTAGAAAATTCAGACACCATGGATACTCAACAGGTTCTGGCCTTATTGCTGGCTTGTCCATTTCTGCTCATGCTACCCTTATTCCCTATCAGGGTACATGTGGATGAGGCTTGTGCTTCCACCCTCTCACTTTCTTCGCCTTCTTCAACTTCAAACATCATATCGTCACTTACTCCGTCTTCCCTGTCCTCAAAATCTAATCTCCTAAGTGCATTGGTCCTGTACCTTCCGTTCATCACGTCCTCTATGATATCCCTGCCTTCCTCTGACTATCCTGTTCTCCACCTTTCTATTGCCCCTACATCCTCCTTTCTGTTTCTGTATAAACTGTAACCTCTCCTTCTCAGAATGCCTTCTTCCTCCTGATCCAACCACAGATGCCTGCACTTAATGGCATCAACTTACTTGCAGCATTTCTCTAAGTTCCTTTCTCGTTCCCTTTCTTCATATCACCACTTTTCTCTTTTCTTTGCGTCTTCCTTTTCTTCCCACCTCCTTTCTCTTTCTCTTTCTAAGATGGTATGCCCAGTAATAATCTTATTCGCTGCATTTCGGTGCCTGTCCCTGCTTCTTTCTGCATCTCACTTTCTCTCCCTTTCTTTCTGTTTTTCTCTTTCTCTTCTCTGTTCTTCCTCTAATCTCCTCTCGTTCTCTCTTCCGGCCTCTTGATCTTTGTCCCTCTCTAGAGCCTCCTCCATTCTTTTCTCTTCTTCCTACTCCTGCCTGTCTCTAACTACCTTTACCTTTTATTTGGACTCGTTGATGCCCTTGCCATCTAGCGTGAGAATTATCTGTCCGCCCACCAATTTGCTTGATGCTATGGCTGTCTCCATGTTATCTTTTTGCCTGTCTCCCTGCTTCTAAGCCTCTTACTCTGCAACTGTCATCATACCTTGTAACTTACAGCACTCCTCATACTCTACATGTGTGGACACTGGCCATTGTTTATTTATTGTGTCTCTGCTTACAGTGTCTTCACTGCTAAAGGCTGAAAGTGCATATGTGGGGTTGGTATATCCTGCTGCTGATCTTAATATGTGCAATGGGTATAATCCATGTGCAATCGAAGACTGTTCTTTGCTCTGGGGCTCAGGAGGATGAGGAGTTATGGGTGTGGTACACCCTTTTGTTATGCTGATTAAGCCTCCCCTCCTTCGTATTTGGTTCTATTATGTCTTCTAAATACATTTTCCATAATTCATGTATACCTTACCTGTTCTGAAACTGTTTTCCCTTATGTGCAACATGTAAGTAGGTGCACATGTGTTGCAGTACTGTCTTCAAATAAGTGCCTTTTTGAGGCCCGGGCATAAACATATTGCCTGCCGTATCCCAAACCCACTCAGTATGGTACTTAAGGTTTTCTTTCCTTGTTCCAGGGTAATGCCTTACATAGATGAATTATTGGGGTGTCCCCCATTTTAATACTTTTACAGACAACTTACCAATACTCACCAAACCTTACTTTAATTCTCATTTACCCTTTTTATCCTTTTCAAGCCCCCTCCCCACAATGCTTTTCTACCAATGTAATACTTTCTTCAGCTTTCTCTGTGAGGCCATGCCTCCTGCATCACCCAAAACTTCAGAGCGGCACCACAAAACACCACTCACACTCTGAGCCGCCCCACCTTGATGGTCCCACACCGGACGACACCCTTCGGTCCACAACACCATTTTATGTTCTCAACAAGTACACAAAAATCCAGACGATAAAATACGATACACTATGGCTGTCTTCCCATCTCCTGGGGAGGTTATCCATTTCTTTTAATGTTTACCCCGTTACAAGGTATACTAAGGAGTCTTTCCTGGCCCTTACCAGTAGCAATCTCTTTTGTCTCTTTCTTAGTTTCTTTATCTCATCACAATCCCCCAATATATAACAAATCCCCTACCCCCATTTTGCTGTGCTAATGTCCTACTTACATCCACTGATCTGCTGAAGGTCTTCAGCATTGGATCTCCCCTATTAGCCTATGACTCTCCATGCCCTATGGGTCGGCCTGCAGGCACCCGACAGGACTTTCTCCAAAGGTGCTCCTGTCAAGCCTTCTCCGTTGCGTGTATTCTCATTCTCAACAGCCTTCGGAGTACATGGCGGGGACTTTCCTGGCACTTCCGACAACACTGAGCCAACCCTATCATCTGCTACTATGTGTTCAGCAGGCCCACAGGTTCCCGGAATACCTGAGGTACTGGAATCACTACAAGCCAAATCCAGTGACAAAGTAGACAATGTGGAAGGCAGAGTTCAGCTTTATTAGGATCCAAATAAAGCAGGGACAGGATACAAGCATCACAATATTAACTATCTCCTCGAATACATACAAAACAACACTTTGTAACTTTGACATGTCATATATCGCGTTATACATCATCACAATATTTCAAAACCTATAAGCAATGGGGATTGGTTAAGGGATGTGGCTGCACATGGATCATATAGCGGTTAGACAATTAATTGGGTACATTATATCTGATGGCTCCTCCTGAGACCAAGAAAAACAATTGTCTTGCATACTACATAGTGGGTGGCATGACACTAAGGGATTCAACTGGTTGGCTTCTTTCTAACCAACCATTTAGACTAGTTGCCAAGATATGCACCAGACAGGTATTAGAGGGAGAGCGGCCCATGACCTGTCTTTGATTCAATAAAGAATTTACCATCCCTCATTCCTTAGCCCATGAGCTCGGGCAATCTCTATCTGCTTTACCTTGGGATCTGCGTGCGCTTTTAGAGAGTGCCACAGGTGTCCTATCTTCTGCTGGCACGCAATGAATTGCCAGTGTTTTCCAATTAGAAGTCATATGCTAGAGGACCATGTTTGAAGTGGAATTACCTCCTCATTATTGAGATATTAGCTATTATTAATGTGTGTGCCATGTTTTCTGTTGCCTCTTGAGTTATTCCCTGTGGGGTCCTTTTGGCTCAATGTGCCATTGCATTTGGCTAACAAAGGTCGGTTGTACTCTTATAAGCTGTCATTAAATGGGGAGTATCCTGCCTATGCCCTGGGAATCACTATCTAGTGTCTCTGATCTGCTGTTCTGATCCAACCTATCTCCTTCTTACCTTGGCACTAAATGCCAACTACTGCTCAGTTCTGCACAGCCTGCATTTCTGCAGATTCAGGCTTTTGAGTTCTCTGAATGCCTCAAGGCTTTTGACTGTTTAGAAACATGCTGCTTAGTCCATTTTTAAAGAAGATGGATGGATTCTGTATTAGAATCTTATTTCTATATTAAAGAGCTACACGTGCATGTTGTTCGTGTTGGTTATGTTAGTGTTCTTCATGTCTTTGGTTGCTATGTTAATATAATTCAATTATACATTCACATTTGACCTAGTGTACGTGTTCTTCATGTGGAGTGCATGTCTACTTTATGTCTATTGTGTGCAACTATTGATGTTACAACTATAGCTTGGCTGCTTTTTTCATCTACAGCTTAGATTGTCTCTATGCCTAACTGCGCTTGCCTGGGATATGGGCGGTATGGTTGTCTGAGTAAATAACGCTTCTCACGTGTGCAGCATTGGATTGGGGGTGGGGCAGAAGCTATGGATGGCATTACTCATCTGCCTTCCAAAAACTTAATTCCAGTTTTCCTTTATTTACACCCCTTGCATTTGAATAAAATAAAAAGCTGCACAATCTGTGAAACCTCAATAAGGAGATGTAGAAAGTCTGCACCAAGGGTGTGGGCCTGCAGAGACCAAGGGTGATAGTCAGAAAGTGTTTTGCCAAAGATCTCCTGTGAATTTCAGGAGAGCCACTGAATATGCTCGTTCATTAGCGTGCTGGCTGGATGCACACCAGTGCACACAACAGCTGGCTCTCTCGAAATCAGAATGACACTTTGGTGAATGAAATACTTGGGCATTGTTGCCGGCAGCGCACAATTGCAGTGATCTCCAGACCAGTGAATAGCTTTGATGTGATTTTTATCAATTGCACCCATTTATTAATTCGTCAGATCTAACAAACATATATACATTAATCATTGCCTTAACCATTATCCTGAATTACCTCCACACTTATAGATATGACCGAAGAGGTCAAAGTGCACCAAAAAATAAAGTTGAATTAGGCTCCTCTCTGCCACATCCCTAACCACCATCCTACTCCCCCTTCCGGCCCTCCCTTTCTACCATATAAATCCAATACCTGGGTGCTGATTTTCCTCCAAAACACACTCCAACACTACACTGAAAAGACTGATAGAAACACAGAGAAAGAAAAGGCATCTTAAACAACCACCATTGCTTCCAGTCATTGTCCCCCACAGCATGCAGCTGTAGGCCCTCTCTGCCTTCTAATCAACCACCATTCAAACCTAGACAGGAGTATGCCTAGGTCTATAGACAACTTACCTCCCTGCCTGTTACCTGCACACACATCTGTGCCTGCAGCAATTTCACCTTAAATGCAGAAGACAGATGCTGATCACTGAGGAAGCAGGCCGACGTGGCAGCTGCGGAACAGGCTTTATGTCTCAAGCAGGCCATTGAACTAAACAAAAACAAGCCAGTGCCTGCAAGCTTAGTCGGCAGCATGTGACACTAGAGCATTTCGGCAGGGCCTGGGTTTCAAATCCACTGTAGTCTGGAAGCAAAAAACTAAAGTGCCATTTGGCTCCTGTGCATCATGAGTGATGCTCTGCAAGACAAAAAGTAAGGGAATTATTGCAGAGTTTCCCAAAAAGTAGAGGAACGATGTACCCTCTAATTCCTGCCCACTTCGACCTCTCCGTGACAGTGCTGCTGAAAAGGTAACTGCGCCTCAACATACCAAAAGAATTTAAAGTATGAGTTTAGCATTAGAAACATGTCAGGAGACCTAAGAGGTGCTTTGTATGAATGTAATTACAAGAGGTTTTTTTATAGTGCAAACCTAGCTGTGGAGCAATGAAGTGCTGTATTAGAGAGGGGCATGAGAGTAGGTCAGAGGCCAGCTAAATGTTCTTTGAGGAATAGTGTGTTCCATTCCTTGCAGAAATAGAGCGTGAGAGAAGGTGCCATCCTGGGGCCCTTTTACAGACACTTTAATGCATTTTTTTCTGTATATTAAGTTTAGGGCAAAACTTTGCCATAGTGCAAAAAGCAGATTCTTTCACTGCATCTTGAAATTAGGGAAACGTCACACTAGTGCTGAAACAATTGTGTATTATTTGCAGGGCAAACATCGCCCTGGTGGCAAATGCACTCCAAAAGATATATTTTTGCACTAGGATATGTGTTGCCCTAATTCTAATACCAAGTAAAATGACACTTGCACCGTTGCAATGGCCTGCGTTGGCATGTTGCTCCTCAGTACTGGCGCATCGCATGAACATGCTTGCTTTCATGCTTTCTCCTTCTTGCAGTCTCTTACTCCTTATTCTCCATTTGGAGATGCACTAAGCATAGGTGGACAAATGGCACCAAAGCAGTCTTCGGTGTGAGACATTTGATGGGCTTTCATCTCAAGAGCACCTGGGATCAAATGAAGGCCTTCTAAGGGGTAGCACTGGGCCAAGAAGAGGCATTTGCTAATGATGTGCCAGTGTTTACCATGGCTGCACCGTCCAGAGGACGACCATTTTAAGGCAGAAATCAAGGCGAGGTAACAATTCTAGGTGCATTCACATGACTTAAACAACATCCATATTGCACCTTTCATATTCTGCGGTGTCCTCACACCGTGTTTCAAGAGGATGGGCCTGATTACGCGGTGGGCGGAATGGGTTTTAACGGTGCTGGTAATGGTGCCGGTAAACCCATTCCACCCTATTACGAGGTCCCTTCCGGGACCCGCTCCGAACGTCTGGTCAGACCAGACGTCCTTTGCGGGTCCCGCAAGGCGACCAGGGAGCTAATAACGGGCCTGTTATTAGCTCCATCCCCATTCCCATTGAGCCCTATGGGGACTCAATGGGAATGGGGATGGGTTTTTTGAATGAGGAATTACCGGGTCCTCCAAGGTTGGAATGACCCAGTAATTCCTCATTCAAGGAACCGAGACCCGGACAGGATTTTGGAGGCAGCCATGGCGCTAATAGCACCATGGCTACCTCCAAACTCGTAATGAGGCCCGATGTGTCTTTCTCCTCCTGCCCCACGCTGTGCACTATAACTGAAACCCAACGTGCGCCCTGATTTCATGAACTTCCACCCACTGGGACGTCGCCGATTTCCAAACTCTGCCATGCATTGCTCACTCTCTGCTTCTTAGCCTCTGCGCCCCACTCCCCTGCCATCTCTTCACGCGACCTAACTTCTTTCCCTCATAGCTCTTGACTCACCCGCCAGACCTCCTGCACTCCCATTCGTTTCAATAGGCTCTCACCCACCAAAAACAAAATCGAATGGGCTCTCACCCACCAAAAACAAAATCGGGTGTTTTCACCCGCCTTTGCGACTCAAATGTTTGAGAGCTATGCCCTCCCTGACACACACCCTTATTTCCTGCCCTGAACATTCCAGGAAGAATCTATCACTTCCGAAGCACTGCCATTGTGGGAAAATCAGCTGTGCAATGTCAGAGTTGACAAGGTCAAAGGGCAGACTGGAGGCGCTGAATTCACAGGAAGTTTATTCAGTTGTCACCGAGGACCGATAGGAACAGAAGAACGTCCTGTAAGTTGCTTTCTGGTGCTTGCTCAGTATTTCCCCCAATCGCCTATCTTGTCCATCACTTTATAACATTAACTCAACTTGTAAATACTTTTTTCCACATCCCCACAGATAACAATCACGACACAGATACAATCAACACTTTCTTGCATGATTTGTATATATTTAACGGCTTTTTATTCTCAAAAACTATAATGTTGGTGAACTCAAAAACATTTCACGCAACTTTTTTCCAAAGTTTGGATGCAAATAATATTTCTTGTTTTTGTCAGAAATTCTCTCGTGTGTTACTGTTACTATGTTCATTTTTATACACAAATCGGTTTCTTGCACTTTGACCACATTGTGGTTTCGTTCTTTTGTGTCGGGAGTGGGTTTGTCCAAAGAAGAACTCATTTGGATCTGTCCGCATCAAGCAATGCCTGAATCGAGCAGTCCTTTCATTTCGGCCCTGTAATTGGGGCCTATCGCCATGATGGATTGGGCTCCGTTGACAGCGCATCCCTCACTGCCGATGATGGCAAAGAATGCGCTATCTTAAGATAAGGGGCAAGTGTGCTTGTCGCACCCTGTGCCTTGTCCAGAGATAGAGCTGCCCCGAGGAAGAATGCGCTCCGAGAAAGGGATGCTGTTGTCTTAAGGAAACGATTAATTGATAAAAGTGATCCGTCTTAACAGAGTGGTGAAGCGTGTCACGGGCACCCGGGCACTGTCCATCGTAGACAGTGTCTCGTTTACATTCGCGAACCTTTGCCTCGAACAATGCAAGGCCTTGTTGACTGTCCATGGCTGGTTCTAGCGTGGACAGTGAGTCCCACAAGTTTAATACGCGTCCTGCATGATTTGAGAGAGCCTGCACACCCTTGCCTTTCACAGGTGCACTCCAGAAGCATAGACGGTGCGCATAACCCCATCACCTCTGTTATGAACAGCCTAGCTGCAACCACGTGAAATGATGGCACCTGACAAGTTCCATCCCTGAAAGTTGATTGGTTGAGGGAGTCATACATCAGAAGCCCTGGTTTGTTAAATACCGCGTTGTTTTGAATATCCGTTCTTTTGCATTAAATTACACCAGTGTTATTAAAAGATTTGCCACGCGCAAATGCACACACATGAGAATTGAAAAAGAAAAATAATAATGTAATGTCACTTTATAAACATGTCACCATCAATTGATCACGCAAACACTTTTGTAGATGAACCATACAGCGTCAACACATGCACCGCCATGCCCTAGTTCTAAAAAGCGTTCACAGGAAATGGCACTCAACCCCACCTCTGCATCAGAATATATAATATATATATATTTTTTTTTACACTGTAGAATATCTGCCAGAGTCATCAACAATTGTATATTCCGTGGTATCGATTAAACAACCAAAAAGACAGATCGTTGACTATTAACTTGTTAAGTGTGGCCGAGGAGCCAGAGCGATTGTTTCTCAACTAGAAAACAATAGCAATATATGAATTAAAAAGAACACACGGGAAACAGCTCTTTAGAAGGTTTACCACTGTTCATTGGTTGCTCAGTGGTTCCGCTTTGATGGGTCCACAAGAGGTGGGGGGAGGAAGCTAATCACTCCCCTCTGCAGCACCTGGCAGAGCCCTGTCTTCTCTGTTGTTGTCAACTCTTCTGCAGCCATCCGTCCATACCTCTCTAAACGCACACGTCTGCCCCCAATAAATGCGAGTATGGATGGGTGGCTTAATGGTTTGGACTGGTAGGCAGAAGCGTTGCTAGGGGGGGGGGGCTGCGTGGGCTATAGCCGCGGGTCTTTTGGTTGTAGCCTGGAGAGAAGCCCAGGAGCCACAACCAAAAGGCTAGCTAGCCCCAAGTCCCGACAGGCTCAACATTAGCGTAGCACCGGAACTATTCCAGACCGAGCAACACCCCTGCTGGCAGGGCTGCGGATTGCCTTGTTTTATCTGCAGCTCACTGTTTTTTTTTTTTACTGTGAACCAGGTGGATTATGGGACATTTAGTAATGTAGGGTATGTTCACTGAGCGAGGCAGAGTTAATTCTGTGATAAATAGGAACATGCACCATGTTCTGTGTGTGTGACCAGCAGAAGTTGCAATAGTTGGCAGTTTAGGGCTGGGCGTTCATGGTAATTTACTTAAGAAGAAAGTCTTAGTAATTCGTGTCATTTGGCATGCAACAGTTAAAGCACCACACCACTCCCAATGCACTGTACTGGTGGACTGCAAAATCTGGGACCAGAATCTGTACTTTTCATCACTAATTCTCCCACATTCTAATGGAAGACCTGGAACCAAGATCTGCAAAGTTCTGCATTGCAGCCGCCTCAATGCACTGCGCGAGTCTTCTGTAAAACCTGGAACTGGATTCTGTCCTTTTCAGCACTTTTTTCCCTCTCAATGCAAAGTGCTGATATGCTGCTGACATGGAATTGGAATAGGGCTTCGGAACCTTCCTGAATCCGCGAGGCTGGATGTATTCAGGCAAACACGAAACCGCCTACAACGCTGTCCACTGGAAGGTAACCAACATCTGCATGTCGCTGCATTCTCACATCTATACACACATCCATCATAGCCAGGGACCCCAAATCAGGCTAATAAAACACCCACAGTTAACATGCCCTCCTCATGGCACTCCAACGAGAAGGTTTGCTTGGGGGTTCGGCATAGAGCCGCAAGACCTGTACCCAAATAGCAACACAGAACAGGGGGATTGGGATGGGAACCACAGGGCACTTTGCAGTGGACATTAGGGAGAGCTGGACGATGCCTCAGGAAATAGCAAAGCTAGTGATGCATATGCAAATGGCCGATTGGTGGAACAATTCCTGATGAATGAAAGTCAGTAGTCTCGTTGGAACCATGTGTGCAGGGGAGTTGCTAGGTCTGGAAAAGACCCGGGGCTAAACTGATGTCGGAATTGTTGGGACTGGGGGCTAGCTAGTCTTTTGGCTGTAGCTCCTGAGATTCTATCCGGGGCTACAACCAAAAGATCAAGGGCTATAGCCCCTTTAGCCCCCCGCCCCCCACTAGCAACGCGCCTGCATGTGTGTATGTGTGATAAGCTTACAGTACAACATTTCGGAAACTGTTTTTTTGCGTGTGTAAAGATACACGCATTTCAAACATAAGTACTATGAAAAGTCCCTTTGATGGCGTAAAGTACATCAATGTATCCATTTTCACAACAGACAGCACCATTTTTGATTGGACTTCCTGAAAAACTCATAATATATTTGCCTAAAGTCTTCAAACCCTGGGGCTGGCTGCCTCGGGAGGCCTGAGGGCTGTCCTGAGGCACGAGGCTCTTCAAAAGGGAGTGTGGTGACTGCTTTTAATAGAAAGTGTAAGCAGTTATGGCACCTGGGGTGGCCGGCAGCAATATTTTTACTCACTGGTGGGCCGGGGGGTTGTGTGGGGTTTTCTGGAAATAATGTTATTAATCAAGGGTGGGAAGGGCTAATCTTTGAAAAGCTTGAATATCACAGCTTTCCTAATGCATGACTTTTGTAATTACAAATAGTCCACTGAGATGTCCCTGTAAGTCACATTATTTGACAGGCATTGATTTCTTTACACGCAACATGCCATAGTGTAAGGGCAAAACATTCGTTGGTTTCTTTTTTTCTAATAAAAACACATACATGGTTTTCCTACATTATAAAAGGAATTCAAGTACCAGAAATCAAAATTAAAATTTTGACTTGATGAAGACAACCTGGGGCTTCTCAAGGGTACGCGGCATCATTAAGGAGCTTTGGATCTGCATACAAGGGAAGCCTTGAATTTAAAATCACAGGCATTCAAAAGGAATTTCCGCATGATTTGGAGAGAAAATCAAGGAGATTTTGGGGGACCATCCGGTGGATTTTCCATGCACGGCAGTGAGATTTTGGGGAATCATCGGCTACGTTTAGTAGCAACAGTGCAGGTATTCGGAGGCAACGATAATGTAGTAAGTTAGCTCATTGAGCGGAATGCTCACTGCTGAGATGTTGGACTCCCAGTAAGACACACTCACCTTTTCATCCCCCCGGACATGATTTCCATTTAGTCGGCTAAACTGTTATTTGCAAAACAATCAAGTTGCAAAAAGTAGCAAATATTGTTTAGAAGCAAAAACTTGAAGTTTTGAATAGAGCATTAGGGACATTTAAAGGTCATTGGGGAGGTATAGAGGTGGTGCCAGAATGATTTGGAGAGGACATTGGGTAGATTTAGCGATTCCCTCGGTGGGACTTGCTGCATGTCGCCAGATGATTTGCCAAGAATGCCAGGGAGATTAGGAGAGACCTATAGCGACATTTGAAGAACATCTAATAGAAAACAGCAACCTTTCTAGGGAGCATGCGTAACATTTGCCAGATGTACTGTGAATGGAGCTCTGATGACTGAGGCTGAGTGTGTACTGGGGAATGCATTACAGTGTGAGGGCCCTCAGTAATGTTAGAAAAAGCACAGCCTGAGTCATGTAGATTTGTGCTGGTGTCTTCGATATATTTCATCTTTAATTTCTTTCCTTTTTGCATTTACCTCGTTGGAGCCTCTTCTGAGCTGCTAGCGCTCTCCATCATCAGGGACCTGAAATTAGAGTCAATGTAATCCTCTGGGCTTCCTGCTGCATTGCTGTGAGGGTTTTTCACTCAAAATACGGCTCCTAGCAGCAGGTCCAGCTATACAGATGTCCAGGCAGAAGAGAGGCTCACACTGCTTTGACTTGGTATCGGGTAATAATATCCCTATATATATGGTCACCGTATATAATGTCACCAGGAAAATGTTGTGGCGAAATTACATTATATAGGTGCCCATATATATAGGGACGGGAGAGCAAGGGCTGCAGTGGTGTTCCCCGCTCCACTCGAAAAAAAAAGGGTTTGGGGTTTGCGGGGGTGTGCCCCACATGTTTAATGTAATAATGTCCCCACAAAAAACCTGCAATTTTTTGGCAATTTTTCTGCATGGCGATATTTTTGATGCAACATTATTACATGCATCCGTTGACTTTTGTTTTTATTAGTAGATGGACAACATGACTCAACACCGCACTCATTAATTGAGATAGGATTCTGCTATCATTACAGTCCATCATGGTGGAAAAGGAATGTAAATAATATGCACTTAAAAGAAAGAAAGTTACAGATTAACCACATTCTTTTTTTAGGATTTGACTTGCAAAGCAGCAATCAGTCTGCCCAGGCTCGAACATCTCCACTACAGAGCACAAGGTGCCACCATTTTACCAGGGGAATCGTGTCCAACTCCCACGTTAATTGCATGGAGGGTAGCACCTGCGTTTGCACTTTTGTGAAAAAAGGTCCCCTCCGTGCACCATAATAGCACTTCTTGGAAGCTTTGAAATGGCTTCTTTACTTCAGCCCACGCAAAAGACTCCCATGGTGCAGAGGCCCACCGGGAAATCTCCAGAGCTCCCTGTAGTCCAGGCGGACACTGGTGCAATTACCCTCCTCTATAGAGGAAACATGAGGAGTGCTCAGGAATTTAGTTAGTATGAGTCACCAGGATGCATAACTTAACCTGCATAATCTTGCGGCCCACAGACAGATTATGCCGAACTGGATTCAGGAAACTCCCTCCATGCGAATCACTGGGAAAGAGAAATGCGGGAAGTAGCCGACGGTGAAAAGGCAATGGAAGTAAAATGATGCAGGGGAAACCCAGGCATGAGCAGGCGGGCCCTGGAATTCTGAAATGCAGTGGCATTGGCAGCAATTCCCTAGAAGGCTTCTAAAGATGACTGAAGTGATAGACAACGGGGGCTACAGATGACTTCTGTTAGTTTGTGTATAACCCACTGGTATTTTACAATTCTTTGCTGCTAACAATTCATAATGTCAGCAGGTTTCTTTCTCCTACTCATTCGGTCCCACTGACAGAAACTCCCCCATGTTCTCCTGCCTAGGAAAGATGATGGGGTGACTGTCAACACTCAGGGGGAGAGAAAAGAAAACAAAAAGGTAAGATTTGTGAGGTACAACACGATCTGTAGGGAACAGCAGGGATGCGTTTCAATGATCTTCAAGGTAACTTGGAGAGACCATTAGGACTATTGAGAATAAACAAGACAATCTGGAGAATTTTCAAGAGACAATGGTGAGATTTGTTGGAGTAGTCAAGGGACTACTTGAGTGAACATCTGCTAGATGGCAAATCAGCACTATTTGGGCAGACCTTGAAGACATTTTGTTGAGCATATCAGGGAGATTTTCAGGGAACATCACGTACATTTGGAGGAAACATTATCATGTACTTGATTGACATCAGGGAAATGTGTTGGTATTCAGAGGAATAGTTAAAGGAGCAAGATATCCCAGTAATTCAAGTGCTCGCTCCTGGAGCCATATGTTCTTGGCTGGGCTGTAAGTCACAGCACAATTAAATGCTAACATTTATTAAACATTTTGTTTTGGAATATAATTGGTATGGAGTACAAAAGGGACATTTTGAGATATTATGATTCTCTGTCAAGTTCAGTATGCAACTGTAATGACCTTAAGAAGTTACTAAGTTGATCTATTGTATTTGAAGTGCTTGAGAGCTCTGTTAAAAGTCATACAATAATACAGTGACCAAACAGTTAATTATGTCTCCCTGGACTCTGCCAGGGTGTTGGGTCGTATCCCAAGATACAGCCCGGTCTGTTACAGAAAGTGAGGAGCCTGGCCAAGGCTTGTTAGAGGCCCCTCTGAAGGAAGCAGATACATTTGGAGCTTGGTATGGAGAACAGTAGAGAGGGCGGCAACACAAAGGACTCACCGTACGCTCCTGAACCGGAAGATAAGTGCGCAGACAGAGCCTCTGACAGAGGGCATCCTCATTGTGACCTATCAGCCCCCCTAAAAGCACGTCTAGGAAGTGGTTCCCTTTCTCATGCTTAGTGTACCCAGAATTCAGACACGGTCATGACTCCCTCATTGAGAGTCTCCCGGGGGAGTGACTGTCCTGGGGTAGTCAATCAGAGCCTCTGGAGGGACTCTGCCCCCAGGGGAGTCAATATACCATGACAAGATGATGACAGTGTGATTCGATGAAATGTAAAACCCATTCACTATGTGCATTTCACTGGGTCCCCGGCTCCAGTTCTTCCCTGGAGCCTGAATGCATTGGTGCCGTAACAACACTCTCCCCAGGCCTGTCTGCTCTAGCTCTCCCGTGGAGAAGCATATCTGGCAGTGTCTTGACTACTTTTCCCAAGACCAATGTTTTCGATCAGACAGGGATCTCAGTGTGCCTGTGCCTGATCCCTGTAGAAGCGGTTAGTAAGATCTCCCCCTGATGGATGGATACAGAGTTGAGTCTTTTTTTTGTTGTTGAGGGTAGGGCATGCAACATCCTGAGGCAGGAAGTACCCCTACTGTGGAACAGTGCATGTTTGTTTATTTAACATGACCTTTATTAGATTGCCCCAAAGGTCTAAGACAACATTCTGTTCATTAACAAAGTGACTCACTATCGACTAGCTCTTCCCCAATTAGCTTAATGAACCTCGAAATGCCTTTTTGAAAAGGGGGTGACAGATTGTAGATAAGTAAATGTATGTTCCTTATTTTAGTGATGTCCTTGTTTATTAAATGACATGTGTGTACATGTATATTGATGTGTTATGTTTCACCGCTAATGCTCTTCCAAGCGTCCCAATGGGACAAGTGAAGGCACTGGTGCATTGTAACATTTTCGATGCAAAGGGTAGTGGGCAAGCAAGAGACCTTAGAGGGCAAGTCCTTAAGCCAGTCTCCTGTGTAAAGAAGCACACACCACTGTGTTCCATTTACACTACACAACAGACCAGGGTCAGACAAACGTGTTCACTTTTCTCCTCATCACCTTTTAGGTAGTTATTTCTTGTTTGAGATTGGCAGGCAAGGTATGGCTTTCAAGGCAAATGGTGCTTCAGCAAATATGCCTATTTGGGAGCGCTACAATTGGATGTCCCTGCTGATGCACTGCACAGCTTTGCTTGGCAAGGGAGTCTACCTATTGCCACCTACCACCCATTAGTGTAGCCAGTCTACCCCCTCACCTTCACCTTTCACATTCTGTTACAGGTCCATGCATAATGCCTTCCCCGCATCCTTTGGCCCTTATTATATGGCACAGGAGACACACTTCCACACATTGTATTAATTCCTACGTGCCCAGTCTAGTCAACATCTTTATCTTCCCTCTGATATTAGATTATTTCCTATATTTCCTAGGCACACAGTCTATTCAACATCTGCATCTTACCTCCAATATTATAGTATTTCCTACGCGCAGTCTATTCAACATCTGCATCTTCCCTCCCATATCATATTATTTCCTATATTTCCTACACGCACAGTCTATTACATCTGCATCGTCCCTCTCATATTATATTATTTCCTATATTTCCTACGTGCACAGTCTCTTCAACATCTGCATCTTACCTCCCATATTGTATTCTTTCCTATATGCACAGTCTATTCAACATCTGCATCTTCCCTCCCATATTGCAGTCTTTCCTACGCGCACAGTCTTTTCACCATCTGCATCTTCCCTCCCATATTATATTATTTCTTATATTTCCTATGCGCACAGTCTTTTCAACATCTGCATCTTGCCTCCCATATTGTATTCTTCCCTACGCGCACAGTCTATTCAACATCTGCATCTTCCCTCCCATATTGAAGTCTTTCCTATGTGCACAGTCTATTCAACATCTGCATCTTCCCTCCCATATTGTAGTATTTCCTACGCGCACAGTCTATTCAACATCTGCATCTTCCCTCCCATATTGTAGTCTTTCCTACGTGCACAGTCTATTCAACATCTGCATCTTCCCTCTCATATTATAGTATTGCCTACGCACACAGTCTATTCAACATCTGCATCTTACCTTCCATATTATATTATTTCCTATGTGCACAGTCTATTCAACATCTGCATCTTTCCTCCCACATTGTTTGGACAATGTGACACTCTATGTGTAAAATGATTGGTTTTGATCATCCAAACGTTATGGATGGATAGCTCAAGGGTAGTGCTGGGAAAACTAGGTCCAAGATAACCTACACCACCCAACGTAAGCGTTCCTTTAACATTTTCACATTTTTCCAGTGATTCATCTGGAAACGTTGGTGGTTGCCCAGGGGGAAAAGAAAGGGAAGGCTGCCAACATACTCAAAAGGGCATTATAGTATATCCTGCCACTCTACTGGTTACTTGCAGGACTTTGTGGGGCATGTTACATCTTTTTCCAATTTTCAGCCCTGCTGCACAGGGAATAAAACCACAAAATAAATGAAAACATGGAACTATTGTTGAGTGTCACAATGTGAAAACAGTGAGGGATAAGGGTGGAAATATTGTTTCTTTTTGGGAATAGTGCAGCACTGCTGGTTCTCACCCCAAATGTGACCAGTAAGTATTGATTTGTATTTGCTGTTATTTGAATAAAATTAATGTCAATTTTGATCAGAAATTAGTTACACTAACACATTCACAGATGGCAGAGACATTTCCACGAAGGGTGGCTCTAAAATAGCACAAGGGTGAGAACTAATGGTAAGTCAGTGGGCCTCATTACAACTGTGCTGGTCCGATAACAATAGTGCCGGTAAGCCTACGGTGGGGGGCAGGGCAAGGGAACTCCCTCTTTAGCAAGTAATTGAAGTTTAGGCAGAGCTTTGAAGATATCCACGTTTGGGCTAGCTTTGATTGTTATGGGTAGTGGGTTCCAGTGGAATGGGGTGAGCAGCAAGAACGAGAGGAGGCACAGTGAGAGTATGGGACGGTGAGGTTGAATGCAGAGCAAGACTGGAGGGAACGAGATGATGAATAAATTGAGATACAATCAGACAGGTCCTGAGGGGCAACTACATTAATTGTGTTGCAGACTAGGAGAAGAAACTTGAAAAAGTAGGGGTTGTGCATGGAGAGCCAACCAGCATGTTGTCAGTAGGTAGAAGTGGGGGGGGGTTCTGTGTAGGGTGCAGAGAGTGCAGGTAGAAAAGTTTAGGACTTTGTCTAGAGAGAAGAAGAAGTAGATAGGAATGCCAATGTGCAGGTTTAAGCAGTTGTCAAGTTTGCTGAGCATAAGAGTGGAGATTAGAGATTTGTAGAGTGGTTAGAAAGAAAATGATACATTTTCCATATGTTGAGTAGTGATGACTTGTTGCAGTCGTAGGTCTCTATCAAAGAAGACCCCACAATTGTGATTGTTGGATGAGAGAGCATGATGGTCAGGCAGAAAGGAGATAGGAAAGGGGAGGGGAGGAATGGCAGTGGAAGTCAAGAGAAAGATGACCTCCATTTTTGAGGAGTTCAGTATGAGGTAGCCGAGAGCCATCCACTGATGAACTGCAGTGAGACAGTTCATAATGCGTTCTGAGAAGGCTGGGGCGAAGGAGGGAAATTAGACAAATATTTGAGTGTCATCAGCAAAAAGGTGATAGTGAAATAAGGATGAGATAAGTCTTGGTAGAGCAGAGGTATAGAAAATGAAGTGCCGAGGTCCAAGGCCTAATCCTTGGGGGATGCTGACGACGATAGGGGTGGGGTATGAGGTTTGCAAATTCCAAGAGATTTTAAAGGATTGACCTTCTCGTAGTTCCAGGCAACAGCAGAGTTGCAAAACCCAAGGTCCTGGAGAGTGAAAAGGAGAGAGCCATGTTTGACAGTGTCATGGGTCACCAAACATTTCAAACCATGACCTGAGAATAGAGTTACATTTTGGGGAATCTTGCCCCGACTTGCTCGTGGCTTAACCACTCGACGCTTACATGAGAAAATGCTGCACAAACTCAGATTCTGGCTCTGACTATTCATCCCTAAATCTACTGATGTCAATAACCTGGGTACTATCACATGTGGTGATAATAACAGCTATCATTGGGATTTAGCAGGAAGCACCATGTAAAACAATAAAATAAACATTATATTCCACAATCTATGAATTCTGACTCACATCCTTTATTCAGCTAAGGACATAATAGTCGTTCCCTTTGAGATTTGTACACCAATCTATTTACTCTTAAGTGGGCCTGAATGGTACAAACCAATCAGATTATCAGTGGACAAGAATCCAATATATGTGTTCAATGTGTCTGCTTTATTATTAATTATTGCATTCAGGCCTGTTCAGTTTTCTGGCACTTACCAGGGCCCTGTCCACCGTTTAATGACCAACAGAAAGAAATTCTATATTTTACATTTGCTGAATGTTATTACATCGAATACCAAGAAAGTAGACATCCATTATTGAATATGATTTTGCGATTTGTCTGTACCATCATAACACACAAGGGCACGTTCAGTGCTGCAAAAGAAAATTCTGCTCGCAAAATAGTGGGAGAAAATCAGACAACTTCGAACACTGGGCTTTCCTGCTCTCTTACTAATAAGAACATGTCTGAAACGAGCCCAACCTTTGCTGAGCACAAGAGCAAAGCAATTAGAATAAATATGATTTTCCCATCTCAAGAAAGCATGTGACTGCTAATTGCTCAATGGCACCTTTCCTAGTCATATGAGTTCCCCCAGCAGCTGTTTATGTTGCGTGACACACTCTGGGAAAGACCGCGACTCAGCAAACCGGGACCATCCAATGTTTATGATTTATTTCCATGGGCCCCAATGGCAGACACTTAGTAGCAATATTCGCTTCTCGCCATTTGCTTGGCAATCTGTTACCAATGAATGCAATTTATGGCAGCAGACCTGATGCACTGAAGCCTGTGGTTTTGTTTGTTATCGCAGGCTTTAAAACAGAAAAAAGCTGCATGACAGCGACACAGTTGTGTCTCATAAAGCTCATGTGGGATGAGGTCAAAAAGCACAACTGAGTGCATTTGCAGACAATCCTGCGGTGAAGCTTTGCTCAAATGTGTGGGGGGCATGCAGCTTAGAGCAGAGTTCTAAGCGTTGGCATTGAGACACAGTCATCCATCATGGTCGCCTTGAGCGTGGGTGTGCGGTGGCGGTGCTCATGTAGGTCCACTGGCAGCAGACTGCAAGGGCTGACCTTCTACAAGGCACACTCTGTTTATGTTGTTACAAAGGCAGACTCGAGTGTCACATGCCACTGACACAGTCCTCATCTTGAGAGGTGATCAAAGTGCCATGTGCCTTTTTGAACAGCTGCTGGAACAAAGTTTTTCTTTACTCTGAAATAGCGCTACAATTTGGTACATCTCCAAGGCCAGCAAAGAAAAAGAGGCCTCATTATGAGGTTGCCGGGTTCCTGCTGGTAGATCAGCAAGGATACCGGCAAATGTTATTACCATTTCCGGCACTCAGCCCAGCAGGATTGTTACGGGATTTCGAGTGCCACAGTGACGGGGTTAATCACCACGCATAGAGTCCCATAGGACTCCAGGCAGAGATTTGCCATCATCATCTGCACCAGCAATACCAGTGCTGGTAATAATGGCTGGATGTAACACAGGTGCCCCGCCCCACCGGGAAACCTGTAGTCGGCCGGTCTGGTAAAGTGCTGGTATACATTATACCGGCACTTTATTACTGCACTGCGACACAAGCCCGATCTTTCAATCTCCCAGTATCATCAGAGCCAAACTGGGTCAAACATATACATCGCTTGCCCAGTTTGATTCTCCCATAGCAATAGCTGGCACTGGCCCTTTCCCATCTCATCACAGGGCACTAGAGAAAGGCACAGGGGTACTATTGAAGCACACCACTTCAGGTTGTATTTAGCTGTTATTGTCCCCCTCAGGCCACATTAATATAGTCTTCTCCTTTGGTTTAAAATCTAGCAATTACCTACAGACAATTTTGGTGACGGGCAAACTTTTAAACAAATGGGCTACAAGTACAAGAAAATGGAGAATGCGATCAAAGAGAGTCTGTCTGACTACTCCACCCGTGATACATGTGTGTGATTCAAATGGCGCAAGGGTGCGTTTAACAGCAGATATTTCTAAATACATTTTAAATACATTGGCTAAAAATAGGAAAACAAATGAGATATCCCCATACTGCAAGTGGCATGCATTCAACAGAACTCTGGAGCATGACCATGCAGGTGCCATCTTAAATTCTATTCCTAGATACTTGTGCCACATCACTGAAGCAGGGCTGCAGTGGCACATGAAGAAATATGCAAATTCTAAATCATGTCCCAGTAGAAACTATACTGTGTGGGAGATGTAGTTACACCAGCTCTGAATGCTGCGCTCAGAGATATATTGCACATCCTGCTTTTTGGAGTAGTTCATAACATACTAGTCAGTGTTTGCAGAAAATAAAATGTAGTCAGATTTGCGGTGAAGTATTTCTGAGTGTTGATCACAATATCGATAGTGCATCAATAATAACAATGTATTTATCCATAGCCATATATGCCAGCACAGAAGTGTAGAGTCTTAAAAATACCTCACTTCGTTCAAATATCTCAAAGTTCAGCATAACGTGCAGCCTGACAGTTTAAACATTGCAATTCCAATTTTCCCAGGGAATGTTCTATCAGTAAATGACGTATTGCATTGACAGTTTTAATAGTGGCATTCTGGTTTGCTCCAATTAAACACATTAGAATGGCAGTTTCTACATTGCTATCAGAATATTGCCATGCTTGTTTTGACCGTGCCCTGCCAGTTTTGCCGTAGGTAAACACATTGCTATTCTATTGCCTCCGGAGAATTTGTACTCTAGTTTCACACTGCCCCAGAACATTTCGACCCCAGTTTTTAATTGCCTCAAAAACAAAAAAATGCACACACACTTTCTTGTGCGGTCCGAGTGCTTGTAACTCAACTTTGCAAACTGTCTCCAGGAAATGACCACGCCAATCCCACTATGCTCCCAGGAAATAGGAAAGCCAGTTTCCATGGTGCTATGCCAGTCTTGCTCATGTTAGGTGCAATGCCATACAAATGATTACAATACCATCAGAAAATTGGTGTGTGTGTACACTTACCCATAAACCTATAATGTGTTTCTGATAGTTTATACATGGCTCACAGAAAATGAGCATGCCACATTCACATTTCCACAAAATGATGATGGCAAGTACCCTTATATTGCTCCCATAACACCCAGATTGGTCCGAGAGTATTTCCCAATTGCGGTTTCAAACTTCCACACACAACATTGCCTAGTTTTACTTTAACATTTCCCCTAGAACATTGACTAATACCACTATAACATTGCCTCATGTTACATTCGCTTTTCCCTGGGCACTTTCACCTTATGATATGATATGAAATGGCATTAATAGCGCGCCTATACACAAGTGTTTCAAGGCGCAACGAGGCAGGGGATGGGGGACGGAGGGAAAACAAACAACGATCCTACTAGTCCAGGTGTCATTCAGATCGCGCAAGTGCATGGGAAGGGGAAGGAGGAAAGTGCGGGGGAGAAGGGAGAGGGGACAGTGCAGTACAAGGGATAATAAAATAAATAACTAGTAAAAGTACGGCCAGCAGGTGGCAAGTGCAAGGGTAAGTGCAGACATCAGGTGTCAAGTGCTGGTAGTGGGACTGTAGGGATACACAAAACAGTCACAGTGTGTGCAGATTGCCAGGACCTGGGCCCGAGATCAGAGGGTGGCCAGGTAACCAGTGCAGTTTTAGTATCAGCCAGGAAGTCAGCAGGGGAGAGAAGGAGAGAAAGCAGAAGCAAAAGAGAAAGGTTTTGAGGTGCTCTGGAACCAGAGATTGATTCTCCTCTAGTTTCAGGAAGGCAGGGAGGCTGTTCCAGAGGCAGGCCCCAGCCGAGGCAAGATATCTACCACCAACTTGTTGCTTGGAGAAGTGACTGACCCTGAGGGAGTTGGAGGTGGATGAGCAAAGAGCTCGAGAAGGAAGATATTTAGGAAGAGAGAGTTGAAGGTATTGAGGTCCAGGCCCCAGAAGGCCTTATGGACAATGCAGAGGGCTTTGAACTTAATCCTATCATCCACTGAGAGCCAGTGCAGAGATTTCAATCCTGGAGAGATACGATCCCTAGGTTTAAGGCCAAGGACAAGTCTCGCAGCCCTGTTCTGTATGAGTTGCAGAGGATGTTGCAATAATCCAGCCTAGAGAGAACCAGAACTCTGGAGACAATGGGCCTCATTACGACCCAGGCGGTAAGTTACCGCCTGGGTCGTACCTTTACCACCATGGCGTAAAATAAGGTACGCCATGGTGGTTGGCGGACTTACCGCCCCATTCCGAGGTTGGCGGGGCGGTAAGTCCCCAATCCCCATTTACCCTTCCCCATTCCCATTTTTGCCCCATAGGGCATAATGGGAGTGGGGAAGGCGTTAATTACGCCACCGTAAATTACGGTGGCGTAATTAACAACAAGGTCCCTTAGCGCCATGGATTTTAACACCTGCTGAAAGCAGGTGTTAAATCCTCCATGGCGCTAAGGGACCTCGGAATCAGGCGGTAAGGGTCGGAGCTGTTTACGCTGCCGTAAACCCCTTACCGCCTGGGTCGTAATGAGGCCCAATGAGCTTCTGGGGGAAGGAGAGGAAAGAAAGAATACTTCTGAAGAGGTGCAGCAGGTAGTGTGACTTCTTAGAGACGTCAGAGATGTGAGGAGAGAAGGAGTGTGTGGAGTCTAGATGACCGCGTTTTTAGCCTCACAGGT
The DNA here is from genome assembly GCF_040938575.1 of Ambystoma mexicanum. NCBI lineage: Eukaryota > Metazoa > Chordata > Amphibia > Caudata > Ambystomatidae > Ambystoma > Ambystoma mexicanum. The sequence continues at coordinate 401,616,916 of NC_090922.1, forward strand.
GGGAGCAGGAAGAGGGCCAAGAGAGGCCGGCCAGAGAGCGACAGGAAAGGAGGGAGCGGGTGTGCCGATGTGGAGAATCTCGGTCTTACTGGCATTAAGGAAGAGATCATTGGCGGCACACCACTCCTGGATGGTGGACAGAGAGTCAGAGATGAGAGAGTGAGGCGAGGTGGCTGAGGGTAGCCTGAAAATGAGCTGAGTGTCAACCACATAGCAAGTGGGGCAGAGCACAGCAATGCAGTGGGAAAGAAGTGCCAGGTATTGGTTGAACAGCCAGGGATAGAGGTTAGACCCCTGAGGAACACCACAGGTAAAGATAGAGGTAGATGAGAGGAAGGACCCAAGTTGAACCTGGGACGGTCGATCAGAGAGGAAAGAAATCAGCCACGCCAGGGCCTGACCAGTGATCCCCAGGTTATCACGGAGACAGTTGAGCAGGATGGCATGTTTGACTGTGTCAAAGGCAGAAGACAGATCAAGTAAGATGAGGACACAGGGGGTATTGTAATCAAGGTTGGAGAGCAGGTCTTCACAGATGTTCAGGAGAGAAGTTTTCATGCTTCTGGCAGCTCTGAAGCCAGACTGATGATCATGGAGACAACCAACAGATTTAGTGTGCAGATTGAGCTGGGAGATGGATGGCTTTTCCAAGAGTTTTCCCAGGAAAGGAGTGATTGAGATTGGGCGATAGTTAGCCCAGTAGTTAGGTTGTTCTCAATATGCATTTTCACATTGCCCCAAGGATGTTGCCCATTCCACTTTCACATAGCCACATCACAGCCGCAAATGGGAAATGGATACTTTGATGGCATGACTACTGCTCTGCAGGAGAACAGGGATGAGTAGTTAGTACAACCTTTACTCAGCACCATACTACTTCTAAACTAGCAGTGATCCCAATCCTAAAGATGAAACAGGCACAACCTGACAGGTAAACCTCCTTTGCTTCTTTTGGTAATATGGGCGAAGAGCAGGCTCTGCACTTCTGGAGGGGCATGAGATGCTATCGAAGTAGACCAGACAACAATAGTACTGGCATACCAAAATAAAATAATGTCTATCCAAGGTTTTATAAAAATATGATACTTTAATTCAACTAATCAAACACATTTTATCACACTCCTCTAAGGAAAAATACAGAGTTTGCAGACTTTGGAAAAAAATGGACACTCTGGGCTTGGAGACAGGTGTGCACAGGCAATATTTCCAGCAGCAACGTCAAAGTAATTGAAGATTCCTATGAAATGGGTGGGGGTCTTACAAGTCACTTCAGCCCTTTAAGGCAGAAAAACATATAATCTTCTAATACCTTTAAATGCTTGTATTTGTTCTTAAAGGTATGAAACCAACATCTGGGTGCTTTAAATGGGACACGTCAGCATTGTGGCATTTTCAAGCCAGTGATTCCCACTGGATTGCATGCATTAAGATGGTCAAGTTGGCTCAAGATGCAATGATGTGGAACATTCCTTTAGTAGTCATTGGCTAAAACTTGGATGAAGAAACCCGAGGGTGGTGGGAGAAGTCAGCATCTCAAATAGATCAATTTGACACAAAAGGGTCCCATGATGCAATGCTATTCTTCAGCAGTGATTGTCACAAAAACACTGGAGCACACACTCGAGTCAGTGGTTCGATGGCTTGACAGTGGATTGAAACAGTGACCATTTTCAAAGGCAGCTCTAGGTGCTTGCAGAGGCTTGAAAAGTAGCTTGAAGCAGGGGAGTACACTCAAAAACTGTTTGAAGCTGGAAAACAATGCACAGTGTTTTTGCTTGACTTCTGGGTGCTGGGGGCACCACATACATGGTCTCCAGGGACAAGGTAAATCCTTTTCTTCTGCACTTCCCAGCCAGGAAGGTCTAAGAGCAAATATGTGCAGTGTTCTGGGACCTTGATAAAATAATCTCATCTGCAGTAAGTCTTGTCTAGCCAGTAGGTCACCACTACAAATAGTCCCTTGGGATGGTTAGAGGGAAGAGCTTGCCTCTACCTTGGATCTCTATGTCTTCCCACCTATGGAAGAGGACTTTGGATCAGAATGTACTCCACACAGAGTGTGAGGTGAATCCTCTTTCTTCAAGAGTCCAACAATAAATCAATTAAAGGGGCGGGCCACGGGTTATTGCTTCACTTCTAGCCACCATTATGAGGTCTAATCCTTGCTGCTTTCAGAATATTCTATCTGGTAATGTTATACTCAGAGTGATTTGTCTGCAGGAAATGGAGAGTGGGACAGGAGGTTTGGCAGCCATAGCAAAATCCAAGATAGTGGGACCCTCTGTCGACTTTAAATCTCTCCTGGGATACTCTTAATTCTGCTCCTTCCTATATATGCCTAAATGGAAAGTTCTGTAGTAATCAGCACCCTGGTGTTGGTTGTCCATTGTACCCACAGGTTAGCCTTTGAATCACTTGCTTACAGTTAAATCACCAGGGAAAATGATTGTGCACTGGACAAAATGACAATCCTCAAGGGGATCAAAGAGGGTGTCTCTTGGGTGGCACCCAAATGGTTGCTTCAGGTGATACCAGCCAAAAACAATTTGATACACACCAGGCCCTCTCATGAATTAGTCAATCCCACCAAGAAGACAATACAATTACATAATTTTCTTGTGGCTATATAATTGTGTATTCCCAGAAGCCACCATTTCAAAATCAGAAATGGCTTACATTTAGTTTATCAAACTCTAACCAGACCCTGTGATCCCAAAAGTATATTTTTTTCATCTGGACTCTGAACTTTGAATTAAGATACAAGATGCTGTCTGTTGTAACTGTGGGTTATGGTTGTCCCTGTACGAGCATTGCTGTGGCTTGGCACATTCCCTGGCAGTAGACATCACCACACGCTTGGGTAGCAGTATGAGCTGACAAGCACTGATGGCAGTAAAAAGTGGTGGTTGTTTTGGGGAAAATCTGTATGGACCAAGGTACGCACAGGCAGGAAGGCCATCATCGGTGTGTGGCAGAGAGGATATGAGGTCCCTCATTCCAGCTTGGACCACCCACTGTTCATTTGTGGTTGTCACTGGAGAGGGTTAGTTACCATTGCCATCTGGAACAAGTCAGAGTCCCTTAGGCCCAAATAGTGGCATTCAGGGGAGCTGTGCTCAATACAAACTGCGGGCAATACTGGCTTGTATAGACCACAGATCTTCCAATCATAGTGGTGAATGGACTTTGCAAGGGTTATAATAGCTTTTAAAAGTATGACATTAAATCCAGGAAACTATAAGTATTATATTGTGCACCTGAAGAAAAAGGAAGTGTATAATGAAAGTCTGAATTTAGCAACCTGAGGAACATGACATGTAATAAAGATATGTGCTTATGGTTTATCCCTCAATAACAAGAACCCCAAACACACCGGCAGCGCATTTCAAAATCCAAGAGTTACGGATCAAATCCTTCTGGGCACCTGTCATCTAGACGTATAAACTAATATTACATATCTCCAGTAATAAAACATATATTATGACTTTCCAATGGCTTCCGGGCAGTCCTGTTGTTTTAATTAGTGGGCGTGACTTGCCTCACTTTCATCCCACTTCAGGGATATATGTGCAAAGGCCCTCACCCGCGCAGCAGTCGGGTTCAGCTGGCGCACCGTCAGCGCGCCAAAGGCACACTTAAGACAAGACCGACTTTGCCCGACCGTGCTACGAGTGTGCCGAAAGGGCATATAAAGGTCTACCCAGCTGATCTTCTTGCTCTGGCCCCTCCTGGCACTTGCTTCCCAGCTGGATGGTTTCACCCCACTAACCCAGGTCTTGTTCCAACACTAATGACCATTTACACACGTCTCAGTTACCAATCTTAGATAATCTTAGATTACTTCTCCTAAATACACGCTCTCTGCCTGCTCATGCAGATGATATATATCATGTTCTATCTGATCGTTTCTTTGTCACGGAAACTTGGCTGCACGAGTCCTCTACCCTTGCTCTGAATCAAGCCATACCGGAAGGCTTTTCTACTATCCATGTAGATCGTCCTCCTCCACAGAAGTGTGGTGGGCTGGCAGTCATGTTTAGAGACCATTTAGATGTCTCTAGACTTGACTATTCTGCCATTCTGCCTATGGAAATTCTTCTGCTGCGCTGTGTCCTTTCCTCTTCTTGTGTATGCCACTTTTTACTTCTTTATCGCCCTCCTGGCCCCTACAGTGGTGCTCTCAAACCTCTTCTTGACACTATTGCTGATCTTCATTCACAATTCTCCAATTTGGTGGTTTTGACAGATTTAAATTTAAAATTCAATAAACATCTCACACTAGCACTCAACTCCTTCTTGGACAGCTTGGCCAACTTGGGTCTTGTCCAATATGTCTTACAACCCACGCATAAGTTTGCCAAGGAAGGCCTTTTGACCTCGTTCTTAGTGGAACCAGTTTTCTGGTCTCATCATTATTTGGTCTCTTTTACACTTAACAGGGCCTTTAGCTATCAAAAGACTGTCCCTATTAAAACGTTGCAGCCGAGCTGGCGTTCAGTTAACTTGCCAGATTTGGTATCTCTTATTAAAAGTAATGAGGGTGAGGCATTAGAACCCACATTATATGGGCTCACCTATGCAATGCGCACTGCAGCCGATCTGGTTGCCCCCCTTCATCTTGTTCAGCTTCAAAGGCTTCCCTCACAGCCCTGGTTTACAGATGACATTAGATCATTACGCCTGACCATGAGACAAGCAGAACCTAAATGGCGGCGGATATATGATCCTAGCCTAAAAGTGTGATACAAATCTTGTGTCATGGATTACTTTGCAGCCATTCTGGCAGCTAAGAAAGCTTTTTTGCTCACAAAATCGAGATTTCCATCTGTCAACCTAAATCACTTTTTGCTGTGGTGAGATCCCTCTCGTCCACTGCCACACTCTCCTCTTCAGTCCCACCCACCTGAGATCTCTGCGATGATTTGGCTAGTTCGTTCATTGAAAAGATCGATATGATTTGTGTCAATATTGCCAAGACTCTATTGAAAACCGCCACTGTGGTCCCTTGTCTCCCGGCTGACCTTAATACTACATCTAGACTCCCTCCCTATATAGACCAATCACGTTCTAAGGGATGGTCTGTATTTCCCCAATTTACCCAATCAGATGTCCAATCTGCTATCTCTCACATTAAGTCGGGGTCTCCCTCTGATGCCATCCCCTTGGCTATCATGAAAGATATTTCCTCCGAATTGCTGGCTGAGAATACTATGGCAGTGAATAATTCCTGTCAAACTAGTTTTATCCCTTCCGAACTTCAAGCTGCCACAGTTATCCCATTGCTTAAAAAAACCCTCACTTGATCCTTCGGTGTCCTCCAACTACTGGCCTATTTCTCTTCTGCTGTTTCCTATGAAACTCCTTGAGTCTCTGGTTTCTCCTCTGCTGTCATCTTTTATGGAATCTACTGGGCTTTTTGATCCTGCCCAATCTGGGTTCAGGCCAGGTCGGGGACCAAGAGTGTCCTGGTCTCGGTTCTGGACGATATGGCCAGGCTAGTTGACACAGGTGGGGTGGGTGCCCTGATTCTATTGGATCTGTCAGCGGCATTCGTCACTGTCGATCACCCCATCCTGCTCGACTGCCTAGCCCAAGTCGAAATCTCAGGCCAGTTCACGCTTGGTTTGCCTCCTTCCTGGCTGACAGAACTCAGACTCTTTCACTTCCCCCATTTCTCTCCTCTATGTTCTCTCTTCTTTGTTGTGTCCCTCAAGGTTCTGCCCTCTCCCCCATTCTCTTCAATATCTACATCTGACCTCTTGTTTGTCTCATCCGCTCCTTCAGCATCAGATGTTACTCAAATGCAGACGACACTCAGATCCTGATCCGAATGGATATCGATCAGGCTGAGATGTCATCATGCCTGAGGAGATGTCTGATAGCCGTCGGAGATTGGATGAACCGCAATTGGCTGAAGTTGAATGGGGATAAGACTGAGGCGTTGGTGGTGGGATACCCCCCTGATCCTTCACTTTGGGTGTCTTCCTTTTGACCTTCTTCTGTGGGTCCCCTTCCGATTCCCGCTGATAAGGATAGGAATTTGGGGGTAATAATCTGGGCCAATCTTTCCATGCCTAAGGTTGCCGCTGTATGTGAAGCAGGTAATTTTCACCTGCGTATTCCTAGGAAGGTTCTCCCCTTTGTTTCCACTCATCTCCATCCACCTGTTGTGGTCGCTCTTGTGCTCAGTAGTTTAGACTATTGTAACTCCCTTTATTTATCCCAACTTAAGGGACTCATTCAGCCGCTGCAACAGTTACAGAATATGGCTGCTCGGGTTGCCACCGGCTCTCCTTATGGTGCCCACATCTTGCCGTTTTTGTGGACCCTTCACTGGTTGCCGGTTGCCCAGTGCATTGTTTTATAAAACTTTGTGCTTGGTCCATCGTGCCCTCCAGTCCCAAGGGCCGGAATATCTGTGCTCTAAGTTCCTATGCTATGTTCCATCGCGGTCTCTGGGGTCGGCTTCAACTGGTTTACTTGTTGTTCCTGCCTTTCGCCGTTCACGTTGCGGTGGGCGGGCCTTCTCTGTTGCAGCACCCCAACTTTGGAATGGTCTGCCGCGTCATCTAAAAAATGTGAAAAACCACTGTGCCTTCAGAAAGGCTCTTAAAACTCATTTGTTTTAGCGCTGCTGCAGTGTGCACACTGTTTCTCTCTCTTCTTTAGCGCCAAGATGCCTTTGGTGAACATGCGCTCAATAAGTACGCCTAACATAACATAACATAACATAACATAACATAACATAACATAACATAACATAACATAACATAACATACACTGACGCTCACGTGGAGTCATTTCAACCCTGCTAAAGGAATGTTTTACAGCTATGTTTCAAAGGTTATTTGCATTCTTCTGGTAATGGGCATCCTACAAGACCTGCTTCCCAAAGTGTTGCCCATTTTGTAATATCTTTTGCACATCTGGAGATCCTGCCCTTGCTACAGTGGCTTGCACTTGATTCCACTTATTAATTATATTTTTTTTAAGAACATGGTGGATATGATACGATATGTTATGGCATTTATAACGCGCCTATACACAAGTGTTTCAAGTGGATGGGGTACACATTAAATCATGAAATCCTCCACGCCCAATTTTAATTGCCCAACATCGTTTGGTTAAATGTTTAACAGCCTGCTTACCCTTTTTACAGGTATTTGTTTATTTATTTATTTATTTGATTTTTTTTTTTGCAGTGTCCGAAACCACTGGGTCTCAGAGCACCTTGCATGGTCCAAATATTGAAAAGATGGGAGTTGAAAAAAAAAGTTAAAAAATGTTTTCTGGAAAGAATAGGAAGATTACGATAGACAGGGGTGGACTGGGAACCTAAACAGGCCCTGGAAATAGTATTCAAAGTTGCCCCATATTACACATTTCTATAGCCAGCCCAGCCATTTTCATATGAAAATATTTGGAAGTAAAATAGGTTATTACATAAAAGAGGCCCAGGCTGCAGAAGCCTACTGGGAAATCTCCAGAGCTCTGTATGGGCCAGTCCACCCGTGACGATAGACTAGTGATAGCAGTGGAGGAGGGCAGGGTTATTTGGGAAACTGGAATATTTTGAGGCTCTTTCTGAAGGTGGTGATGGAGGATGCAGTGCATATGTGAAGAGGTATGGTGCTCCATGCCCTGGGCGCGCATTGGGTAAATGCTTGTTTTTGTGTGCATGTGAGTTTGCAGAGTGGGATGTTTAGAAGGTGCTGGATGGCTTGCCTGCTTTTTGTGTGGGTGATGGGTTTGAGTTTGTCATGAAGGTAAGATGGAGTTTTGATACATGCATGATAGGTTTGATTGTATATAGTGTCTCTTCAACAACCCAAACCTCCTTAAAAGAAAAAAAGAAACATCAAAGCACATAGGGAAACAAGTTTGGTTAGAAATCTACACTGGGGGCAGGGTGTCTGCAATGGCACTCATCTTGCTGTGTTGAGGTGAAAGACACTGATTCACGGAGCAGGAGCCATTAGGGAGGGTAGCGCCAGGAGCAGCGGGCTATTGATTCAACAAACGTCAATATATTTAGCACATAGTTTTACGCAGTGTGATGGGGGATGAGGTAGCTTAACTTTTTAGTTTAAAGAGGTCCATTAGCAAAAATGCAGCCAGCAAAACCCCCAGTGGCCTCTCTGCACTTCTGCTTAACAGCTATGGATTTCCTGCCTGCCTTCTCAAATCTATGTGCACTCGCCTTCGCCTTGAGAAGGGCGTTACAAATACGTTAGTAATAGTTGCAAAGCTACGAGGCGCATGCTTTTTATAACAAGGGGCGCGTGGGTGTATATGGGTGGCCGGGAGGGGGCGGGGAAGTCGGGGTAGAAGATTGGCGAGGATGCACTGTGTAGCCACTACTCCGTTATTCACAACGTGCATTCATCGTGCGCCTGGCTCGTGTTTTGAACCTGTCACCAGGAAACCCCGTCGCTTTTTTGAACGATGCTTTTTTTGCGCTCCTGACATCTTTATATGCTTCCCCAGGTGCACCGTTAATTCATGAGAGAAATTAGGATTAATTGAGTGATTAGTGAGCGGGACTCGTAAAGCGTGGCAGACGCCTGTTGCTTTTCACGGCGTACCTTCCGGACGCCCGCTGCATCTAGACGGGATCAGCTGTTGGCCGCACCTTTCTTGCATTGATCGAGAAAATGGATGCCGTCCAGAGGCTCACGGGCCGTGCCGGCGCTGCCATCTCACGACGCCCCTTCTCCCGAACTGCTGCTGCCCCATTAGTGACAGGCTGGCGACCTCGCCACTCACGCTAATGACTCAAGCTGTGGGTGTGTTCGAGTCTAAGAAGTCACATTAATCTGTGCACTTTGTGCTCATCTTCAGATCCAAGCTATTTACACTACCTGAAGTGACCTCTTAATTGAACAATGAGTCGTTTAAAAAAAAAAATTAGATCACACCGTTGTTCTTATCCTGTATGTTATGTATTTCAGTGCTTGGGGGAATTGCTCACTTTTATCGCCATTCTATGTGCCCTTCTTCTGAAACGCGAACGCCTGTCTTTTGGGTCATTAGACATTTGAAGAGATTCTTGTTTCCTAATATTTTGGCGCGCATCGATATCTACCATAGAATGCAGAATGGAGCATCACACACACATTACTGGTCCGAGACCGCTGCAGCAGGAGGGGGACAGATGTAGCACAGGGCAGCCTGAGAATAGTTCGAATGTTGCCCTTAGTTAATTGTCACAAATTTGCAGACTGGGGTTCATGGAAACGAAGGCAGAACTTTGAGCAAAGGGAACGTGGTTAAAGCATCTGTTGCGGGAGGCCCATTATTCAAGGAACAGGGATGAATCCACGTACATGAACTAGTCCACGTGGGACATGGCCCTCACACGCAGTCACCATTCTTCCAGCTTTTTTCCAACATGTCGGCTGCCAAGAACTGTGACAATGATAAGATGCATGGGATGGGGGGGGGGGGTATCTGTTGGATTGTGTTCAGCTAAGAGGGACACTGCCTTCCAGGGTGTTTGGACTGAAGCTCTTACAAGATGTTATCCTCTCACTTCACTGAGTGGTTTGGTCACGTTTGTTTATTTCAGGGTTCAGCGCCTGGTTGAGGGCCACTCGGGGCAGAAGTTTTCAACTGTGAGCAAGACATTGATCAGGGAGGTAAGGTCTGGGAATGGCCCGGCGGTAAGGAAGAGTCCTGCCCAAGGTGAGGTGTGCATGTTTAGTGGCAGCTCATTGAGGCGGGTCCGTGCATGCAGAGAGCGTTGCTGTGGCATGGCGCACGGAATGAGAGGCACTGCACCCACTCAGGGATTTATTTTACAGAGAAATCATTGAGTTGAAGCATTCTGGGCTCATCCTATTCTTTTTAAAGAATGGATGGTGGATGCGTTAAGTAGAATCATCACAGAGGGTCTGGATGACTAAAGGGACACACTGTACTGCCACATTTTAAAGTCAAAAGGGATCATTAGCAGCGATACTAGTGGTAGTGGTCTTACTAGAAGTACTAGTAGTGCTATCAGTAGTTCTAGTCTTACTAACAGTAGTGGTGCCAGTAGTAGAGAAGTGGTATGGGTAGTATTATCGCTACTGGCAAAATCCCTACTGCTGCTGCTAATACTATATCTTTGAGACTGACTTATTTTACTACAGTGAGAAGTAGAAGTAGGGCCAGGAGTCCAAATAGTATTAGTAGTAGTATTAATATCAGCATGCATTACTACAAGTACTGCTACAGGCAGTTCCTGTGCTGCTGCTACCACTACTAATTATTCTCAAAGTAGTAGCACTGGATGTTATAGTAGAATCACTATGATTACTGTGCCTTGTAGTAGTAGTAGTAATATTAGTAGTAATACTTCTTATACTACTACTATTATTATGGGTATGGATCTTATTGATACTACTAGTAGTAATGTTACTATCAGTACTATTAGTATTCTTGCAAGTAGTCATCCTTCTTTCTTCCTACTTCTAGTACTTCTACTATGCCTAAGCCTTATAGTACACACAGCAGTGCTATTAGTAGTAGTGATTATACTATGAGTATTATCACAGGTGATACTAGTACTGCTACTATTGCTATTATTATTACTACTAAATTTGCAACAGTTCAAAAACATAGTAACATAACATACACAACTACTACTGTTGGTGATATTACTGCTATTGTTATCACTACTAATACCACCACTGGCGCCACTACTGCTGGCATTGGTATAACTGCTTCGCTGCTATAATGATCGGCAGGTTTCTTTTTTAGTTACACATTGTTTAACGATATTTTGTAGGAAAAGGGAATGATTTCATGTCCCACACATTTTGCAAGAACAACTCTGTACTAATGGTTATTGCGACACATCAAACTCTGGGATACCAGTGGTCCAGGTGTGAATATTGGTCTTTATACCATAAGTCAGCCCCATACCTCTAATGCACCGAATTGATTGGCATAAACAAGCATATAATTAACATTATACATTTCCTTGTCCAATTTTGGTAATGGAACAGCAGGCTTACCTCCTCCAAAGGTTGTGGATCATTGGTTGATTGAAACACAGCGAAAGAAAAATTATTCCCTACGATCAAGGTTGTATCCAAATATCTACTTTATCATTATCACAACATATGGTCTAACAACACTACGGAATACAGGAATCCGAAGAAAAATAAACGAAAACAAAACGAATGAGAGAAAACGCCAAAAAGGGTGTTAAAAAAAAAAAAGAATTAAAAAATGTGGATCAAGGGGAGCGGGGGTTGCGGGCGTGTCCCCCACTCACCTTGACCGAGATTCACAAGCAAACTTAAAAAAAATAATTAAAAAAAGGAAAGGCCCCTGCAGCTCCAGTTCGCTTCCATGTGCGTGAAGGGAACCAGCGTTGCAAGGGGATTGAGGAGGCGGCAGCACACTTTGCTGTGTGCCACCAGAAGGTAAGTAGAGGGCTCTGGGGTGGGGACTGGGGGGTCTGAAATCTCCATGGGGGACAAAACCGAAAGATATTTTCAAAAGAATAACTTGTTTTTTTCTCCCTCGATCATTTTGGATTCAAACATTTCACGGTGATCGAAATACAACCCACCCTGCCAAGGAAAGCAGAGAACAGACAGTTTCTATGAAGGAAAAGGGATGCATTGTGGATACTGACAGCAGGGTAGTCACCATGGTCAATAACTGCACTGTTTGTTAAGGTTTTGTGGCTTCAGCACAAAGGGAAAAAAGGGTCTTAAAATGTCTCTGGGAAGGACCAAGGGGACAGAACCACATTGTCCCTTTTGCTGTTGGTGTTCTTGGTGCTCAACAGGGTCGAGTCGCTTCAGGGAGACTTGCAGGCTTCTTTGACAGAGTTTGAGACGGTTCAGTGAGCAAAGCTTGATGAATAGCTGCAGGCTGGCCTGTACGGCGATTCAGGGTCAGGAATCATTGTCTTAGTGCTGATCGGTGCTTCTGAAGCACTGGTCGAGACATCTCGGATGTCTTTAAGCGACTGCGGCTTGACAATGGTCAGCATTGCAGTCGGTTACAGATCGAGGAACACGACTGACTAAAAAATGTCCTTTAAGGTGGACAGAAGTAGATGCTTGTCGCGGCACTTCTTCCAGCTTCTTCATTGGGCTTGTGACATCCTTAAAGATGGATGACCCAATGCTCAGGAGTGTGTTGCAGGCAACTGCCTTGTCCTTGGCTTTGGGTTCAGAGACCTTCTGGCACTCCGTATCCAGGAAGGTTTCTGCAGAGCCTAGCAGGGCATGATGTGTGCTAACTGTGTACCGGTTCTGGAGCAGCTTGAGGGCCCTCTAAGTTCTTTTCTGTTCCCTGATAAAAGTTTAGGGTAGAGGATCTTGCATCCCTCTTTGGATATCCTGGACTTCCTTTGATGGTGGAAAATGTAAGGCAGCCTGTACCTTCAGCCAAGGTCCAAGGTTGAGTTCTTCTTTCTTACTTCTTGTGAAGTCTTCAGATGATCTGCCAAAAGAGGGGCTCAGCCATCCTTTCAAGCTGAGTGGGCCACAGTGATTGGTGTAGGCTAAGCCTACCTTAGTGAACCATTCTTGGGGTCCTGCCAACAATCTTCTGTATGTGGGAGGTCATAACCAGAGTGCTTTGCAACAGGAAAGGAAAAGGGGTGAAAACAGGAACAAGGTTTGCCCCAGAAATAATATGGCAGAACCCTTCTCTTAACAGAAAGAGCTCTAGGCTCATTCACTTATGTTACACTAAGTCCCACCCATCCTCCTGTCTGTTGTGTTGAAAGAGTCTCTCTGGTTAATGGTCCTCCCTGTTTGGTTCCTGTTAAAGCGGCAAGTCTCACTTGAAGCTGCTGAGAGACCAGACTCTCTGGCACCTGCTAAACAACATGCTTGTACCTATGAATGGGGTCCTCCTTTTCATTTTATTTTATTTATTGTTTATTTATATAGTGCTTATACACAAGTGAAGTGATTCAAAGCACTTTAAGGTGGGAAGGGGACAAGGAAATACTGTAATCATTCGTATGCCTTGAAGATTGCGAATGACCTAAACAGAAATACTAGCTTACTAGGCCTGATAACATTTCTCCTAGTGCAAGTGCATGTAGTAGTACAGTTGAGAGCAAGCTCAGTGGGGGGTGGGGGAGGTGCAGAAAAAGGGTGTGGGTACAGAACAGACCAACTAACTGGTCCTAGTACATTTAGGTCATGCATACATACAGATGGTGGTGCTGAGTCGGGGAGGGTACGGGGACAAAGAGTTCAGCCCAGCAGGGCCCCGGGTTAAGTTCAGAGAGGATCGCCCTGCTCAAGGAGCGTAAGCTGAAAGTGCAGAAATGTTAAACAAAGTGCAGCAGCCTGGAGGCAAGTGCAAAAGACTGGTGGGGTGCCTGGGACCTGTGGGCTCTGGAGGTGAACCAGGCAACCAGTCAGCAAAAACTGAGCAGGGTGAAGGAGCAAAAGGAGGGTGGATAGAAAAGAAAGGAGGTTAGCAGGGGAGAGGGAGAGAGAGGGAGGAAGAGAAGAGGAAGGTCTTGAGGAGTTTCCGGAACTTAGGGTGCTCCGGCTCAAGATGGAGAGAGTCAGGGAGGCTGTTCCAGAGGGAAGCCCCAGCATGGATAAAGATGTACCCCCAAGTCTCTGTTTGTGAAAGCAGCTCAACCGCAGAGAGTTGAAGGAGGATGAGCGGAGGACTGTAGAGGGAGAGTGTTTAGGAAGAGAGTGTTGTACATAATGCAGGCCCTGGCCTCAGAAAGCCTTGTGGATTATGCAGAGGGTCCGGAACATGATCCCTCCAGCTTCAGGGAGCCAGTGGAGGAATTTCAGCATCAGAGAGATGCAATCCCAGGGCTTGAGGCCAAGGATAAGTCTTGCGGTTCCGTTCTGGATGAATTGCAGAGGACAGGGAGTAGAAATTGGAAGATTGAGAAAGAGGCTGTTGCAATAATCAAGCCTAGAGAGAACCAGGTCTCTCGAGGTGATGAGCTCTATGGCGGAAAGTGAGAAAATGTAGAAAACCACTAAGGAGGTGCAGGTGGTAGTTGGACTTTTTGGAGATGTCTGAGATGTGAGAAGAGACGGAGAGGGTAGAGTCAAAGATGACCTCAAGATTGATTGCCTCACTGGTAAGTGAGGATGCAGGGCAAAGGGAGGCAGGCCAGTGAGGAAGGGGGAAAGCGGGTGCAGGGGTCCTGATGAGGATGATCTCTGTCTTACTGGAATTCAGGCATAGATCGTTGGCAGCACACCAAGCCTGAATTACAGATAGACAGTCAGGGATGAGCGAGGAGGAGGCCAAGGGTAGCCTGAAAGAGAGATGCATTTCATTCGCATAACACTGAAAGTTAGAGGTAAAGGTAGAGATCCGGTGGGCCAAGGCGGCCATGTAGGTATTGAAGAACCAAGGGGAAAGGTTGGATCCCTAGGGGACCCCACAAGTAGAGAGAGTGGTAAAGGAGAGAAATGGCCTGAGTTCCACCTGGGAGGGCCAGTCAGAGAGAAAGGAAGTGAGCCACACCAGGGCCTGTATAGTGATACCCAGGGTATCACAGAGGCAGGTAATCTGTATGTTGTTTCCCATTTTGAAAGCAGAAGAGACGTCGAGAAGAATGAGGACAGAGGGAGAGTTGGAGTCAAGATTTGAAAGCAGGTCTTCACGGGTGCTCAGAAGAGCAGTTTGCATACCTCTGGATGCTCTAAAGCCAGACTGATGGTCATGGAGACAACCAACAGATTCAGTATGGAGGATGAGTTGAGTGATAGCCAGATTCTCCAGGAGTTTCCCCAGGAAAGCGGTGATGGTGATCGGGCGATAGATTTCCAGAATGGATAAGTCAGCAGAGGGTTTTTTTAAGCAGAGGGTGTACAAGAGAGTACTTGAGGGGAGAGGGGAAAACTCCAGTGGCAAATGATAGGTTGCAGAGATCGGTCAAGGCTTGAGCAAGAGTGTCAATATTGTCCTTGATGGTTTGGAGGGGCAGGAGTCCAGCTAGCAGGGTGCCCTACTGTAAAAACAGACCTAAACATGAAAGTTCACTGCCATCAATACTGAGAGACGGGAGCTGGCTTCTGGTTGACAAAGTAATATATGAAAGGTTGTTGGGTTTCCTGTCTCCTTTGTTATCCTCTGCAGCCAGGCCCAGTGTGGGCCTGTTTGAAATACCTCCTGTTGGTATGATAATCGCTGCAATCAACTGCAAGGCCTAACAAAAGAGCAGCACATTTTCATGGAGCCTTTGTCATTTCATCAGGCTGACCATGATATGGGAAAGGTTTGTCCTCGCCCCCGCCTATAATGACATTGTGCCCTCCTTGGCTGACACAATCAAACTAAATATGACAGGGGCTGACTGTGCCTGTAGGCAATGTCAAGCCTCGAGTACACGTGTCTATGCTTTTGTCATGGTATGAGCAAAGGGAAATGTGTGTGGATTAGCACCACACATTTCATTGCTGTCTGTCTACCATAATTCCATTTAATTAAACATTTCAAAAGAGCCCAGTCAAGTTCATGCACACCATGTAGATGGTTGAATTCCTACTTATAACTTGGACACTCTTTAATGAACATGTAGAAACACTTCTAAAATAAATGTACAGCTCATTCTGAATTGAGTTTGTCCACAGTGATGGGGGGCAAAATTATAGTGGGTGTGGGAAAGCTGCATTTCCTCTAACCTTTAGCAAAACCTGCTGGATGGATTTGCAATAAACTTGCACAAGAAGCTGTTGTCTGGTCCAATCAGCATAATTTGCTTGGCTTGGTGGTCAAACTGGCATACATTTTAAGCATGCAGATGTATTCAGGGGGCCACGTGAACTTTAACTGAGCCCTGGGCAGCATTTGCTTGTACGTGGAACTGGGATGTGCCCATGAATTGTGGTAAGTGGTGTTAGGAAATATTTACCTTAGGTGCAATTTCTCCTCCATTAGTGAACCACCAAACCCTTTGTTTTTGTTTGGAGTATCTAACTCGACCTTTTCACAGTGGAGCACAGCCTTCAGCTGCGCTCCTCTGGGCTTTTGCTCATTTGTTATGGGGAAACTGACACATCCTTCAGGCTGTCAGTACTAGGAAACTATGTTTCCCTTAGCCTTTGACTTTGTTGCCATTTCTTGGTAACTTGTTACGTATGTGCCAACGTACCTTACCAAGCATAGGGGTCCTCTTGTTTTATGGCCTAGCCGCCCTCTAAGGATTTTTGAGTGTTTGTACAAGTGTGCCTTGGACGAACCTGTGGCAGAAGTTTACTTTTAGAGTATTTGTACTTTATTTTTATGAACCATACCACATTTAGTGTGTTTGGCCCAAGACTGTGGCCAGTGGCCGAAAATGGCCATGCCACAAAGTCTTTTGCTCTGTCCTTTTGCCATTTGTCCCTTTGCCTTCCCCCAGTTCACGAGAGCCGGGTATTCCTTAATTGGGCATGCAGTCTCCTGTGAAATCCGCAACTTTCACAGTCTCCTGCATGTCACGTGTGCTAGTGCCCAGGAAGAGGGTTGGGACTGTCTGGTCTCAATCCACACTACTGGTGCCAGTATGTCTGGTTGGAATGAATGAATGGGATCACCGTGGGCCACGACTGACATGCATGCAAGAGAGCAGATCTTCCGTTGGCTATCTGAGATTTGAGCGTGAACCAAATCTTGCATAAGAGAAGGGGCTCTGCATCCATTCCAGGTCGATCTACTGAAGTTCACACTGAACCTCATAAGGAGCCAAGTATTCTTAAGAAGAAAGCAGACTTGAAGAACTGCCAGTGATGAGTCTAGAGGGTTCCCATCGGAAACCCTGTTTCTTTATCGAACCAGGAAGGCCTGCAAGGGCGCTTCACCCATTTGGAGTAGTGTGAAAAGCTACTCTCGGCTTCTCCTACTTACCCTTACAAAGGGCCTCTTTAGAAGTGTACCTGGGCCATCCAGTGAAATGACCAGCTTGAACACAGGGTATTGCACAGGAACGCTGCCATCCCGAGTTAAGACTTGAGACTTGGGGAATCGCTAGCTTGTGTTCCTGGGCCTTCTCACGCCTAAACTCGCTGTCCTAGATCTTCTGGGCCATGGTTTATGAGAGTGCACCACGCCGCAAGCATTTGCAATCCCTGTGTCGCCCTGCTGTGGCAAACCTCGCTGAAGGTGGCTGCAGTTCTTGCTGACCATGTTCTTAGACGAGCCGCACTAGAACACACCATCTTCTTCCTTCAAGGCCTGTGAAAAAGCAAATGTCCTGTCACAGATGATCATCCTGTACCGCAGCCGCTGAGAGTTGGAGCATCCTGAAACTGCAGGGTTAACACCAACAGGCATAGTGGGCTAGACTGCCAAAGGTGGTGTGGACTGTGTCGAGGGTTGGTGAGTATTTTTGTAACTTACGGCACATCCCTTCACATTTACGCACAAGTGACCCATACAAGATACTAACCTTGGCTGGGATAGCCTGTGCTCCCCAGCTATTCCCAAATTCCTGAAAGTCACTCTATCTGCAAGGGCAGACCCTCTTCTAGGAATAGGAACTTACTCTTCATTGCCTCAAGCCCCTTCCTGTGCAGCTACAGCTCCTTGAAGAGAACCTGCTTTTTCATTTAGCACGACTGCGCATTGTTTACACACAATTGTACTTTGAGCGCTAGGCTCCTCTCTTTGTAGGGCTGGACTGCATAAATTAGGGATTGTTGATGAAGGACTGCCTAATCTGAAATATCTGTTGATTTAACCCCTTTACTGTTGCAGGTTGTGGTTATTATCTTACCCCATCATCAGCCTTAAGATAATCACATTATTGTATATCTGTTAGATAGTGTATGATCGTGTGTGGTATTATTTCCTCATATCTGTTGTTTATTTGTGTTTTGATGACAAGGCCTATAAATAAATGTATTTTTTATATATCTATCTAAGAATAATCTGTTTACTCTGTATGCTCATTGTGGGCTTCTAATCACTCTCACCCCCCCTGAGACTTAGTCTTGATTGCCTGCCAAGCTACTGTATATTGGTCTGGTCTCTCCAGAAGGTTTCCTGTTCTACTAAACTAGGGTGAAACATATTGAAAAGAGTGAATATATTAGCTGTGCATTGCTCCCAACCAGTACACAGGCTCAAACTATGTATCCGACATGACACACAGACTGCAAGTCAGGTCAGCAGGCTACAGCAGGGTCTCAGACCCAACTGGAGCCCACAAACATGTCCTAAATTGCTTACAGTGCCACACAAGGTGTATGAGGTTGTGTAAACCTTACCTGGGGTCCATCAGCTCCAGTCAAGAGCATTGTGACCCACAGATTTAGCTTTATGCTTGTGATCCATGAGCTGAATTTCAGACTGCTCTGTCGTGGGTTATGGAAATGTGGGCCACAAGCCATTTCTAATGTGTTTCTGATGTAGCCAGCGGGCCTGCCTTTGGGTCTGAGGAATGTAGCTGGGTCTGAGTGGGTGTGAGAGGGCCTGAATACCAAGGATAAAGGCTAGCCCACCCTCTGACAATTCTTAACTGCAATATGTGGATAGGAAGTCCTAGGGGCATAGCAAAAGCTATGCGCTGTGCTAAGTGCATTGGGCATTGCTGTCGGCAATGTCAAGTATACAATTTGGGAGTGAAGAAGGTGCCTGGGCAAAATGTCCAGATGGAATTGAGACAGGCGATACCCACTGGCCACATCCCATATCTGTGAAGAGAATGTGATTGTCCAAAGGCGATACCCTGTGCTAAGTGTCCTCTAAGCATGGCTGCAGGCCTTGTGTAATGGGCCCTGCTGATGTGTTAGCACTTATTTAAACAAATCACAAAAAACGTTTTAAAGAGAACGTATGTTTGCCATGTAAAACATCAAACCACTCACTAAAAATCACCAGTGGAGGTACTTTAAGCAAACAAAAACTCGATCAACCCCATACACTGCTCATGATTGTCACACATACCATCACAAATAACATGTATGTACACACAATTCCCACAGGACATGAGGGAATAAAATAGGAACAACACAGGCTGCTAAGTTCTACTTTTTCTGTGAGGACCAACACAAGACAAACCCCAAATGGGCCAGACAATAGATTTTTCCAAAGTCTATTTTCCATGTGAATGAGCAAAATATGGGATGTCATGAGCAGTGCAACTCTGCTTGAAATATTCCATGATTTACCTCTTTCCACCTGCTCCTCTCACTGTTCTGGCTCCCTGTCTTCTCCCTGGTCCTCCCAACTGCTTCTACCCTGATATAAACCTTTTCCACTCCCCAGTGTGATGATGGGGAACTTCCATCTTCTCACACCCTCTGCAGCCATCCACCTTGAGCTTAACGCCCTCCTATCTGACCCCTCCCTCTACAACATTCATGACTAAGCTAACCACTCGGGTGGGACCTTTCTTGGACGTGTCTTTCTCTTTGCATAAGGATTCTCCTCTGATCACTCCATTGTTCCCTATAACAGTTTGGTCCCTGCACACTCTACTCCTCCTTTTCCCTGGCCAATGACCAAGAGGAAATTCAAACTGGATTATATTGCCCCTTACCTTTATGATCTGAGGACCTCTGTCCTGTCTCTCTTCCACTATTCATGCCTCATCCATTGACCATTGACCATGCTTTTTCTGACTTTGTAGCTATGACTCCTTTCAACCAACACTATTCTGCATGCAGATTCACACCTTCCTACCCCGCACCCTCAGCCCTGCTTCACCTCTGAGATCCAGATCCTCAAAACAAATGTCATGTGACCTTTGACACAGGTGCAAATCAGACGCCCCACCCTACCCCTACCTTTCAGAAATGTTCTTTCTGATTTCACCTCTGCAATGGACTCTGCCAAATATTCCTACTAAAAAAAACAAATATACTCCTTTCACAATCACCCCACACACTTTCATCTAACTTCCAAGATTTGCTCACAAGTCAAAATCGGTTGCCACCTTTCTGCTAATTACTTTCCTCACTTCTTTCCTTTAAAATCTGTAAACACATACCATAGCCCTTCTCTCTCTTCCTCCTTCACCCTTATATCCAATGAACCTCTTGCACTCCTATCAACCTGTTTGCTCATTAAGTGGTCAAAGCCTTAGTCACAATCACCTGTCCTTATCTATAAAAGCTCTTTAAGCTCCCTCTCTCTCTACTGGACTCTTCCTTTCCTCCTTCAA
Source organism: Ambystoma mexicanum (assembly GCF_040938575.1). Classification (NCBI taxonomy): domain Eukaryota; kingdom Metazoa; phylum Chordata; class Amphibia; order Caudata; family Ambystomatidae; genus Ambystoma; species Ambystoma mexicanum. The sequence goes on from NC_090922.1 coordinate 401,637,008, forward strand.
ATCTGCACCCATACCACTGCTTTTGAACCAACCCTCTGTTAACCTAAATGTCCTTGTGAACTATCACCCAGGTTCCACCCATCTCCATCATTGGAAGGCCTGTGAGAGGGTGATTTTCAACAGGATCACTAAGCACCTTGAAGATAATGTGTTTAGAGATCCACTTAAATCTGACTTCCACAGTAAATACTCCACAGAGACACTGTTCATGCATGCCTCCAACTTTCTCTCAGATGCTCACCTTTCCAAACTCTCTTCTATACTTATCCTTGTGGACCTCTCTGCTGCTTTTGACATTGTTGACCACTCCTCTCTCTGCTTCACTCTCTGATGATACAATTTCAGAAATCTGACCTTGCCTCGTACCTGGAAGGTCAGTCCTTTCAAATTTCATGGAACTCGCAAACCTCTGAACCCACCCCTTTACATGTTGACATCACACTCTTTACCTCTGTCCTTTCCCTTTCTCATTCTTTGGCTTTCATTATCACCTTTCCACTGATGACACTGACATCTTTTCTCCTTTCTCTCCTTAACATGAGCCGCCTTAGAACAGATAACCAACTGTCTCACTGCAATATGTCACCAGACCACTCTCCAATGCTGCCGCTGAACTCTTCAAACACGGAAGTCATCTTTCTTTCCCTCTCCTATCTGCTTCTCACCTGACCTTCTTTTGACCTTGCCAAAACTCAGAACCTTAGATTCCTCTTTGATAGCAACCTCTGGCTGCAACAATTCATCACTGCTTCTGCTACTCCTGTTAACCATCACAACATTCAGAAAACACGTCCATTTGTTACCCATCCCTCTATGAAAAGTCTAATCTCCACCCTTGTGCTCACCAAGCTTCACTACTGCTTGAGTCTACTCAATGGCCTTCTCCTCTACTTCTTCATCCCTCTACACTAAGGGCCTCATCACGAGTTGGGCGGTAAGCATTAAAATCGGTGGTAACGCTCTCAGCGCTGATTTTAAGGGTCTGTCAGATCACGAGTACAAATACCGCGGAGCCATTACAGCCGGCGCAAGTACAGCCGGCTGTACAAGCGTCGGCTGTAAAAGCGCCAGTATCCATTTGCGCTAAAACATAGCAATCACGAGTCAGGCGTAGGCGCCATTAGCACCAGAAAAGCAGCAGACAATCCACCGAAAATACCCCCAGCAAAATGCTGGCAGTTAAAGAACACAGGGCACAGCAATAAGGGCCCAGGTGAGACCAATGCAAATCAGAGGCCTACAAAGGACCCACCCATGCACAACACACCCTCCCCAACACCATTACACCAGCAGGAGCAGGTAGGAGACTGCAATAAGGGCCCAGGTGAAACCAATGCAAATCAGAGGCCTACAAAGGACCCACCCATGCACAACACACCCTCCCCAACACCATTACACCAACAGGAGCAGGTAGGAGACTGCAATAAGGGCCCAGGTGAAACCAATGCAAATCGGAGGCTTACAAAGGACCCACCCATGCACAACACACACTTCCAAACACCATGCTGCCATTTGGAGCCGGGAGCCTTGATGTGGATATTTACCTGCTGCGCCTGGAGCTACAGAGGCCAGCCAACCAGGATAGGGCCCTGGGAGCACAGGGGGTGGTGGGGATGAGGAGAAGGAGGAGGAGAGCAGCACCAGCAAGGCGGCCAGCCATCCCCAGGCGAACACTGTGGGCCCTGACTGATGGCCAGTTGGTGACTGAATATAGGCTGGACAGGGCAACCATCACCCAGTTGCTGGACACAATCCAGGCTGACATCGCCAGCCGTATAGCCATCAGCACAGCAGTACCCCCGCTTGGGAAGCTTGTGTCCGTGCTACAATTCATCGGGACTGGCAGCTACCAACACACTGTTGCCATGATGCATGGCATGTCCCAGTCCACCTTCAGTGCCATGCTGGGACAGGTGCTGGATGCACTGTTGATTCATGTGAATGAGCACATCGCATTGCCAGCCACACAGGCACAGGTGAACCAGCTGAAGGGTCAATTCCATGCCATTGCCCAAGTTCCGAATGTAATAGCAGCCCTGGACTGCACACATGTAGCACTCGTACCACCCCAGGCACATGAGGCAGCCTACAGAAACCGGACAAATTACCATTCCCTGAATGTGCAGATGACATGTGGCCCTGACCTCACTTTCAGCCACTGCTGTGCCCGCTACCCAGGATCCACCCACTACTCCATGGTCCTGCGCAACAGTACCCTGCCAGCGTACATGGAAAGGCACCGAGGCCAAAACACATGGATGCTGGGTGAGTACAAATGTAGTCTGTAATGCATGTTGAATCACATCTGATGGCGCTGGTCACAGACAGTGAAATCCCTGCATGGCAATAGGCAGCACCATCACTGCAGCATTTTCATGCAAGCACCTCCTGTGTGAGCTGCACTATAGCATCCCACCCTGTCACAGTACAGACATCCCACCCTGGCCACCCGACAGTCATGCCAATGTTACACAAAATTCGGCACATCCACAAAAGCAATACACATAAGTAGTCTGATTAACAACAATGTACATCCCTGAAACACTGTCCCCTGATTGTCTAATGAAATGCCTGGTGAACAGTACATAACAGTGGTAACCGGCAAATGCAACAGCAGCAAAAGGAAATGGCAATGACACATGAGCTAACCACTTGTCGATTGCACATGCAGATGGAAGGGTCCCCTCCTCCAGTGACAAGGGACAGTGTACTCTTAAATTGTAAAACAGAGGCGTACCAAGTTGTGAGTACTCCATTGATTCATGCTGCTCCTAGCACAGCACACCTCACAATGTAACTGGCCAAATGATAAGTAGGGCACATGTAATGGATGAGTGTGATGCACATGACAACTCACAAATACATAGATGAACAGCTGTATGGCAACCTTACACCATGCATGTCCTGGAAGTAAAAGGTCAGATGCCAACATTGCAATGAGATGGCATGACCTTCTCAACAGAAACCTGATCCTGCTGAAAATGTAATTGATGACTGAGCCTTGTGCACCCACTGAACTTACCTTGTCCCCATACCTGCTTGCTCTCCCCTGCAGGTGATTTTGGATACCCCCAATACACATGGCTCATGACCCCTGTGCGTCATCCACACTGCAGCTGAGCGGGCATACAACAATGCCCATGGACGTACACGGATCTGCATGGAGAGGGCATTTGGACTGCTGAAGGCATGCTTCCGGTGCCTAGACAGTACGGGATGGGCATTGATGTATGCACCTGAAAAAGTTGGAAAAATTGTACTGACATGTGCCATGCTGCGCAACATTTGCTGTCGCAGGAATGTGCCACTGCCTCCCGATGCTCATGTGCAGCCACCTGAGGAGGGGAGTGAAGGTGATGACGTGCCGGAAGGGGTTGAACGTGCACAAAGCAATGGGCTGAGGGAGGGGAGGTTGGCCAGACAGGGCTTGATTGATCATTTTCTTTTGATACAGGTGACGGCTACATTTTGCACATGTCACTTGAACATTAAAGAGCACTTAATCACAATCACAACTGTCCATGCTTTGTATGATTTGTAAATGTTAAATGTTAAATGTTAAATGTTAAAGGTATTTGTACTGCGCACCGTCACCAACGGAATTGGTCCCCAAGCGCTCTGGCGGATCTGTAAATGATAAGGTGGGATGGGTTAGTAAGGTGAAGAGGGAGTAGAATAGTGAGAGGAGTGGTGTTCTGTTGGCAGCTTCAACTCGGTATACACCGGGTGCTGAGCTTTGGTGCGGGTATTGGATCGGTATCAGTCCGCGTGTGCTGTTGCTCCGGCTTATGTGTTTTTGCAGTGTTGTGAGGTGCGTGCAGCTTGCGGTGCGAGAGATGGTTGTGTGAGTTTTTGAGTGGGATAAGTATGCAGAGTTTGAGGTTATATTGGTTAGTGGGTTACCTGACCTTTAGCATGCTGACATTCACAGTTTTATCTAAGCGTGGCACCTGTTCTCCTTCACCATCCTATCTGGAAGCGGCGCAGGCCAATGTTCACAATTCTATCTAAGCGTGGACATGCTAGTAGTTACAAGTCTATCTAAGTGTGGACATGCCAACATTCACAATTCCATCTAGATGCGACGCAGGCTAATGTTCACAATTCTATCTAAGTGTGGACATGCTAATAGTTACAATTCTATCTAAGTGTGGACATGATAATACTTACAATTCTATCTAAGTGTGGACATGCTACTATTCACAATTCCATCTAGATGCGAAGCAGGCTAATGTTCAAAATTCTATCTAAGTGTGGACATGCTAATATTTACAATTCTATCTAAGTGTGGACATGCCAACATTCACAGTTCCATCTAGATGCAACGCAGGATAATGTTCACAATTCTATCTAAGTGTGGACATGCTAATAGTTACAATTCTATCTAAGTGTGGACATGCTAATATTTACAATTCTATATAAGTGCGGACATGCCAACATTCACAATTCCATCTAGATGCGACGCAGGCTAATGTTCACAATTCTATCTAAGTGTGGACATGCTAATATTTACAATTCTATCTAAGTGCAGACATGCAAATAGTTACAATTCTATCTAAGTGTGGACATGCTAATATTTACAATTCTATCTAAGTGCGGACATGCCAACATTCACAATTCCATCTAGATGCGACGCAGGCTAATGTTCACAATTCTATCTAAGTGTGGACATGCTAATAGTTACAATTCTATCTAAGTGTGGACATGCTAATATTTACAATTCTATCTAAATGTGTACATGCTACTATTCACAATTCCATCTAGATGCGACGCAGGCTAATGTTCACAATTCTATCTAAGTGTGGACATGCTAATATTTACAATTCTATCTAAGTGTGGACATGCCAACATTCACAGTTCCATCTAGATGCGACGCAGGATAATGTTCACAATTCTATTTAAGTGTGGACATGCTAATAGTTACAATTCTATATAAGTGTGGACATGCAAATATTTACAATTCTATCTAAGTGTGGACATGCCAACATTCACAATTCCATCTAGATGCGACGCAGGATAATGTTCACAATTCTATCTAAGTGTGGACATGCTAATATTTACAATTCTATCTAAGTGCGGACATGCTAATATTCACAATTCCACCTAGATGCGACGTAGGATAACGTTCACAATTCTATCTAAGTGTGGACATGCTAATATTATGGCACTCTATGCTATTGGGAGGTAAGATAGAGTGGCAGTGGTTTTCTGGAGTAGAGTAATTGCTCTACTCCCCACCCATGCCACACTCACAGTTTTTGTTGGTGTCTGTTAGCTGCTGGCTTCCTTGGCGTCCCCTGCGGACACCTGCAGACTCAAATGTGATTTGTTCTAAGATCTACTATCTCCCCTACTCCCAGTGAACACCCAGCACACAATCCCCCCTCCCCCAGTGAACACCCAGCACACAATCCACCCTCCCCCAGTGAACACCCAGCACACAATCCCCCCTGCCGCCAGTGAACACCCAGCACACAATCCCTCCTCCCCCCAGTGAACACCCCACAACAGTGCAGGTAAGTGCATGTTCTCAGGGCACCCACATCAATGCCATGTCTAACTACAATGGTTGCGGGCACTTTCCATGTCCTGGCCCCTCTAGTGTGCGGGATCTGAGGTGGCGCGGAGGTTGATGGGACTGACCCGGTTGCCTGCAGATGCTAACAGAGAAGGTTGTTTGCTTCCCTTGTCTGCTCAGCGTGTGCAGATACTTCCTCGCACAACTCTTGTACCCTTTGCCCAAATCCTGTCAGGGCTGAGGTGCATTGCTCCACCACTCTGCGTGTGCATGCGTTGTCTCGGGCAATGTACTTGCAGCCATGGCGTATGGATGCGCTGATGGCCTTGATGTGCCGGCTGTACACTTTGGCCATGGATTCAACTTTTGCCTGTTTGGCCTCAATTATGTCCAGACGTCCCATCAATGCTGCTCTCGTGACGAAAGGTACCCCTGGTGTGGCAGGTACCAGCCTGCCTCTTGTGCGCTGTTGGGGGGGGGGCTGCATAAGGACATTTTGCCGGCTTGGATGGGGCTGCCAGGCTCTGAGTGCCGCTCTTCAGGGCTGCCATATGATGGTGTGTCTACATCTGGCTGTGGTGTGCGGACACGACACTCATGCACATGTGGGGTTTGTTCTCCCTGTGTGCCTGTCCCTGGGGTCCCCTGTGGTGTGCCCATCCCTTCAGCATCGCTACTTCCAGGGGAATGCAATTGTACTGCCTGATGCACACCTGGAGGTGTCACTCCCACATCAGACTCTGGCCCACAGGTGACTCCCTCTGTATCGGAAGCCTGCATGATGGCTTGTGGCGAGCTAGGCGCTGACACCCTGCGGCCATGTGGGTGCTGCAGCAGTCTGGTTGGGCTGCGTTGTGGTGATGTGGGATGGGTACAGCGTCGGTTCCCTTCCGTGCAGTCCCTTTGTGGGGTGGTGGTGCTAGTCGAGGCACACTGCCTCGGGCGCTGTGATGGAGTAGCCTCCTCCCCTTCATCTTCATCCCGTGAGGTTTGCCATGTGCCTGTGGTGTGGATTGAGTTCAAGGCAACCTACATAAGTATCATGCAGTTCATGCCATCAAGTGGGATTGTAGGCAGTGTCAATTATGCATGCCAATTGCATTTCGTTCAGTCTCCATATATTGATTGTTGGAATGTGTGAGTGTGGAGGAACACTGCATGGAAATGTATGTGTGACAACATCACATGCGGGATTGGGATGCACCATGCTCAGGGTCCTGTGGGTGTATTCATGCACACTCACACTCTACGTAGCTGTCCCATGGCTATGGATGTCTGTCCCCTGCTCTTGTATTGATGCACTGCACGTGCAGGGGAATCTAGGCGGCAGTACGGTTCAATGGTTCAAGGGCTTGGTTATGGGTGTCTGCAGTTCCTCACACACATTTCACCATATTCATTCACTCAGGGTCTGCATGTGTGCTACTTTCAGTTGCATGCATTCGGGCTAGACTCACCTGCAGTGGGTCAATGCCAGTGCCTGCCTCCGCTCCACCAATTCCCTCTATGGTGCCCATGTCGATTAGGGCAGTCATCTTCTCCTCCCAGGGTGTGAGTTTGGGTGGTGGTGGCCCTCCTCCAGTGCCCCTGCTTGCACTCCTGTGCTGTGAGAGGATCCCGTGGACTCTCACACGCAGGTCATTGAGGCGCTTGCGGCAGTCCTCGCAATCTCAGGGCACGCGCCCCATTGCAGACACCCTTTGGCTGATGTTCCACCAGATCTGTGCGTGGCGCTGCCCACTGGTCTTGCGCTGCTGCAGCTCTTCATGGTGGATCTCGCCCTCCTCCACCAGTACAGCCAGCTCCTGGTCACTGAATTTGGGCTTCCAGACCCTGTCCAGGGCTAACTTGCCCCTAGTGCTCTCCTGTGACATAATTCACTCTTCCCAGGGGTGGATGGCTTGTAGGGGCTGTGATATCTGACAGGTTGTGTTTTCCAAGATGGCCGCCGCTTTATTTCCCATTCCGGCGGTGACGCGTTTCCTGCGCGCTAATAGCACGCGCTTATGGCGCGCGCCATTAGCACGGTGTGGTGGTAGCGCACGGTGTGCTGAATTTATGGGTTCTTGGGCCGTTTTCCTGTTGCGCGGCCATAGCCATGTGCGCGTGCACGCAAACTCGTGATCTGGCGGACTATCCGTCGGGGGGCTTGGCGTTAGCACTAATTACGCTCGATGGGAAAACCGCCACATTACCGCCCAACTTGTGATGAGGCCCTAAATCCTCAACTTTGTTATGTGCACTCTCCACAACCTACCCAGAGCCTCCCCCATTTCTAAAAACCAATGACATTCTGGTTGGAACTCCAGGCACAATCTCTGCTTTTAGTCTACAAAACTACAAATGAGCTTGCTGCTCCTCATTCCCTGTATGGTTGTATTACTGTCTTGTTCCCTCCGCTCCTCCTCTGTACTCAACCTCACTGTCCTCTGCCCTCCCAGTGCCTCCTCTCGCTTCCACGCCTTTCTCCCTACCTGCCCAGCTCTATTGACACTAAATTCCAATCACAATCAAAGCCAGCCAGTCTGTGGATCACTTACTTGCCAAAGAGGGAGTTCCCTCTACCTCTTCCACGCCCCTCCTGATCCCACCACTCCCTCCAGTGCTGCATGATAATGACATTTTGTACATTTGTACAATACTCATGTTTTCATGGAAGAAACTGCCCACCTAGGTTACTACCCTTGTAAGTTGTGTGTTTCTTTTATATATATATATATATATATTTATATATATATGTTTGTGTTTTTGTGTCCCTGGTCTAGGCCCCATTTCGCCAACACACTGAAAACACTTGCCCACTAAAACGCAAAGCTGTTTTCGTTCAATGCATAGCGTAAGCAGAATGCTAATTTGCATGTGCGCACGTGTTTCGACACAACTGCACGTTCCTGCTGCTTTAACAGTTCAGAAACCTCATGCCCCGCGCACTATCTCTACAACAACATCTCCAAATGCCTTGATTTGCACGTGTGGAAAAGGGAACACAGAGGAAACAGATAGCCATCTCCTGTTAATGGCCTTTGTTTTCTGAATTGATGTATGGGGCCTGCAGAGTGGTAAGTAAACAAATTAATGTCTGCGCGAGAAAGACAGATCTGTGTGGCTCTTCGGAGCACCAGATCAGGTGATGTAGATTAAAAGTGAACTCACAATAGGGCTGCATCACAGGAAAGGCTGCCCCGAGTTTATCTATTGTTAAGTGCTGTAATTTACTGTCCTCGCGGGCCAAGGAGCAATTGCCGAGCCTTTCCGAGCTTTCTAACAAAGATTTATACGGTGGACGGGGCCCACATTTAGATATATGAGGTATGCTTATTTATATACAGATATAGAGACAGAACATGGTACATGTTTCATAACCGCCCTTCTATAACCTCCCACAGCGCTATAACGCTGCTCGCCCGTGTATCATAATGCAGCCTTTCATGTAATGGCAGTCCAAAACCAGCCATTGACACGTGGGTCCATATTAAAGACCATTGGTATCAGTGTAAGCGCACTTGGGCACACATTGTCCCAATGTAAAAAAAAAAACATATTTGTTGATGCATTTTTGCAGCAGGACCAAGGACTAAGACCCATACAGCTGTGGTGCAAACATGCATTAAAAGAAAATATTGCTTTTACTAGGGAAATATTTTCCACGCAAATGGCTTCTGTACTCTGGGCCCTGATGTGTTTTCAATTTCTCACATATTTTAAAAAGTACCGCTGTTATTCATAAGCAGGGCAGACACCATATTCGTGGTGGTGCATCTTGAAAATAATGACTGTCCGTGTTACAGTCGGTGGAGTCTAGATTATACCAAATTCCCAAAACCAGAACCAGACTGTTTGGTAACATTAAATGCTCACGCGGCATGTTTTGTTACATTACACATATTTACATGGTATGCACATGGAAACAGATTAAGTCGATTCATGGAACTTTTAGCGCGGTGCACTGCCAACAAACACCATAATTCACAGAGTGTGGCAAAGTGTATTTTTGCAATGCAAATTGACTTTGCACTTTTGCAAAAGTGGGGCAAAATCACGTTGCACTGCAAACATACACATTGCACCGCTTTGTGAATCCGGGTGTTTGTTGGCAGTGCCAAACGTTCCATGAATCGGCCCTAAGTGATTTGCTAAGACTCACCCTGGTGTTGAAGCCAAGATTAGAATCTAGCTCTGAGGATTCCAAAATTTGCAATTGAGCAACTAGACCTCATCTCCCCCAGCAAACTATGCTTGTTGTCCAGATTATCCTCTGAACAAGTATTTTCCTAATATGTTGGTAAGTAATTTTAACGACGCATTGTCTGCCGCCCATCCCAAAACTTGATTAATACTCATGCGTGGTGCAGTTTACCTGCTCTAGGGATCTCTATGGACAAGCGACACAATAGCGCTGTAGGAAAAGCCTTCCAGCATCTTGCCACCAGGCCTAAAGATATAGCGACACCGGTCCAGAAGTGGATATTCCCAAGGCGTCCTTAAACCAAGCACTGCTACCTCAAGAATAACTCATTCAATGGAAAAAGAGTAGAGGCATACCAACAGGGCAATACTTGCCAGAGAGCCAGGAGAACACAAATACACCATAAACAAATGTTCCCAAAATGTGAGCACAAACCTCATTTCTTGTTGCTTCAGTGAATTCATTGATAACTTGTTTGCAAAAGAAAATCAGGAAACAGTCAAAGCCATACACATAAATAGTACTTTTATAACATATTATTTGACCAAGACTGAACATACTAGCCATTAATAGGGCAGGCGATGTTATTTAACGAATTAGGAAAATCTTATAAATGTGGGTCATATATGAGAGAATTCCAACATTTTCCACAAAACATGTGAACATATCTTTTGCACCTACATAGGGCTGTCATTTAACATTATATGCCCCACTAATGACAAAGCACAAGAGCAAATAAATCAAAGCACTTTGTTAAACCACAGATGTCTGACAAATCATTCTAATGTATATGACTTCTGGCATTTTGTAAAGTTCCTGTCGAGCTTACAGGGTCCTGTGGGGGTGCAAACAGAGGCTGTGTTGAGCCAAATGCAGTTCTAGGAAGTCATCTGTGTTGAACTCAGCCCACAATACAATTGAGAATGCCTTGGTTCAAGCATCACTCACCACCCGAGTAATGCAAACACAGCGGCTGATAGTGGCAGAGGAAACGCTAGGGACAATCTGAAAGGCAAGAGGTCATGTCCCTCCACTCAGGGGTCCTTATACTAAATGCAGCACCGTTCGCAAGGGTCGTAGAAAACAAAGCATACCGCATCTGTCCATACAGTGGCGACCAGAGATGACTCTTGCTGTGAGATTGACTGTTTTGTAACTCAGTGGTTTCTTAACATCTATGTCACAAATGTATGGCCAGGAAGACCATGCAGAGATACAACATCTAAAAGTGGGCATTATTTTTCTGAATAGCAGCCCCCAGCAACGGCACTTCAGTAACCTGAACTCAGTGGAGCCTTGAGATTACTTGATTGTATATTTGCACATAGAGGGTTCATCTTACGTTTCTGGAATTATTAACCATGACATTCTTGTGCAGAATGCCAAAAGCCCCTTCTTGTTCGTCAATTATCTCTGGCTCTGTTTCTGGCTCTGTGTCACTAAATCGTCCTTCTATTTTGCAAGCTGAACATTGGGCAGTCTTAAATCGTCCTTCTATTTTGCAAGCTGAACATTGGGTGGTCTTAAATCGTCCTTCTATTTTGCAAGCTGAACATTGGGTAGTCTTAAATCGTCCTTCTATTTTGCAAGCTGAACATTGGGTGGTCTTAAATCGTCCTTCTATTTTGCAAGCTGAACATTGGGTAGTCTTTTTTTGACAATGTCAGTTTTCCCACCTGCCTTTTACATTTTGTCCCTTCTCATAGACCCGCTTCTCTCTTTTTTTGCTATTCTTTTAACACAACATCCCTTATTTGTATGTGTTGTTCATCCCTTTTTCCTATTGTTTCCCTTCGTTGTTGACTTGCCTTTCAATTGTCTTCTTTCCCTACCCTCTCCACATATTTTTTCATTTACCTCTGACTCCATTATCCTTTTGAAGTCACTCTGCCTTTATGAAGAAATTATTTCCGAAAATAATGTCTTCATAAAGGCAGAGTGACTTTAAAAAGAAACCATTTCTTTTTGAAGCTCGATGGCTCCCACCCACCCCAGGACATGGAAGCCTCCAGGCCAGAGGCCTGCATGTCATGGAGTGGGAGGAGCCCTATGACTTCAAAAAGAAAGCGTTTCATTTTGAAGTCACTCTGCCTTCATAAAGAAATGATTTCCGTTCAGAAATAATATCTTTATGAAGGCAGAGTAACTTCAAAAAGAGGCTATTTCGTTTTGCAGTCGTAGCCCCCGCCCTTACCCTTTGACATGGAGGCCTCCAGCTCCTCTGCTATGACAGGAACACGCTTCCTGCTGAAGGAAGCTGAAGTCCTCGTTCCCTGGACCAATGGATTCAAAAAGGTAAGAAAATGAACGTGGTTTAAAAGGGCATGCATGTAAGTGGGTGTGTGTTTGTGTGTGTAAATGTATGTAATGTAATGTGTGTGAATGCACGATGTATGGGTGGCTGCCTGGGTGTCCGTGTGTGAATGTATGGTGAAAGGGTGCACATGTAAATGTACGGGTGGCTTGGTGTGTGTGAGTGTATGGTGAATGATGTGTGTGCTTTTGTTTGCCTGGATTATTTATTGGAAAACTTCATTATTTCTAGCCCTGCTCTTCCTCGTCTCATTACTTGTGAAAGTGGCATTCTGCTGCTTACACAAGTACTGGGACGAGGTAGAGGTACACGGAGGTAATGCTTTGCTTTTTTACCTGTAATTTTCATTACTACTAGTCCCACACTTCCTGGGCCAGTACAAGGTACCTCATACATATGCACTGGGACAATGAAGAGGGACATGGAGCTAATTCTGGGTGTGGTAGTCTAGGTCGGCCCAGAGTGTGGTGCAACCCATGAAATGTTTCAGAGCTGGGGTTGGGGGGACCCTCAGCATGGCTGGCATCCAGAAATTGTGCTATGCCACTGCTACTGGCCTCCCAACTGCATGTTCCCCAAGCAGATATGTTTTATGACTCATGACTCAACCCGATTGAGGATGTCCTTGCCCTCTTAGGGAGCTTCAACCTCCCTAAAATATCCACCACTCATCAACCTGCTATTGACCTTTTCCTGTCGGATCATTCCCTGACAGTCCTTGATGGCAATGGAACTCACATCCACGGGAACTTCCTTGCACTCATTTTCTTATAATCTTCCCTCAATGCATATATATCCTCTCTATTTAACCCTTTCACACTGACAACCCACTTGTACATTTTAATGTTGTGTTCCCTTTGTCAGTCTCATCCCCCACAATTACCCAACTCCACGTTAGCTAAATTTAATTTATTTTAATGTTCTGTTCCCCTACCAATCTGAAGACAGATCTGCCACCTTTCCACCAGAGTATTTCTCTATCAAACAAGCCTTTGATGATTTCCACTAAGCCGTCATTTACCCTTTCAAAGACCATTACCCAACATATACCTTTATCTCTGCTAGAGCTCAACTTCAGTCATGGGTTTCCCCAGACATTCACTGTCTCAAAACTAACATGCCTCTTCATCTACGCCAATGGAGCAAATACCACTCCCATTTACTCATGTCCTTGTACAAGACTACCTTCAATACAGTAGGAACTGTCTCTGATGAAGCTAAGCTCAACACTTCACTAACCTTATGAATTTAGTCTGTTCCCACTGCCGCAAATGACCCACTATCCTGCATGCCATGCTGCTCCAACTTGCTCTATATTCTCTTTTCTGCATTCCACCAACTTTGCCCTCTATTTCTCATCAAGGGCCTGCAAGACACCCATAACTCCCTCCTCTAGCGACCACCTTCGGCACAGCTCTCTGTACTGATACTCATTCCTCCCACAGCTCCTTTTCAATTCAACATCCCTTCTGCTGAATCTACACCCATTTTTCTGAAGTCTAATAAAACATGTGTCATTGCATCTCTCTTTCCTCCCCATCCATTTAAGATTACATAACACACCACCTCTTCATATACTCCTTCAATCTCCTCCTTGAAAGCGGGCTCTTCCTGGCCTCATTCCAGATCGCCACAGTGCTACAATCCTCAAGAAGCGCTTGGCTGACTTGAACAATTCAGGAACTAAAACTCAGTGTTACTTCTCCCTCTCTACTGAAATGTCCTTGAACAGGTGGTCTTTACCTGGCTCACCACTTACCTTAAAGAGAAACATGAACTATATGACTCTCTCCAGTTTGGGCTCTGTAGCCATCAGTTCACTGAAAAGACAGTGGGCCTCATTATGACTTTGGAGGTAGCCATGGTGCCATTGGCGTGATGTCTGCCTCCAAACCCATGTCCGGGTCTGGGTTCCCTGAATGGGGAAATAACGGGCTTTTCCGAGTATGGAGGGCCCGGTATTTCCCCATTCAGGGAACCCGAACCCGGACCTTCCTCATTCCCATTCGAGCCCCCATAGGGCTCAATGGGAATGGGGAGAGAGCTAAGAAGGGGCCCATTACAAGAGGGCCCGTTGTTAGCTCCCTGGTCCCCTCGCGGGACCCGCTATGGACATCTAGATAAACCATTGCCATCAAGGACTGTCAGGGAATGATCCGACAGGAAAAGGTCAATAGCAGGATAAACCAGACGTCCAGAGCGGGTCCCGCGAGGGGACCTCGTAATAGTGCGGAATGTGTTTAACCCCACCGGCACCATTACCAGCACCGTTAAACGCATTCCGCAGAACTTGTAATGAGGCCCAGTGTCTCAAACCTCCTATGTTCCTACCCTGGTGTATCACTCCTAACACTCCTCCATCCTCATTCTCCTTGACCTATCAGTAGCCTTTTATCACAGTGACCACCATTGTCTCCTTCTTTACTTATTTAACCTCAGTATCGAAGACACAGCCCTTGCCTGGATGTCTTCCCATCTTTTCAACTCCTCATTCAGCATCTCCTGGAACACTTATAACTCTAACCCCACACACCGTCCAGTCAGAGTTCCCCAAGGCTTCAGTCTCAGCCCACATCCCCTTAACTTCTTCATTGGGTGAACTAATGTCCTTCTTTGGTTCTCCAATCACCTATATTCCATAGACACCAACAGACAATACCTGTGTTACCCTTCTTTCCCTTACCTCCACCGCTCCTCTTATATCTTTAACTCTCTTCTGGCTATCTATCATTGGGTGGCTTTTTGTTGCCTTATGCTCATGGCATCCTAGACCAATGTCCCCTACCTCCTTGTATATCATACTGCAGCCTTTTGTGTCCCCTAATTCTTTTTCCTCTCTCCTTTCTCCCTATCTTTCTTTTAGCATCTGTGATTTTCATCCCATGTGTTGCATTTCTGTTTGCCACCTCTGGATTCACATTAACCCCCTCTGTGGTGTGCTCCTGTATGTTGCCCAGAGTGACGTTGCTCACTAGGAAGTCTACAAGGCCACACTGGATAGGATACTCTAAATGTCAGTCTGGAACTTCACTGTCTGCTGCCCCTACTAGCATGCAGAGAATTCTACTTTCTAACAAATAATATGCACATTGACTCAGTGTGGAATCAGAAAATACAATATTAAGGCTTTTACACCATGCAAAGAGAAATACACCGACACGGGCTTGTAAAGATTCCCAGAATCTTTATTGCAATTCTGTACAGTTTACAAAACAAAGTACACAAATAGCTATTTGGCCATCAATACATCACAGAGACCACCAGCAGGGTTCAATGTGAGCAGTGAACAGGAATTGCTAGCTGGACATCAGCATATTTATACAGTTTCTTTATAACGATGTCCAGCCTCCTACAAGTTAATCATGTACTGGGCTAGGGTCGCGCCAGGTTCGTTCCTAATTTACTTATCTCGTGCATGCGGTATACTTTTTAATACATTTGCTAACAAACACTATTTTTTTCTGGGTTTAACTTTACACTCTTTACACATTTGTTTTAATACAGGTCAAATAGATGTTTCGCATGTCGTGTTCAAATAGCGTTATTGTTCTTGTGTACTTGTAGGTTAACATCGCCGATTCAAGTAATCCCCTGATCCCGAGGTCAACAAAGGACAAGGTCTACATGACCCTAACATGTAGCCTGCAGGAAGGTTGGACATTAACTCTCCTACAGAGGTTGAAGAGGTTAAAGCAAGAACAAGAGAACACAGGTCGGCCATTTTAGGCCACAGGGTGACTTTGAACGACAAACTAAAATGGCGGCCTTAACCTAAAATGGAGGCTTGATTCACTTAAGATCGCAACCTTGCAATACGGATTTCCTCTCAAAGCGACTGGGCATAGGCCAACATATACAATGAAGATGAAACAATATTATATCAGTTTTAACATCAGCAACCCACAAATGTCAATTGCACATCCCATCTGAACACAGACCCTAAACCTTAGAACTCTACATCACTCTCATCAACTTGTATAATACAGTCCCAACCTATGAACCTTCCCACTATGGGCACACAAGCTTCCTCTGAGTATTAAGATACCTCATCTCACCTTGGATCAAATCACCTAGAAATATAACTGTGGGCAAAATCAAGGATCTTGCAATCTCCATGCACCAAAAAACCAACAAAGCAGCTATCTTGAAATTTCCCTCTGTCCTTACTAATCAGGACAAGGCAAATGACGGAAGAGTGTGGTATAAAACCCACTAACACAGCATACCATCTCCCAAAGCCCGCAACATTGGGGTTCTCTTAGACATTGACCTGTTACTCTACCAATTCATAGCAGGCACTGTGACTGTGGCTAGGTTAAACCTATTTAACATCTGCAAAAACACTCCCCTCTTCACCCACCGTTCCACTAAAACTCTGTGGACCCCTTGTGTACTCAGCAAGTTGTACTATTGTACCGGTCTTTACCTCGGATTCTGCTCCTTTTCCCTCTCATATAGTATTCAACTTTGCAACCCACACTCTGTACATTGCAGCAGCTCCTCCATCATGATGGCTCAAAAAAACTCCATGTTGGACTAGTTCTCAATGTATGACTGGTTACTCTTTAATTCCACCTACTGTATTTTACCTCTATCCAGTATCATGCTTCCCATACAGGTCCAATGTAATCTCCCCAAAATACCCTCGTTGCTACTTGTGCTCCATCTCCCTATCCAACATCACCATCCCACACCCCTGTGTGGCCTCTCACTTCAGCACTTTTCGCTCCTTGCATCTCAGCATTGTAATTCTCTTCTCTCTTGATATCAAACGTATCACTGCTATCCTTGCTTTGAAATCTGCCCTTAACATGCATCTCTTCTCCATCAAAAGGGACCCTGCCACAGCATACCTCTTTGCCCCTGATCTCTCTATCTCCACCATTGTTCTCATTGTTTAGTGCACTGTATATTTTCTTTTGCGATATATACATATATTATACGGCATGCGGTAGCAGCCGTGTAGTTATGGTTAAGTTGCTTAACACATATGAAGAGCACTTTTTGAGCGGCTTATAAGTTTGCCCACCACAGATGAATCCTCACCAAACTTTGGAAAAACAAGTATATGGCCCCCTCGGATTGATTCTGCAGAATTTGGTGAGGTTTTGGTGAGGTTTTGTGCAGTCGAAGCAAAGTTATAGTTTTTTTTTATATAATGTGTGGTAGTTAAGCTAATCACCATAAGCTGGCTTAGCCTTGGAGATGCCTAGAGGAGGACAGCATTCCTGCTCAGCATCTGATATTTAAGGTAAAGTGAAGGTCTGGTTTTTTTGTTTTTTTAGCAACAAGGGTCCATTGTCTAGAACACGTTCCACTGATTTAGCCACAATTGCAGGTTTATTAATTAACTGTCTCATTTCTTCCTAAAGTAGTGACTAGGTCAGACAGAGGAACTGCATGACTTGTCCTAGAGGGACCACAACTGCCACAATTGGCCAACTAGGCATCCTCATGACCAAATCATCATTCACTAGATTAGAAGCAAAGGGTATCAGATACCAATCTTCAGCTATAGCCATCACAGTTTCCTTTGCTTCTTTAATCTTTTCCCTGATGTTGATGTCTGGATTTTCCTTGTGCATATAAATGCTCAAGGCTTCTGGAATGAAATCTGGAACTTCCCACCCATCGGAATAAACTGAGAAGCAAATCGAGTCAGTACTGACATTATCCCCGATGGCTGACCTTTGGGGGAATTGATCAATATCATCCAGGCTACAAGGCAACTTTGCATTGTTTCATTTGAAAACTGATTTTTTTAAACATAGGAACTATTTGCTGTGATTTACCAACACTACTCACCCTTATATGATTTATTGGAGGACCATCTTCCCGATTGCACGAGACCACAGGTCTCTATATCACTTATTTGTGTGTAATCGTATCAGGGACCAGATTGAGGCTTCGCACAAATCTTCTTGACCCCTTTTTTTTGCTTGGGCATATCCTTCTGATTTTTAGATTTTCTCTTTAAACCTACTTTGTTATTAGTATTTTTTTGAACTGCCACATTGTGGTCGATCATTATCTTGTGACTGCTCACACCATTACTCACTTTGTGTCAAGGACACGACCCCCATATCTACCTGGCCCTGAAGAAGAGACTCAGGTATATTTAAGTCTTTCAAAGGTGGAGTAGGGCCATGTCATATGACAACACATGTGTTATACTGCATCACAAACCTGGCGTCACGCAGCCTCTTCATCACCTCCCCCACAATAGTAGCAACATTAGGTCCCCCCGG
The DNA here is from genome assembly GCF_040938575.1 of Ambystoma mexicanum. Lineage (NCBI taxonomy): Eukaryota > Metazoa > Chordata > Amphibia > Caudata > Ambystomatidae > Ambystoma > Ambystoma mexicanum. The sequence goes on from NC_090922.1 coordinate 401,655,274, forward strand.
AACCACAGGTTTAGCCACTTTGGAATCAAGTGCCATAATAAAACCTTCTATAAATGACATTTTCCCGAGAATATACTTTATCTATCTATGTACCTCACAGAGTTCATACTGTAAGGAATCGTTCCCTCGGTCAATCGACTTCAAATTCCTAGATAATACTGAAAGAGAAAACACATCCACAATCTGCTCCCTAGGGGAAAGGTGAGCTCTAATGGAGCAGTGTTCATTTTCTAAAAAAAGGGATCTGGTATGACTCGCGTTGAGCATTAACATAAATGTTACCAAAAATCAATGGTAAAGTAAATACCCGTCCCTCCATCCCTCCTGAGGTGATGTATTAAGAAGGACCAGAGAAAATTCAGGCAGACCACAGCTTGAAATCTATGTAAGTCAACTTCCTCTTTAAGCTCCTCCCCCAAAAGAAGGTCGCCCTGGGCCAAGGAAGAGACACACTCATTTTGCCAACTCACTGGAAATGGCTGCGGCCATAATGGAAACATCTGATATGAGGTCTGCAGAAGAAATGTTTAATAAATCATCTGGATGTATATAATCCAGAGAAACAGAGGACTGTGAATTCATTACAGCACCTTCTGAAAGTAAGGTTCCATCTAAGTTCATTGTTCCCATGTGTAAGTCATCTGGTGTACTCGAGCACAAGCTCAATGGCAAATCCGAAGCTGTTATTGAAGTAATACGAGACTGATGCGCAGCGCCAATCTGCACAGTACCTGCAACCTCCATAGACTGGACAAACGTTTTTGACAGTGTAACATTTGTAGACTTACTCCAATTTACATTAAGAAAACCAGTCAATTTGGTCTGAATTGTTTCCTTTTGAAAAACAGATGAAGAGGTGAGAGAATACAGTGCTAGTTTTCTCTTTGCCTTACCACTCCTTAAATCATACACCATTCAACCTTTTTATCCTAAAGGAACACCAATGACCAGCGTGTTAGTGGGGAACGCCCTACTGGTTTCAGGGGCAGGCTTACAAGCAGAATAGATTTACTTTGCAATATTAGTTAGCAGCAACAATAAAAGTTTCTCAAGTATTTCGAATGGGAATAGTCAGGCAAAATTACCCGTAGCATGACAGCACTCGCCTTGCACTACTCGATGTGTCACCACACTATAGTTAAGTTGGGTATTGAGATACCTAGGAAATTTGAAAAAATGAATTACAGAAAATGTTTTACCGATAAATCTGCTCAACTTAACTAAACTTTAATAAAAGTTTGTTCAGTAAATACATTTATATATTCAATGACAAAACTTTGTTAAAGAGACGTTATGGTTAAGTTGCACTAATAAAAACCTTTGAAATTCACTGAAAAAACTTTGTTAAAGAGACGTTATGGTTAAGTTGGACTAAAAAAACCTAAGAAATTCAAAGAAAAAACTTTGTTAAACGGATGTTATGGTTCCAAGTAAAACCGAAAAACCCCTGAAATTCTCCAGTTATGGTAAGCTAAGCAACCATAACTCGCGCCACCACCGTGCACTGCTAAGACTAACACCCAGGACATCAAAGATGACATCACAAATGTCATTGATGACATCACTGATGACATCACATATCTGGGCCACTTGCTTTTGTTCCTTGACATATATAGGCCAGGTGGTTTTGTTCACTGGCAGTCAGAATAACACAATTTTAATAGGTGCTATATATCTAGATGTTAACCTTGTCATATGTTCTTTAAGTACTTTCCTTAGGCTTTGGCCTCAGCTCATGGTGCACATACATGGGGAAATAAGCAGGCCTCAAACACACAATTCATTTTTATACATGAAGATAAACTTTAATGTCATTAACATTTTCCGATGATGCAGTTTCTTTCTTCCTTACTTTAGTGTCCCTGTATGTGTCTCTGATTTCTATGCATTGCGGTGCTTCATATGTATTGTTTGTACCAGCACAAGTGCTGTAAGTCTTGAATTGTTAGCTAGTTGTTAAATGTTTAACATTACTCAAAACTCTGATAAGGGAGCATTCCTTATTGTACTATCCAAAATTACAATATTATAAATAGTGTACTTCTATGGCGCATGCTGCAGTCATTGCCTGTGTTTATATATGATTAGGTTTCTGTATTAACAACAACACTCCAATACAATGATATTAGATGAGTACATTCTTTAATAGATTAAGTAGTTCATGATAGGTCTCCCGATCACTCCTGACATCTTGTTATCAACAATATAAACACTACTCCTTGTAGAGACTTTTCATCAAAATGTATTTCATGTGTGATGTCATCAGTGATGTCATCTTTGATGTCCTGGGTGTTAGTCTTAGCAGTGCACGGTGGTGCGCGAGTTATGGTTGCTTAGCTTACCATAACTGCGAATTTCAGGGGTTTTTCGGTTTTACTTGGAACCACAACGTCCGTTTAACAAAGTTTTTTCTTTGAATTTCATAGGTTTTTATTAGTGCAACTTAACCATGACATCCCTTTAACAAAGTTTTTTCAATGAATTTCATAGGTTTTTACCAGTGCATGCTATTTTTCTACAACGTACTAATATCATACTTACCCAATATAGCAATATTTGTGTCCAATTTCCAAAGTTTCCCCTTAAAACTCTGCCATTTCACACCATCTGGAATAATTTTTAACACTTCTACACACTTCTTGCAACTATTTCAACTAGTTTTGCATCCGTAGACATCTACGAACATCTGACTTCATAGCGGACCTTCCGGAGAGTGCCACATGACCATACGCTGGCGTGCGGCATGATGACGTGTCTGAGAACCCGTCCGCACTTCACGATAAGATATCTGCTTGGCGGACAGTTCGGATCTGCATTTTCTACTGATCTAGGAACTTCCAACTTCAAAATTTCCCTTGCACAGCTCCAACACCTATCCCTACTCATTATCCATTAACAATCTAGTGTACAGTACATACTTTTAGCAAAACTGCTATTTATCTTAAAATAGCATGAGCTAATGCCATCCCTCCTCCCCAGGAGCCACCACCACTGCTGTAATCAAGGAGCATGAGAAACAGTGCCCCCTAACTTAGAAATACTACACACGCAACATTTTCCCTTTTCCACCTACCCCTCCATATTAGTGTTTGGTTGCTCTTCCCTCATTTCCCTACCCACATTTCGTTCACAGCTCTTCTGCCAAAAGAAACACATCCAAAAACAACAAACGACATATTCCTTTAGGATCCACCTTTCACAGTTAAAAAATAGAACTAAAAAAAATGTATAGACTCCACCTCCTTTATATTTCTCAGTAAAGTACATAGACTAAATAAGATTTTCCAACATTTCCATTTGCATTTTGTGCTATGCTAATGGGAATATTGTGGTGTTCATCCTCTGTTCCAGGGACTGGAACGGTGGATACCAGCCCAGCAGCCCAAGTTATCATCCCAAGCGAAGCGAGGGTGGATAACAAGGTCTCTGGGCCATTATCCCCCCATTCCAGCCCCTCAAATGGGGGATGAAGACCATTAGCAACCTAGGTTCCCAAAGCGGGAACCCGGGGTGCTAAAAAATAGGATTATTCTTCCAACACTGGGACGCCGGAAGGAAAATCCTTTTCCAGGATGGCCACCATGGAAAGGGAAGATGAGGGTTCCATACAGGGCCCCTCTTCGCTTTCCATAGCAGCCTGCAGAAGGCAAAAAGAGAACCCTATGACCATATTACCAAAAGCATATTTTCTTCCCTTTCAAATCTATCCTAATTTCGAATAACTTTACCACAAAGCCAGACCCAGGTGGACATGGCCAATCCTATGTTTTGTCCCTTGTGGTCATGGCCAGTAGCCAGATTGTCCGGATCATGACCTTATTCCATGACCCAGACAATCAGTTCACTGCCCATGGCCACAGGCTACCCCTCAGTCACTATAGGTATACCGCTATTTTTTGTAGCTACATTATGACACTTGTCAAATAATAAAACACTGGAACATTTGCAAAACTATGCTTGTAGGTCCTTGCCAATGCTCCTTACGCAAGTTTGCTGGAAATCCACCCATGTTTTATTTTTTCAAAAGTGTCAAATGTATGCACATACAATCGTCATATAACCTAGCCCCCACTTGACAAAATCCATTCAGACTTTACAAAAACATCTAAATCTAGATCTATCATCTTTTTGCAACCTTTGTGTAGATTTGTCAAATGGCACCACATGTATAAGCCTTTACAATATTTTGGGACCCCCACTCTAATTTTGCTCCCTCTCGACAGAATCCCACCAAACTTCGCAAAAACATGTATATCTTGATCTATTATCAGTTTGCCAAATGAAGTGTAGATTCGTCAAATGGCACCTCATTTATAAGTTTTTTCATTATTTTGGGACCCCCCTCTAATTTTGCCCCCTCTACACAAAATCCTACCAAACTTCAGAAAAACATTCCTATCTAAATATATTATCAGGTTCTCAAATTAAGTGAGGATTCGTCAAATGGCACCTCATTTATAAGCCTTTACATTATTTTGGGAACCCCCTCTAATTTTGCCCCCTCATGACAGAATCCCACCAAACTGTGCATACTCACTCGGAATTAACCCAGGAATATACATGCAAAATTTCATGCAGTTCCATTAAGTGGCGCCAAAGTTATAAGCCATCCAAGAACTGCATTTCACCAACCCTGTAATGATGAGGTGTTCGCAAATATTTTTTTATTTTTTTTTATTGAAACATTGTGTTAGTTGATGCATCAACTTTTTCAATTTTCTCTTACATTAACATAAAGTATTATAATACATTAACACAACAATTTCAATGTCAAAACACCTCCTCGGTAACACATTAAAATTAATAAACAACATGTATCAGTGCAAATCACAATCTAAAACATAAATATTTTCAGGACTGTTCGCAAACATTCGAACTGTTTGCAGACTTTTGTGGTAAAAACCACCTGTTTTTTTGCTTCTTGCAACCATATTCCATCCCATCCTCATCACCCCTCTCCTCCCCAGAGATTATTTGATAAATTTGACAAGTGCAATTTTGTGTTTTTTAATATGTTTTTACCGCGATGTCCGCAGACACCGGCTGATGTCCCAAGATGGCAGGCGTTTCCAAAAATCTGACGCACCTCACGCTTCACGCCAACCAATCAGCGAACATGTTGGGTGTCCACGGACATGTCGCAAGTCAATTAGCCAATCGGTGTCCTGTCCGCGAAGCGAACAGAGAAGTGTGTCCACGGAGCGGACATAGATATCACTAATTAATTTGCTTTTCATTTTGGTCATTTAAAAAAAACCTACTCAACGGATTTACACCAAATTAACAAAAGCACGCTTTCGGGACCAAGCTGCCGCTCCTGCCGCAAATTTGGTGAACATCGTCCAGCGGTTTGGGCTGTAGGCGTGAGCAAAGTTTTTTTCCCATTATGTCTATCGGAAAAAAATATATTTTGGGACCCCTCTATAACTTTGCCCCCCCTGGACCAAACCTCACCAAACTTTTCATAATAATTCTGAGTGGGCCATATACTTTTTTTGCAAAGTTTGGTGAGGATTCGTCCAGGGGGAGCAAAGTTATAAGCCCCCCAAAACGTGCTCTTCCTATGGGATTAGCAACTTAACCATAACTACACGGCCACTAGTGTGGCCGTGTAATATATATCGATTCCATTTTCCATATTGTCACTCTCTGCTGTTCGACGATTATGTTTGTCTATTCTACAGAAACATATTTCTAGACACACATGAAATTATGCATAGAATAACACACTCACACACACAACCACACACACGTGTATGTAATCCACTATAGACTTATGCTTTTTGTAGAACATCTTAGTCTCACTAAGACCATCAGCACAGACCCTATCAAAGGGCCGCATCACCAAACACAAGCCACTCAGAACTGCTCTCAAAACTCTAGTCCATCACCAGATAATATGTGTATTATTCCAGGAGTGTCAGCTGGACCTGAGCTGCTGTGCCTGGGGATGGACCACTCAGTGTCTCCCATTAGTAACTACACTGAGGAGTAAATGGAATCCTGTGACATGGTGTAAACAGAGCAATCCATGTGCTACTGCATCTTCGTGAGTGTGAGAAGCTTGTTTCCACATATCACATCCAAAAGGGTGATTCATGATGAACTAACGAGTGGTAACTCTCATAAATACTTAATTTAAGCCTGGAGAGGGATTATTTAGGTCACAAAGAAGTTAACAGAAGTAACTTAAATCTACTCCTGTCTTTCTCGAAGCAATAAAAGTGTAAGTCAGGAGTAGGTCAGGGTTACTATGGTAACTTCTTTGCCGATTGAATAATCTCTTTCCAACAGTAATGTACAGCTAGCATCTCCAGCTGACTTTTTGCAGAGGGGTCACAAGAAAAGTGATGAATAAAGACAAGAAAGTGGAGTGGGCTGGGGAAACATGTGCTCTGTGCATGACTGACTAATCATTGGCTCCATGGCCCACCAGGCACTATCAATATCTCCGAGTGAATGGCTGCTCCATCTACAGGCACACTCTCCTGTATGGACTCGTTCAAAGCTCAACTGCTTGGCTATCTAAACATATATTTTTCTTTGTAAAGATTGTTCAGCTGCATCCAATAATAAACAATTAGCACCATTATCAGGATTTCAGCTGACTCGTGGTCTAGCTCCTTTCATGTGGATATGCCGGCATCCAACGTCAAGCCGCACGCTTTACATGCTATGTTCTACTTTCCCAGCAATGGAGGGGAATGTTTTCATTTAGGTCCCTGGATCACACAAAAACAATGCCGTTTCCGCAAACCCTCCCTGAACTCCATTGCTCATCCCTTGTCTTCGGTGGTGGCCCGGCACTACTTCCTCAAGCAGCGCTGCTTGTGCCGTGGAGCAGATTAAACACTGGGACTTAAAAAAGCAGATTCGGCTGAAAAAATATTAAGTTATTAAGCATTCCTATTATTGTCTTTTTCTTGATTTGAACGATAAGGGCGTGATTCATGGAATTGTTTGCACGGTGTAAAGTGACTGCTGCAAAAATACTTTGCACTGCCAACAAACACCCTGATTCACACGGTGCAACCTGTATTTTTGCAGTGCAAAGTGACTTTGCACTGGTGACAAAGTGGTGCAAAGTAACTGCACTGCAGAAATACACTTTGCACCGCTCTGTGAATCCTGGTGTATGTTGGCAGTGCAAAGTCACATTGCACCGTGCAACAAGTTCCATAAATCAGGCCCTAAGAAGCTATTCTTTCATAATAACAATGAAGGAAACCTGTCAGGCGGTACAGTGCATATACACGTTGAGAATTATGCATTTCAAGGGCAAGATGTCAGTAAAAATGGCTGTTAAAACTTCCCTCAACCAAAAACGGAATAATACATTTAACTGTTCATTCAGTGTTATCATTATTATTTGATGTTTTTAAGCCTCTGAACCATTATTTTTCTCTGCAGTTTTTGACAGGTTCCTGTCAAACAGGCATCTTCTAATAGATGCCCTTCTTTAAAACAATCGTGTCACCTTGATCTGACGACACGTGGAAGTGCCCAAGTACATATCAGTATCATTTCCTTACTGTGGTCCATTGGCTTTATTTCATTGTGATTGTTTTAGTTTGATAATGGTAGCACTGCTGTTTTTAGCACCACAAATGTAATTGATTACTGGTCCGATGACAACTCTTAGTATTCGCGATGGCAATTAATTGGACTTACCTTGCTTAACCTTTAACAAACAACCTGAAAGGCACACATCTTATTGATGGTGTGTTATATATTTAGCTCAGTCCTTTTTGGAAAAATGCAAACAAAGGAATAAATCAACTTTCTAAAACCATTTACGTTGTCTTTAGAATAGAAGTAAGGTGACCATGTATCACCATTGCCTGATATTCGGTAGACATTGAGTAAAATGATTGATCAAAATCTGAAAACATTTTTGTTTCTTTTTTCATTTTTGAGATCATCATTGCTGAAAACTCAAGACTTTATAGCCTTTGTGTCTAACGTGGACGCCAGCAGAACAAATAACTCAACAGTGTTTTTTGCAAAGATGTTTATTTCTGCTGTCAGGACGGGTTTGGAACAAGCACCATAGAGTTAAAGGTGGTTCTTGTTTCATAATGCTCAAAACAAAGTGGAGGGGAGACAACACATAGTACCTGGTGTAACACAATACTTGGGGGCCCATTCAGGAGCCATGCTGAGGGCCCCCCACAAGCTCCACACTGTCGGCCTGCCTGGACCACCATGCCTGTGCAATGTCCAAGATATTCATGCTACTGCAGGGTCACACACGCACTGTACTAGGTGAAAGATGTATGTTCTTTAATCAAAGTTTACATTTTTCACTAGAGTAGAAACAAAGGGGTGGTGCCTGAACGCTAGTATCCAAAAGTACCAGCCACCAGTGGCGGCTGCTGATTTTTTTTTTTTTTTTGGAGAGGTGTAAATATTTGCCACAAGTAAGCAAGAGCAGCTGAGCGTACTGAGGGAGCCCGAACCAATGAAAGTGTGTTCTAGGGGGGTTCTACCCCAAGAAAATGTTTTGAATAATGTGTTAAAATGCTGCATTTTACAGCACACTTTCTATGAAAAATTGAGTAAAAAGCCAGACAGTTTGCCATAATTATTGTTGGTTAATTCAGAAACAAAATCCAATAGATGCTAGTCAACAACAGTGCACATAAACATTTCCCAACACATTTTATACCTTGCTCCAAAATATATGCCAGTATAAAAACATTTTTATGCTCGCTGTGCCCATACATTTCCATGCTTGCTGCACCAATATGTGCCATATTCCCATATAGGAACATGCTCATGTTTGCTGTGCGCGTAATGCAAGTAATTATATTATAAGACAATGTGTCCAAGCTGGCTCTGCAAATATATGCTTGTACCTTAAAAGCATACTCTTGTTGGCTTTGCCATTAAAAATGGCCAGTCTAGGCACATACGAACTCTTATCATGCTTGCTTTATCATAGACACCCAGTAAAACATGTCATGGCACAGCAAGAAAAGGCTAGACTGGCAGCACCAAAATGCTAATCTAGCCACATAATAACACTTATCATGCTTGCTTTATCATAGGTATTCAGTAAAACATGTCATGCCACAGTAAGAATTGGCTAGACTGACTGCACCAAAATACCAGTTTAGTCATGTAATAACACTCATGATGCTTGCTTGCTGTATAATAGATGCTCGGTATAAAATGTCATGCCACAGTAAGAAATGGCTAAACTGGCTGAACCACAATTCCAGTCTAGCTACATAACACTTATCATGCTTGCTTTATAATAGATGCTCTGTAAAAAAATGTCATGCCACAATAAGAAAAGGCTACAGTTGCTGCACCAAAATGCCAGACTAGCCATCTAATGATAAAAATCAAGTTGGCTTTGCCCAAAAATACCAGTAAAAGATGCCATGTTGCTTATGCAAATGTCAAAAATGCTCCAGTGCTCCCTGGGCCTCCCAGCACCTTGCACACACACATAATCATACCCATTCATCCACCAGTCACTCACCCATGCACTTTCTCTCACTTTCACTCATGTGGACCCAGAACCTTTACACTGCATTCTCCACATGGGCATCCACCCAGAGCAGTCATACAGAATCACATTCATCCAGCAGTCACTTATGCATGCACCTTCTCTCACGTTCACTCACACTGCATTCTCCACACTTGCACCCACCCACCCAGAACATTCACACACAATCAAATTCATACCCATTCACTCACTAATCACACACCCACACACTTTCTCTCACATTCACTCACACTGCATTCTTCACACAGGCACAAACACACACACACACACATACACACACACACATACATACACACACACACATAATAAAATTCATACTCATTGATCCACCAGTCACTCACCCATGCCACACGACATTCTCCACAAATGCACCCAGAACATTCATACACACTGCATGCTCAAACAAATGACACCTGCACTCACCACCCATTCATACATGCATGCATGCTTCTACATACATGCAGAACATTACAAACATTTAGAATTAAAATCACATCAGACATGCATGCACATACACATTCACACATACAATTTTGTTTTCAAAGGCTTCCTTACTTGTTCTGCTCAGTGCAGACTTGATGCTCCATCTTCTCTCCAGGCTTCTGGCTTCCATGCTGCAAGCAAACAGGAACCAGGAAACAGGGACCTTGCTTCGTGGTTCCTGTCTGTTTTACACAGAGGAGTAGAGATGGAGTCAGTCAGCTGTAGTCGTCCCTGGCACAGCCCTCAGACTTAAGTGTGAGGGCTAAGCCAGGGCATGCACTGGACCTGGCACAACAGGGTCTGTGTTGGCCCTCACTACACAGTGCACATAGTGTGGTCAGGTTCCTGTCTTATAGAGATATGCTCTCACTCTGCATTTCTGATCTAAGTACAAATCACATCAGACATGCATGCACATACACATTCACACATACAATTTTGTTTTCAAAGGCTTCCTTACTTGTTCTGCTCAGTGCAGACTTGATGCTCCATCTTCTCTCCAGGCTTCTGGCTTTCAAGCTGCACGCAAACAGGAACCAGGAAACAGGGACCTTACTTCCTGGTTGATGTCTGTTTTACACAGAGGAGTAGAGATGGAGTCAGTCAGCTGTAATCGTCCCTGGCACAGCCCTCAGACTTAAGTGTGAGGACTAAGCCAGGGCATGCACTGGACCTGGCACAATAGGGTCTGTGTTGGCCCTCACTACACAGTGCACATAGTGTGGTCAGGTTCGTGTCTTATAGAGATATGCTCTCACTCTGCATTTCTGATCTAATACCCTTTAAAGGGTATTGTGCCAAGCATGCTGCTTGGCTCTCAAAGTGACATAACAACAATTGCCCTTCTTGGAAACTCAAACTGATCCCAGGTATATAGCACCCAGTTTGCTATCTGTAAAATCTCAGGTTATAGTAACGTTCTCTCATCCTTCACTCTTAAGCTCAGTCTCAGTGTTATAGAACCCAGTTCACATATTTAGGGATAACATGCCCAACTCAATGTGGTATGGAAACAGTGCCCAGCTCATGGTAGCAGGGTTATGGTGCTTGCTCTCTCAGCTCCTGCTGCAGCTGTCAGAATCAATGTCTCTATTAAGTAGGCCAGGTGGCACAGTTGACGTAAGGTAGCTTAGCTCTCTGGTTGAGTCTCATTGATCGAGCGTCTGCCATCCTGCTCTCCCCATCTGTTCCTGATGACTGCTTCCATTTACTGAATTCCTTACTCCTGTTAAGGCAGCCCAAAATCATGAATAGACCCAGAGGACTCAGAGTCAATCGAAACCAGACTCAATGATGCAGTAGACAAAGTGCACGGAAAAAAACAACTTCATTCACATTGAAACAAATCTGTGACATCATACAAGTGTGCAGTAAGACGCCAGCCAGCCCATAGGACTAGGGGTTTCCCAACAGCACTTTAAGATGTGTAGCAGCACCCTTGAGATGGATGGGGATGCAGATTAATACTTTCGCATTAAATCAATAATGACAACTCGATAGTTTGGCAAAGGGAGTCAGTTTAATGATAGGTACAAAAAACGGGGAGTTCATGACTATCAGCATTCTCTCAATCTTTCTTCTTGCTTCAAATCCAATTAATTTCAGAAAAAAACACAGTATTTATACCCAAAAACTCGCCATCACTGATGTGTACTCTTAAAAGTTTAGCATGCACCTCTATTGGTTCTAGGAAGGTAACTTTAATGTAGGCACTATATCTGTATATGGTAATGGGGAGAGGGAATTGGATAAACAATGTCAGGTGGGCAACTAAGCCCTTCCTTCAAAATGGCTACTGTATACGTCACTAAAACTACGAAGTCTCATTGGTTCTACTAACTATAGGGCCCTAGATTACATGGTCCACTATGATTGGGTTGGCATCAACCCCACTCATACTTTTCCACGTGCTTAGCAGCATGCAGAATAGGCAGCCAGGTGCAGGGAGTTTGTCTGTACCCCCAGCTTCCCTCCAATTATTGCTACAATGAATCATCACTTCAGTGGTCATGTGTCAATTATTTCTTTGTGGTTGGCCTCGAGTCTGCTTTTTGGTCTGGGAAAGTTAAAGAGTCTGTGCATGGCCAAGCGCTATGCATAGGTGTGAAAGTTTCATCCCTTCTTGCTGGTCTGTGTCCTGTGATTCCGACACTGTGAAATTGTCTTATTCTTCATGAAATTTTGTGTATTTGATTTAATTCTGCCAGTCGAGTGCCATCTGTGGCTTACCTTTTTTTTTTTTTAATCTGTGGCTTATCTTGACCTTTCTGAACAGGATACTATGTTCTTCTTCTCATTAATTTTATCCACTGCTATTTCAACCGATACGACCTTGGCTTCTTGGAATGATTGTCTTCGTCTGAGTTTCTCTCTGTCTTTAATTCTCGATTTGTTTGCTGCAAAGCTCTCTTCTTGAGACCTTTAGTAACCTTTGGTTGATTCTGCTCTTGTGCACGGTGGAAGTATACTTATATAAAGTGCTCCTTGAGGTAGACATGTGTATAGGTGGTGCTTGCTGCAATCTATTTTACTACTAAGCATACGCAAACCTTATGATTTCTTGCTTCTTGTGGTGCCTTGAATATGTACACGTTAAAACTAACTGAATATCTTCACCGTGCATGTGGCATAATATCTGACATCTTGACATCACTTATTTCACTTTAGGCTCAGGATGTCACTTGTTCATGGGGTTTCGTCTCTTTTCATTATTCACAGGTCATCATATCTTCTTTATGTGGGTCAGTCCGGGCTCTTATGATGTCATCATTCGTCTTCCTTCAGCATCTTTTTAGCTTAGTCGGGTATTACATTCTGACAATCTTCATTCTGTCTCAATTATCGATATGGTTTTCTCAATGGGTACCTTACTGTCCACGTCTTCTTAGGTGTCGGTACTTTAACAGGTGCTGTCCTTCTAAAAGGTACTGGAAAGAGCCCAACTGCTGCTCTCTGCTGGTTTATTTGTTCATCATAGGTACATATTTTGGTGTGAACATTCCTGGTACTTCAAAATGGGCGGTTGGAGTGCAAATCGAGCTTGGCACCTCCTTTACACTACCCCCTCTGGGCAATTCATCAACCATTTCACTTCTTCCTTGGTGTCCACCTTTACGTCATCCTCTGGATCCACACATAAAGGTTTGAATAAATATATCTTTGGGGTCCATATCTTTATGACTCTCTTCAAGCTTCCTGCTGTTCTCACGTGCTCATCTTTGTACCAAGTCATTAGCTGACATTGTCCACTTGGACTAAAATAGATCAATTTTCCCACATCATTTCTATGTTTCCTTGGATATCGAGACATTGTTCCTTCTGGTGGATAAATGCTGGCTTTCACAAAGTCTCTATTTTCTTCATCAGTCAGGTCTTTGGGCTTCTATCTGACTCAAAATCAATCATGATCTTCATCCCTCTGGCCTTTTTCACAGTTTTCTGGCACTGAGAGATTATTATCTTGATAACACAGAATCCAAGCAATATCATCACTAGCAGGGCTACTAAGAATTTGAATGCGTCTGCCATCCACTGTGGAACCCATGAAAATAGTGATCCAAACCAACTGCCGTCGTCCACTTCGTCAGTTTCATCAATCATTTGATTCTTTAGTTTCATCAGCCTATCTATGGCCTCTGTTAAGGTTCTATTTTTGTCATCATTGGATGGTATAAATGTGCAACATGATTCTCTGATTTTTGCACAAACATCTCCATCCATAGCTGTGATCATGTCAAGGACATAACTGTTCTGGAGAGTCATTATTCAAATAGCACTTAACTCTTCTTTGATTGCCTTGAATCCCTTTATTGTTCCTGAAGCAGAATTTTGAACTCTCAAATGGCTCTATCTGCAAGGGTACTCCTCTGTCCTCGACTCATGTCAATAGTTTAGCAAGTCTTGGCCTTACTGGCTTGCATCCATTTTGTACTATGTCAATGGTACCCTGGTACTGACCTATGACCATTCATACTCTGCAAATCACTACTCCTTTCTCCCATCCATCCGGTGAAAGCACCGTTCCCCAGATTTGCATTTGGCCTCTGTTCTTCCAACTCCGAGCTTCTTCTGGAGTTTTTCCTTGAACGTTCAGTTTTTGGTTTGTCTCTCTTCTGATCTCTGCTCCTTTAGCTCCAGGCTTCTCATATCTGATCACAAGGTTCTTTGTTTTTCCATTGTTTCTTGTCTTTTTGTCCTGGACATAATCATCTTTATTTGGATCTGTTGCTTCAGTTGCCCATTTCAGTGAAGCATCACTTCCCATGAACTGGCCTCTGGTCTTGCACCTTGCTACGTGTGATTGACAGTGCACCGCCTGCACATCTATTTCAACAGCTACAAAGATTTTTGACTTCCCCATTCTGTAAGGTAGGAGTGCACAAACAAAACATTCTTCCTCAGAATTCCATCTTTCAACTTCTTTCATATGTTGGTACCAGATATTATTTGCCAAGTGTGCAGTGCTGTCCAGGTAGTTGTTTAGTTCGTTATTGTCTTCTTGTGTGCTTCTTCTTTCATGTTTGCTATCATCACATCCTTAATAGTATCCATGTAGCTTCTTCTCACGGGAGGATTCTCAGGTACCTCCGTCCATGGTCCAGACATTTTCATCTCTATCATTTGAGTAGGAGAAAGTCTGGTACTTCTTTCCTTGTCCTCTTGTCTTTTCCTGGCTCTGGCTATAAACGGCCATATTGATTCTGCTATCATCTCTGCACGTGATAGTTTTGCTGGACTTGTACTTGCCCCTTTCATTGCTGGCTCAGGGGTGCTTATCAATGCTGTCTCTGTTGGTTTAATCTCCAACTCCTTTTGTCTCTTTAAAAGTTCAGCTTTTTCCATTTGTCCTTTGACTTCGCTTACAGTAGAACTTCTCATTGTTGGTTGTCCAACCTTCTCCCGTTCTTTGGACTGTGATTCTGCAGTTATCGACACTAGACCTGGTATATGTGCACTCATCATTTGCGTGTGTGTGTCTTTCATTAATTTTTCTCATGCGTACTCTGCCGACCCTGTCTCTGGCTTTTCAACTTACTTGTTACCAAATGTGTGAGTGTGTCATTGCTAATCACATACATTTCAAGTTCACTCACTCCTCTGTCAGACCTTCTAGGGACTGGAATGATTATGTACGGTTTGGGTGTCTTTGTGGGTTTCATGCGTACGTCATTAGGTGGGTGCACTGGAATTGGAACACTTTGTGCACCAATAAAAAATGCAGTTCGAATCGTCAGTGACAGTAAAACAATGAAGAATACAATGCATAGGTACATGATTCCTCTATAGGTTAACCTACAACACTTAATTTCGGGACAATGCGAGCGTCTCTCCTCCTGAGGAATGACAACATTACTATTTTGGTTGCCCATCTCGATCATTTAAGGAAAAGAAACTAACTCTTTAATACATTCTAGGTAATATCTCTGTATTCTGCTATCTTTGCTCGTAGGTTTCAGGTACTGGAACGATTGTCCTTCTTTGCCTGAATGTCATGGTCATGAAGTCAGGGGCACAGGCATGCAGGGGTCGCATGCACAGGAGACCTGGGTGGACACTGTCCTGACGCCTTTGGTGCCAGGCTCATGAACAAAAGTAAACAAGAACATCCATTTAACACCAAAAACCTTTTATTATTGACATAGCACTTCAGATGCATTAACCTTGAGCATTCCATCCATTAAACAGGATGCATTAACCTTGAACATTCCATCCATTAAGCAGTCTCAGGTGTATTATTGGGTGTGGCTGCTAATGGATTGCCTTCACACATACTCACTCTCTAGGAGTGGCAGGGTGTGGCAGGTAAGCTGGCCCTAATGGGAGTGCCCACGATCTCAGCTATATAAGCTGCCCCGATCCTCAAGACAGACGCTTTCCGTTATCCTGCACTTGCAAGCAGCGTAACGCTCACTGTCGCCTGAGGTCAGACTTACCTTTGAAGATCCTGCTTCCTGGACATCCTGCTTCCTGCCATCATACTTACCAATTGTCAAATAGATCTTGTACCCGGAGCCCAGATCCCTTGCAGCTGAATTTACGCTCTGACTGAACAGGAAAATCAGCATCTTAGAACTTACCTGGATCAGTGCCTGGCAAACGGTTTCATTTGCCCGTCCAAGTCACCTACCTCCTCGCCCTTATTCTTCAACCCTAAAAAGGAGGGGGACTTAAGAACTTGCATCGACTATAGAGCCATCAATCAGATCACAGTAAAAAATCGATATCCTTTACCACTTATACCAGAGCTCCTGGACCAAGTGAAGAATGCTCAAATCTACACAAAACTGGATTTAAGACCATCTTGTAAGAGTAAAAGAGGGAGACGAGTGGAAAATGGCCTTCCACACAAAGTACGGCCTCTTTGAATAGCAGGTCATGCCATTCGGGCTATGCAATGCCCCCACAGCATTCCAATTCTTTATGAATGATGTACTCTGTGAACTACTGGACGTTTGTGCTCTTGTTTACATTAACGACATTCTTATCTACTTAAATTCCATGGAAGAACATGTAGGCCATGTCTGGACAGTCTTAGAGAAGCTTCGACGACAACAATTGTATGCCAAGTTGCAAATTTTTTTTCCATGTAACCAAGGTCGAGTTTCTCGGTTTCATGCTCACACCACAAGGCGTACATATGGATACACGAAAGGTGAATGCAATCCTCTAATGGTCCTCACCAACATCCACTAAAGGAGAGCAAAGCATGCTCGGATTTGCCAACTTTTACCGTTAGTTTATACCTAGATTTTCACAAATTGTACATCCAATTACCTCCTTGTTAAAGAAAAATCAAAAGTTCCATTCGTCGACAAAAACTTAAAAAGCCTTCCAGAAGTTGAATCTAGCATTCACTACAGCACCAGTCCTTCGACACCCACAACCAGACCTACCTTACATAGTTGAGACAGATGCTTCAAAAATAGCCATGGGAGCAGTATTGTCACAATGAGACCCTGAAACAGGACAACTACACCCCGTTGCATTCTGGTCCGCAAATTTTCAGCCCCCGAGTTGAACTACGCAATCACAGATAAGAAACTGCTGGCGATTAAAGCAGCATTCAAAGCCTGGAGACATTACCTTCTTGGGGCGAGACATACGGTCACTCATCACGGACCACCGTAACTTGCAATACTTGAAAACCGCCAAAGCACAATCCTTGCGTCAACTTCGTTGGCTCTCTTTTTCGTGGAATATGATTTTATTATCACTTATAGACCTGGAGTACGGAATGGGAAAGCAGACGCTCTATCACGCATGAGTGAAGAAAAAGAGGATTTTACAGCATCCAACCCCGTGGCCATAATTCCTGAGGAAAGGATTCAAACCAGAATAGCTGCCACCACGTGTGTGGTCCAAGACCAAGAACTGCAAAAGCAAATCATCACAAATTACCACAATTCATTAGTGGAAGGACACCCAGGAATAGCCAAAACTCAGGCTAAGGTAAAACAAAACTACTGGTGGCTAACCTGCTGAAAAGACATGGCCCAATTTATTGAAACCTGTGGTGTCTGTGCACAACACAAGTCTCAAAAACAGAACCCTTCTGGCTTACTACATCCCTTAACAGTACCACCAGCATCTTGGCATACCCTGTCAATGGACTTCATCACAGATCTTCCACCCTGCAATAGATACAACGCCATATTAGTTGTTGCGAATTTATTCTCCAAAATGGCTCATTTCATCCCTCTGAAGGGACTCCCAATTGCGTCAACTCTGGCTTCTATGTTCCTAGAGTAAATTGTTTGATTGCATGGATTTCCATCAATATTAGTATCTGATCGCAGAACTCAATTTGTTTGTGCCTTTTGGAGAAAGTGTTGTACGATTTCCATAATCGATCTCCGGTTGTCCACAAGCCATTACCCTCAAACTGATGGGCAAACTGAATGGACCAACCAAACTTTAGAGCAATATCTCAGGTGTAAATTGCAACAGTCTGAAGATTCTTGGAAAAATATACACTGGATAGCTGAGTATGCATACAACAACTCAGTTCACACAAGCACAGGGCAAACTCGATTCTACACTGTGCAAGGAAGACATCCGCGGACATCAGTATTTTATCCACCCGATACCCTGGAAATGCCAGCCATAAAAAACCTGCATAAAACCATCACTCAGGTTCTTAAGGAGGCAACAGAGCATCTGACCAAGGCTAAGGAAAGACAAAAACTGTTTGCTGATCGACATCGGAAGGAAGCTCCAGCCTGCCAGATTGGAGAAAAGGTTTGGTTAGCATCCAAATATATTCCCTTGAAGGGGCCAAGAGCTTTCCGCCTGAGATCCTGGGCCTCTATACTATAAAGTCCATAATCAATCCTGTCGCCATGAAATTGGAGTTACCATCTCACATGAAAATTCACCCTGTATTTCATGTCTCTCTCCTCAAACCAATGAAATCCAATATACGGCTTAGTTCTCCACCAGAGCCCGAAGTAATAGATGGAGAACCAGAATATGAAGTCAAATCCATTCTGGACTCAGAATTGTATTACCTAATTGACTGGAAAGGATACGGACCTCAAGAACGAACTTGGGAACCCAGTGAACACGCCCATGCTCCTCGTTTAATCAGAAAGTTCCATCGCAATAACCCCACCAAACCAGGATCGGGGGGAGAATCACCCTTGAAAGGGGCCTTGAGGGGGAGTGCTGTCATGGTCATGAAGTCACGGGCACAGGCATGCAGGGGTCTCATGCACAGGAGACCTGGGTGGACACTAGGTGCCAGGCTCATGAACAAAAGTAAACAAGAACATCCATTTAACACCAAAAAGCTTTTATTATGGACAAAGCACTTCAGATGCATTAACCTTGAACATTCCATCCATTAAGCAGGATGCATTAACCTTGAACATCCCATCCATTAAGTAGCCCCAAGTGTATTCTTGGGTGCGGCTGCTAATGGATTGCCTTTGCTGGTAAGCCGGCCCTAATGGGCGTGCCCATGATCTCAGCTACATAAGCTGCCCCGATCCTCAAGACAGATGCTTCGCGTTATTCTGCACTTGCAAGCAGCGTAACGCTCACCGTCGCCTGAGGTCAGACTTACCTTTGAAGATCCTGCTTCCTGGACATCCTGCTTCCTGCCAGCATACTTACCAACTGGGGGAAGCTGTTCTTACCTGTACATCTCTTCGGCGAACCAAGTATTCATCTTTAGACTTTCCGGAATGCCGAAATCTTCATCTTGGCACCGCAGCACGACACGCTCCATCGTCGACAGCAGCGACAAGACAAGGTTAGACATTGAAAAAACAGTCAGCTTAAGGTTGCGCTTCGCCATACTTCGCGCTTTTCCTTAAACCATCACTCACCTGCTGTCGAACATTGTGGTAGCATCCATCTTCCATCTGGCCACATCTCGCGTCTCACAGCAGCATTGAGGCTGCATTTCCATCTAAGGGAAGAAAACAGAAGAGAGACATTATTGCAGGCATAAATAGGAGCAACATATAAAGACATTAAACAGAATGAACAGCATCACAAGAGCTCAAGAAAGACTTACCAATCATAAGGAGAAACATAGTCGCAGCTGGACTGGACTAATCCTTATCAGGGATCAGTGAAGGAACTAGATCCCATTTGACGCGCCAGAAGTAGCAGGACGGAGAGCTTATCTTCCATAATTCACAGGTGAACTTTATGAGCTGGCGTATGCTCACAGAAACCGTACTTTGGAGTGAAGGGTTCGAGAGGTACAACAATCACAGATTGGTGCAGTCACACACTCTTATCTCCACGCAGGAGCAGTATCACCACGTACCACCGCTCACAGCTTTTCTACTGAGGGAAAGGCCTGAAGGTGGTGATTGAAGTTCAGGGAGGGCTACAAACGTGCCCCAACACCCCACAGAGACCAGGTGAGTGTAACATTGAATAATAGATTGTCTCTTGTCTCTGGAAACAGTTGTCTTTTCTGTATATGAAAATGTCAAAATAAGGTAATGAGTTCAGCAATTCTCTAGTTTGCGTGTTCAAAATAAACAAGCTCCCAGTTAATGCCTCTTATCTGTTTCACTCCAGAAGACATGTAGTGTCCTTGTCAACATAAACAGGAGTGAAGTTTCTGGCAGTGCTATCTCGATCTGTCCCTCGGTGGAAAGTCTTACAATCTTCTCGGGAAATTCTGATGATGATTAGAAAGTTCAACCTGCATTACAATACCATGCAGGAGCAAGCTCATCTGTGTAGAGTTTGCTGGGTCTCTGATGAAAGTGAGGACGAAAATACCAGCAGGCCTCCCCACAAGCTCTGGAAAGTCCTCAATTAGGCGAAAGAAGACGTTGCTTGCCAGTTTGCTATCTCTGGTGACAGGGACATTTGTCTTGTCCTCCCTGTATGTATTCCGGATGCAAAAGGAACTGCTCGGCAATCACAATGAGCAGCCTCCTTATTCTCTTTTTATTTTCAGGGTCTTGAAGAAATTCAGTAATGTTAGTGAGCCTTCCCACTAACGATGGGTACGATCTCAATACCAACTCGAAATATATTAAAACGTCCTTAGTGATGTCAATGCTGTGGGGCACCATAAGTAAGTCCAAATAAGGCTCCTGTATGAAAAGAGTCTGGATACTGTATTTTCTTCCAATTTATGTGTCCTCAATCAAAATTTGGCATATCCTTTTCTCATCAAGGTTTCCGTGTGCCTCAGTCCAAAGTTGAAAGTCACTAGACTATGTTGTGGCTTATACATGCAATTTTTCTTCAACACCCTGCAACTAAGATGCACAGAGTGTCTGTGTTTATGTCCTTATCCCCTTATTTTGCTCAGAGGAAATGTCCAAAATGAAGCCACAACTTTGCACAAAAGTTCTTTGCCTTTGCTTTGCTAGTTATGCGTCCTTCTTTCTCGTCATGGATCTCGTCTTCACATGCAGTGATTCATCCCCATCATCTGTAGTCTCTACGCATTGGGGTGTGGGCAGTGGGCCTTCTCTGTTGTATGGCTTGATGTCACCCAGGAATATCCAAGCTCTTCTTCCCTGTAGCTTGACTGCAGAGGGAGTGACGTCCTCCACTCTGAAAGGTCAGTTGAACCTTGGCTCGTCACACTTTTTTCTTGTGTTGTTTCTCACCAGGACCGTGTCCCCAGGGAACAGTTGTGGTAGATGTAAACCTTGAATTTGGTCTGTTGAAGTATCTCCTTCTGTGTTCTGTGCTGCCCTGCACCCTTTTTGTCGTCGCTGCAGCTGCCCTGAAATTACAGAAAGACAAGATGTTATGCAATTCAAGTAATTTTGCATTTCTGATCCTAAAACTTCTCCTGTTGGTTGAGCATCACATCTAGCTCTATCTCACGGTGTCAATGGTGTGTGCATCCTTCTGCCTGTCGCGATTTCATGCGGCATAAAATGGTGGTCATAACAAGGCTGGTTTCTTAGCGCATACAGTGCCAGTGGAAGGCAGTTCAGTCATCCCTTCTTTAGAGTAAGCTTCAACTTGGCTACCCTTTCCTTTAACAAGCCGGTGAGCTTCTCGCATATCCCATTACCATGGGGATGATACGTCAAAGAGAACTTATGTTTTATACCAAGCATAAAGTTAATCTGTTCAAATACTGCATTAACAAAGTGAGGACCATTATCTGACCTCATGACCTCACATATTCCCCATCTGGGAAATACCTCCATCACCAGAAATGTGGCCGCACAGGTAGTGTCTGGGTATGTACATGAACCTGCTTCTATCCATCTAGAGAATGGACACACCACATCAATTAGATACCTGTACCCTTAACATACTTGAATCATATGAACATAATCGATGTGCAAGGGCTGAAAAGGTCCATTGGGCCCTGGGATGACTCCTCTCATTACACGTAGTGTATGCCCATCCGTGAACTGTTGGCAGATTACACAGTTCACCATATATCAGTCTTCAGCAATCGTCGCTGCTAGCTTCTCTTTTGACATGTGTGCTGGATAATGCAGCTGGTCCAATGCAATTTTCAATAGGGCTATAGGCATCACCAGTTCACCAGTGCTGTCTTGTCACCACAAGCTCTCGGAGGGGTTTAAAGAACACCCTCACTGCTTCCAAAGATGTTTTTCTTCCTGTGGTACCTCCCATTGTAATTCCATTAACTGGGTTTGCCCCGTGTTACTATAACCTTCAGTTTCACTTCGTGCAACAATCATTCTCTCATGCACATCAGTTATTTCCACATTCATTATTATTTCATCCTTGGTCACCACACGCTTGGCTTCTGTGTCTGCTGCTTGATTTCCACGTGAGATAAAATATGTCCCTTTCGTGTGGGCGGCGCATTTCACGACCGCTATGCCTAATGGGAGGTGTAGTGCCTTAATGAGCCTATGCAATAAGGCTGCATGCTGCACTGGCATGCCATCCGCTCGGAGGTAGCACCTTCTTTTCTAGGGTGCTAGCCCTGCATGCACTGTCGATGTCACATAGGCGGAGTCACTGTACACAGTCACTTCCTGGTCTGCGTGATTCTCGAAAGCGAGGATCAACGCCAATAATTCTGCAGCTTGCGCTGAATAATGAGATGGTAATTGTGCACTAATGAGTACTCGAAATTCTCCATTTGCCATGTGCTACATCACAGCGGTGCCTGTATATCTTTGCCCATCATTTTGATCGATTCTCGAAGAACCATCAACAAAGACAATTTTTCCTTCTGCTAGTGCATTTTCTTTTACTCTGGGAATCTCATCATAGAATTCTTCAAAGTTCGCACAGTCATGGATTGGCTCTCCTTCAGTGACTGGCTCTGCTATAAACATAGCTGAGTTTACTATCTTACTTAATCAATGTATTTGATATGATAACTTCATAAGCAGAAGCCCTCTGAGATGTCAATGTGCCTTTCGGTTTCTCTAGAATGGCAAATAATGCGTGCTCGACGAACAACGTCATTGAGCATCCCATCACAATGGTTGTAGCCTTCTTTATAGCGAACGCTGCGGCAGCTAAACTTTGTTTGACACGGGAAGTGACCCCTCATCAATGGCTCTAGATTCCCACTGTAGTATGCCAGGGGCTTGTACCTCAACGTGGTTTTCTGTGTGAGTACTGCTGTCATAACACTGCCATTCGTGTGTGAAAACAGGTAGAATTTCTCTGCATAATCGGGAATTCCTAGAACTGGTGCCGTGCAAAGGGCCTTTTTGAGTTCAACAAACTCTTCTTCCATGGTTTTGGTCCATTCAATGTTTTCTTTCGTTACCTGTGCCTGTTACCTGTGCTTTCTTTAGGGCTTGTAAGAAGGGCTTGGTGTAACAGCTGTATAACATGCCCTGACATAATTGCATAATCCTCGAAAACTCTGCATCTGTTTTATCGTGTGTGGGTTGGCTGTGTTTAATATGACCTTGGCCCTTTCAGGGGTAACCCTTTTCCCCTCATGTGAGATTAGCTGGCCTATGTACAGCACTTCTTGCTGACAATATTGTAACTTCTCTTTGTCAACTGTATCTCCTTTCTCAGCATATTTAGTCAATAGCTGAATAGAATCGTGTCTGCACATTTCCTCTGTCGTGCTGCAAATTAAGATGTCATCCACATATTGCAAGACAACACTTTCTAATGCGATATTGCTTAAGTCCATCTGTAGGACTCTGTTGAAAATCGAAGGAGACTCGCTGTACCCCTGAGGTAACCTTGTTCTTTTCAGACGCATTTGCCTGAACGTGAATGATGTCAAGTCTTGTGAGTCTTTGTGCAATGGGATTGAGAAAAATGCAGTTTTCAAGTCAATCACCGTGAAATATTTTACCTCAAGGGGTATATTACATAGGATTGTGAACGGGTTAGGGACTAGAGGGAACTCGGCCTCTACAATATAATTTATCAGCCTTAGATCTTGGATTAAACGCCAAGATGTTCCTTTGATTTTTTGTTCCCTTGGGGTACTTGTTCTAGCCCCATTTCATCATATATTCTATCGATCGTCTCTCTTATGCTTCTGGTGTCAAAGTCATCTTCCATATTTGCCCTGGATATGCCTGGTATTGAATCATGCTCAGAAAATAATTCTTCTATATCTTCCCAGTCTACTACTGGATCTGGTTTTTAACCTCCCTTTCCAGATATTCAAAATCTCGTGCTCTCTGTCTTCACTTATGTTCTATGTCATCATCGAAATCTCTCTACACTTCCTCGCTTCCGCTCTGACCCTATCTTCTTCTTGTTTCTTCGCATCACTACATTCATTTGCCCTTCGTCCTTCCTCATCCCTTCGTCTCTTTATTCCCTTTTCCTGTATTTTCTGTTCTTCTTCTTCTATTCTCCTTTGTTCTTTCCTGTCCTGATCATTAGCTGTTCTCTGCTTATGATCGTGTTTCCTTTCTTGCTCTTCGCGATACAACTGCTCTCGTCTCTATCTATCTTTTTTCATATTCTTTCATCTCTCAATCCTTTTTCTTTTTCCTTCTCTTTCCTTTTTCATCATCTGGCTCTCCCTTATGTCCCATGTCCTCAATGCCTTTACCATCGAGTTTCAATAGAATCTGACATCCCATCCATTTGTTCTGTGTGAATGCCATCTAATCAGTTCTGCCCTCATCTCCTTTCCATCTCTTTCCCTCTCTACTTTTATCTAGAGATGTACTTGCTTGTTCCAGGTCTCTTTTTCTTTCTTGTGTCTCTCCTTATCCCTCGGGACATTGAAGGTGATATCTCTGTCCCTATCTTTCTCTGGGTTTTCATCACTACTTTGCGTAGTTGACTCATATGCCGGGTTGCTATATCCCATGGCTGCTTTAAGCTCCCTCAACGGGCATAATCCTTCGTTTTTACTGGTTTCACTTTTTGCTTCAGACGGGGCAGGTGGCGCAGAAGGCGTTTCATCCACCTCTGTGCATATGTTAAGTATCCAATCTAACGATGGCTCCTCCTCCTTTTCCTCTTGGTATATCTTCCAAAGCTCTAAACTAGCTAGGAGTTTGTCTAACTTTTTGGCAGTATACGTGGTGTGCAAATATGTTGTCATGTGTTGCAGGATCGTTATAGAGAGCGATCCGCCTTGGGGCCATGGCATAAACATTTTTTGTGCGGTTCATTTAACCCATTCTGCACTGTACTTTTTCCTCTTAGGTGCATGTTTTGGCAACTGTTTGCTCAAGTGTACTAACGGTGTAATGTCTTCCATGCTTACGTTTGTTTATCTTCACTTCATATAACACTTTGTTATGTTTTATGTTTCTCAAACAAAATCAACAATATGAGCGAGCACCAATCGTTGCATGCTCCAATCCCATTTTTTCACAAAAGAATTTCTTTTTATCTTTTCAAACAACAACCATCAATTCATGTCATACAACATCCTGGCTATACAATCGCACAATATTCATGCTATTTCCCCCAAAAATGTTATTACCTCGTGACGTCAGAGAAAAAAGAAAAACAAAAAACAGACGCGACAGACTAAACAGACTCCGGCCGGCTACATAAATCTCATGCCCCTATCATTATTCCGACATGGAATGTAAGCCCATTTCTTTCAAAAACATCTTTTTAATCATTTTTGGTCTCCTATAGCATCCTATTTTTTCAGGACTATAAATGAAGGCTTCTTCTAGCGCTATATTAAAACCTAGGTATCTGGGCGTATACTCTAGCTCGGGTATCCTCACGGTATCCTCTCTCTAGCTCAGGTATCCTCTGGTATCTTTCTCTATTGCTTGGGTATCCTCCTGGTATCTTTCTCTATTGCTCGGGTATCTTCCCAGTATCTTTCTCTATTGCTCGGCCACCCTCGAGTCAATATTTTTTTCCCCTTATATATACATTAAACTCTTACTCTGAAGTTACTTTTGTACCACTACCCTACGTTACCTTCCCTTACTTGTTCTAAGGCATGCAACCTTTTGCCGAAGAAATTAGTCTTTTTCACTCACTGTTCGCATTTTTTTTCCACTCTGGATGCTCGGTATCATCGCCTTTGTTACTGCCTCTCCTTGCTGTTCGTCCGATCAGCTGCTCGTAGAAATGGGAAGGGGTTTGTGGGGGAAGGTGCAGGTTCCTTCAGAGCTCAACCAGCAGGGTTTTCAATTAGACTATCCACTATCTACGGGGAGCCTCTCGGTCTACGTAGCCGGATGGCAAAGGACTTGTGATATTGCCGAGGACTTAGAGTTACTTATGTCAACGGCCAATGGGTGTCTTATCTAATCGATAATCGATAACCATCAATCTCTGCTACCAAGTGTGCCGTAGGACCCCAGCCAGCCCATAGGACTGGGGCTTTCCCAACAGAACTTTAAGATGAGCAGCAGCACCCTCGAGATGGATGGGGATGGAGAATGATACTATCGCATCAAATCAATAATGACAACTCGATAGTTTGGCAAAGGGAGTCGGTTTAATGACAGGTACATAAAACGGGAGTTCATGAATATCAGCAATCGCTCGATCTTCCTTCTCGCTTCAACTCCAATTAATTTCAGAAAAAACACAGTATTTATACCAAAAACTCGTCATCGCTGATTTGTAACTCTTAAAACTTTAGCATGCAACTCTATTGGTTCTAGGAAGGTACCTTTAATATAGGCACTATATCTGTATATGGTAACAGGGAGAGGGAATTGGATAAACATTGTCAGTTGGGGCAAATAAGCCCTTCCTTCAAAATGGCTACTGTAAATGTCACTAATGTACGATGTCTCATTGGTTCTACTAACTACAGGACCCTAGATTACATGGTCCACTATGATTGGGTTGGCACCAACCCCACTCATACTATTCCAAGTGCTTAGCAGAGTGCAGAATAGCCGGCCAGGTGCAGGGAGTTTGTCTGCACCCCCAGCTTCCCTCCAATTATTGCTACAATCAATCATCACTTCAGTGGTCATGTGTCAATTATTTCTTTGTGGCTGGCCTTGAGTCTGCTTCTTGGTCTGGGAAAGTGAAGGTGTCTGTGCATGGCCAAGGTCCATGCGTAGGTGTGAAAGTTAATCCCTTCTTGCTGGTCTGGTCAAGTGATTCTGAGACTGTGAAATCGTCTTATTCTTCATGCAATTTCATGTATTTGATTTAATTCTGCCAGTCGGCTACCATCTGTGGCTTATTTTGACCTTTCCGAACAGGATACATTAATTTTATCCACTGCTATTTCAACCGATACGACCTTGGCTTCTTGGAATGATTGTCTTCGTCTGAGGTCCTCTATGTCTTTAGTTCTCAATTTGTTTGCTGCGAAGCTCTCCTCTTGAGACCTTTAGTAACCTTTGGTTGATTCTGCTCTTGTGCACGGTGGAAGTATATAAAGTGCTCCTTGAGGTACATATATGTATAGGTGGCGCTTGCCGCAATCTATTTTACTACTAAGCATAAGCAAGCCTCACAATTTCTTGCTTCTTGCGGTTCCTTGGATATGTACACGTTTAAACTAACTGAATATCTTTATCGTGCATGTGGCATAATTTCTGACATCTTGACATCACTTATTTCACTTTAGGCTCAGGAAGTCACTTGTTCATGGTGTTTTGTCTCTTTTCATTATTCACAGGTCATCATATCTTCTATATGTGGGTCAGTCCAGGCTCTTATGACGTCATCTTTCGTCTTCCTTCAGCATCTTTTTAGTTTCTTCAGGTATTACATTCTGACAATCTTTATTCTTTCTCATTTGTCGAAATGATTTTCTCAATGGGTACCTTACTGTCTAGGTTTTCTTAGGTGTCGGTACTTCAACAGGTGCTGTTCTTCTGATAGGTGCTGGACAGAGCCCAAATACAGCTCTCTGCTGGTTTATCATCATACGTCACATATTTCGGCGTGAATGTCCCTCGTACTTCAAAATGGGCGGTTGGAGTGGGAATCGAGCTTGGACCCTCCTCTACACAAGCATTGAAAACTCATCACTCTTGACATACTTATCAAAAACAATTGCTACAAACTTGTCATCAATGACATCATAACATACTTCCAGTTTGAAAAACCTACCAGGAACGGGGATATGTTAGTGGGTTTGGGTACATATAGATTCCCTACAGGTTAAAAACAGTACATTGGGTCACAAATATCTGATGACTCCACCTGGAACCATATTGATGAAGGTTAAACTACATCATCTTCACGGCAAGCTGTTGGTTGGCATAATATTTGATGGGCAGCATGTCTCTAAGGATTTTGATAGGTTTGCACATTGCTACCCAACCATGGACACTTAACAGGTCATCAGGATCTGAGCCAGACAGAAACATCTCTTCGGCGAACCAAGTATTCATCTTTAGACTTTCCGGAATGCCGAAATCTTCATCTTGGCACCGCAGCACGACACGCTCCATCGTCGACAGCAGCGACAAGACAAGGTTAGACATTGAAAAAACAGTCAGCTTAAGGTTGCGCTTCGCCATACTTCACGCTTTTCCTTAAACCATCACTCACCTGCTGTCGAACATTGCGGTAGCATCCATCTTCCATCTGGCCGCATCTCGCGTCTCACAGCAGCATTGAGGCTGCATTTCCATCTAAGGGAAGAAAACAGAAGAGAGACATTATTGCAGGCATAAATAGGAGCAACATATAAAGACATTAAACAGAATGAACAGCATCACAAGAGCTCAAGAAAGACTTACCAATCATAAGGAGAAACATAGTCGCAGCTGGACTGGACTAATCCTTATCAGGGATCAGTGAAGGAACTAGATCCCATTTGACGCGCCAGAAGTAGCAGGACGGAGAGCTTATCTTCCATAATTCACAGGTGAACTTTATGAGCTGGCGTATGCTCACAGAAACCGTAATTTGGAGTGAAGGGTTCGAGAGGTACAACAATCACAGATTGGTGCAGTCACACACTCTTATCTCCACGCAGGAGCAGTATCACCACGTACCACCGCTCACAGCTTTTCTACTGAGGGAAAGGCCTGAAGGTGGTGATTGAAGTTCAGGGAGGGCTACAAACGTGCCCCAACACCCCACAGAGACCAGGTGAGTGTAACATTGAATAATAGATTGTCTCTTGTCTCTGGAAACAGTTGTCTTTTCTGTATATGAAAATGTCAAAATAAGGTAATGAGTTCAGCAATTCTCTAGTTTGCGTGTTCAAAATAAACAAGCTCCCAGTTAATGCCTCTTATCTGTTTCACTCCAGAAGACATGTAGTGTCCTTGTCAACATAAACAGGAGTGAAGTTTCTGGCAGTGCTTTCTCGATCTGTCCCTCGGCGGAAAGTCTTACAATCTTCTCTGGAAATTCTGATGATGATTAGAAAGTTCAACCTGCATTACAATACCATGCAGGAGCAAGCTCATCTGTGTAGAGTTTGCTGGGTCTCTGATGAAAGTGAGGACGAAAATACCAGCAGGCCTCCCCACAAGCTCTGGAAAGTCCTCAATTAGGCGAAAGAAGACGTTGCTTGCCAGTTTGCTATCTCTGGTGACAGGGACATTTGTCTTGTCCTCCCTGTATGTATTCCGGATGCAAAAGGAACTGCTCGGCAATCACAATGAGCAGCCTCCTTATTCTCTTTTTATTTTCAGGGTCTTGAAGAAATTCAGTAATGTTAGTGAGCCTTCCCACTAACGATGGGTACGATCTCAATACCAACTCGAAATATAATAAAACGTCCTTAGTGATGTCAGTGCTGTCGGGCACCATAAGTAAGTCCAAATAAGGCTCCTGTATGAAAAGAGTCTGGATACTGTATTTTCTTCCAATTTATGTGTCCTCAATCAAAATTTGGCATATCCTTTTCTCATCAAGGTTTCCGTGTGCCTCAGTCCAAAGTTGAAAGTCACTAGACTATGTTGTGGCATATACATGCAATTTTTCTTCAACACCCTGCAACTAAGATGCACAGAGTGTCTGTGTTTATGTCCTTATCCCCTTATTTTGCTCAGAGGAAATGTCCAAAATGAAGCCACAACTTTGCACAAAAGTTCTTTGCCTTTGCTTTGCTAGTTATGCGTCCTTCTTTCTCGTCATGGATCTCGTCTTCACATGCAGTGATTCATCCCCATCATCTGTAGTCTCTACACATTGGGGTGTGGGCAGTGGGCCTTCTCTGTTGTATGGCTTGATGTCACCCAGGAATATCCAAGCTCTTCTTCCCTGTAGCTTGACTGCAGAGGGAGTGACGTCCTCCACTCTGAAAGGTCAGTTGAACCTTGGCTCGTCACACTTTTTTCTTGTGTTGTTTCTCACCAGGACCGTGTCCCCAGGGAACAGTTGTGGTAGATGTAAACCTTGAATTTGGTCTGTTGAAGTATCTCCTTCTGTGTTCTGTGCTGCCCTTCACCCTTTTTGTCGTCGCTGCAGCTGCCCTGAAATTACAGAAAGACAAGATGTTATGCAATTCAAGTAATTTTGCATTTCTGATCCTAAAACTTCCCCTGTTGGTTGAGCATCACATCTAGCTCTATCTCACGGTGTCAATGGTGTGTGCATCCTTCTGCCTGTCGCGATTTCATGCGGCATAAAATGGTGGTCATAACAAGGCTGGTTTCTTAGCGCATACAGTGCCAGTGGAAGGCAGTTCAGTCATCCCTTCTTTAGAGTAAGCTTCAACTTGGCTACCCTTTCCTTTAACAAGCCGGTGAGCTTCTCGCATATCCCATTACCATGGGGATGATACGTCAAAGAGAACTTATGTTTTATACCAAGCATCAAGTTAATCTGTTCAAATACTGCATTAACAAAGTGAGGACCATTATCTGACCTCATGACCTCACATATTCCCCATCTGGGAAATACCTCCATCACCAGAAATGTGGCCGCACAGGTAGTGTCTGGGTATGTACATGGACCTGCTTCTATCCATCTAGAGAATGGACACACCACATCAATTAGATACCTGTACCCTTAACATACTTGAATCATATGAACATAATCGATGTGCAAGTGCTGAAAAGGTCCATTGGGCCCTGGGATGACTCCTCTCATTACACGTAGTGTATGCCCATCCGTGAACTGTTGGCAGATTACACAGTTCACCATATATCAGTCTTCAGCAATCGTCGCTGCTAGCTTCTCTTTTGACATGTGTGCTGGATAATGCAGCTGGTCCAATGCAATTTTCAATAGGGCTATAGGCATCACCAGTTCACCAGTGCTGTCTTGTCACCACAAGCTCTCGGAGGGGTTTAAAGAACACCCTCACTGCTTCCAAAGATGTTTTTCTTCCTGTGGTACCTCCCCTTGTAATTCCATTAACTGGGTTTGCCCCGTGTTACTATAACCTTCAGTTTCACTTCGTGCAACAATCATTCTCTCATGCACATCAGTTATTTCCACATTCATTATTATTTCATCCTTGGTCACCACACGCTTGGCTTCTGTGTCTGCTGCTTGATTTCCACGTGAGATAAAATATGTCCCTTTCGTGTGGGCGGCGCATTTCACGACCGTTATGCCTAATGGGAGGTGTAGTGCCTTAATGAGCCTATGCAATAAGGCTGCATGCTGCACTGGCATGCCATCCGCTCGGAGGTAGCACCTTCTTTTCTAGGGTGCTAGCCCTGCATGCACTGTCGATGTCACATAGGCGGAGTCACTGTACACAGTCACTTCCTGGTCTGCGTGATTCTCGAAAGCGAGGATCAACGCCAATAATTCTGCAGCTTGCGCTGAATAATGAGATGGTAATTGTGCACTAATGAGTACTCGAAATTCTCCATTTGCCATGTGCTACATCACAGCGGTGCCTGTATATCTTTGCCAATCATTTTGATCGATTCTCAAAGAACCATCAACAAAGACAATTTTTCCTTCTGCTAGTGCATTTTCTTTTACTCTGGGAATCTCATCATAGAATTCTTCAAAGTTCGCACAGTCATGGATTGGCTCTCCTTCAGTGACTGGCTCTGCTATAAACATAGCTGAGTTTACTATCTTACTTAATCAATGTATTTGATATGATAACTTCATAAGCAGAAGCCCTCTGAGATGTCAATGTGCCTTTCGGTTTCTCTAGAATGGCAAATAATGCGTGCTCGACGAACAACGTCATTGAGCATCCCATCACAATGGTTGTATCCTTCTTTATAGCGAACGCTGCGGCAGCTAAACTTTGTTTGACACGGGAAGTGACCCCTCATCACTGGCTCTAGATTCCCACTGTAGTATGCCAGGGGCTTGTACCTCAACGTGGTTTTCTGTGTGAGTACTGCTGTCATAACACTGCCATTCGTGTGTGAAAACAGGTAGAATTTCTGTGCATAATCGGGAATTCCTAGAACTGGTGCCGTGCAAAGGGCCTTTTTGAGTTCAACAAACTCTTCTTCCATGGTTTCGGTCCATTCAATGTTTTCTTTCGTTACCTGTGCCTGTTACCTGTGCTTTCTTTAGGGCTTGTAAGAAGGGCTTGGTGTAACAGCTGTATAACATGCCCTGACATAATTGCATAAT
Source organism: Ambystoma mexicanum (assembly GCF_040938575.1). Taxonomy (NCBI): domain Eukaryota; kingdom Metazoa; phylum Chordata; class Amphibia; order Caudata; family Ambystomatidae; genus Ambystoma; species Ambystoma mexicanum. The sequence continues at coordinate 401,687,603 of NC_090922.1, forward strand.
CCTCGAAAACTCTGCATCTGTTTTATCGTGTGTGGGTTGGCTGTGTTTAATATGGCCTTGGCCCTTTCAGGGGTAACCCTTTTCCCCTCATGTGAGATTAGCTGGCCTATGTACAGCACTTCTTGCTGACAATATTGTAACTTCTCTTTGTCAACTGTATCTCCTTTCTCAGCATATGTAGTCAATAGCTGAATAGAATCGTGTCTGCACATTTCCTCTGTCGTGCTGCAAATTAAGATGTCATCCACATATTGCAAGACAACACTTTCTAATGCGATATTGCTTAAGTCCATCTGTAGGACTCTGTTGAAAATCGAAGGAGACTCACTGTACCCCTGAGGTAACCTTGTTCTTTTCAGACGCATTTGCCTGAACGTGAATGATGTCAAGTCTTGTGAGTCTTTGTGCAATGGGATTGAGAAAAATGTAGTTTTCAAGTCAATCACCGTGAAATATTTTACCTCAAGGGGTATATTACATAGGATTGTGAACGGGTTAGGGACTAGAGGGAACTCGGCCTCTACAATATAATTTATCAGCCTTACATCTTGGATTAAACGCCAAGATGTTCCTTTGATTTTTTGTTCCCTTGGGGTACTTGTTCTAGCCCCATTTCATCATATATTCTATCGATCGTCTCTCTTATGCTTCTGGTGTCAAAGTCATCTTCCATATTTGCCCTGGATATGCCTGGTATTGAATCATGCTCAGAAAATAATTCTTCTATATCTTCCCAGTCTACTACTGGATCTGGTTTTTAACCTCCCTTTCCAGATATTCAAAATCTCGTGCTCTCTGTCTTCACTTATGTTCTATGTCATCATCGAAATCTCTCTACACTTCCTCGCTTCCGCTCTGACCCTATCTTCTTCTTGTTTCTTCGCATCACTACATTCATTTGCCCTTCGTCCTTCCTCATCCCTTCGTCTCTTTATTCCCTTTTCCTGTATTTTCTGTTCGTCTTCTTCTATTCTCCTTTGTTCTTTCCTGTCCTGATCATTAGCTGTTCTCTGCTTATGATCGTGTTTCCTTTCTTGCTCTTCGCGATACAACTGCTCTCGTCTCTATCTATCTTTTTTCATATTCTTTCATCTCTCAATCCTTTTTCTTTTTCCTTCTCTTTCCTTTTTAATCATCTGGCTCTCCCTTATGTCCCATGTCCTCAATGCCTTTACCATCGAGTTTCAATAGAATCTGACATCCCATCCATTTGTTCTGTGTGAATGCCATCTAATCAGTTCTGCCCTCATCTCCTTTCCATCTCTTTCCCTCTCTACTTTTATCTAGAGATGTACTTGCTTGTTCCAGGTCTCTTTTTCTTTCTTGCGTCCCTCCTTATCCCTCGGGACATTGAAGGTGATATCTCTGTCCCTATCTTTCTCTGGGTTTTCATCACTACTTTGCGTAGTTGACTCATATGCCGGGTTGCTATATCCCGTGGCTGCTTTAAGCTCCCTCAACGGGCATAATCCTTCGTCTTTACTGGTTTCACTTTTTGCTTCAGACGGGGCAGGTGGCGCAGAAGGCGTTTCATCCACCTCTGTGCATATGTTAAGTATCCAATTTAACGATGGCTCCTCCTCCTTTTCCTCTTGGTATATCTTCCAAAGCTCTAAACTAGCAAGGAGTTTGTCTAACTTTTTGGCAGTATACGTGGTGTGCAAATATGTTGTCATGTGTTGCAGGATCGTTATAGAGAGCGATCCGCCTTGGGGCCATGGCATAAACATTTTTTGTGCGGTTCATTTAACCCATTCTGCACTGTACTTTTTCCGCTTAGGTGCATGTTTTGGCAACTGTTTGCTCAAGTGTACTAACGGTGTAATGTCTTCCATGCTTACGTTTGTTTATCTTCACTTCATATAACACTTTGTTATGTTTTATGTTTCTCAAACAAAATCAACAATATGAGCGAGCACCAATCGTTGCATGCTCCAATCCCGTTTTTTCACAAAAGAATTTCTTTTTATCTTTTCAAACAACAACCATCAATTCATGTCATACAACATCCTGGCTATACAATCGCACAATATTCATGCTATTTCCCCCAAAAATGTTATTACCTCGTGACGTCAGAGAAAAAAGAAAAACAAAAAACAGACGCGACAGACTAAACAGACTCCGGCCGGCTACATAAATCTCATGCCCCTATCATTATTCCGACATGGAATGTAAGCCCATTTCTTTCAAAAACATCTTTTTAATCGTTTTTGGTCTCCTATAGCATCCTATTTTTTCAGGACTATAAATGCAGGCTTCTTCTAGCGCTATATTAAAACCTAGGTATCTGGGCGTATACTCTAGCTCGGGTATCCTCACGGTATCCTCTCTCTAGCTCAGGTATCCTCTGGTATCTTTCTCTATTGCTTGGGTATCCTCCTGGTATCTTTCTCTATTGCTCGGGTATCTTCCCAGTATCTTTCTCTATTGCTCGGCCACCCTCGAGTCAATATTTTTTTCCCCTTATATATACATTAAACTCTTACTCTGATGTTACTTTTGTCCCACTACCCTACGTTACCTTCCCTTACTTGTTCTAAGGCATGCAACCTTTTGCCGAAGAAATTAGTCTTTTTCACTCACTGTTCGCATTTTTTTTCCACTCTGGATGCTCGGTATCATTGCCTTTGTTACCGCCTCTCCTTGCTGTTCGTCCGATCAGCTGCTCGTAGAAATGGGAAGGGGTTTGTGGGGGAAGGTGCAGGTTCCTTCAGAGCTCAACCAGCAGGGTTTTCAATTAGACTATCCACTATCTACGGGGAGCCTCTCGGTCTACGTAGCCGGATGGCAAAGGACTTGTGATATTGCCGAGGACTTAGAGTTACTTATGTCAACGGCCAATGGGTGTCTTATCTAATCGATAATCGATAACCATCAATCTCTGCTATCAAGTGTGCCGTAGGACCCCAGCCAGCCCATAGGACTGGGGCTTTCCCAACAGAACTTTAAGATGAGCAGCAGCACCCTCGAGATGGATGGGGATGCAGAATGATACTCTCGCATCAAATCAATAATGACAACTCGATAGTTTGGCAAAGGGAGTCGGTTTAATGACAGGTACATAAAACGGGAGTTCATGAATATCAGCAATCGCTCGATCTTCCTTCTCGCTTCAACTCCAATTAATTTCAGAAAAAACACAGTATTTATACCAAAAACTCGTCATCGCTGATTTGTAACTCTTAAAACTTTAGCATGCAACTCTATTGGTTCTAGGAAGGTAACTTTAATATATGCACTATATCTGTATATGGTAACAGGGAGAGGGAATTGGATAAACATTGTCAGTTGGGGCAAATAAGCCCTTCCTTCAAAATGGCTACTGTAAATGTCACTAATGTACAATGTCTCATTGGTTCTACTAACTACAGGACCCTAGATTACATGGTCCACTATGATTGGGTTGGCACCAACCCCACTCATACTATTCCAAGTGCTTAGCAGAGTGCAGAATAGCCGGCCAGGTGCAGGGAGTTTGTCTGCACCCCCAGCTTCCCTCCAATTATTGCTACAATCAATCATCACTTCAGTGGTCATGTGTCAATTATTTCTTTGTGGCTGGCCTTGAGTCTGCTTCTTGGACTGGGAAAGTGAAGGTGTCTGTGCATGGCCAAGGTCCATGCGTAGGTGTGAAAGTGAATCCCTTCTTGCTGGTCTGGTCAAGTGATTCTGAGACTGTGAAATCGTCTTATTCTTCATGCAATTTCATGTATTTGATTTAATTCTGCCAGTCGGCTACCATCTGTGGCTTATTTTGACCTTTCCGAACAGGATACATTAATTTTATCCACTGCTATTTCAACCGATACGACCTTGGCTTCTTGGAATGATTGTCTTCGTCTGAGGTCCTCTATGTCTTTAGTTCTCAATTTGTTTGCTGCGAAGCTCTCCTCTTGAGACCTTTAGTAACCTTTGGTTGATTCTGCTCTTGTGCACGGTGGAAGTATATAAAGTGCTCCTTGAGGTACATATATGTATAGGTGGCGCTTGCCGCAATCTATTTTACTACTAAGCATAAGCAAGCCTCACAATTTCTTGCTTCTTGCGGTTCCTTGGATATGTACACATTTAAACTAACTGAATATCTTTATCGTGCATGTGGCATAATTTCTGACATCTTGACATCACTTATTTCACTTTAGGCTCAGGAAGTCACTTGTTCATGGTGTTTTGTCTCTTTTCATTATTCACAGGTCATCATATCTTCTATATGTGGGTCAGTCCAGGCTCTTATGACGTCATCTTTCGTCTTCCTTCAGCATCTTTTTAGTTTCTTCAGGTATTACATTCTGACAATCTTTATTCTTTCTCATTTGTCGAAATGATTTTCTCAATGGGTACCTTACTGTCTAGGTTTTCTTAGGTGTCGGTACTTCAACAGGTGCTGTTCTTCTGATAGGTGCTGGACAGAGCCCAAATACAGCTCTCTGCTGGTTTATCATCATACGTCACATATTTCGGCGTGAATGTCCCTCGTACTTCAAAATGGGCGGTTGGAGTGGGAATCGAGCTTGGACCCTCCTCTACACAAGCATTGAAAACTCATCACTCTTGACATACTTATCAAAAACAATTGCTACAAACTTGTCATCAATGACATCATAACATACTTCCAGTTTGAAAAACCTACCAGGAACGGGGATATGTTAGTGGGTTTGGGTACATATAGATTCCCTACAGGTTAAAAACAGTACATTGGGTCACAAATATCTGATGACTCCACCTGGAACCATATTGATAAAGGTTAAACTACATCATCTTCACGGCAAGCTGTTGGTTGGCATAATATTTGATGGGCAGCATGTCTCTAAGGATTTTGATAGGTTTGCACATTGCTACCCAACCTTGGACACTTAACAGGTCATCAGGATCTGAGCCAGACAGAAACATCTCTTCGGCGAACCAAGTATTCATCTTTAGACTTTCCGGAATGCCGAAATCTTCATCTTGGCACCGCAGCACGACACGCTCCATCGTCGACAGCAGCGACAAGACAAGGTTAGACATTGAAAAAACAGTCAGCTTAAGGTTGCGCTTCGCCATACTTCGCGCTTTTCCTTAAACCATCACTCACCTGCTGTCGAACATTGCGGTAGCATCCATCTTCCATCTGGCCGCATCTCGCGTCTCACAGCAGCATTGAGGCTGCATTTCCATCTAAGGGAAGAAAACAGAAGAGAGACATTATTGCAGGCATAAATAGGAGCAACATATAAAGACATTAAACAGAATGAACAGCATCACAAGAGCTCAAGAAAGACTTACCAATCATAAGGAGAAACATAGTCGCAGCTGGACTGGACTAATCCTTATCAGGGATCAGTGAAGGAACTAGATCCCATTTGACGCGCCAGAAGTAGCAGGACGGAGAGCTTATCTTCCATAATTCACAGGTGAACTTTATGAGCTGGCGTATGCTCACAGAAACCGTACTTTGGAGTGAAGGGTTCGAGAGGTACAACAATCACAGATTGGTGCAGTCACACACTCTTATCTCCACGCAGGAGCAGTATCACCACGTACCACCGCTCACAGCTTTTCTACTGAGGGAAAGGCCTGAAGGCGGTGATTGAAGTTCAGGGAGGGCTACAAACGTGCCCCAACACCCCACAGAGACCAGGTGAGTGTAACATTGAATAATAGATTGTCTCTTGTCTCTGGAAACAGTTGTCTTTTCTGTATATGAAAATGTCAAAATAAGATAATGAGTTCAGCAATTCTCTAGTTTGCGTGTTCAAAATAAACAAGCTCCCAGTTAATGCCTCTTATCTGTTTCACTCCAGAAGACATGTAGTGTCCTTGTCAACATAAACAGGAGTGAAGTTTCTGGCAGTGCTTTCTCGATCTGTCCCTCGGCGGAAAGTCTTACAATCTTCTCTGGAAATTCTGATGATGATTAGAAAGTTCAACCTGCATCACAATACCATGCAGGAGCAAGCTCATCTGTGTAGAGATTGCTGGGTCTCTGATGAAAGTGAGGACGAAAATACCAGCAGGCCTCCCCACAAGCTCTGGAAAGTCCTCAATTAGGCGAAAGAAGACGTTGCTTGCCAGTTTGCTATCTCTGGTGACAGGGACATTTGTCTTGTCCTCCCTGTATGTATTCCGGATGCAAAAGGAACTGCTCGGCAATCACAATGAGCAGCCTCCTTATTCTCTTTTTATTTTCAGGGTCTTGAAGAAATTCAGTAATGTTAGTGAGCCTTCCCACTAACGATGGGTACGATCTCAATACCAACTCGAAATATATTAAAACGTCCTTAGTGATGTCAGTGCTGTGGGGCACCATAAGTAAGTCCAAATAAGGCTCCTGTATGAAAAGAGTCTGGATACTGTATTTTCTTCCAATTTATGTGTCCTCAATCAAAATTTGGCATATCCTTTTCTCATCAAGGTTTCCGTGTGCCTCAGTCCAAAGTTGAAAGTCACTAGACTATGTTGTGGCTTATACATGCAATTTTTCTTCAACACCCTGCAACTAAGATGCACAGAGGGTCTGTGTTTATGTCCTTATCCCCTTATTTTGCTCAGAGGAAATGTCCAAAATGAAGCCACAACTTTGCACAAAAGTTCTTTGCCTTTGCTTTGCTAGTTATGCGTCCTTCTTTCTCGTCATGGATCTCGTCTTCACATGCAGTGATTCATCCCCATCATCTGTAGTCTCTACGCATTGGGGTGTGGGCAGTGGGCCTTCTCTGTTGTATGGCTTGATGTCACCCAGGAATATCCAAGCTCTTCTTCCCTGTAGCTTGACTGCAGAGGGAGTGACGTCCTCCACTCTGAAAGGTCAGTTGAACCTTGGCTCGTCACACTTTTTTCTTGTGTTGTTTCTCACCAGGACCGTGTCCGCAGGGAACAGTTGTGGTAGATGTAAACCTTGAATTTGGTCTGTTGAAGTATCTCCTTCTGTGTTCTGTGCTGCCCTGCACCCTTTTTGTCGTCGCTGCAGCTGCCCTGAAATTACAGAAAGACAAGATGTTATGCAATTCAAGTAATTTTGCATTTCTGATCCTAAAACTTCCCCTGTTGGTTGAGCATCACATCTAGCTCTATCTCACGGTGTCAATGGTGTGTGCATCCTTCTGCCTGTCGCGATTTCATGCGGCATAAAATGGTGGTCATAACAAGGCTGGTTTCTTAGCGCATACAGTGCCAGTGGAAGGCAGTTCAGTCATCCCTTCTTTAGAGTAAGCTTCAACTTGGCTACCCTTTCCTTTAACAAGCCGGTGAGCTTCTCGCATATCCCATTACCATGGGGATGATACGTCAAAGAGAACTTATGTTTTATACCAAGCATCAAGTTAATCTGTTCAAATACTGCATTAACAAAGTGAGGACCATTATCTGACCTCATGACCTCACATATTCCCCATCTGGGAAATACCTCCATCACCAGAAATGTGGCCGCACAGGTAGTGTCTGGGTATGTACATGGACCTGCTTCTATCCATCTAGAGAATGGACACACCACATCAATTAGATACCTGTACCCTTAACATACTTGAATCATATGAACATAATCGATGTGCAAGTGCTGAAAAGGTCCATTGGGCCCTGGGATGACTCCTCTCATTACACGTAGTGTATGCCCATCCGTGAACTGTTGGCAGATTACACAGTTCACCATATATCAGTCTTCAGCAATCGTCGCTGCTAGCTTCTCTTTTGACATGTGTGCTGGATAATGCAGCTGGTCCAATGCAATTTTCAATAGGGCTATAGGCATCACCAGTTCACCAGTGCTGTCTTGTCACCACAAGCTCTCGGAGGGGTTTAAAGAACACCCTCACTGCTTCCAAAGATGTTTTTCTTCCTGTGGTACCTCCCCTTGTAATTCCATTAACTGGGTTTGCCCCGTGTTACTATAACCTTCAGTTTCACTTCGTGCAACAATCATTCTCTCATGCACATCAGTTATTTCCACATTCATTATTATTTCATCCTTGGTCACCACACGCTTGGCTTCTGTGTCTGCTGCTTGATTTCCACGTGAGATAAAATATGTCCCTTTCGTGTGGGCGGCGCATTTCACGACCGCTATGCCTAATGGGAGGTGTAGTGCCTTAATGAGCCTATGCAATAAGGCTGCATGCTGCACTGGCATGCCATCCGCTCGGAGGTAGCACCTTCTTTTCTAGGGTGCTAGCCCTGCATGCACTGTCGATGTCACATAGGTGGAGTCACTGTACACAGTCACTTCCTGGTCTGCGTGATTCTCGAAAGCGAGGATCAACGCCAATAATTCTGCAGCTTGCGCTGAATAATGAGATGGTAATTGTGCACTAATGAGTACTCGAAATTCTCCATTTGCCATGTGCTACATCACAGCGGTGCCTGTATATCTTTGCCCATCATTTTGATCGATTCTCAAAGAACCATCAACAAAGACAATTTTTCCTTCTGCTAGTGCATTTTCTTTTACTCTGGGAATCTCATCATAGAATTCTTCAAAGTTCGCGCAGTCATGGATTGGCTCTCCTTCAGTGACTGGCTCTGCTATAAACATAGCTGAGTTTACTATCTTACTTAATCAATGTATTTGATATGATAACTTCATAAGCAGAAGCCCTCTGAGATGTCAATGTGCCTTTCGGTTTCTCTAGAATGGCAAATAATGCGTGCTCGACGAACAACGTCATTGAGCATCCCATCACAATGGTTGTATCCTTCTTTATAGCGAACGCTGCGGCAGCTAAACTTTGTTTGACACGGGAAGTGACCCCTCATCACTGGCTCTAGATTCCCACTGTAGCATGCCAGGGGCTTGTACCTCAACGTGGTTTTCTGTGTGAGTACTGCTGTCATAACACTGCCATTCGTGTGTGAAAACAGGTAGAATTTCTCTGAATAATCGGGAATTCCTAGAACTGGTGCCGTGCAAAGGGCCTTTTTGAGTTCAACAAACTCTTCTTCCATGGTTTCGGTCCATTCAATGTTTTCTTTCGTTACCTGTGCCTGTTACCTGTGCTTTCTTTAGGGCTTGTAAGAAGGGCTTGGTGTAACAGCTGTATAACATGCCCTGACATAATTGCATAATCCTCGAAAACTCTGCATCTGTTTTATCGTGTGTGGGTTGGCTGTGTTTAATATGGCCTTGGCCCTTTCAGGGGTAACCCTTTTCCCCTCATGTGAGATTAGCTGGCCTATGTACAGCACTTCTTGCTGACAATATTGTAACTTCTCTTTGTCAACTGTATCTCCTTTCTCAGCATATGTAGTCAATAGCTGAATAGAATCGTGTCTGGACATTTCCTCTGTCGTGCTGCAAATTAAGATGTCATCCACATATTGCAAGACAACACTTTCTAATGCGATATTGCTTAAGTCCATCTGTAGGACTCTGTTGAAAATCGAAGGAGACTCACTGTACCCCTGAGGTAACCTTGTTCTTTTCAGACGCATTTGCCTGAACGTGAATGATGTCAAGTCTTGTGAGTCTTTGTGCAATGGGATTGAGAAAAATGCAGTTTTCAAGTCAATCACCGTGAAATATTTTACCTCAAGGGGTATATTACATAGGATTGTGAACGGGTTAGGGACTAGAGGGAACTCGGCCTCTACAATATAATTTATCAGCCTTAGATCTTGGATTAAACGCCAAGATGTTCCTTTGATTTTTTGTTCCCTTGGGGTACTTGTTCTAGCCCCATTTCATCATATATTCTATCGATCGTCTCTCTTATGCTTCTGGTGTCAAAGTCATCTTCCATATTTGCCCTGGATATGCCTGGTATTGAATCATGCTCAGAAAATAATTCTTCTATATCTTCCCAGTCTACTACTGGATCTGGTTTTTAACCTCCCTTTCCAGATATTCAAAATCTCATGCTCTCTGTCTTCACTTATGTTCTATGTCATCATCGAAATCTCTCTACGCTTCCTCGCTTCCGCTCTGACCCTATCTTCTTCTTGTTTCTTCGCATCACTACATTCATTTGCCCTTCGTCCTTCCTCATCCCTTCGTCTCTTTATTCCCTTTTCCTGTATTTTCTGTTCTTCTTCTTCTATTCTCCTTTGTTCTTTCCTGTCCTGATCATTAGCTGTTCTCTGCTTATGATCGTGTTTCCTTTCTTGCTCTTCGCGATACAACTGCTCTCGTCTCTATCTATCTTTTTTCATATTCTTTCATCTCTCAATCCTTTTTCTTTTTCCTTCTCTTTCCTTTTTAATCATCTGGCTCTCCCTTATGTCCCATGTCCTCAATGCCTTTACCATCGAGTTTCAATAGAATCTGACATCCCATCCATTTGTTCTGTGTGAATGCCATCTAATCAGTTCTGCCCTCATCTCCTTTCCATCTCTTTCCCTCTCTACTTTTATCTAGAGATGTACTTGCTTGTTCCAGGTCTCTTTTTCTTTCTTGCGTCTCTCCTTATCCCTCGGGACATTGAAGGTGATATCTCTGTCCCTATCTTTCTCTGGGTTTTCATCACTACTTTGCGTAGTTGACTCATATGCCGGGTTGCTATATCCCGTGGCTGCTTTAAGCTCCCTCAACGGGCATAATCCTTCGTCTTTACTGGTTTCACTTTTTGCTTCAGACGGGGCAGGTGGCGCAGAAGGCGTTTCATCCACCTCTGTGCATATGTTAAGTATCCAATCTAACGATGGCTCCTCCTCCTTTTCCTCTTGGTATATCTTCCAAAGCTCTAAACTAGCAAGGAGTTTGTCTAACTTTTTGGCAGTATACGTGGTGTGCAAATATGTTGTCATGTGTTGCAGGATCGTTATAGAGAGAGCGATCCGCCTTGGGGCCATGGCATAAACATTTTTTGTGCGGTTCATTTAACCCATTCTGCACTGTACTTTTTCCGCTTAGGTGCATGTTTTGGCAACTGTTTGCTCAAGTGTACTAACGGTGTAATGTCTTCCATGCTTACGTTTGTTTATCTTCACTTCATATAACACTTTGTTATGTTTTATGTTTCTCAAACAAAATCAACAATATGAGCGAGCACCAATCGTTGCATGCTCCAATCCCGTTTTTTCACAAAAGAATTTCTTTTTATCTTTTCAAACAACAACCATCAATTCATGTCATACAACATCCTGGCTATACAATCGCACAATATTCATGCTATTTCCCCCAAAAATGTTATTACCTCGTGACGTCAGAGAAAAAAGAAAAACAAAAAACAGACGCGACAGACTAAACAGACTCCGGCCGGCTACATAAATCTCATGCCCCTATCATTATTCCGACATGGAATGTAAGCCCATTTCTTTCAAAAACATCTTTTTAATCATTTTTGGTCTCCTATAGCATCCTATTTTTTCAGGACTATAAATGCAGGCTTCTTCTAGCGCTATATATGAAAACCTAGGTATCTGGGCGTATACTCTAGCTCGGGTATCCTCACGGTATCCTCTCTCTAGCTCAGGTATCCTCTGGTATCTTTCTCTATTGCTTGGGTATCCTCCTGGTATCTTTCTCTATTGCTCGGGTATCTTCCCAGTATCTTTCTCTATTGCTCGGCCACCCTCGAGTCAATATTTTTTTCCCCTTATATATACATTAAACTCTTACTCTGACGTTACTTTTGTCCCACTACCCTACGTTACCTTCCCTTACTTGTTCTAAGGCATACAACCTTTTGCCGAAGAAATTAGTCTTTTTCACTCACTGTTCGCATTTTTTTTCCACTCTGGATGCTCGGTATCATCGCCTTTGTTACCGCCTCTCCTTGATGTTCGTCCGATCAGCTGCTCGTAGAAATGGGAAGGGGTTTGTGGGGGAAGGTGCAGGTTCCTTCAGAGCTCAACCAGCAGGGTTTTCAATTAGACTATCCACTATCTACGGGGAGCCTCTCGGTCTACGTAGCCGGATGGCAAAGGACTTGTGATATTGCCGAGGACTTAGAGTTACTTATGTCAACGGCCAATGGGTGTCTTATCTAATCGATAATCGATAACCATCAATCTCTGCTACCAAGTGTGCCGTAGGACCCCAGCCAGCCCATAGGACTGGGGCTTTCCCAACAGAACTTTAAGATGAGCAGCAGCACCCTCGAGATGGATGGGGATGCAGAATGATACTCTCGCATCAAATCAATAATGACAACTCGATAGTTTGGCAAAGGGAGTCGGTTTAATGACAGGTACATAAAACGGGAGTTCATGAATATCAGCAATCGCTCGATCTTCCTTCTCGCTTCAACTCCAATTAATTTCAGAAAAAACACAGTATTTATACCAAAAACTCGTCATCGCTGATTTGTAACTCTTAAAACTTTAGCATGCAACTCTATTGGTTCTAGGAAGGTAACTTTAATATAGGCACTATATCTGTATATGGTAACAGGGAGAGGGAATTGGATAAACATTGTCAGTTGGGGCAAATAAGCCCTTCCTTCAAAATGGCTACTGTAAATGTCACTAATGTACGATGTCTCATTGGTTCTACTAACTACAGGACCCTAGATTACATGGTCCACTATGATTGGGTTGGCACCAAACCCACTCATACTATTCCAAGTGCTTAGCAGAGTGCAGAATAGCCGGCCAGGTGCAGGGAGTTTGTCTGCACCCCCAGCTTCCCTCCAATTATTGCTACAATGAATCATCACTTCAGTGGTCATGTGTCAATTATTTCTTTGTGGCTGGCCTTGAGTCTGCTTCTTGGTCTGGGAAAGTGAAGGTGTCTGTGCATGGCCAAGGTCCATGCGTAGGTGTGAAAGTTAATCCCTTCTTGCTGGTCTGGTCAAGTGATTCTGACACTGTGAAATCATCTTATTCTTCATGCAATTTCATGTATTTGATTTAATTCTGCCAGTCGGCTACCATCTGTGGCTTATTTTGACCTTTCCGAACAGGATACATTAATTTTATCCACTGCTATTTCAACCGATACGACCTTGGCTTCTTGGAATGATTGTCTTCGTCTGAGGTCCTCTATGTCTTTAGTTCTCAATTTGTTTGCTGCGAAGCTCTCCTCTTGAGACCTTTAGTAACCTTTGGTTGATTCTGCTCTTGTGCATGGTGGAAGTATATAAAGTGCTCCTTGAGGTACATATATGTATAGGTGGCGCTTGCCGCAATCTATTTTACTACTAAGCATAAGCAAGCCTCACAATTTCTTGCTTCTTGCGGTTCCTTGGATATGTACACGTTTAAACTAACTGAATATCTTTATCGTGCATGTGGCATAATTTCTGACATCTTGACATCACTTATTTCACTTTAGGCTCAGGAAGTCACTTGTTCATGGTGTTTTGTCTCTTTTCATTATTCACAGGTCATCATATCTTCTATATGTGGGTCAGTCCAGGCTCTTATGACGTCATCTTTCGTCTTCCTTCAGCATCTTTTTAGTTTCTTCAGGTATTACATTCTGACAATCTTTATTCTTTCTCATTTGTCGAAATGATTTTCTCAATGGGTACCTTACTGTCTAGGTTTTCTTAGGTGTCGGTACTTCAACAGGTGCTGTTCTTCTGATAGGTGCTGGACAGAGCCCAAATACAGCTCTCTGCTGGTTTATCATCATACGTCACATATTTCGGCGTGAATGTCCCTCGTACTTCAAAATGGGCGGTTGGAGTGGGAATCGAGCTTGGACCCTCCTCTACACAAGCATTGAAAACTCATCACTCTTGACATACTTATCAAAAACAATTGCTACAAACTTGTCATCAATGACATCATAGCAAACTTCCAGTTTGAAAAACCTACCAGGAACGGGGATATGTTAGTGGGTTTGGGTACATATAGATTCCCTACAGGTTAAAAACAGTACATTGGGTCACAAATATCTGATGACTCCACCTGGAACCATATTGATAAAGGTTAAACTACATCATCTTCACGGCAAGCTGTTGGTTGGCATAATATTTGATGGGCAGCATGTCTCTAAGGATTTTGATAGGTTTGCACATTGCTACCCAACCTTGGACACTTAACAGGTCATCAGGATCTGAGCCAGACAGAACAATGGGGCAAAGAGCCTCATGGGAAATACTTCCTTCAATTAAATGTTACCATCACTCATTCTTAGGCTATTCGACTGGGGCATTCCTTTGTACTTGCTCTTTTGTGGCATCTCGTGTCTATGTGTGCATTTAGGGAGTATGGCAGGTGTCCTATTTGTGTTTGCCTCTAATGAATGGTCAGTGTTCTCCAATTATGGGTGACATGATATGAGACCATGGTTGGAATAAATGTACCTTCCATTTAATAAGATTTCAGCTAATATTAATCCATGTGTTGTAATTTCTATTGCCACTGGGGACACTCTTGAATTATTATTCTTCATAGAATATTTTGGCTTACTACTGTACTACACCTGGCTAACAAAGGGTGGTTGTGCTCTTAAAAAACTTTAATTAATCTAGAATATACAACATACATCTTGGGAATTGTTATCTCATGCCTTCATTTTGTGGTTCCGATCCTCCCTAATTTCACTTTAACCTTGGCACTAGTTTCCAGCTACTGTTTGAGCTCTGCATGGATTTGTATTTCTGTGGATTCAGGCTTTTGAGTTTACCTGAGGCTTTGAGGTTTGTACTCGTTTAGAGATGTGCTACGGCTTCCATTTTTAATAAGATGGTTACTGCACCACACTCTTGCTTCTATGTTAGTGAGTTATATTTGCGTCCCGTTCATGTTGCATTCACCTTATATATTGATAATGTTAGTGTTCTTCATGTCTAAATGCATAAAGCAAAAATTGTCAATGTTCTTCATGTGGAGTGCATGTTTGCTTCATGTCTAATGCATGCTTTCTTACTGTTATAATGTTAGTTTGAATGCTTTGTCATTCTTCAGCTCACATTGTCCCCAAGCCCTGCTGTACCCATGCGATAAGGGAGGAATGGATGTCTCAATGAGTAACGTCTCTCACCTTTGCAGTATTGGTGCAGGGGAGGGGCAGAAGCTATGGATGACATATTCATCCTCCTCCTAACATTCCCCCATCTGGTTGAGTCCTTAACCACACTCATTCTTCTGTTCACCCCAAGGTAGGGCACTTTGGGCACCCATATTTTCCTCACCCCCCTCAAGCTATCTCCATGTCTCACATGCTCATCTGGACCCCAGGTCATGTAGCAGCATTCCCCCTCAGAGTCACAATCTACCCAATATTCTGTGTATTTGTGTGGGTCCTTAGGATAGGAGAATTTTGACCCAAGAGGTGCAATTGGGCTCGCAACTATTTGAGTATGGGGGAAGTCATCTGTTTGTCTATACTCATGCACATCAGTATCCAAGGTTACCACTATTTTCATTCCTACTGCCTTTTTGGCAGTCTTTTTGCATTGGCTTATTTTTATTTTCAGGACAAAGAATGCTAGTGCTACTTATACCACTATGGCTGGTAGCCTTTTGAATACTTTATCCAAAAAGGGGGTTATACATGAGAACAGATAGGTAAACTAGTCATCATCTACAATGTCGTCCACCTCTTCCACCATTTTTGTGTGCAATTGTTTCAAGGTGGCTATCGCCTCTGTCAGGGTCCCAATTTCCTCATCATGTGCCGGTTTTACATGCAGCAAGATGGACCAATTTTTGCATACACACCACCCTCCATGGCGGTACTTAGGTCAGGGACCTACCTTTTGTGGAGAGGCATGAGCCTGACTGCTCTCAGCTCTTCCCTTACGGCACTAGTGGTATTTATCATCTGCAGCAGTTCCCACTGTGTTATCTGCAACCACTTTGCATTGGCATGTGCTTGCAAACCACGAGCAAAGAAGGGTATAAAGAACATTTCTGTTCTACTTAACAATTTATGGTCATCTGGCATGGCATCAGAGGGATTTGCTGCTTTTAGCGAGGAATAATTATCCCTCTTTGTGCATTTAAGGCTGAGTGACTTCTTATTCCTTAGGTGTGCGTTCATTCAGGGGAAATCACCAATTTGCACCCCACTGTGGGGCACTACAATTCAGAGGTAGCTGCGTTTAGGCTCTGGAACCACAAGCCCAATAATGGTGCATTAATACCACCATGCCTACCTTCATTCCAGGCACATCAAAAAAGCGATTGCGCTCTTTATTTTCCCCTATTTTTACTGTGTCAGTATTTCTTATACAAAGAGAGGCATTTTTCAATGGCACTATGGGTAGTGGCCTTTTTTCATCCTCCACCCACATTAGCATTTTAGTCCCTTCTTTGAGGCCCTCATTATTTACCTTTTGCACAACCACTCACGGTTGCTCTACAATCACTTCTTCCTTACAGCTGATCAGTCCTTCAACCCAGCCTTCTGTGGTAAATACCTCTCCTTCTTTTTGTAACTGGCCTCTTTCCTAAAATCCAGGAATTGGTGGTCTTCTATTATTATTTCCCCTGTTCTCGAGCCTGATACTGTATAACGTATTACTTTGTGCCGTGTTTCAGCATCACTCATCACTGAAACTTCATTTATGGAATTATTCTCACGTGCGGAGTCTTCATTTGGTACCCATTGCTTGAAGGCACTTATGCTTTCAAATTGCCCTCTGGTGTCACATGCTGCAAGGTGTGTCAGGCAGTATGCTACGTGTGCGGGTTCTTCGGTGGGTATGAATATTCTGGAGGTGTAGGGTATGAGGAAACACACAAAACACCTCTCATCAGACATCCCTCTCCCCAATCGGCTCATATGTCGATGCCACATATTATTGGAGACATTAGCAATATTATAAAAATGGTGTCCCGCAAAGTGTTGATCATCAATAATACTTCTTTTTGCCCTCTTCCCTGGAGTGTTATGTTGGAATATGTCTATGGTGTTGTTTCAGTTGAGATTACTATACGTATTGTACTGGTATTCACGGAGAACATGAAAGGCTGGTCCTCTCCGGGGTACGTGCTATAGTGTTGCGGAATCAGTCGCAGAGTCCTAGGGAGCACATACTCTGAAAGAACCTTCTGAAGTTTCCAGTCTTCTTTCTATGCTGATCGGTGTTTGTACGTGAAGTTAAAACCTTCCAGAAACCACAGAGCGGCCGCGGAGTCAGTCGCAGAGTCTTATGGAGCACAGGCTCTGAAAGAACCTGCTGAAGTTTCCATACCTCTTTCTATGCTGATTGGTGTTTGTACGTGGAAGTTAAAACCTCCCAGAACCTGCGCAGCAGCTGCAGAGTCAGTCGTAGAGTCTTAGGGTCTTTGGGCTCTGAGCGTGACTCTGCGCCCCCGCCCGCCCGTGGCCTCTCTTCTCTGTCAGGATTACTGTTCTAGTGTCCTCAGTGCATAGTTAGAGCTTGAAAAACTGCTTGGAAATCTATTCGACCTAGCCTACATAACAGAACGAGCCACAAGAAGAACAGCGCAAAAGTGAAAGAACTTTCCCAAGTTCAGAACTTTTCCGGACCAAAGACCCGCCACAGAGGGGAAACAGAACCGAGTTTTCACGAGATACCATTAGACATTAAGAAACAAGCTGCCATCATGCAAGGTTTTTCCAAACCGCCTAAAGTGAAGATCTTATCATGCACTGCGGTCCCCTCGAATGAAAGACTAGACTCATTGTGCCTGAATAACTCGATGGTCCAAGCAAACAAGGTAAGCGTGCATAGCACAATGATTTCAGACTTTGATATATCCCTGAATGGATTGAATGAAAGTATGGTACCGAATGACGACCAAAAGCCTTAAGCCCCCGGAATAATAGATCTGACAAACTGTTACAATGCACAGCCTGAGCATGCAAACCCTCCCCCAGTCACCCACACCCTGAGCCCATCCTTACCCCACCAGCCTTGACCGACGAGTCCTCGGCTAGTGCCAGCGATCATGGAGCACGACTCGGTCTTGAAGCCGCAAAGGGGGGGAATACCGGGAGACTCGCCTTGGCCAGTGGGGGCTCCATCATGAGTGGGATCGCCTGCCGGGCAGGAGGGTGACTCCTCCGGTGATGTGCTGGTCCTACTATGCACGTAGTGGAACGGGCAGAGGCGTGTCCCATCAGACGCACCGAAATACTGGACGAATGTAATACGAAGGAACCCGAACAGTTGGCGCTGGCTGATGATTCGCCACAATCACTGTGGCCGTCCGAGGAAGCTTCGGAGCAAGGAAAAGTTAAACAGACACAAGACTGAAACATGGAGCAACCTTTTGTGGCAGAGCCTCCCCCTTTCTGTCTACCACGTAGAAATTCACAAGAAAAAACACCACAGGCAATAAAACCACCACGCATAGACCAGCAAAGTCATGTGGAAACAAAAGAAAACACAATAAAAAGGAAAGAGAAAGCATTACGTGCAAGGGCGCTATGGCTACAACTGTAGGAAAAGAGAACAATAAAAGCCCTGCAGACCTATGAATCAGAACATAAAATGCCTAATATACCAGTGCGATTATCGCTAGACATTATGGAACTAAACTCAGTGATGAGTCCTCACGAGGTGCGAGGCGAACGAGAGGTCCACTCTACAGAGACAATTCAGTGAATAATATGCCACACTTCCACCCCGACATGTAAACAGGAGGAAGAAAACTCCTTCTTTCATTGGAAAGAGAAATCAATGGAACTTCAGGAGAACACTAACGATCAGACAGAAGAAGGGAAATCTAAGGTGAAGAAAGAATATACACACCATCCAGAGAATTCCCCATGTGAACAAGTAATATCAGAAAAAGACCAAAAGATCCCTGTTTTCACCCAACTTCCAAAAACAATGATGGAATTACAGAATCACCTGATTACTACTACCTCACAATCATTAATTCCATATCTAAAACTTCATGAGGTGAATGTTGAAGCAATTAAAGAACAGGCGACCCTAATCGCCCTGATGCATACTAAACAGATCCATATTGAACATTTCATCATTCAAATACAACCGCGCTTAGACCTAGAGTCTGAGACGAGCCAAAGAAATAGACTCGCCAAAATTGCAAGCACAGATCGTATGGAAAGAACACAAGCAACAGCCGCTTTGATGTCGCTCATGAACGAGATGATGAAAATAACCACAAAGCTGACTCAATCTCCTGGCACGGGAAAAGTCCTGATGCAATTTGAACAACCACCAACATCGACACAGCTAGAGAATGTGAACTCCGCGACTGTCACCCAGATTCAACCAACATGACCACTTACAGCAACACAAGTCATGGCATGAAAGGAACCACGTTCCTTTGAATTATTCTCGAAACAGAATGGCAAAACCACAAAAGGAAAGGCTACTAATGAAAATAAAACAAAGAAATGCTAAAATGGATCACGTGCATTTCTACAAAACCTGACAACACCTCAGGCTCTGCCCGGGCTACTACTGGCTCAAACCACTATTAAAAAACCCGGTGAGAATAATAGCCTGAATAACAAGCAGGAGAAAATGATGTTAGATCTGATGCCCCGCGTACATCAAGATTCACAACAAGAGGTGGCCGAACAACAAGCAGAACTATCAGAACTTTCAACATACACAGTTGAAACAAGCTCTGAAGATGCAATCCAAATCCAAGATCAAAACGTCATAGACATGATTCTTTTGGATCAATATCCAACTGTCGAAAACAATGCTGTACAACAAGTAGAGTTGACCTGCGATGAGATATCGGAAGATGAGCAGGTAAGCGACCATAGCCTGTAAAGGACAACAATAAGCAATTTAAATCAGGTATGAAAACAGAACAACCTCTTACCAACAGATCACCAAAACAAACCGATGGAAAATGGACCATGTCCTCTAACCAAAGAAGAGAGGAATTTTGCATACCCGCAGTTGAAAACTCCAACTTCCGTGGATCCATTAAGAGTGCAGGAGAAATATGTGATAACATTATCACACCTACGGCCCACAAATCCTTTGGTCATTTTAAACCGAACCAATGTTCTCATCTAAGTGGAGCTATTCCAGATCTGAAACATATACGGACCCACAATATAAATCTGGTTACATTTTTAGATGACTATGCTCTCGACACAGTCGAAATAGAACTAAAAAACCACACAACGATGAATGAATTCTTAAAAACAGCTGACCAACTGGAATGTATTGGATTCAAGTGCAGTAAGAAGGGGGATGATAAGCAGAGGACACAAGGAAAGTGTCCCTCAACGAAAATGGCCAATCATCGGCCTACTAGGCGAGTATGAAGCAAGTCCCATCCAGACAATGACTTAACAAGAAATGATGAGTCTCAATTCACAATAGTCTCCTATAGCTCAGAGGATGCATATTATCATAAACGGGAGAGCTCTATGAACAGATACATCCAAAGAGACTCTTTTTTTCAACAAAATGAAAGACAAAGCTTCACCTTGGTGTCTTCATAACATCTAGAGGAGGAGAGCAACAAACATCTAACATTGACCTCATGGAATACAAGGGGCCATAGCCACCTCTTTCATCAGTTACATCTAAAATTTTAGCAATCTCATATAATTTGTCTACACGAGACAATGCAGTCCCAGGCACCCATGTGCAAAGGTTATAATGTCTTTACCAATCCATAGTACAATAGAAAGGAAGACCATCGTCGGGACAGATAATCTTGGCAATCATAAACACCATCTGGTCCACAGTTAAGTCCAGAAACCTAAACCCATGGATACAATACTTAGTACTCCAGAACACAAAATCACAAAATCAAGGCAAAGATCAATCTAAACAGGCTCCAAAGATAGCTATATTCAACATGTATTGGAACCCTTTAGCTGTCAATGAGTCACTCTACATCAAATTATTTTTAACAGAACTAGATGTCAGTACATTTAAGCATACTACGAACAACGTAATCATATGTGGAGACTTGAATATCCATATCTTTGATAAAACCGGTAACCAGAGAGCTAATAATGACCTCTCGCCAAGAGCCAAAATATGGGTCAAAGAAATGAATACAAGGAATCTTTCTCTTGTTGGAAATTTCCAGAACCCAAACCAACAAATAATTCCCACATGGACCCAAGGCAACTCTGAGGCAATACTGGATTATATTTATGTCTCATCGAATATACTGAAGACAATTGTAAAAACAGAGAATATATGTAACACGAACAGTGATCATCACATGATTTCTATTTCATGGTCTGATTATGGCCGACATCGGAACAAACAAAAACTGCCACTAATGGAATTGAACGCTGAATCTTCTAGACTTGGATTAAATGTATTTGATCTATCTGGTCTAACCAAGACATACCAAACATCAGAAAAAGAAGATGTAGACAAGTTAAACTATGAATGACTGTTTGACCCATACTATCATCAATCAAAAGGCCCAAATAACCAAAAGAAGAAACACAACCATTGTTATGATATATTAATTAGGAGGAAAAAAAACAGAGCTCCACAAACTGTGTAGGCTCCTGAATAAGCAAGGATGCAATTAAATCAGCCAAACAGACTTATCGCAATTGGCTAAAGGCACACAAACGTATGATGTTACAACACGACTCAGAAAAGATGTTGTTGTGCCTTAACAATCGGAACACCAAAGATCTTTGGAGTCTGCTAAATCCAATACACACATCTCAGCATTGGATGATACAAAATGTTACCGAAGCCCGATGGCTGGAATATTTCTCAGATTTATACAGCAAGAGGCCAACCACAGAGTCCACAGACTCCCCGGTCTTGGTGGCAAGTTTTAAGATCTAAAGAACAAATTAAGCAATTAATCATGAAGCTTACTATCTCTCGCACCAGGGGCTGTCGGCCTATCAAACGAAAAAATACAGGAGACACCCGAGATATGGGCAGACATTATGGTACATATTCTAAATTTGATTAACCAACTGAATCAAATTCCATCGACATGGAGACAGGTGATTTTAATACCAATATTCTAACAGGGAGACAAAGAGAATCTGGCAAACTATAGGCCAATTGCCCTATTAGGTCCTCTAGGGAAAATACTTACGACCATCCTATTGAGAGATCTAACAGAGTGGGCTACACAAGAAAAAAAGTTTGGCCCCCAACAAACAGGTTTTGTCCGCTCGTTAACCTCTTCCTGCTGAATCTTGTAAAACACAAAGCCAAGGCCAGTGGTCAACAGGTCTGGATGGCTTTCGTTGACCTCCATCTTGCTTTCAATTCTGTCAACCGCTGCCTGCTATGGAACAAGCTAGAAAAATGGAAACAATGGAGTATTAACAACATACATAGAGACATGGAATGGCCTCAAGCAAGGCTGTCCACTGGCGGCAACGCTTTTCAATTTGTTCACAGCAGATCTACAATGTGAAATGACATAAGAATTAACAAACCCGCCAAGAATAAATTCAACAAGGCTACCCCTGATGTTATATGCGGATGACATTATTTTGCTTGACAAGAAACTGAGAGGCCTACAACACAATCTTGAGGCGCTCTGAGAATATATGGCCAAAAACGAGCTAAAAATAAATACAGCTAAAACAAAAATCATGGCCATTATGAAACCAAAACAGAAGGAAAGAAAGCCGGTGTTAAGTATAAATGGATGCCCCATCGATATAGTTGAATCATATAAATATTTGGGAATCACCATCAGCCATACACTAGATGAAAAAGAATGGGAGTTGCAACTAAGAAAGAAAATAATGGCTCTGGCAAGGCAAGGCTATATCCTCCACAAAAAGTATAGAAAATTCTCACAGACACCAATCATTGCATTCTACAGTGGCAAAGACATCCCAATATTGACTTATGGAAGCGAAACACTATTAAAATTGTCAGAAAAAATAATGAGTCTTCCACAATGTTTTCTAGTAGCACAGATTCGTTTTGAGATAGCATTGCAATCCCTCACCTTAGTTGAATATGTAAAAAGCTAGACTTATTCCGGAAGATAACTGGCGAAGATAAAGTCCCTGCACTTGAGATATTTAGTAACAAGACGGACGCTATTGGCGCAAAAGTACTGACACAATGGAAGCAACAGATGTCACGAATCCTCGCAAAAGAAGATATAGCTACAGATATGTTGTTACCGAGACCGCAAAACGCCAAGAAAAAGATCATGTACAATGACTGGATAAATACCATTGAACATAAAAACTGATATAAAGATAACCTTATATCTGAAATAGAAGCAAGAGCTATTAACAAACTTCCACCATACCTGATACTATTCCCAGACAAAGGAATAAGAGCACTGTTTATGAAAATACGTCTAAACATTCTCCCCACAAGAGAGAGACTAGCGAGAATAAAGCAACAAGACATAAATGGGCATTTTTGCAGGATATATAAAAACCAAGAAGCGACAGAGACTCTGTATCACCACATAATGGTCTATCCTGCCCTACAACAGGAGAGAAATGTATGCAGGACTTATTGTGAGATTGGTCATGAAACTCTGAGCCCAGAAGACAGATGGGCCTGGATCCTGCTGGGACAGGAAAAAAAGACGATTTTCATAATCTTTCATTTTTGGAATAAGATTATGCATAAATGTCTTTTGTTTCATAAAAAGAGCATGTTTTTACAAGAAAAAGTTGGTTAAAAGTGAGAGACATATTCCTTTTAAAACAATGTACATTTTCAGGTCAAATTATAATAATACTGTTAAACAGATGTTTCATTCTTCTAGAGAGGGATACGTGTTGACGAAGAATGATAAAACCTGGAAAAACTGGATGGCTATGGGGAACATTTGCTATTTCTCTTTTTCTATGGAAGGGTCAGTCTTTGTTTTAGGTACGTTTCTTTAAAAGATGTTGGAACAAATGTTCTTGTTTAGTAAACAACATTGCGTCTTTATTGTTCTTGTTGCTGTTTGGCTCTCATCATCGAACCTGTCTGAGGTCTTTGCACGTCTTTTTCACCTTCAGGCTCAGTATTTGTAGACAGGGGGTTCACACCTCTATAGAGTTTGACATCACTGAGATGGAACCATATACGCCAGCTTTCCACTTTGAATGCAGATGGATTGACAGCTTCCACAATGTAAGATCCTTGGAAGCGGGGCTTGTGCCTCTGTCTGACAAAGCTATGGCAAAGCAACCTATTACCAGGTTATAATAAAAGGGTTTCAGCAAATTGTTCGGGTCTGTTGGATTACATTCTTTTTCTGCTGTCTTCGAGCCCCCCGGATGCGTCTGCACCTGTCGAGACATACATTTAAGGGATTACGTCATAGCTGTCAAAGAATCGTACATTTGCTTCCCAACACACTTGCAGCATTCTCAGTGACTGTATAGCCCATGTGCTAGGGGCAATGGGAGTATGCATTCAGCACCTCGTCACCAGCTCATGTCAATCTAGATGATGGTCTGAGCCTGGCTGATTATGTAATAGGGCTAAAGGAAGGCAGTATAGCCAACTCTTTTTAAGAGTGTCCTTTATTTTGGCAATATTTTCTTTTAGGAGGCTGTTTGCTTGAGGATGATAGGTGGAAGATAGGCAGATGATAATGTGTGCTTTATTCCCAAGAGAATGGTGATGTGCTCAAACACTTCATTTACAAAGTGCAGTCCATTCTCGGAACATAGCACTTGGCACACTGCTCACATTGAAAATACCTAACATACGAGGAATTTTGCATGGATGTGGCATCTGGATGTCTGCATGGACTGGCTTTGATTCAGCAAGAAAAGGGGCATACTGTTGAGAGGTAAGAACTCACACAGACAGGTGATTACAGTCCAAACCTTTTGTTGTAATTTAGTGGGGTTCTAGGCATTGACCTCTCAGCTCACTCCATCCAGCCAACTGACAACCCTTGGAACCTGGAACCTCCACTTCACTCCAGAACCCCAGAGGTTCTAGGTTCCATGTGCTGGATCTAAATGGCTTCAGGATAACTATGTGCAATAACATTGATGAATAAAATGGACCAACCTATTTACATGCAATATGACCTAGATGTATGTACATGCTGTTCACTGCTCACACACACGACTACTATCATGTATGTGTAGCCATTACAAATTTGGAGCCTGTCTACAAAGTCTATAAGCAAATTCTGAAAGCATCCTGTAGGACGGGATATTGCTTCTCTCAATGCTCTCATATTATGGTCAGCCGTAAACCTTTGACATACTAGAAAATTGATGACAAAATGTGAAATGTGATCATTTAAATCAGGGTAAAACCACTCCTACAAAATCAGTAACGCAATACATTCCCTTGTTAAGTGTGCTGGGCAGTGCAGCTATTCGAGTGCTACTGCAA
This sequence comes from Ambystoma mexicanum, assembly GCF_040938575.1. Taxonomy (NCBI): domain Eukaryota; kingdom Metazoa; phylum Chordata; class Amphibia; order Caudata; family Ambystomatidae; genus Ambystoma; species Ambystoma mexicanum. Next base: position 401,712,646 of record NC_090922.1, read on the forward strand.
GCAGTCCAAAGGGCATAATAGGCTTCCCGGTGCAGTCTTGCCAGTTCTATGTAATAATTTTGCTTTTTGTAGGTCGCCCAACAAAAACATAATTTTATTTACCCGATATATGGGCAGCCTACACAAATGAAAAACACACATTGCCTTGCCCCACCGTGTGCCCCTAACCCTATTCCCCACTCACACCCTCCCCCACACTCCCACAACAGGATTTGTTCAAAATCGGGGGGTGAAAGTCTCCTTCACCACCCTCTACCCCCCACAATCTCCAAAAATAAACAAACACACACTCAAACACGCCTCACACACATACAAATGCAACACACACACAACACACACACTTACCCGTTCTCCATTGTGACCGATTCTGGGTCCTGGCTTGCCAGTCAGCCCCTGCACACACTTGTGTGCATCGCAGGTTCTGCCAGTTCATTTTAGAAAGACTGCTCTCGGCGGTAACAGAGCGGTATTCCTAAATTGTTTTATTAATTGTTTTAAAAAAATAGGTCTAGTTACCATCCTACCACTACACTGCTTCTATGGGGGACAATGAGCACCCCCTTCTTTTCACACAATTCCTTCTCCGCTGGTCGTGCCCACCACTGCAACTCAATAATTGTGCTATGGGTACACTGCAACTCAATAATTTGTGCTATGGGTAGTGTGTTAAAGCTCTCCTTCATCACCATGTTGTGTGTATTAGTTTGGGGCAGTTGCAACATAAGATATTTCTGGGAAATGTGCTGCCCATTTTGCTTCTAAATCAGCAGCCTCACTGCTGTGTGAAATGAACACCTTTATTGAGCGCTGCACACTTCACCAAGGTGATAGCCATTAGAAGTTCAAGTGCATCTATAAGCCTTTCTAATAACAGCACCTGCTGTACTGGTGTGCTGTCTGACCTGCATGTACTGTAGACGTCACATAGGCGGAGTCAGAATACACTGTTACCGCCTCATATTTCTTTATGCGCTTCAAGTGTCAGTATCAAAACTACTAACTCTGCTGCTTGTGCTGAAAAATGTGCTGGAAATCTTGCATATTTTAGTATTTCAAAGCTTTCATTCTCTCCAGCTTTCACCACTGCTGTTCCACTGTTTATGTTATGTCTGTGCCTTTCCCCAGAGCTCTGATCTATCGTCAATGACCCATCAATGTAGAGTATTGTCCTCCCTAGTCAGTGGAGGTAGTACAATGAAACACATATTGTCCTTTTACTGTTTCTGCTACGAATATGGCTGGGTTCATTACTCGACACCTAACAATTTTGATTGATGGATTTAATATGAACTCGTAGCCTTACGATCTCTGTGTTGTCAATGTACTTTTGGGCTTTTCAAGTATGGCAAAAGGAGCATGCTCAACATATAATGCAAGTGAACAGCTCATAGATATGCTGGCTGATTTCTCAATTACAAAAGCTGCTGCAGTCAATGCTTGCTCATATGGGGAATAGCCTCTCATTACTCATTACTTGACCTAACATCCCACTGTAGAATGCCAATGGTTTGTATCCCATTGAACTTTTCCGTGCAAGGACAGCCATAATCACTACTCCATTTGAATGGGAAAGCAGAAAAAGGTCTTCTTTGTACTCAGGAATCCCTAACACTGGAGCTGTGCTGAAAGCTAGTTACAACTCATCAAAGGCATCTAACATTTTGCCTGTCCAGGCTATGTCACTTTTGTCCTTTTGTGCTTCTTGTAGTCCTTTTAAGAGTGGCCTTACATGTGTGCTGTAATCAAAGACCCATAGCCTACAATAATTGCAAAGGCCCCGAAATTCCTGCCATTCTTTCACTGTCTCCGGTCTGCATGTTTTGGTTATTGGTTCTGCTCTTTCAGGTGTCACTTTCCTCCCTTCTTTTGATATTAGCTGGCTTATGTATAGGACCTCCTCCTGACAATATTATAATTTTTCTTTGTCAACTTTGTACCCCTGTTCCGTCAATACTGTCAACAATTTCAATGAGTCTTTCCTGTACTTCTCCTCCATTGTCCTGCACGCTAAAATGCCATCCACATAATCGACGACCACACTGTCAAGTTGTACATTTCCTAGGTCCATCTGAAGCAACCTGTTGAAGACGGAGGGTGATTCACAGCACTCCTGGGTTAAAAGAGAATGTTACAATCGGATTCTGCGATAAGTGAGCACAGTCAAATATTGTGACTTTGCATGCAAGGGAATTGAAAAGAAAGCAATATTTAAATCAATCACTGTAAAACATTTAGCTGTAGATGGAATGTTAAATAATATTGTGGCTGGATTTAGCACTAGTGGAAACTCTGCATAAACCTTATTATTCAGGGGGAGTAAAAGTGTTATACTTAAGAGTCCCCACTCATCGTTTTGGCATTACATATTGCAGGATGTTGAACCTCAGAGAAGAGACAGCCATGCACACTGGTATCATGTTTTGACTGAACACCTCTGAGGACACCTGCATGTTGGTGGCCTGGTCATGTTTCCACCATGCATGCACAAAGATCACAGAAGGAGTGCTTGGCTCCACAAGTGCCTGTACAGCTGAAATATCTTTCAACTGTGCCATGCTTTAAACCTGCATCCGCAAGCGTCAGTCCATGTACTGCAGCATTTGGGATGGGCTGCTCTGGCCACACATTTAGATAGATCACACTTTGTGGATAACGCCTGAGTGGAATGTTATAAAACACAGACCACTGAACATTTATATTGCAGAGTGTTGGGAAATGTATCCGTTGTGTCTTTCTTCAAGGTAGTTTACTATTTACATTCATGATTATGTTGGTTGCATCACACACCATCTGTACATTCATGGAATGTCAGTGTCTCCTGTTCATGTGCAGGTTCTCTATGACAGCGGGGGGCATAAGGGCCGCATCAAAGCAATTAATGGCACACACATGAGGGAATCCAGCCACATTGGAAAAGGCCCTTACTATTCCTAAGCATCATGATGTATGCTTATATGCAGCCTGGCAGATGCAAGGATCACATTGTGGACCTGCAGTAGGGACATTTACTGTGAAGACAGGATGACCCCTGCTTTGATACTACTTCTCCTCTGGAAATAATGCAAAACTACTCCAAGCATCACTAGTGATAGCCAGACATCGCCTTACATTGTATGGGAAGTGAAGCCCCCTCATCACTGTCGTCTAGTCGACCCAGCAGCATGATGCCAAAATGATCGGCTGTTTTGGAAAATTGGACCTTCTTTAATATGGTGGCCTTTTATACTGGGTTGTTTGTTCTGACTGGAGTTGGATGTGCCACTTATTTTGGTGGGTAAACAATTTGCTCACATTTTTGGGCCAGTTGCTCCAATTTGTGATGGAGTAGAGGGCAGTGGTAATTTTCGGAGCAAATGATGTGCTTAACCATTGAGAACAAAACATGTTTTGAGCATTTTACACCCTTTAATTGATTACTCCCTTCTTGCACGCATAGTTTGGCTAATTTGCATGCTTTCCACCCATTTTGCACATCTTTTGCATCCATTTTATGCTTAATTGGTAAACCTGTGCACCTCATTTCTGTGAATTGTGTGCATCTTTTTCTTGCACATCTCAGATTTGCACACAAATACATTTTGAGAATCTGTCTCAATGTTCTTGACATCTCTATTGATTGTGTCATGAGCAAAGGTGTTGTATTTCCTTTCTGACTTTGTTTCTCATGTAATTTCCTTTCTCCCTGCTGCTGCAGTGCATCTTTGCACACCTGGACTGTGCCTCATTCAGCTGGGTTCTCAGAGTTCTCATGCAGATGAAAAGCATCCACTTTGAGCTTGAAAAGTGGGACAGGAAACTAGGCCAGGAGTTTTTCAGTGTTATCTTTCACTGAACATATGCATGGATCAGTATGCAAGGTTGGGAGCGTATCCATCACCAACGTCACTTATTCATGTGCCCTTATCATCTTCGATAGGTTGAGTTCAAGCAGGTGCACCAGTTGCAGTACATCACTGAGTGATATACACTGCTAGCTAACTTGTTTGGTGGAAAAGTCCCGAGTATACCGCAGACATTAGACGGGTGCCACTGCCGTAGCCTAAAAAATGCCCCATCCACATTTCATCGGTGAATGTTGCAATAATCAGTGATGCAATAGCATATCTCACTTACACAGTCAAACGTGTAAAAAGTAGAATTCCAGTGGGTGGAAACTGCAATTTAATTTTCAAATGGAGCTGTGACATCTTGTGGCACACCAGCAGCATATATGTTCAGCATATTTCTTGCACTTTAGATCCTGGATGAAGTGTGACTTGATCTTTTTGGCCATGGGAATAATTTTCCTCATGCATTGAAAATTGTTGATGGAACAGGTCACCTCAAGATGAAGAACATGTGCAAAATATGGAACATACATAGTTTTGCACAATGGTAGGGTAGCACGATTGTCTCATTTTACAAAGCTCAGCTGTAGGAGTTGTAATATTCGATAGAGTGCCATAACCTCCTTAATCTCCACCCAATGTCAATTCCCATGTGTCCTCCGCCTTCAAGACATTGTATGGGCAGTGTGTTCTGTTGTTGGTCTGCAAGCACCTGCTGCCCACTAGGATTACGTAAGGACGTCTGTTGGATGGCAGGAGAAGGTTAGGACACACAGTTTGTGCGGTTAGAGACATGTAGTATGTACCATGTCCTCTGGTACACATACCCATGGTGAATTTGACTTGTGGCCCTTGGACTGAGTGGCTGCCCCCACAGAACAGTGTATCCCATCATAAAACTCTGTTACAGACTTGCATAAAAATAAATCTGAATGGGAACCTCACAAGTTCGATCCATTTTACTAATGAACCAATGGCAAACTGGTGTTGTTGACAAGAGAATACAGTGAGTAACCAAGTGCCAACATTACCCCAGGTTAGAGGTAAGCAAGCACACTCTGTCATGCATCCTTGACATTATTGTCCATGCACAAATTCCTCCATCACACTATCTTTTGCCTAGGGGTAGTATCACTGTGGGGAGCATAGATTGAGCTCAGCATCCTGAACATTTTTGTCACATCAGCAGTGTTTTCTGTGGTGACAGTAGCAGAGATGGGTTGAATGGTGACTGCCTTCTGGGAAAAGGGCTGCAGTTGAGGTCTTGTGTTTTATTCCCACTCCTGTGCATAGTGCCAATTTATTTGGGATGGCAAAGGTGGGGCACCCAAGTTGGTCGCATGCTTTCTCTGGCATCCAAAGTGCAGATAAGGAGATTTTGCCAATCCTTTTCTTTGTTTAAAGAATTCCCCACTGTGGATGATTTTTTGGGTTAAGATGTGGCATCCGAACCACATATGAATGGAGGGCAGTGGAGGTGATGGTTATTGGGGTGGTGTAGTTGGTAGCCTCACAACCACATACTGACTCTTTGCACTTTCAGATCTTACAGGTGTTGTTTAAAAAACACTCTAAACAGGTGGACAAGCAGCTTTATCTTTCCACCCAGCCCTGTAACTGGGCATTGCCCTCCTAATCCTCAGTATCAGTGGTTTCTAGAATTATGTGTTGATGTTGCCTGCACTCTGATGTATCATATTATTATCTAGTTCATCAACAAAATTACTCTCAGACTCTTGGAATGTGATGGGTGGAGACAAGGAACATCCCGTGTTCTTCTCCTCTTCATCATGTGCTGTTTCTGGTGGTTCATTTTGCTCCTCCAAGCTGTGTGTTGTTTGTCCTGACTCATCATGCTCTTCTAGACTATGCGCTCCGGTTTCTAGCTCATCATGCTCTACACTGTGAGCTATGTCTCCTTGCTTGTTAAGATCCTCTACAGTGTGTGTTGTCTTACCCAGTTCATCTTTCTCCTCTACTCTTGGCTCATATTGGGCCTCTAGTCTGTGTGCTTTTGTATCCCAGCTCATCAATAATGGCTATCTGTACCTTTCCCCCTTTTGCTCCAGAATAGTAGGATTACTCTCCTGCTCATCATCAGACTTCAGAACTTGAGCATGCACTAGTATTTCAGGGGCTGACGAATGTGGCAAAGATGCTTTCAATTTTTCATGCACAATTCTGGCCACCCAAGTATAGACATAAACCGCCCTCTTGCTGCATGCCTGCCCATCTGACTTACACATATAGATGCGCCATGTTGCTACTCAAGACGGTTATAATACATTTCCTCCTGCCACCCAAGAATTCTATGACTTGTTGACACAAGCACCAAATGTGTGGAATGGCCAGGACAAAAACGTCATTATTAGTTACAGACACTGAATGCACCCTCTTGCAAAACAATATTTTGAAGACTTTTCATTCACAAGACGATTGCTAATACAATTCTACCCAAGTAGTGAGAGAAACTGTAATCTCCTTCCTGCATCTTCCTGCATACAAATCTATGATCTATGATCCTATTCTCCTCCATATACATGCAATGGCACATGCATTTTCATCCTGCAAATAGGCAGCTGGGGTTCTGGAGAAATGTTTTCCGAGACTTTTTGTTTGAAAACCGATTTCTAGGGCTTTTCTATGCAAGTGAAACATATGTGGACTGGCCACACAAAGACACTGAATCTAATCTCACCTTCTGATTCCACCAAACCATTTTGTGAGCCTGTTCACCTCAATCTGACAAGCAATGGCACATGCACTTATGTCAAGCAAATTGGTAATTGTTTCTTTATTTCCTTTCTGATCTTGCACTCGGCTAAAGCCACTGAATACAATCTCTGCCTGCCTTCTGTGATGAAGTCCTCTACACTGCTCTGTAGACAGCTGGGAGCATGTCCCAGGGAGCTGGGTACCACCCCAATTCCGTGGATGATGTGGCTCAGAGCTATGACACAAGTGAGGAAAGCTCCCTGAGACCGTTAGTTAGAAGGGGGCCAGAGAGACTGTAAACTCCAGATTGCAGCCTTATTGGAAAGTCCACCATATCTCGCAGTCCCATAACACCTGTCTGTCACTGCCAGCACATGCTCTTAAACATCCTGCTGCTGTCGCCCCTCCTTGTACCCTCTTTTATGCCAAGGTGTAGCACATATTTGAGGAATACACAACCCACCATCCATCTTTTCTGCTCTAATTTCCATCATGAACTATGCCCTGCAGATTTGCAGCACCACTCTGATACCGAAGGCATGGGGCCACATACAAATCTGGGGAGTTTCTGTCTGTTGGTGCGATGGAGGTAGGATTTACATTTTAGACTTTGAGAGAAGAGCCTGGGGCTTGAGTGAGACAGCAAGGTAGACCTCTCAGCGAAATGAGCCGTGATTCTAGCCTCTGTCCTGACCAATGCCTGACAAACACCTGGTAAATGCCGTCTTGCCCTGCGTAAGGCGGGCCCTGCCCGAGAGGGGCAGAATACCAGCAGGCCACTGAGCATAGTAGCTGAGCATTGCAGAGAGAGTTTTGAGGCATCTCTCAGCCTGCCAACCAGCATGCTAGGCTCCCCACAGTGATACAACCCCTAAGCAGACAACAGTGTGATGGAGGATTTTGTGCATGAACAATAATGTCAAGGGTGCATGACAGAGTGTGGTTGCTTACCTCTAACCTCGGGGTAATGTTGGCACTTGGTTACTCACTGTATTCTCTTGTCAAAAACTCAATTTTCCATTGGTTCATTAGTAAAATGAATCGACCTTTTGCGGTTCCCATTCAGAATTTGTTTCCATGCAAGGCTGCAACAGAATTTTATGATGGGCTACACTATTCTGTGGGGCAGCCACTCACTCAGTGCAAGGGCCATAAGTGAAATTCACCATGGGTATGTGTACCAGAGGACAGTGTACAAACTACATGTCTCTGACCGCACACAATGTGTGTCCTCCCTTCTCCTGCCATCCAACAGACGTCCTTAGGTAATCCTAGCAGACAGCAGGTGCTTGCAGACCAACAACAGAACACATTGCCCATACACTGACTTGAAGGCAGAGGACACATGGAAATTGACATTGGGTGAAGATTGAGGAGGTGCTGGCGCTCTATCTAATATCAGCTATTCGCATCATCTTCCAGATGAAGCCCCTGGAACCAACTACTGCAGCAAGGAAAAAGCTACATTGGCTCCCAGTAGGACCTAGAATCCAATTTAAACTGCTAACCATATGCCATAAGTGCATCTTTGGTAATGCACCTGCCTATTTGAAAGACAAAGTTAACATCTATCAGCCTAAAAGAAATTTGAGGTCATCAGAAGGTTTGTTAATGGTACTGCATCGGGTAAAAGAAACTTGTGGCCTTGGTTGAGCCTTCCACATCCAAGGAGCTAAGGCGTGGAATGCCTTACCCTTCTGCTGTGTAAGACAGAAAACCATATTGTTTTTCGGAAGCAGCTGTACCTTTTCAAATAGTACAAATTCTCGTAAACAGCTCTCCTGGCACTTATCTGTCTCTCATCGCATGGATGCCCACGGGCTTTGGCGCGGTACAAGCATGGTAACATAACATAACAAGGCAAAATGGGGGACTTTGGCCCCAAATTTCAAGTAGCTCTTTCTCGGAACCTAAGGTTCTTGGCTCCTTCCACCTATTACCTGTAAATGCAGCTTATGGTAATTCCCTGGGATTTATAAACAACCTCTGTCCCCTCAACTGCCAATTTGCAGCTGCTTGTTTTGGTTTGTTGCACGTTGGACCTAATGTAGTGGTGTGAGCGAAGGATTAACAGGGGCAGTGTGAGCTAGTGAAAAGGGACCTGTATGCAAGACCAACACTGCCAAGGCTAAAACATTTAAACGGAGCCCAACTGCACACGATCTTAAATGGACTATTAAAAGGTTCCATACTTTAATAAGTGAAATTCAAAGTTATATATGATATATAATAATTTCAAGCAGAAAGTATGCCAACATTAACATACAATAGTGTGTCAAAAGAGCTGGCAAGAGAAGTAACACCTTTTTGTAAAATAGATAAAATTACACAAATACATGTATTCATTGATAGGCAAAGGGAACACAGCCTATAACCACACAAAGAAACCTTGGGTGATTGCTTTTTCTTTTTACCTGTATGCAAGAGGCTAGTGGTTTAAGTGAAGGTTTGCAGGTTGTTTTGCCTTGTAAAGCCTGCCCCTCCATGGCCCTGTTATACGTTGATAGTCGTGAAGATATAAGAGACCTCCGTCCCCAAGTGCCGCACAGGGAGAATCGCTAATCACTCCCTGTGCAACCTTTGAGGCCGCAGGTGGAGAGATCCGAGGCCGGAACCGAAGTACTAGGAGCCCCAAGGCAGCTGTAAAAAATACAATGATTAAATACCAAGCAAGCAGGGTACTATATGCATAAAACAAAGAATGGCCAGGGTCTTACCAGATATCCGATGAAAGGGAAGATGGACCTGAAAGATGGTTCCGGGACTCACGTAGGCAAGGAACCCACCCTAAAGGATAGGTCAGGATGTTTTCAGCCAATCTCCACCTGGAGAGTGTTGTGGTCCCTCGATAGTTGGGTGACAACTACCACCTGGGAAGTATGATTTATTGTACAAGGATGCGGCCTGGGAAATCCAAAGGTGTCCGTTGAGCAAAAACAAGGTATGAAGCCAGGAAAGGCAGTCCGAATCCAGTGGAGGAACAAAGAGCAAGATCCAGAAGAAGTCCGTGATTCAGTCCGAGGTCAGAAGCCGTGAGAAACAGGAGAGCCGAAGTCGCCGTAGCCGAACGTGATCCACAAGAAGTCCGAAAACAAGAGCCAGATTCAAGGATGCCAGGTAAGCGGGTTTATTCAGCCAAAACAGGGTCTCCGAGGAAAACAGCTGTGAAGCGCGGTATACCAGCACTGCCCGGCTTAAATACGGTTACTTCCTGGTCACATGACACGGAATGGAATCACGTGACCGTGAGCCTGGGGCACATGACCGCATAACGTCACGTGATCGGGTCGCAACGGAACGAGCACTTGTCTTCCTGCTCGAGCGGCTGCCTAATCTCCATGGCAACTGCCAATGGAGAAACGGCCGCAAGCGCGACTGCAGGGTGTATGGCGATTGCTTCGCCAGCGCGCGAGCCAAACTGGGATGCCTGCGTGAGCCCCTGGAAACAGGTGACTGGGAGAAGGTGGTTATCTGAGTGGTTGGCGGGACATGGCCGAAGGAATGACCTGAGGACATGACTGAGGACATGACAGAGCCCCCCCCCAAAGGCCCACGACCCCGTGGGCACGAAGGATGCCCCCGATGGAAACGTGAAACCAATCGGGGGGCATGGACATCTGAGGCAGGGACCCAAGAACGCTCCTCCGGACCATAACCTAACCAATCGACCAGGTACTGCAGTCGACCCCTATGGAAACGTGAACCCAGAATATCCGAGACCTCGAAAACATCAGGAGAATCCAGGGAAACAGGGGCAGGAGAAGGGGGAAGACGAGTCGAGGAGGGACAGGGCTTGAGGAGGGAGGTAAGGAACACAGGATGAACCCGCCAGGACGATGGGAGAACCAGGCGATAGGCCACCGGATTGATGACCCGGGAAACAACATAGGGACCCACAAAACGGGGCAACAGCTTTCGACAACCCTTCAAGTGGAGGTGCCGGGAGGACAACCAAACTCGGGAACCAACGGGATACAAAGGGGCCACGGTGCGCCTAGCGTCTGAGGAGGCCTTCATGGAAGCCTGCGCTTCCTGCAAATGAATGAGGACCTGGTCATGGAGGGACTCCATATCCCTAACGCAAGTGGCTGCGGCGGGGTTATCGGAGGGAGAAACGTCGGGAACAGGAAGGACTCGGGGATGCTGGCCATACATGGTGTAGAATGGAGAGAAACCAGTGGCAGAATGCGTAGCGTTGTTATAGGCAAATTCAGCATACCGGATGTTCTGCAACCAGGACGATTGCTGTTGTAACAACAAACAACGCAGATACTGTTCCATGGATTGATTAGTTTGCTCCGTCTGACCATCGGTTTCCGGATGGTAAGCGGAGGAGAACCGTGCATCGATGCCTAGCAGAGTGACCAAGGCACGCCAGAAACGGGAGGTGAACTGAGAGCCACGATCGGACACTAGGACAGATGGAAGGCCATAAAGACAAAAAACAGAGTCAAAGAACAGCTTGGCCAAGGTAGGGGCAGAAGGAATTCCTCGGCAAGGGACAAAACGGGCCATCTTGGTGAAAACATCGACCACCACCCATATAGTGTCATAACCATGGATTTTGGGTAAATCGGTCACGAAGTCCATGCTCAGGGTGTGCCAGGGTTTTGGTGGCAAAGGCAAGGGGCGCAAAAGACCCAACGGACGACCCCTAGGATGTTTGCCCTGAGCACAGACTGAGCACGAGTCCACGTAACAAGCCACGTCACGTCTCATGGAAGGCCACCAACACCAGCGTTTCAAGAGGTCTAGGGTACGGGCCTGGCCCGGGTGTCCATTGATCGGGGCGTCATGAGACCACTCCAGGGCTAGGTTTCTGGTGTCAGTGGTAGGGAGAACTAGACGGTCCTGTACATATGGCAGACCGTTGTGATAGGAGGGATCCCATTCCGACAGTTGGTCGGGGTGTTTTTTGACCCACGAACGGATCTCCTCCAATAGCGTCATAGGGGGTGTACAAGTGCAGACGACATGTCCCCGAGGTATGAGTGTATCAGGGAACACTGGTAACGAAACCCCTCCGGGGGAGCGGGACAAAGCGTCGGCCTTGCTATGCTCAGAGCCAGAACGATGTTTAATCTGGAAGTCAAAAGCGGCGAAGAACAGGTGCCATCTGACCTGTCTGCTGTTTACGCATTTTAATGCCGCCAGGTCTTGCAGGTTTCTGTGGTCGGTATAAACCGTAACTTTGTGTTTGGCCCCTAACAGGTGATGACGCCAGGTACGAAAAGCGTCCATTACCGCCAGTAGCTCTTTTTCGGTGACGGTATAGTGGGTTTCTGCAGGGTTGAACTTGCGTGAATGGAAAGCTACAGGATGAAGCCGCCCGGTAGTGGGACAGGCTTGTGACAGGATCGCCCCCAATGCGAAGGAAGAGGCGTCCGCCTCGACAACGTACGGTTGGTCAGGGTCGGGGTGTTGGAGCACCGGGGCTGTGGTAAAGGCGTTTTTTAATGCCTCAAAGGCCTGCTGGTGTATTTCCTGCCACTCGAACAGGACAAGAGGACTGGTAAGGGATGTGAGAGGCGATACAAGAGAAGAAAACCCAGAGATAAAACGCCGATAGAAATTAGCGAAACCTAAAAAGGATTGCAAGGCTTTTAGGGTTTTAGGTGTTGGCCATTCGAGGACCGCTCGTACTTTAGTGAGATTCATGGCTAGGCCACCAGGTGTGATGTTAAACCCCAAAAACTCCACGTTGGATACATGGAACAAACATTTCTCGGGTTTCACAAACAGTGAATGCTTACGCAGCCGGGACAACACTTCCCGTACATGTTGTATGTGTTCTTTCAGAGTGTGAGAAAAAACGAGTATATCATCAAGATACACCACCACAAACATGTCTAATATATCCGAGAAGATGTCATTCATGAAATGTTGAAAAGTGGCCGGGGCGTTGCACAAACCAAAAGGCATGACCGTATACTCATAAAGGCCATACCGCGTACAAAAGGCGGTCTTCCATTCGTCTCCCTTTCGGATGCGGACGAGGTTATAAGCCCCCCGCAAATCCAACTTGGTGTAAACGGAGGCATGGGTCAACCGATCCAAAAGAGGAGAAATGAGAGGGATTGGGTAACGGTTCTTAATAGTGACGGCATTGAGCCGACGATAATCAACACAAGGACGAAGATCGCCCTCCTTTTTGGGCACGAAGAATATGGGGCTCGCTGCAGATGATTTAGACGGTCGTATGTGGCCCAGACAAAGCGCTTTATCGATGCAATCCTTGAGGGTCAGATCCTCCGACAGGGACAAGGAATAGATACGGCCTGAAGGTATCACCGCCCCGGGAACCAAATCAATCGGGCAATCATATGGGCGGTGAGGAGGGAGTACTTCGGAGGAGCCCTGATCGAATAGCATACCGTAATCCTGATAGTCCATAGGTATGTGATTGGTGACTAAACCCACTATGTGTGTAATAGGGGGAATTTCGTCGCCCCGTATTGCCAGTTGGGCAACAGCACCAAGGGCCAATGCTGGGGTGTCCGTTTCTCTGTCCATAGGTAGGCAAAAGGTCTGACAGAGCTCGGATTCAAAATGTACGTGTCCTGTTCCCCAATCGATGTGCGGGTTATGTTCCCGTAACCAAGGTATTCCTACGATGATGCCAAACTGAGGCATGGATATTAGATCAAAGTGGAGGGTTTCTTTATGGACTGATTGGATAGTCAGGGTGAGAGGGGCGGTCTGCTGCTTGACGGGGCCAGAAACAAGCTCTGTCCCGTCGACTGCTTGCACTGGTTCGGGTCGGGATTTGTTGATCAAAGGTAGGTTTAATGTGTGGGCTAGAGTGATGTCAATATAGTTACCAGAGGCCCCAGAGTCAATAGTGATTTGTACGGGATGAATGATACCAGGGGCAGGCTGTATGGTGGCTTCTACTTGTATAGGCCTGATTTGACCAAATGACGGGGTGATATCCGGGGAAGGGCATGGAGAACTCGATCCTACCCCCGCATCTAGGATCGAGCTGGGCGAAAATCCTGCTTCTTGGGTTTGGGCTTTCGGGGACATTCCTTTACTAGATGACCTCCCAAGCCACAATAAAAACAGGCGTTCTCAGCCCTTCTGCGCTCCCTTTCTCTTGAGGTGATGGGACTCCTAACACCCCCTATTTGCATAGGTTCACCGGACTCATTGTAAGACGAAGTAACGGCAGAGTTGGTAGTCTGGGAAAACCCGGCCTCAGCCCTGCGTTCAGAACGCCGTGCGTCCACTTGGAGAGCTAGATCCACCAAAGCTGGAAACTGAACAGGTAGGGATGGTACCATGGCTAGAGCGTCTTTCATAGGGTCGCTTAGCCCTCTGTAGAATACAACCGCTTTTTTACTTTCAGGCCATGAGGTCTCAGCGGCCAGCTGATTAAATCGTGTGATATACTCAATGAGGGAGCCCTTACCCTGGGACAAGTCCAGCAATTCTAGATCATGTGATTGTGCTTTATATCTAGTGTCAAATACTCTGGACATTTCTGATACTAGCTGGTCAAAATCATAGAGGGCCGGATGATCTGTTTCTAACAGGGGGTTTGCCCAAGCAGCAGCCGTACCGGCTAGGTGGGACAGAGTAAACGCCGCTTTGGTGGTAGGATCCGGGAAAGCAAGGGGCTGGCACAAAAAATGCAGTTTGCACTGATTAAGAAAAGTCCTAAACTTCCTCGGGTCCCCATGGACCTTTTCAGGGGCGGCCAAAGGAAAGGGAGAGGGAAGAACCACCGGAACGGGTGCTAGGGGGCCCGGGAGTGGGTGTGCAAGGGGTGCTGGTGCTGGATTGGCGTCACCGAGTTCTGGATCTGCGGGTAAGGGGTGTTGGGCGCTCTGTAATAGGTCGAGACGCTGATGAACTGCAGTATTAGCAGCCACCATGTCGGCCCGTAGTACCGTAAGTGCTTGGATGACAGCGGCCAGGGGGTCTTCGGCGGCACCCTCCATATCTTACACGACAGGCTTCACAGTCTGTTATACGTTGATAGTCGTGAAGATATAAGAGACCTCCGTCCCCAAGTGCCGCACAGGGAGAATCGCTAATCACTCCCTGTGCAACCTTTGAGGCCGCAGGTGGAGAGATCCGAGGCCGGAACCGAAGTACTAGGAGCCCCAAGGCAGCTGTAAAAAATACAATGGCCCTCATTACGACCCTGGCGGAATCCGCGGTGCTAAATGCACCGCGGAGCATGGCGGAAAGCCGCCGATAGCGCCATGGGGGCTGGCGGATTTACCACCCCATGCCGACCTTGGCGGAGCGGTAAATCCCCAATCCCCATTTTACCCTTCCCCATTCCCATTCTTGCCCCATAGGGTATAATGGGAGTGGGGAAGGAGTTAATTACGCCGCCGTAAAGTACGGCGGCGTAATTAACAACGAGGTCCCTTAGCGCCATGGTTTTCTCCGCCCGGTAAAACCAGGCGGAGAAAACCTCCATGGCGCTAAGGGAACTCGTAGTACGGCGGACGGGTCCGCCGCGATTAGCGCTGGCGGAAACCCACTCCGCCAGGGTCCTAATGAGGGCCAATGATTAAATACCAAGCAAGCAGGGTACTATATGCATAAAACAAAGAATGGCCAGGGTCTTACCAGATATCCGATGAAAGGGAAGATGGACCTGAGAGATGGTTCCGGGACTCACGTAGGCAAGGAACCCACCCTAAAGGATAGGTCAGGATGTTTTCAGCCAATCTCTACCTGGAGAGTGTTGTGGTCCCTCGATAGTTGGGTGACAACTACCACCTGGGAAGTATGATTTATTGTACAAGGATGCGGCCTGGGAAATCCAAAGGTGTCCGTTGAGCAAAAACAAGGTATGAAGCCAGGAAAGGCAGTCCGAATCCAGTGGAGGAACAAAGAGCAAGATCCAGAAGAAGTCCGTGATTCAGTCCGAGGTCAGAAGCCGTGAGAAACAGGAGAGCCGAAGTCGCCGTAGCCGAACGTGATCCACAAGAAGTCCGAAAACAAGAGCCAGATTCAAGGATGCCAGGTAAGCGGGTTTATTCAGCCAAAACAGGGTCTCCGAGGAAAACAGCTGTGAAGCGCGGTATACCAGCACTGCCCGGCTTAAATACGGTTACTTCCTGGTCACATGACACGGAATGGAATCACGTGACCGTGAGCCTGGGGCACATGACCGCATAACGTCACGTGATCGGGTCGCAACGGAACAAGCACTTGTCTTCCTGCTCGAGCGGCTGCCTAATCTCCATGGCAACTGCCAATGGAGAAACGGCCGCAAGCGCGACTGCAGGGTGTATGGCGATTGCTTCGCCAGCGCGCGAGCCAAACTGGGATGCCTGCGTGAGCCCCTGGAAACAGGTGACTGGGAGAAGGTGGTTATCTGAGTGGTTGGCGGGACATGGCCGAAGGAATGACCTGAGGACATGACTGAGGACATGACAGGCCCTCTCTAAGATCTCCTACCAACTTACACTAAACACACAACCCCCTGCCCCCACAAATGGCCACCACAGGTCTAGCAGTGAGCATAGCAACACTAACCAAGCGCTTCTCATTTGCCTGACTCACTATCCCACTTCAGCGGCCAACCAGACCCAGCGCTGTAGTCTATCAGCTCTTGGGCTCATCCCATGGATAACATACTCCCACCACTTCCTACTTGCACCTATCAACACCACAGGTTTCGCATCTGCCTTTCAGACTGTCCCACAAATGTACCAGACGCCCTTTTGTATTACAGAGCCAAGCAGTGAAGCCACCGATAGCGGCATATGGGTACTATGCACTTAAACTACATTACATTACAAAGTGAGGGGGATACCTGTTTTAGTTTCCCACCTCAAATCTGGGCAACCCTAGAGTGTTAATCCCCAATCAAAACCCTTGAAATAACCCACAGGCCCTCACCAATCGAAACAGCCTGCAGCTCCCTTTAAAGAAACCTCATGCTCTAGTGCATGAAAGTCTGTTCATTGGTTTAAGGCAAAATAATTCCATGTACTAGGCACTGCCAGCGATTGTTGTAACATTGTTAAAACATTGTCTAGAAAATCCGGGAAGTCATTTCATAATTGAAAAGCGGATTTTGGTGTGCCAATAAATACGTCATGTGCGATATATTTGAAACTCACAGCATTTCGACCGTGGGTTGTCTGGAAGAGCAAACAAAGTAACTGCATTGACCCTTGGCAGAAGGTTTTTCTGTGAAGAATACAATGCTACATTTTTCCCGAACACACAGGCTATTCATTGAACAGAAGAATGGAAAAAGTTCACTCTTTCAGGCATTAGTTTCTCATGCCGGGAGAGCACCGGCTCTCAGTACACCACAAGTAGCACAGGGGAAGATTACACAGGGTTAACTGGATTCCAAGATGCTGGTAAAGCCAGTAATGGATATGCTCCCATCCCCGCCTAACTCCACAACAGACCTAGGTGCACTGCGAGCTCATAACCAATCACAGTGCTAGGTCTATCAAAGAACCCAGGATCAGACCCTCAACAGAAGTCCCATTCAAAAGGAGGAAGGGGGACCATGTACAATTCCCCAAAAGAATGTGGAGCTTAGAGATCTTGGTCTAATTGTCTTCTATGTGATATTTGGTGTCAGAACTGGAAATGAGAAGGCTCACACTGGCTAGTAAACCCAACGTCAAGACTAGACCACATACAAAATCATATATTCGTTTTCCATACTGCAAACCCCAATGCATTTTACCCCTCACATTTTTCTTTAAGGGGGCCAATATCCCACTGTAAACCCCAAACTAAATACACCTACATCATCCAGGGAGTCTGCAAGGTAAGGTATTGAGCTCACTTTCCAGATCCATTCGGACAGGTTCGTCAAGGCCTTTTAGCCTCAGGTCTGGAGTCCCAACACTAGTCAGGCACCTGGCTCCCAGGCCCTGATTTCCTTCTGTCACTTGTGCACAGCAACAATTTGTCACCAGGACTGCCACTGTGTGGCTAACAGACAAAGGAGCCCTTGGTCCCCATACTTCCAGGTCTTTGCGCCCACCATTTTGGTGGTACTGGGTTCAAACACTTGTGAAGAACATTGTAAGGAGGGGGGGTTCTGAGCAGCTGCTATGTTACTGTGAAGGCCATGTTTGCTTGCACCTCAACCAGAAAAATCCTGATCACAGGAGTCTTAGCTCCAAATGACTGTCATGGAGAAGTACACCTCTTGTTAGTAGACCAGGGGAAGAACCCCATCATTATCCTATCAAGAAATGTGCTAGGCCACCTGTACATCAAGCCACAGAACCAGATAGAGAATGTCTGCAGACTTGAGGTGTGTATGCCAGCGATGATCTAACAGGAGAGGAAATGTAGACCTTTCTCAGAAGAAAGGTGTCACGATTTGGAGAATGACTTGCAGTCACCGTAGGGGTATTGTCCAAATGCTTCACTTTCCCACCCGAGGCACCACTCTCCTCACCTGAGTCTTCAGGGTCTGGGGCTCCGACGCCGTGTCTGTGGGCAAGGTAATCCTTTTTACTCTTCGTTGTGAGTGCTCTGACACGGAAGGAAGCCGTGGTGGAACTCTGTATAGGTTACCACCTTGGCTCCGCTCCCGTATGCAGGCGGGTAAGGGGAAAAAGCCCAAAGGCGGAAAAAACCCCTGAGTTGTAGTCTTGGGTTGCGATGGGAGTTGTAGTCGTCGCTGGATGGAAAGCGGAATTCTATAGCCTCGGAATCCCTGGGTAAACAACACGAAGGTTCTTCAGGAGAG
Source organism: Ambystoma mexicanum (assembly GCF_040938575.1). Lineage (NCBI taxonomy): Eukaryota > Metazoa > Chordata > Amphibia > Caudata > Ambystomatidae > Ambystoma > Ambystoma mexicanum. The sequence goes on from NC_090922.1 coordinate 401,730,886, forward strand.
GAAATGACCAGGGAGGAAGGTACGCTGGCAAGTAGCCGGTAAGCGTAAGAACGCAGAAGTAGAGGGGAAATAGGTGGAGAGGAGGAACCGCCAGGGAGACGGGGGAAGGAGGAGAAATGAAGGGAGAGAACTCCCCAGCAGGGGAAACAGGAGCAAGCGAGGGAAAAGCACTGGAAGCGTCTCACCGTGAAAACGAAAGGAGACGGTTGCAACGCAAGGAATCATGGGAAGCAGGAAGTAAAATAGGCTGGATGAGGAACAGAGGAGAAAACACTAGACCGTAGACAGAGAAAACGTGAAAGGAACGTGGTGGCCGTGTTAATGGCGGCGAAGCCGTAACAGCGGCATCCATCGCCAACCAAGAGGGTTCATGACAGTATGCCCCCTCTTACTGCCCACCCCGCCCGGCTTACCAGGATGGCACCGATGAAACCTAGCTACTAGGCGGGGCGCTTTGACAAAATGCACGGGTTCCCAAGAATCTTCAGACCTGGGATAACCTCTCCAGGAAATGAGATATTGTAAACGTCCCCGGTAGTAGCGGGAGTCACGGATCTTTGAAACTTCATACTCCTCCTGGGAGTCTCTGGGTGAAATGTCTTGCAAGGGTGTAGACCTGAAACGTGGTTCAGTATGTGACTCTTTGAGAAGGGAAGTATGAAACACCGGGTGCACCCGGCGAAGGTAGGAGGGTAGTTGAACCTTGTAAGCCACCGGGTTGATTCTTTCTAGGATGGGAAACGGACCCAGGAACCGAGGTGACAACTTGGAGGACCGGATCCACCTTGGTAGATATCTGGTCGAAAGCCAGACCTTCGTCCCTTTAGTCCAAGAGGGGTCCGTTTGGCGATGTCGATCAGCAAGGGTTTTGTAGGTCCTAAGGCTCCTCGCTAGACTGTCTCTGGCCGTCCGGTGAGCCTCAGAAATTTCCGACAAAGCCGCTTCGGCAGCAGGAGAGTTACTGGCGTGAGAAACAATGGGCCAGATGGACTTGGGATGAAGACCGTAGTTGCAGTAAAAAGGAGAGATACCTGTGGCAGAGTGTTTAGAGTTGTTATAGGTGAATTCTGCAGTGGGGAGGAGTTGTACCCAATTATCTTGGAGTTTGTTTATGTAGCATCTGAGATATTGTTCCAGAGTGGAATTGAGTCTTTCTGTCTGACCATTGGTCTGGGGATGATAGCCAGATGAAAGAGCACGGTCTATGCCTAATCGGAAACATAAGGCCTTCCAGAATTTGGATATATATTGGCTGCCCCGGTCCGAAGTAATCTTATCGGGCAAGCCATGAAGGCGGAATATATCTCTGGCAAAAACCTCGGCCATGTGATTGGCCGTAGGTAAGCCCTCTAGTGGAGAGAAATGGGCCATCTTGGTGAATGAATCTATGGTTACCATGATGCAAGAACAGGACTCTGATAAGGGTAAATCCACAATGAAGTCCGTAGACAAGTTCCCCCATGGCCTTTGTGGTATGTCAGGCTGAGTAAGGAGACCTAACGGTTTGCCTGTTGGATTCTTTGCCATAGCGCAGACTGGGCATGCTTTGATGTATGACTGGACTTCTCGTCGAAGATTGGGCCAGAAAAACGAGCGTTGTACGAGGTCAATGGTGTTTGCCTGGCCTCGATGTCCTGCAACTCGGCTGTCATGGCACCAGTAGAGAATCCTCTTGCGGAGATGTCCTGAAGGTATATAGAGTCGGTTCTTGTAAAACCAGAGACCATCCTTGGTATGGAACTGAGACGCCAAGTCTTTGTCTTTACAATAGGGATCAGCGTCCGAAGCCTCTTTGAGCTCCTGTAGAAAGGTGTGAAGAGGTGCCACTATGCGAGTAGACGGAAACATGGGTTCGATTGAGTGGTGGGCCGAACCAGTAACCGACTCCTTGCGCGACAAGGCGTCGGCTAGGACGTTCTGCGAGCCTGGTAAATAGGTAATGGTGAAATCGTATTGGGAAAAATAATAAGCCCATCGTGCCTGGCGAGAATTTGCACACTCGAGGGACTGCAGGACCTTGAGATTCTTATGATCCGTGCGAATGATGAAGGGAATACTGGCCCCCAATAACAGATGTCGCCATTCTTCACAGGCCAATTTCATAGCTAGTAGCTCCTTTTCTAGGACAGTATAGTGAAGTTGACTGATGGTCAGAGTGCGAGAGAGGTAGGCGACTGGATGTTCTATACCTTCGGACTCCTGGAGTAAGGCAGCACCCACGGCCGCGGAAGAGGCATCGGTTTCCACGATAAACTGTTTAGTTTGATCGGCCTGGAGCAATATGGGTGCTGAGCAAAACAAAGTTTTTAGATGTCTGAAACTAGACTCTGCCGTCGATGACCACACAAAGGTTCCAGATGATTTCTTGAGAAGTGCGGTTATGGGTAGCACCATTTCGGAGAACCGGGGAATGAATCTTCTGTAAAAGTTGGTTAAACCCAAGAATCTCTGAACCTCTTTGACTGAGGTGGGAGAAGACCATTCTATAATGGCAGACACCTTGCGAGGGTCCATGGAGATACCCCGGTCAGACAAAACAAACCCCAAATAGGGAATGCTCGAGACCCCGAACTGACATTTCTCCGGTTTGGCTAGCAAACGGTTCTCCTTAAGACGAGAAAGCACTGTCCGAACATGCTCTTCGTGTTCTTCCTTGTTGACGGAAAATACAAGAATATCATCCAGGTAGATGATCACTGAAACAAATAAGAGATCTGAAAACAAGCGGTCCATAAATCTTTGGAAAACTGCGGGGGCGTTAACTAGTCCAAAGGGCATGACTCTGTATTCAAACAATCCGAAGGGTGTTCGAAAAGCCGTCTTCCATTCATCCCCCTTGGCAATGCGCAATAAATGGTATGCATTGCGAAGATCCAGCTTAGTGAAAATGTGTGCACCTTGAACTGCCTCAAGAATGTCCGTGATAAGTGGCATAGGGTAGCGGTCTCTGACAGTGACCTTGTTGAGACCTCTGTAATCAATGCACGGTCGTAATTCTTTGGAATCCCTCTTGGAGATGAAGAAAAAAGGAGCACCGGCCGGAGATTTTGAAGGTTGAATGAGGCCATTGTGCAGGTTCACATCCAGGTAAGTTCGCAAGACCTCCTTCTCGGATCTGGACAAGGAAAACATACGACCGAACGGAACCAGTGCATTGGGCTCAAGATCTATAGAGCAGTCCTCAGGACGATGGGGTGGTAAAGGTGCTGGCTTGACTTCTGTGAAAACCTCTCTGAAAGCCTCACCAAGATGTGCCATATTATGGATAGTTGGGGATTCCTGACTAGAGACAGGGGTGACCTGTAGTTGAAGATAAGATTGTTGGGGAATACAATGCTTCTTGCAAAACTCAGACTCGAAACGTAGCAAATTGGATACCCAATCGATTTGTGGGTTATGTCTCCGGAGCCAAGTGATTCCCAAAATAACTGGAAAATGGGCAGCTCTAATGATGTCAAATTGAAGTTTCTCCACATGCTGGAAAATTCGAACTTCTAGCTCCTCAGTCGTCTGTGTTATGGGTCCCGAAGACAAGGGGGTTCCATCGACACCTTCCACCTTCTGGTCTTCGAGCCTGGCTAGCCTTTTGAGGCCCACCTTGTCAACCCACAAGGTATCAACGAAGTTACCAGCTGCTCCACAGTCCAAGAGTGCCAAAGTCTCTACGAACTGGTCTTGGATCATCACACTGATATTGATAACCATAAGCCTGGAATCTTCCGGTGTCTTCTTAGTGGATACGGCCAAAGAAACGTAGGGACTGGAAGTTTTGGATAACCACCGGTTTTCTGTCCCTGTTAAAACCGGGGTGATTCGTTTCCCGAACGCCGTGAAGGTAGTTCGGAACAGTCTTTGAGTAGATGTTTGTCAGACCCACAGTAGGCGCAAAGCCCTCTTTCTCTTCGTCTTCTTCTTTCTTCCATGGTGAGTGGTGCTCGGGTGGTTCCAATCTGCATAGGTTCTTCACTCTGTTTAGAAGATGGAGGAAGAGGGTTGGATGATGTCCCTGTGGTAAAGGGATTTTCTCTGTAGCGTCTTCTTTCATTGCGTCTCTCCTGGAGACGATGTTCAATCTGTAGGACTGAGGATAAAAGGTCCGAGAAAGAGGCAGGCCGGGGAGACCTGGCCAGTTCGTCCTTTATCTCCTCTTTGAGACCTCTGCGAAAAATGGCAAATTGTGCCTGTTCAGGCCAACTGGCCTCTGCCGCCAGTGTCTTAAATCTAGTTATGTAAGTAAGGAGGTCTGAGGCTCCCTGTTTGACATCCAGGAGATCCTCACAAGCAGTGTAGGTGAGTTCATGTCTTTCGAAGGATTCCCTGAGAAGAATCTTAAAACTCCCGTAGTTCTGTAGAACCGGATTCTCTCCGGTCACAAGAGGTGTAGCCCACGCTAGGGCATTGCCCACCATGTTCGAAATGAGGAAGCCCACCTTAGCCTGATCCGAAGAAAACGTACGAGGGCGGAAAGTGAAGTATATGGTGGCAGCTTCCAGGAACTCTTTAAGTTTCTTGGGTGAACCGTCGAACTTCCCCGAAGATAGGGCCATAGGTGGCAATTCTGGGGGAGGGGAAGGTTCTTTGCCCAGAACCAACTGTTTTAATACCACATTTTCCGCCTTAACAGTCTGAAGCTCTTGAGAAAGGGACTGTACGGCTTTCCATAGTTCTTGGATTTGATCCTGCAACTGTTCTGGAGTAGCCATGAGTATTTTTGGGCGTTGCAAACTGTCACGATTTGGAGAATGACTTGCAGTCACCGTAGGGGTATTGTCCAAATGCTTCACTTTCCCACCCGAGGCACCACTCTCCTCACCTGAGTCTTCAGGGTCTGGGGCTCCGACGCCGTGTCTGTGGGCAAGGTAATCCTTTTTACTCTTCGTTGTGAGTGCTCTGACACGGAAGGAAGCCGTGGTGGAACTCTGTATAGGTTACCACCTTGGCTCCGCTCCCGTATGCAGGCGGGTAAGGGGAAAAAGCCCAAAGGCGGAAAAAACCCCTGAGTTGTAGTCTTGGGTTGCGATGGGAGTTGTAGTCGTCGCTGGATGGAAAGCGGAATTCTATAGCCTCGGAATCCCTGGGTAAACAACACGAAGGTTCTTCAGGAGAGGAAATGACCAGGGAGGAAGGTACGCTGGCAAGTAGCCGGTAAGCGTAAGAACGCAGAAGTAGAGGGGAAATAGGTGGAGAGGAGGAACCGCCAGGGAGACGGGGGAAGGAGGAGAAATGAAGGGAGAGAACTCCCCAGCAGGGGAAACAGGAGCAAGCGAGGGAAAAGCACTGGAAGCGTCTCACCGTGAAAACGAAAGGAGACGGTTGCAACGCAAGGAATCATGGGAAGCAGGAAGTAAAATAGGCTGGATGAGGAACAGAGGAGAAAACACTAGACCGTAGACAGAGAAAACGTGAAAGGAACGTGGTGGCCGTGTTAATGGCGGCGAAGCCGTAACAGCGGCATCCATCGCCAACCAAGAGGGTTCATGACAAAAGGTCAGCTTTGATGGAGAGTGGGTCCCATCGGTGAGGCCCAGAAATGAGGGTCTGTTGAGAGGAGTGTTCACAGTCCTCAAGTACAGACATTAGGTCTCATTATGAGTGTGGCAGTCTGGAAACAAGGGTGCTGGTAAGCTTACCGGCACCATTGTTTCCGTACCGCCACACTACAAGTCTACCCACCGGGCTGCTGCGCCTGGCAGGTCTGACCCTAACGGGCACAGCGGCCCCGGTAGGCAGAGTTGTCATGCAAGCACCAGCGCTGTTAGCAATGGTGCTGGTGCTTCTGAGTCCCCATTCACATGGAGCCCTATGGGACTCCATGGGAAAGGGGGCTTACCAAATACCCCACCTGACTTCCTGCTCCGCCAGGACTTGCAATGTTCCGGTGGTACCAGGAAGTCAGGCGGTGGATCCAGTGTTACGGGTACAGTGACAACTTTCGGGTAGCACCAGCGAGTTACCGCTGTACTCGTAATGAGGCCCATTGTCACCACAACTGACTGGGGAGAAGACCCTTGGAGTCGAGAAGCATCACAGAAGCCATTCACCCAGTCTCTGGCACTCAATGAGTTTCAGATTGAAGAGGATTTGTGGTGAATTGAGTTAATTCCCCCTCTTTCTGTGTCAGGGGGTGAGCCACTAGGCAATGGGTTCACACAGTCACTACCATATGTATCTCACAGTGGGAGGAAGGATTGGGATCCTACAGGCTGACTCTATCCTCAGGGAAACTGTATATTCCTTCCTCCAATGGTAGACCATTTCTGAATAAATAGAGGAATACAAGTCCCAGCATCTATTTGGGCACATGGAAAGTAACAGTAGACACTAATAAACTGGCAGCAATGTTCAATTACAAAAAGGTCAGGATAGTAATTTAGCAGCTTAAAAGGGGCCTTTGCTGAGTCAAGGAATCCTGTGGATACAGTGTTATTAGCCTGCGGCTTCCCAAAAAGGGATTGTATCGAAGGGCAAAGTTACTGAAGCATTGTCTCTAAGTAGAATGTTTACCTGGTGAAAATAAAACGTTGCAGTTATCGATGTGGTCCCACCCCCTCAGCCCAATGCACACCCAAATGTACTGTGAGCCCATACCCATTGCATCCCTATATCAACCAGAGATTGCAGGTGCAGATACTCACCAGAAGTCGCACCCAAGGGGAGCAGGGAGATCTCTATGAAACCCAGGCAGCCCAGTCTGACTGACAGTGTGGGTAGCAGGAGCAGAAGTTTCAGGTTTGGTCAATGCTGGAAATTGGAGAGCGATGAAGGGGTTTTGTGAACGCTGGAGATTAGAGATTGGTGGTGTGGGCTGGAGAGGTGGCACAAGGAAAGAGGATGAAGTGACATAAATAGATGGTGAAGACATTTACAAAGATCAGGAGGGAAGGAGATGATACCTTTACCAGTAGTACGTGTCAGCAGTGGTAACAGCTAAGAAGAAGGTGGTTAAAACTGGTAGTGGAAGAGTTGGATGAAGATCTACATGGAAGAGAGAAGCTTGTGGGGAGGAGGGTTGCCCAAGTTGGTGGGGATGAGGTGGAGGTGGGGAGAAAAGCATATGTGGTTAAGTGTAGGGGGTGGATGAAAATCCCACTGGCGATATAGAATTGGTGAAATTCACCCACCGTTCCATTCTGCCAGAGGGGCGATTTTCCACATTTTTTTCAGCACTTTTGGCTGGGATGTTCCTCTGGCATAACATTTTGTTTTTGACCAAAATGTTGTTTTTGTGTGGTCCGAAACACACACAAACACTGCATTTTGTGAAAAATAAAATTTAAAGGGGCAAAAGGCCCTGTTCCCATTTCTAAAAACAGAATTTGGCAAAACAAGACATTTTGGGTGGAAAAAGACCCAAACAGCAAACTCCACTACATGGGAGAAATTTGTGTATTAGGTACAATTCTCCCTAAAAGCACCATTTATGCAGAAGAACGGAATTGGCAATTTCTGCACCCACCACTATTAAAGAGGAGGCAGTGATGAGTTGGACAGCCAAAGGTGTGAACCCGAAGGCCCTTTAAGATGAGATAACAGTATCTGAGATGGATGGGGATGCAGATCTTACTCATACATCAATAATCAGACCGATTCAGGAAGATGGTAAAACATGACTTTTTTATTTTCAATTGTAAGCAATGACGTTGTGTCCAGGAACACCGGAGACCATAAACACTTGACAAAACCTCCTGATGGACCAGATTTAGAGTCCTTTGATATCCTCTGTCTACAAGAGACTTAGTTGACTGAAAAACCATCACTCGATGGATATTCAATAGAAATCTCTCTGGTCGTAAAGGGCCTACTAGGACACCCATCATCAGGTCTCTTACTTGCGGTGAGAGCTGGTGCAGGTATGACCATTACAAAAAAGTTTGCAGAGTCATACGGCCTCCTAGCAGTTTTGATATTGTGGAATCATCGAAAAAATACCCTCGAAGACCTGGGAAACCACACAGATGGCAATTATAACCCTCAACTGGAACCCTCAAAGAACAACGAACAACAACCTTTGTGTGTCAGTAGCAGAGGTCATCGATAAAATATACGCGGATCAGCAGATAACCAACATCATCATTTGTGGAGATCTAAACACGAAATGTAAAGATTTGACTGGGATCGAAGAAAAACTAACAGGATCTTTAACCGAGGAGCGTGGGGCCAAATAGTTAGAATGAATGAACTCACGTAACTTTCACAACGTAGCTGATCTGCAAGAGGGTCCTCCCCAGCTACCCAATTGGGAGCGCAACAGTACTGCGGGCACCCTAGACTACATTTTTGTAACACATTCCTTGCTACCTTCATTTTCAACATATAAGGTAGTTAGAACTGATGAAAGTGATCACAACCTTTTGACCATGACATTGAACACAAGTCACCCACAAAAACCCAGGTACAACAATCACATTGAAGTAAACAGCCAACAGACACGTCTCAGACTCGCGGCTTCGAATATCCGAGACATGACAAAAAGGTATAAAACACAACATCTTGGAGATCTAATCTGTAATCCAGCTGAAACGTTAAACTACAAACAGCTGTTATCAGAATACAAAGTAAACCCAACTCTAGTAAAAAAAACGATACTGCAAAAAGCCTCCATGTGTACAACAAGGAGTTGATGGATAGAAGAACTCGGCTAAGGCAAATGAAAAGACAGGTTTTAAAACAAAGTACTCAATCTTCCAGGACCGCCTTGCGCGGTGAATCAAGGAACTACAAATCATGGCTCAGAAATAACTGAATGAGTCTTTATCAAAGAGACGCAGAAGCAATACTGAACATCACCTGCAATAAGAAATCAAGAGAATTTTGGGATCTAATCAAGAAGTTATATCACAAAACCGATGAAAAACTTACCAGCTAGGTAGTGGAAGGCACATGGGTGTCTCATTTCACAAACACATTAAGTCTCCTAATGACTTACCCGCCCCGCACCCGTGAAAGAGCACGAACCAGCATGGGTCGACCTAACAGATGAAGTTGAATCAAAAGAGCTATCACAAAACTAAAAACCTCAAGAGCCCCGGGACTGTCATGATTCCTGCCCCTCATGTCCCCAGCCCTCCAAGATGTGAGGTTGGAGCCAGGCCACGATCACCTACATGGCCCTCAAGGGCCTCTCCATCCCTCCAAAAACCCACTTGGAGTCAGACTTGGTGCTTGTGGCACCAGACTCACTCACCCCCATAGGATAACATTGAGGATTGGACTTGTAGTGCATTGATGGGGACAAGAAGGATGCCCCCACATATTTCGGTTCCCAGAACTGCATGTGCGGTCTAGTCTTTTGGGTGTGGTTCAGCCCAGAGGCACCTGGGATACCCAGAGACTATTTAAGCCACACCCAGGCTGAGAAACATGCTTTGCGTTTTCTGCACCTGCAGCGTGACACTCACCGTGTTCGGATCGGTCTCCAGTAGGCCTGCATCTTTCTTCTGCGCTCAGCTTCTGCAAGAACAAGAACACCGTTAGGAACAGCCTTACCTTGCAGCGCTTCTGCCCATCAGTCATGGCTCCTTCTGTTCTGCGGGCACCTTTGGCGGTGTCATTCCCATCCCGGCACGCTGCTTCCTAAGGAAAAGGGAAAAGAACAGAAAAAAGGCATTAGTAAACATTCTGCAAATCTTCGCTTACTTTTAAATACTGTACGAGCTTCAAACACTTACCTGAATCCCAGCCGCTCTGGGGGAACTCTGTCTCCGGAACTTCTCATCCATCTGCAAGAGGGAAAAGACACTCCTGGTTAGCATGGAAACATCTAGAGGCGCTGCATACCGTGCTTACCCACCGCATTTGTTCTTCATAACTGGCATCCACGCTGAAAACGTCGCAGCACCTAAAAGACACAGAAAAAGAACTCCGTTCAGTGAAAATATGAAAGGGTGCATCTTGCATCACGCTCTCACTCACCTTCAGCGCTACTCATATCAGCAGCACGCCGCCATCCCTGGACGCCGGCCATCATCTAAGGAAGGAAAGGAACGAAGTTAGAGAACTGTTCAAAAGACTCATTATACGTACCTGTCGGACTCTTGCCAGTGAAGTAACTAGGCAGCAACGAGCCCGTATCAATCAACGCGCCCCTGCGCTGAAGGCAGGATGGAGAGCACACTATCCAAGAAAACAAGATGAGCTGTGGATCAAAGGGAAGGGTTGGACCCCGGGGAAGAAGGGGTTCAAGCACACAGAGACAATAGGGAGTTAAACTCTACCAATCCTGTGTTTCAGGCCCAGTCTCCAGTCGAATAGCCTCCAGGGAAGGGTTTGAGGTCGTAAGAGGTCAGAACAGGATGAGTGACGTCCCCGTGGATACCAGGTGAGCGTTACAGGGACCTGACAGTCTAACAAACATAGACCTGAAATCCACGCAGAAGCATGGACAACCTTCATCAGCCAGATCTTTGGCTGCTGCAAAGAATAAAAATCTATCCCATCCTCATGGACGTCAGCAGTGGTAGTACAATATACAAAAAAGGGAATAGAGAACATCTGGTTAATTACCGTTCAATTGCCCACTTGGACATTATTGGAAAAATGTTTGCATCCCTCCTGCTAGTGAGATTTCAGAAATGGGCAAAAGGCTCTCCTAGTGCTGATCCCTCCCAAACTGGCTTTTTGAAGAATGCAGGCACGTCAGTCAACATCTTGCTATTGAACATACTAAAAAGTAATATCAAAGCTGGCGCTCCAAGAGTCTTTCTAGTATTTATAGACCTGACCCGGGCGTTCGACATAGTTGATCGAAAAAAACTCTGGAGCAAGTTAGAAACCTGCAACTGGCCACAGTCGTTCCTGGGTCCAGTGATTGCTCTGCACACGAATACCAACATGCGTGTGCGCCTAAGCCAACAGGGCACCCTCTCAGAAGAAATACCATCAAACATGGGGGTAAAGCAAGGTTGACCATTGGCACCTGCTCTTTTCATCGTTTTTTTGGGGGACTTCAAAGATTCTGAAAAACATGTACGAAAATAGGTAATGGCAGCGAATCACGAATGCTATACGCTGACAACATGATCCTCTTGAACCAAACGCTGATCAGACTTCAGCACCAGCTAAACAACTTGTCGTGCTACATAAAGTATAACAACCTAGAAATAAACAAGGCCAAGACGAAAATCTTGATAATTGAGAAACGCCTAAAAAAAATTGAAAAATTGACCTGGAACATTGATAACACAAAAAATGAAACTGTCACCAATTTGAAATACTTGGGCGTCTTGATTGTCAGCTCGAAGACAGAAAAATAAATGCAGCAGGCCCTTTGGGACAAAATCCATAATTTAGCAGCTCAAACAAGAGCAATAGACAAAACATTTGGAAGATTCTCCCTGAAGCCGGCAATCCAGTTCTATAAAACAAATGTGGTCCCTATGATTACATATGGGATGGAGGCGACCTTGAACCTGCCCGCAACAATATGGCCAAAACTAGAACGGCACTTCTGGAGATCAGTCCTACATCTACCAAAATCTACTCCTGTTGCAGCAATTAGGCAAGAACTTGGGCTACTTTCCTTAGCAGCGACAATAGAACTTAGGAGCATGCAGCTCTTCAGGAAAACCTTGATGACTGACAGCCCTCCTCCTTACCAGGTGACCACAGAAGAAATCAAAAGCGGCCACTGTCAAATGCTAAACACGTGGGTGTTAGCAAAGAAGCAACAACTAGAACAAATTGCATACAGTGAGGAAGATTTAATTTCCAACCCCCAAAGAGTCAAGAGAAAGACAGAAGAATGTTATTGGATCCGGACTAACAAAGCTGTAGGAGTAAATAAATTGTTGAAATATCTGCAAAGCATACCAAATAAAATGAAGCAACCGCAAGCTTACTGTATTAATTTTCCAGACAAAGCACTTAGAAGCCTATTCATGCAAGCCCGCCTCAACCTATTAAACACGCACAAAATCTTGGCAATAAGGTAATTGTCAACCACTAACAAATGCAGATTTTGCAGTAACCAAGCACAACTGGAATCCATAAGACACTTGTTGATGCTTTGCCCGGAAACCAGTGAGGTGCAGGTGCAATCAGTTTATCTGACTCCGTTGCTTGGGGTCCCAAAAATGTGTGAAGAAAAGAATTGGTGGGCGCGTCTGATGTCAGGAGAAAAAAACTAGATGGACCATAGCCGAAGCCAAGATACTGAAACACGCGATGAAGAAGATCGAAGTTCGACTGAAACTGTAAACTGAAAATAACCTTCTCGTTATCCTCTTGTGTGTGAAGATTATATTACCTTTGACCTTGTAAAAATCAAAGTGAGTAAATACGAGTAATAAAAAAAATAAAAAATTCTAAAACAGGGACTACAACGGACATCATCTGACGTTGCACAAGCAGTCTCAAACATTTCACAAAAACTGAACACAGCTTTATATAAAAAATGTGTCATTACTGACGTGCTACGTGGCAAAATAAGAAAACCTACTAGGGGATGTGGTAGGCCTAAAGGGAACATCTAAGTATACTTTCTGTATGGGCGGCGATTGTGATTGGATCTCAAAGGTCAGGTGGACAACTAAGACCACCACAAGTGCAAGTCATCTTCTGTGTCATACTAATACATGATGTTCTATTGGCTCTTCGCTACGTGGCCCTATACAATTGGTTGGCACACTTGTACCCTTCTGGAATATCCCACTCGCTAGCAGCACACAAGCTGGTTACCTGAGGTGCATGTTGGTTGGCTTGGTCATGCCTTCCCACATAATTAGCCCAATATCCATCATCACTCCTGCTGTCTGCCAGTCAATTAGTCATTTGAACTCGGCCTTGCAAGTGAGTGCCTACACTGAGGAAGAACATCTATTAACTTGGCACTAAGTTGTATCAACATCCCAGTTGGGACACATGTGGGGCAAATCAACTGCATAAAGTAGTTGTAATGCCTTTGAATATCTATATTTTGGCCAACATTTCCTGATTGCTGGTTTGTGCAGGCAAGGGCCAAGGTGCATTATATGCTGCCATTGTAGTACTCTAACGGAATGATTCCATAACGCAACCAGAGACAAAGCAAGTTATCTTTTTTCCTGCCAGATGACGTTTTCCAGTTTCTGGATGGAAAGCATTCCTTGGCATTTGCACACCCCACAGGTCCTCCTTAAATGTATGGAAGTAGTTCATCTGGACTGGCAAACCTTGTCTTGCAATTCCGCTATTCCTTCCACTCCATTAGCTGCTTCCCTCAGAGACTCTACTAATTTTCCCTACTGTACTTAATATGATACTCCCTAAAAATGGCCAAAGCCTTTCAGATGTGAACCTATTTTTTGTCAATCCAGCACAGTCCCTTAGGCCTCAACCCAGAACACAAACACTGACTGTGTTCTTGCAGGTACCAAACCCTAAAGGTTCAAAGGTCTTTTATGGCTAGGTATATGAATATTGTAGCCCCATGCATTTCTAGATGAGAGGCTGACTCTAAGCCCCAGGTAAATCGTATTTCAACCAGATCATCAAATAAGCTTTCCGGCATATTAACGTGGGCCCTTACAAACACCCACTCTATCCCTTGTCGTGATACAGATATAGTTGATTGTCTCACATACCACACGGGTGACCTCCTTTCAGTCTATGAAACATAGCTCAAACAACCTTCAGGTCCACCTATTCCTTTGACCCTACCTGATAAGTACACCTTGTTGTATGGTAATAGCCCAAACAGCAAAATGTGCGGGTTGCACTCTTATATAAAACCATGCTAAATTTATATTTGAGTCTATGTTCCCTCATCCGTATCTGTGAATCCCTAACTGCCAAGTTTAGACTAAAATGGGCCCCATTTACAAAAATGTTTTCAATGGAACTTTCCCATTTTAAAAATTGTTTCTAAATCAGACCCAAAGACTTTTATTCAATACAACTGCTTGTCACGTATTGACTGTCAAATGACAACCCACCTTTTTTACAGAGCTTCTGAGAGTTCACTCTACTGCTCTTGAAATATTTGGCCCCCATTTTCATACTAGGAGATCTTAAACTAGATATTAATGACACAACAGATACATAGGTGGATGCCATATGTTGTGCACTGAACAGAATCCATTTTCAGTTATTAAAAATTGATCCCACCCACAAAAGAGGATGCACACTGGACTAAGTAGTAACTTAAAATTTGACACCTACAAAACTGTAAGTAATACCACCAGATTGGACAGATCAGACAGTGGTGTTATTTGAAACATTGATTCCCCCCCTTGTGGTCCTCTCTTAAATGACTAATACATACATAAATTGTCATTTTCAGACAGACACAAGCTCTCTAGCCCCTTATTCAAACTAGAAATACAAATTGGAGTCTTGACTTTAATGCGCTCCCAACGTGTATAAACCACATTGATATTATACATAATAGGATTTCTAAGTTAAATGGTGGAAGATAAGTCAAAGAGAATTTTTAGAACATGTATTCCTCTTTACTGTGGGTGGATTTGATGGATCCTACAGCCAACATGTGTTTCAAGCTATAACTAGATCTTTTTCAAGGCTAACAATATCGCTCAAGTCGAACAGAAATAGACGCAGCCACCGGGCTTATTTGAAATTCCATTTATAGATAACACCACTAGGTGGCCTCTTTCGATTACAGATGCTCAAATACTTTGTCAAGATGCAAATCATTTGGATCTCAGAACCGTCTGAGTTTATAGACCTGTCATGTGTGCAAAACAAGATGTCTATATATGCTGAGTTGGTTAGACTTAGCGTTACCTCAGTGGCCCGAGGATGTCGTGCCACATGTTAGCCATACCACTATTTACCTGTATATGAACATTTACAGACAGCACAGCCAAGTAGACAATATCACCCTTGGGCATTATTCCAAGATCACAACAATTATCTCTCCAGTTTTTCCCTTAAGAGCCTCATTTTCAACATTTTTCTGAAAACATTCCATGACCTCTTGATCAATCTGGGTGTCGTCTTTCAAAACTATTTTGATGATGCCCAGAATGTCATCTGATGAGATGGCGATAATCAAGCAAACTCCCTGTGTATCCAATCTATCTTTGGGCAAATATAACGATGGATGTGGGACAAATGTCTGGGTCTGAAAGAAGATATGACAAAGCTCATGATGGCCTCCTCTACGTAGTCCTTAATGAAGGTCATAGCTCCTGCTATTCCCTTCCAGCCACTTTATCCCTGTTCAGCAAAGGGTCAAAATATAATGGACGATCTTTGATGTCTCGTCGTCAATGTGACCACAAGTGAAAAGCATCCTTATATAGGTAACAACTTATGCTGTTGAAACAACTTAGACCCCTTCTCTTACAGAAGTAGTGCACTATGATTGCATGATCAATCATCAGAGGGAAAATACATTATTCCAGTGCTCTAAATGTAGGCCTCAATATTCCGGCTTTCAAGTCTGTACAGGGTTGCCAGAAAATGGTAGCCAAAATTGTAACCCACTCCTCTACACAAAGATCTACTGCCCCAGTTCATAAATCACTTCAATGGTTGCCTGTAAAGGACTGAATTGACTTCAAGCTACCTACCTTAAAGCACTCCATGGGAATGCACTGAGCAACTTACAAAATTGAGTTTAATGTTTTACCTCTACTCTCCCTCAACAAGCTTACATGCAAGGCTCCCTACTATGAGCACACCGTAGCGGGGCAATCGGTAGGTCCTTTACAGAGCATGCAGCAGAATTATGGAACACATTAACTGCAGGCACCCATCACACTGCAGACCTTTTTCCTTTTCAAAAGAATATTAGAAAACTTCTAGTGTATTCTGCTGTCATTCTTTCCTAATTCTCCAATCTACTGCCGGCTACATGCACTTTGATTTATTTGGGCGGCAAGGCTATTTCTACAAAAATACAAATACAAACTCTGATATTGCATTGTTTTGTATTGTATTGTATCATTTGTATAGCGCCTTTCACCATTGGTATGGTTCCAACACGCTTTAGGTTGAGCGCCCTTGGGGGACCGAAGTCCAGGTATGGGAAAATCGAGAAGTGCTTGAATGCGTGTGTGCATAGCGGCCAGTGCAAAGATATGAAGGGCAGGCCAGATCTCTACTAACCACACATGTTGAGCTGGCATATGGATGGGTGGTGAGAGGCAGTCTAGAAGGTATTGGAGGGAGGGATAGTTAATATGTGTGCCGCTATATATCGAATTATTGTTGTGAACAACAGCTGCATTCTTTTGGAACAGGGGATGTGCAAAATATTTTTGAGTTGGTGGGACTTAATGGCAGCCCCAGGATAAAGTGGACTGAAATGCCATGTTAGGCCCAAAAGGTGCAGAAATACCTTTTTGTAATCAGAAGGCAAAATGGCAGACTGAAAAGCCAGCAAAATGCCAATACTGCTAATGCACCTAATGAATTTCAATGCATGTATTTCTGCAGCGGAAGCAAGGAATATGTGAAAAATGAAACCAGGCTGCAGAAGGAAAATGGAAAGGCATAATATGGAAAGCTCTGGTATTATCCAAACTGGACGATTGCAACACACTATATATAGGGTCTAGTAAACACACGCTGCAAAAAATCCAAACCTTGCAGAATAATGCCCTTAGAGCCGCCTTAGGAATCCCAAAAAGAGAGCATATCTCCGACATCAGAGGACAATCCAATTGGCTCTCTGCAGCGGACACAATTTAACTTAAAACAGCATCACTAACATACAAAAGTATTAATGATCTACCCCCCAAATACCTAACAGAAAGGTTACAAAGAAGAATTTCCAATAGACCCACCAGAGTAGCATATTCCAACCAGCTAGTTGTGCCCCCCTTTAAACTGAGCACCGCTGGAGGTAACAGTTTCCCTGTCAAAGCAGCCCAGTTGTGGAACTCCCTCCCTACCTCGCTAAGGTCTGACCAATCCTACTCCCACTTTAGACTTAACTGCATTAAATGGTTCAAAGAAAATGACTCGTAACTGACAGACACCAGGACTACCTACATCCCACCCACTTGCTAATCTGGAGCGAACGCATGCTTACATGCTCCTCCACCAGAGCTTACTCCACCATGCTTTATGCCTTAATGTATACTGTGTATACATCTCTATGTACAAATATCGGCGTATATAATTCTGCATTTTACTATGTGCACAAACTGTATATTACCCCGTGTACAAACCGTAATGTCATAATTTTTCCCATCACCAATGTATCTCTTAACTACTTTGAAATGTGTAACTGTAACCTGTAAGATTAAAGTATTCTTGCACACGCGCCCGGATACCTTCGGGTCTGGCGTGTGCTATAAATAAGTAAACAAACAAACAAACAAACAAACAATATGAATGCTGAACTGAAAAGGCACTATTTCATTGACATCTGCCACATATCATAATGCTGTTTCAAATAAAGAGAAATCTACGTACTGATTGGGCCTTGTATGTGATTGATAAAGCCAAGACAAATTTAAGCCATATTCTAAATGGAAATTGTGGCATTGCAAATGCAGAATAACCTTCATAAATATGAGTGTCTGTTTCTAGAGGCATAACTTAAAATTTGTATTTCCTGAGAATGGTTCAGATTCTGTTCAGAACACTCATGGAGAGACCAGGAAGAATTTTATTCGGGCCTGTTTTCTGAGATAAGCAACAGAATGGCAATTAGCCCTGAAAGATGAAAGGCTGATTGGATAATTGCATGCTCAAGTTAACAATGGAGCAGCAGAGACTGGAACAGATGCTCTGAGAAGAAATTAAACAAAATGTGAAATGAAGGTCTGGATTTACATATATGTTTGAAGATTCCCATTAGTTTAAATGGACTATCACAGTTGTTCATTTTCTCGAGAATCATAAATCACACTGTAATGCTTCAGGTATCACAAAAACGCTGCTGAACAGGCCTGCTTATTGATGTAACCTTTATCAAAAATGTACTTTGGGATCAGAGTTGCAAGCTAAAATGTATTTGTAGCTCCCAAGAAAATGTCACAAGACTGAAAGTTGGGGGGGGGGTAGTAGTATTGACAATCATGTAACTGTGTGTAACGTTTGGTGATACACACTTTTATTATTAATGAGTAAAGTGCAAAATAAATCATCTGTTGGACCTTCAACCTCCTGCCAAAATAGGAGTTAGTTCATTACAAGTGGCATGCTTAGAGGAACCCAAACATATGTAAATTGTTATGTTCATTTGTAAAATACACATTTTTGTTATATAGTGACTTTTAGGTGAAAAATGTCAAATTGTAAAATGGAAAATCTGATTGGTGGATTCATCCTTCCCATTTTATCAACTACATAACTCCGGGTACCTATCCACCGAGAGGGGCTGGGCCTTGGTAGGAGAGTACCATAGTTTTCCAATCCAGTGAGATAGATAATAAGTTATCTCTAATAACTCCTAATTTCAATATTTCTGAGGTGTGACTTTGAGGTTAAAAAGTGGTTGCCCAAGCCAGAGTGGGGAGAACTGCCGAAACATCATCTGGGTGAAAACTAAAATAGGGTTGCAGAATTTAACCTTGATGGGCAGCTGCCTGAAGTCATCTGTGTGAAAATATTGAAAAATGCTGCAGATTTAACATTGCCTGGGAGAAAGCAATTGGGAAATACTTAAGAGGGTGGGAGCTTTGCAAAGAGAGCCGAATAGAGAGATGAATGCTGGTGGCTATCCATGATTTAAGTGCCTGACCAAATCCCTTTTACTTGCACAAGAGAGGGTCCTGAAGTGCTGATGTATTTCCTGAGCGCCTAACCCAGAAATCCAATGTAAGTAGTTTGTCCAAAAGAGCCAAGTGTGGGGATTTGTTTGATTTAATACCGTCCCCTTAGTAAATGGGTGGGGTGGTATGGCAATAGATCATTAGTGTATTTTGTTGAATAATAATTCAATTAATTCCCCAATAGTTAAATAACAGAGGTGATTTTGTTAACATTCTAAATTAACAAAACTCACTCCCAGCCAAAGTTCCCTCTAATTATTTTCCCTAAGTGCGGGAATGGTTAGCTTTCATGCGCACTTTATTTTCCATGTGCGCAACTGAATAACGAGGTAAGCCACTTTGTGAGCATCCGTACACATTGAGCCACCATCTCCGAAGAGTTTGGAAGGATATTTCCCTTTCCCAGCCACTGCAATTCTTTACAAATCAGTGCCAAAGTGCATTTTACAACCTTTTATTCAAACATTATAGGCTAAAAGAAATATTTGATATGTATAAGGAGAGCTCATCAACCAGTTCAAGACTTCAAGATATGCCATAGTACCTACCAAAAGTACTCCAGTGCAGAGAAACAAATGTGTAAGCACCAAAAAAGATTTGTATACTCAGGATAAACAATATGTTTAGTTGTGGCCATTAGTTTGTTGACACTGCTGAGAGACAATGCAGAACGTGTTTAATGCTTTTGAAATAAAACTCATGTTTTTTTTTTACAAAAAACAAATATTGTTCATCACTGATGTGGTTGTCAAATAATTCAGATGTAAAATGGAATAATGGCAGGTAAAAGTAATGTGTGAGAAAACATGCCAATAGGAGTTCATGTGCCACTTTAATGAAGTAATTCAAGGACCAGGAGAACATACCTCGATTTGTGTAAGGGTGATAATTGCATCATAATAACTGCAACACAGAATCTGATCAGAATTCCAGGGTCTCTGCTTACTATCCACATTATGTTGTCCTGTGAGTTGTGAAAATAATTATTCAAAACAAGCCATTCATTTTTACTCTCTAAAACAGGAAAAATGTTCCCAACAAAAATGGGAAACCATTAACATATAGGAGCCTTACCCCTGCTTCTATTCACAAGGTTCCACTGATGTTTTTTTGAATCGGTGACCAGCAGAGCAATGGCATAA
Source organism: Ambystoma mexicanum (assembly GCF_040938575.1). Classification (NCBI taxonomy): domain Eukaryota; kingdom Metazoa; phylum Chordata; class Amphibia; order Caudata; family Ambystomatidae; genus Ambystoma; species Ambystoma mexicanum. Next base: position 401,750,696 of record NC_090922.1, read on the forward strand.
GTAGGAGCTCTAATAATATTACTGCTCGATGTCAAGAAGAATTTTAAGGGGAAAGAACATATTTATTAAGCATAAAATATCCCTGTCAAAGCAAATTATTTTCTTACTCCATGAAAACTCTGTTGATTCCAAGTATGGAGTAACATTGTATCAGAGCCCTGCTTGTAACCCTGACATAGGAGGTGAAAAGACAGGGTACATAATGCATCGTATAGTCTTGCCCACCCTTCTTCACAACAGCCGAGATAAAATTCAACAAGAGCTTTACTGAGGTTTCTTCAGGAGCCCGTTGAAAAACATCACATATATTTGCCCTTAAAGTCAATAGTAGCAATGCTCACATGTACAACAGATTTTGTGCCTTCTTCTTTAACTAGGGACCCCTCTTCTGAAATTCACAGATATAATTTGAACAAGATGCACAGGGATGCTAGAGGTAATAAAAACAAACGCATGATTATATTGAAAAGCCCTCAGCAGCTGAGAATAGAAAACAACAGAAGGTACAGTTGCCTAGAATGTTACTAGAGTGTCCTATCCTTTACGAAACAAACAACACATTTCCTTCCCTTTACTGTACTGCCAAATTATCTGATTTGGTTTTTGAAAGTTGCTGATTTGTTCTTCACCTTTGCCCTTTGACTCATACCTCATGGTGGATTGCAGTAGTAACACACTAACTGGGATATGTGCATGCCCACAGTACTTTGCAAGCAAAACATATTTAAAGCCACATCATGACATTATGTGCAGTTTACAAAAATGTCATGAATCTACATATGCACAATTACTATGACGTGAAAACAAGACTGTTTGCAACATAACGCACCTTTCAATTGTTGGGTAGGATTATACAAGTGCTCAGTGAAAATGTCTTTGTATACCAGTGAATTACTATATAATATGTTAAGCTCTATGCCCCATGGAACTCTGAAAACTTGAAAAGGATGTAGATTGTGTAAAAAAGCACTCTAGTTATCTGAATATCCGTTGCCCTAATACTATGTACACGTAATGCCAGGCATAGTCCATACCCATTAATCCTGCAGGACAAGTAAATGATGTTGCAGTGTTGCTCTCCACTTATAGAGCAATGTTAACAATGCTGAAGTAGGAGATGGTGAACGTGGCATTTGCCTACTCAAAATCTTTAGAGGGCAAATTAATATTTTAGTTTTATAATGCATTAACTTGCAAGGGGCATTACAACGTGATTGTGTGACATCTGTACAAAGAAAAGGAAGCATGGGATGAGGCTACACATACAAGTAGCCTGCTTACATACAGTCAGTATCCGATATTTGAGCGACAGCTGGGTTACATAGTCTGGGTGACACTTTTTCTAAGGCGCCATGGATGCTCGCGAGTGTGTGGTGACATTTAGAGTGTGTGGTGACATTTAGAATGGTCCACGTTTTGGGAACTTTGCATCTAGGTCTTCGTGCCTGCTCCTAATAAGTAAAAATTGGAGTACACAGCACAGTCTTGCCCTAACACAGGAGTCCAACGGATACATGTTTGATAGAGTGGAAACACTAAGCCCACATCATCTTGGGTATCAGGTACGGCACCCTAGGCACAGCCTGAACACCACTTCAGACCTCTGCTACCACAATACAGAGACATCCAAAATTGGTAACTGCAAAAACACGCCAATGTGACCCCGAATTGGGGTTCTTGTATGTCCTGAGGATGGCTTGGGTACAGAAACCATGGACAGTACCAAGCCGAAACTCGAGTTGACACTTTTTTGTTTAAGCTCCACCGGTCTACAGAAATTGGGCAGTCGTCATGATTACTTAGGAAAATGTTCATATTAAAACTAGATAATTGATATGTGCCAGCACTGTAATTAATTGGTGCATTTATTGTGAAAAAAACCCTCTGCACTTTTGGGTCAAGCTATTAGACCTTTTGTTTATTTCCAAAAAATGTTTATTTTGTGTTCCTTGCACTGTATGAATGGACCATGAATGTGAATGAATGATGTGGGTTTTATGAGTTACAGAATGGATCACAGTTGGTTGTGTCGTGTTGTTTTGCTCAAATTGTAATCAAATTGTCAGTATAGATTGAGCTCATATACATTTAATGAATTAGGGTAACTTTTTATACACTGTTTTTTCACCTTCTTTCCATGTATGATATAGAATAAAGAGTATATTTTTTGGTAACAAATTCAAGTTTTGGTTCTATGTAAGGAGATTGTTACAACAAGAATAATTAATAAATGCCATGAGAGTTGGTATATACCCTTTCGGTCTCTACACATTGTGAAAGGCAACATGAGTAACAGAAATTATGTGCTTAAAAGTCATTCATATTATAACAAACAGAAAACAAGTGGATGTAGGTGCAAGTCTGGTGACCTTTTGCAGAGCCAAGGTAGGCATGGTCATGGTTGTTCGGTAATATCTGAATATGGCCTGGGGCGGTCTAGAGTTATGTTAGCAGGCATATTTTAGCCATATCTTCTGTTCGTGAAGCCACTTTTTCATATTTGTTTTTAACCTCTTGTATGTATGTTCTGTTTTTAGGTTTTTAAGGTCACGCTTGCATAGTAGGGCAATGAAAATAGGCTGGACCAGAATGTCAAGGCTAGTTAGTCCAATTTAGCTTTATTTTATGAGAAAGCAAATATTAGGTATCTTCCATGGCTTGTGCCTTATTCAATCTTTGTGAATTGGTGGGATTTGTCTGTGTGCGCTGCTAAAATTCTTCAGAGCCGCACCCAGGAAGAGGCTGGGCAAGCGCACATGCACACAGCTTAGAGGGAACATTGCTGCCAGCGTGTACAAAAACAATAATCTGTTCATGTAATCAGGTACACATATTTTCCTTGTCAACCCCAGAATTCCCTAAAGGGAAGGGGTGTCCTTGTCAAAAAAGGAAATTCCAAACTATGACCATTCCTCAGACCTGGCCTATAAGCAGAGGACTGCTGAATGTAACTGAAGGTCTGGGTTGTTTGGTGCTGGGTAGAGAAGTGCTTTGCTAAATGAAACAAAGAGGAGTTCCTAACTGAAAAATGCACACTCTCTCCTGAGATTGAGAAAGTGATCCTGATAGAAAAGAGATTTTGTATTGCTTTAGGGTGAAGAAGGAAGGGAGAAAGGGTTTATCAATCCAAAGTATTACCAAAAGTCTCTGGTGCTTTCAAAACTGCTAGCATTTTCAAGTGTGCAGGGAAATTAAATATACAAAGCTCTGCATGTGTGAAATTGTTTTTGACAATAAAAAGAGGTTGCAGTTGGTTTAAATATAAACTGTATCAAGGAATGCTAATGATCATGATCTTGTAACATTCCAAGATATGGTTTAATGTTGACATTCAGGGGTTGTTGTGTGACAGGAGGGTTGTTTAAAAAGTGAATTTTTGTTTTGTGCAACAGAGAAGGTGGCGTTTGTAATCATTTGGTGCAAATGTTTATTGAACCTATTCTTTAATAACTATATATTCTTTCTGTACCCCAGCCTGACTCTTGCCTTATTGGTGGCACAGGGGGAGGGATCTACGAGACTATATGATTCACATACACAGTTAGACTGAATCAGACAAATGAAATATTGCATGGTGCTTTAACTGGGGGGTGAACTCTCCATGTTAAGGGTCATGTCTAAATATATTGTTACAAGTGGTGTGTGATGGCAGTGTGTGTGGGTCTGTGGCCATGCCTTTGGCTCGAGTGCAAACAGGTTTAGAAAGCATTGGGTATAACTTAATGAGTGCCACAGTGCTCTGGCTACATTCAGTGTTCACCAGGAATTTTAGCACATGTTACATTCTTCCCTCCCTTAGAAATCATTTACGTGGTGGATTGTATAATGAATATGCTTAAGCACTGGCTAAGACCTACACCATTCTAATAGGCGTGATAAAAGTACAACCCTAAGATACAGGTCCAACTTCCCTGATCTCTCCAGGTGCAATACAGGGTCTAACCTTCACAGTTGCACTGAGTGCTGTATAGGCTAGCTGCACATTTCTTCTAAGTGTGAATACACAAGCTAGCCTATCTTGAATAGGCAGGTTAGCGGGCATTGTCAGAGGAGGGAGGACCGCTGCATCTTAGCCTGGCTAAGTTTGATATATTGGACAATCCTGCACTATTCTCCAATAGTCCTCATTGCCCGCCCCCAATACATTTTCTGCACCAGGAATCACCTAAGTGCAACACGTTACCTGCCCCCAAACACATCTAAGTGTGATACATGTTATACCCCCAACAAACCAGCCAAGTGTGATACATTTCTTGCAACAAACAATCCATCCTAGTGCAATGCACTCCCCATCCCCAACAATCCATCCAAATGCGACACATTTCCTACCCTCAGAAATGCATCAAAGTGCAAAACATTCCATACCACAGTGATTGCATACAACATAGAATAACAATGTAGTGTGGGACTGGCAGTGATGTCAGAGCACAGTAGAAGGCAGAAATCTTCAAGCGCACTGCCTTAGGTGGGTGAAGTATTTAGATGTTCCATCCGTGATAATATCTGGCATTGTTATCGGGCTTTGGCTGGCAGCCCTGATGGTGGGATTAGACCAAGGGATGGGGACTTGGGTCTGGGAGAAGCTGGGAAGAGCTAGATTTTAAGGGTATGACGTCCTTTCATCTCCTGCATTTTCATCCCCTGTCATATTAACATGCATATTACAGCAAATATGCTCATCATATTTTTTAGGGGGGGGGTGGGAAAGGGCAGATATCGGTGTAGGTGGCTAGGCAATAGCCAAGAATAAGTGTGAGAAGGGGTCTTGGGGGGGACCCCTCCAAAAAAACAATGAGCATTTTCATTGGAATGTACATGTTAAAATGACAGGGGATGAAATTGCAGCCGATGAAATAACATGGAACCATTTTAAGGGCTTCCCGGAAGGCAAGGTGGTCTTTCCAGATGCGGAGATCGGGCAGGAGAGAATTTCACATGGTTGGTGATAGGACTGAGAAGGAGGTTACTCTTAATCTGTTGAAATTGAAAGGGTCAGCCACCAGAAGCTGAGCATTGCCAGGTCTCAGGGGTCTGTTAGTATGGTAGGGAAAGAGCTTCTTTTGGAAGAAATATGGGCCTTTCTTGTGGACTGCACGGTCAGTGATAGCCATGGATTTGAAAGTGGCCCTTCGGCTGATGGGGAGCCAGTGGAGCAATCGGAGTGTAGCTGTGATGCGTTACCTTGGCAGGAGGACGAGGAGGAGTCGTGCAGCTGAGTTTTGGAGCTTGTTGAGCGGGTAAGAAGGGGCGCCTAGGTAGAGAGAGTTGTCACAGTCTGGACGGAAGAGGATGATGGCCACGACTGCTGAGACTCTGTGACGGAAGGAGAGATAAGGGAAGATGCACCGATGGTGCGTAGGTGGTAGTGGCAGGAGCTTGAGACAACGTCAATGAGCCACGGGAGACCTCCAAAACTCAAAGGCACACCAGTGAGGGGGTGCAAGGACTATCTGACCTCACAAACTATGAGTTGAAATTAAGATGCCCATCAAAACTACTGTGTGTCTATTGGCAGTGAAAATGATGCAGCAGTTTAGCACGTTTGGAATAAGTTGCTAGTCTGAAAAAATCGTGTATACCGAAGTGACTGTCTAAATGGCTATGCCTTCAAAGGGGGTCCTCCAATATGATAGGAAGAACACAACACCCTGGGACATCCTAAGGGCTTAGTTGGAGTCCATATCCTCACAAATGAAATATTAAAGATAGAGAACTTGAATACTATCAGCAAGGCCGGGGGTCATCACTCCAGCAGCAGGATGCAACAATCGATGCCATTGGTGGCAGCCCGGGCAATGACAGAAACCAGAATGTGACTGGATGACAGAAGAAAGCAAAGCACGTCGGGAGACTTTTGTGCTTTAATTCACTCCCCACAAAAAAGTAAAAACAACCCCATTGAACTTTAGAAATCTTTTTTTTTGTTGTTTTAAAGTCTGTCTCATCAGCTGCCTAGCGACTTTAGCCGGGTGATGGCAAAATCATGTCACAAGCCCTAGAGATCAGGACAGGGTTAAAAAGAATGTGACTTATCGACTGAAAAATAAAAGAATACAATTGGAGAGTGTGGCTGTTCGGTTTGTCATATGGATTGTGGCAACACACATCATTACCAATTCCGTTGACAAAGAGAGAGGCCCATCTCGAGCCCCTGGGGAGAGGACCCTCCATCTGCTCTCTCCGAGTCTGGGATGAACCTATTTGAGTTCCGGTTGGAAGAAAAAAATACTTTCATCGGGCGAATTTTCTCTCTGGGAATTTTCATTGTTTTCTCCAATGCAAGGATTAATACTCTCGAAAACACTCATCCGCAGGAAATGATGCGTACAAGTAAATAAAATACATATTTTCGCTGAAATAGGTGATGGTGGCCGGTGTCGCAACGACTGGATTCAAGCAAAGATAGTGCATTCGATAGTGTTGTTAAACCGAGACAATTATGGAACTTGCGATTAGTTCAATTGTACAAAGATCATATCTGCTGTGTTCCTGTGAACTCACCCACGCTGGAGGCAAAACTACCACACGGTAAGTGTGTGTGACAAGCCCATGCACACTGTGTACAGGAGGATGGAATGGGTGTGTCACTTAGAAAGCCCACAGGCCAGGGAACGTACACCTCAAGACGCTGCGATGAAACGCTTGGATATTAAACCTTTCCATCCATAACTAAAAGGCCAATTTAGGCGTATTCCCCTTCACAGCGTAGGGCCGTGGTTCAGCAGGTGTAAAGCCAGTAATAGCTGCGGCCCCGGCCTGGAAGACTGCCAGTCACAGATGTGTTCAGTCAGATGACTAATTGAAAGCCTTAAACAAAATCAGCAGCTTGCCTATTTCGCCTCCATAATAAAGCACTGCTGGAAGAAAAAAAACACCCCTCTCATCATCAGCGCCATTAACAATCACGAGCGACGCTGAAAACGACGCACGGTTTACTCTGCAAATGAAGGCACGTAACGAGATGACGTCCCTGGAGTCCATTACCAATTTTAATAATACATCAAGGAACCCGAGCAAACAGTTTGTATGCGAAAGCCAAACACAGCAAACTACTTACAGTTACCGCACAGAGAGACAACTCCCAGTGCTATGAATTTAACAAATGTATAAAGGTACACAACATGATAGCTATTAGCTAAATTAAAAGAAAGCCATTATCGGCCGCATACTTGCTCTACTCGCCACAAAGAGCAACGTTCGCATTCAAGCGCGTTTCCTTTACAGGAGAGCTGCAGGAGTCAGAGTCAAATTATGTGCATGAATAATAAAATGCCATCTAATTAAAAATCCTTGTTAAATATGCAAAAACTAATGATAATGAGATTGTGTAATACCTCTGAGGATAGTACTTTATAAATTACTAAGAAGAGAGAGTTGGCTTGACCTCAACAGTTGATGATGGAAGGGATTTGAACATTCTTAGCCATGGTTTCCCATGCTGTACACCAGTCAAGGCGCCTGAGCCCTTTCCCTGAAACAGAGTCACAAAGGTGACAGAGTTTCTCGGCCTCTTCATTCTACAGACTATAAATAACCAATGATGGCTAGGCTGTGAACTATTAACTCTGCGTTTGCCTCTTGTTATAAAATGCTTTATCTTTTTTTAAATGTGTGATTTTATATTTGCTAGTAAAAGCCATTGTTTTTGTTTTGTTGAAATTCTCTGTGTTGTCTTCACTAGTCATTGCAAATTGTTCTCAGCGTGCGTGTGCGTGCGTCGCCGTATACGTACGTGCTTCAATGTTCGGAGTTCATCTTTCTCTCACATGGGCCTTTTTTATTTAATGTAGGTTGATATGGTTTAACCAGTTGGATCAATTGTGTGAGTTCATGGATTAGATGTCATGCATTGTTATTGCTGTGATTGCTTCTCGTTTGCTTTGCCAGAGAATGCAATTCACTTTGTGTGTGCATTGATTTTCATTTTGTGTGAAGAGTTTGGGGGTTCTCTTTTTGAGTGCACTCTTTTCTCATTGTTACTGAATTTAATGTTGTAGGTTGTGTTGTTACGGCTATACATGAATGAGTGAGGGAGTGATTGGATGATTCCATGAATTAATGCATTTATTCCATATACTGTACCCCTACAAATGGATTCCTGTCAAAACCCTGTAGGTCGCAGTATTTGATCCACAGAGAATTCATAAAAAACTTGTTTTACTGTAAAGTACTCATGGAGGCGGTAATTGCTACAGTCTATAATGATCTACAGCAGAAGGGATATGGACGCATTTAGTCAGAACAGCGGGGTAGGAAATGTACTGCCACTAACAAACCATAATAAAAATATACCCCACTGCATACACCGCTCAAACTCTGAACTAAACACAACCATACCTCTACAGCACCACAAACTGCAGGTACTTCACAACACCACAACAATGAAACAAACAGAACATAATCTCACCCAACACCCCATGGCGGGCACCCACCCACCAAAAATCACACATATACTCTGTGAACGGGTAATCCAAAGTGAAGCTGCCAACAGCACATTGTCGCAGTTTATTATGCGGTCACACTAAACTCAGGGAGTTCCTTTCCCTCCAATGAACGTGGCGCACAACAAATCACTATGATTTTGATTCAGGTTCTATTTGGTAGGGCCTCCAACCCGTCCCACACCCAACCCCAACAAATACCCGGGTCCACAATGGACAAGGAACCAGGCCAGTGTGTAGTAAGAATATAGGTTTATTAATTTATTTAAACCACATTTGACAAATAGACTAACATCAGCAACCAAACACCGTGGCAACACAAGAACAAAATGACTTCCATAATGGCACCAACACAGAGATAATACTGAGATATGCAGTCACAATTTCCTGCAGCTTTGTTTTCAAATCACCCACCAATACAGAAAAAGAAACATTCAAGACACACAGTGATTGCTGATTTGGTTATAATACTTTTCTCCCAGGTTCTAATGCAAACTGGTCTACTTATAAGGCAAACAACATCACACACTTGCCATGATTCCTGCAAAAGGGGTTGGTTGGTTTTCTAGACCCACCACCCACCTGTGAGCCAATAGGACAAGGAGAGGAGTGATGTGAGTTAGGAAAGCTGTGGGAGGAGAAAGCTTTGTCAATCCAAACTTGAAATGTGGGCTCTACCTGTTTACACTTTGAAAATCTACCAACACGTCAAGTACCCTAATTTTTCAAAACTTGAAATGAATTAATATATTTTTAAGAACTACATTTTAAGGCAAATTATATGATGCTAATCTGAAGTCAGCACACCATTCCTATGCAGAGATACAGGTTTTCTTCATTTACTCAGGAGCCGTATCAGTGAAAATTAGGCCACTTCATAGTTCCCATGTTAATAATTTCCTTCACCCTCACACCAACTTTCAAATCTCTCGGAATCAAGGGAAGGCCCGAATCTAATTGTCATTAATAACTTTAGTTATGTTTATCACACACAAGTTGTTTAACCATGGTTCAAATGGGGTTACTGTCACCTTCAATAAAAGTCTAGAATGACCATTCTGGCATATACGCTGCCCTTTTCATGCAATAATATCTATTTTTCTATTAACTCAACTCCAGCCTTTTCCTTTGTTCTCTTAAGTTGTATTTCTTTCTATATTTTTAAGCAATGGCCCTGATTGATGGTTGACAATCAGACCTCCTTTTCCGGGATCAGCAGAGGAAAGGTCTTGGAGGTTAAATTTAATCTTTAGGAGAAATGACTGGCTGCATGTAGAATTCTGCAAGAAATGGCTTTTAAACTCACACATATGACATTTTATAAGGCACCGTAGCCTTATATCCAGATGTAATGTACTTCTTTAATCTCACAGTTGAAAACATGAATGTCACTTCTGGATTGTCCATATGTATAGGGCAGTTACATGAAAAAAACAAGTTCAAATTCTGAAAGTCTAGTGAGCACTTCTCTTAGTATACTGTCATTTGGATGAGGAAAAAGAAGGTTTATTATTTCTTATAATTGCATGAGCTCAGTTTCACTTTAGATGACTGGAGCACAATCTGGTATTAAATTGAAGATGATATACGCACTGCTGTCTCTTTAAGTAAAAGTGCAGCTCTCCATGGATTGAGTAAAACAGCAGTGTCATCCACATGTCTTTCTTTTTCTTGCTGAAATTCATCTTCACACTTTTGGGATTTAAGCCCACTTTCTCTACTTTGAGATTTAGGCCTGTTTTAGGTTCAATAGCCCTCATGTATGACATCACCATTTATGTGCTGGCCTTATACTACAATGGGATTTCACAAATCACTCTGGCTCATTTATTTCTGACATTTAGGGGCTTTATTTCACCCCAACACATCACAGTTCACTTGCTCTTCTTTATTTCACCCCAACACATCACAGTTCTCTTGCTCTTTTTCCTGCTAAATCCTACTAACCACCCCCACCCTCCTTGCATTAGAGACCATGCAGGAGGCAAAAGTGCATGATATAAGAACCTTTAACATAACATAACATAAGGCGGTAGGTTTCAGGTCAGGTCGTCTTCTAGTGTGTGTTTCAAAATTAGTGGAAAACGGCTGATTCTTTTGAAAATACTTTGGGCCTGATTTAAAAAACGTTTGACAATGGCAAAACCCTAGTGAAAACGCTTTGTACGTCAGGCCCATTGTATTTTACTCACTTGCATTGAGATTTGGATGGGAGAATATACATATGGATCTTCTGTGATGTGTTGGTGTGTGTTGTTGCTGCGGTGTAAAGGCTGTGTTGTGAGCATTTAAGGCTGAAGAAAAGGGCCTAAAAGGTGACCTAGTTGCTGAATAGAATCTATTGAAGTAGTGTAAAAGGCAGGAGCATGGTATCCTGGTCCTGATAGCTCATTCAGAAGCATTTGGACAGGAGAATTCTAATGTTTTACCAGGCCGATGTGACAGTTGATGGTTGCTAATACTACTGGTTGGTAATCTGCAAGAGGTCGGCAGGACGAGGAGGAAGGTTAAAGAGAGAATAGGTTGAGGAACATGAGTGATATTTTTGAGTCGAAGGTGACTTCAAGACATTTGCACATTTTTCTAGGGGTGATTATCAAATCTAGATGGAATAGCAGTGCTTGGACGTAAAGGAAATAACTATTATTTCTTAGTTTTCAAATACAGTTCCTTAACCTTTTTTACAAATGTACATACAACAAATCATGCATTATTCCAGTGAGCAAGAGCAAATGAAAGTGTCACATGAGGTATTCTAGACCCACGCATATATATAGTAGGCCCTGCGGTTCTCTTTAGTAGTGTGTGTTGTCCTGTTTAAGGGTGGATTTTGAATTCTTTGTGAATGATGATTTCATCTTTGTGGCTGCAATTTCTTTTTTTGACTGAAGCGCTCTCTTTTCAAGGTCATGCGGTTTCTTTTTGGTTTGGTGAGTATGTTTTTATCAATGTGTGTGCATGTCCTTATGTTCTTTGTGGGTACAGTGTACAGACTTGCCGTCATGTTTCTGCATGCCTGGTGTCACTGTAAAATACCTTCTGTCATTTTTGAGGGGAACCTTTTTTCGGTTTGTAATAAAAAGAACAATGATCTTTTTATTGTCAATGAATGCAGTTGCACATGTGAACAAATGTTCTCATTCTTGTGTGTCCAAAATATGTTCACAGCATCCTGTTTTCTCTGTGAATGGCTGTTGTACTCAAAGCACCATGATGGTGTGCTTAAACTGCTGAGCTGTTTTATCATACGTTCCCATGCGAAAAGGACCTGCAGAACATGTTCTCAGCGTTGTGTGTGCGCACTAACATCTGTGCAGGTTCAAAGTCCTTCTCTTTCCGCGTAGGCCTTCTTCGCCGTTGGCATAGCTCATCTTTTCTGTAAGCCTCTTTAGGTGGCACAGATACCATTGTTTGGCTGTAATGCTTCATTCCCATTATCAATATCAATGTCGATGTTATTCTCAATATAGATGAAGGCTATGACTTTTGAGGGCACCGTGATTTTCTTGCTAGTCAATGCTAACATTGCATCTACTTGCTACTTTAGTTAGAGGGCTTCGCTCTTATCTTAACTGGTGCACGCTGATTTCCTTGCAAGTGGAATTTTTTTATGTGCAGTTTTTAGGGTTGTTGCTAGCTTTGTATTTGGATGTTAGCTCTCTGAACATCTCTTCAGGTTTGCCTTCTTCTCTTTGTGCGTAGATGACCTCTCTTTGTAGTTGTGTGCTGTGCAATTGTGAAAACATTGTGTTAACTTACTCAGAACAAATTGGTAGCTTTGAGGGTGCATTTTGATATCCTTAATGCCTCATGCCATCAATGTTATGGTTGCAAGTTGTCACCTGCGGAGGTGAAAGTAGTTATTTTATCAGTGCACTTTTGTGATTGGTGTTTTTTTTTGTTGGACATGCCTTCTTCTGTATAGCCAACAGTTTCTATCTTTGCAGTGGGTTATCTTTGAGAGTACACGTTATCTTGTTGAGCCTGTGTTGTTAAATGTGTACCTCGCTGTTGTAATCTTTGCGAGTGCATGCCAGGATTTTAGGATCGTGTTTCTGTCTTTGCTAGTGTTAGTTGCATGCTGCTTTCTGCTAAATTATAGCGTTTCCATTGAGATGTCATGCTATTACCTTTGTAAGTACATGCTGTTATGTGTGTGAATGCATGCTACAATCATCCTAGGCGCTTGCCCCATTCAAATCATCAGCAAATGCTGGACAATTAAACCAAGTAAGTACATGATACCCAAATAAGCATGAAACATGCAGCCCCCCCACCCCCATTACCAAGTCCAAGTCCCTGGCAGGGAAGACGCACACGGGAAGTTCAGAAGTGTAGCATTGCATAGATTCAGCTGGAAGGGGTGCTGAACATTGATGAAAAGAACATTCTCACAGATACAATGTACACATTGCTGTAATGTGCCTGCATAGCTTGCCGCACATGTGCCAGGCTGTAACCGGTTAATTGTGACCTTGCAGGAAACATGAGTGCATGGTTGGCTCTTTTTCTGTCACTCACCATGCTCTAGGTGGATTTACAGGTCTGTCCCTCATTTGCAGTGCCTGTCTGCAGCCACTCCTGGAGTCACTCCCATTTTGCCTATGTAAATTGAGGCCAATTAGATGTCCTTTGGCTTTCCACCCATGCAGTTGTATATATCCATATTCACATATTACACACAGCACGAGGTATAGTCTGCGTGCAGAGCAATCATTGGCACGTGCAAGTCATGATTTTGTGAATCCCCAGTAGTGTGTGTGTGTGTGTGTGTAAACCACTTTTAGGAAAGACAAGAGTGCATGCAAGTGGCAAAGGCTGCAGGATAGCAAGATCCTGTAACATAACATACCATAGTTTGTGATTCGAAAAGGTGGACTCAGTTTGTGATTTGGAAAGGTGGGCCCAGTTTGCGATTCGGAAAGGTGGGCCCAGTTTGCGATTCGGAAAGGTGGGCCAAGTTTGCGATTCGGAAAGGTGGGTTCAGTTTGTGATTCGGAAAGGTGGGCTCAGTTTGTGATTCGGAAAGGTGAACTCAGTTTGTGATTCAGTAAATTGGGCTCAGTTTGTGATTCAGAAAGCTGGGCTCAGTTTGTAGTTCAGAAAGGTGTGACCAGTTTGTGATTCAGAAAGGTGTGCTCAGTTTGTGATTCAGTAAGTTGGGCTCAGTTTGTGATTCAGTAAATTGGGAGCAGTTTGTAATTCAGAAAGGTGAGCTCAGATTGTGATTCGGAAAGGTGGACTTAGTTTGTGATTCGGACAGGTGGGCTCAGTTTGTGATTTGGACAGATGGGCTCAGTTTGTGATTCGGAAAGGTGTGACCAGTTTGTGATTCAGAAAGGTGTACTCAGTTTGTATTTCAGAAAGGTGGGCTCAGTTTGTGATTCAGAAAGGTGGCTGAGTTTGTAATTCAGAAAGGTGGGCTCAGTTTGTGCTTAGGAAAGGTGAACTCAGTTTGTGATTCAGTAAATTGGGCTCAGTTTGTGATTCAGAAAGGTGGGCTCAGTTTGTAGTTCAGAAAGGTGTGACCAGTTTGTGATTCAGAAAGGTGTGCTCAGTTTGTGATTCAGTAAACTGGGCTCAGTTTGAGATTCAGTAAATTGGGCTCAGATTGTGGTTCGGAAAGGTGGGCTCAGATTGTGGTTCGGAAAGGTGTACTCAGTTTGTGATTTGGACCGGTGGGCACAGTTTGTGATTCGGAAAGGTGGGCTCAGTTTGTGATTCGGACAGGTGGGCTCAGTTTGTGATTCAGAAAGGTGGGCTCAGTTTGTGATTCAGAAAGGTGTGCTCAGTTTGTGATTCAGAAAGGTGGGCTCAGATTGTGATTCAGAAAGGTGGGCTCAGTTTGTAATTCAGAAAGGTGGGCTCAGTTTGTAATTCAGAAAGGTGGGCTCAGTTTGTGATTCAGAAAGGTGTACTCAGTTTGTAATTCAGAAAGGTGGGCTCAGTTTGTGATTCAGAAAGGTGGGCTCAGTTTGTGATTCGGAAAGGTGTACTCAGTTTGTAATTCAGAAAGGTGTACTCAGTTTGTATTTCAGAAAGGTGGGCTCAGTTTGTGATTCGGAAAGGTGTGCTCAGTTTGTGATTCAGAAAGGTGGGCTCAGTTTGTGATTCAGTAAGTTGGGCTCAGTTTGTAATTCAGAAATGTGGGCTCAGATTGTGGTTCGGAAAGGTGGACTCAGTTTGTGATTTAGAAAGTTGAGCCCAGTTTGTTATTCGGAAAGGTGGGCCCAGTTTGTGATTCAGAAAGGTGTACTCAGTTTGCGATTCGGAAAGGTGGGCTCAGTTTGTGATTAGGAAAGGTGGTTCAGTTTGTGATTCAGCAAGGTGAACTTAGTTTGTGATTCAGTAAATTGGGCTCAGTTTGTGATTCAGAAAGGTGGGCTCAGTTTGTAGTTCAGAAAGGTGTGACCAGTTTGTGATTCAGAAAGGTGTGCTCAGTTTGTGATTCAGTAAATTGGGCTCTGTTTGTCATTCAGAAAGGTGGGCTCAGATTGTGGTTCGGAAAGGTGTACTCAGTTTGTGATTCGGATCGGTGGGCACAGTTTGTGATTCGGACATGTGGGCTCAGTTTGTGATTCGGAAAGGTGGGCTCAGTTTGTGATTCAGAAAGGTGGGCTCAGTTTGTGATTCGGACAGGTGGGCTCAGTTTGTGATTCAGAAAGGTGGGCTCAGTCTGTGATTCAGAAAGGTGTGCTCAGTTTATGATTCAGAAAGGTGGGCTCAGTTTGTGATTCAGAAAGGTGTACTAAGTTTGTGATTCAGAAAGGTGTACTCAGTTTGTAATTCAGAAAGGTGGGTTCAGTTTGTGATTCAGAAAGGTGGGCTCAGTTTGTGATTCGGAAAGGAGTACTCAGTTTGTAATTCACAATAGTCTACTCAGTTTGTAATTCGGAAAGGTGGACTCAGTTTGTGATTTAGAAAGTTGAGCCCAGTTTGTTATTCGGAAAGGTGGGCCCAGTTTGTGATTCGGAAAGGTGAGCCCAGTTTGTGATTCGGAAAGGTGGGCTCAGTTTTTGGTTCAGAAAGGTGTAATCAGTTTGCGAGTCAGAAAGGTGTACTCAGTTTGTGGTTCAGAAAGTTGGGCTCAGTTTATGATTCACCTACACTAATTATGCAGATAACACACAGATTCTCATCCCACTTTCGGGGGATTACGAACAGGATTTGTCCTTGGTGAATAAGATGTACCTCATCATCCAGGCATGGATGGCACTTCATGGTCTATGCCTGAATGATGACAAAACGGAACTCATTATTCTGGGGTCTACATCGAACATTAAGAAACAGTCAAGACTACACATCCTTTGTTATATATGGCCACTCCATCAAAGTCGCCAAGGAGGTAAAAACTTTAGGTTTTTACCTCGACTCCAGCGTTACCATGGCTAAACAGGTGAATGCTATGGCATCATCCACAGCCTACACATGTAAATTGATCAGATCAGCTAAACCTTACCTCTCCACAATCAGCTGCACCACTTTGGCAAGAGCACTTGTCCTTTCGAAACTGAATTATTGTAACGCTCTCTATCTGGGATCCAACAAACACATTACTCAGAAAATCCAAATACTGCAAAATAATACCCTTAGAGCAGCACTAGGAATTTCCAAGAGAGTACATACATCTACGATTAGAAGACAATCCAACCTTCTCAACACTGCTGACAAAATTAAACTTAAAACTGCACCCCTTATGTTTAAATGCCTTAATAACCGAGCACCGAGATACCTGACAGAGAGGTTCAAAAGAAGAGTCACATCCAGACCTACCAGAGCAGCCTATACAAACTGCCTCGTAGTTCCCCACTTCAAAATCTCCACAACCGGAGGAAATAGCTTCCCCGTCAAAGTGGCCCAACTGTGGATTTCCCTACCACCGACCCTAAGGACTGACCAATCCTACTCACTCTTTAGATCGAATACCACCAACTGGCTTAAAGGAAACAATCAGTAATCTTAGCATTACCATATAGTGACTTAGCAACGAATTTGACCCGGCGCTACCACTGTGAATCCTTGTACCACACCTGTACCACACTTGTAAATGCATATGTGCCACGTGATGTATTTGTACTTACATGTAATGTATCTTTGTAACCATGGAATTCTGTAACCTGTAAGCCTAAAGTATTCTTGTTTTCGTGCTCTGATACCTTCTGGTCTGGTGCGCGCTATAAATAAAGAAACAAACAAACAAAGGTGAACTCAGCTTGTGATTCAGAAAGGTGGGCCCAGTTTGTGTTTCAGAAAGGTGGGCTCAGTTTGTGATTCAGAAAGGTGTACTCAGTTTGTGATTCAGACGGTGGACTTAGTTTCTGATTCTGAAAGTTGGGCTCAGTTTGTGATTCAGAAATCGTTGTTTGGCCCATACTTTTGCTTAGAAATGTAGCCTCCTTGAGTTAAAATAGAGTGGGACTAAACATTGAGGCTAATGTTAGATTCTAATTCAACCACATGCATTTCAACAGCAAAACAATCTTAATGGGCCATCTTTGTATTTTAATTGTGCCCTTAATGTGTGGATTGTCTGTCTGAATTGTTAACTGCATAGGGTTGACACCCACGCTGTGTGTGTCTAAATGGTACACACAATGCATGCAATACTGTGTGCCATGTCGATAGATTGACAGTAACTATGATTAATCGAATGATGATACAGTTGCCAGAAGACAGACTGCCAGGCTGTATCTGGCAAAATGATGCAGTGTTGTATTCGCGCATCCTCTCCATATGCTAATTGTTCTGCACTGGATAGTCTCTGGGGGTGATACAAAAGCCTCAAGTTGCCAAGTGAAATGTCTACTGTTTTTGTCCTGTGAGGAAATTGATAGAATGTCTGGTTAGCATAATTTCCTCGCATTCTTCTTACTATCTACCCCTGACTATAACTGCGTCAACGATTCACCATGGTCTAATTTTTAACACAATTTTGAATGTTGTTAGTATTGCATGCCGTGTTTTGTCTGGTCTCTAATCTCCCCCGCCCCCTGCCCCCTCCTTCGCCTTGCAGTCTTTGGGTATTGCTAGGCGTGGTTTCTAATCTGATAGTTCCATGATTTCTGAATTCCAAGTTACACGTTCTTTGTTACATTTCTACATTATTGCCCATTTTCTATTTATTTATGGATCATTTTAAATGTGTTCATGCAGAATAAATACCAGTCAGTAAAACGAACACCGTTATCGATATTTTGCATGTTGCAAGTAACACTGGAAGCCGAGCCTCTAATACTTTTATGAATTGAAACCTAATCACTCGAAGTGGAGTGAGTTTCAAACATTTGCAACACACTGAGCTCGTCATGCCAGCAGACTGTTGAACGTGACCAAGGCCCCAGAATCAGAACTGCATCTGGAGAGTATATTCCATGTACAGTCAGTGGACATTTGAGATGGTCAATATATTTTTAAGCCGCAGACCAGACAGTCCGTCAGCCATTCAAAATAAGGAACTGCTCTTCTCCTGTCAGCAGGGTGTTGATTTCTTTCACGTCAGGGGGGACCTTAACCGGGCACAGGGCCTAAGGCAGGGCAGGGAGTGTTTTTCGTGTAATGGACAAAGCATCACTAAAGCTCTTTTTTTCTGGTAAAATGAGCTTGACGCAGTAATGTTCTGCTTTTTTTCATTAGTGATACTCTGTGGTTCTTTAGCTGTTGCCCCCTAGGTCGGAGGTCATTTTAAGCAATATACAAGCAACGATTATGGCCTAATATATAGCAAGAGCCTGAGGGTTTATATAGGAGTCTTCTCAGTGCAGTCCCGGTATTATCAGGCCATGCACATAGAGATGGATGGCTTTGAGATCTATAGGTATGAATACGGTCTGCAAAGACCTGCACACCAGATATAGAGACATGTTTATATTTTGCTGAGAAACAAGTACAATCTGTTGGGCTTCTATTTCTCCAACGGTCTTGAAAGGATTACGTCATGAATCACATGACTTGTAGGCTTTGGCTGTATCAGTCAGCCTGGTAACACCAGATGTAGTTTGGCTGCTCTCAGTTGACTTTCTTGATTCTTCCCTGTAAAGCGTTCCGATCATGCTGGAATCAACACCCTTCAATGCCCCTCGGCACCTGCAGCGGAAACCTGGCTGACCACAGCCAGCATGAGGCACCACGTTGCTAAACTGTTAAGTAAGGGGAGGGCACCAGGGAGGAGAGAGCAGCCTGTGTACTGTTAGTGTCAAAAGTGCAGCCTCTGGATGTGCTTTAGTGCTCTCTCCGAGGGCTATGTTCAGCGGCTATAGTGAGGGAGACCACTGGGCAGCGCCACCACTGATTCCTCCGTAACTTAAACTTGATGAAATATGCCATGATTTCTCCTATGCAATGCATTGCCATTTTGTGCATGGGCACCTGAAACTAAAGGAATGAACGTCAGTGGGATGGATGCGCACAATGCTGACATGCATGGCCGTAGCAATTTCACTGATGGGCTTCCGTAGCTTATGATGAGGAATGGGTCAAAGAATTACAGCATTTGGGTGATGTTTGGTGCTCTGGGGGTTGGGGGAGACATAGAGGACAAAAGGGAAGATTGTTGGTTTGGATGTAGTTGACCCTCCTTTAACCCTGTAGAGGAGCAAGTGGATGCATTCTCCCTAGTTAACACCACCTTACCCCCACCCTTTTGGAATAACAGACGAAGAGCCACAATTGGGAACCCATGTACAAGTTTATGCGACATGTCCATACCACGTTGGCTATATGAAAAACGATATGCACTCAGGCAACCATTTAGAAGATACCCTCACGTAGAAACAGTGGTGGAAACCTATCAATCAGGATGTCCCTTGTCGAGTTGTCGGAAAGCAGCCATGCGTAAAATGGTGTGCGACATGAACGTACGCTAAGTAAAGTCTAATAAAAGCAAAAGAATGTTGCAACATAGATGGATGAATCTATGTTGAAACGATATGAAAACGTTTAAGAATGACAATGTAAGTTAAGAATTAAGAGACACGTGCGCTTCATGATGCATTACGGGTGAACACAAAGAAGAATGAAATGACCACCTGGTCAATAATTGTGCATACACTGAAACGCAAGGTAGAAAAAATACGTAGAAGCTTGCTTATGAGAGGTATATATTCAACGTTTAGAACTACCATCAGAACAAGATGGACGACGGCTCATGTCAATCAACCCATTTACCTCAAAATTCGAGCCCAGAGTTTTAATGTGGAAAGACAATGAAGAAGCTGTTTTCCTTGAAAAATAAAGGAGTACATTGGCTTTGAAGCAAGGAAGCTATTTCTAGAGATGAAGGGAAAACATGAAGGGAATCTATCAGTAGACCATGCGCAAGGACATATTTTCCAAAGATTAGGAGGAACAAGAATATTTACTGATGGCAAATATTGGATGATTAAAAGTCATAGGGCCTCATTACGAGTCCGGCGTTAACCGAGGCAGTAAAACCGCCTGGTTAACGCCGGACTCGTATTACCATTCCGCCTCTGTGATTCCCGGAATTACTGGGGCATTACAACCCCGGTTTTCCGGGAATCACGGAGACGGAATGGTGTAAATCCCCATTCCTATTAAGTCCTATGGGACTCGATGGAAATGGGGATCATGGAATCACCGGCAGCATCTCGCAATGCTGCCGGTGTTTCCTCGTCTGCCTGCATGCAGGAGGTGTTAAACCTGCCAGGTCAGACCTGGCGGGAACATCACCTCCCGCCTGCAGGGGTCGGACTCAGGCGGTCCGGAAACAATGGTGGCGGCGGGTTTACCACCACCGTTATTTCCGGACCGCCTGGGTTGTAATGAGGCCCAAAGAGTCAATATGGCATGTATTGAGCAAGTCTCTAAGGCTGAAAAGAAAATTATCACAGCAAAAGGTGAGTCAAATGAGGTAAAAAGCACTGTCGATAAGGACAATTTCATGGTCTTGCAACACGTGATGAAGAGCTTGCAAATAAGGGCTATTCATTAGGCCTGGAGCTATGATAGCGGTGTACCTACACTTCCTTGAATGTCCTGAGACAGTGCAGACTGGTAAGGTCAACCTTCAAAAAGAAGACACTGGCATGAGGCCTACCAATGAGAGAGGGTGGCCTAATTGGGTAACAAAGGTAAAGATGGCATTTCTCTAACCACCTGGATTTCGTTTGTATCTGCATGCTGCTAACAAGCCGAATGTCCATGGTTGGATTTGGGTTGCCAACCAATTAGAATAGCCTGCCATGCACTTTTATATACAATGTTGCAAAATATTATTCTGCTGCCACATTTTCGGCAATGATGAATACCATAAATCATGTGATTAGAAGTAGCCCAGGGTGTGTTTTACAGAACATAGACCACCAATGACAAACTAACACGCACACTTTCTATAAATATACATGATCCCCTATTTCAATACCACCCCTCAATAGATTATTGAAGTTTGCCACATTGGATAATTTAATAGATAATGCCTCCAACATTATATAAATTAAAACCAAATGATAAGATTTTATGAGTGTTTAGTCGCCTTGCTTTACTTCGTGAGATTAAAGCAGTATTTTACCATCTTTTGAGTCTGTCTGGTTATTGGGTGTGAAGCATTATCTTGGTAATTCCATCCATCACAACACATGCTTCAAGATACTAGAGCACATTTGGTAGCAATACAGATGGTTCTTGTCTAATTGACCTAGAACTCAGGCCAGGAGTCCAGACCTAGGTTCCCCGATGCTCGACGACTCCTGCCATAAGCCAGACGTGCGCAGAGTTCCTTCCGGTGAGCGATGCGCTGAACTAAAGTGATGTGATGGATACATGTCCGACCGGTCCCCTTTGAATAAATTCCTGTTCGGTCCCCACAGGTGCCCTACGGACGAAAGGCGAATTGGTTGATTATGGGAGAGTCGATGCTGGGGTACAAGAGCTGAGGACCAGATGTAAGTAGACCATCATAGTTAATAAAAGCATATGGGGGGAGGGATTGTATTTATGTCATGTTGTAAACAAAAAATATAGAGAGCAACTGTATTTTTGGGGATTATGAAAAGAAGAGAGATAAGAATACCTTGAATTCACTGGCTCAACAGAGACGGAAAGAGCACATAATACAGTTCCATATCAGAACATTAAGGATTCGTGCTGGCAGAGCCAGCTACAAGAGTGAGTGTCAATCAAACCCCCATTGGGGGTAAATAAAAAGAGAGGAGAATACAACCACTAAGGTAGTGGAAAAGGGACGTTATGGTTAAGTTGTGCTACTAAAAACCTATCAAATTCAGCAATAAAACTTTGTTAAAGGGACGTTATGGTTCAAAGTAAATCCGAAAAACACCTGAAATTCGGCAGTTATGGTAAGATAAGCAACCATAACTCGCGCCACCGTGCACTGCTAACACTAACACCCAGGACATCAAAGATGACATCACAAATGTCATTGATGACATCACAATGCGCTACACATTACATATCTTTAGCAAAAGTTGTACTTTTTTGAAAATTACCTCAACTAAAGGCAGCCTTCTTCCCCAAGAAACAGGGGCACTGCTGTAATGAAGAAGCATGAGAAACAGTGCCGCTGCCTTGCAAATAACAAACGCACCAAAGTTGTTGCCGTACATCTACCAACCCATATTACCGTATGTTGCCTCTTTGCTCATCGCTGTTCGCAAATTGCCTTATTATCTGCCTTCCCAAAAAATAAAGCCACCTGTAAACAAAGTAAATATTGCGCTAATAGCGACCTTTCACAGTGGAAATAAATTTACAAACAATGTTTTGCATACACTCCAAGTACTGCATATTTCTCAGTAAAATACACAGACCCAATAATCTTTGCCAATAGTATTCTAAATTTGCAAAGCAGTAACGTGTGCTACTAAAAAGAAGGATTACTAGTTATAATTTGGTGCGGCTTTGTCTGGTCTGATTACAAAACAAAATCCTTTTTCAAGATGGCCACCATAGAATGGGAAGGTGGTTATTTCATACCTAGTCCCTCTTCCCTTTCCCTGGTAGGCTGCAAAAAACACAAGTACGGGACGTGACGTAGAACATGTACATAAACATACAGCGACGTACAGCCTAATGTCGTACATTTGTAAATAATAGACTGGATTGTAAAAGAAAACATAAACATTTTAGCGGTGATAAAGTAGGTTTATTTGACAACAAACTAGACCATCTGCGTAATCCCAATTTCGATGCAATCATCACAATGGGTCAAATGGCGGCATTGCAAATGTTAAAGATGAGTAACACGTTGGTTGTTCGACTTCCAAGAAGTCGCCATAATCTTGAACCTACAGCACCATAAAGGATATAATGTTGCTCCGAATAGCGAGTTCAGCGTACGGACAAAGCGGGCTTAGGGTATCATCCCACATAATTGTTATAGACAGACACCCGCTCACGAGCAGTTGTATTTGCCGGCCGAAAAAGCCCTCACGCGGCATTTGAAAACCATGGCACGGACAATACGGCAAAATGAAACTGCCTGAGAAACGGAACAGAAAATACGTGTCAGTAACCATCCTCTATCAAAAAAAAATTAAAAAAAGACACAAAAAATGTGCAAAGTAATACAAAATTTAAGTGGAAAAACATGACATTTTAGTAAAATGTTACCAATGACCATTTGTAACTATAGTAACAGTCTACAAACGCCGAGATTCTGCATGCGGCGGAAGATTTAAAAAAATGGAAACTACACAGGAAGACGATAGGGCAGTTATGAAAGCAAAAACGAATGGACAATTAAAAAAAATTATGTCTTGTGTTTACAAACAAGACCAATAGAATGTGCAAAGTGATGCACAAACCTTTGTGCAGAAACATAACGTTGCAAACAAGAAATATTAATGCTTAAAAAGGATGAGTGTAGGCATACCCTCCAAATGCGAAACCTGTGCACTTGGCAATATTACGGGAAAAATGTAACCGCACAAATATAATACGTCAGTTATATTGGCACAATGACATTTTCGGTAATGTAAAAATAAAGCGTAGTTCCTTGTACAGTGGGAAAAAGGAAACTTACATAATATTTATTGCAAGTCAGACAGCAATGTATTTGCATCGAAGAATCTTCGTGGACTAATATTGCACGTCCCTTACAAACTTTTTAAAGCATAACCTTATCAATTGCTGTTTTTTTCGACCTTTTCATTCCTTGAATTTCTTCAAAGCTTTCGTTTTCGCTCAAGGTGAAAAAACAATTGCCCCTTATACAATCACTCGGATGAGATGCGCGGGCGTATTGAGCGTCCAACCAAAAAAGCAACTCATGTGACCTTCACTCAGAAGGCACAAAAATTCTTAGCAACAGCATATTGAAATCCAATTATGAGAACCGCTACTCCCATACACCTCCAGAATCGCTGTTTCCAGCAAACAGTGCAGATGGTGGCCTTAGTTTTGAAAACTTAGGAAGCCAGTCTGATGGCAATATTATTCCTAAAACCTTTTAACCCATGCCCACTAATTGGTTGTTGTACAGTGAACACAAACTTGCATGTAAACGTATTTCTTTGGTGACATGAAAACTCCACTTTTTCAGTTTGTGCTCCCACATTCCATCCCACCCTCTTCAAAGGTCACCTTCTGAAGTAGTATTACAAAAGTATGACAAGTGCAATGCTGTCTTGTTTTGTATGTGTTTCTGGTGATGTCCGCGTACACCAAAACAATATTTAAAGACAGGGGGGGGCGAAGAAAGCTGACATACTTCACGCTTTTCCACAACCAATCATGGAAAGCGCCACATGTTTGGGGGCATAAACTTTTTCCCCCATTTCGTCTAAGGGGAAAACAGACGTTTTGCGAACCCCCGCCCATATAATTTCCCCCCCTGCACTAAACATCATGAAACTTTCCAAAGAAATGTAGAGTTTCCAATATATTTTCATTGCAAACTTTGGTGAGCATTTGTCCAAGGGGAGCACAGTTGTAAGGCACCCAAAAAGTGCTCTTCCTATGGAAATAGCAACTTCACCATAACAACACAGCCACTAACGTGCCTGTGTGATATGCTGCAGTGGTTGTGGGCAGGACCTAGAGATTTAGATATATGTCCATAGATATTTGAATGTATGCGTGTACATTGGCTTATAACTGCACTGCTTATAAGGTAGTTTCTGGGCCCAACACTGTACACCCTCCCCAGAACCATCAGACTACTAAGGTATAGTACGAGTGAATGCATTCCTATAATATGATGTGGAGAATCTGGGCAGGGCCTAGAGTTTTAGGAATAAGGTGTATGGCCTACAGCCTGCAGCCATGCACCCAAAACTCTACATCCTGCCCACAACCACCTGAGTGATGTGCGGTAGTACGATTCTATCAATAGCTGTGGTATGCCTCACTTCTTCTGGCCAGAGGCTACACTCCTAGCTGTATTTTCATAGATGTT
Organism: Ambystoma mexicanum; assembly: GCF_040938575.1. NCBI lineage: Eukaryota > Metazoa > Chordata > Amphibia > Caudata > Ambystomatidae > Ambystoma > Ambystoma mexicanum. The sequence continues at coordinate 401,775,509 of NC_090922.1, forward strand.
ACTATGTGTAGGTGTGCAGTGGCTTATACCTCCAATCCTAGACTGTACACACTCCCCACAACCATCTAATCGATAATCAATACTACAGGTGTATCCATGGATGTGACATGCTGCAGTGGTTGTTGCCAGGGCCTACAGTCTTGGAAGTACGGCCTTCGGCCTACGGCCATGCATCCAAGACTCTAGGCCCTGGCCACAACCACCGCAACATGTCACACCCATGGCGGCGTACTAATCAATACCACACCCATAGGAAAAAATAATGTTATGATGACATGTACTCAATTTCAATGTTCGCTAACACCACGCGTGTCCTTAGAACAGTTCAAGGTGCCTGTACACAGCACGGACTGAAATACTTCCCTTAGTAGACCCCTTATTTTCTGCACGTACAAACATCCCAAATTAGGGGGGCATAGAGAATAAATTATTAACACCTGCCACCCAAACAAGTACATTATTTCACCCACCTCTTACTCTCTAAACCTTCCCAGGCACTGTAGGACATCAAAGTAGTTGCAGAAACAGCATTTTGCATGTCAAATACATCATTAACACCTGCCGCCCAAACAAGCACAGTAGTTGACCCATCTCTAACTATGTGAACCTCCCCACGCACTGTAGGAGAGCAAAACAGTTTCCGAAACAGCATTTTGCCTCTGGTGGCGACCGCGCTGTCTTTAGATCCAAGATGTCGGGCGCATCCACACATTCTGACGCACATCACGGATCGCTGCAGCCAATCGGCATAGACGTCGCATGTCCGTGGTCATGACGCCATCCCCATGGCCAATCATTATCTTGTCCACGGAGCGAACAAGGAAGTGTGACCGTGGAGCGGACATAGATATCACTAATTTTTCGAGACATAGTCTGTGGTCGTTTTAAAGGAAACTACTGGACGGAATGGCACCAAATTTACAAATGCACACTTTTGAGACCAAGCCCCTGCCCCTGCCACGAATTTGGTGAAAATCCGTCCAACGGTTTGACCTGTAGGCGTGCGCAAAGTTTTTCCCCCATTCAGTCTATGGCAAAAAAAGACGTTTTGGGACCCTCCCTCTAACTTTTCTCCCACTGAACCAAACATCATCAAAGTTTGCAAACAATTTCAGAGTGGCCCATATACGTTTTTTACAAAGTCTGGTGAGATTTTGTCCCGGGGGAGCGAAGTTATAAGCCGCCCAAAAAATGTTCTTGCTATGGAAACAGAAACTTAACCATAACTACACAGCCACTACTATATATATATATATATATATATATATATATATATATATATATATATATATATATTGAAGGTGCACTAATATAAAGGGTATAATATGATTGTATACAAGATAATGTGTTTGAAACATACACCAAAAACAAAGAAAGAATAGCACAAGGTAGATAAATAAATAAATAAACAATTGTTTCTTACACTCTTTTTGACAAAGGATCAATGTCGGTTTCAATGAGACAAAACCAAAATAGAAGTAAAAAGGACAGTCTACAAATACTAAAAAACCAACAACGATATAAAATAATTGACAGAAAGTTTAAACAAAGGAGTTAGAAAAATAGCGTTGAATACATTTTGTTTTCAGAAATAATAAACAAAGATAGGGGAACTATCTTGATCTTCTGAAATACGAGTGGTGATTGATGGTGCCGACTCAAACATACTGAAACAATATATTTAATTATTTTGAAGTAAGTGAAAAATGTGAATAAGTATTGGCAGCCTGAATCAATGTGTAGTAATGGAAAGACACCTCTCACACACCTATGCAGGGCACTGCCAAGATATACAGCTAAGATTATGCAGTAGCATTCCCAATGGATTGATGGCACGATCAACAAAACATTTATGCCCTGGCCTCAAGGATGTTCATTGTCAAATATAGTATTACAAATCTGACAATATATTTGCATGCCACATATAAGGAAAAGGAGCTAGTGAAGAAATTGCCATTATTAGAGCTTTGGAACATGTACCAGCATGAGAAAGAAGATGTATTCTATAAGGCATGGATGCTTAGTCAGCATAAAGGGGAAGATGTAATGCCTTCAGATCCTCTTCCCCCTTCTGAGAAACAAGATGTAGAGAATATAGAGGAGGGGTTTTATCCTTTAAAGGAATTAAATGCAGCAGCGGAGTACGTTATGTGGAATATTTCTACCCATGCCAATGCACCCCACTACACCCCATTGCCAATGGGCAAAAGAAACTGCCAAAAATGGAGGCGATAACCCTGTGTGCGCCAGATTTGCGAAACTGTGCATGGTTCACTATCACAAGAGGCTGCACACTCTGCCACACACAGGTAAAAACAGAAATCACTGCTGTCACCTGTCACAAGAATCAAGGCCACAGAAGGGCCAAAATCTGAAAATGCCCTTAAAAACAGCTTTCTAATCAATGGCAATCTCCAGAGGGCTGTTTTGGCACAAACTTCAGTCATTTTGCCAGTGAATTATTGGAAGGAGAAGTGTGCTGAAATCATAGATTCTCCAAGCAGTCAGAGGAATCCAGGCCTCACTGCATGACAGCTGCTTAAGGAAATTAGCGGTCAAACCCAGTTTAAAGGTGTTTCTTTTTCTGGAAGAAATTGCAAAATGCGCCTATTTAAAGCATGTTTGTAAAGGGCTTCATTCTTTTAAATGTCCAAATCCCTTATGAACTGGGCTTATTTTTATATGTGTTAAAGAAAAGGCTTTATTGTGAATCTTACAGTAACCCAGTTGAAGTAACTGCTTAATTCTGATTGGGCAGTGCCTGGCTTGGGAAAGTTGACATCTCAGCTTGACACTCCCTTGAAAACAGGAAGCCTAATGGTTCCCGCATATTGACAACAAAGAGAGCATCAGACATTTGTCTCTGGCTGAGCCAAGAACAAAGGACAGGCTGAGCATTGACCTCTGCTGGGAGGGGCAGGATACTTCCCTCTCCAGGAAGGGTACACACCTCCCTGATCAAAGGACTGGACAGCTGTTGCCTTCAAGGGGAGGTACAAAGAAAAAAAAACTGCTGGGACATTTTAAATCCTTATTTGTGATTAAAGTTGAAACTCTTTAACTGAGCAACCTAAAGAGGGATACATCTGAAAATTGATAGACATTGGGCCTCATTACGACCCAGGCGGTAAGTTACCGCCTGGATCGTACCTTTATCACCATGGCGTAAACTATGTTTACGCCATGGTGGTTGGCGGACTTACCGCCCCATTCCGAGGTTGGCGGGGCGGTAAGTCCCCAATCCCCATTTACCCTTCCCCATTCCCATTTTTGCCCCATAGGGCATAATGGGAGTGGGGAAGGCGTTAATTACGCCACCGTAAATTATGGTGGCGTAATTAACAACAAGGTCCCTTAGCGCCATGGATTTTAACACCTGCTAAAAGCAGGTGTTAAAATCCTCCATGGCGCTAAGGGACCTCGGAATCAGGCGGTAAGGGTCGGCGCTGTTTACGCTGCCGTAAACCCCTTACCGCCTGGGTCGTAATGAGGCCCATTAACTTAATTTCAGACTTTTGATTTGAAGACATTGATGAAACCTGTACCATTTAAGAAACCAAAGTTATGAAATAATTCTCATTGTAGCAGAACGATTAATGTTGCAAACTTAAGATTGTATGTACATGATCCACTGATAAGCACCCAGAGATGTACTGAATTAGAAATGATTAACCTAAACTGTTATGGTTAACATTGATAACAACCTGTAAAATGACAAAGACAGCTCTCACAAAGATGGGGATTGAATGTGAATATAGACAATCAAATATGAAATGTATGTGTTCAATTTCATTAGGGTACATCATTTTAGAAATGTAAATTTGTGCAAAACGTATGTAGGAGTTCCTAAATCCCATCATAAAGATGACAGCTCTATTCTGACTGCCAACCAAAACAAACCACGTGCCTGCAGCCACTCACAGCCATGGGCATGTGTTTTGAAATTCTGCCTACACCATAAAACCTGGTGATGAAATTTGATAGTATAAATATAAGAACTTCACTCCACATAGGGACTGCTTCGAGAACCCATCCAGATTTCCACGCAGCACCTTGTTCCAGAACTCTTCATCTTGTAGCTGACTCCAGACTTATATGAAGATCCAGATTTCTTTGCAGAATCCAAACTTTAGCATTGCTGAACTCTTGCTAAATAGACCCAATTTCAAACATCCAAAACTTAAAAGAATAATTCTGATTCACCTTGGCTTGCTACCATTAAGGCTTGCCTGCTGAAACTTGCATCCTGTAATCTGCCATGTTCAGTGACCAGAAGGGCCCATCCAAATCCAGTCTGAGGTGCAGTCCAAAATTGACCAGAACAATGCCACTGATCCAATCCCTCCAGATGTGCCCTGCTGCCGGTAGACCTGAACCAATCCAATGACCAGAGCTGACAGTCCAAATGAATTACAAAGGACTGTAAGTATTAATAGGAAGAACAGTGACCAATAGTATATTTGCATTGTATTATCCCAATCTTAACCAATCCCATCTTTAAATACAGAACCCCAGTATTGTTAGAATCCTTCTTGCGCTGATTTTTGTCATCTGTGTAACAAAACCATAACTCCTTAGTGATTTTGAGTAACTAAAGTAAATACCAGACACAAATTGAGTATCCACCACGTGAATGGTTGCGCTGGCCACGTAACTGTGAAGATTCATGTGTGGCCTCCTCTTTTTCATAGTCATTAATATAGTGTAATAAAACCTATCTGTCACTTTCAAAACCATACATCTGCTTCATTTTCGCGCCTATTTTGTAAAAACGCCTCTCACTAAAACCTCTATAACTTCTTCAATTTTATAGATAGAAAAAAATGTCAACTCTCACTGATACCTAAGACCCTTAGCTACATCCACACTATTGGAACAGCGTTTTTCTCCAATATCACATAGTAAAAGTTTAGCGTGAATTTGCAGTTTTCAAAAGTTTACGCGTGTCTTTTTCCCTTTTCAAAGTGCTTTTTCCATCCCATACTCATCTAAAGTGTGTCCTGTTGTTTATATTATAGCTCATGTGTGTTAGGACCTGTTTAGTGTTGCTTCCCTCAGAAATTCTATCCATTTAAGCATTTTTGCACCCTTTTGCATTATTTTACAAAGCAATTTTGACCTGTCAGTTTAAAAGTGTCATTTTCCAAAAAACGGTTTTCTCTCTTATTTGGGGAGGGAAGATTGCATTTAAACTCTAGACATTGTCTTTCATTCTTGAATACCTGCTAATTACTTACATCTTTGTAGGAGTGCTCATTTATATTTAAATAAAACTTTGCAGGGGGAATATTAACCTACATGCTATCTGTTCACAAACCAAAACTGTTCTTTTTCCTGCATTTTCTATTCTGCAGCATCATAAGTGAATTCAATTATATATTTGCGTGGGTCCAGAACTGCAGTGCTCTACCGCGCCTTGCCTGGGATACGGAGTGGACTTTTCTCTGCGTCGGAGGACGCGAGAAACTTACATCTACCCAGGTAGGACTACGTTTTGTTACTGCTTCTGTTTCTCTACTTTACCTGCGCCTATTGGATAACCCATTTAAGGATTTACAGCACACACCGTGTGATATTGGTTGTGCTCGAGAGCTAACACTGTTTAACGTTTAAGGGCTTCAACGTGCACACAGACAGCACAGTACACTCATATTATGGCATCACAAACCGAAAGGGAGAACCTTAGAAAAACCAAAGCGGCCACACTTTTTTGTGAAATGCAACCTGTCAATAAACCTACATCGCAGGTGCCTACATTGGACCCCATGCCCAATACTGAAATCAGACTACTTAGGGAATTGGAGAAACATAGACGACGTGAGATTAGCAAGTGGTGGGAGGAACATTCTTTACAAAATTATATTTATGTTGGACGTATTCCGAGAGGTCTGCGAATACTTACCACACCCTCCTTTGAGGAACAAGATCCAGCTATGCTGCAGGAATGGGGCGAATCCAGCAACACCTGCTCAGTTACATTTCTCAATATCTTGATTAAATATGCCCGTATGGATCGCCATAAAGTATTAGCCAAAATCCAGGATATAGAGAATGAGCTGGAACAACTTGAGCAGAGTGAAGAAGGAAAGAGCCTCCGTACCAGCATTGAGAATGGATACAAAACATATGAGGAGGAAATTCAATTACTTAAACAAAGGGAATTCATCAGAGATAAACAGAACTACGAACAGGGAAGAGTATTGACTTTTGCTAAACAGTTTGATAATCTACGTAAAAACCTTCCCAAACCAACTGAAAGTGCTACTGAAGATTTTCCTACCGATCTATCCTCCTCGGATGTTGACACTATTGAAAGTGAGGGTGAACAACATCCCTCTAGAAAGCTCAATTTTTTAGAGGAGATGAGACTGTTGGGAATGGAGGGCAGGTTAAACAGCGGAAAGAAAGCCAGAGGCCGAGGAAGAGGAAAACCCCGGGCCAAAGAGGCCGAAAAAAACAAGGAGGGGAAGGCGTTGCCTCCATATCCAAAGTGGACAAGCCGGAGCGATTAACACGCTCTGGAACCAAGAAATAACACTCAAAGAAAGGAACACACTGGATATGTCCATTGTAAACCTGTCCACTCACCCCCTCACTGCAGACGAAACCAACATATTACAAAAGGGTCTCAACTTCTGTCCCTCATCACGTTATAACTATGCTGAAACCAGGATTGACTTTGACAAATACATGCGCAAAGTCAGATCAAATACATTTTTTGCCATGTATCTGCCAAAACCCAAACCTAAAACTAATCTCCAGGGGGGCACTGAAGTCTCTATTCAAGACACACTTATCCTTAGAGATTTGGAACATTTGTACTCTGACAGTAATCTGGATACTGATGCCTGGGACCAAGTCACACTTCAATCCAGTATTCAATCCTGGAGGTCATGTTGAGGCCTTTCAGGATTTGGTCATTGATGACTTAAAAAAGATTAGGAAGCAACGAGTGACTTATAACTCTAATCTTACAGAATTACAACAAGGCATCATGGAGCGTTTGAGTATGATGACGGACCTTATTATTAAACCATCGGATAAAGGTATGAACATTGTCCTCATGAATCGCGTAGACTATGTCAAAGAGGCACATAGACAATTGTTGAACAAGGACTGAATGCTATTTTGCCTGGTGATCCATCAGAAAACATGAGTGACACACTAGGTCATCTTTTACAAACTTGGAAGGAGAAGGATTTATTAGACAAGGATATTTGTTTATATTTACATCCTAAATTCCCTTTGATACCGACTATTTATTTTTTGCCAAAAATTCATAAGAGTCTTACTAGACCTCCTGGAAGACCAATTGTCACACTATGCGGGGCCTTGCTAGAACACACTCAAGGTTCATAGACGAGACTTTGGTATCATGTGTTACTTCTCTGCCTTCTTACTTGAGGGACACCAAAGATTTTTTGAGTCGTATAGATGACATTCCATGGGAATCTACCTTCCTACTCACAACACTAGACGTGGTTTCTTTATACACGTCCATAAGACACAGTGATGGCCTGAAGGCGTGCAAATATTTTCTACATACACGCTCCTTGAATTATCTTCAACATTCTCAGATGATTCTTGAGATGATTGATTTTTGTCTCTATAATAATTGTTTCCTCTTTGACAAACAGTTCTATATGCAACTTCAGGGGACTGTGATGGGCTCCACTTTTGCTCCCGCCTATGCAAATTTGTTGATGGGTTGGTGGGAGAAATTTGTAGTTTGGCATCCAAGAAACAGTCACTTTACATCTAAAATTGCCCTTTGGCTTAGATATATAGATGACCTGTTTATAATCTGGGAGGGCACTAGTGCCGACTGGTTAGATTTTGTTAATATACTTAACATTAATGATTTGAATCTTCAGTTCACCGAGAGCCACAGCAAGACTGCTATCACTTACCTTGATATTCTTGTTACTGTGGCTCAGGGCGAACTTATCACAGGTCTATACAGAAAGCCCACCAGTTTGAACATTCCACTACATGCTTTGAGTAATCACCCCATCGCCCTTAAATGGAGTATCCCCTATGGTGCGTTCATTCGTATACGCAGAAATTGTACAAAGATTGAAACCTTTGATTACGAATGCGCTCTTATAGCTAATAGTTTCAAACAACGGGGTTACCCTAAAAAAATTTTGGAGAGATCTTTCTTGAAAGCGAGAAGTATGGATCACTCACAGCTATTGTTGCAGGAAGGTATTGAACATACTACCACTGATTTGAATGAGACACGTCTCATTTTAACTTTTGGAGCAAAAGCACATAGCATGCGCAAAGTCATGCAACGTCACTGGCATATTCTCAAATCTGATGAACATTTGAACACCATTTTGGGTGACCACATTAATATCACCTTTCGACGGTCTACCTCACTCAAAGACACTTTAGTTCCCACTTTTATGAAGCCCATTGACAATGTGGTAACCAGTGCTTGGCTAAATATTAAATCTTGCGGTTTTTACAAATGCTCCAAATGTAAAGCATGTACTCATGCTGCCAACAAGACACACTACACCCATCCCATCTTGGGTACTAACATCAAGATCGCATCCAGAATTACTTGCGATACTGATCATGTGGTATATGTTCTCAACAGTCATTGCAACATGTGGTATGTGGGCAGTACCAAAGGTACATTGAAACTAAGGATACTTGAACATATTCGAGCCATTAGAAACACTGATTCTAACTATCCGATGGCTTTACATTTTCAGTCCCAACATGACAGCAAATTGGAGAGTTTTTCATCTTTGGGATTCTTACAGTGCCTAAGTCACCAAGAGGAGGCAATCGAGAGTTACTGCTGAGGCAACTGGAGACTAAGGGCCTCATTACACGGACGGCGGTAAGGGTTAATGGTCACCGTTAATGGTATCGGTGACCGTTAACCCTTACCGCCTGATTACGAGGTCCCTTTGCGGGTTGGAGACTTTAACGCCTGCTTTTTGCAGGCGTTAAAAACCAACCCGCAAAGGGACCAGGGAGCTAATTACGGTACCGCAATTTGCGGTGCCGTAATTAGCACCTTCCCCATTCCCATTATGCCCTATGGGGCAAAAATGGGAATGGGGAAGGGCAATGGGGGAAAGGGGAATTACCACCCCACCAACCTTGGAATAGGGCGGTAATTCCCCTTTCCTCCAAGGCGGTGCCGGTATTTTACCGGCATGGACCAAGGTGCTAACAGGACCAAGGTGCTAACAGCACCTTGGTCCACCGTCGGACGTGTAATGAGGCCCTAAATCTATTTTGGACCTTGAGACCAAGAAACCTAGGGGTCACAATCTAGATGAAGAATTGTATACTTTTTTGGGGACCTAATAGCACACATTTTCATGTAATTTTCGTATGTATTATTGCTGCATTTTTGGGTTCCTTGGTACAAAAGTCTTCACTTGACTGATGTTAACAATATTATTCTATTTAGGCTAGGACACTTTTTGGTTGTTTTTTCATGAATTATGTCGGCCTGCTTTGTATTATTATCTGATTTTAACTTGTATTTTAGTAGGGAGTTTATTTATCTTTTTAGATTGATATTCATGATGTATACTGTTCTTCACACAGTGTTCTTTGGACTCTTTAGACGCATTATACCAGTGTTGCATTTGACTCGTATTTTTAAATAATTAATCATATGTTTAGGGTATTATGAATATTTATGCATATAGCATTTTTACTTTCTTGTCTTTTCATTTTTATACGTGGATTTCCTAATCTATGAGTAAACAGGCCTATATAGCATGTATGCATTATTTATGTGAAATCTCAGGCTTATCACGAAGGGTGTTTGCCCCTTAAATTGGGGCATTTTAGGGTTTATGCACTTTGCACTTTATTGTGGATCTATATTTTTATCATTCTCCAGCTGTCCATGGCTGCATGCCCTTTTGCCATCCTCCTTTTATTTTTAAGGGAGTTTTGGTTGGTTTTCAAATCCTTGTGACTACACGATCAGTGCACCCATGGATGTAGAGCACTGTGCATATTATCTTTGCTATAGAGAATGAAATTTTGATCCCCATGCGTTTCCTTCTTTTCCCTTTCTCCTTTCCCTGTATCCTGTTTATCCCTCTGCGCCGTACTATTGCTGCTATGCATTTTGCACTTTGCACTTTGTTCTTTGCACTTTGCACTATTGTGCATGCACTTAGCACTTTAACCCTTTCCTAATACAGCTACACGCGTGTGATTAGACCCGTTTTTTACCCTAACATATACACGATGTTTACTCAATGTATAGGTAAGATTGAGATTACCGATGACTTAGGCGCATATATTGATGTCATTCTATTTGCGCACGTGCACACCTTACATAGAGGGTCCATAGAGGAGAGACAGCAATATACCTGTGAGTGTGCCCGATTATTATTTTCTTCAGGGCAGGTTTCATTTTATTTCAGGTTTGGAAGGAATGTTATTGACATTGTACCACACTTTCTTTAGCATACAATGTTTTATATATTATAGTAAGGTGCTATGTAGCCCACCACTGCTCTTTGTATTTTGCATTTGCAAGGCGTACCTTACTTTATGCTTGTGTGGTTCCTTCCTTCTGTCCAACGGTTATTATTATTATTTTTTAATAATAGTTTACCTTCTATTCTGACCATTTTAGGTTTTCATGAGGTATTTGCCGTCTCCTGGATTTGTTCCCTCTTAGATATACTTTGTGGCGTTTGCAGCAATAATCAAATCTATAAATTGCTTTTTGAAGCTCAGCACACTATTTAATGTATTTATTTGAGACTATTAAGGTCGATATGAGTTAAACTTGATCACTACAATGTGGCTGACTGCTTTCTCCTTACATTAGAGTAACGCGTTGCAGGAGACATTCTACACATTGCAACCATAGAGTTTGAATGGTGTTTTAAGGAGTCCATTGTCTGTGTTTACCCTACTATTGTGAACAAGCGGTCAGTCGATCGTGAAACGCGTCGTTGTAACCTTCAGGTTCTCCCATGCTATGCACTTTTTACTAATAAAGAACATTTGGTGCGACCTGATCTTTGCCGTGAAGCCCTTTATTTGCTAAGGACTGGATTCACTGGACTTGGCTGTTCTTGGGAGTGCATTCCGCAGGTTTGGCCCTCTTTCGGGCTTAATTTTCGTTTGAAAAAAAAAAATATATATATATATTTGAATATTAAATAAATAAATAAAATAGTTACCTTTACAAACTAGCCTGATTCCTGGTTAAGTGTGACATGGGGGGTATTTTGAGAAGGGTGTGATATGAGTGGTATACCATTCAGAATATTGAACTTATAGACACAAATAAATAAGGGTTTGATTGTGCACTACATGCTAGGCGAGTCCAGGGTGTCTGCCTGATTGAAATCCTTAACAGTTAACCCACCATGCAAACCCCCTGTCTATACTAGTGAAGAAACAGAAGGTGAGAGCAAAAGTAGAGAACACAAATATATACAGACACGCGATGAAAGTAAACAGCATGATGAGAAGAAGGATAGAAAGAGTAAACAGATAGAGATAGAAGAAGAGGCAGAGAAACAAAGGAGAATAACAGATATAGCTATGGGTACAACACTAGTACAGAATCTATGAATGGGGGAACAAATACTACTCAAATTAGACAACAAAGGTATTGGTGGAGTTCGACGAAAAGAGGAAAGAGAAGAACAAGACAAAAAAGCAAAAGACAAGGAAGAAGAGAGGTTATGTAAACAGGAGAGAGACAAGGAATGTAAACAAAGGGAAGAGCAAAGAAGGCACAAGGCGAAAAAGGGAGAAGGAGGGGTTAGAAAAGGAGAAATGAGAAGAAGTAGGAGCCCAAAGATTGAAAGCACACAGGTTACAAAGATGGTAAGAGGAGGAGGAATCAAAGGAAATTAGGAGAAGGGAGAAAGAAATTAACAGAAGTAGGGGATTTAAAGATATTAAGATTGAATATTTATGCCGTAGAAGTATGATACTCATAGAAATGCAAGAGTGAACCGAAGAAGAGAGAGGATTACAACCATCCCGTGGGGGATGGCGAGGACCAATAGATATGCCAACATTGAGAGAAGAAGATACAGAGAGCAATAGAATAAGAATGGAGAGACTATATAGACCCATGAGGGTTAAGGCAGGGTATAGAACTCAAGAGGACGAACCAGGAGCACCCTTTAGGGGAACAGGAGAAAGCTTAAATGATGTCAGAATAAACAATCCTAGGACTATATCCTTAAGTGGGTTAGATCTTGAGGATGTGGAAGAGGACAATAGCCATATGGGTTGGGGTATAATGATGTGAGACGAGGAAAGGAATCAAAATAAGGAGACACGAGAAGAAGGCGCACATGGATTTTCAAGATAGTCAAGCGTAGATAAAGGGGTAAAATGTTTTGATCTAGAGGACCCCATAAGAAAAATGCCAGAACCAATATTATATAATGAACAGCCACAAGTACGATTGCATAGTACAGTGGATGTTTCCCTGCCCTCTGTGAGCTGATTAAAGGCATTGCCAGGGAGAAAACAAGCAGGTGATGATAATGCTGCCTGGAAGACAAAGAGTGTGGGTGGGTATGACAAAGGATCAGGGTTTTCACAATTCCCACCATTAGAGAAAGTAGGGGGACCACCAAAATATGTACCATGGCCCCACATGGATAAGGATAATTTTAAATGCACTCTGCCAAGTTTGACTTCCAGTGCAGTAAAATGGATTAAGGAGTTAGAGAAAAGGACTTTGGGAGTGACATTAGCTATAAGCGATATAAAAGGCGTATTATCAGCCATTCTAGGGGAGAGATATGATGACATTTGGAAAAGAGCATAGTACCCAAAAGTAACCACACAAAACACTGTGCATGATGGAGCACCATTCAATAATGTATAGCAGACCTATAGCAAGAGCTTAGAGTACAATAGCTAGATACATTGGATATTGGGGTGTTATTGACTAGGAAGATGAGGCAGGCTGAAGACCCCATTGCTTTTATTAAGGATATTCAAGACAGATGGATTGTGTAGACACATGAACTGTGAGATAAAACCGGAGCGTTATTTTACCATATAATATGTCAGGGACTGCCAGAGCCAGTGCAGAGGCAGTTAAAGAAACAGCTGGGAATGGAAGCAAAACCATGGCCAGAGAAACAATTGGCAATCGTGCATTATTACAGAATGCTAAAAGAGAAAGATAAGAAGAAGCGAAGTTGGTGCAGAAAAAGTTATCAAAGTGTGCCATTGAGGGAGCAGTGTTGGCAAGCAATGAGGGAAACACAGCACAAATAATACAGTTCTGACAGAAGAATAACATAGGCATTGCACAAGATCAGAATGGGAATAATTATGTGCCAAGAGGCAGAGGGAATGGGCCTCAATGAGGAGGAGGATTTCAAAACCCTCAAGGAAGGGGAACATTTAATGCTGGACAATCATTAATATGTTGGAATTGTGGAAAATTAGGGCACATGGCAAGAGTATGCATAGGTAGAGCAGCCATGCCACAACAGAATTGGCAATCTTCAAGAGGGGCGATGGGATGTGCTCCACAATATAACACAGATTCACAAGGATTTTATGCTCAAGATCACACACAAAATCATGCATACATGCCACAACCACACCCACAACCACAGCAATTTCAGCAAGAGCCAATAAAGATACAAGTGTTACAACCACAGACATTCCAACAAGTACCAATGCAAACGCAATCATTATAAGGGCAGAAACAACAAGCACCTATGCAAATGCAATACCCACTCAACAGATACAATTTATTCCTCTGCAACAGACAGGAACATCACAATGGTCGATGGGCACAGGAGCCAGACCCAAACTAGGGAGTGTGACTGTGGTGGGAGGAAATCCTTTCACAGGCAAAGAGATTCATTTATACCCAGAATAGGACATCCCACAAAACAACCTGATGTGTGCACTACTATCTGTAACATCAGACCCCCCAAGAGGAACCAAGGGTTAAGGTGATGATAGGAGGCAAGACTTTCTCATTTATTGTGGACACTGGAGCAACTCATTAATGTGTCTGTGAGGGCAAATGTTCAATGTTAGGCATTGCCATGAATGCTCAGTGATTTACTGGGGTGAAGACTTTAGTTCCATTTAAAGACAAATTACCTATTTCTATAGGAGAACACAGCATGTCTATGCCATTGCTATATTCTAAACAGACACCATTGAATATATTAGACGTGATTTTATGACAGAACTTAACATGACAATGGGCCTCATAACGGGTCGGGCGATCCGGAATTAACAGTGGTGGTAAACCCGCCGCCACTGTCAATTCCAGAACGCCTGATCCCGAGTCCTGCAGGCGGGAGGTGATCTTCCCGCCAGGTCTGACCTGGTGGGTTGAACACCTCCCTCCTGCAGGCGGACGTGGAAACACCAGCACCATCACGAGATGATGCTGGTGTTTCCACTTCCCCATTCCCATTGAGTCCTATGGGACTCAATGGGAACAGGGATTAACACCATTCCGCCTCCGTGACTCCCGGGACACCGGGGCTGTAATGCCCTGGTAATTCCGGGAGTCACGGAGGCGGAATGGTAATACGAGTCCAGCAGTAACCAGGCGGTTTTACCGCCACGGATACTGCCGGACTCGTAATGAGGCCCAATATCTTTTACTGATGAAGGCATAGTGTGTTCAACCCCTGGGTATATTACATAAACATGAGGGAATTGATACAAGCCGTTGCAGGAAGGAAAGCTTTAAGAGGATCCCTCTAGACGAGGAAGCGTTTTTGTATGGAGTGCATGTTTATTATCATGGTTACCGAAGTTGGCAAGTAAAATAATAAGGATGCCCAATCAATTTTTGTTCAGGCCATAAATTCTCATGGATTATGAGGAAGGCCAAGTTATTCCTTTGGAATAAGAAGCACAGCAGTAAGAGAACAAACTGTGATGCTTCATGGGACAGATAATGAGGGAAGAGGATGGAGAACAGTGATAGACCTCAATGAAGGCTATAGACTGACAGACTTGACAGATGAGGAACTATGTAGGGATGATAATTCAGATGACAAATTAGTATTCTTTATAAGTCTCACTTATTGTATCAAAGTTGAGAGCCTAGAGTTACCACAGAGAATGACATTGGTAAAAAGTAAGCCACCATTTTTTCAGGAAGACATGAAAAAAGTTCCAAGCATCTTATGGACCACAAGTCCATATGACGTGGGCCTACTGAAAGGAGTAGGAACAGTACAAATTAAGCTTAAACCAGGAGTTATTTTGCCACATGTAAAACAGTATCCGATGTCCAGAGAAGCGGATGAGGGGATATTCAACACCATATCTGCACTAATAAAACAAGGCATTCTGGTACCATCAGATTCACCATGCAGCACGGCCCTGTAACCTATTAAGAAATAGAAGGAGGTCATGAAGATGTATCCAGGACCTTTGCCCTTTAAACCATATAGTCAAAGCAGAGTTTCTTTTAGTTCCAAACCCTGCAACAATATTATGCAATATCCCATCAACAGCCGGGCATTTTACTGTTTCAATTTGAAAAAGGCATTTTTCTCAATTCCCTTACATGTAGACTCACATGAATTGACTTCCTTTTCATATAGAACAATTCACCTGAAACATGCTAGATTACCTCAGGGGTACTGTGAGTCTCCTTCCATCTTTAACAGAGTCATGTTGAGCTTGAAAGCACCAATTATTCAATACGTATGACATTTTAGTGTGTAGTGAGATGGAAGAGAGACACAGAGAAGACTCTGTTAAACTTATGATGATACTCTCAGAGAAAGGGTACAAAGTAGACAAAGAAAAATTACAGTTCTGTCAAGAAGAAGTATTATACATAGGACAGTTAATATTGTATTAATGTAAAAAAGTGACACCTGAAAGAGCAGGAGCTATTATGAGAACTGTGCAGCCAAATACAGCGAGACAAATACAGCAATTTGTAGGTCTATGCAATAACTGCAGGGCTTGGGTCTTTGACTACAGTACATATATTCAACCACTTAAAGAAGCACAAGTGGCTAAAACCATGGACAGGAGACATGAATGAAGGATTTCATGAGAAAAGAAATGCTTTTAGCACACATCCTGTATTAAGAGTTCCAAATTACAGTGAAGAATTTTACTTATTTTCCCACTCATGACAGAAGTCCTTACACAGAAGACAACATTAGGACATGGTTTTAACCCATTGGCTTACTATAGTGGGATTCTAGACCCAGTTATAGAGCATGTTGACCACCCAGAGGGCACTGGGGTGTGAGGCAATTATCTCAAACCCTGCGATCAAAATTGGAAGGTGTAGCATAGTGAATCCAGCAATGTTCATAGCTGAACCAGTGGTAGAAGATGATGATTTGCATGATTGTGTTACTTACACTGAAAGTTATAATGATATTCCCCAGGTTAAAGAGAATGCATTAGGAAGAGGGGCAGTGGTTTTCTTTGATGGTTCATCCAAAATTGACGAGCAGACTGGGGTGAGACATCCAGGATCGGCAGTAGTAAGGGTCACCAGAGAGGGCACCTTTGAAATATTACTGAGCAGATGATTACTGTCAACCCATTCAGCAGAGGTTGCCGAATTAGCCATGCTTATTGATGCACTACAAAATAGTGTTCAAAATAGTGCTCTTGTTCAAATTTCCACACTGGTTGCGTACTGTATTTTGCTGCTCTTTTATGAAAAATATCTTTTATGAACTTTTGATTTACGCATGCAATTGGTAGTAAATAGGGACAGTTTCCACTTTACCTATCCCTATTAGATAGGCGTTGCACCATCTGCCATTTAGGGACAGGCACTCCTGTCAGGGTCATGGTGTTCTTCCTTAAGGATAGGTAGCACATTGTTTTTTCCCCATTTGTGTTGTTTAATGTCTTGACAGTCAAGCTTCTGACTTTACATTTATTTTCTCCCAAAGAACCGTTTATGTTGTGACATAAGACTGTTGTTTAACGGTTAAGGAAGGCAGTTGTTATCCTGTTTTCTTTTTGAATTTACCCTGATGTTACCTTTTCCTTAATACCGTATTCCATGAATGCCGCAAGAACATTTATTGCAAGAAAAATGTCTACACATGATACAAATGACTCAGTTATCTAGCAGCCTGCACTACGAGAGGTCATTTCGAAGGGAAGTGGGCAAATTTAAGATGGCAATCGAGACAGAGTTTTCCATATGAAGATACACATGTAAAGACAAAAAGGGTGGAGAGTGGATTAGGGTGGACACATAAAAAACTTTTATATCCATTCCAATTTGGAGAGAAGATACAAGTTGTTGATATGAAGAGAATTAATTGTTATGACATGACTGAAAAATCAGGAGAGCCAGGATGCTGGGAAAGTACACAACTGTTGGTGTATGGGCGAGTAGCAACCAGCACTGGATGGAAAGATGGACTAATATCATGCCCTCCACACCTATTGAAGAAAGAAGGAATCCGCAAGTTGCAGAAGGTGAATGATGACTGACTAGAATCATGGGCCAAGCATGAAAGACTACTAACCTGGGTTTAGAACAAAGAAGCACCAGTGCATATATTACAAGTGAAGAATGCAACAACCTGCTTCAAGAATGATTGCAAGGTCTATGTCAGAAACAATAAAGGATGTGGAGAAACAATTGAAGTACCAGGCATGAATGGAAGAACTGCACTTCTGATGCATCGACATTGGGCTTGTGGATCTAGAGCCTGCATACAATTGCCAAAGGATTGGGGAGAAGTGTGCCCAATCGTAAATGTGCATGTCGCAGCACTAGTGATTCCTTAAAGTGAGCTCCATATTGAAGAGTTGCCAAAAATGAAGAAATATAACAGACGCAAGAGATCACTTCATATTCGTCAACTAAAGAGGGAGAATTACTTCTCATCAAAGTCAATAGAGGCTTATCAGAACATTCCTGATGACTACAAACTATTCAGTAAGACTGTCATAATAATGACATCTATATTCATACCAGGACTTCTAGCTGCAGTCAATGCCAAGTGGCTCCAGATTACAAGATGTGAGCTGCTGCAGACGATCAATGCAACAATAAAAGGCTTCAATGCAATAAAGGAAGAGTTGAGAGCCATCAGGCTGATGACTCTCCAGAACAGGTATGCTCTGGATCTGATAGCAGCAATGGAAGGAGGTGTATGCCCTAAGGTCGGACATTCTTGCTGTATATTTATACCTGCTGATGATGGAGAAAATGGGACATTGACCAAGGCAAAAACGATGCTGATGACCCTGCACACACAGACGGAAGATGAAGCTGATAAAACAGTATGGGACAACTGGTTTTCATCATTGATTGGATGAATTCCATCTTGGTTGGCAAATGCTTTTAAACTAGAACTATACTACTATTAGTAATGTTGGGATTTTGTCTCATAAGGATCATCTTGGGACAATGCCAGAAAACAGCCAAGAAAGCTATTTGAATGAAAATAATGATTGCCATTAACAAGCATACTGGAGAACAGATGCAAACAGAAGAAGGCACCCAAGAAAATATAAAGAAGAGTTCTCTTGCACCTCCAGAAACAAAGTTCTATTATCCCAGTATCGTAAAAAGGTATGTGGGATGATGGATATTTTGTGCACTGGCAGGAGATTCTCCTTTGATGACCTGCAGTGTGGATGAACACATAAAAATTTCTGGCCACGTGAGGGGGGTGACAAAAGTATGGGTTCCAAAGAAAAGAATATATGATGAGATAATTGAAGAAGATGAAGCAGGAATTGCAGAAGAGGAGGCAAAGTGTCTGCTCAAGAATTTGCTTAGAGGGGGGAATGTAGAGGAGCAAATGGATACATTCTCCCTAGTTAATGCCCCCCTCACCTCTACCCTATTGGAATAACAGAGGAGGAGCCACAATTGGGAACCCATGTACACATTTATGCGGTATTTCCATACCACGTCGGCTATATGAAAAACGATATGCACTCAGGCAGCCATTCAGAAGAAACCCTCACATTGAAACAGTGGAGGAAACCTATCATGAAGGATGTCCATTGCCAAGTTGTCAGAAAGCAGACATGAATAGAATGGTGCACAACAGTGATGTACATTAGGTAAGCCTAATAGCAGCAAAAGAATGTTCCAAACTAAGATGTATGAAGATATGCTGAAAGGATATGAAAATACTCAAGAATGACAATGCAACTGAAACATTAAGAGAAACATGTGCTCCATTATGCAGTACGGGTGAACACAGAGAAGAATTAAGTGACCCCCTGGTCAATAAGTGTACATACATTGAAACACAATGTAGAAAGAATACATAGAAGCTTGTTTATGAGAGGTATATATTCAATGTTTAGGACTACCATCACAACAAGATGGACAACGGCTCAATGTCAATCTACCCAGTTACCTCAAAATGTGAGCCCAGAGTTTTAATGTGGAAAGACGATGAAGAATCAGTTTTTCTTGCAAAATAAAGGAGTACATTGGCTTTGAACCAAGGATGCTATTTCAAGAGATGAAGGAAAAGCATGAAGGGAATCTATGAACAGACAGTGCACAAGACATTTTTTCCAAAGATTAGGAGGAACAAGCACATTTACTGATGCTACATATTGGATGATTAAAAGGCATAGAGTCAATATGGGATGGCGTGAGCAAGTCTC
This sequence comes from Ambystoma mexicanum, assembly GCF_040938575.1. Classification (NCBI taxonomy): domain Eukaryota; kingdom Metazoa; phylum Chordata; class Amphibia; order Caudata; family Ambystomatidae; genus Ambystoma; species Ambystoma mexicanum. The sequence goes on from NC_090922.1 coordinate 401,795,111, forward strand.
TAAAGGCTAAAAAGAGAACTGCACACAGTGGAATCAAATGAGGTTCAAAGAACTGTCGATATGGACAATTTCATGGTCTCGCAACATTTGACGAGTAGCTTGTAAACAAGGGCTATTCAATAGGCCTGGAACTAAGATTGCAGTGTGCCTACACTCCCTTGAATGTCCCGAGACAGTGCATACTGGGAAATTCAACCTTCAAACAGAAGACACTGGCATGAGGCCTACCAATGAGAGAGGGTGGCCTAATTGGGGAACAAAGGGAAAGCTGACATATTTTAAACCACCTGGGTTTCATTTGTATGTATGTGCTGTTAACAAGCCGAATGTCAAAGGTTGGATTTGGGTCAAAATATTATTCTGCTGTCACATTTTCTGCTATGACAAATACCCTAAACCATGTGATTAGTAGTAGATCAGGGTGTGTCTTATAGAACAGAGACTACCAATGAGGAACTAACACACACACTTTCTATAAGTGTACATGATGCCCTAATCCAATCTCACCCCTCAATAGATTTTTGAAGTTTGCCACGTAGGATGACATCATAGATGACACATCTCGCATTACATAAATTAAAACCAAATGATAAGACAGTGTTATCTTGCGTGAGTCGATTTGATGAGTGTTTTTTTCACCCTGCTTTATTTCCTGAGATTAAAGCAGCTTTTTACCATCCCCTTTGAGCCTGTCTGGTTATTGGATATGAAGTATTTTCTTGGTAATTCCATCAAGCACAACAAATGCTTCAAGGTGCTAGAGCACCACTTCATGATCAATCAATTACAGGCATTGATTGTGCAATGCAAATCACAATAAGTGCTGAATGTAGTATTAGCACATTTGTCACCGTTCATACCACTGGATATGCAGTACCAAGTATTTGGCACGCTGTCAGAAGCAATAGGGTTGCTAAGAAAATGACTCCATTAGCAGAGCAGCTGACATCTGAGCTAAACACACACACAAACACACACACATATGCAGGTGCATGCATGCACGCACAGACACACATACAGATTCCATCCCCTGCCCAGCTGGATTGATACCTTTTCTCTCGTTCTCAGGAAGTTTATATTTTAATAACATCCTCAGAATACAATTCAGCTTCAACACAACTTAACTCTATAGATCAACATCATGGCCAATCCGAAATCAGGCAGGGCGACTAGTTTGACACTCCTCCTTTCAGAAATTAAGCACAAGTCTTCCCGTATCATCTCAAACGAGCACCCTAAATCCTTCACTTTCTGAAGTCATGAAAGTGCCAGCCCCACTGAAACCCTTCATGCCACAAACCAATAAGAACATGACTTAGATATACAATTCTGTTAATTACAATAAGGCAGGTAAGAAAAAGTGCCAAGCATACATTTTCTGCTTAGGAGAACAGAGTCTGTGAAGATGGGTCCTGTAAATTGGTCAAGAATGTTGAGACTGGAAGCAGGCGAATTCACCGTCGTACATATGGTGTATATGATGACTGGGATGAGGATGGAGATGAGGCAGCGTCCATCCTAGAACATTTCTGTCACAACTGCTGGAACTGTCACCCAGTGCCCCCTGGAATTCCTGGGTGCACACAGGCTGGGTCCTAGGAGGCCATGTAATAGTTAGCCTTTTAACACACAATACTTTACATAGGTGATTGTAGTTGGATGGCTACCGAAAAATCAGAGCCTCTGAATTTGGTAGGTCCTATTATCTATATTTACAAGGAAATTTCCAATAGTATAGCGGAGGCAACAAAACACATCCCAGCAATGCAGCCAATTTTGAGGTCCATTGACATTCAAATGTCCCTTTGAAGCCCCACCAGAATGAAGTCCTCCTGCGGAGCAAGGGAAATTGTGCTTTGTTCCGCATACACAGAAATGGGTTCATAGCATAGGGTCTATGCCCATGTTTTGTTTATCTAAATGGTACACACCATGCATGGCCGTGGCATCTTCTGTTGGGTTCTGATGGCCTGGGATGTGGCCAAAAATAATTGCCAGACAAGACAATGAGGGCCATGCGCATTGCCTATTTTAGGCACAGTACTGCACATCATTCAACACCATTTAAATTCAGTGAAAGAACCTTTCTTAAATAAATGCTATGGATAACTATAGCTTTAAAATATAATTAAAATTTTGTGAAAGAACCATGTTAAAGAGCCCTTCTTGTTACAGTACTATAACACAAAAACCCCCACACAGAGGCGTCTCTAGGATAGGGGCGGTGGAGCCTCCCCCACGAGGCTTCAGGTATGGGCCTGGGTTGCTGTGCTGGCTACCTCTCTATTTAGGGAGCCTGCACAGAACAGAAGGGGATGCGTTTGTTGGTTTGTTCTCATTCCTTATCCTTTTGGTACAAATGAGGGTGTTCAACCAGCGCTGCCCACACCTGCACGAAGTGGCTTGTTTGAAAGGTGGTGTTGCCATGCCCTGGAGTTTTTGGGGCTGCTGTTGTGGTTAGTGGAAGGCAGGGGCCAGGCATGGAGCTACTGTTCTGGCTGTTGGGGTACAGGATGCTAGGAATGGGACTTGCACTCTTGGTGGAGTGGGACAGGATGCCCTGTATCAGGCTTGTCCTCTGGGTAGTGGAGGGCAGAATGCCATGTATGGGGAATGTGCTCTGGGTTGTAGGGGACATGATGCCAGGTATGGGGCCTATGCCCTGGGTAGTGAGAAGCAGGATTCCATCTATGGGCTTGTGCTCTGGGTATCAGGGGAATGGATGCCCATTACGGGGCTAGTAATCATGTTGGCTGGGGCAGGATGCCAGGTATGGGGCTTGCAATCATGGTGGCAGGGGCAGGATGCCAGGTATGGGGCTTGTGCTCTGGGTGGCAGGGAAATGATGACAGGAATAGGACTTGTGCTCTTTGTGGTGGGGGCAGGATGCCAAGTATGGGGCTTGTGATCTGGGAAATGGGTGGCAGAATTCCAGCTATGGAGTTTATGCTCTGGGTAGTGGGGGGCAGGATGCCAAGTACAGAGGTGTGTTTCGTGTGGTGGGGGTACTAAGACAGGTATGAGTCTTGCAGGATACCCAGTGTAGGGCTAGTGCTCTGAGTTGTAGGGGGCTGAATTCCAGGTATAGGGCTTGTGCTCTGGGTGAGAGGGGGCAAGATACCAGGTATAGGGCTTGTAGTCTGGGTGTTGGGGGTCAGAATGCCAGGTATGGGGGTTGCAATCTTGGTGGTGGGGGGCAGGATACCAGGTATGAAGCCTGTGCTCTGGGTGGTGGGGGCAGGATGCAGGTATAGGTATAGGGTTTGTGCTTTGGGCGGGAGGGGGCAGGATGCCATGCATAGGGCTTGTTCTCTGGGTGTTGGGGTCAGGGTGGCATGTATGGGGCTTGTAATCTTGGTGAAGTGGGCAGGATGATGGCAGGTATAGGGCTTGTGCTCTGGGTGTTGGGGTGGGGGGGCAGGAAGCCAGGGATAGGGCCTGTGCTCGAGTGATGGGGCAGGATGGCTGGGATAGGGCCTGTGCTCTGGGTGGGAGGGGGCAGTATGTTAGGTATAGGGCTTCTACTCTGCGCATTGGGGGTCGTAATGCCAGATATAGGGCTTGCAATCTTGGTGGTGGGGGGCAGGATACCGCTATGGGGCTTGTGTGCTGGGTAGTGGGGGGCAGGATGCCAGGTATATGGTTTGTGTGTTGGGTGGGAGGGGGCAGGATGCCAGGTATATGGTTTGTGCTTTGGGTAGGAGGGGGCAGGATGCCAGGTAAAGGGCTAATTCTCTGGGTTTAGGGGCAGGATGCCAGGTATGGGGCTTGCAATCTTGGTGATGGGGCAGGATGCCTGGTATAGTGCCTATGCTCTGGGTGTTGGTGACAGGATGCCAGGTATAGGGCTTGCGCTCTGGCTGGGAGGGGGTAAGATGCCATGTACAGAATGCCATATATAGGGCTTGTGCTCTCTGCATTAGGGATTATGAGAATGCCAGGTGCATGACTTGCAATATTGTCGATGGGAGCAGGATGCAAGTTATAGCATTGTGCTCTGGGCATTGGGAATCAGAATGCCAGATATGGGGCTTGCAATCTTGGTGGTTTTGCAGTATACAAGGTATGTGGCTTGTGCTCTGGGTGGTGGGGGAAGGATGTGATGTATAGGGCTTGTGGTTTGGGTTTTGGAGGCAGGATGCCAGGTATTCAGATTCAGCTATTGGTGGTGGTGGGCAGGATGCCAGGTATAGGTCTTGTGCTCTGTGTGAGAAGGAGCAGGATCACAGGTATAGAGCTTGTGCTCTGGGAGTTGGGGTCAGAATGCCAAGTATGCCGCTTGCAATCTTGGTGGTGTGGAGCAGGATACCAGGTATAGTGATTGAGCTTTGGGTTGTGGGTGGGTACGCTGCCAGGTATGGGGCTTGCACCTGGATGGTGTGGGTAGGATGACAGGTATGGGGCTTGCACTCTGAGTGGTGGTGGTGTTGGGTCATTTAATTTTGGACTTGTGGGGCACTAACCTATACATGGTGGCTCTACCAACCATAACATTGTATTATTTGGGGATTTGAAGCTGCACTTGGCATATTATTGCAGCCCCTGGAAGGCTGTATATTACATATGGTGACTGACCATGCATGCATATGGGGCTGTGCTTACATAATAACATCTCACACACAGGCAGGCTTCAGCAGGGCTGACATTGCACCGTTGGAGCTGGTATTATGGGGACTGTGATAAAGTAGGGTTGTTTGAAACGGGCAAGGTTATGCTTAAATTGTAGCTGGCACATTGAGAGGAACATTGCTGTGTTTAAGAGAATCATGGCGTATTTAAACATTACCCTAGGCAGGGTGACACTTACATTAGCAACTCCCTGCAATTGAGAAACACCGGTCACCCGGAATTGATAGCACCCTGCACCATTTAGGCAACATTAAGGCATACTTCGAAGTAACCTGGCATTTTGGTGGTAACACCTTGCAACTATTCTTTTATATGGTGTCACTTCAGAACCGAACACTGTGTTTTGCATGATTCATAAATTATAAAACTCATGTCATGTATACTGACCATAATTGCTTGCAAGTACCTGCAATTTCCTCAAACATTGTGCTTTAGAAAACACCGTTTTTACCTCCATTGAGTTAATTTGGGCTACTTTGACCGCATCAATTTGAGAAATACATTCACATCTCCTTTTATATGTGGGCCCCTATCTTTGCCTGTGGTCCCTTCTGTGCCACCCTAAATTTGATACCTGGGGACGCCACTGCCTACGCATTATGTCAGTTATGGTTCTGAAAGGAACCTTAGCTCTGCCACCTCCATTGTATAACAACCATAACTCCACCACATCTTTGCACTGCTCATGAAGCAAGTCATAACAACATGAATGACATATGCCTGTACCAACATTTCGCACATGACAACAGAAATTGCTCAAAAAACATAGTCATATCTCACTGGTTAGAGTCAATTAAAATAAGATAAGAAAGAGGGCCACCATAAAAAAAAGAAATGTGATTTTATTTTCAAGGTCATCAAGCACAACGAGAGAGGTCACATCAATCCATGTAGGTGGTCGAGTTATGGTTGTTTTACAATGGCAGGGGCTGTGCACCAGTTGCATTAGGAACCATAGCTAGTGGATTGTTGTGGTTTTGTTGTTTTTGTCCTGCAACCATAAAGTCCATTTTACAGTCTTTTCATTGACTGTCAGCGTTATTTTTAAGTTAAGCTTAGCCACAAAATCCGTTTAACAAAACCTATTTGAAATATTTCACAAGGTAATAGCTCTAATTTTTTTAGCACCTTGCCTGCTGGCAAAGCTGTTCAGTTAGTATGTCGTTTGCATAGGGGGATGATGACTTGGTGTACCCCTGAACTGAAAAATACTCCTGTCTTTGGGATGGTCACAGGGTATTGTATATGTTTTGATGAGCTAGTAAATGAAAATCTTGACTTTCAGTAACCCTCTACAAAATGTCTTATACTGATGTGCCTGGTTGACTGCAGGAGGCTGGGGAATGTGCAGGCACTAGCCATGTGTGGCTGTTTTTTCACATTTCCCAATGCACCGTTGCATACACCAGGTTGATTGAGCTTCCTGCATTCCCTCAAAACTCTGGAGCATGTGTGGCACAATGTTTGAGGTTGTATATGCAGCACATGGCAACCTGAGAATATCCACAGTTCAGTTGTTTCTCTCAGGAAACCATTTCTTCCTGTATCACCTCCTACCCCAGTTATGTGGGTTTGGTGAGTTATGCTCTGTGCAGGAATTGACATTTCCACTTTTGAGGCCCATTTACTTAGAGGTGCCATGGCATCCAAGACTTTTTTTCAGGTTCATGGTTGAAGACATTATCAAGGCTGCCCAGTGGTTTCAGTAACAGGTGTTTAAAATCTTGTATTGCAAACCTTTTGTGCATGCGAGACACATGGTGTTGGAAAGTCTTTGAGCTAGCAGAATCGGAAGTCTCGGTGCCATTACCTCGAATTATATTTCCCTCTTTTGTTTTTGTGTGTTAGGGACACCCACTGAAGGTTACTAAGAACAGAAATTCGTTTAGTCTGAGGTCTTTCGATCCGTGACGTTGGATGCGTTTGTTGGTTTCTTCTCATTCCTTATCCTTTTGGCACAAATGAGGGAGTGAGCAGGACAGTGTCATAAAGAGGAAATGGGACAGTAAGAGGAGTTCTTTAAAGAGCTATGGACGTAATGGTTGGTGCAGGGACCATGTCATCACGCAGAGGCCTTACAGGTGTTTACATTTTGTTTAGATTGAAAGATGTTTCTTTAAGTTCTAGTGTACTTCCCCGAATGCCACAGAAAACACAGAAAAAAGGGTTGCCTAATACTCACCTTCATGTGTAAGGGATCAGATATAGGACTCAGACACGGTGGTTGCATGGATTTGTGTATATATTTTTCTTCATCATAGGAGGGTTGGAAACATGCCTCTCTATCTTGAAACCTAGCAGGCGTTTTCCTACCTCCAAGAAAACTAGTGAAACTGTCAGGAAGTCTGAAACTCGAAAAGTGTGTCACTGTCATGTCTAAAAACCAACCACTGTCCCTAACACTACTAAAATAAGAAAACTGTGCTTGGGTGGTTGCTCAAAAATAACCAGTGTCCTCTGTGGTTTTAATCACCAGAAAGATTCCCAGCATGTCTGTTGATAAAGAGCTGCAAAGTTAAAATATCCAATATTTCCTGTGTGTGTGGAGTTTTCCAATTAACCCCAATGTCCGCTTAGAAAACAAATCTCAAGAATATAATGCCCTTTTTTTTGTTAACATTTTCTCTTCTTCTCTCAAACCAACATTGTCACTTGTTAGGGTACTATTTCCATCCCCCTTTCATCAATTCTCTGCTTGTATTATACTTGGTGTACTCTCATGCCAAGTATTACCGGTCGTGTTTCTCATCCACTGGGACGAGGAAGAAGAGCGCTCTTCTCATACTGCTCTTTCCTCTGGTGTACTCTACTGCCCAGTATTACTTGTCATATGTCTTATTGGCGTTTGTCACTGTGTTTTTCTTAGGAGCTTACTTTCACCCCTCTTCATTCTTGGCAGCGCTGCCTCTAGTTCCCTCTGTTGACTACCCACCTGGCCAGTACCTTGCTATCCTGGTTGCTCTGCCTTCTTGCCTTGTGATCACCTGGGTCTGGGAGGACGGGATGGGCATGTTTTTGCCACGCGTCCTCTTACTGACAGTCACATCACTTGGCAAACCCTTGTCTGAAAGAACTCTCTTTCCTGCTGTCTTCTGCTTTTCCACCAGTGTGATGAACCAATTACTTTTCGGCCATATCGTCCCACAGTGTATATTTCTTGCCACAGTCTCATTCTCTTCAGGTTATTCTCCCCACTTCCGCTACTCCAACTACTGCTACTGCCTGCCCAGTGGCACCCAGCTGCGTCTCTGTTCTCCGTTTGTATGCTGACCTCCTTCCATTGTTGGTGGATGGAGAACATGTGGGAATGACACAGTGATGTACTACATTTTCCAATTCATTCTGCCCAGCATCATTAGGAGTAATCTTCCACGGATGATGCCTTCTAATGTTATTACTGTTAGGGGGAGTATTTGATAATTGCAATGATTCCCCAACCTGATTGACAGTGGTATTCTCTTTTAGAAAGTTGTTGATGCCATTAAGAGAATCCTGACTCTGTCATGAATTAGGCCCAATCAACAACACTAACTATCTCCATGACTGGTCCACACAGGTAATGAATGATTGGAGATATAGGCCTCATTACGAGTCCGGCGGTAACCGTGCCTGAAAAACCAGCAGGTTACTGCCGGACTTGTATTACCATTCCGTCTCCATGATTCCCGGAATCACCGAGGCATTACGACCCCGGTGACCCGGGAATTCCAGAGGCGGAATTGTGTAAGTCCCTATTCCCATGGAGCCCCATAGGACTCCATGGGGATGGGGACAATGGAAACACTGGTTCCATCTATGACAGAGCCGGTGTTTCCATGTCAGCCTGCAGGCGGATGGTGTTAAACACGCCAGGTCAGACCTGGAGGGAGTGACACCTCCCGCCTGCAGGACTCTCAATCAGCTGGTCCGGAAAGAATGGTGGCAGCGGTTTTACCACCACCGTTCTTTCCAGACCGGCAGGGTCGTAATGTCTCCACTAAGTCATTTTGATTGTGCACTCTGCAGGGTTCCAGAGTTTTCCGTTCGCTGTTCAATGCCTGTGTCAGACGATTGGCTGATCTGATTGAATATTTGATATCCACCTTTAAAATGTATGCTAATGATTCCCAGAAGCGGATGAACATCACTCCTAGAGAAGGTGGATAACCCAATCACCAACTTCTTATTAAAAGCTTAAGACTGGTTAATAGGCAACAACCTTTGTTTGAATGCTAAGAAAACAGAGATTTGCATTTGTATTTGTGTTTATTTGTTGAATATAGTATGGCATTCCACACATAAATGACATTTAAGGGAAGCAAAACAGGAGGCATAGACATTTCCTGGGTAGGGTGCCTTTAGAAAAATATCAATACATCTGTGTTTGAGTAACCATGAGATCAGGGGTTCAAGGGTGATGTTGCATAAAACTTGGACTTTGACAATAGACAGTCAGACATATAGTACATACAATGGTGCATCAGGTGGCAAAATGTATATTTACAACTGAAGCATTTAAGTGGGGTCTAAAGGGGAGGGGAGAACATGGTCAGCTGAGGATGCTGGGCATAGTCCCCTTCACTATTCAGAAGATGGAGCTTGAATCTGGTTTTAAAATGTTCTGTTGAACAGATGGTGTTGATGTCCACTAGAGGGGATCAAGTCGGGAGAAGGAGCAGAATTGGGAGGTGTGAAAAGGGGGGTGATGGATGGGTAGGTTAACGGGAGAGTAGAAGGTAGAGTATTAGTGGAAGAGCATTGGGAGATGGAGTCTATAAATTAGGTGGTGGGGAGGCAGTGAATGGATTTGTAAATGAGCACTAGGAATTTTAAAATTGAACAATTTTGCTTAGTGAGGCAGTTGGCATGGTGGCTGTGAGAGGTGTTGGGTTACGAGTGGAGCAGGTTGCAGAGGTTGTAAATAGCAGTTTTAGGACTTGTTTAAGCGGAGGAAAGGAGCAGCCAGGGCAATTAAGGATTATGTGGGTGAGGTCGGGGTAGATTTTAATGGTATTGGGAAGTGGCCATGGCAGTAGCTGTGATGAACTGTTGGAGCTTTAGGTCACTATTAAATAGGACCCAAAGCCTGGGGGTGAAGTTGCGAGAAAATCATGTGGGAAGGAGTTAGAAGATGGTGGGATTAGCATTGGAGGCATGTAAGAACTTGGGGCTCATCAAAGGTTTGATGTAAACCACTGCTAAATCATCCGATTTACAGAAAACCCATTTATTATTGTTGCCACTCGGTCCTGTGGATGTAGCACATGATTATGAGTGGTGGCCTGTTAGTGTTAATACACATTTCTGGATTCTTCATAGGGATTTTAGCAGATTTACCATCAGTTGTAATACACATGGGAAGTATGACAAGTTTTGGCGGTAAGGTGGAAGATTTTCCTCTAATGTTTTGTTAAAGGTACATTTTCCACCTTACTGCAAGAACTCATAGCATTGCTGTATGGTAATGTGCAGTAAAGTGGCAATAACACAATTACTGCTTCTTTATTGCCATTTTCCCTGCATTGCCATACTAGTGAATGAGGCCCCATCCATTACGCAAGAGTTCAGCATTAGGCAGCATAAAGTGACCCAGTGAAAGTTGGCATTGAGGCAACTGGTGATGGGGTGAGTGCTATCAGTGGTGAACAAGGGGAACTGGAAGAGACTTAAAAGTCATTGGCAAAGAGGTGGTAGTGAAAGCCAAAATAAAATATGAGTTTGATGAGGATGTTGGTGTAGAGAGTTAAGAAGATCCTGCCAAGAAGGGATGTGGTGGGAGGTGTTGGAGTTCCATGATGTGGAACAGAAATGGCCATGAGACCTGAGCACATCCCTTTAAGTGGGGATTCCTTGAAGCCAAAGGAGGATTGCACTTGTCAAAGGCTACATAGACCTCAAGTAAGATTAGAATGGTGGAAAGGAGCGTGTGAGCAGCAGCATTTAGAGGATTGGAGGTATACGAGATTTCTGTTTCAGTTAAATGTTTTCTCCAGAATGCTAATTGGAGTTTGTTGCATAGTGGTTGATCCTCGAGGCAGATGATAATGCAATTAAAGAGAACATGCGCAAAAACGATGTAGTGCTGAGGTAGGTGGGAGACAGATCAGTTTAAGATGGGATTTCTAGGGTCATCAGAACGTTTCTTGATTAAAGAGATGATTTTTAAACTGTATTCATATAATACCACCTTGTTATGAATATTTGTCTAAGCCCATTCGCGTTGCACGGAAAACCGTGTCTGAAATGTTTCGATTTTCAATCAACTTCGCCACCATTTTAAGAATCATCCGCCATTTTGATTTTGACTCCTGCTTTGTGTTCTAAAATGGTGGACTGTGTTTTTAACTTGCAGCCAAGCCGAACAACCTTTGAGTTTTGTTAATGTTTAGGCTGACCGAGAGCAGACTGTTCAATGCAAAGAAATCTTGTGACTCGAATGAACTCCAATCCAAGTGTTGTATTGGCTCACAAGCCTCATCCTCATATAAACAACGAGACAATGTAGAACAAACTCAGATTGTGTGTTTTTGCTGAACTTCATTGTAGCGATTTTTGAAACAAGGCTTACTGTGGATCAGAGAACCAACGCCACCATTGTAAATTCATGGACATGCAAACTTGTTAAATATGTTTGTACAATATTGTAATATTTGTCATGTGAACTGGGCACAAACCCTAGCATGTAACTTATTAGTTTGGAGAGGGGCTGGACAATGTTTGAAAAACTGTATAAATGTGTCTCTGTTAAGATGTTCAGCACTCTCGCCCCTCACTGTGTCTGCTGGTACACACTACGAGGTGTTGGGAGCCAGATAGCTATCTGTTTGCTTTGAATCTGTACAGAAGAAAAGATACTTGTATCTTTCCGACCCGTGATTGGCATATTTCATTTCGTGGTACTAAACCTCAATATTTCTTTGGTCTTTCAAGATGAGGTGGATAATTTATAGCAAGCAGGGAAGATTCCTGTGGAGACAGAGAGAGAGGAGGAAGTTGGAGGAGAGGTGGAAAGTAGTGACATGTGCAAGCTATTTATTAGTTTTAGGTGTGAAGTGCTCACCACGAGTGCATGATGCATTAGCTGAGTGGGAGATTGGAAAAAGAGTTCAGTAGTGGAGGTAGAGGAGAAGTGGGATAGTGAGGATAAGGTGGGACTGTTAATCGGTAGAGAGAAAGAGGGAGGGAGAGGGTAGCTGTGATTGGATGGTTGCCAGGGTCTTGTATATCTTTGTGATTTGGGAGGAGAAGTAAGAGGTAATGTTTTCAGCTAAGAACGAGAAGGACAGGGACTGGATTTTTGGGGGAAGATAATACACTGTAGGATAATGGAATGTTTTTAGGGTTTGAGCAGAGAGGCAATATAAGGTCAGTGTATTAAGATGATTTGACAGAGTTAAGAATACCTTTGAGGGCAACAAGGGAATGTTTTTATGGCTTGGGGAGAGTTGGGGAGCAGTCTTTATTTCAGTGGCACAGCTGGAGACAAATGGATGTCTCAAGTATTTGTGTATTACATTTGAATGATTTTACAAGAATATGCACAAAAAGACAAGAGGGTGGTAAACCCCATATCTTGCTACAAAACATATAATCTGACATCAGTTTTTTTCTCCCCTCCCATTTTCCCTCCCTCCCCAAACTTTCCGTGATATCTCTTACAATAAAATTTCCAAGCCACCATAACATCAAGATAGAGCAGTCCCACAAATGTTATAAGGATAAAGAAGTGCACAGCCAACACCTACGATTGCTTCGACCGGGGCCGAGCAGGACCATGTTAAACGGCTGCACCCCCAAATTGCCTTCCTAAATCTGGTGCAATAAAGCTGCCATTCCCCCTCTATCCCAGAACTTCCCTCCGTATATTGGCGCTGTGATTTTTTCCATAAGGTAAATATCCATTGCTGTGCCTGACCATTCCTTTAGGCTCGGAAATTCCCTTCTCTTCCAATGCCTTGCCAGGCACACCCTTGTGGCTAGCAACAAAATGTGAGGCAAGTGAGGCAGGGTGTGCCATTGTCCCTCTTGATTGTCCAAACCAAACAGGGTCAGCATGGGTTCCAATGCCTGTTACCTCCACTCCACCTCTTTTGTCCATCCTAGGATCTCAGCCAAGTACATTTGAACCTTGGGGCAGCTCCAGCACATGTGCCAATAGTCTACCCTATCTCCACATCCAAGCAAGCACAGGGAATTCACATTTTTGTGAGCCGCAGTGGGTCATATTGCCATCTATATAGCAACTTCATTCTGTGCAGTTTGTACTGGTAGGCTATCTATGTCTTAAACACCCTCCTACACATTGGTTGCCAGAGAAGACCATTCAACTCCAAACCCAGGTCCAGTCCCCACTTTTGCCGGAGTCCCTCAACCGTGCCCCCAGAGGTTCCAACAGTGCCCTATAAAGTACAATGAGGCCCTTCATTGCAGTATGTGTATCATGCCCCTTTTCTACTGGTGGGACGTCCCTTTGAATCAAATCCCTCAATTTCTCTGCCGTGAAGACCATTTTCAGCCTGAGATAGAGTAGCATAGGCAGCCCAACAATGCCTAAGCAGGTCTCCAGTTACTGGATCCCTATGAATTGCCCTTGCACCCACAGTTGACCAACTCTAAGCTAGCCCTGCCTCAAATTATTTCTGATATCTCTTTGGCTTGGGTATCTCATCCCGCAACAGGGGGGCTCAAATGTGGGTCATTGGTGAGGACCATGTGGTGACTCCCCGCCTTTCAGAGCCCTTTCTCAACACATCCCAATAAACCCCCACGATCGGGTGGTCCCTAATTCTCCTCGGGATCCACTCCCTTGGAACCCAGAGCCACTTCCCAACCATTACTGGGCACAGGCAGTGGTTTTCCAGGACCCATTGTTTGCTAGAAACCTCTCGCAAGTGTGATACCATAGCTCTCAGCTGGGAAGCTTTATAATACAGCATCAGGTCCACCAGCCTCACTCCTCTTCAATCCTTGGGCAATATCAGGGTATAATATCACACCCTCGGCTTCTGGTTCTACCATAGGAACTGTACCATCCAGGCTTTGGCCTCATGCATGAGGCCCTCCTGTGCCCATATAGGTAACATCTGGAAGACATACAGCACTCTCGAGAGGAAGTTCATATTCAGGGCATTCAGCCACCCCATCAATGAGATATGACATTTGCCCCAACTCGTTATTTCACTAAACAATACTTTGAACAGGGGTGGATAATTTGCCCCAGCCAGGTCCTCTCCAGGTCTGACTATGGTGACTCCCAGGTACTGGATGCTCTCCAACTGGATCTCCAACCACAGGGACTGGACTGCTTCCAGATCCCTCTGTCCATCACCTGCGAAAGGGAACACGACTGACTTTCTCTTGTTAACTTTAAACCCAGAGAGTCCTGCATAATCCTCTATGATGTCCAGGGCTGCTGGGATTGAACTCTGTGGTTTCACAAGATGCAGTAGGGCATCATCCATGTTGGTCCATACCTTGAATTCCCTCTCCCCTTCCTTGATGCTTGCCACCTAGGGCACCCGCCGCAGCCGCTCCGCGCGTGGCTCCATTGATAGCACGAATAAGAGTGGCGAAAGAGGGCATCCTTGTCTTGTTCACCTCCTCAGGTTATTGCTCTGTGAGAGTCTCCCATTGGCCGCTACCCGTGCCACTTGGAATGAGTATCGTGCCCATATCCCTTTCAAGATCCGCTCACCAAACCCAAATCTATGCAAGACTCCATAAAGAAAACCCCAATCTACCCGGTCAAATGCCTTCTCTGTGTCAAGGCCAACCAGGACCGGGTTACCTCCTCTCTTAGCTGCTGCCTCCATTAGGTGGAACATTTTATGCAGAGTATCAGCCCCCTGTCTAGCCCGAGCACACTAACCTTGGCATTACCCCCTCCGTTCTGGTGGTGAGGACCCTCGTGGACATCTTGGCATGCACGTTTAGGAGGGATATGGGGCGGTTTGATTTTCAGCTCTTGGGGTCTCACCCTGCTTTCAGAATGACCGATATTAAGGCACTACGGAAGGACGGAGGCACCTTTCCCATGGCCAGGATGTAATTGAACAGCTTTGCCATAGGCCGGGCCAGGTTGCTCAAAAAGAGTTCATTATACCCTGCCGTGTACCCATCGTCCCCAGGTTGCCTTCCCTGCCTTCAGGCCTCAAAACGCTATCAATACCTCCTCCTGAGTGATCTGCCTGTCTTGGTATTCCTTCTCATTCTCTTGCAAGACCGGCAGGGGCACCCCCCTCAGGTATTGCTGCAGGTCCCTCTCCTAAACCACCCTCTCTTTCCCATACAATTGTTCATAGAACAAGGCAAATTCCTGGAGAACTTCCCCCATGGTGAAGTGTAACGAGCCCCCCAATGCTCTCTACCGCCATTATCCACTGATCTGCTTGCTGCCCCTGCAGCGTTGATGCCAGCAGGGCATCTGCTTTATCCCCCTTCTAATAGAACCATTGTTGGAGGAACTATAAGCTGGACACCACCTTCCCTATCTCCATTTCCTTCAACTCCCGCCGCTTCTCCCTCACTAGCTGCAACTTGTCACCGCCCCTCTCCCCTCTGCCTAACGCCTCTGCCTCAAGCCCACTAATGTCGCTTCTCGGCCTCTCTGCCAGGAGGTTCTAACCCTTTTTTTGCTTTATCCTCTCATATCACAAGACCTCTCAATGTTGCCTTTGTGGCTTTCCATACTGTTCTGATGTCCACCTCCAGTTGTCATTGAAGCTAAAGAACTTCTCTATTGCTGTCCTCATCTCCAGAGCAAACTACACATCCTTAAGGAGCATGTCATTGCAGCGCCATATGGAGTCTCTCATTCTGAGGCCCACCATTGACATGTCTGCATCTACCATGCCATGGTCTGACAAACTAATGGGGATAAGTCTGCTACCCAAACCCCTCTTCAAGTATTACTGCTGTACGAACCAATAGTCAATCCACATCCTGGAGCCATGGACTTAGGTGAAAAATGTATAGCCCCTGTTGGCTGGGTGGAATTCCCTCCACATACTTACCAGACCCTTCTCCATCATGTAACTAATAAAGCCTCCCCTCATATGCTCCCCCACCTATCGACTGGCTGTCCCCCCCACTGTGGTGCACTTGGCAGTCCGTCCACATAGTGAAGTCCCCCCGCCCCAACAATAGTAGGCTTACCGTCAATCTGAATATCTCCCCTATCACTTCCTGCAGAAACTGGAGCTGCCCTATGTTCGGGCAGTAGACCGTGGCCAGGGTCACCTCTATCCCTTTCAGAGTACCAACAGACTGTCAGGGGTCTACCATCCGTGTTCTGCCACACCTGTGGTTCCCCTAATCAAATTCTCTGGTTGAGGAGGATGCCCACTTCACCCTTCTTAGTAGGCCCTGACGCCCAGAAAACCTGCTCGATTTGAGCCCTCGTAATGCGCATTTCTTCCCACTGCACAAGCCTAGTCTCCTGGACCAGCAGCACCTCCAGTCCCCTATTGCAGAACTCCCTACCCATCAAGTATCACTTCTTGGGGGAGTTTAGGCCCTTGACATTTAAGGTTCCCACCATGAGAGTGTCGGCACGGCCCCCTCCTTCAGTGCACAACATGTCTGTAACTCCACCCATTTCCTGACTCCTCCATGGCACAATAGGCGAAGAAACGTAACTGCACCCCAAATTGTCCCCAAAAACCCTGAACCCCCACCAAACCACCCCTCCCCCCAAAACCTCAACTTCTCACTGAAGACCCCCACCATTCGAAGGGCCACCAAGGTTAACATGTGCCACCTCCCTTACCCCTTCCGTTTCCCCCACTTAAATTTAGACCTGATCCCTTTGGGCAACCTGAGTGTATTAATGCAACCATTCTGCTTGTGTCCAGTTGCTATTAATTTCACTGGTGGTGGTGTGTTGAGCTTCCTGTACTTCCTGCCCTCTGGTATCCTCCTTTTTGTGTAAAAGCCGCTCTGCCGACCCACTTCACCTTGAACCCCATCTCTATCAACTGTCTCTGACGTGTCGACCTCCTCCTTCAGCGCATTTGTAACACCTGTTGTGTTTCTTGGCCACTGGTAACTCAGTCATCAATTTCTCCTCTTTTGAACACCAAAGCAAACGGGATTTACCAGCAGTTTCTAGTTCCCTTCTCTGTGAGCCACTGACTGAGGGGAGACAGTCACGATGTCGGGACAGTGTTATACCTGACAGGTCCTGGAAAACCTTCACATTGTCTCCTTCAAACTGTACACTGCCCAAGCGGTTCGCCTTCTACAGGACCTCCATCCTCTTCCTGTATCTGAGGAACAGACCACTATTGACCTCAGGCCTTTGCCCCCTCCTCCACCACCTCTGTGTGCTCTCTCTAGTTGTTTCCCATCATCCGCGAGGAAAAGGGTATTAATGAGTCCTTTCACTTTCCTGCCCACGTCAGCGGTGGCCTCCCCCTTTTGTTCTCAAATTTCCAGGATACGTATGTTGTTCCGCCATTCCATGTTTTTGAGGTTGTCCATTTTCAAGAGGGTTTCTTCCTCCCTAGTCTCAAGGTCTGTGTATTGCGCTTCATATTTCATGTCCCGTAGATCGACCTGCAGGTGGTTATTCTCCATACCCTCCATTTTTTCCTTAAGCTTGTCACCCCTACCCCTCAGGTAACATATCGATGCCTGATGCCTGTTGTCATTCCGAGTGGCCTTTATTTCTTGAAAGATCTCCTTGATGTCTACTCTAGTGAGGGAAGGGGCAGTCCCTCCATCCAACATGTTATGAGCGCCTGCGACCAATTCCATTTGTGACGGTGCGCTATACAAATACCTTTAACATATCATAACATCTTTCACGCTCTTCACTCCCTCATGATCCATTGCCGGCGTTCTCCTGTAGCACTGCAAGGATTGGAGTCCTGAGACCTCTCACTTCTCCAGGTTGACCACTTCCTGTGTCACACACTCCCCCTTCACTGTGCTTGGTCCCCTTCTGTGCATTGTCATGTGGGATCCCTTGGGGCACGTCTTCAGACGCCCCACTGCCGACACACCGCCCGCCAACTTTGCTCTTTCCTGATCTGCCCCAAAACTGTGTGCTCACACCACAGGGTGCTGTAGAGTCCTAGGAGGGGTCTACCACTCACTTCCCAACACTGTAGGGCTCCCCAGTGTCTTCAATGGTGTCCTGGCCCCGAACTTTGTGGCCCCCAGAGGGCTCCAGGCTGAGCTCTTCAGACATGAAGGCCGCCGCCTGGGTCAGCCCCCACTCTGATGTCTTTATCTTAGTGTGCTTTACAATTGCTCTGTGGACAAGTGGCACCGGCCCCCAGGTGAGTCATCTCCTGTAAGCTCTGCAATATTACCCCTGGCCACCAACAGCAGCCAGCTCGGCCGCCTAGAGCCTCTGAGGACCCTGCGCACCACCAAGTCCCCTGGGCATGCCCCCAAAGGATCAGTTAGTTAGTTATTACTGCAATGTCTGTGGGGGGTCTGTTGCTCCTCTGGGCACTCCTTCACCACCTCTACCGGTGGCCTCACTTTCAGTGCCAGGCTGCTTGTGCCCTGGGAGCTGGTTTCCTCCTATGTTGGAGTAGGGTCCAGGGAGCGGACCCTGCCTCACAGCTTCTCCATTGGTGGCCTGCAGCCGTCGCGTCACTCTGCAGTTCTGTGGTGGCTCCGAAAAGCTCAGTCCCTTTCTTCCTCACTAGTGGTCTTTGGCCCTGCCAGCCACCAGGCAGCCCAGTCCGCTCACGTCTGCATCTGACAGTAGACATCTCTATCAACTCTGCAGCCCCCAGGTATCCAGAGCTGCCACGTAGCTCCGGGACGCCGGCTCCTCCTCACTCAAACAAGCTCCCTGTGGCTTTCAGATGTCAGCCCGGCTGGCTATTCCTTGTAACCCCAGTGGCCGCAGGCAGGCAGCAGTGCCAAATGATCACTCTCCCCCTCGGCTCTCCTCCATCGCTGCAGTGTTCCTTGACCAGGGCGCTATGAGCACGGTCGGGGGGAATGTATTACAGTCTCTACCTTGGCAGCATAGAGTGGAGCCTGGTCTTTACATGTCCATCTTGGTCCACGTGCCCTGGTGGTCTTGTCTCAAGTTTTTAATTGCAGGGATGACCTGTACTTGAGGGCAGAGATGAGAGGAAATGAAGGAGCAAGCAGGAAAATGGTTGTTAAACTCTGCTAGGGCTAACTCAGTGGGGAGGGCAAGCAGATTATAGATGGCTTGGAGAGTAGACTTAACTTCATCAGACAAGCCACGTGACCAGGTTTACATTTTCTCTTGGTGACAGCTGAAGCAGGGTTAGTATGGTTGGTGAGGTTATCAAGATTGTGCAGTAAATGACGAGTGATCAATAGTTAATGAAGAGAGCAGAGATGATGCGGCTGTAGTATACAAAGATTAGATTAAGGGAATTCCTACTACCATCTATGGGAGAGTTATTTAATGTTACTAGAGCGTAGTCAGAGACAGTGCAATCAAGTTGTAATGAGAAATTCTTATTGATGAAGGAGAGGTTAAGGCTGCCCATTAGGTCTAGAGATATCCGGTGGGAAAGAGTTAGGGTTTCCAGGTGAGTGACAGATGAGGAGAATGAAGAGACGGGTGGAGAAAGAAGTTAGACAGATGTTTACAGGAGGATGGGTAATATTCCATCATTTGACAAAAATGTCGATTTTGTTTATGTATTTTGCCACAAACATATATGTGGGGGGATACGCCCCGCAGCCCACATACCCTCCCCGCTTTTATTATAACCCTTACCCCCCCACATATATATGCAGCACAGTGCAGCCTTCTCTATTCAGCATTTTAACCCCCTGAATTTTTACCTCTGTTATTTTGGTACAACACCTTTTGGATTACCTGACCCAACAACACCATGTTAAAATGTCCCACACATTTGGGTTCCCCACCCAGCTCTGTCTTTAAAAAAATAAAACATGGACATTATGCATGAACATCTTCTTTCCTGTATCCCTAATATCAACCTGGTGGCGCAACAATCACATTATCAACTTAATGTTATCGAAAATCATCTATATGTGTCTTAGCTTACATTTGATACTCCAACTTCAAATACTCCGAAGCCACAAGGATCCTTTGCTTTGAAAACTTTGGATTCAATCACTCTGACCCTGAAGTCATTGCCGTTCTTCCCAATTGAACAAAAAATCACATACAAGACTCTCCACATCACCCATCAAGGCTTCTTGAATGCAGGGCTAAGCTCCCTGTATCCAAGCGTGTGCCCAGAAGAAGTTTGGCTTGAGTTCTTCTGCTCTCACACTAACCTTCTGAAAGTACCCTAGAGGCAGAAACCTGTCAGTAGTGGGTTCTAGAAACTGAAACAAACTTCCATTGGAGATTAAGACTGGTCAAAGCCACAAGAGGTTCAAACAGCGTGTGAAAGACCAGCTGTTAGATCAAAATTTCGGATGTTAACACCAGAGAGTTTTAGGTTGTGGTGCAGCACTCTCAATTAAATTTTTCACGAAAGGATTGTGGGCTGTAATCCTCCGATGGGTTCAATTTAAGATGGTCCACTGATGTGGTCTTGCCAACATTGAAGCAATTGGAGATAGGTTACGGCTGTCTGATTGGATGGATGTCAACTTGTATTGTAGTTCTTCAGCTCATTGGGCCTCATTGCGAGAATGGAGGTAGCCATGGTGCTATTAGCTCCATGGCTGCCTCCGTTCCGGGCTCCTTTACCGGGTTCCTGCCACATAGGAGGACCCGGTAATTCCTCCTTGCAGGAACCCATCCCCATTTGAGCCCCCATAGGGCTTAATGGGAATGGAGAGGGAGGTAATAACGGGCAGATTACATCTGGGCCGTTATTGCCTCCCTCTTCCCCTTGCGGGACCCAGAAAGCATGCCTGATTTTACCAGGCATGCGAGCCAGCTCCCGCGATGGGAAGCTCGTAATCGGCGCTCCCAGAATGAAGGGGGCGGTCCCGTACCGGCCCCCTTCATTCCGGGAGCGCCACCCTCATAATGAGGCCCACAGTGTCTTATTTTGTTTTGTTTGAAGCTGCTATTGTTAGGTGTCATTGGCTGGGTATTTAGTCCTGAATCCACATTCACCCAGGCACTTTCTACAGTATGTGATTTGTGTGTTGTATGTTGCTATTGATTAGAAATATACATTCTGGCTAGTGATTGATTAAAAACTGCATCCCCCTTTCTTTGTCTTGTTGTTATCCTTTTACCAACTCTGGCTGTGAATGGGTTGAACTACAATTTTTCATGTTAAAATATATAAGATAAAGCTTTCCACATAGGTTGGCAATGCTGGAAATCGTATATATCGCTAGATGGCTTCTCTTCTACAGGGGTATGTGAGGCTGAGTGGCCAGTGTGATGAGGTTAAGGCTAAAGGTGGAGTTATGGCAGGCAAGTAATAGACTGTAAAACGTATTAAATAAACAGAGCTAAAATAGCACCATGTTTTATAGGGATACAATGAAACATGCCCAAATCACAGGATGATCAAATCTGACAAAATATAAATCGCCAAAAGAAACATGTTAAACAAACCAAGTATGATTATAATATACTTTTTTCCAACGCGCATGGAAGCACACAATTACAATCTTGCTAAGTAATGTGAGACCAAACATTTCTTCTCAGTTTTGACAACTGAAATATCAAGACTGAAATAAACACAGTGAAAGTGTTTAGTCATTATTTCACACAGCAAACAGGTTCACGCCCAACTCGTTTCTAAACCCCCAACATTTGCCCATCTAAAGGACATGCTACAGACCATAGCCCCTCTCATTAACCACTCATTGCTGTCCCTGCAGTTATCTAAATGTTGTCAAGCTTTAATGTTCTTAATTGTGAAGCTAAACAAAAAAGACAAAGGGCCTCATCACAAGTTGGGCGGAGCAGTAAAAATATGGCGGTAACGCTATTACCTCCACATTAATGCTCCGCCCAGCTATGAGTTGGACGGAAAGTTGGAGATTTAAGTCCAGTTTTGAGCTGGAGTTAAATCTGACCACTTTCTGCACATTTTGGGTGCTACTACGCGACGCAATTAGCACTGCAGTAATGGCGCAAAAATGACCCATTGGGTCAAATGAATGCAATATGAACGGGGAATTAACACCCCACCGCAACTCGTGATCTGGCGCTAATAGCGCTGGACCGAGTTGCGATAACGCAATAGGCATTGGGCAGTATCCTAGTGAATTTACCACAGGATACCACCCACTTATGATAAGGCCCAAACTGATATAGAGCTTTTCAGAATTCAGAGGTTAGTCTCTGGGTACTGGGAACAGCTGGTCACTATATGATGACACATGGGATTTTGGTTTTCCAGCAAACAGGGTCTTGGGAGAAAACATTTTCTGGATTCTGTATCTAGAGAAATTCTCTCTAATCCCTGCCCTTGAGTTTGATGAGACCAGATTGCCTGCTCTCAAGATTACAAATACACTGTTGAGGTATGTCAGAAACCACGCTGGATGTCAAAACAGTAGCCTTCCTATTCGGACACCCCATGCAAACTCACTCTTGCAAGCAGGTGATTATTCTTACTCTAAAAGTCTTCAAAACACCCTGCTTCATGGTGCAGTGTTTGAGTAAATATGCACAGACAGCTAAAATCCTGAGATCTTCTCCCGGTGTCTGGTTTTACCTCCAGCCTGTTTGGCTTGCTACAGCATTATTTGCAGATAATTCTGTCTGGTGGGTATTGGCTCAAAGACGGTTTATGGTTTATGTTTATGGCGGGTTGAAGGAGTATCTCAGACATGCAGATTGGTCACATGCATGGGGTACAATTAAATGAGATAATTATAATACCTTGATGACAGTGCTTAGAAGTGGGAGGACTCCAGCATGAAGCAATACATTGAAGGAAACATAATAATAATAATAATAATAATAATAATAATAATTTCTCTGTCTACTTCAGAAGAGGCTGCTATTTCAGTGGTGCACAACATACAGCCCGTGGGCCAGATTCTGCCATTCACAACATTATTTATGACACTTTAAGCCACTTGAGTGTCATGATGAAGTCTTGTGTGCCCTAAAGTACATTTTTGCCTTTGTATCCTGATAACTGCAGTTTTACTTCTATTTGAAACAGGATTTAAACCCATAATACAAGTAAATCAAAGCACT
Source organism: Ambystoma mexicanum (assembly GCF_040938575.1). NCBI lineage: Eukaryota > Metazoa > Chordata > Amphibia > Caudata > Ambystomatidae > Ambystoma > Ambystoma mexicanum. Next base: position 401,817,822 of record NC_090922.1, read on the forward strand.
AATGCTATAAGAATGTATCACGCAAGTTACAATTAAATAATAGAGCAATAATACAAAAGACAAATCAAAAACCATGTAACAAATGTGCACACCAACCCCCCAGCCACCAGAGATGGTGTGCCCCGCTGTATGTAGACTTCGGTGGTACATTCGGCCAGTCAGCGAAACCGGTTGTGCTCCCCTGCATAAGAGGGCGTGTGGCTTGATGCACAGGCGTTAGCAGGTCCTCTCACTTAATAATTGGAGCCAGGGGCCAGAGCCCGACTGGAGCCGGGGGGCACCTCCCACTTCTCTCGCCCCCTCTTGTATGTCACTCTGCCCCTTGGTAAGTGGGAGATGCTGCATACTACAAGGTTGCAGAGGGGAAAGTGAAAGACTGCAGAGTTCTGACCACGTTTGACTGCCGCGCTGGGGATTACAGTTTAACTCCCGCTCACCCTGGTCTGAAGTGGTTAGAACGTGAATAATTTGTACAAAAACAGCTCCTATTGGAAATCAGATAAGTGGTTCCAACTAACTGTTTGATGGTCAGTGAAGTGCCATTCGGAATTACCCTGAATCCCCTAGGCTGCGTGATGGTTTTAATTGAAAAACTAGGCCTTGTGCCAAAGGGGTAAAGCAAAGAGTTAAGACATGATCCCACCTTGAGTACGTTTTAGTCCCTAATAGTTATATTACACCATGTACTAATATATTATATTATATTATATTATATTATATCATATTATATTACCTGTTAGTTGGATTTACAGTCTATTAATTGCGGAAAGAGAAAAGCTCTTACAAGATATTCACCCATGCTAAAGCCTAAAAAGATGGTAGCCCTGAGAGCCTCCATCTCCGAATCTACCGTTTAAATTTTTTTGAAATAGAAGTGCTCTTAGATTACTTCAGATCTTAGGGGACTGTTCCTCCAAAATCGAATACTGATACAAATATGACCACAAATGACCTAATTCAGAAACAATAAAGGGATAATGATCATTACAGGACTGCAGAAGACTAAATCTTGCCTGGAAACTAAGAATGTGCCATTGGATCCCCTCTCTCTTTATGAGGTGAAACATTTACCTTCACATGAAGGGAGCCATGGCTTTATCCTCCCAGTAGATATTCACCACCAAAAGCACTCTGGTGAATGCACAACTACCGTTAGGCAAATGACAGGATCTGTGGATAATGATTCAAGCACCTCAGCGGTGACAAAAGTTCAGGCCCAGACACAGACACCCAAAGATATCGCCCTATATAGTAAATATGCTCCTTTAATTGGTGCTACGGCTATTGCTGAAATTTCTGATAACACGAGGGGGCAAAATAAGAATAATGAGGCAAACAATAAGGAGAAAAGACAGAAAAGAGTGGAAATGACACATGCACTAGAATGAGCTCTAATCAAAACGTGCATGCCCCTGCCACTGCTGCTCCGTGTCCCTGCTGACAATCATAGAAATGGAAGAGGGGCTCTGCATGGAAGCCCACCTTCCATCTCTATGGCGGCCATCTTAAGTAAATATTTTGTTTGAATGAACGGGAGGCCATGGGGCATCTCATTAACTAAAATAAAATACATTGCTCTTCGCACCTGGGGTTTCAGGATTGAAAACCTGGGCTGCTATTAGTAAATGCACTCTATTCGGTGGGCCAGATTGGGTGGTAACAGTGCTGCGGCCCATTGTTAAGGCCCTCATGCTACAATCTGGGGCCTGGGCCGTTACCACACAATCCTGCCTGCCGGATTGTATGTTATTACCATAATCGTCACATTGGGTGGGTGAAAATCTCATGGCTAATTAAAGAAGTGGCGTATTTGTATTAACTGATTGGTGGGATGCCCAGGAATGGGAATCAACAGATTACTAAAAGAACAGTTGCCACCCAAATAGAAACATTCAAACCTATGGCTCCAGGAACCAGTAAGGATAAGGTGAAAGATGATGTGCTCTGTCCAGGTCAACGATCGATGATGAGGAAATCAAGCCACAGACTTGATACTGCTACACACACTAATGTTTTGTAGGATATTTTAATTGGGCAACATCTAATTCAGGAGAACTTTCAATCCACCCCAAACAAGGCATGCACTATTTTCCTTTCTTCATGAAAGTTCTTTTTAGGAATCTGGGACCCCCAATTTAAGAACATTGATTCTTTACAGCTTTCCTCACATTTCCGAAACACACACAGTTGCACAGAAGGTATATTATTAACCAAAGAGACATAATTGAATCAGTTGAAAGACAGATAAATTGCACTCCCATTAAATTCGATTAGATGAAACATGATCAGCACGCTAGTCACTTCAGTTTGCGAAGCTACAGTTATAGAGAGAGACTTTTGGAACACACATAACACCATAGGTATGTATACATTTAATTCTCCCTGAGCACGCATACACCATGGCTTGAATGCATGAGAGTCCAGGAGGCATCTTTCACCTATAAAAACACAACACATTATTTTAAGGTATCCCTGCCTATCCACTTCTCTCTACTAAAACACCCCCACCCTTATTCAATCGACATGTCAGAATTTCAGCAGCATGTTAGAAAACTCAAGTGCATCAAAATACTGTCCTTCATGTATGTAAATGACTTGTAGAAAGGAAAATGCTGGTTCAACATGCATGGAGGCTAGATTCTTGCAGTGATGTTTCTATTTAATTACAGTGTGAAAGTGTACCTTTCTCACTTTCAATGGGTGACTTAAAACCGTGAAATTGGGTTACGAGGAATCACCCTTTCCCTTTTTTCTGGAACAATCTAGCATTCACAACACTGTGAAGCTTGAATGTATACCTAGGAATTACTTCAATTATATTTTTTTTCCAGGTGTGCACACAGTGGTATGTCCATTTAACTTACAGACAATTCTTCCATGCTAGACATCACTACACAGAGAAAGAGTTAGGGGGTATCACTGTATACACACCATGGACCGAGTCTACAAAACATGTAATTATTCAAAAGAACATTACCTTCTAAACAGTCCCCTAACATCTCAGGATGCAGAATCAATGAATATATTCCCACCCCTAATCTAATTCCCTTTATAGGATTACTCCCCTCAGGATTATTTCCCCTTTAGATCATACTTACATATGAATTTGTTTAGGCTGCCTCTTAGACAAGTGGCCACCCTCTCGTGTAGTGGTTCAATTCTCCCCATTTAGGAACATGTGGGCAAGGGTCAGCAAGCTGGTATTAGCTCTCCTACACAGCCTGTCTGCTATTTCTTCCACTGAAGAAGCCTGGGGCTTTATATCCTGGTTGGCCTCACTTACATTCTCTACTAATGATCCATCAATGGGTCGCAAAGGAGAGCAATATATTCCTTCTCCAGCTTGTTGTTATCAATTCTTCTTCTTCCTCTCCACAAGTCAGTGAGTGAGCAAATGAGTCTGCCAGTGTGTTCCCTTGTGAGTGGAGTATGTGTTGAATCTTTTATAGAGCCAAACCTCATCTTTTTGAGGTGTATATCATTTCCCCAATCTAATTGGTTGATGCATGTGATTGGACAATGTTCCAAAAGTGACATGACAGTAGACATACCACTGCAAAGTCATTGAGCATATTACTGAAAGGGGCAGTCGAATGGGAGTAAGTGCTACACCCAGTTTCCATCCCACTTGGTGTGATGTCATCTACACATATGACCACTTTACTAATCGGCTCAACAGATTTCTATCCCGGGGACACATATCAAACAACACAATTCTCATCATGATAGGACAATTGGTTAATAACATACATGTTCTTCTCTTTAACTCACTTCTACGTTTATATACAAATGATTTTCCCATCGTCCTAGTAACAGGCTTACCGTTGTGAATGCTAGGATTTTTGTAACACTGGTGTGTGCTGTTTCTGTGGGACACAATGCTAATTTGGCATTTTTGCATACCTGAGAATCACATTTGAAAAATAATTTTTGGTCCATCTAATAGATATTTTCAAACTGAACGTTGTACAAAACAAATGTACTTGCTACAAACCTCTGTTTGGAAGATATCACCAGAAATATGATCCAATATAGCACTTTTTCTTTATCTAAAATAATACAGGGCATCTGCAATTGGGTCTGTCAATTATAGATCATCTGGTGTCTTTAGATCTTTAGCTGTTAGTTCACAGCAAATGTTTTTATGACTTCTCCCTTGCAGTGGTACAGTCTTTGAAGTTTGAAAAACTGCCATCATCATTGTATTATGGCTTGGAGTGACCTGGAAATCTAAATAAGTATCTTTGAGCCCAAAAAGAATGCGCAATACCAAAGATCCTTGTGAGAACTATTGTGGGAGTGCTTTTGCTTCTATTCTTGATAGATAAAGCATTGGAGAAGCTGCGTTCTACCGGGTCGTTGATCTCCTTTTGCTCATAATTGTTCAAGGTTGTTCTCACGTGAAAAGAGAGCCTGCGATCCTTTAAGCTTTCATATTGTCAACTCTCCTGATTATTTGTCTGAAGAATCTTGGTGATTACTATAACTAGAGAGTCTGCCGCTACCAGCCTTGGATCTCCAGCCAATAAATTGAAGAAGTGGATTTTGTGACTCAGGCTAAAACAAGTTGGATGTGTCTGCGTGCCTATTGTCAGTGTACTTATTGTCAATTTTGTCTGACTTTTCTAGAGTGTTACAGTGGGTGATCAACCCCAATATTGTGATTCTATAATTGTGTGTGACTATGCCGGCTGAGCTTCCGAGTAAAGTGCGGGTAGTTGACCCTGCTGCTACTCTACATGATGCCAGTGTAAAGGGTGTGGGTTCGGATTCTATCCCTGCAAAGGTAAATGGTCTTAAAAATCGGGTTGTCCTGGGACCGAAAGTGGGTGAGGTACCCCTTGTTGAAGGTTCCTTACCAGAAGCTATCGATTGTGGTAGCTGTGAAGAGGCTGACTGCGGGTTGCATTGTTGTATCACTACATATGCGCAGGTACTGTGTCCTAATGAATCCAATTTTCATGGTGTATCCTCTCCTCAAGAGGATCAATTTACATTACTGAGGGACCACTTGGATCAGAATGTTGCTGATTCTGTACAGGTGGGGAATATATGTATGGCTGGACCATGCAATCTGGACTCAACATTTATATTGGGTGAGTCAGTCATTAGATTATGTAATGCAATGGATGTCACACCAAAACAATATAGTGCCTAGCAATTTGGGGGCGGGGGGGGGTAAGGACCCCGCAGGGCTTAAAATTCCAGACAGTCATTTTTGCACACCTAAAAATATACATTTGAGGAGGCAGTCTGAAATCTTCCCAAAAGTTGAGTCACTGTGTCCTGCTTGTATCTCTGCCCTACATTTAGTGATGGAATCCATGCTTCGATTGTATGGTAATATCAAAGAGGTTGTTGTGGGGAATGCCAATAGTATTAATGTGATCAAGTAAAATTTGAATTTAATGATGGATAAAATATGTACAGCTAACACGGAATATGTTATCCACAAGGTTTGTAAATGTGATCCATTAATCCCCAATGAAGAAATACATGAGTGTCAACAGGAACCTGTGGTTCTGATAGACCCTGGCAGTATTGTAATTAGTCAGGATGTAAGCCTACAGCTTGTTCAAGGGGAACATTCTATACAGTTGCCAATTAGCATTAGCCAAACCCCCAATAGTCCTACTCCCTTAACAGTATTTGTTGACCACCTAAGTCAATCACCTGCACTATTTCCTCAACAAATATCCCAAAGTGTACCTGAACCTTATGATGAAATAGAAAGCCAAAAGGCAACAAATCAGAACACAAAAGGAAAAAGGGCTCTTGGAATAAGAAAACTAAAACTAAAAACATGCTTGCCCTTAAGTTAAATGGTAAGCACTCTTCGCTTAAATGACTCTGAGGTTTACCAAATGAGGAGGAAATTATTGATCTTGATTCACTGAGAGTGAATGAGGAGGAGGTGGTTGCAATGCATGGTAGGAACGGATGTGTCCAGAGACAGACTGACTGTGACATTGTAAAGATTAATGAGAATGGAACGGGAGTGACTAAATATAGGCATACAGGGTCGATGGCGACATCTGGAGTTAGTGCTAACACACAAGACATGGGTACAGATCCTTTCCCAGTTGTGGAAGGTCTGTTAGGAGGGATTAAGAGTTCTACTAATGAAAAAGGAATGTCAACTTTGGGATCATCGAGTTTAGAGGTCTTGGCTCAAAGTAGTCCTAAAAATGTACAGTCCAAAATGTCAGCATTCTTACTACCAGGTACACGAAAAAGGGTTCATAAGGAGGATGCTGCTTCTGTAATAAGTACTGCAGAACCTAATTTTATGGAGGGTAATAATCGGTCAGGGCAATTCAACTTTACACCTACTGATTTGTCTCAGCAACTGATTTCTGGCATGATGGAACCCTTGGCGATATGTAGATCTGAGGGCTTAGCATTGGATGATGGGTCAGGGAATAAAGTGTTGACCGAACATGGGTTTAGCTCTAAAATGATGGGATGGTCCTCGACTAGCTTGACTTCAGAAAAACTATGAATTAATAGATCCTAATTATTACTTATATTTAGGGAAATTCCATTACTGCATTCCGTGACCTCAGATGATATTGACCTGATCTAATTACCACTTATAAACAACTATGGGATGGTGTGCTATTTCCATTCAACCTTGGTGAGGTTTAATTTACAGTCACTCGGTTATGACTTAGTGGCTATTAAATCCTCTGAGGAGGCCAAATAAATGTTTGTTCCTGAAGTGCAAGAGGTCCAAATTGTAGCAAGTGAGGCTCAAATGCTTAACAAAATGTCTAATGAGGGTCAATATACTATGTCCTCCTTCTCTAAACTTAAGTAAAATTGTCAGGATTGGAGTTGGATTGAGTCAGCCCTTAAGTCTTTTGTGGGGTTATCACAAGGGCTTCAACAACTTAGCTTTCAAGTCTAAAAATTATGTCCGAGAAGGTGTGTGGGTATGCCAACTTCAATCATTTTCTAAATTAGTCTAGGGTAAGCCTAAGAGTTGATGTGCTTATAATCCTGGAAACTATGTCCACCTCCCACATTGTAATTGAGGGGTTTTGTTCATTCTTATGTCCGGCTACTTGCCATTATAGAGGTCGTCCTAGTGGTGGATTGATTATCGCCATTGATTCAAATTTTGATACTGGTTCAGCTTTGATCTATTCTTCTGATGGGGTGCTGGCGGTTAGTCTCTCAGTTAGTGGGTCAAGTACTCATCTACTGCTGGTCAACATTTATTAGAACCCGGCTATGGTAACATTTGAGGATTATCAACCGATTTTAGCCAAAGTCTTTGGGGACTGGCTACCCAGAGGTCCAGACCACTCTATTGTGGTTGTAGGTGATTTTAATGCAGATTGTATGGCCAGGTCCGATTATAATTTGAGTGGATGGTTTCCAAAGGTGCATAAGTCTAATCTTGCTAGAGGTATGTTCTGGGATAACATCCTGACTAGTTGGGAACGTTCAAGACTGGACGATAATGATTTACATAATCCAAATGGTTTTACATGGCAAAGAGGTATTCTATGTTCAAGAATTGATTACATATTTACATTTGAGGACCTTAGGTTGAGTAGGAGTTGAGTTTAACTTTATGATCCAGGTCTGAGTGCCCATTTGATTCTTTTCTTCTCATTAGGTTTGGGTGTTCAAGCTCACAAAATGGTACCAGCACTTTCCTGCCTCATTCCTGACAGAGGTGGGATGTCAATTAAGTGGAATCATGGTTGGGGGTATGCCTTTAACACTCTTCTCTCAGAGGAAGCTATAAGCAAGGTGTTTGCAGTTCTGTTATTGAGAGAACATAATCATTACATATCTAAAAGATTTATTTTTTCAAGATCTCAAGTAGGATTTTGAAAATGCATGGGTACTGTTCTGAATGTGACGAGCCTGTCCCATCGTTTGTCCAATCTTAAGCGCAATGGCAATGGAATTATATGACCTCTCTTGATATGACCAATGCTTTTGACTGTGTTGTGCGGAATAACCTGTGGGTCAAGTTAATCAAATAAAGGGTTCCTTTAAAGATAGTACAACTGCTGGCATTATTCCATAAAAATACATCGCTGAAGGTTCGCCTGACACAGGAACGGTCTGTTACTGCCTCTGTTGCAACTGAATTGGTTCTTAAGCAAGGGTGTATCTTCACTCCAACTCTTTTTAACTTGTACGTTAGCGATATGGAGACCGTATGGCAGTCATCTAACACTAATCCGTCTAGATTGGGTCAACTAAAACTCCACTGGTTGGCCTTCGCTCATGATTTTGTATTTTTTGAAAGAACAGCAATTGGTCTTCTACACAAACTTCAATTGTTTTCTAGTTATGCACGTAAGAACAATTTGGAAGCTAATGGGGATAAAAAAAATTGTTATTTTCTCTAAGGATTTTAAACCTAAGATAATGGGCCTCATCACTAGTCTGGCGCTAACCCTTAAATGCGGAGGTAGCACTATTACCACCGCATATAAGGGTCTGCCAGATCATGGGCTTGGCAGATTTGCCCCCAGCTCTCAGCTGGGGGCAAATCCGCCGTGATTTTGCCTATTTTGGTGCTATTACCGCCGGTGCCAATACCGCCAGCGGTAATAGTGCAAAAATTCCCCATTGGGCCAAATGGGGACTGGGGAATTTCCGAATGGGCCCAATGGGGAATGGGAACCAACCATTCCGCCAAACCCGTGATCCTGCGCTAATAGCGCTGGGGGGTTTGGCGATAGGGCTAATAGTACCGCCGGGGTCAGCGCCCAACTTGTGATGAGGCCCAATGTGTTGGACTCTGGGGGTCGTAAAACTGGAAAGAGTTTATAGTATGAAATATTTAGGCTATGGTCTGTTGAATATTGATTCTTTCACTATGTGGAAGACCACATTAGATGAACAGATGAAACCATTAACCTCTCAAATGAAATATCTGATGTTTAGACTCTGCACATTTACCAGCATGCCTGTTCTCAGATTCTTTACCATGAAAATAGTTCCTGTCTTGCTATATGGATTGGACATGTGTATGACTGAGATTGCGATCCACAATTCATTTTTTTCATTTTTTATTATTTAATGAATTTAGTTGAATTGAATCAACTTTTTTCAATTTAAGACAACAATTTATCAAAAGGTTTACATATAAAACACAGTAAATTGTAAAACATGCAATCATAAGACCCTACAGATCACACCAAATGTCAAACCATCAATTCTAATGCTAATAGTTACATTTGGGTTTTGCATTATTAAACGATTGATAAGGCAATGAACAAGTATGACAATCACTGATCCAAATAACAGATATCATTAGGAATCAAACTATTTTAGTAGATTTAAGGCTCGCAGAAAGTTAATTGTGGCCAGTTTTATACTCAGACAGTTGGTAGTGGAAATAGCAAGTCATCTATGCTCATGTCTCATCTGGCTAAAGTAGGGCAAATGTTTACTAAAGTGACTTTGTCTTAAGTTCATAAATTCAGGACAGTCCACAATAACATGCTCCAAAGTTTCAATAGTTGTTGCATTATTGCAAAAACGGCATCCTGAAGATTCCCACGGGATTTCTTTCCTACGGGCTTGAATTTCACGGGTAGGACATAAATTAAAACGCATGCGCAACAAAGCCTTCCTAACGGCAGGAGAAGGAGATTTGCATAAGTAGAAGGCCATGTCTCTATAACGCTTTGCCGAAAAAACAGATGGATCAAAATCTTTATACTTCAAACACAGATCTCTAGTGTCAATCCAATCCATCATGTAGAATTTTTTCTTAGCTCTATCTGGATCCGTGACAAGGGTTTCAATAGGAATGTCTCCATTTAGTAGTATGGTAAGGATGTTTTTAGACCATGTTTTCGGAAACAGATGAGAGGATGACATCAGGTAAATGGCAACTGTAGCTAAAGTTGATTTATCAAGAACAGATAATAGACATTTTCTGAACAGGCTGCATAAGCGCCAGTTATACATTGCCAAAAGTGAGGTCAAACCCACTTCATATCGAATGATCGGGCCTGGAATGCATTGTGGCAGATTTAGAATAGCACGCCAAAATTTTGCTTCCAAAGCATACAGGAATACCGATCAATTGTACTGTATGTCTCTAGACCATATAAGATGGTAGGGATGACATTCTGTATCCAGAAGATCAGAGCAGGTTTAATGGAGAATTTCCCAAATGTATGCATAAAGAGACGAGTCTGGCGGATTGCTAGGAGAATTTTAACTTCAATTTTCATTAACTGAGAATGAGTGTTCGACGATCCGTCAAATAGGATACCCAGATATGTGTAATTGGGAACCACCTCTAGATTTATGTGCTCTATTTTCCAAATCATTCGATGACTGCGCTTGCCTTTCGGAGTGTAGACTACGATTTGGGTTTTCTTGTCATTTACTACCAGCTCATTAACTCGAAAATATTGACATAATGCTGTTAAAAGATTTTGCAGGCCAATGGGAGTTTTCGATATTAGTACTAAATCATCTGTGTACCATAACGCTTTCACCTCGATGTTATTCAATTTCGGTGCATCTGCACGTACTTCCTCAAGTGCACTTCTAACATCATTAATGAAAAAATTGAACAACGCCGAGGCGAGTATGCACCCTTGCTTAAGCCCCCGATAAGTAAGGACATCCGATGATAGAAGCCCCTCAAAGTTCAACCGTACCCAGATGGAGGTATTCAAGTGTAATGCAAAAATGATGTCACTTAAAGTTGACGGACACCCAGCCTCTAACAATTTATCCATCAGTCGGGGTCTAGAAACTGAATCAAAGGCCGAGTGTAGGTCAACAAACGCAAAATACATGGGCTCTTTAACGGACTGTGCCTGATGTTTAATGGCATGAAGAGTTGTTAAATTTACCGAAGTACCTAGACCTGAAATGAAGCCTGTCTGCGCCGGATCATGCTGTTTTGTGTTAGTGGTCCATCGGTTAAATTCCTTGAACAGCAACCGCGAAAAAAAAATTCCCGGCGCGTCTAGGAGGGCAATGGGGCGATAGCATTTTGGGTCTTTATGGTCACCTTTCTTGTAGATGGGAACTATTAGAGAAGTACTCCAAGATTTTGGAATTATCTTGGTGGATAAGATGTGATGAAAGGAATTGATCAAGATAGTAGCCCATTCTTCTGGGTTCTGTTTAAGCATATGATTCGTAAGACCATCCGGCCCAGCCGCTCGTGAGGAGGATGACTTATTAATAAAATCCCTCACAGATTCCATCGAACATTCCAGGGACCAAGTAACAGAAGATCTCTGTATATATTCATATTTAGACATGTTATGATCAGCGTATAGGTGGGTAAAATGTTCTACCCATTGCATTTCTGCAACACCATTTATTTGGGATTCCAGTTGGGAAGAGGTATTACACTTGTTCAATAATTGCCAGACTTGTGGTGAATTTTTCGAAAAGCAAGCAGACAGGAAGTTCTCACTGTCAACTTGAAATAAACCTGCTTTTCTGGCCCACGTCCAATTGCGATATGAACATTTCGCTGTTTTGATGGATTGAAGCTGTTCTTTTAGCGGCAGGATGCGGGAATAACGTATCTCTTTTCTTAGTTGAGCTTTGCGTTGGTGTAAAGCTAAATCAAAGCCGTGAGTATGAGAGCGAGAAGATCTAATATGTAAAAATTGAGCATTTCTGAATGTGTCAAGTACCTCAACATAAGATGATAGTGAATTTGTGCTTTGGTGTTGTAAAATAGCTGTATTTAATGACTGCAGCAGAACTGGTGACCAATGAAAACAATTCTTACCGTTATTAAGTATCAGCGATTGTTTAAACCAATGTTTAGTAGTGGAAACTGTCCGACAAGGAATCAACCATTGAAGAGACAATATGTGATGATCGCTATGTGTTTGTTTTATGATTTCGAACTTAGTGGCGTTAGCATATATGCTTTCACTTGCATAGATGTAGTCTATGATGGAACTAGAGTTTCCCCTTTCCCACGTGTTTTGCGGCGGGATATCGCCCATAATGGAACCATTCATCACTTTCAGACTAAGATCTTCGATAAAGGTGCTCCATCTCATACTTGCATTGCATAACCCCTTATTAGGGACAGGAAGACATACAAAATGTAGGTCTCCCACCACCATTATGACAGAAATCGATTGTAGGGCAATAGTTTCAAAAACTGATGATAAGGCATGATAAAAAGCGTCATCAGTAATGCCCGCAGGGTTACGATAGAGGTTTATGAGAACAAATACATGCGGTCCATGAGTGATTTTGACCACCTGGATGAATCTATTTGGCGAAAGCCATTCCCCAATTTGGAAATTTTTGCTAGATTTAACAGCCACCAATAAGCCCGCAGTTGGTCTACCTTTATTGGAAGACACTGCCGGGAGAGAACAAATAATATGATCATCCCAAGTGGGGGCACATACCAGCCACGTCTCTTGCAAGGCTATGATATCGTAACTGTTTAATTGAGCATTCGCGGACCACTGTAGATGTGAGTGCCCTCTAGTATTCCAGCTAGCCAGAGAGATAATTTCTCTCTTCTCAACTGTTGATGGTTATAACATGTTTTTTGATGTCAATCTGGTCTGTGGACAGTTAACCTCTGTGCAAAAGGTGCAAGAGCATTCTGTGGTCGGAATCTGTACTGGTATTTCATTTTGAACTGTATTTTCTTGTGTAGGTGGTCGGGCGGGGTCTAACGCAAGCAAAAAGCCCAGATTGAATAAGTCCATTTTTGATTTCCATAGAGCGTTCCGGACCAGTCCCGATTTAATCCATAATCTTACAATTGATAGATTATTTTCGCAAATGAATTCAATCTGGTCAAAATCACTCGAGGACAAGTCCTCCAGGGACTGAATGTCTCCAAAGATGTTCAAAACACTAGAGCGACACAAATCATATTTCGGAAAAGGGCCCTCACGACATTTTAAGATTAAGGTGTGGAAGGAATTTGACATCTTTTTGGTTATGAGCTTGAATTTTGGACTTCATACCAGAATTCTCCTTCGGATATCTCATGTTTGAGCAAGAGAAGGAAGGATTAAATTGGGCCCTCGATTCTGGAGCGTTACTTGGACGGCCCAAGGACGGATCATGACGGTGACACTCCTCTTGAGCTTTGACAGGATTGGATAAACCAGGAACGGTTAGAATTTCAGCCGCTCGATTTAGCTCTGGGAGTGCCTCGGACAGTCTTTTGCCAAGATAGGCATTTACCACCGTTTTCAGGGCAGATAGGCGATCTTCAAAGCCAGCAGATGGTATAGAAAGTATCTGAGGACCGGAGCAACCCCTAGCAGTACTGGTCGAGATGGAGTGAGTCGTGCTGCCTTGAATGAAAGGCTTAAGGGGCAAGGTTGAAGAAACCTCGCGTTCAAAAAGGTCCACCAGTTCATTCAAATGCACATAGTCACCCTGGGGGACTTGCGAGGTAGAACTGGATGCGACCTCAGAAGCAACGGGTACCGCTAAGGGGGTAACAACATCTATAACACCTCCCGAGCCTTGAGTGGAAGGCGCTATAGGCGTTAAGGCCCCAGTCACCAAACTGGTTGATGGAAATATGACCTGCGGATTTTGATTAGATTCTTTAGCGGACTTACGCATTGTTGTTGCTTTGGTTGTCAATTTAGACCGTTTTGAGACTGTAGTTTTTCTCTTGTTTTTCTGAGAAAGAGGCTGACCTTCATTGGTGTTACTGATTTTAGTGGCATTAGTGCGAGGAAAAGACTGAGGGGAATCAACGCTGATCCATGAATCATTCTTTTGGTCAGTTATGGCATCTATGTACTCCACAGGGCGAATTATTTTTTCAAATGTTGGAACCACTGTTAGCACGGTTCTAGCGCACCATGAATTTGAATTATTGTTCAATTCCGGTCCTGACGAACTCTGCAAGATGGTGGTCTTGTGAGGGGCTGTGGCCAACAGACCCGAAGTGCTCAAATTTTCTAAGGTAGTAAGTCTGTGCATGATAAGGTTTAAGGTCGAGGGGGAGGATGAATTTTGCGAGCATCGTTGCATCCACTCCCCAATTTGATCAATTTTAGTTGTTTGGAGCGCTATTTTTCAATCCAACTCTTCAAAGAGTTTGAAGAGACTTAATATTGTTGTGTTCACGGCCCCTAAGGTAATCTGTAAGAGGGCCGGATTTACAGATGAGTCACTAGGGGTTTTTGCTGACAAGCAGCGTCTCGGGGTTGGTTGTATGAAGGACTCTTCAATTGCATGCCTTGTACAGTCCATGGAGCCAGGAAGATTGTAGTCCATGATGACAGACAGTCTCGAACTTTCTAGGTCAATATTACACTGGCGTGAGGGAGTATTGATCGTTACAGATTCTTTAGCATTCACGTCAATAATCTCAAACACATCCACACAAGCTGTGTCACCTACTGATGGATAGGAGGTTTGGGGCTGCAAAGTTGTCCCAGGCTCGATAATAGAGTGCGTTTGAAATGTTGCACTAACAAGTGCGACCGAGTTATCCAGGTTGTCTTCCTCAACTACAGTTACCATTTGATTAACCTGAAAAATTTTAATAGGAGATTGAGGTAAGGTGAGTAGGGTTTGGTCAGAAATGACCACAGTAGGAATTGATTCAATTAGGCCTGGAGATGAGATGTTTTTAAATTCACGTGGCTGCTTGTTCATTACCGGAAGCGCACTTTCCAGCGGGCCTTGAGCATGAGTCACTACTGCAGGATCATTTATTTTGTCGTAGAAATGCCTAATGTCTTGATTTAGGGAGGGTGTTTTAACTACAGGAGTAAGAGTGATAGATTCCTTGGAAATTCGCGAGGAACTCTTTTTTTCCTCACTCAATTTGAAATTATTACCATTTACTGGGGTTTTGAGTGTTACCTTTGGTGCAGCTGTCTCAGAGGTAGCTTTACTAATCAACACATCACCCGAAATGTTACTCGTGTGAGTTGCTGCAGCTACTTCTGGCATGTCTGTTTTTAGCGTATACAGCATGCGAGACATAAGTAGCCTTCTAGTTTGGCTACTTCTTGGAACGTATAACAGACAGCTAGTACCAATGTAGACTGCGCAAGTGAAAGTAATGAGAAGAGAAAAGCACTTTTAAACGCTAATTAAAAAGCGTTACAAGAATTACCATGCAATAAAAAGCGCCTAATAAGTTTAAACGTCTTTGGAATTATGACAAAGTACACTCTTATAGTAAGATGCCACGCAATGTATAAAATGCACTGAACCCAAGGATTAGCAAAAATACATAAAATAACACAACAAGAACAGTTTGAAACACTATACTAAAGTGTAGTAGATATGGGTCTCTTTCAAAAATAGAGTTAAAAGACAGGGCTGGATAAAGGAGCAAATATATGAACTGAAAAATCTTTTTAAAAAGGACAGTCAAGCAGCGATGATCTTAAAGAGCTCCCAGTAATAGGGTAAGGAACGCCCGACAGCTCGAGGAGCGGCCAGAGTCCGACTCTCCCCCCTTACCCTAGTTACAATTTGAAGATGAGTTGATGGCGGAGCGTATGACCTAAGTCTGATGTACTCACACGGCCGCAGAACGAGGACTAGGACAAGTCACAACCAAACAGCAAAACAGCTGCTCCAGCCCTTACTGCCTCCAGGTCTTAACGCCGCAAGGGTGGTTGGGCCGGGAACTTGTGCTGGGCTGCGGTCACGTGATCCGTCACGTGTGCGTGGTGGGCCCCGCCTCTTTCAGGAAGTACAGCAGGCAGGCAGAAAGAGCTCTGCTCGCAATGCTGCTGGGGCCAAAGTTAATTACAAACGAAGTCCAACGCTCCAGTCACAGAGCGCACTTTCAGGGAAGCAAATACACGCCGCTCGGGCGGCTGGGCCGGGAACTTGTGCTGGGCTGCGGTCACGTGATCCGTTACGTGTGCGTGGTGGGCCCGCCTCTTTCAGGAAGTACAGCAGGCAGGCAGCAAGAGCTCTGCTTGCAGTGCTGCTGGGGCCAAAGTTAATTACAAACGAAGTCCAACGCTCGAGTCACAGAGCGCACTTTCAGGGAAGCAAATACACAACTCAATCATTCCTCATGAACTGGGTCGTCAATCCTTACAAGCAAATTATGAGTGGTGTGTATTGATGAACTATACGAGGTTCCTTCAACCTCCTGACAATTCATTGTATGTTGACCTTGGTCTGATGCTTAAGAAGTCCACTGTTGCTTCAATTAACGATTTCAAAAACAAAATGCAAGTTCTTCTGACCATAGGGTTCACAGAGGAGGAGTTGTTAAATCGCCCTGAAGGAGTGAAGATGAAATTATTTAAATTTGTTTGGGCTAATATTATTGATTTAAATAGTGCCTATTCCTCATAAACAGAATATATACATTTTCATCACAGCCAGGACCCAATTCCGTTACACCTTACTCGCTTTCCATGTAACAAAGCTCAGGTTTTGTATATGATATTCAGACTCACTCAGTTTCCCACTCGGGATCACATTAAATATTGGAAACTGGATCATGCACTGAGCACTTTCTCTACTTGCCGATTTTGCACAGTCAATGATGCTTGTGAAACCCTATGTCACTTGGTTTTGGATTGCCCATATTTTAACATGCTTAGATCTAGGCATTTTAAAAATGAAATTCAAAGTGTTCATACTGATGTATCAAAACATTTTCTCTGGTCAAGATTGATGTGGGGAATAATGTATCGTTGGTCATTTCACTATGTACATTTTTGGAGGAACTGTCTAATTAATTGTTCTGTATTGTGATGATTTTATTATGATCTGTTTTTCTCATTTTATATACTTCATTTACATTTTCACTTGTGTAAGGTTTATCTTTTTAAACTATATCACAATAATAAAAAAAAAACATGTG
This sequence comes from Ambystoma mexicanum, assembly GCF_040938575.1. Classification (NCBI taxonomy): domain Eukaryota; kingdom Metazoa; phylum Chordata; class Amphibia; order Caudata; family Ambystomatidae; genus Ambystoma; species Ambystoma mexicanum. Next base: position 401,834,632 of record NC_090922.1, read on the forward strand.
GGTTTCATGACTCTCATTCCTGTCCCTCTTCGACTAGTCATGGGACCTGCAGATTCTAGATAAACACAGTTGAAGCAAAATCCTGAAGAATGGGCGGCATTCTGCGCAATTCTCTTTTCGAAAGTGGCTAAAGAAGGAGTAACCCCATCATCTTGGAAAAGTAAGATAGTGGTGCCCATTTTCAAAAAGGGCAACAGAGCCGATCCTAAAGACTACAGACCCATCACACTTTTGGATGTTTTAGGCAAACTATAGGCCACCCAACTACACATACAACTGTCTGCATGGATAATATCGAGTGGCCACTTTGATCCTAGGCAAACAGGGTTCGTAAAGGGAGTGGGGTGCGGGCTGAATCTTCTAATTCTCAACCTGCTAAAAATGGAAGCAATAAGATCTGGAAGGAAGCTATACCTTGCGTTTGTGGATCTTTCCCAGGCGTTCAACAGTATTGACCGAGAGCTTCCCTGGTCTAAGATGCAAGCTTGGAACTGTCCGCAAAGCCTATTAATGGCAATAAAGGATCTTCACACAAACACTGATTTGAAGATCAGACTTGACCGGAAAGGCAATCTATCTACGCCAATAAAAACATTTAGTGGCGTAAACCAGGGGTGCCCTTTAGCTTCGATCATCTTTAACCTGTTTCTATCTGACATTGGTGAAGCTTTTAAAAGTATATCTACGTTTCCACCTAAAATCCATGGAAATGAGGTGACTGGATCCTACGCTGACGACCGAGTCCTGTTGGACATGACACCAATAGGTCTTCAATGCAAACTGCTTTCCTTAGAATACTACATTCAAAGTAACGTCTTGTGTATCAATCCGAATAAGTCTGAAATTCTCACTCTACAAGATCTGAGAAACAACCAAGGAAACAAGAAAAAAAAGTTCAGTTGGCACTTGGGAAATGAAAACATCAAATCGGTCATGCAAACATGCTACTTGGGAATGTGGGTCAGCTCTAGCCTAAATGATGCACCATGGTCTGAAAAATTAGGGCAAAGTGCAAACAGCTTGCTATACAAGCAAGTATCCACAACAAAAAAATAAGAAAATTCTTACTGAGACTGGTCCTAGACTTTTATAAGCAAAAGGCCGTCCCTGCACTAATACATGGTGCAGAGTGTGCTCTAGTCGTCTGTTCCGCTGATTTTTGGTCTATGCTGGAACATATCTTTTAGGACAAAAGTTTTATGGCTTCTGAAAGGAGTTCCAACAGCATGTATAAGATATGAGCTAAACCTAGTGTCTCTACAGGCTAGAGTAATGTGGAATACGCTCATATTGTACTGCAAAATGATTACAGAGCCAATAAGTCATAAATTCACGATCTTAAAAGATCCATCCAGCGGAAGTAGAGACAGCATTCTTGTGTCATGGACACAGCGATGTGAGGACATTTTAGCTGACCTCAGTATCAATAATGACATCTTGCAAACAAATCCCAATGATGCCAAGATCAAGCTCTGGACTCAAGACTGGATTGTCACCGGGGACTTGCTCTCTAAGCACAGAGTTATGCAATATGTCCCACTTAAAACAAAAAAAACGCAATGAAATTCAAAAGTATTTGGAGAAATTCCCGGGCAGTAAACGAAGGTCGATATACATGAATTTTCGACTGAACCAATTCAGGACAAGAGAAGTTCAAAGTTATTGGACAAATGAAGACACTACAGAAACGTTGTGTCACCTCTGTGGGAAGCATATGGGGACATGAAAGCACCTAACTATGTTCTTCCCAGCGTTGAGGAGAGAGAGAACAAATCATTTAGGAAGTTTTATGACTGAAAGAAAGTCACTGGATGCTGAGTATTGGTGGTGAGTATGTTTTAATGAAAGTGATAGAAAGCTGACAAATGAACTGACGTTTATCATAGAAGAAATTGCTGAAAAATTAGCAGAGGCTGAAGCAAGACCCAAATCAAAATGATGAAAAAAGCAAAATGGTCCAGAGAGACTTTTTAATTGCATGAACTGATACTAAACCAAAATGGAAATGTGAATCAAAAACGTGTAATGAGTGTGTTTTAAAGGTTTGTAATAAACATAATTAAATTTAAAAAAAGATAAACACTGTTTTTCCAGGTATTTTTTTTTTATCTGAAGATTGAAATAGTAGATAGGGCAAAACAGATCCACTGGTCAAACTGAACTACCATTATTTTTTCATTATCTTAAGACCACCATACACACAGATGCAGGCCATATAGAAGACTTAGAAGGGATTGCAGGCTCAGCCTCCCTTTGACCTCATTGCAGAGTAATCATATCTTTATGGCACAACCGCCACAAATTCCAACTCCTTGAGAAAGCATGAGATCTGTCTTCAGAACTCATTGCGGGGTAGGTGAATTGAAAAGAATGCCAGATGTCCGAACTCAAACCTATAGCTGACACTTGATTCAGGTTGGTCTCTCCCAATTGCCATGTTTAAAGTTCAATTTTTCTGTGCCCCTACATTTCATATTGTCACCAAAAAACACATCAGTTGATCAATTGCACTGGCCTCTCAAACCCCATTCAAAGGTCCACATTTTCAACATCTGTAGGTTTCATAACCACGACCCCTGATTTCTGTAAGGGAAAATAAACACACACGGCCAAAGTTAATGCAAATTCATGTTTCTTTCTGTAACTTGAAATTGCTGCTTTTTGCTCCTCAGATTAAGCAGTTCCTCATTTTAATAAAAGTTGCGAAATGCTTTCAGGTACTTGGACATCTTTATCTCCGGCCTTGTTTTGATGTGAGGGGACTTGAAAATATTGCATATAGTTTTTAATATTTTGTGCGCAGACCGAAGTTCACAAGTTTGCTTTGAAAATTGCACATTGCTCCGCATCTATACTTTGAATTCGATGTCCCTACATTTCAAGATCTGACTAGTCCAAGCTGCAACCAAAATATGCACAAAACAAATACTCATATATGTGACCATCCTGATGGCGCTAACAGAAATAACTGAACAAAATAACCCAGTAATTACTGTTGAATATACTATTTGTGATGAATGTCTGTAAGTTAAATGTCGGATTGAGGGGTAACTAAAATATAAAGTAATCTATTAAGTTTGGCATGCTAAGGGATGCTGAAGAAGAAGTCATGTAGTTGATGTAAGAAGATTTAAGGACTCACACATCCCAAATTATGACATCATAAAGGTATTCATAGCCGACCATAGTCTTGTAGCAGATCTCCTAGTGATCGATTTTAGAACTTTCCCACCACATGGATAAAGTGTAATCTTGCAGAAACACCCAACTAATTCCAGCAATACCATGTACATATCCTGTGAGTCTAATACCCATGATATGATATGATATGGCATTTATAACACGCCTATACACAAGTGTTTCAAGGCAAGCGGTTAATATTCATTAACCATGTCTGACTTGGATGAGGGGTATTGCAGCATCATGTTCTATCTCAGGGGTTTTCTGCTGAAACACAGAATAACACACATACCTCCACCTGTAATAGAAATTGATTATGTGCAGAATTTAACATCCATGAAGAACCTGTTATCCATGGTATCCTGGAATGTAGCTGATCTGTCCACTAAGTGTAAAGATGTAAAGCCTGGCAGTAATTTATTGGATTATTTAATCAAATATGCTTCCAGGAAATATGGTCAATTAACCCTGTGAAGAAACCTGGTTCCAAGAACTTTTTCATACCTGCCTCCAAGAATAAAAGAGGGCACCCAAAAGGGGGAAGGAGGGTTATCTGTATGGGTTAGTGTAACAGTGGACCTTAACATTCAGGTTAAGAGTACACAGTCTCTCGACTTGAAGTGTATGTTTTACTCTAAGGGCCTCATTACACGGAAGGCGGTAATCCAGGGTGCTATTAGCACCCTGGACCATGCCGGTAAATTACCGGCACCGCCTTGGTGGAAAGGGGAATTACCGCCCTATTCCAAGGTTGGCGGGGCGGTAATTCCCCCTTCCACCATTGCCCTTCCCCATTCCCATTTTCGCCCCATAGGGCATAATGGGAATGGGGAAGGAGCTAAATATGGCACCGCAATTTTGCGGTGGCGTAATTAGCACCAAGGTCCCTTAGCGGGTTGGTTTTTAACGCCTGCAAAAAGCAGGCGTTAAAGCACCAACCCGCTAAGGGACCTCGTAGTAAGGCGGTAATGGTTAACGGTCACTGTTACCATTAACGGTGGCCGTTAACCATTACCGCCTTCCGTGTAATGAGGCCCTAAGTCTGAATTATTTATGATATTATTCAATGTCTATTAGAGGCCCCAAAATGGAAAACTTGACATGGACGCACTTGATGAAGCAGAACTGCTTATTTCTCACCCAAAAGTAACTAATCCTACACAAAATGAATTTACAATTGTATTGGTGGGATTTATGAATGCTCAATTTTAAACTCTAAAACGTACCTGGCGAGTATTTAACAGGACAGGGCTTGAATATACCAGATTTAATAGTATCTTACCCGCAAATGGTATGAATCTAGCGATTACTTATGCAGAACTGGGCTTGTTTGCAGTGAATGGCGGCCGTGTAAGGGGAGAGCAGGCTGCAAAGCTGCCCTATTGGAAAGTTCAATCATATTTTCACATTGATACAATATTGATTCACCTGGGTTCCTGCACCATAGTTCATGATTCCAGAGTTATAATGAGTCCTGAAAGCGAAGATGAACCAGCAATTTTACATCTTTTGACCCAGGCTAATATCTCATGTTCCAAATCATGAACATGAGGTAAAGAGGATTAAGTGGAGTCTGATTGATCTAGAGATCAAGTTGCCTCTCATGTATAAAAATGTGATGCCTGACCTAGTAAATGTCTGCCAGACTATAAACTCCTATTCAGTTGATGAAGAGGAGACTTACATTTTATTATGTGAGGGGAAAGTTCCTTCCTAGAGGACCCTCCAAAAACATTCTGTTATTTGTACATGTGCAATAGCTGGTTTGATAATGGGTGCAAAAAGCCAAAATAACCTACACAAAGGCTAGTGTTAACATACACCTAATTGTCATTGCCCAACTGAAAGTCGGATATACATCCCATAGCTCAGCGGCAACGTGGTCGTGTTTGATGAGCGCAGTACTCAAAAAAGACCAGGAGGCTTTCTGCTCGATAGTCACCAAAGAGAGCACAGTGAATGACCCCCAAGTAACTGCAACCACTGTTTCTCCTGTCTCTGGCGCTCCCATTTTTAAGCACTTTATGGAGGCGTCAGACCTGTCGAGGAGTGATACCAAGTCATAAAGGCCCCGCTCATTTTTTCTAAAGCAGACGTTTGATTGCCATATTGGTACAAACGGTAGTTAAAGTGCCTAGTGCTGATACAATGCATCTAGATTTTTTTCAAAATGAACAAGAGATCTGGGTACCTTTTGTTAAGAGCTTTTCAAATTACATCAATATCTCAGTTAATACCAAGTTCGAGGACAATGGCAGAAATACAACTCTTATTAAAAAAAGGAGACAGATGCTCCCCAAGGAATTATTGACCCATATTGCTCATTGATTGATCAGCCAAGCTTTATGGCAAGACCCTTAATGCAAGGCTTGATGAATGGGTATGCTACCACTGCCTAATATCAAATTTACAAGTCAGGCTTAGACAACATTATGGCACCATCAAACATTGCTTCCCCCTGTGTGCATTAATGCAGAAAATTGCCATCCAAAGACAAATGTTTCTTTACTTACTTTCTAGAAGTTAAAACAGCATTTGATGGGGTAGGTAGGGCAAGGTTATGGCAAATTATAAAAGAGAAAGCAATCTCCTATTCCCTTTTTTTATGATCCATCTACTATACATGAATAAACTAGCTAGAGTGGTGTATAGCGTAGGAGGAGAATGCACCAAGAATTTTAATATTACTAAAATTGGATTGTGATGCCCCAAAGATTGCCAATACAATAATAGACATATTTATCTATGCGGATGATGTGCTGTTGATCTCCTAATCGCCCCTGGCATGAATCAACAATTCGACATCTTAAGCAGATTGTCTGAAGATCACTAACTAAGTCTAAATATATCCAAACAATCATAATGACTTGCCATCCTACGAAGTCAACTAAGGTCTCTGCTAAGCTTAATGGCAAGACAATTAAGCAAGTGAGTTACTTCAAATATTTAGGTTTGAGATTGATAGCAAAGGGTAGATCAAGTGACCCATAGCAAATGTCCCCTATCCCGAAGAGCTTGAGATTTGGTGGTAAGGAAATAGTTCCAATCTTAGAAGTTTATAAAGCACAGATATGCTGTACAATTTATCATGGACCGAACTGAGGTGGCACACACCTACAAACCCGCTGCAATTTGGCAAAAACACTTTTTTGAAAAAAAATGTGGCACTTCCTAACAGTCAAACCTACACTGCCCATGCATCTCAAAGTCAAGCCTTGGCCAATTAGCTGTGAGGTTTAATTGATGCCAATCATATCTTTGTTGTGCTTACATATAACGCCTGACTGAAACTTTCACAGAAAAGTCTTCCTGGAAAGAGTTGCATCAACAGAGCGTCCACGGTGGAAGTAGCTTCCGTTTATAAAGGCTGCTCTTAAAAAACTGGATATGGATAATACAAATAATAGTAATATTATTAAGTATTATTGGAAAAATTGTTATGAGGATAGTAACAGGGTATACATCCACAACATTAACTATCAATCTTATTGTCCTACTAGCAAACCCAATGAATTACCTTTTTGAGGCATATGGGGATATTTTGTGTCTACTGAATAAGTATTTTCGATAATTGGATTTTGAACATTTGCAATGATGTCTTGTGTTGTTTAATTATTATGTATATTTGTGAAAAGTTTTTTATAAACTAAATCACAATTAAAAAATACTATTGATATTATAATTAAATAATAATCACAATAACTATTGCGATGATTATTGTTGAAATAACTATTTTTATCATTCTTATTATTAATACTATAATTACTATACATAAAATGCAAGTCTTATCATTAATAAAGCTGTCATTCGCTCTATTGGCCCACAACTAATAGTACTAATAATATTAATAATAATGATAATAATAATAATAATAATAATAATAATAATAATAATAATAATAATAATAATAATTACACTAATAATTAAACAAGTTATTATAATTATACTAATAATGATACTAATTATAATAATAAGACTCATAACAATCATTATAATAATATTGGTTATTATTATCTTGATCTTTATTATTATTATTATTATTATTATTATTTATTTTATTTTTTTAGTGGTCCAATAGAGAGGGTGGTAACTTCATTATTTACAAGACAACATTGTATTTATCTTATCATACGTGTCTTGCTATAGAATGCAGATGTTCCCTTATGATGGTTAGAACTCCATGATTTTATATAAACCGTTCAGAGTAATATGATCACTCTATATGGCCCTCTCGTATTGCAGGTTGATCCTTTTTCTGTTTATCCTCCATTTGAAGGGCCGATTCTCAGGTCGGTCTGGTTTGCCACATTGACATATTTTAATGTTTTGCTACCGAAGTATCTAAGAGGGCACTTCTTGGTAGTCAGGTGTGGTGTACAACCTCACACATAGCATAGGACTGAATTACAGAGGAGTGATGGCATTGAATTGCTTTTTCGAACATTATAAAGCACGGTAGTTTGTTGCTTAATTTGATTCTGGAATGTGTTTGTGATTGTTACTGTTACTGAATGAAAGCAATAAAGGACATTGCATATTCTTAGCCTACATGTAGCAGGGAACATCTACATTCTCTTTTCACCCTTTCTTCCTTCTGCCTCTTGACCCCATTGTGAAGTGCATCGTTCATATGGCCATCTCTAAGTAATACAAATGTGATTGGTGCCTAACTGATTTTGTAGAAACCCTCTTTTAACTGCATAGGCTGTTGTACCATTCTAACTATCAAGTATGTATTTTTTGATCACATGTTGGGTTACCAATCCTTTGAGTTTAGGTTGAGATTATTCAATAGAAGCTTAAGTGGGCTGCCCTCTCCCCTCAGTGAGTCCACATAGACAGCAAGAATTTTGCACCTGAATGTTTTTTTTCTTTTGTTTTCTACAGAAAAGCAGATGAAGGTCTTCCAATTAATTGGCCATCCTTATATGAATTGGAGGTGACATGGAGAGTGTTAATATAGAAAGCAGCCTCTCCATGACACGCTCAGAACAAATGACCTTACTTTTTCAATGCATTGTGTGCTGTTCTACACCTATTTCATGGGCAGACATTTAAAAGAAATATAGAAGTGCTCATGCTGCACATGCATATTTCTATCCCAGTACAGCAATGGCGACAGGTGTCTAAAAACCTCTATCAGGGTACACAAGACAGAGGGTAAAGATGAAATAGAGAGTGCATCCCAGGCTGGCATCCTTCAAACTGCATATTCTGCCTTGGCAAAATATTTTGCACATGTAGCTTTCTGCTTTTAGATTGGGCCATTATGCAAATTATGGTCACTTTAAAAAAAAATAGTTTGATGTTTGCTGATGCAAGAACGAAAATTGTTGTAATTCAGCTGCTATGTTTGTACAATGTTCCTGCTTTGGTATTTTAGCTCATGTTTTGCCAACAGCTGTATATAAGACTTTATTTACAGCTTTTCGATAAGAAAAACAAACCATACTTGTGGAACCATTTTATTATGTGTTGAAGCTAGTTTTGAGATGAATAACTTAGTAAAAGGAAACACATGCATGCTACATCTATCGGGTGGTAACATTGTGTCAGCACAAATGACAATCCTTGATGCACAACTACAATTACTTGCAGATTGAGGAGTGCATCCGACTTGTTTGTGTTCTTTTTCTTTGAAACTTATTTGGAAGGCAATGAAGAGAATTCCTCTCTGAAAAAAAGATCACACAAAAAAGAAAGCTAGCAAGTTATATATAAAGAAAAGAAAAAAAGGACCTTGTGTCTTTATTGTGACAACAACCCAGAATGCATCCTTAGGGTATGCGCTTCTGATAAGTATTCTGTATCATCAACAAGAGCTGTGACAGTGTGTCCATTTTTTTTATCAACTTCTGTGACATTGTGAACACTTGTTAGTACCTTTGCCGCAAGCTATGTGCAGTTGTTTAGATATATTTGATGGATAACAATCGACAGCTGTTGGCAATGTTACCAATGTTTATCGGGCGTGTTACATGTTTGCTTTTTTTGAAATAAAGTCTAATAAACGGTTGAATCATTCGTGGACTATGTTTACATAATAATATTAATAGAATACGTGCGTGCGTGTGTGTGGTCAACCGTTTCATGTGTGCTATTTAATCAGATTATCATTTCATTTTGTGCGTCTATATGTGTTATTTAGACAACACATGTGTATGTGTGGGGAGCCACGTGTGTGTGCGTGTGTTATTGTTTGTGTTATTTTTGTAACCTGTATTTGGGAGTGTCTGTCGATATTTCTTTGTCTTTATTTGTTTATGAGACAACCCATATTTATGTTGGAGTGTGCATTTGTCTGTGTATGCTCAACTGTGTGCACTACTAAAACCGTGCATGTCTGTGTTACCAGCAGTGCTCTCAACAGGGCCTGCTTACCTTACCTTTCAGTACCAGTGCCCACATCCTCTGCTGGGCCCATCACTCAAGACTCTTCCCTTGCCCCCCCACCCACCCCCGCATGCGAAAATGGATTTCGGGCATTGATAATGTTGGAGCTGAACTCAACCAATTCCACACACTCTCCCAGCCACATTCACAAGGAAGGTTAAGCTGCAGCCATTTACCCAAAACCTAAAAGGCAGATTCCCTTAAACCTGTGAAAGCTTCCATATGTGGCCTTTTGCCTTGGGTTATAATACCTTTATTGACATGACCCTCGGCTGTATCAATAGTTTCTGGCAGACAACCTTGTTAAATGCCTTCTCTGTGCTCAGACATTTAACTCGGACTTCAGGGCCCACAACTCACACTGATACCCTCGGACCAAATCGATAAGGCTTAATTAGAGCATTGAAAAACAGACATACATACGCTCATTTGAAATCAATAACAAGGACACAAGGATCAGCCAAATGCTATTAGAAACAAGCTTTACAACTGGCTAAAAGTCCTAAAATATAATAGGTGCACAAAAGGGATGTATTATTAGTTTAGGTAAATGTGTATTGAATGTCCTGAAGAAGGGCCGGGTGTGAAACTTGTGTTGGCCGCGGCACATTGTTTAGCAAAGACAGAATGTAGAGAAGTATTGATAAGTTTACTTTATAGATGTTTAGAGAAGTGATTTTGTTGCAGCTGAAACAGAAATTACTTCTTAAGGAAGACTGACTCTAGATTAAGAATTGGGTAAGGTTCTGGTAATAAGGAATAGGTTATCCATTCTCTTGCAATTCCTTGCAAGAAAATGTACCCCACATCTATGGCTAAGCAGATAATACACAACACAACCCATTGTGGGTCTATGTTTTGCAAACAAAATGCGACATTTTGACCACCATATTTGTGAGGAATCACAGAACTTACTTTGATGTGAAATATACATAAAAGGTGTTCTATTAAATGCAACCAAACAGTTTAGCATCAATGAGCTCCAGATGAGAATGTATATTGATAATTTCGCCACAATAAAGGAAATCTATTTGTAATCTCAGGAGGCATCAGGTGATAGATCACCAGTGTTCCCAATGGTTTTGAAACAAGTAACTGTTTCTTAAGTGGTTTCTTTTTGTCATTTTGTCAACTACTATATTCAAAAGAGTCAACATTGCACACGTAATCTTCCAAAAGCAGCAACTTTCTTTACCATACATACAGTGATTAGGGGTGTGTCCACTAGTGCTAATTATCACATGTAAACAAAAATACGGGTGCATTTTGGGACACATCTTTTTACAAATTACCAATCACAACTTAGTTGTAATGTTCCCAGACAATAAAATAGATGTCAAATAAGTAGGTACTGGTATTTTTCAAGCTAATTTTATTTTAAGAATAATGCTCCACCTCGAGCAACTGTGCAAGTGCTTTTGAGAAAATAGAATCACCTGACGTGGCGAATGGTAATTATGCCCAGAATGGTTCACATTTGCATTTCATCTCTCACCATCCCCCCAATGTTGTGGCTCTGCTGCTCCTCAGAGGATCTCATGCTGCTGCTGCTCCATGCATTTCACTGCCCAGTTCTTCAGTGTACTGTAGTTACTCAGCACTTTCTCACAAGCAACTTGAACTGTGTTGCTCTTCTATTCCACATACCTGGTTCCTTCAGCCTCTTGCACTGCTCCTTGGTTGCATATCCCAAGTTAACATTTTCAGGCCTCGCAACGTGGGCATGTGAAAGATGGATGAATGAATTCCCGAATGTGACAGTATATTATGCCTTCAAACAATGTCAAGTAAGTGCATACAGCACTGACCAATCAGATTCAGGGGTCGATTCATGGAATTAATGTGCGCCGAAAATTCCCGCGCAGAGGTGCCAAAACGTGCGAATCACAGGAAAAGTGCGAAAATCGCAGTGCAAGTGCGAAAATCGCAGGAAAACCAGCGCACAGCGATTCATGGAAGTCGGTGCGCGAGAAAAACATTGGATGTGTGCTAAAAATGTGCGCCGCACACGCCGGCGCACAGGTCATCCAACAGCGTGCGCCACGGCCACTGCGAAATCGCACATAGCGCGGCGCACATCACAAAAGTAGGCGGAACACGGGGCGTAACACTCGGAATGGGGAACAACGTGTGAAAATTTGGGCGTCACGGGGGAAGTACAGGAGGCAAGTGCGCGGAACGCCCACACGCTTGCCTACAACCCGTATTCATGGAATCGAATAAGGCAAACCAGCGCACGGTCAAAGACGCGCACAGGGCCAAACAAGTACGCCACAATGTGCGCTAACAAAAAGCACCCATATACAGCCATGATGAATGGCCCATACAGTGGCCCTCTAGGACAAATGAGGTGCAAAGGGGCACCGACAAACACGGAAACCCGCTGTGTGAAAAATAGCGTGTGCGCGGGAAGTTCCACACGCGATTAGCCTGGGTACGTGTACTTCGGGGTGCGCGGGAAGTTCCACACGCGATTAGCCTGAGTACGTGTACTACGGGGTGCGCGGGAAGTTCCACACGCGATTGGCCTGGGTAGGTGGGGGAGCGCGGGAAGTTCCACACGCGATTTCTGCAGGGTACGTGTATTTCGGTGGTGCCGGGGAATGCTACATGTGATTTGGCCATGTGGGTCCCCCCAGGAGTTCCCTCTACACCTCCACTGCCCCTGCAGGCAGCCCACACCACAGGGGACTACCTTGCACCCCTGCTCATGTCCCACAGGCAACCCATCCACCATGGCCATGCCCACCAGCCAACCCACATGTCACCTTGCACTACTGATCACCAACACATGTCTCCCACCACCCCCACCTCCCAGCCACCAGAGGCAGCCTCCACCAGGCCCCCACTCATGTCTACCACCACCCCCACCCCCCAGCCACCAGGGGCACCCTCCACCAGGCCCCCTCTCATGTCCAACTCATGTCTCCCACCACCCTCACCCCCCAGCCACCAGGGGCAGCCTCCACCAGGCCCCACTCATGTCTCCCACCACCCCCACCCCCCAGCAGTGCAGGGGCAGCCTCCACCAGGCCCTCACTCATGTCTGCCACCTCCCCCACCCCCCAGCCACCAGGTGCACCCTCCACTAGGCCCCCACTCATGTCCAACTCATGTCTCCCTCCACCCTCACCCCCCAACCACCAGGGGCAGCCTCCACCAGGCCCCCACTCATGTCCCCTATTACCCCCACCCCCCAGCCACCAGGGGCAGCCTCCACCAGGCCCCCACTCATGTCTCCCACCACCCCCACCCTCCAGCATTGCAGGGGCACCCTCCACCAGGCCCCCACTCATGTCCCCTATTACCCCCACCCCCCAGCCACCAGGGGCAGCCTCCACCAGGCCCCCACTCATGTCTCCCACAACCGCCACCCCCCAGCAGTGCAGCGGCAGCCTCCACCAGGCCCCCACACATGTCTACCACCACCCCCACCCCCCAGCCACCAGGGGCAGCCTCCACCAGGCCCCCACTCATGTCCAACTCATGTCTTCCACCACCCTCACCCCCCCCAGCCACTAGGGGCAGCCTCCACCAGGCCCCCACTCATGTCTCCCACCACCCCCACCCCCCAGCCACCAGGGGCAGCCTCCACCAGGCCCCCACTCATGTCTCCCACCACCCCCACCCCCCAGCCACCAGGGGAAGCCTCCACCAGGCCCCCACTCATGTCTCCCACCATCCCCACCCCCCAGCCGTGTGATTTGCCTGGGTATGTGTACTTTGGGGTGCGCAGGAAGTTCCACACGAGATTGGCCTGGGTATGTGTACCTCGGGGTGCGTGGAAAGTTCCACACGCGATTAGCCTGGGTACGTGTACTTCGGGGTGCGCGTGAACTTCCACACGCGATTTGCCTGGGTACGTGTACTGCGGGGTGCGCGGGAAGTTCCACACGCGATTGGCCTGGGTACGTGTACTTCGGGGTGCGCGTGAACTTCCACACGCGATTAGCCTGGGTACTTGTACTTCAGGGTGCGCGGGATGTCCCACACGCGATTGGCCTGGGTACGTGTACTTCGGGGTGCGCGTGAACTTCCACACGCGATTGGGCCTGTGAGAGTGGGGTACATGTATTCCAGGGGTGGGCGGGAATATTTACCCGCGACTGTGCCTGTGAGAGCGTGCTACGTGTATTCCTGGGGTGGGCGGGAAGATTCACACGTTCGCCTACGACGTGCCGAAAAATAAATGGTCCAATCCTGAGACACGTACGCCAGCATGAAGCAGGCGTACGTCGACCCGCGCAGCATAAAAGTGCGGGCAAACAACAAACAAGCTCATACGCCAGGATGAATATACCATTCCTAGCAGCAGTGGCCGTGGGTTACCAAAGGAGGAGGAGGAGGATAGTGAGGGCCCAGAACCAGCCTTTTTGGGATGCCTGATGACCAGGTGTATGGGAGGTACAGGTTTCCCCCACACATAATACTGGACCTGGTCAGTGAGTGGGAGGGTGACCTCACATCACCCACCCTGTGCTCCTAAGCACTCAGCCCCCTGGAGAAGGTCCTCAATGTACTGCACTTCTTGGCCACAGGATCATTTCAGCGGACAAGTGCCATAGTGGGTGGGGTGTCACAGGCCACGCAGTCACGCTGCCTACACCAGGTCTTGAACATCATCACTGCACGCCCATCAGTCTGTAGGCACATATACCTGCCCAGGACACCTGCAGAAAGGCAGGCTGCCACCCTCCATTTCTACGGTGTGGCACAATTCCCAAAAGTGCTAGGTGCCATTGACTGCACCCATGTGTCACTACGTCCCCCCAGGGCATCTGAGCACATCTATAGGAACCGCAAGCACTTGCATTCCATCAACGTGCAGGTAGTATTTAATGCTAAGGGAATCATCACCTCAGTATATGCCAACTATCCAGGGTCCACCCACGACAGCTTCATTTACCGAATGTCTACCCTAAGCCGGGACCTAGAAGCTAGGCGGCATGGTGATACATGGCTGCTAGGTGAGTATGAATGCCACTGCACATGCATGCATGTCAGATGCAGAGTTATGTCACTACCCCACTAATGATACCCATCACCTCCTCACCAGGGGACAGTGCCTACCCTCTGAGCACCCACATGATGACGCCAATTTGGAACCCCATCACGCCTCCAGAGGTAAGATACAACACAGCCTAAAAATACGGTATGTGGAAGTGAAGCCCTAGTCAGGAATGCGCACAACTGGATTTTCATGAAAGGAAGTAAAGTAAAATTGTGGTTGAGCTGCTGTCGTGTAGGTAGTGAGATGATCTGCCACTATCACCTTGAAGTATATCAAATTATTGTGAATTACTATCTACACAGGCTGCGCTTGGTAACCAACGTAAAGCCACTGATGTGCAAAATTTAAACAAGAATGATGGGGAATTAATCACAGAGATATTCTACTGGTTTATTAGTAACAAAGAGCAAAGTTGTTCATTCACAGGTAAAGTGTAACACATCAATTGTGTTGAATGAGTCTGAACTTGGATGAATTACACAGAGCAATTTATATGCAATCAATAAAACACCCACAATTTATATGCAATTGCGCAGCATATTTGTTGAGTACTTCAAAAACCAAAACTTGAATGAATCACATTGTTTGAGATAGGCTTATTCGCCAAAACACACACAATTTATATGCAATTGCGCAGCGTATTTCACATTAAAGAAAAGCCAAGAATTTGCCAAAACATGCCAACACGTGTTTCAACCAAAGAGGTCGTCCTCAGGGCATACAAATGTAGTTTACCATTTGCATTAATCTATAATTATTGAACCTTGGCTTGAAATCGAAACAACCAACGTCAGAGGTAGTGGGTCAAAAAACAAGAAAAAGCAGGAGAGAAAGGAGAAATAGAAAGAAATAAAAACATACCGTTAGAGATAATATATGCAATTGATTGTTCTATTTCCTAAAATAGGGATAAATGAATCTATCCATACCTTAAATATGATTGAGGTTTCCTAATACTTGATTCAACTTTCAGTAGTTGAGAGATTTAGTGATTTCTACATGCTTGACTGGACAGGGTCTGTAAGTTATAAAGACTTGGTATAATATGACACATATTTTAGTTCAAAAGTCTGCATTGCTAGTAAGTTTAACATCTAATTTGTGAAAAGTATGGAAACTATAATTACCAGTCTTGCAATCAAGAGGTAGTTGTCGTTCGACTGATATGCCGCTGTTGCAGTATAATTGAAATGTAACGCACGTTTTTAGCGTGCCTTGCCTTTAAATTCGGCCGTAATCTGTAACATGGATATGACAACGTATTTAAACACTTGTTATAAGGAACGTGCTGCATAAGCTTTTCGTTTGGTATCGTTAGGGCGTAGAACTGGCTTACCGGCATACGCTCCAAAAGTTGATGTGCTCAATGGCCGGTTGTTTCTCAATACTGAAGGCATCGGCACAATCCGGGGGTTACTATAGTAACCTTCCCGGGTTAGGTCAGGTGATGTAGTCATCTGACCCTGTTGCTTGGATACTCCTTACAAGCCGGAAATGCATAAAACAGACATTTGAGGAAAGCTTCCTATGCGGAAGCTCATTCATTTACGGCAATATTTTTGCAGCGACTTAATTACATATAGATATTTTGATGTTAATACTGTGTACAGCTTTGACATCAACAAAAAGAAAACTAAAATAATCCGTACTAATTCTAATCCTATGTTAGGTGCGGATATTGGATAGTTGGTGCTAAATATCAACCTCAATTAAGAAATCAAAATAAATGTGGTGCGCTCGAATCAGCGTGCAGACATGCAAATAACTGCCGGTTGGGCTGTTGGGACAAATATAAACAGTGACTTCTCACAGAGTGGGGTCACTAGGCTGAATATAAATGCCTCGGGCATAGTCGGTAAGCTGTATCGGTTTGCATGGGTTTGATTGTCTGTTTTTTAGCATTAAATTCGTACAAATTATAGAAACACATTCAATTCATGGTCTTGGTTCAAACCAAGTGACAGGCAACGTAATTTACAAATCATTCTTGCTTCCTGTTGTCGTAGGGTCAATTCTCTGTTACCACCTCTCGGATGTTGTTGGATGTGTTTGAGTCCAATGAATTTGATGTCTTTAATATTATCCAGTTGATGATGCTTCTGCCAATGGGAAGCTAAAGGAAGTCTAATATCCTGGCTACTAAGATTGTTGAGGTGTTCTCGAATCCTGAAACGGACTTCTCTGATCGTGCTGCCAATATACATTTTCTGACATACACATAAGATACCATAGATAACAAATTTTGTACGACAATTAATAAAGTCAAATATTTTGGTTTGAAGTCCATTATGGCAGCTAAAGATTTTTGTAGGTGCTAAAGCATGATGGCAAAAATTGCATGTCCCGCACTTGTAAAAGCCTGCTGGCTTTGTGCTTGTAGTAAGCCAATTTGCCTGTCCAATTGGGTCAGGTTTAAGGAAAGAGGGACTGAGGATCTTCCTCAAAGTCTTTGCCTTGGTAAAGATAATACTGGGTCGATCAGTAATATACGATATCAAATCAGAATCTAGGTGTAAAATATGCCAATAACCGGCAGTTATTTGCATGTCTGCACGCTGATTCGAGCGCACCACATTTATTTTGATTTCTTAATTGAGGTTGATATTTAGCACCAACTATCCAATATCCGCACCTAACATAGGATTAGAATTAGTACGGATTATTTTAGTTTTCTTTTTGTTGATGTCAAAGCTGTACACAGTATTAACATCAAAATATCTATATGTAATTAAGTCGCTGCAAAAATATTGCCGTAAATGAATGAGCTTCCGCATAGGAAGCTTTCCTCAAATGTCTGTTTTATGCATTTCCGGCTTGTAAGGAGTATCCAAGCAACAGGGTCAGATGACTACATCACCTGACCTAACCCGGGAAGGTTACTATAGTAACCCCCGGATTGTGCCGATGCCTTCAGTATTGAGAAACAACCGGCCATTGAGCACATCAACTTTTGGAGCGTATGCCGGTAAGCCAGTTCTACGCCCTAACGATACCAAACGAAAAGCTTATGCAGCACGTTCCTTATAACAAGTGTTTAAATACGTTGTCATATCCATGTTACAGATTACGGCCGAATTTAAAGGCAAGGCACGCTAAAAACGTGCGTTACATTTCAATTATACTGCAACAGCGGCATATCAGTCGAACGACAACTACCTCTTGATTGCAAGACTGGTAATTATAGTTTCCATACTTTTCACAAATTAGATGTTAAACTTACTAGCAATGCAGACTTTTGAACTAAAATATGTGTCATATTATACCAAGTCTTTATAACTTACAGACCCTGTCCAGTCAAGCATGTAGAAATCACTAAATCTCTCAACTACTGAAAGTTGAATCAAGTATTAGGAAACCTCAATCATATTTAAGGTATGGATAGATTCATTTATCCCTATTTTAGGAAATAGAACAATCAATTGCATATATTATCTCTAACGGTATGTTTTTATTTCTTTCTATTTCTCCTTTCTCTCCTGCTTTTTCTTGTTTTTTGACCCACTACCTCTGACGTTGGTTGTTTCGATTTCAAGCCAAGGTTCAATAATTATAGATTAATGCAAATGGTAAACTACATTTGTATGCCCTGAGGACGACCTCTTTGGTTGAAACACGTGTTGGCATGTTTTGGCAAATTCTTGGCTTTTCTTTAATGTGAAATACGCTGCGCAATTGCATATAAATTGTGTGTGTTTTGGCGAATAAGCCTATCTCAAACAATGTGATTCATTCAAGTTTTGGTTTTTGAAGTACTCAACAAATATGCTGCGCAATTGCATATAAATTGTGGGTGTTTTATTGATTGCATATAAATTGCTCTGTGTAATTCATCCAAGTTCAGACTCATTCAACACAATTGATGTGTTACACTTTACCTGTGAATGAACAACTTTGCTCTTTGTTACTAATAAACCAGTAGAATATCTCTGTGATTAATTCCCCATCATTCTTGTTTAAATTTTGCACATCAGTGGCTTTACGTTGGTTACCAAGCGCAGCCTGTGTAGATAGTAATTCACAATAATTTGATATACAACACAGCCTATATTGCAACCCGGGGCATAGTGGAGCGCACATTCGGAGTGCTCAAGTCACGCTTTCGCTCCCTTGACCGTTCTGGCGGGCAGCTGTTATATGCGCCCCCAGTAGTGTGCAGGATCATAGTGGCAGCATGTGTCCTGCACAATGTTGCAACACGCTGGGGCATGGCTGTGGACATGGTGGTGCCCCAACATCCCCAACCACGCCCGCTGCGCATGGGAGGGGAGAGGGCACGGGGTGAGGCAGCCCGTACGCAGCTGGTGGCTAATTAC
Organism: Ambystoma mexicanum; assembly: GCF_040938575.1. NCBI lineage: Eukaryota > Metazoa > Chordata > Amphibia > Caudata > Ambystomatidae > Ambystoma > Ambystoma mexicanum. The sequence continues at coordinate 401,853,529 of NC_090922.1, forward strand.
TTCACATAGAAATCACACCCCAGTGGAGTGCACACAGGCCTGGCACATACCATCTGATAAGCAATGATGACTCGACCTGACAATTAAGACGAACAAAGGGACTGTCAACTGTCAGAACCATAGCAGCCTGAGATTGTTCATGTGGAAGTGTCACAATGTGTGCATCCCTACCTACACAAACACCACCAATGCAGTGTCATGAAAAGACAGTTCCATGCTGCAGAAATGAATACCCACTTGCAAAATACTACATGAAAACAGTGCCATGTCACCCACCCTCTCCCCGGCATGGCCACACAACACACCATGGCATGTCATGCAATGTGAGAGGAAAGAAATTATTCCCCACAACATGCCCCAAGTGTCAGCAGCTACAGTGTCCCTAATGGAAACATGTCCACACATGAAATGCTCACAGTAATGCAGGACCTACAACCCACATTACCAAATACTTACCAAGAATACCAATCACCTACACAACCTCCAACCTACCTTAAACATGACATTACAGACTAAAAAATTAGCTAGCCTCACCACCTGATGATGACAGCCCTCCGAACACTTCCAAGTATACAGTGTTAGCGTCACGCAAGCGTGTAGGTGCACTGCTTACAACATGGACTCCAGTTCTAAGGTGGATGAGATGGATGCAGAGGCACATATCAATACACCACGCAGTGTACACTACAACAACAATATGCACTATGAATGTATACACAGTATTGACTACAGACTGCCCACACAGCTCATGGGAGTCCAATGTCACCATGTACGTCAATGTCACTTGGGCACACCCTTTGCAAGCCCATGGAAACGGGAAGCAGGAGGGGTGTGTGTGACAAAAACCCAAGCATCTGAACCAAATCCATGACAAGCCTGCATGTGCCCAGCCACAATGCAGCGTATGCCCACGGGAGCCACACAAGGCAACACACTGTCCCAAAAAAAAAATTAAAAAAAATCAAAAATGGCCATTAATGAGCCTGGGGGGTTGGGGAGGCCACCCAGGAGGTCCGAGGACAGGGTGCACACCAAAACCCACCTGTGTGGATCTTGCAGAAAAAAAACACCTCCATGGGCTCATGGCCTACACGGCTACCCTATTGTGGGAGTATCACTGCTGTCGCTATCCTCACCCTCTGCAGCTGCATCCGGAGGTGGTGGCACTATGGGAGGCAGCCCACTCAAAGCCCTAGTCTGTTCCTCCATGGCTGCAAGCATGCGGGTGTGGTAGGTCTCGTTCTGGAGGATTAGCGTGCGGAGGTCCCCATGCAACAACTGAGAGCATACGTGAGACGCTCCAGCTGCTTTTCTGTCCTTCAGTTTGTTGAAGCCTCAAGCTCAACAAGAGTCGTCCTGAGGTGAAGGAGTTCCAGCTTCAGGGCTTCCCTGTGGCCCTGGGACTCTATGGAGATGGCTTCCTGCAGAATCGCCAGTGCCGCCCGCCTGTCCCTGTCGGACGCCAACATGTCCTCCCTGTGTGACTGGCAGATGGAGTCGGTTGCCTGCTGTAGTCGCTCCATCAGCCTTTCGGGGGGAACAATGGAAGTGGCCACCCTATCCATGGCCTGAGCCATCATCTCTGATGATGCTGCCTGTTGGGTTGCCATACCGTAAATGGATTGCTCCCATGCGGTATTGCCAGGTGGCGTACGGCCACCACGTCGGCAGGCACCACACCTGTCTGGGGCAAGGCGAACTGCGCCTTGCTGTGCCGGCACTGCCTGAGGCTGCAGGTCTGCATTCCACCTCTGATCTGCTGGCCCAGGAACAGGATCAGATGTCGCGGAGTGTGACCCTGCATCCGTAACCACCAAAGGCGTACCTGCCAACACTGACATCCCCATTGAGGGTTCTAACCCTGGTGCAGGTGGGTCGGACAGAACAGAATCCCTCCCAGGAACACTCACCTGCGACGGCACGTAGGTCTCATCATCCGAATCAACACCTGAGTACAGCTCGGGGGAGGTGCAGCCAGAGACACCCCTTGAGAGCACGACCTGCAGCAGTTGTGGGTTCTCACCCACCACAACACCACGTCCCTCACTGGTGGTCGGTCAGCCCTAAAACCCCTCCTGGGTCTGCACCATCTCCACAACCCCAGCAGTATCAAGTGCGTCTTCCCCTGCAAAGACATGAAAGAAAACAAATGGAAACAGGCATTAGCACTATGGCACACAATTAGGGCTGAGAGGCTACAGAAACAGTACTTGATTGACACATGTCCCACATGACTAAAACACTCCCATGCATGCACCGTCACTGCGTGTGATGGGGAGGCAGATGGCACACATTGATGACACCAAGATGGAAGATGAACACATTTGCTGCATGCTGCCTAGCAGTGGCATCACACATTGGCCAGTGATTGGCAGGTCAAATACACATGCCATCACACAGATGGCATGTACCCTAGCCATGAAGTGAAGAGGGAGAGGAGGTCACCAATTGTTCATTCAGTCCAGTTTGTTCATATAATTGATTATTTTCATTGTTCAAATGTTTAACCTGCAGCTGCCAGTCAAAAATGGTCCTATAGCACAGGGACATGTCCAAACTAATCATGTCCACGAAACTGAGCCAGTCCACTGTACCATAGCCATGTTAGACATGTGACAATAGGACTGAGAAATCCCGAGTAAAAGTGGTGGTATGCAAACAATCTGCCTGAATAAACAGAGGTAAATAAGCAACAGTGTTGTGGCAAGATGACACTCCAAGGGCAACTGCCGTGGTGCTGGGCTGGATGTCTAATGTTGGCCGAAGGGATGCTGCTATACCCAAATGCTGTTGCCAAGAATGTATAGGAAGAGGCACATGGGTGAGCCGAACCACTCAGGCACACACACCCTCCCCTGGCACCCAAACAGAAGCCCTCCTACACACACCATGCACATGGACGACACACACATGCATGTGCACTCACCGGACAATGCCTCGTAATCTGCCACTTCTCCCACGCCTTGGATCTGTTCCTCCGTGACGTAGGTCCCAGCAACCTGCTCATGTGGAGTGAGTTCTATGTCGTCTGCTGGAGACCCACCTCCAGTCACTAGAGTTGCGGCATGACTTGAGGCCAGCTTATTCTTTGCCCTGCGCTTCAGGTCATTCCAGCGCTTGTAGCATTCATTAGCTGTGCGCCTCACGATTCCAAGGGCACTTATGATGTCCGCAATGGTCTGCCAGTGTGCCTGACGTTGTGCAGGTGTGGTCTTGGATCCTGCAACAATCACCATTTCGCGGTCATGTGCAGACACATACTCTACAAGTACATTCAGTTCGGCCTCATTGAAGCTGGGCTTCCTTGACGGGCCGGACTGTGTAGCCGTGTCTGGGGCATCAGCCTCTACTGGACGAGCACTCTTCCTCTTCCGCTTGGAAGGTGGTGGGGATGCGGAGTGTCCTGCGCCGCTCTGGACACTAGGGGCAGGAGCGTGGGATTGCACACTCAGCATGGGAGTTGGTGCAGGCATTATCTCAAGTGTGATGGTGTCAGGGGGAATGTCAGCATGATGGACTTGGACCGACACTATCCTGGATGGGTGTGTGAGAGGTGGGGTGGATGGAGCTGCAGCTGCCCCTGCAGCCTCCCCAGCCTGCCTACGCGGGGCAGCAGATGACCTAGTGCCCCTGATCAACGTGGCCTGATGACACCAACGTTCACCGGCGCACTTGGCCTAGACCTGCTGACCTAATAGTCAGCCATGGAGTCACCCTGTGCCAGGTCTGGTTCCACAGTGGGCTGGTCCAACAAGGGCTGAGCATGGATGGTGTCAGCCACGGTAACCTCAACCAGGGGGGGGGCATGGGTGTCCCTGACTGCTCCTCCACACATGGGGGGCTAGGGGCACCCTACAAGTCACGGCCACGTCCCCTACCGGATCCACCATGGCCACCACTTGGGGCTCGGCCACCTTTGCCACCCTTACGGCTTGTTCGCCTCCCAGCCATGGCACTGATGTTATTGTGCGTATGGGAGTTGATGTGAACTATTGTCCTGGGCAATTGGGGGTCAAAGGGGTTGGGTACCAGATGGTAATCGTACCCTAGTGCTCTAGCATGGCTGTATGTCACCCCTGGGGAAAGATGACGGGTCACGCAAAGCACAGGCACCCCAAAAAAGCGAAGTAAGGTGCACGCAACCCCTCCTAGAACACGTGCGTGGAAAAATAAACCTGCACTACCCTGTGGCACCCAGGAACACAAGAATGAACGTATGTGTGTCACACGCAGCCTAGAATGACCTCTGAAGGGGTACGCGACACACGGGGCAAGCAGAGATGTTAAATACGTGCTTGACTCACCGTCCGCCAGGAACAAAAGCGTGAAAAATATGCACGTGTGCGCATTGGCAACACCCCCGCCAAAAGAAGAATTGTATGCTGTCTGAGGAGACAGGACAACAGTAGTAGGGAACGCTGTTTAAGGAAACAGGCACAGGAAAAAGAGGAAAAGAGAAAAAGCTGTCAGAGGTAACAGGGAGTACGAACTGGAAACGCCGTGAAGTAAATCGCGTGTGAACCGACAAGATGTACAGATTTCACCCACTCGCTCTCCACAAAAAGCACGTACAAGGAAATGGCGTTCTACACGTACCTTTTATACACACGTCATAGACGCGCCTACGCAATGAGGCCATTTCCACCAATTACGCGCTTTGACACTCGGACGTGTATCTCTTCATTTTTACAGGCGCCATTCTCTACGGCCATGCGCGTGACGTCACAGCTGTGCATGGTGGCCTTTGGGCCAATGAAATCGCATATGCGAGCACACGTGGTAAAACTGCACGTCCGAGTGTCATCGCGTGTAATCGGAGGGAAGTGAGTGTACACGCTATTGGCCTGGGTACGTGTATTTCTGGGGTGCGCAGGAAGTTCCACACGCGATTGGTGGAAACCCACGTGTGCTCTGTCATCACGTGTAATGAGGGAAACACCCGCGCACCTCACGTCACAGACGCGCTCACGCGCTAAGGGCCTTTGGTCCAATGAAATCGCATATGCGTGCTGACGTGCATACGCGCTAAGGGCCTTTCCTCGATTTACACGCAGGCGTGCAGGATTTTCACGTGCCAAATCACTCTGTATCAAGCTGGCCACGCGTAAGCACAAGGAAGACTACGCTCCTGCCCAAAAGGCCGAATTACTGCCCCCCAGAGCCCCGAGCAGCCTCCCACGAGCCATCTGCTGCTGCCTGCCTGCCTGCCTGCCTGCCTGCTGCCACCGTGCCCTACCATTTGGTGCCTGCACATCAGCCATCTGCAGGGGTCCATTTGCTGTGTCCACCCCTGCTGGACCAGAAGACTCCCGACTGGGATACCATCGATCCACAGCCCAGTCCCAGGACCCAGTTGCCCACCCACTCCTGCCTCTGGGGTTGCCATGTCGGGCACTGCAACATCTGGCACCACTGGCAACCCCCGGCCAGAGAGGCAGAGGAGCACCAGCTTCACTGCCACCGAAGTTGGTGTCCTGGTGGAGCAAGTCCTGGGGCAGTATGATGCCCTCTTCGGAAGTAAGCGCGCCAACAAGGAAGGACGGACTCGGATCTGGACGGACATCGTGACTGCCATCAACGCGGAGGGGGTGGCAGTCCGCGCCTACCAACATGTCAAGAAGTGCTGGGATGACTGCAGGTCCAGGACCCTCTTGAAGGCCCGGCACCTCGTGGAGGGGGGCCGCATGAGTACCATCCAGATGATGGTCCTGGAACGCGCAGGCCCAGCCCTCCACGCCCAGATCCTTGAGAGGCAGACCCGTCTGGAGTTGAGCGGTAAGTGGCCAAGCATTGCTGTGTGAGACAGGGCATGTCGCAGTGTGCTGGTTGTCTGATACTTGCCTGTATGTGTGACATAGGCCATGTATGCATGTGTGTGTGCAGGGACTTCATGCATGTGAGACCAGTAATGTGTGAACCACACGGTTGGTGCATGTGTTCTAATGCAACATGGGTTGCCCTATGCAGAATGGCCACATGAAAGCATGCCAGTCTCTGTTCCTGGACATGGGTGAGGGATGGGTGCTGATGCCATGTACATGTATGCTGTCCATGTCTGTGTGTCTGACCTGCGTGTCTGTGACTTGTGAATGCCAGGATGCATGACACATGTCTGTCGCAATGTTCAGGTTCACTGATGCAGCCTAGTCATCCTTGTATCCACTGTGTCTGTGGTGTACGAGGCCAGGTGGATGAAACTAGGGTGAAGTGTGTGCATGTGATAGGCATGGCACATGATGCATGTGAGTTCCAAAACAACAGTGTATGTTTCAAGAATCACTTGGACATGTATGCTAATGTCCATAGCATGCGCCATGCCTGTTACCGCATGTGTTTTACCTGCACTGAGCCATGTGTTGTGGAGGTACATGATGGAAGTGATCTTTGACAGTGCCACTCATCTGCTATTGCTTCCTGTCTAGGGGACCATTGTACAGTACCCTGATGCTTGTGTTCTATGTCTCCCTCTACACAGCGCCACGTGAAGAAGAGGGCGGAGACGGCTCTGTGGAGCAAAGCGGCGGGGATGCCCCACGGCTGCAGCGGAAGGGGTGGGTGAGCCCCCACAGGGGCTTGCAACGGCGGAAGACGGGGTGGAGCCATCCAGGTTGGTGGTTTCCACAGAGGAGGAGGAGACCGCTACTGAGGCGCACATGGGGCCTGGTGGGGGCATCCCTGCTGGTGCAAGTGTTGCAGTCCAGGGGCAGGGGCAGGAGGCAGCACAGGTCACCGTAGAGGGGCCTGTGCATGTCACTGGCCCTGACACTGTGACTGCACCACCATGCACCAGCAGGGATGCCCCATCCCAGGCCCGTCCGCAGGTAGGGGGGATGTCCATGTCATCTGACTACCCTCCACCTGCGTACGAGGGGACCCCTGGCCGTATGGCGAAGGTCCTGATTGGTGTCGCGTTGTGCACAGGTGCAATTCGTGATGAGGTGCGTGCTTCCCGGGTGGAGCATGCACGTCATCACGGAGAGCACCGTGCCGACGTGGCCCAGTTGGGAACGGCCATGGTCGGGGGTTTCCTACATGTGTCGGCCAATCTGCCGACCCTCTCCTCCTCTGTGGAGACTATGCACCAGTCGTTCTCCATGCCGTCTTCCGGGCCAGATGCCACCAGGGCTCCCTGTGGACCTGCCCCGACCAATGCAGCCGGCTCGGTGGGGATCCCATCCCTGCCACAGTCGGGAGTCGGAGGTCCAATAGGGGTGGACACACCAGCAACTGGAACCCGGCAGATGGAGGATGTGACGGCATCATCGGGCAGGGCACGTGTATGACGGCGTCGGTGGATACCATCAGCCTGGATGCCGTCGTGCTGGCACAGGCAGTTGCGTCGGAGGCAGCGGCAGGCTCGATGTGGGAGGCATCATGGCTCGGGGCCATCAACATCAGAGGTGCAGGCATCGGCCGGAGGGCAGGAGAACCCTGGAATAGGAGTGGCTTCTGTGTGGGAGCGGTTGGGCCAGCAGATAGGTGCGGAGCGGCAGCGGGCAGAGGAGGAACGGCTCACAATGGTCAGGGCGGAGAACTCCATGCGGAGGGCGCTGAGGCGGGCTGAGTGCCTCGAGGGTCTTCGCATGGAGTTGGAGCTGGACACTGCTTCATCCCTGCGAGACCTCGGGGCCAGGGAACATGCCCGCCTCAAAGCCATTGAACAGGAGTTCGATGATGCCCTGGCCTATGACAACATCCAGTGAGCCGTTGGACTAGCCCGCTGCCCATGTAAATAGTTATGTAGTTAGTGTTAGGTTTCCTTTGTTTTTGCATTTTCTTTGGACCTTTTGGACAATGGGCCACATTTTTGTATATAGTTATTTTTTATTAGGTAGTGTTGTTAGATAGGTTTCATTTCTTTTGTTGGGATCATGGACCCTGGCTTGTTCACCTGTACATAGTTCACTGTTGGATTTTCTTTTCTTTTTACAATGTACCCATGGAGCAATGGCTTTCAATTATAATTTCCCATTGGATTTTCTTTTCTGGACTGTGACTTTGGACACCATTCCTTTGGATTCTGATTTTTGGTTTTGCATTTTTTCATGGACATGCTTCTTTTTACTTTTTTTACATTCCCATTTCTGTTAGTTTATTTTTGATTCAATTAATGTTTTCTTTAATACATATTTTTTGATCAAACTTTAATGTGTAGTATCATCTCATTGGTTTCATGCACATCATGATATGGGTTTTGATATTCACTGACACCCATTGGGTGTATGTGAGGGACATGTGTTTGTTTCCAAACTTGCAATTGCAGTTCTATCATGTTATTGCCATTTCTGAGTGGGTGGATGCAATACTCGGGTGGGTGTTTTGCATTTGGAGGCTGACCATAGGGACCGGGGATCTAGATTGTGATGACATGTTGGCTGGGGAACATGAGTTGGACATGAGAGGGGGCCTGCTGGCAGGTGCCCCACAGTGATGGGGGGTGGGGGTGCAGGGGAACATGAGTTGGACATGAGTGGGGGCCTGCTGGCAGCTGCCCCACAGTGCTGGGGGGTGGGGGTGCAGGGGAACATGAGTTGGACATGAGTGGGGGCCTGCTGGCAGGTGCCCCACAGTGCTGGGGGTGCAGGGGAACATGAGTTGGACATGAGTGGGGGCCTGCTGGCAGGTGCCCCACAGTGCTGGGGGGTGGGGGTGCAGGGGAACATGAGTTGGACATGAGTGGGGGCCTGCTGGCAGGTTCCCCACAGTGCTGGAGGGTGGGGGTACAGGGGAACATGAGTTGGACATGAGTGGGGGCCTGCTGGCAGGTCCCCACAGTGCTGGGGGGTGGGGGTGCAGGGGAACATGAGTTGGACATGAGTGGGGGCCTGCTGGCAGGTGCCCCACAGTGCTGGGGGGTGGGGGTGGTTGGAGACATGAGTGGGGGCCTGGTGGAGGCTGCCCCTGCACTGCTGGGGGGTGGGGGTGGTGGGAGACATGAGTGGGGGCCTGGTGGAGACTGCCCCTGCACTGCTGGGGGGTGGGGGTGATGGGAGACATGAGTGGGGGCCTGGTGGAGGCTGCCCCTGCACTGCTGGGGGGTGGGGGTGGTGGGAGACATGAGTGGGGGCCTGGTGGAGGCTGCCCCTGCACTGCTGGGGGGTGGGGGTGGTGGGAGACATGAGTGGGGGCCTGGTGGAGGCTGCCCATGGTGGCTGGGGGGTGGGGGTAATAGGGGACATGAGTGGGGGCCTGGTGGAGGCTGCCCCTGCACTGCTGGGGGGTGGGGGTGGTGGGAGACATGAGTGGGGGCCTGGTGGAGGCTGCCCTGGTGGCTGGGGGGTGGGGGTAATAGGGGACATGAGTGGGGGCCTGGTGGAGGCTGCCCCTGCACTGCTGGGGGGTGGGGGTGGTGGGAGACATGAGTGGGAGCCTGGTGGAGGCTGCCCCTGCACTGCTGGGGGGTGGGGGTGGTGGGAGACATGAGTGGGGGCCTAGTGGAGGCTGCCCCTGCACTGCTGGGGGGTGGGGGTGGTGGGAGACATGAGTGGGGATCTGGTGGAGGCTGCCCCTGGTGGCTGGGGGGGTGGGGGTAATAGGGGACATGAGTGGGGGCCTGGTGGAGGCTGCCCCTGCACTGCTGGGGGGGGCGGTGGTAGACATGAGTGAGGGCCTGGTGGAGGCTGCCCCTGCACTGCTGGGGGGAGCGGGGGGTCTGGGAGACATGAGTGGGGGCCTGGTGGAGGCTGCCCCTGCACTGCTGGGGGGTGAGGGTGGTGGGAGACATGAGTGGGGGCCTGGTGGAGGCTACCCCTGGTGGCTGGGGGGTGGGGGTGCAGGGGGACATGAGTGGGGGCCTGGTGGAGGCTGCCCCCGGTGGCTGGGGGGTGAGGGTGGTGGGAGACATGAGTTGGACATGAGTGGGGGCCTGGTGGAGGCTGCCCCTGGTGGCTGGGGGGTGGGGGTGGTGGTAGACATGGGTGGGGGCCTGGTGGAGGCTGCCCCTGCACTGCTGGTGGGTGGGGGTGGTGGGAGACATGAGTGGGGGCCTGGCGGAGGCTGCCCCTGCACTGCAGGGGGGTGGGGGTGGTGGGAGACATGAGTGGGGGCCTGGTGGAGGGTGCCCCTGACTGCTGGGGGGTGGGGGTGCTGGGAGACATACATTGTTGATCAGTAGTGCAAGGTGACATGTGGGTTGGCTGGGGGGCATGCCCATGGTGGATGGGCTGCCTGCGGGACATGAGCAGGGGTGCACGGTAGTCCCCCGTGGTGTGGGCTGCCTGCAGGGGCCGTGGAGGTTGTAGAGCGAACACCTGGGAGGACCCACACGGCCAATTCACGTGTAGTACTCCCCAGAACCCCTGAAATACACGTACCCTGCTGAAATCGCGTGTGGAACTTCCCGCACACCCCTGAAATACACGTACCGTGCTGAAATCGCGTGTGGAACTTCCCGCGCACCCCTGAAATACACGTACCCTGCTGATATCGCGTGTGGAACTTCCCGCGCACCCCTGAAATACACGTACCCTGCTCGCACGGGGCCAATTGCGTGTGGAACTTCCCGCGCACCCCTGAAATACACGTACCCTGATGGAATCGCGTGTGGAACTTCCCGCGCACCCCTGAAATACACGTACCCTGCTGAAATCACGTGTGGAACTTCCTGCGCACCCCTGAAATACACGTACCATGCTCGCATGGGGCCAATCGCGTGTGGAACTTCCCGCGCACCCCTGAAATACATGTACCCTGCTCGCACAGGGCCAATCGCGTGTGGAACTTCCCGCGCACCCCTGAAATACACGTACCCTGCTCGCACGGGGCCAATCGCGTGTGGAACTTCCCGCGCACCCCTGAAATACACGTACCCTGCTCAGACGGGGCCACTCGCGTGTGGAGCTTCCCGCGCACCCCTGAAATAAACGTACCCTGCTCGCACAGGGCCAATCGCGTGTGGAACTTCCCACGCACCCCTGCAATATACGTACCCTGCTGAAATCGCGTGTGGAACTTCCCGCGCACCCGTGGAATACACGTACCCTGCTCGCACGGGGCCAATCACGTGTGGAACTTCCCGCGCACCCCTGAAATACACGTACCCTGCTCGCATGGGGCCAATCGCGTGTGGAACTTCCCGCGCACCCCTGTAATACACGTACCCTGCTGAAATCGCGTGTGGAACTACCCGCGCACCCCTGGAATACACCTACCCTGCTCGCACAGGGCCAATCGCGTGTGAAACTTCCCACGCACCCCTGAAATACACGTACCCTGCTCGCACGGGGCCAATCGCGTGTGGAACTTCCCGCGCACCCCTGAAATACACGTACCCTGCTGAAATCGCGTGTGGAACTTCCCGCGCACCCCTGAAATACACGTACACTGCTTGCACGGAGCCAATCGCGTGTGGAACTTGCCGCGCACCCCTGAAATACACGTACCCTGCTCGCACGGGGCCAATCGCGTGCGGAACTTCCGGCACACCCCTGAAATACACGTACCCTGCTCGCACGGGGCCAATCGCGTGTGGAACTTCCCGCGCACCCCTGAAATACACATACCCTGCTGAAATCGCGTGTGGAACTTCCCGCGCACTGCTGGAATACACGTACCCTGCTCGCACGGGGCCAATCGCGTGTGGAACTTCCCGCGCACCCCTGAAATACACGTACCCTGCTGAAATCGCGTGTGGAACCTCCCGCGCACCCCTGAAATACATGTACCCTGCTGAAATCGCGTGTGGAACTTCCCGCGCACCCCTGAAATACACGTACCCTGCTCGCACGGGGCCAATCGCGTATGGAACTTCCCGCGCACCCCTGAAATACACGTACCCTGCTCGCACGGGGCCAATCGCATGTGGAACTTCCCGCGCACCCCTGAAATACACGTACCCTGCTGAAATCACGTGTGGAACTTCCCGCGCACCCCTGGAATACACGTACCCTGCTCGCACGGGGCCAATCGCGTGTGGAACTTCCCGCGCACCCCTGAAATACACGTACCCTGCTCGGACGGGGCCACTCGCGTGTGGAACTTCCCACGCACCCCTGCAATACACGTACCCTGCTGAAATCGCGTGTGGAACTTCCCGCGCACCCGTGGAATACACGTACCCTGCTCGCACGGGGCCAATCGCGTGTGGAACTTCCGGCGCACCCCTGAAATACACGTACCCTGCTCGCACGGTGCCAATCGCGTGTGGAACTTCCCGTGCACCCCTGAAATACACATACCCTGCTGAAATCGCGTGTGGAACTTCCCGCGCGCTGCTGGAATACACGTACCCTGCTCGCACGGGGCCAATCGCGTGTGGAACTTCCCGCGCACCCCTGAAATACACGTACCCTGCTGAAATCGCGTGTGGAACTTCACGCGCACCCCTGTAATACACGTACCCTGCTGGAATCGCGTGTGAGACTTCCCGCGCACCCCTGATGCACGTGTACACAGGACAATCGCGTGTGGAACTTCCCGCGATCCACTGAAATACACGTTCCCCGCTTGGCGTTTGCTTTTTTGCCAGCCCTGTGAACTGGTCCAGGGTTAGCGCAGCCCTATGCGATTATTTGGGGATTTTGAAGGCTTTTCCTTGCGCGAGGGCGTTCTTGGGGGCGTAACTGGCGCTGCTGCAGGGTCGCTGCGCCACGCTGCGCCACGGCTGGTTTTGGGTGCGAAAATCCATGAATACACTGTGCGCGGAAATCGATTTTAGCGCACGCGGCTGGCGCAGACATTCACACGGGCACGATGTGCGCCAGTCGCGTGCGCCACTTTTGTGCGAATTTCTTTGAATTACCTATTCCTGCTAACCTCCAAATACCATCCAATCACTTCTGGTATGACAAAGGGAATCACTGCGTTGCGGCGGTTCCATGTAATAATGTTGCCACAAAAATCTCGCCATGCAAAAATATCGCCGAAAAATGGGCGTTTTCTGTGGCCACATTATTGCATGGAACATGCAGGGGACACCCCCGCAGCCCCCAAACTTATTTTTATTTATTTTTTTTTATTTTTATTTTTTGCCCCTGTCTCCATATATATGGTCACCCAAATAATATTGCCACGACATTTTCCCGGCGATATTATTTACGGTGACCATATATATGGGGATATTATTATCTGATACCGTTGCGGCTTGGGTGAACAACCATGAGAAGCTTTTTGATGCCATCCTGAAGTTCACTGCTTTTTCTGATTTCATCCGACCTAAGCACGTATCACACATAAACTGAAGACATTCAGAAATAAATGAATACAGTTACGGCACAAAATTCAAGTCTAGGTACACATATACTTGGATTCAATCTATTCAACATAGCCAAATAATGAGTTTGATACACTTTCTCAGCCATAAGTAGTAAAGTTCCAGGCCAATTAAATACTTACACCAAACTTTTTAAACCTACATTTGGAGTGTTAAATCAGAACACCTGTGTTAAATACAGTCTAAATGACATCATGTCTGTTAACTAAGCTATAGTTGTTAAACTGTCTCGTAATAAACCCCATTAAATCAATGGACATGATATTACAGATAGTTACACCACAAGTAAATCTAACAATACATAACTTTGTGTTTATGAGAAAAAAAAAACACTTTGTTTAATTTGGCTTTTGGAATGTTGCCTTCAAAACAGTTATAGAAAACACAATGGGCCTCATTTGGCGTGTGAATCAGATTGTAAAAAGTGTCCGAAAACACCACATTTTTGATCCTTTGTCTGGCAGAGTTGGGTAGCAGGGAGAACATACCATGGGCCTCATTACGACCCAGGCGTTGGACCATGGTGCTAATAGCACCATGGTCCATGCCGGTAACTTACTGACTCTGCCATGGCGGAATGGGGAATTACCACCCCATTCCGAGGTTGGCGGGACGGTAATTCCCCATGCCACCATGGCCCTTCCCCATTCCCATTTTTGCCCCATAGGGCTCAATGGGAATGGGGAAGGCGCTAATTACGGCACCGTAAATTACGGTGCCGTAATTAGCTCCTAGGTCCCTTTGCGGGTTGGTTTTTTAACGCCTGCTGAAAGCAGGTGTTAAAGTGCAACCCACAAAGGGACCTCGTAATCAGGCGTTAAGGGTTTAACGCCTGGGTTGTAATGAGGCCCCATGTCCTGCTTCATTTCCCACTCCTCTGCACTATTATGACTGCCTTAATGCCAGCAAGGGTTTTTCATGATGTAGGTAATGCTATGGATTCCTATAGAATCTGGCTGAAATTACCACTGGGTAAAAGCAGAGAGATTCTATAGGAATCCATTGAAAATGTCTCCCACAACAATTCATAGGAAACATTTGAACAGTAAAAAAAAAGTTAAGTGTTGAGGCGATTTTGCCTCCATTTTTGTGCCCCACTTTTTCACTATGTGTGGAAATGGTGTACATTGCACAATGGAACCTTTTGCACTTACGTGCAAAGGGAGTCAGTTCCCTTCATGCAATCTACTGCTCACATGAACATGCCACCCAATCTGCTCATTCTTTACACGTAGAATTAATTTTGTACTCCAAAAATAGAACTCAAACCATCCCAAGTAAATCAATCATGGCCACTCAGTCATGAGCACCGAGAACATGTGGTGTCTTGTAAGTAGGGCCCACTTCAGTTTACCTGTCTATGGGCCTCATTACGACCCTGGCAGAATGGGTTTAACGGCGCTGGTAAAGGTGGCATTGCCGTTAAGCACATTCCGCCCTATTACTAGGTCCCCTTGCGGGACCCGCTCTGGACGTCTGGTCTGACCAGACGTCCTTTGCGGGTCCCGCGAGGGGACTAGCATGTTAACAACGGGCCCGTCATTAACGGGCCCCTTGTCAACATGCTCCCATTCCCATTGAGCCCTATGCGGGCTCAAATGGGAATGGGGATAGTCCGGGTTCTCCGAATGGGGAAATACCGGGCCCTCCAAAGTCGGAATGGCCCGGTATTTCCCCATTCAGGGACCACGGACCCGGACCCGATTTGGGAGGCAGCCATGCCCTTATTAATGGCATGGCTGCCTCCAAAGTCGTAATGAGGCCCTATATCTTGGAATAAAACAGCGTGGCACCTTCATGAAACATAAATGTGCTGTGTAGGAATCATTTTTAATGAAATATAAATTGACCTTTATTATTTTAACCCTGTCAAAATCTGCTTAAATTCCACCTTTGACTAAATGTATACTAGCCAGTGACATTGTTTTACACTTCAAATTGATCTAGAAATGGTGTCTAGTTGTTTTCAAGCTAATGTCAATTCAAAACCAATTGATTATTTCATTATTGGTTAAGAGAGTTGAACGTTCATATACAGTAGGCATGAGTGGTCACGTTATCAAATTCGTTATGGAAATAATGTGGGTCCTGCACTCCACGAAATAAAGCATTTAGATCAAGGAGCCAATAGCTTTGTCTTACTCTCGTTATTTAATGCATCGACACTAATATAAAAGAGCATTAACCCCCACCTTACCTATTTATGAATCAATGGGAACTCAAGGATCACAATTACAAGTCATTTTAGTCTCTGGAAAGTAGAAGTACCTATATCTTCGACCACAACTTTAAATAGTCCACCTTTCCCATCAGGTCGCTTTTCTCGAGGGATGATATTTGACTATGTGCGTTTCCTGTTCCTGGCCTGCATCCCACTTACTGCATAATCGTCTGCATAATTTTCCATTGCAATGAAGGAACGTCAATGTTCATATATTTTATTGATACAGCCAGTATGACAGACACGCACTAAACAATGACTGGACTCATGGCTACCACACATGTTATTTCTTTGCATGAGACATAATCATTGAAATGCAGTGTTTTCTTTGCCGTGCTTATCAACAGATTCTCTTATTCACTAAAAACAAAAATACAAATACAACAGATGTTTTGCCCTCCATTGCAAATTACCTAACAATAGTACATTACATTCTCGAATTTCTATTTATCTCTAGTGAATGGAAAATTATTGAGTTTTTGGTAACATCGAAAACATGAGCCCATTTTTGCATATATTTTAATTACTTTTTCGGGTCATAATTTTTGTGCCCTGCCCCTTTAATCGTCCCTAATGCCCCAGAAGCCATGGAAGCCTCCTTCATGTGCATAGAATTTCATTGGACAGAATATTGTTGATATTAAACTACCTTAAAACAGACTGTGTTCCAGTACAGAGGTTAACATCATGAAAAACTCCATGCACAGTTCACCTTGAGGTCACTGAAGGTATTTATGGCTAATGTGGTGGGTCAGAAGAAGGACACAAACTCTGGTTTTCCATTTTACGGTTATTCTTTATTAAATGAAAGGTGAACACTCCTACATTTCCCTGCACTATGGGTTTTCCCTACCTAACCAAAACAAACTAGTGTGCTCATCAGTTGTGAGTGAGCCCAAACGGAAGGTAAGTCCACTATCCAAACTAATCCAACCTGACCCTACCACAACAAAAACAACTAAGGCACAGGAAAATGTCTCCCTTCTCCTGTAAGCATGTTTCTCACCAAGTTCACTTCAATAAAGCATTCATAGGTAATTCTTAGTAACTACTTTTATCAAGTCGTATAGTTCAGCTACTGGGTTCTTCAACTTGTCAACTTCTCTCTTGTGGCCTTCTTTATTTTTCCCCCATTTTCCTTGGGATAACTCTGCTCCTTCCTTGTTAACTAAACTTAAGACTTTCTCTTCACTCAACATCCAATCCTTCTCTTGACTGGATCTCCTGAGATTATTACTCTAATGATTCTCCTTCTCTCTATTGACATGTGTCACTTTATCCTGCCTGGGACTTGTATGAGTGTTCTAACGATGTTTCTAACTGTCTTCTTGGATTTCAGATGATTTACCCTGACTGAGAAGGGGCAGGGGTGTTTCAGTAATGCTTCCCACTCTTCTTATGCACATCCAACACTTGGTCTCTACTGGGAGTATGAACATTCTCGTAATGCTTTGCATTCTTCTTACACACTTCCAATACTTTGGTCTCTGCTGGGATGAGCGTTCCAGTAAGGATTCACACTCTTTTTCTGCACTTCCAGCACTTCCTCTCTACTGGGACGGGTATGAGTGTTCCAGTAATTATTTGCACTCTTTTCATGCCCTTCCAACACTTGGTTTGAATTGGGAAGAGTATAAGTGTTCTAGGAATAATTCAAACTCTTCTCATATACTTCCAGTACTTAGTCTCTACTGGGAGCGAGCATCACCGTTCTGGTTATGATACTCACTCTTATAACGTTCCAACATTGAATTTCTACTGGAACGAGTATGAGCGTTCCAGTAATAATTCTCACTCTTCCTATGTACTTTTAAGACCTGGCCTCTACTGAGCCAAGTGTGAACATCCCAGTCATTATCTTCGGTCTCCCACTCGGTTCTCCCGCTCTCCTCGTTACTTTTGTATCCCGGGATAATGTCACTGGTACTTCGATCAGGGGAGGACGCTCTTTGTTGAATGTCAGGTTGACTTCTTCGCTCTTTGCTTCTTCGCTCGGCACACTCTGTGGTGCCTTCAGGTAAGTGGCATGAGCATTGTTTATGGACTCCTAAATCCACTGGGTTTCAGTCACTCCACCACTTTGTATTCAGTTGCTCTTTTGATACTGTGCAAGTACTTTGGCTTCTCTCTCCTTAAGGTTTCCTTAGTGCCACATGCTAGGATTCGCACTCTAGCTTCCTACGAGCATCGGACGCCATGAATCCTCACTTCCTTCAGCTTCACTCCCACAGCTGATTTGAAACTCCAGGGCGCCTCTCTTCTCAAGGTCTTCGCCTCACAGATTTATGATGCACCCATGGGACTTGCCCAGCGCAGCATCATAGTCCTTATTCTTTGGTCTACTTGCACTCTGTATTGCTCCCGTGGTTTTCTTCATCTCAGGACCACACAAGGATTTCTTTTTAGGTTTACTCAAAGGTTCTGTGTGACAATAACAAATATCATTTTGTTCTTCAGGTTTTCTTCTAGCATATATTACTAGTGATGGTCTATCGGTAGGTTGTTTAGGGATTTCCTCTTCGGAACGGGAGTCCTTGTCCCCAATGGGGGAGTCTCTCCTAGTGAGGTCCTGCTTGCCTCTACCCCTAGGGAGGGTATCATTTAGCAGGCTCACCTCCCTACTCTCACACGGAAAGGCCCCCCCCCTGCGGAAAAGTGATGGAATCCTGCGATTCATCACACTAGCCTCCTCCCCAAATTCTCTATTAGGATGCAGGCCTTATCCTACGTTTATCTCCTTTGTTTGTTTTTCAAACATGCTAGCATATCAAAGCGTTGAGGGCAAATATTCATCATGAAGTCACATTTTAATTCAAGAATTAAGAGCAAGATGAGTCTAAGGGATGAACAAATGGGGGAAAGAGTAGAGGGAGAACATAAAAGGGTATGAAGGGTAGTATTGGTAGACACCAAGGCAGAAAGATCAGGCAAGAAAGACCATTAACACAAATGAAGACAAAAGAAGCAGAACGGGAGTTGAATGGGAAAAGAGAGGCAGTAAGTGCAATAAGAGAAGAAAAGATATGAGAATGGGGAGGAAGTCAATGAAGATGAATAGCAGAATAAAAAATCAGAAAGAGAATGATCAAAAAGAATACCCAGATTATGCAAAGTAGTGATAAAGAAAGAGAGTGTGGAAAGAAGGAGCAGGCTAATCACAAGGAGATTAAGCAACAAAATAAATAATCTCAGTTTGGCAAGTGTTTATTCAAAGGGAATGAGTGACAGGACTGAGAAAGCTTCCGCAGCTTGACAGCAGACAGACATTCAGAAAGATGAGAATGAATGTGATCAGAAAAAGAGAAATAGATCTGGGAATCATCAGAATTGAAATTTCAATGAAGGCCAAAAGACTGAATAATGGTATTTGGAGGAATAGTATACAGAGGAAAGAGCAAAGGGCCAAGAACAAAGCTTTGTGGGACTCCTATAATCAGTGGAGACCAGGAAGATAGTATGTAGGCAACCAACCTCCTACACTCTTCATAACAGCGTACCCTACAATCTCCAGTATTCCCAACATTCTCTGCTTCTGTTTGTTTTCATTACCTCTATTCAAAGAGGGCCCACATCCCACCTGTTATTTTCACCCATCATGATTCTATATACTTCAGTGACCAACACTTGCTTCAACTCCTCTATTCCAATGCATTCCCATTGTTCATTCGACCAGTGCTAATGCTGTGAATCATTCCTGCATAACCTTGCAATGGTGCTTTACCCTTTCCTTTACACTTTCTATTGTGTTACCTCAAGTGCCTTTGCGTCACCAAACATGATGTTTGCAGTGTTCCAATGTGCAAGCCTATATGTATTTCCTTCTCACTTTCCCTCTCAATAATTGAAAACTTTCCCTCACCATAATTCTAGTCATTCCCTCCATTTGTTGACATAGGAATTACATCTGAATTCTCCAGACTCCAGACTTGAAAATAGAATAAATGCAAGTCACACCATACTGTGGCGCTTGGGAAAGGGAGACATCTTTGAGGTCGCGCTTGGAAAAGGGAGACATCTTTGAGGTCAAAGTGAGAATTTCAACCTCTTAATGATATATAAAATAAGAATGAAGGTACAATAATTGAAATATTGAACTAATTAAAAAAATTATTCAATAAGATACATGCATTTGCTTCAGAGACATGAAAGAAAAAGCAATGAAAATATTCAGATGTAAATGTGGGCCCTGCTAAGTAATTGAAGAGCCATTGATAAAGATAGAAAACTGTACGATTGTTTAGAACATTATATTAAAAATAGTTTGACATAGTTCCCACACACTACAATAAGTGAGAACAATATCAAACTGACTTTCAGAAGATAATAACATTGACCATAAATGACTACTGCACTACCCTGTGGTCAAAAGCCTTAGGACTGAATGAGGGTCAAAGTCAAACCATAAGAGTATTTTTAATTCAATCAATCAATCAATCAATCAATCAATGTGTTTATTTCGGATTACATTGAATCCATAAAACATCAAAAGATAAAAGTAAAGTCTCACAAAGTGAAGCAGCAATGCAACAACTCATGCATAATAGTACGTTAAATTAACAAGCAGTTAAACAGCATCTCACCCTATTATTTGAGAGAGAGAAATGTGTGTATTTCGGATATGTTATATCCATAAAACATACATATAAACATGAGCATACACATAAAAACACATAAAGCATCTGTGTAAGAATCATAAACTGTTAAACAAACACAATCTAAATGCATCAATATCACAAAAATGTCATCACAAATCACATTGGGTCTCATTCTGAGTTGGGCGCAAAGGGATTACCGGCACCGGTAAGGGCACCAGTGCCAGTAATCCCATTGCGCCCTATTCCAAGGTCCCTTAGCGGGTCCCGTAATGGGCGCCTGGTTTCATCAGGCGCCCTTAGCGGGAGCCACAAAGGGACCAGGGAGCAAATAACGGCACCGCAAATTGCGGTACCGTTATTAGCTCCCTCCCCATTCCCGTTTGAGCCCTATGGGGGCTCAAATGGGAATGTGGATTGCCTTTTTCAATGGGGACTTACCGGTCCCTCCAGGGTTGGAATGGACCGGTAAGTCCCCATTGAACCAGGTCGGACCCGGACCCGCCATGACTACCTCCATACTTGGAATGAGGCCCATTATCTTAGTCTATCCAGCTTATCTCTTCTTTCCTGGCGCAATGTAAAAAGCAGGCAAAATTAAAAGCACCAATGACACCTTTAACTGATAAAAGCAGTAAAAAGTCAGTACGCAATTGCCTATGGTCAGAGCCCTTCAGGAAGTCATAAAGAAAATGTTTATGTAAATCATTATATAAGGGGCAAAATATAACCAGGTGAGCCAACGTTTCGACCTCACTGCAATTGCAAACCATGCTAGCAGATGAGATATCAGCCTACCAGCTGGTTACTGCCTTAACATGTACAGTGTTGGACTTTGCATAGGTCAATAATGACCCATAATATGTATTTGTAACAACATCAAGATGAGGGGCGATCCCACCAAGGTGAGAATGCGTTTGATAAAATTGAGCCTCAGACTTGTTACAGCCATGATCCTCTGTGTTGCTAGCCCCAGACACCAGGAGCAATGATTTTAGTGTTGTAAGTGGAGCCATAGTGATACTTCAAGGTTTATAAAAATAGGAACCTAAGCCCTCAGACCCAAGGGTCAATTTAATATATGCCAGCCACTCAATTCTATGGTGATTACTAACAGTTAGAATATGCTTCAACAGGAATGTTGGCAGACAATCGGCATCCGAGCCCCACCGAGCATACCAGAACAGAACAGGTTTTAGCTGCAACATGTTGGTAATAAAAGCCTATCCCATCTCGAGATGTGTCATGTAGGCCGCAGTTGTTCTGGGCACCTTTAGTAAATGGGATAAGAAGAAATGTAGCTCTGTCTGAAGTCCTGTGGCATTCCCCATGCCCCAACATTTGCTTCTGTAGGTGCCCACTCCAAGCCCCTTCCCTTTATAAGCTGTAATGTAACAGTTTATTGAGAGGCCACAACACAGGGAGTTCCTTCCCTCCCAAGATAAGTGACGAACAATAAACGGTTTGTGTCAGTTCTTTCATTCAGCCCTATCTCAGTCTCATATCATGCCCCTTGGATTCCTCCCCTTGAGCTATCAATGAGCCAAGAACCAGGCTTGTGTACAGGAGATATATTTGTATTTATTTGAGTTTTAGGTAATAGAAATCACACCAATTATGCACGCCACCTTATTTGTGGCTCACAATTAACTTCTTGTTGCACATATAAATCACACAAGTGGGTTGAAAAGAACACAAATCTATTCTTTACTTTCTACAAAGTTCACTTCAAGAAATAATTAAACTGATCAATAAACAAAAACAATTATGTATGCAATGTTGTGCAATTTTGATTTTCCTGCACGCTTAAAAAGGCTACCAGTTTGGTTTACCAATTGGTACAATGCTTATGGCAATTATGATTTCAGCCACGCCTTTTTCTTTAAAATAATACAGGGTGATTTAGCAGTTGGCTTTTCTGTCACCCCTCCTTCTTTGGTCTTTGTTGGGGAAGTTGACAAAAAAGTTGTGATGATTTAAGAATTTTGGATTTCAGACCTCCCCTCCACTTAAAGGCCTGTGTCGGGAAAGCCAGACCCATAGATTTACCCAATTACATACAATTACAGTCTATAGTTTGCAGCGCACACTGGGAATGAGCTCTGTTAATTTCAAATTTTAATAAATATCACCTCATGGTGTTCTGCCAAGGGATTCATCATTTTTCTTTTTTTAGTTAAATAGGCTAGGGGCCTACACAGTTGTGCACCGAAGAATCTACACAGTTTTTCACACCCACCCGCTATAAAGGGAAAGGATTTAAAGCCAGTATATCCCCAAACCTTTTGGTTGCAATGGGTTCAATTCTACTTACACATAAAACCTCTGTTTAAAGTTCAGGAAAGCCAGCTGCATGTCAGGACACTCTGGAAGGACAGGGCAGGAGTCTGGTCACTCTACTCTCAAGGATGGTCCCCAGATATTCACCATGGAGTCTAGTGAGCCTTTTAGGACACTCTACCAATAGACAGCTCCACCCAGATGCAATCTCCTTTGGTGATTCCTTGTGGCTGTCAGATGGTAAGTTTCAGCAGCTCATAGTGCATCCATTTTATATAGCAGTGATGACAGCATCAGGTTTACATTCTTGGGGCATACCCTGCAAGAGTTCTCACAAATAGGATTGGACAGTTACCCTTCTCTGTCCTTCCAAATCCAGCCTCTCTCCACGGATTGTCTTAAGAGTCTGGAGCAGACATATGGCAGCTTCCATTTGAAATCCCTATTTGTTCTCATGTCAAATACTTTGCGAAAACGAGTTGTGTCAAAAACATTGTGATTTACTAGTTACTGCCATAATTATATATATTTTCTGATTCAGCTAATCATGGGGAATTTAATAAAACAACAGCTGGGTCTGCCCCATGTTGCACGGCTGTTTGGTAATTTTCTGCCATTTTCACTAAAAGCATAATCTTTAGGAACATGCAATTTATTCCTCACATACCTCATTTTACTTCCCACCAGTTCGCCAACTCTTAAATTCGGGACATTTTCAGTTCAGCCAAAAAAAACATTTTAGATGGCCATTACAGTTCCATGAGTCGCATGTGGATGCATTTTATATCACCAAAATCAAATGGAAATTACATACATGTAATCAATGCGACTTGTGGATGCTGAGAAAAAGGCTTACACTTGTGACAGTCCATTTCATCTTAAGGAGGAATCTTCATAGGCGCAAATATGAGTTTCCCTTCCTCCAGGCCATTTGTCACTCTTGGCCATTGTTTTTATTAGTCTCTTTGTTTGAAGTTTGTTGTACATTTTAAATACCTGGTATGCACCAGCCAGTGCCATTTGTCCTGCCCAGAGCTGGGCTTTCAAAGACAGCAAGTCTGGGGACACTTGGTTTTCAACACTCTTAACGGCACACTTTGTTGCAGTTGTAAACGGTTGGGATGCACACATTAGGCTTTCATTGGGAAGGAAGTCCTTTCTGAAGTTTTCCCAGAGGCCCACCATTTGTCCTTGACTGAAAGGAACCCATATATTGCAGTTTCTAATATCACCCTTGATTCCTTGATAAACGGTGTGTTTTCAGGGTCCACTTTGCTTTTGTGCTGAAAGTATAGGGCTGTTTCTTCAGTCATTCATAAAATACAGTTTTAATTATTTGCTGTTTGTTTTTCTGCTGAAAGGTGAGTCTGAATCGTCACAGTGCACCACCTTTTGATGGGTGGCAGTTCAGCGAAAATGCTGCATTTATTTTTCAACAAGTAATGTGAGGTGATTTTTGAATCTGCACTTGGATTACACTTTTGTTTTAGCTTTCTCTGGTTTTCCACTGCAGAAAGACACCCACAGTCTGCCTCGGGCCTACAGGAACTTTTCATGAAAACAAAGTGGGCTTTTCTTTTCAAATGTTTAAACGCACTATGCATTTTCCTTGACATCTTTATGGTGGCTGGGCAACTTTTTTCTCTTATCTTGCTTTAAACTCACAACACACATGCAAAGCCGTTTTGGTATCAGGGTGAAAAACACATAACATAACATTTTTCTTGAGTAACTTTAAGTCCTATGTGTGCCATGAAGTTCACATAACGATATCCCATGATTTCAACAACAGGAATTACTTTGAATTAATTTCCTTCAAAGTGATTACTTCAAAATAACTTTGACATATATTTGTAGTTGTGGGTTAAGGGTCAAAATGGGGGTCTGGAGGGGTGTAGGGTAGAGGTAGTAGTGAAGAGGAAAGGGGTTTTGGGACCCCCAAATAAAAATAAAAAAAGAATCAAAGTAACATTTCAAAGTAATTACTTTGAAGTAAATTACCTCAAACTCAATATTTTTGGTGAAATAACATGGAACTCTCATAATCTTGTACTAAGATCTGCAGGGACTTGCATGTTTTTATCTGTGTAACTCAAGACAGTCAACTTTCTACCAACACAGTGTGGAACATCAACAGACAGTTGCTCTAAGCAAGACAGGAGGAGATTCACATATACATTTAAAAACAAAGGGACGAGGACACAGCTCTGATGGACACCCTTAGTCTTGAGTATGCTGTCACTAACCTCCCTATTGTTAGTATAATGAATTTGGATTTTAGTGTCCACATGCAAAGACTCCAGGACTCATAATAATGGTTGAGGGACACCCATTTCACCCAGCAATCTCCAGAGAAGACTCCTATCTACAAGATCAAAGCCGGAGCTCAGGGCTATAAAGGCCAAGTAGATACAAGTCCTCACAATGGTGACAGACTCCAATATGATCAGGTAGAGATTAACACACTGATAAATCGTCCCCAGTCCTAGCCTAAATGCAAGCTGTTTGTCAGAAAGAAAATTGCTGGCAAGCATCTATTCCTCCAATCACCTCATGATAACACCAGAGAATAATTTAAATATACCATACAAAAGTGTAATTGGGCGGTAGGAGGTTGATAATGATCTATTCCCCAATTTGAAGATATGAACAATAGTTTCTGTTTTCCATCTCTCCAAGAAGGAACTCATAGACAACATAGTATTAAAAGCCTAAGTGAGAAAGGGGGCCGGGAACAGTACTCTGAAGCATAAGAGATATTTCAGCACTCCATCAGCCCCAGGTGCTTTAAGGCTTTTTTGATGACCAATGACTGCTTTGACTTCTTTATAAGAGAGGAGTTCCAGAATAGTATCAACGGTATCAATCTGGGTATTACATCACATTTATTTTAAAACAATATTAAAACAAGACAACAGAATGAAGAAAGCATATATTTCATACAGGATACAGTACTACAAAACTATTAGTTTAGATCTTCGATACCATGCAGCTTTCAAAAAGGAAGCAAAAGCAAAGGCACACCCAGGTTCAAGCAGCAACAGCAATAACATAAAGGCTGATCTACAATGCCGGATGCCACATGCTCTAAGGACATTTAGTAAATAATATTTACGAGCATCCTTAAACATAGGGCAGAACAGTGCAAAGTGAGGCAGAGTTCCACTCTCACACCACAGGCAGATCCATCACTTGCGTTTAGCTCACCTGACTAGTTGCATGTCAGCATTTAGCTGAGCCCTGGTCAGAAGTGGTATGTGTTTGAGACCATGACTAGGTACCCAGTTGCATCCTGTACAGGACATAAAGAGAGATACAGCCTGACAGAAGCCTTTCACATATTTGCGTCCTCCCTGATATTATCTGAGACAGACCAGAATTTCACTTAGAGCAGCTGAATAGGAATAATGGCAGTATTTGCTGCAATATCAAAACAATCACCCACCCCCTTCATACCAGTGATCTTTTAGTAAAAGCCAGAAAGTAATTATTAACTGTCTAGTTAAAGTTCCTTCATTACTTAACCACAGAGCACGCCACAGTGAAATCGGCCTCAATAATAGTGAGCGTTTTAGGAAGGCTAGCTAATTCTCCAAGTGCAGTAGGTGCAATGATGTAGTAGAGGGGACACCAGGAAGGCATGCAAGAAACAGGTTTTCCACCATCTATAAGGTCTCTAAATTCCCACAGCCCCATACTCCACTTCCACAAGCCCCGGCAGCTAGTGCCTTGCCCCTATAGATTTCCAGCATGTGCTCAATTTAGTGCTGCCTCATAGCCTTGGCAAATCTGAACAGGTACCCAATAAATTGATTAATCTTGGACCTCTGTATAGTAACAATGATCTTCCAAGTAAGTCATTGATTTGAAGTGAACTCATGATAGGAACAAATCTTACAATACTGCAGCCTGTGGCAATTTAACAGTAGTTGTGGGGATATCATTGATATGAACAAATCGTTAGAGGGGACCAGCAGTGGCAAAGCCTCTTCAGGGTGGGCTGCCTGCCAATCAACCTCCTCTAGATCCCCTAAACAGTGAACTATATTCCTAATTAGGAGGTCTAGTACAAGATGCCCAGCCTCCCCAGGATGTGTAGAAAAGCCTGAGTTCCACTGACATCCTATCTTCGCCCTCACTACTCTGGGTCGGTCATCAGCCAGACCTGTCCCTAAAACCTTAGTGTGGTGATTTATGGTTATGGTTATGCATTCACCCCAAAAGCATTTTCTGCTATGGCATAACCAAGAGGAACACCATGTCTTTACCACACATATTGTTTGTGCACTGCGTCGCCTAATTAATCATGGATACAATCTCTTCTGTGCTAGAGGCAGTAGGTGCTGGAACATTGGTCAGAACAACAACTAGAGGGGCCACCTGAGGCAGTAAATGTAACCTGGACAGATGACTAGAATACCTGGAGGCCATACCAATAGTAGACCATGTCTTCAACTGATGGACACCCTTTCCCCCTATTGTCAGACACACAGGGCGCCCATAGATGTGTGCTGTATTGGTGAGATCTACAATTTCAAGGGAGCGATCTGAAAGCCCTGCTGTCAAGGTGGGTTTACCGATAGTATTAAGCTGATTTGTCCCAAATTTGGCCTTAATCCCGTTGACTGACTCATAATCCCCTGTGCATGAGCCGATAGTGGTCTTAGACAAAGAGTGCTGAAATTTGCTTCCAAAGCATTAGGGGTCGATTTACTGCCTCGGTTCAGGGTTTATTTCCAAGTCCCTCCTTATCAAATACTGCTGTGGGCTTCACGACCTTAGAGCTCGAGCCAGATGTGTGTTCCTTATTGTGTTTCCCACCTGAAAAACCATGCCCCCCAAAAGTGAACCTCTTTTACCTTCAGATCTTAGCCAAGCCTCAGGGATATTTAGCACTTGACTTTCTATAATGGTAAGTGCAGGAAACAGAAAGCGCTCTTTACTTCCTAGTTCCTGTTTGTGCTTTCTAGCAGAGGATCAGGGCTGTGTGCAGGTGAGATTTTATTTTTGTATGTATAATATGCATTTTAATCAGTGAGTGTATGATATGTGTGTGCACCTCTGAATTAATAAGTGAATGCTGTGTGTGAATAGAATGAGTGTGTGTATGTGTGATATGAATGTGTGTGTGTTTGTGCTTGGGTGGGGGCATGGCAACAATACATTTTTACTAGGCATCTATTATAGACACCCGGTAAAAAATCATCATCCTTTCATTTATCAGCCAATGGTTTACTGGACACACCTGATAAAACAAGCATGTTAAGTTTTCTTTCTTGGCTAGACTAGAATTTTGGGGTAGCTAGTCTAGCTATTTATTACTGTGGCATGGCATTTGTTACTGGATATCTATGAAAAAAGTATGTCATTTGTTATTGCTAGCCGGTCCGATAGCACAGCGAGTAAAGCGCTTGCTTTGACATCCGTGCAGAACTCCCGGCAGAGCCAAACTCAGCCTTTCATCCCTCCAAAGTCAATAAATGAGCACCACACACCGTGGGTAAAAATAAGCAGCGCTCCGATACCTGAGGGTTTGCAGTGCTCTATAAATGCAAATGTATTATTGTTATTGGCTAGAGCAGCATATTATGGCAGCCAGTATAGCCATTGCCTACTGTGGCATAACATGTTTTACTGGGCATCTTTGATAAACCAAGCATGCTATGTGTTATTATTTGGCTACAGTGGCATTTTGGGGCAGCCTGTCTAGACCTTTCCTACTGTGGCATGATATATTATTCTGGACATTTATGATAAAGTAAGCATGGTAAATGTTATTACATGGCTAAACTGGCATTGTGATGCAGCCAGTCTAGCTATCTGTTACTGTGGCATGGTATTTTATACTGAGCATCAATTATAATGCAAACATGATAAGTGTTATTATGTGTTTAGAGAAGAAGAGAAACTGGTGGATCACCTAAGTTGCGCTGACAATTGGTAATGAAAAAACATAGAAATAAGTTAATGATCAATAGTATTTATTGATACTGACAATTCAGACACCTGATTCACTGAATGAGAGGTTATAAATAGACATAAGTGCCCTAGAAAGCTGCTTTCTAGGGCACTTATGTCTATTTAGCACCTCTCATTCAGTGAATTAGGTGTCTGAATTGTCAGTAACAATAAATACTATTGATCATTAACTTATTTCTATCTTTTCCATTACCAATTGTCAGCGCAACTTAGGTGATCCACCAGTTTCTCTTTTTCTCATCACGCAAGGCTAGGGGAGCCTAGAGATTCATCTATTGCAGCAGACCAAGACTTAAAATCTCTACAGTAACATCTGGTACAGCGCCCATTTTACCTGGTTACCCCTACCTCTATGTATGTGTCTAGAGAAGACTACATTGTGCAGCCAGTTTGAACATGTTTTCTTTTTGTGCCATAGCATTTTTAAAGTCAACGGCAAATAGAGTATGCATTTATGTGGGGATACTGACATATATAGGCAGAATCAGCGTGGGCATGTTTTTTTTTAATATGATTACCGGCATTATGTTCAATGCAATCTTGAGTATGGTCTGATATAGGAATTCTGAAATATATTGGTGCAGACAGCATGGAAATGTATGGGCACAGCCAGTGTGAAAATATTTGTTTACTGGCATATATTGTCGGTGAAGGAATCATGAAAATGTGTTTGTAAATGCTCCTGTGCACTTTTACTGACTTGCATCTATAAGTTTTTCATAGAAAGAGTGCCGTATAATGCACCATTTTAAACCAATATTAAAGTAAATGTATGGGGTATGTCTCTCCCACCATGAAGCCCCCTAGGTTGGATTGAGTCCTTGCTGTGCCCGGTCGCTCTGGCATACTAGTGACAAATATTTGCACCTCTCCAATTAAAAAATTCACCACCTACCATTCTGCCTCCCTCCCTCACATGAAACCATATGCGGGTGAGGCAGGATGAGCAAGGTCCGATGTGGTCAACAGGCAGAGAGCCTGAAAGCTCCCAGCCTCTTCATGCTCACAACATAAGCTTCAACTTCTCCTTACCAAATAAAACACCCTAAAAGAGGACCCAGCAATGGCGGTAGGTGAAGAGCAGCTTTTTCGTGGGTCTTCCACTTTTAAGATTGTGGCTTAGATTCTATATGTAATACTTTAAAAACAATATCCAAAATAATTGGACACTTTTCTGTTCACAAACCGATCAGAGAATGTGACAAAATGTGTGCCTTTGCCCTTTGTTCATAACCCAAACATATCAGTAGCATCGAGTGATTTGTTTCCTAATATCTCATGAGCAAATCTCTGGAGCTCTCACTCAGCATTTCATTGAACGCACTTGGCCTGAATACGTCAGAGCAGATTTTCCAGTCGTTCTTTGCCGTTTTCCCACGATAATCTTTAATATTTACCTTGGCATCTGCGGAAACAAAATACCAGAGGGTGGAACGCCATTGAGCCTCCCTGCTGCATGGCTTTGAAGTTTACAAGCAACAACCCATCCTGTTCCCTAAACCATCGTCATAGAGATCATCAGATAATGTCATCTCACTCACGTCCACCTATCTGCATTGTGTGTTTTCTGCTCCTATATCTCACAAACCTTTTTCCCCTTCAAGCCACCTGCAGAATGAATAAATCTGCTGTGGTGAACTCATTTATTTTTCCTATCATTCTAACCCTCTTCTTCAGATGAATCATTGTTTAAGCTTACAGCACTCTTTTATGTCCTCACAAGTTTGGAGGCAGCCTCTCTCAGGTTCTGGTGCAGAATAGGGACCTCCACTGGCAAAGGGCTCCCCATGCACCCACATGGATGCAGGGAGCTACATATCAGTGCCCCTTTAAAAGTGGGCGTGTTTAATCGTGACAAGAAGCGTGTCATGACCATATCATGTATGTAAATAAAAGGGGCCACTGCAGTGGAGACCCAGTTACTGGCAACACCCGTGTATTGCGGTCCTTGGTTGTGTATGTGTGCCGTGTGACCACGGCTGTAACTCCTGCTTTGGCTCGTGAGCCCACGAGGCCGATGCACAAGTGTGCTGGGTGCGCCCAGTGCTGGTGATCCAACTGGTGATCCAGCTGGCAGAGGGTGACCTCTCTGCTGCAATGGACTGCATGCCCGCAGTCTATCCAGGTGATCCTGGACCTACTGTCCCGCTCCGGTGACCCAGAAGCGGGACGTAACATTGGCGATGAGGAGGTGCGCAGCCTTGGGCCCGCGTGTTGATCTCTTGCGCGGGCTGCCGAGGGGCTGTTTGATCCCTGGTGTGGAGGTGGAGTGGAAGGCGACCGCGTGAAGAGAGGGGGCGTGTCAGCAAGAACGCTGGGCCTGCAGCAGTGACAGTGCGCAGGCTACGGCTGGATGTACAACCAGTGGAGGTGCAGCTAGGAGCTGCGTGTCCATGCACAGCTGCTCCAAGAATCTGAACAAAGCAGGTGAGGCCACGTGTGGTGCGTAGCCCAGAAGGGGTAAAGCAAGTCCCTGGACTGAGGGGAGAGGCCACAGTGTCAAGTGTCCCCCACCCCCATAACAGTACAATGGTGGGGGAGCGCATAGAAAAAAAAAACATGATCAGTACAGCAATGAATCCCTGAGGAACCAGCGGGCTGAGGCAGAGGTAGCCAGAAGCCCCTGGGTGGACTACATAAATGACGCTGGTGTGCAAGGTGCAGAGCCTGCATCCCGTGGTGGGTGCCCACGTGTAGGCCACACAGCAGCACAGGTAGCCTACAATAGTCAGTAGTTGACTGAGCACACCAGCACATTTACCAGCAGGGAGGAAGAAAATTTGCATGCTGCGGCAGAACCCTGGGCAGTAGAGCAACCCCTTTTGGTGGTTCACCCAGAGCATTGGGTGGGGAAACCAACGGTCCTGGAAGGGTAGCGGCTCCCCAAGGAGTGCTCGTGCACCCTCTCAGACTAGCCAAGAGGTGCCTGGTACACGCCTGTGGCAAGGGCAAACTGGGCAGCATCCATCATGGCTGATGAAGAAAATGGTGCCCAAGGAGCACAGAGGCAAAGTTGGCAGCTAGCACCCTTGCATATCTTTGATGTGATGGGGGCACCGGCCAGTCTGGGACCTCACTGGATGGCGTGGGTAGAAAACCTGGAATTGTATTTTGAGGCTGTGGAAGTAAAGGAAAAAGCAAAACAACCAACCCTCCTGTACTCTGCCGGCCCTCGGTCCAGAGACTGTTTAAAACATTGAGCCCGAAGGACCTAACATATGTAGTGGCCATTGACGCACTGAATGCGTACTTCATGCCCATGGTAAATAGGGACTATGAGAGATTTAGAATGCGCAGCACGAGACAAGAAAAACTGGAGAGCCTGGACGCGTTCCATGGGAGGCTTTGTGGTATTGTGCCCTGGGAAATTTTGAGGACAAGGTGAGAGCGCAAATAATATACAGATGCAGCTCCACCAAACTGCGTAGGCAGGTTCTCAGGGAACCAGGGCTGAGCTTAGACAGAATCCTGGAGCTGGGCTGGGCCCAAGAGCTGATGGAAGTGCGTGCTTCAGTAATGGACAGCTTGAGGCAGTTCATCAAGCTCGAAGAGCCCTTAGAACGGTTAAGCTGGAGGAGGTGTGTGCCGTGGGCAGATGGCAAGGCGGTAAAACAGCCAGAAGAGGGGAATCGCCATGGAAGGAGATGGACAACTTGTGTCCCCAGTGTGGGTAGGACCTGCTGCACGCCAATGAGTGTCCAGCAAAAGGGCAC
Organism: Ambystoma mexicanum; assembly: GCF_040938575.1. Lineage (NCBI taxonomy): Eukaryota > Metazoa > Chordata > Amphibia > Caudata > Ambystomatidae > Ambystoma > Ambystoma mexicanum. The sequence continues at coordinate 401,885,524 of NC_090922.1, forward strand.
ACGTGTGGCAGGTGCGGAAAGGATGGACACTTTGCAAGGGTGTGCCTCGCACCAGCCAGCGCAGGGAAGCCAGTACCTAAGGAGGAAGGGAAACAAACACAAACATCGGGAGGAAGTCATCCAGAGGTGAAGTGGTCCAAATAGCTGAGAACCAGAGGCAGCAATATATGCTCGTGGATGAGGAGGATGAAGAGGATGTGTTCCTCCTATCTTGTGGCAGCAAAGGCAGCCAAGGACAGCATAGGCGAAGGATGTCTACTGGAATGGACCCTTCCAGGCTGGACAGTTTGACCCAGGAATACAGTAAGCAGCTGCCGGGAAGGAAGCACTCGTGTGAGGGGTGCCAAAATGTCTGTTGTGAGTTACTGTAGGCTAGTAGCGGTGTGGACTTGACTGCATCAAAGTTGCCGGTAGCTTTACGGCCATCATTAAAGTTTGTTCTGTTTTGTTTCGTTATAATAAAGGAGGAATGTAATGTAGTGCCCCTTTACAAGTGGGTGAGTAGAATCGTGACAAGACGTGTGTCATGACCGCGTCATGTTTGTTAATAAAAGGGGCCCGTGTAGGCACATGCAGCACTGCAGTGGAAACCCAGTTACTGGCAACTCCTGTGTACTGTGGTCCTTGGTTGTGTATGTGTGCCGTGTGACCACGGCTGTGACTCCTGCCTCGGCTTGTGAACCCACGAGGCCAAGCAACAAGTGTGCTGGGTGCCCCCAGTGCTGGTGATCCAGTTGGTGATCCAGCTGGCAGAGGGCGACCTCTCTGCTGCACCAGACGGTGATCCTGGACCTAGTGTCCTGTCCGGTGCCCCGGTAGCGGGACGTAACAACGCTATCCAAACACTCTCTCTCTTACTTCGGAAGCTGTGCTGCCAACCATAGCCATTGCGTGGTTCATCCGGCGACTCCTGGCACGTGAGCAGGGGCTGGCTTCTTTATATATCATGGTGAAGCTTCTCTGAGTCACCACGTGTATGCTAGCGTGCATGTGTGTGTGTGAACCCGGTACCCACTGGCAAAGCAGTACCGCACCCCAAAACACTGGACCATTGCGCATTCTTGCACACTCCACCATATTCTCACATTTAGGGACGCAAAATATCCGTATCAGTGATTTTGACTGGCACTAGGTCAACCTGGCCTGTGCCCAGCAATATTTATTTCAGCATTGCACATACTGGAGACAAGCAAAGCAAGACAGGATGACCACAGATAAGTTGACCATAATGTGGGGAAGCTTTGGCAGTTTATATTCATACTGAATACTTATCTGTGCATCTGCACTGCCTCAACCTCACTGGCATAACAAACAACATGTGGGATCTAACAGAAATGTCCTCCCGCGTAAGCTTATTAAATAGTTGGATGTTGTCTTGCTGGGGCTGCCACCTAAGCAAATGGATTTCTTAAAGCAGCAAACCCAAGCAATACTTCAACACTGAAATGTGAGGATGGCATGGGCTGGCAGGGGCCTATTGACAGAATGGAGACTGAGGTCGTAAGTATTGAGTCATTTTGTGAACTAGACAACAGTTACTCTTTGAAGGACACGACGCAAATAAGTAATCTTCACCATCTTTCCAACATTGATATCAAGACCCTCCTATCCTGCTAGAATTCTAATCCTTAAAGAATGCATTCCCATATTCTTTACTTTTTTAAAAAAATACCTTTGAAAAACACCTCCACATTCAATAATACCACCTTAGCATCCTTTGTTTTTGCAAACAGTTTTTTTTTTAATCAATGCATGAAACGGTGCTCTTAAACAATGAGAGATTACTTCCAAGATTTACCAGCTATGTGTAAAATAACTATTATTAACTTTTCGTTCAAATCTAGCTCGAGACAAAATGTTGTGGGGCTCACTGTGACATGAGCAAGTTGCGTAATCAAATTATCTTTTTTCACAAATCATTGTAAAGTAGAAATTTATATTTACATATTTAGGGGCCTCAATATAACTTTTATTTGGAATGGGTTTAACGGCACTGGTAATGGTGCCTGCACCGTTAAACCCATTCTGCACAGTTACGAGGTCCCCTCGCGGGACCCACTCTGGGCGCCTGGTCTTTCCAGACGTCCATAGCGGGTCCCACAAGGGGACCAGGGAGCTAACAACGGGCCCGTTCGTAATGGGCCCGTTGTTAGCTCCTTCCCCATTCCCATTGATCCCATTGAGGGCTCGAATGGGAATGGGAAGGACCGGGCCCGGGTTCCCTGAAGGAGGAAATACCGGGCCCTCCATACTCGGAATGGCCCGGCATTTCCCCATTCAGGGAACCCGGACCCGGACACGATTCTGGAGGCAGCCATGCCCTTATTAAGGGCATGGCTACCTCCAACGTCGTAATGAGGCCCTATATATTTATATAGCACCAAGGCCTACAGCCATCAAGGCGCACAAAAACACCAAGGACAAGACAACAGAAAAACTCATAAAATAACTGATCAAATGTGAATATAGGGGATTTCCACGAGAGTCAGAGTAGGTAGGGAGACTATTAAAACAGGAATAGTTTTTTTTATCGTTTTCTAAAAATCAGATGTTCTTCCAATCGTAACTTGTAACTCGATTGGAAGAGCATTCCATGCTTTATGTCGTGAGAACAGAGAAAGAACATCCCAAACCTTGCGTTATTTTGTGTTTGGGAATATTCAAAAGACCACTCCAACTACAGCAGAGTGGTCTAGAGGGAGTGTATAATTTCAAACGCTCTTTGGGGTAAATAGGCGCCTCCCCACACAGGCATTTATGAGCCAAAAAGAGAGCCTTACATCTTACTCTAGCTGCTACTGCTAACCAATGAAGTTTCCTTCCTGCACCCAAAAAATGCTCTGATTTAGGAAGTTCACAGATGATGCGGGCAGCCTCATTCTGTAATATCTGAAGTCTATCTTGGCCACCCTTATTTGCCCCAATCAGCAGGGTTTTGCAATAATGGCATTATAATGGCCCTGACTAAAATAAAGTCTCTCAGTTTTTTAATGACAGAAGGTGTTTGATGTTTCTTAATACTCTTAGACGGCAATGCGAGTTAGCAATGATTCCATCCACCTGTGCCTCTGAACTCATAGATGCCTCCAGATAGACACCTAGGGCCTCATTACGACCCTGGCGGTAAGGGGTTAACGCCAGCGTTAGCTGCGCCGACCCCTTACCGCCAATTACGAGGTCCCCTAGCGCCATGGTGCTTTTAACACCTGCTTTCAGCAGGTGTTAAAATCCATGGCGCTAAGGGACCATGGAGTTAATTACGCCACCGTAATTTACGGTGGCGTAATTAACGCCTTCCCCACTCCCATTATGCCCTATGGGGCAAAAATGGGAATGGGGAAGGGTAAATGGGGATTGGGGACTTACCGCCCCGCCAAGGTCGGAATGGGGCGGTAAGTCCGCCAACCACCATGGCGTAAACGTAGTTTACGCCATGGTGGTAAAGTCACGGCCCAGGCGGTAACTTACCGCCTGGGTCGTAATGAGCATCCTAGTCTTGACCTTGTTTATGACTCCTTTGTGATTGCCTTAATATACCTGTGTCTATATTCCAAACTTTGTTTGGCTCTAGCTTGTGGAGAGCCAAAAATCCTCAGTCAGTTTTGTTACTATTTAAGCACATCCAACTATTGGACATCCTATTTTTTATGGTGTTGTAGATGTCGAGTCTGGCAGAGTGTCATCCGCATAGTTGGTGAAATGAATTACCATAGCTGTTAGTAGATCACACAGGGGTCTAATGTACAAAGTAAAAAGGTCAGTGACAGGCAAGCTCCTTGCGGGACTCCATGGTGTATTAACTTAGCTGCCGAGCTGGCATATCCCCAGAATACCCTAGAGGACCTATTTCTCAGAATAGAGCTAACCCAACTTGTGGCTTCCTGAGAACAATTACCTGAGGTTGCAAGAATGTCCAGTAAGCACCTGTGGTCCAGCAAGTTGAAAGCGGCCGATAAATCCAGGAGAATCAGCAGCCCTGACCCACTTCTCTCCATAACCTCCGGCATATGAGTCTGGAGGTCGCTTTCGGTCCTGTAGGCTTGGCTTTTTCATCAAACGTGTCACAACCACATGCTTAATGGACTAGGGTACAGAGCCAGAAGTAAAGGATGCATTCGCAAAAAGGACTAAGAAGGAAGTAAATAGCTCTGGGTTATTCAAAATGAGTAGGCCTTTCATCTCAATCTTAACTGTATGTCTGAAAGAGAAGCCAGGATTCTCGCTCACTTTAAGTGTTACTGTATCTAGAGTTTTACTTTCCAGATTGCTAAGAATTGTTGCAAGTGCCCTATTTATTTTGTCTGAGAAGGCTTGTTGAGCCTTATTGCAATCCTCTGTGGATGGAACAATTAACTGTGGTTTTTCAAGCATTTTGTAAATCTCAGACAACTTTTTTCTTTAGTTTCCTGCTGATTCAATCTGTTTATTGTAAAATTCCTTTTTAGCTTCATGAATTTGGTTTTGTAGTTTTTTTGCAATTATTTCCATAGTGCCTTGTTCTCATTTATTTCCCCCCAAATTCGTTTTGCCTGCCCCTTTTGCTGTTTCAAACTAGTGGGGATGGAACTAAACCATGACTGGTGCCAGGTTTTGTTTCTCACTGTCTTCAGATTTAATGGAGCTACATTATCAAAGAGACTTTTTAACTGGGAGTTAATGAAGCGTTTGAGGAATTTCCAGAGAGCTAAACAGGTTGTTAAGGTGCCAATCAAGTTGCTCAGATTGTGGGTCAAATTCTTTGGTGAAACCCCACATTCCCAGTAATCTCTTTCCTGTTGCGGACCTCCCCTGCTATCCCTTTGCCCTCACAGCATCCCCATCCCCCCATTAAAATCCCAATTTACCTAGGACCACTATGGGATCCTCTGTCTATGCTCTGCTGGGAATGGACATAGACAAGGGACTCATTTGTGTAGCTTCCTTTTTTCCATGGCACCCATGATGTATTGTTTTCGTTTTACTTTGGAACAATGACGCTTATGGATAAGAGCCTTTAAAATGTCTAAGGAGCTACTTCCCTGCAACTCGCTTTGCTTTGCTTGGACCCTTTCCTCAGGATAGCAGGCCATTTTCAGCTGCCATGACCCAGCCCAGAGACCCTTCTCCCCACTGTTTTTCAATCCTTCAGCTTCCCAATCCTACAGGTTTTCCTTGTTTTCTTAAGTACTGATTGACTTTACCACCAAATTGCGCTCTCGGGGCAGGTTGGATATTTATTGCACAAGAACAGTGTCTCGCCAATAGACGTCATTCCTTTCTCTATCACTCATGTCGACTGTCACAGCAGAGTACCATAGTGCTCCATGCGTCCATTCCGCGGGGGATAAACGAAAAGCTCTGAAGGGTCTTCCATCTTCTCGTGTGTAAATGTGTTTATATTGGAAGTGCCTCTTTGCTAAAGAGTGCATGATGCAAAAAGTCAATGTTTGCAATTCTTTATTTAGCTCCAAACGCCAATATAGCAATATGCAGTCGATCGATTGCCTGATTAATGTGTTCCAGGCCTTGTTGGCCAACAAGCCGGACTTTCTGCACATACATTGCGTAGGTACTCCAAACCTGAGAGGCTGATGGCTATTGTAAGAACATTAGCAGGTTCGATTCTACGAGGCGATTGCTTTGAGCGCAGCCCAGACTTGCTCGATGTACTAAATATCAATTAAACTCTTAAGCAACTGACCGTGCAATCAAATAACAAAACAATTGTTAATGCTGATCTCCTTAACTTGCATATATTACAAAGTCGAGCAACATTCTAGGCTGCAATCATTTTATTGAAATACATCAGTTTTATGCAAAATATTGTATGTTTAGCTACTAAAAAGATGCATTACATGCTCAGTACAACTCCAATACTGTCCACACATATTTTGGCAAATTCATTCAGTTATTCAACAAAACAAACAGTGGTTTCATGCTTCTAATGTTGGCTTACACTTAACACACAAAGGCACTATTCACGACACTGGGGGGCAATGCAAGGCAATCACATGAAGTAAAAACGATCTGTGCACCGATGAACACATTGTAAAAGGATCACATGACAAGAGAAGACTTGCAAATAGTGGCACTTGATTTGTTGATATAAATTGTTTATTGAAATGTCTGTGTAAGAGGGTGATCAGAAATGCTTTGTGAGGGCCTGGAAAGCATTTTTCTTTTCCAGCCATTTTACCTGCTATATCCAAAGGCTACAGAGGACTACACATCGCCGTGGATAAGAGTAGTTATGTGCTGCTGTTACCTTTTTTTTAAAAACATATTTTTACAGCTATTGTGAAACATTACTGCCCTGGCCATGGCTAGTGGCTCAGTTGCCATCCAGGTCTCCCATGCATGCAGTAACCAGAACAGACACTGCTTAGCTTCAAAGTGAAGAAGGGGCCAACCTCCTCAGGCCATGTTGCCTGATAAATGAACGAAAGTTATAAGAGCAGTTAGAGAAATGGGTCAGCCCTTTCCTTGCTTTGAATCTAAGCAGGGTCAGTCCCGGTTACTGCATGGATGGGCGAACAAATGATTTAGTGCTACTGTCAGTCCTTGAAAGTTTTGCGCTCAGAGACCATTTTTTGCCTTTTTCTGAATTGCATTCTGGTATTTGTAGTCTCCCAGTCAATAATAAAAAAAGAAATAGATATTTTTAGAGCAACAGTGGGTTTCCCATCCCTGCAGTAACTGTGACAAACTCTGCTTAGCTTCCGAGTGAGGAAGTGGTCAGCCTCCTAGGGCAGTGGTCGTCAAACTTTTTAGGCTGGGCCCACCCTGAGCAAAATGTGGGCAGGCCGGCCCCCCAAAAATGCCTAATGGACAGTAAGTCCAAATGGCTATAAACTATTGCGCGCCATCACCGCACCCTACTCCCAGTATAGTCTCTGGGCTCCCCCACCAGCTCCCATCACAGTCTCTGGCCTCCCTCATCAAAACTCCTAGCCCAGTCCCTACGCTCTCCCCACCCCACCCAAGACCCTGGGCTCTCCAATCCCTGCTCCCCCCACTATCCCATGGCTCCCACCCATCCTGCTCCCACCACAGTGCCTGGGCTTCTGTTACGCTCACCTGGATTCCACAGGGGCGTCAAACGAAGCTGGACTGCTGCGGTCTCCACCAGTGTGACTCATAGCGAAGTGATGATCGACTGCACTTGCCCACTCAGTTTCGTCTGCCTGGCCCGTAAGAATATTTTTCTAAAAGCAGTAAAGGGGATTAGCCACCCGTGGTAGAGAGGTTTCACTAACACTATTTTCCCTGAAAACTTCCAGTATTCCCCTTCATAAAGTCTCACCTTATTGTTTGGAAGGATGAACTCTCGATCCTGCGTTGAGTGCAGGCGCTCGTAGAAGTTCAGTTACTTCACTGATCCAAAGGTATTTGGCAGAGTTCCAGACAACAATGACTCCGAGGTAAGTAGTGTGTAAACCGAATGTATAGTTCTTTTAGAGTTCAACTGTCGTTAATTCGTTCTTGCTCTTTTCATACCTTTTCCCTTGCAGCGTGATCCAAGGAGTGAGTTTGCCTCGATGGATGAAGGTAGCGCTTAGGTAAGAGTCAGTTTGTACGAAGCACTTTCTAGCAAGTAATATTGTTCCAAATGTAATTAACCAATAGTTCTCTATCTTCTTTGCAGGTGTGGTGCCTTTCTGAAAATGTCTAACGTAGGATGGTGACCAGCACTGCCTCGAGCGGTAAAATTCTGAGTAAGTATCTTGCGGTAAGTAAAAGAATGTCTTTGGGGGAACCCCGCTCACCTTTTGTTTGTTCTTGTATTTTCAGATGCTGATGTTTGGGGCGACAGGTGATCATGGTGCGACTCTGCAGCTGGCAATGCGACGCAGTTTATTTTAATTTCTTTTTCCTTTATCCACAGGTGCGGCTGCTCCAGGAAAAGATGATGACCAAATGGAAATCTCCTTGTCCTAACCTTCTCTTCTTCTTTCCTTTTCTCTAAGATCGGCTCCGGACACAAGACGGGTGTGGCTGTAGACTGGATGCTGGACTGCAGACACAGTGAGCGTTACGCTGCTAAGATGCAGAATAACGCAAAGTGTGTGCTGCTCTTCGGGTGTGGCTTAAATAGCATCAAAAAAGCACTTCCCAGGTAAGAAGTTCCAGTACCACACCCAAGCAGCAAAATAGTTCCTAAAGGAAAGTAGTCCCTTCCTGGTCTGAACATGAGTTCTTTGCAGGATGACCTGCATAGTTTAAAGTTGGCAATATGAGCTAGGCGCCTACGGCGCCAGGACTGACCCCATATAGCCCCTAGGTGGGGTTTTGGGAATTCCTGTGTCTTCTTGGGTGCCTGTTCCCTGGACAGATGGACCTGTTACGGATGTCTGGGGGCAGGCATCGTGACAGCACTCCCTGCCAAGGCCCCTCCTAAGGCTGTTCTCCTCACTGGTCCCGGTTTGTCTGGGAAATTCTGGTGGAACCTTTTCACCAATCAAGGTGCTTGAATATTGTCACTTGGTTACCATTACCTTTCTTGTGGACCATAACCTTTCCAGTCAACCAGATAAAAAAGTCTTGATTTGACTATTTTTGAGTCCAAAATATTCTTTACTTCAAATTCTGGTTCCCCTTCTATTAGGATGGGGTTAGTTGGTTTAGTTAGCCTTGTCCGTGGTTTTACTGGCTTTAGAAGTGAAACATGAAAGACTGGGTGAATTCGCATATTTGACGGTAACTCCAATTTGACGGCCACAGGATTAATAATGGCTTTAATAGTGTAAGGTCCCAAATACTTGGGGTTAAAGGTTTGAGTCCCCTTTAAAGGTATGTGTCTTGAAGTCAGCCAAACTTGGTCTCCTATCTGATATTTCGGAGCTTTGCTTCTATGTTGATCTGCGGTTTTCTTGTATCTCTCTTTAGCCTGTTTCAAATGTTCGGTTGCCTTTTTAAAAGCTTGTGTAATAGTGGCGTGTAGATGGTTCACGGCGGGCATCTCTAAGTGTTGGGGCGAATCGAGTTTAGAGGTTTGAAGATGTCGCCCATATATAGTATAAAATGGTCTTTGTCCTGTTCCTGAGTGCAATGAGTTGTTGTATGCATATTCGGATAGCCACAAAATTTCTTTCCAATTGCCTTCGTTTTGGTGTAACATGCACCATAGGTATTGCTCTAGTGTCTGATTGGTCCTCTCAGTTTGACCATCGGTTTGAGGATGGTGGCTGGTTGATAATCTATCGTCGATTTGGGCCAATTGACATTATTTCCTCCAAAACTGAGAAATGAACTGACTTCCCCGGTCGGAAACCAATACGGAGGGGAATCCATGTATTCGGACGATATGTTCCAGAAATTCCTTGGCCAAGGTCGAGGCTGAAGGTAGACCCTTTAATGGAATGCAATGAGCCATTTTAGAAAAAGGATCCACTATAACTAGGATGGGGTTATACCCATTACATGTGGGAGGATCAGTAATAAAGTCAAGGGATAAGGTATGCCAAGGCGTAGGCAGAATGTCCAAAGGTTGTAATAGGCTTGCTGGTTTCCTTTTCTGGGTCTTATTTTGGGCGCAAATACCGCAAGACAGTACAAATGACTTAATGTCTTTCCGCCAAGTAGGCCACCAGAATTGTCTTTTGATCTTGGCCTCGGTTTTAGTGATCCCAGGATGCCCTTCTATCAAAGACTCATGGTAATTTGAGATAACATGTTCTTGTAATTCTTTATTTGGTAGGTAAAGACGTCCTTGATAGTATGGTGGGTGATCGGTGGCTGAATAATCTTTGCCTTTGTTCAACCAGCTTTGTAAGTCTGCAGGGTTGAAAAGCTGTTGAATCTTTTTATGGATGTCGTCCAGAGTCTGTAGAGCGGTTATACCAAGAATTCTTCTCACCGAAATTATGGATACTGGTTCTGGATTTGAATATCCTTCTCCCATTCCAATACAAGATAAGGCATCTGCTTTGCCAATTCGACAACCTGGTCGGTAAGTAATCACAAAATCATATTCCGCAAAGAATAAGGCCCATCTAAGTTGGCGTGACGATTGAGCCTTGGCTGTCTTTAAATATTGTACGTTCCTGTGATCCGTGATTACGGTGATGGTGTGTCGAGCTCCGAGAAGATAATGCCGCCAGGCTTTGAACGCCGACTTCATGGCCAGTAGTTCCTTGTTGGTAACTGCATAGTTTAACTCTGGTGCTGAAAATTTCCATGACCAGAATGCCACTGGGTGAAGTTCACCAGTTTCAGCATCCTTTTGGGAAAGGACAGCTCCCATGGCTAAGCTGGATGCATCAGTTTCAACCACGTACGGAGGTTCTGGACGTGGGTGCTTTAAAATAGGAGCTGAAGTAAATTTCTGTTTAGGTCTTGGTAGGCCTTTTCAGCTTCTTCTGTCCACTGGAAGCGTTTATTTTTCCGCAAAAGAGCCGTGATGGGGTGTACAAGATGTGAAAAATCAGGAATTAATCTGTGGTAAAAGTTTGCAAATCCAAGCATACTCTGTACCCCTTTAATCGAGGTAGGTGAGGGCCACTTGAGGATTGCATCCACCTTTCGTGAATCCATTCGAGCTCCTTTTGGGGTCAGGATAAATCCAAGGAATTCAACTTCCGAAGTATGAAAAATGCAATTTTCCGATTTCGCATTTAATTTATGCTGGCGTAGTTTTTCTAGTACAGCACGAACGTGCTTCACATGGTCTGATTCAGATGAAGAGTATACTAAGATGTCGTCTATGTATACAACAACACAGATGTCTATGAGTTCGCGAAGGACATCGTTCATAAAATACTGGAAGGCTGCCGGTGCGTTGCAAAGCCCAAAAGGCATCACCTGGTATTCGAACAATCCGTATTTGGTACAGAAGCCAGTCTTCCATTCATCGCCTTTTTTCACTCGTACCAGATGATGCGCCCCTCGGAGGTACAACTTAGTGTAGATACGAGCATCCTTTACTTGGTCCAGTAGTTCTGGGATCAGGGGCAACGGGTATCGGTTTTTTACCGTTATTTGGTTTAATGTGCGATAGTCAATACAAGTCCTAAGGTCACCTTCCTTTTTCGGGACGAAAAATAAAGACGATGCTGCCGGAGACTTGGACGGGTGAATGAAGCCATTAGCGAGGTATTGATCCAAATATTGCCGTAAATGAAGATTTTCTGGTTCAGTAAGGGCTTAAATTCTGGTGCATGGAATCATATGATCTGTTGGGTGGTAACGTGTTTGCTTGTTCTTTCTGCAAAACATCCTGAAATTCCTGGTATTCCTGGGGTAACTGAGTTATCGGATTCATGACCGTAGCCAGTCTTTTGATCAAAGTTCTTTCAGGGTAACAAGTGTGTGCACAATTCGAGAAGGTCACTCTCTTTTCTCGCCAGTCAATACAAGGATTATGAGTTTCCAACCATGGCATTCCCAGAATTATTTGGAACTGTGGGGCCTTGATTAAGTCAAACACAATGCTCTCTCGATACCCATCTTGACCCAACAGTGTCATCTCCATAGTTGAATGAGTTACTGGACCTGAAGCTATTTCGGTCCCATTGACGGTGGTGATTACATCAGTTGTGGGTTTTTTGCAAAGAGGCAGGTTCATCCTTGTAACCAATTCTTGATCCATGTAGTTTCCTATGGCTCCACTATCTATGTATGCTCTCACTGCGTGCATACGAGATGGTTGCCTTTGATCTATAAGGACCATTGGTATAATTAGGTGCAAGGTCTGAGTGTCCTTCTTCATGCTCGGCAAGCGGACCTCTACGCTTGTCGTGCGTGGTTGATTCCCGGCTCTGATTCCATATTGACTTTGTCGGCGACTCCTACCACCTTCTTAGGTGGTTTCACTGAGAAATCCTGTAAAAAATGCTCCGAGGTTCTACAATACAAACACAATTGTAACTGCTGCGTCTTGTCCTTTTCTTTTTGTTTCAAAGGTCCTTTAACCCCCCCAATTTGCATGGGTTCAGATACATCAGTTCCTTTGGGGGTGGCGTTATCCTTAGGTCTTACCAATTCTCGATTCTCGAATCTAGCCCGAACAGCCTTCCGATTCTGAAGTCTGTGATCCAACTGGACAACCAAGTCTTTGTATTCAGCACAATGTTGAGGTGGGTTCACTACTTGTGCCAAAACGTCTTTTAGTTCACTTTGTAGCCCACGATGAAATAGCGTAATCCGCTTGACCTCTGGCCATCCGGTTTCTACCACCAACCTATTGAAGGTTGCGATGTAGGTCAGCAGATCCTGGTTACCCTGATGCAAGGACAAAAGTTTGTTATCCAAAGCTAGGCCTTGGGAATGTCGGGCAAATAGTCTTTCCATGCTTAGTTGAAAACCCTGAAAATCCCGAAGAAGAGGGTCATCCTGGTTGACCAGTGGAATAGACCAATCGGCTGCACTGCCGCTGAGATACGATAGTACAAAGGCTACCTTTGCTTGATCATTCAGAAAAGCTCCAGGTCTACCTAAAAAATGCAGGCGGCCCTGGTTCATAAACACGGCAAACCTTTTGGGGTCCCCCGCAAAACGTTCTGGCGGTGCTAAAGGAACTGTCCCTGGTAAAATTACTTGCACTGGATTACTTGATTGAGCTTGGGCAGAAGCTCCACCGAGTCCAGGTAAAGGTATGTGCCCAGCTTGAGCTTGAAGTAATCGCCTGGCGAGATCATCCATACGTTCTTTTGCCACAATCAGTTCTCTCCTGAGAGTATTAGTCTCTTGACGGGCGGAATGCACTTCAGCCCTTAGTTCTCCCAGTATTTGGGCTAATTGGTCAGTCTCTGAGGTCTCCATAATGCCTGGGTGGAGATTTGTAGTAAGGCTTCGCATTCTGTTACGCTCACCTGGATTCCGCAGGGGCGTCGAACGAAGCTGGACTGCTGCGGTCTCCACCAGTGTGACCCGTAGCGAAGTGATGATCGACTGCACTTGCCCACTCAGTTTCATCTGCCTGGCCCACAAGAATATTTTCCTAAAATTAGTAAAGGGGATTAGCCACCCGTGGTAGAGAGGTTACACTAACAATATTTTCCCTGAAAACTTCCAGTATTCCCCTTCATAAAGTCTCACCTTATTGTTTGGAAGGATGAACTCTCCATCCTGCGTGGAGTGCAGGGGCGTGTAGAAGTTCAGTTACTTCACTGATCCGAAGGTATTTGTCAGAGTTCCAGACAACAATGACTCCGAGGTAAGTAGTGTGTAAACCAAATGTAAAGTTCTTTTAGAGTTCAACTGTCTGTTAATTTACTCTTGCTCCTTTCATACCTTTTATCTTGCAGCGTGATACAAGGAGTGAGTTTGCCTCGATGGATGAAGGAAGCGCTTAGGTAAGAGTCAGTTTGTACCAAGCACTGTCTAGCAAGTAATATTGTTCCAAATGTAATTAACCAATAGTTCTCTATCTTCTTTGCAGGTGCGGCGCCTTGTCGAAAATGTCTAACGTAGGATGGTGACCAGCGCTGCCTCGAGTGGTAAAATTCCGAGTAAGTATCTTGCGGTAAGTAAAAGAATGTCTTTGGCGGAACCCCGCTCACCTTTTGTTTGTTCTTGTCTTTTCAAATGCTGATGTTTCGGCAGCGATTCAACGGCGCCGGGTCATGGAGATGCTCCAAAGACAGGTGAGTATGGCGTGACGCTGCAGTTGGCAATGCGACGCGGTTTATTTTAATGTCTTTTTCCTTTATCCACAGGTGCGGCTGCTCCACGAAAAGATGATGACCAAATGGAAATCTCCTTGTTCTAACCTTCTCTTCTTCTTTCCTTTTCTCTAGGATTGGCTCCGGACACAAGATGGGTGTGGCTGTAGACTGGATGCTGGACTGCAGACACGGTGAGTATTACGCTGCTAAGATGCAGAATAACGCAAAGCGTGTGCTGCTCTTCAGCGTGGTTTAAATAGCATCCAGTTCCCAGGTAAGAAGTTCCAGTACCACACCCAAGCAGCAAAATAGTTCCTAAAGGAAAGTAGTCCCTTCATGGACTGTACCTGAGTTCTTTGCAGGATGACCTGCATAATTTAAAGTTGGCAATATGAGCCTGGCGCCTATGGCGCCAGGACTGAACCCATGTAGCCCCTATGTGGGGTTTTGGGAATTCCTGTGTCTTCTTGGGTGCCTGTTCCCTGGATAGATGGACCTGTTCCGGATGTCTGGGGGCAGGCATCGTGACAGCTTACCCATCCTGCTTCCAGCACAGTTGCAGGGTAGTGTTGGCCGGTGACTTTTTTAAGTGGAGGCGCATAAATATTTCCACCAGATATGCCATAGTGACCGAGTGCAGCAAGGTAGCCCAAAGCAATCCAGGGGGTATCTGGGGTTTTTCACCCGTGAATTATTTTTAAATAATGGGTTAAAATGTTGCCTTTTAAAGCATACTTTAAAAAAGAAAATGGGTAAAAATCCAAATAGTTTGCAAATGGTGCTGGGGGGCTCAGGGGGAAAACATGGTGTTTATAACTGGACATCTATGATAGATATCCAGTCAAAAAATACCATCCTTGTCCCCTGGGCTCCACAGCGCCTCAGAGGGAAAGCTGATTTTGGCAGGTGGTTAGGGGGATTGTGCAACAAAGGCATTTTTAAAATGCCTTTGTTGTACAACCCTCCTTTCCCCCTCTAGCTCCCACTCATCAAAATCAGCTCAACTGACCAAAACAAACACACACACACCCACACACATATTCACAGAGCAATATCTATATCATTCACATGAGCACCCATCACCATACACTCACTCATAACACAAGCATACATGCATCCATACACATATTTAAATAAAAAATGAATGAACATAAACATATCTTCTAGAGGGGCTTGCACGTGAGTGCTGAAATACCCCGCTTCAGGCTGCTCTGTCTGTATGTGCGAGCAGGCACAGGAGCTCCCTCTTGCAAATACAGACATGCAGTGCCCCAGCCAGCATTTCGTGAAGCAAAACACCCCCAGCCGTGCATGGCTCATTGAGCATGTGTGGCTGAGGAACTGAACTGAACTGTCAAAGGATTTCCCTTTGACAGTTCAGCCAGCCCAGTAGCATTCCCTCAGCTGGAAAAAGCAGCTGAGGGAGTGCTCAGTGTTTCACTGGGCTGGCTCTTGGCTCCGCCATAATGGGTGATGGGGCCACTGGGTGGACGCCTCCTCACTCCTTATGGATGAGCCGCCAGGCTCAGACTGGCCTGTAGGGCAATAAGGCAATACCCATACCAAAAATACAAAATGCTAGTGTAGGCCAGTCAAAATTGCCCACTTTTTGGCCACTGAGGGCCAGCATGATGAGTTACCTCACTGTGCAGCTAGTAGTTTGACCATTGTTGCTCAATTAATATTCTTTAAATATCACAATGTGCTTACATTTTAGCAAACAACACCCCCTTGGGTACTATTCAAACAGTCTATGACTAAAGGAATGAATATCCATTTGCAACTGCGGGCCACTTTATTATTGGTGCCTGAGACAGTGTTATGCTCCAGTCTGACCATGTGGGCTGCCCCAGCCTATTTCTTCCAATCTAAAAAAAATAATAATAATAAATAAAATGTTTTTATAATTTCATGCTGGGTTCACGTGCCCCCCACCACCCTGGGGGGTGCACCACACAGTATGAAGACCTCTGCCCTAAGGCCATGTTACCTAACAGATGAGCCCACCTTACAAGACAACTTAGAGAAACATGGCTTAAGGGTGCTGGATCCTGCCTCACTTTGAATCTAAGCAGGGCTGGTCCTGGTTACTGCATGAATTGGGGACAGTCCACAGTCCTGAATGCAGTGCGCTTTCTTAGTCTTAAATATCTCATAAAATACGGCATCTGCATTATTGTTTTTTTTTTTTTTTATTTTTTTATATAGTATTTTATTGTTATTAACATAATACAGTGGTCACAATAACAAAGCAACAAGCAAACAAAAACAACTCCAGACTGTCATAGTCGTTCACAATCAGAAAAGGTACCCAGAACATCAACAGTTGAGCGATCATCTCATCACATGTAATAATGTATAGTATGGTACAAGCACAAAACAAAGCACCCAGTGCACATTCCCCCGCCTGTACATGGGACACTCAGGCCACACCTTCCTCCCACCTGTCCCATATTTTCGACGCTTTGTTGGGACAGCCTCGCGCCGAGTAAATCCTACGCTCCATCATAGCGCATATGTCCATATCTAATTTCCATTGTTCCAGCGTTGGGGAGTCAGGGGTACCCCATTTCTGCGCTATATTGCGCTTAATCAGCCCCATCGCCGTGTGTAAGAGCAATCTTTCCCACTTATTAGTTTCTATCTCATCGGGCACGCCCAGAAGCAAAGCCCCTGGGTCCAGTGGTATGGTGCGAGTCAGAACTCGGGAGAGTTCCCTACAGCATGCGTTCCAAAAAGTTTGTATCTGGGGACACAGCCACAAAATGTGAATAAAGGTCCCTTCCCCATCCCCACACCGCAAACAGTTTGGGTTAGAAGCCCGTTTCCAGCCATATAGACGTGTCCTAGGGTAATAAACCCGATGTAGTATTTTCAACTGCACTAGTCGAAGCCTAGAGGAAATGGCGATTTCCCGGGGATGCATAAGGACTTGTATCCAATCCTCAGGATCTATCACCCCCACGTCTACTTCCCACTTTGCCTTTAGTTCATTCAATTCGGGGGTAGCAAAGGAGGATATAGCATTGTAAAGGATGGAAGTGCATTTGGTAGGGATATGCGCCGGAAGGATGTTACGCTCTATGGGGGTATAGTCCGGTAACTGTGTATCTGCTGTCAGGTAGGGTCTCAAAGCATGGGCGAGGCGAATGTAATGGTAATGTTCCGTATTCGGAATCTGGAATCGCAATTGTAGGTCATCAAATGAGGCCAAACACCCCTGTGTAAGCATATCCCCAATCCTGGCAATCCCCGCGTTCACCCACCTAGGCCACGGCTCCAACTTCTGGGTCTCAGCTAGGTTGTTGTTCCGCCAGAGGGGTTGTGCTCTAGTAGCTTTATTTTCCCACCCAATGAATCGGTGTGCCTGTCTCCACACTGTGATCATATGCGTAGTGGTTGTGGGCGGGGAGGTTCTCGAGAGGGGCTGATAGAGGAGAAGCAGGGGGTCAGTGTTGCGCATGGTGGCTATCTCAGCCCGTATATGGGGCAGGTCTCGGTCCCCGTGGAGAAGGTCATTAATCACCACCAGTTGTGATGCCCAGTAATACGTTTGAAGGCGGGGAACTCCTATTCCTCCCTCCCAAATAGATCTTTGGAGTGTAGTTAACGCAATTCGTGACTGGCCTCCCCCCCACATGAGGTCTCTGAGAAGTGTCTCCACTTGGTAGAACTCCGAGTCGGGGACTTTAAGTGGGGCATTTTGAAGGACATAGAGGTTAAACCGTGGTAAGGTCAAACCTTGAAAGTTTAGAACTCACAGACAATGTTATGCCTTTTGCTGAATTGCATTCTGGTATTTGTCATCTCTATGTGAAGATGGGGGGAATAATGCCACAAGTGTACACTTTTTGCCTATCATAGTTCTATAAGGACTTATATATTTGAGTGACACTATGATATGTGTACTTTTCAAGTTAGCATTATAAAGCAGATTATTGTTGAAAGCCAGACATGGGGGTGAGGATTGGAAATAATGAGAGGGCAATAAAGTCATGAGTATTTGCGAACAATGTGGTAAGAGAGTTTGCAATGCTGGACAATGGCGTAAGCATTTTCCCCTGATTCTGGCTGGCCTTCCAGGCACCAGTAAAGGACACGTGTGGGTGGACAGCATAACATTTTTCAGAGGGCAGACATAATACCTTGTGTTCTTTTGAGGTTGATCAAGTATTTGGATACCAGGATTTTACTCAGGATGTCATGTTCCCAGTGCAGATGCTTGCCCACAAGACCACACACACTTGTTTTGTATTTAGATTTTGTTTTCCATGGAATATTTCACAACAGGTTGCTGGGTTTAAAAGCTGAGCACATTTTATACTTTGCCAGCATATTTATTGGAAGATTTCCTCTCTCAGGTTATTTTTCTGGTGTCCATTACTTCTTTTTAAAAGTCCAATATTATTTTGTCATGCACACTTTCCTCTAAGGAGAAGGTCAATTGTGCTGGGTTTCTATATTTCATAAATATATGGTAACTTACTGTGCGTACATTCATGAGGGCCAGCTTTTGATTTTCGCTATATGGGCAAATGTTCTTGGGGATATGCTATTGCTGCAGCTGGTAATTTCTTTCCCTTTTCCGTGCTGCTTAAATGTGGTTAGTTGGGGGATGTATCAAAACAGTCACAAAGAGACCAGCCATAAAACAAAGGGCTTGTAACATGCTGCTTAATCAAAGCGTGTGATCCTCGGCAAATAATGTTATTGCACAGGACATTAACTAAAAACATGGGAGTTCTAAAAACTATAACAGTGTATGACATGCCAGGTACAGCTAGTTATTATTCTTCTACATACATTCTTCTTCCTTCTAGTCACAAAACACTCTAAATACTGCTTCATTGTTTGAATGAGGGCCCAATTCTGAGGTGTGTGCAAATGTATGAAAGGTTTCTCCATGAAGGAGGAACACTTTCCTTACAAGCTCCATATTCTGATAAAGAAAGAATGTGGTACAGGGACATGAAAGCATCAGGTTTTGTGTCTACCAGATTTATGGTTTGATAACAGCCCTAGCAACCATCAGGAATGTAGAGCAGCCACATGGAGGGGATTCTCCTTCCAGCAGCACTGGTTTAGCACATAACATACGGCACCTGTCAGGTGGCGTTAAACTCTACTGCACACTCTTTCCTTTTGTATAAACAACATTTCCTAGACTGCAGCACCACCTTTCTAGTTTAATGAAAGTTTAAGAAAACTTTCTTAAATTAGATAAGTGGCAGTCTTTAAGAAATGCTCGCAATGCCACTGGAGCACATGTTTCCCCCGCAACGAGTGATTTTAGCAGCTTTTGCTAATGGAAAGCACAACTCACCTCCTCTACTTCCACCCACTGAAGAATAGTGGTGCTGGAAACTGGAGCGAAGAATTTCGTATTTTCACACTCTTTTTATCATGAGCTCAGAATCGGGCCCTCAGTGTCTCAGTTCATTAGTCTATGGGTGGAAATATAAAGGCATTTCCCCAGACAGCTACCCAGAAGATTTAAACGAACTGCAATCCTCTATAACAAAGCATCTCACTTTGTAACCAAACCACACAGAAAATGACCATCACAAATAATTGATATATTTATATTTAGCTTGGTTCGTATAAGGCTTTGAAAAGAAACACTGTAAGAAAGAAACAAGGTAAGCAGAGTAAACACGAGTACAGGCTCTTTACAATAGTAGTGGACTATGAATGAGACATCAACCTCTTGGTGGGTGGAATTGTGTACTTGAAAGAGTAACAGGATATACTTACAGTCAGGCTATTAAACAATGCACAGTAAATCAGTGATAGTATGATAATGTGCATACATTTACATTTATGGACAATGATAAACAGCTAGGAATTGTGAAGATGACGGATGAAGGTTGTTGGAGGAGGGATTAGAAGATGGGTCAGTCTGGGTGTAGCTTTAAATATGAGGAGGTGCTGTTTGAGGACAGAGTTGAATTCTAGAATGGTAGTGACGTTCTTGATGTCAAGGGGAAGGGTGTACCAGTAATGAGGGGTACGTCGGGAGAAAAAGCTGAAGCAAGAGGCTGCACAGGGTGGGGAAGGGGAACATTTGAGGCATCAGAGCAAGGGATACTAGTGGTGAGAATCAGGCCAGAGATTTAACCGATCCCAATATTGGGCCATCGCATGAATAGATTTGAAAACTAAGAGAAGAAATAAGAAGAGAGAATAGTGGTGCATTGAGAGCTGGCCTGTGTGCAGGCAATGTGCAGAACTTAGGCTGGTGCAAGGCTGATGCTAGATAAGTTGCTGTGTTAAAAAGAAATATAGGAGAAGGCTTAGGAACAAACAGTAACAGTAATCAGTTCTGCTGAGATCAAGAGTAGCAAATTGACTTTTTGAAGAGTGAAAGGTAACTCATTAACTTTCACCTCGTAGAAGTGGCAATGGAGGTTATGAAGGGATGAAGTTTGAGTTTCTTGTCAATAAAGACATTCACGGTATGGGAGATGGGGTGGGATATTAAAGATAGAGAGGTAGACAACTGTGGTCTTGGAGGAGTTCAGCATGAAACACTGAAGTTCCAAGCAACGAGCTGGGGGTAGATCTCTCTCGTCGGCTGGGGCCTCCCTCTGGAACAGCCTTCCTGCCTCCCTGAAACTCCGGTTCTGCATGCACCTCAAAACCTTCCTCTTTGCTTCTGCTTTCTCTCCCCATCTCCTCTGCAAAATTCCTGATTGAAACTGCATTGAATCTGCACTGGGCCACTCTTACTGTTCTCGGTCCCTGGCACAGCCACTTGCCCCCTGCTCTGCCTCCTTGGCAACCCCTGCACTGCGGGACTGTCTCTGTATCCCTACAGCCCCCCTCCCAGCACTTGTCTGCACTTACCTTGCACTTGCCACCAGCTGGCCCTTACTATTTATCTTGTTATGCTACTACCCCTGTACTGCACTTTCCCTTCTCCCTTTCCCCTTGCACTTTCCCTTCCCCTCTTCCCATGCACTCGCGCGATCTGAATGATACCTGGCCTAGTAAGATCGTTGTCTGTCTTCCCTTTGTCCCCCCCTCCCTGCCTTGTCACGCCTTGAAACACTTGTGTATAGGCGTGTTATAAATGCCATATCATATCATCATATCATATCATCCAGTGGTGGATAACAGGGAGACAATTATGAAAGTGTGTGTATGGTTCAAGTGTAAGCTCGGGAAAGGCAGATAAAAAGAGGAGGTGTGGAGAGTAAAGATCAGAGTTCCAAGCAGATTGCCTTGTAGCACTCTTAATCAGAGATGTGTGGAGTTGGAGTTTCATGAGGTGTGGAGAAGAAGCACTCAGACGGGTAAGAGCTACTCCAGGAATGGTCAGATACTGAGGTGCAAGAGGGTGTGGAGAAGGGAGGTTGCTCAACAGTGCCAAAGGCTACCAAGAGCTCAAAGAAGGTTATTAGTTAAGTGGAGCTTTGAGTAATGAGCACAAGAGAAAATGTTAGAGCATTTT
Organism: Ambystoma mexicanum; assembly: GCF_040938575.1. Lineage (NCBI taxonomy): Eukaryota > Metazoa > Chordata > Amphibia > Caudata > Ambystomatidae > Ambystoma > Ambystoma mexicanum. Next base: position 401,906,560 of record NC_090922.1, read on the forward strand.
GTTAGGCCCATTCCCATGAAGTGTTTGTTGTGGAACCCAGATTGTATGGGGTCACACCCATGTTTTAACCTCTAGGTACCCAGTGATCCAATTTAATACCACACATTCCAGAATGTTGAGGCTGGTATCAAGCAGGGTAGTTACATGTCAATGGTGCACATTTTTAAGGTAGGTAGTAGAGAACCTCTTTGAATCAGGTTCTAATCATAGGGGAGAAGTTATAGAGAAGTTATAGAGGGTACAGAGTTCGAGGTAGATGTAGTGTTCAAGATCCTTCATTGTTTGCAATGAAAAGGAACCCATGTCTGTGCAGGATGGTTAAGCTGTACACATGATGGGTTCTAGTTCATCTGTAGTAGTGGCAGGAGTGATTTAAAAGAGGGTTTGTTAAGGAGGAGAGACAGTGAGGAAAAGGAGTATAGAAGGAAGGAAGGAGAGAGAGAGAGAGAGAGACAGAGAGACAGAGAGAGGTGTGGAGGGAGTGGGATTGGAATAAGGAAAGGGTAAGAGAAAGCAAAGGGCAGACTTAGTGTCTGAACATAGAGATCATGCTGGAGAAGTAAACGGTAGAGTGTTTACATTGGCAGCAGAGGGAGAGGTGGAACAAAGAGCAGTCTGACAGATGTGACGGTTTCTCGAGAGTAAACGAGAGTTAGAGAGAACGTGAGCAGAAACAGAAGATAAGTATGGACATTGGATCCTATGATGTAGTGAGATTGGACATGGTACCTTGTTGGACTGAAGTGGAGTGGGACTTTCAACAACACCGTAGCTGGAGCCACATAGTTAACTTTGGGTGGTGATCAGGGTTGAGGGAGAGAAAGAGTGCTGATTGAAAGTGTGAGCTAGGTTGTGGTGGTTGAAGGTGGAGTTGATAGCAGAGTTGAAATCAATGATGATCTGTTCAATAGTGGAGTCCTGTGGTGAATTGGCAGCTACGCCGGAGGACCTAATCATGGCTAGGTAGAGAGCAAAAGAGAAGAGGTTTGAATGTGTTTTAGCGAATAAGGAGGAAGAGTGATAGTGAGAAAAGAGAGGCTAGAAGAGAGTTCTGACACAGTGTGGGGAATGATAGGACGATGAGATCTAGTGTGTTACCAGAGATGTATGTGGTTTGGTTGTGGAATGAGGCTATAGAGTCATGGAGAATGGAGTCATGTTCAAGACAGTAGTGAGGTGAAATTCTAGTTAGATCAAAGTCCCCTAAAAGGGGAGTCATGACATCAATTGGTAAAAAAATTGAAAAAGAGACATAAGTCAGGGAACAATGAGTTGAGAGGAAAAAAGGCCACTAAACTACAATTTTAGTCAGTGTGGCGGGAGCGTCTATCCTAATGTCAGTGTCTTCAAATGTGGAAGGGGAACCCTGGATGCAATAGGGGTTGATGGGCAATAATTATTGGTCATTAGGACAAACCCTCAACCACCTCTCTTAGTCATTTCAAGAGTTTCTATCAATGACAGCAAGTATTGCTGTGCAGTTTGGGGAGATCCGCATTTCAAACATGGAAGACCATTGCATGACCATCTCAGGGAGTTTATAGACTACAAGTTGAAGTGGTCATTAAGAGAATAAGTGCTATTGCAAACATGCTGGGCATTCCAGAGCCCAAATAGAGAATTGTTGGATTTCTGGGGGGACAGGTGGAAGGCAGATATTCTATTCCATGGGCGCTCAGGGTGCTCACAAGACATACAACAAAAACACATGTAACCCTACAATGGAAATAGCCTTGGTGCATTTAATTGGTTCCTTTGTCAAAAGAGGGGGCACCAGTTGTAAGCAAAGGGGGTAGAGTGGATTGAGCGGGACACATTGAGGACTCTTCTGTTAGTGCTGCACAGGGCAGAAATTGCTTGGGAGGGCAGAAAAGAGATGGCAGTAGCCGAGGGAGTCATGCCAGATTGAACATGGAATCCCCAAGGGAAGGGAAGAGGGAGTAGGGTGAACATGCAGGGCAAATCTATGTGGATGCATGGCGAAGGCAAGTGTGGAAATTTGGGAACAGCTGGTTACCCACCAGCTAGTAGTAATAAATAGTGAAAACAATAGGCCTTTAGAGTCCACTGCTATAGCCAAACTGTACAAGGGCATTCAACATAGTAAAAGTATACACCTTGACCATTAGCTGAATGCAAACCTCATACAATGGCAATTTCAAATTGAAATCATTTGAAATAATATTTCAAGATTATGGAGCAGCTTTCAAAGTTCTCAACAAACCAGCTGGTTCTAGTTTTGAGGGTAAATGAACACCTGAATGTCTTCCAGCAGGCAAATGTTGTCACTTATATGGGACCATTGTAAAATCCTTTATTATGTCAAGCCCATATGTTCAGATGACTCACATTCACACTTCTTCAACATGATATTATATGATATGTCATTTCTTACATGCCGGTACACATGACAGAAAGTTGGGTAGAACCTGAACTCTCCAAAACCTGGTTCACACAATAACTATCATTGGACAAGAACTCCAGATTTCATCAAACTAGCTTCCAAGAAAATTATTATAAATACGATGAGGGGCCCTTTAAGTACTGACAAATAGAGGGAGCCTTCCTTTGTCCATTTGACATTACACAATGCCCCCAATATCCAAAAATCATATGACATACATGTTCCACTCTTAACGTGCTTTCATACACCAAAGCCCCTAAGCTCCTCAAACGTGTAACTTGTTAAAAACAACTGCTCCCCTAAAACATTCCTGAATATCTCTGGTTAACAGAAACGTGTATTGATCCTTCATTGTGACGTTGTCTAGCCTTCACATTCCCTCGGCCTTTTGGACATGTAAATCAAAGGTGCTTCAACTGGAGACCTTTTTGGGATAATTAACCCAGCAGTCTGGAGAATGCAGGCATCGTATATGTTTATGATGTATATTAAAGGGTCAGAGTTGGGGGCACACACAAGTATGATATCTAGGGTAAGCTTCCAGGTTGCCACATTATAAAGGTTGGACAAGAATGCTAACTTTATTATTCTCATTTTGTCTGCCCCTATGGATTTCACTCTTGGATGGTTTGCATGTCTGTTGTACTACAGTATTGGCAGGCTAGAGTATATCAGGAGAAATAAGACTACTTTATGGAGACAACTGCAATTATATATTGGCAACTGTTTTTGCTCAAGTGCTGGTGACCATCTTGTAGCTCTGTTATTTTCTCCTGTTCATCCAGGTCCAATCCTCAGACTGTCTGTGTGGATGGAGAACTACTGGTTGTCTTTCAGTAACCTATACGCTGAAACCCTTGCATTAGAGTACATATAGGGAGAAATGGCATATGAGTAGGGGTGCAAAGATTGTAGGTGTTTTTTCATTATTTGCCCATCCATTGACTGTGCATGGACATGCTAATCCTTATGGCCAAAGTCCTGGTTTTTAATTCCAAATACACCAGCCTTTGCTATCTGCTCTCCTTGATAGGACACAATGTTCTGATATTTTAGAGGTCTCTCATGTGCCTCCTTCTCTCCCTGTATTACTCTCTCTGCTCTACCCCCTCTCTATCTCTCATACATGCTCTCTCTACTTGTGCTTCATTGATGCTACCCTACATGCTCATTACTTCACTCATCCTTAACTCCCTCTCTGCAGTCTCTTTACATGCGTGTTGGGGTTTCCACACCTCCCCACCCCTTACCTCTTCCTTGAAGCCTCCTGTACCCTCCTAACTGGTGCTTCTTTCTTCCTCTGCACTGGCCTCTCCTCCCGACTTCTGATGGTATTTTCAAACCTCCTTCCTTCTTGCTCTCCTCATTCTAGTCTCCATGCTTCTCTACCTCTCCCCTGATATAACCCCAAGACTATTTAATATAGAGCTTATCTACTACACCCCTGATGTGACTTTCAACCTCCTTAAAATCCTTATCTAACTTTCCCTGGCTGTCACCTCCAACTTTGTTGTTACTGTGCTCCTCCTCCTTTCCCCTGCAGTTATATTTCACCTCCTCCTTGCTGCTATCCTCTTCCACTTTCCTCTAACTGCATTTTCATCTCCAGTCTCCTCCTCCCTCCAGTCAACTCACTCATTAGCCCTTCTCTGCCTTCTCCTTCTCCTTTCCCCCTCCCCTTCTCTCTGTAGCTGATTCAACGTGTCAACTCCAACCACCCATATCCTGACTCAATAACCCTTTCCATAAATATGGTCCTGTCCCTCCACTGGGGCTGTCCTGGTTCCTATCAGGGTCACCTGTTGGAAAATATTATGTTTGGCAAGTCATTGGGGTGGGCAGATTTTTTTGTAGGAGTTAGCTGTCAGCCGCGTTATGCTCCTGCTATTTCTTTTTGAGACTTGGCCACCATTTTGGATTTACAGTATTCTGCTCTCCCAAAATAGAGCAGACTTCTTGTCTGCAAGTTCTGCCTCCTCTCTGCTCTGGGACCATGGAAGCCCTTGACGTGCTTCTCCCTTGTCTCGGGATGCCGGTAAGTTGATCTGATATTTCTGAACTCTTAGCTGTCAGCCCATGCCTTAGTCTCGGGCTGGTGATGGGCCGGTACCAGCCCTATGTGTCCTCGAACATGGAGGTGATCGCAAAACACTTCCAACTAAATTGTGCTGCAAATTACTTGAAGCCCTGATTCACAAAGTAGCTCCATTATGGATAGTGTTTTCAGAAATGTTAATACCTCTGATTACCAATTAGCAGTGTTGAGTGATATTATTTACTGGTTGGGGAAGCAGAAAAAAATGCAGCATCCTCCTCATGTCCCTATATACTTCTGAATATGCACTAGGCCTTTGCCTGCAGAAATCATTTGCTTTTCAGCTATTTCCCCCCTCCTTCACTCAAACCCCCGGGGACAGACAAAAGCCAGGAGGATGCAAGAGCCTCCCTTCTTGTAGCTTCTTATTTTGCCACAACATGTGATGCTGTTTATCCTCCCCACTCTCTTCTTACCTGCCACATCCAGTACAATAATAAACAAGGCTAGATCAAGCTTCAAGCTGGTCCAGCTGCTGTCTGTCCACACTAATGGTTCTCTGATCCTTGAGCAAAAGTGGTAAGTAGCCCACTGCCGCAGGTCAATATTCACCAGAACTCTTACATGCAAATCAGGTTTATATCACTCATTATATTTTTCGTTCATCAATATTTCAATGCATCCTTTTGCCATGCTAAAGCATATTCCTATGGGAAGGGTCACTATACAGCATATTCTTGCATGTGCACACTTTTGCATGCACAAGGAGGCCCTTTTCCCAGAAAACCTTTCTTAACATGGAGTCTGCTTCTCTAATACCGATGTTAGGAGGCAACACTCTATTTTCTTCTGTCCATTAACATTAAGGCATTTCTTGAAATGTTGGGGTCCACCAAAGCCATTTGTCCATTCTCTTTTACATGTGAAATGGGCCTTGTGTTGACCACTGAGATACAGGAAGACCGTCACAACTCTTTAGGGGCTTGCATGTATCTAGTGGCCTAGAAATAGGTGCCATCATTCCGCCCCTTAAGAACACTTTGTGGAACGGGGCCAGGTCATCAGTTGTAAGCCGGCCCTTCCTTTTACCTTTCTGATTAAACCTAATAAAGAAGCTTCAATAAAACAACTCCATGGCTTAGCATTCTAGAAAAATCCAAGGACAAGGCATGGCCCAGAGTTGTTTCTTTGTTGGATGATACCCGGGGCTTAGCAGATCCACACCGCCCTCATGGGATCCTTATAACAGCTAGGTATTTGGGGTCTTGACCCAGACAGGCTCAGAACATTTCTATCTGACTGTACCAAGTTATTGGCACATACCTCTTTCCAATTGAACTCACGTGCAGCAACTAGCAGATCATGTAGCGTTTCGCCAAGATTCTGTTATGCATCCATTTATTAGTGGTGCCCCGGCGTACATCCTAAGAAGCTATGGGAGCAAACTTGAAGTCCATGCAGATGGCTGAATTTACAGTGAAACCTTGTTTTCTGGGGCAAAATAAAACACTTTGGGCTTTGTATGATGTAAGCATATGCCTGGGCATTCTATCAGATCCTTAGGTTTAACCACCTGACTGTGGCAGGGTTTTCTGTTGCAGTAATGGGGGCATTCCTTAGTGATTGTTTCAATACGTGGATGTCCTGGTCCTTAGCATGCATTCTGTTTGGAATGCTAAAGACGTAGTTATCAGCGCTCTTCGCAAAAGAATGGCTATTCCTAACACCGTAATAGCCCTCAGACAATGTCCTACACTAAATTCCAGAGGTCTGCAGTCTTGCAATTGTGATTTATGTCCAGCTCTCTCTCCCCTCTCAAATCAGCAAGCATCCTCAAAGCAATTTCTTTCAGCTGTAACACCCCGAAGATCTGTTGTCCTACATGACCTAAACCCACTAAGGCGATTTGGTACACTTTTTCCAGCCAACTCAGCTATGGTATGATATGATACTTTATTCCTAACGGGCCTGTACACAAGTGTTTCCAGGCGTGACAAGACCAGGTAGGGAAGACAGAGGGAGGACAAGACAAACGATCTTACTAGGCCATGTGTTATTCAGATTGTGCAAGGGTGAGAATGCAAAGTGCATGAAGAAGGTAAAGGGCGAAGGGGAAGGGGGGAGTGGCAGGGAGAGAGAAGGGGGAAGTGCAGTCAGGGCAGCATTGCACTGAGTAATTGCAGGCAGGGCAGCACGGCTCTGTGTAAGTGGAGGGAGGCAGAGAACTGTAGAGGTTACAGTTACAGAACCCCAAAAAGCGCTGAGGCCCGGAAGCAGTGCAGGGGGGACTGATCAGGAGGGGCCTGGTACCCGGTGAGACTCTGAGGGTAGTCAAGCGACCAGTCCATGCAGCAGACAGGTTGGTGAGCAGGGGAGGGAGAGAGAGAAAGCTGAGGAGAAGTGGAAGGTCTTGGTTTACCTGAAAGTTGGCTGCAGGAATTATTATTCACCAGCCCTTCATACCCTTCATTGAGTACCAATCAGACAACTCATCAGTAACAGAACTTATATATGGGCCATATGATATTCCTTTATCAGCACTCCTTCTATCATGGAAGCCATATTCTCAGAGTATGGACAACTTGGGCATTTGTAATTGGCTTCTTGCTCTACCCTGAAATAATTCCTGTTGTCCATGATATGATATGATATGGCATCTATAACACGCCTATACACAAGTGTTTCAAGGCGCGATGAGGCCAGGGAGGGTGAACAGAGGGAAGACAAAGACAACGATTTTACTAGGCCAGCTGACATTGAGATCACGCAGGTGCAAGGGAGGGTGGAAAGGGAAAGTGCGGGGGGGCAATTCATTAACAGTAAAGAATAAAGGATCAACAGTAAAGAATAACTAAAATGAATAAAAACAATAGGTACAATAGGTAAAAGTGCGACCAGCTAGTGGCAAGTGCAGGGGAAGTGCAGACATCAAGTGCCAAGACCTGGCGGGCCTGTAGGGATACAGAAACAGCCCCCAAGTGCAGGGGTTGCCCGGGAGCCAGTGCAGGTGTGCAGCTGGCGGGGAGGGGACCTTGGCCCGAGATCAGAGGGAAGCCAGGTGACCAGTGCAGTTTCAGGTAGCAAAACAGTTCTGTAAGAGCAGCTGCACTTTGGAATGCACTTCCTCTTCATATAAAATTGCTTCAAGGCCACCTTGTATTCCGCAGACAGTTACAAATCAAATTGTCTCCACTGTTCAATCGGTTCTATGGACGTTTGTCGCAAATCGACCTACACTTTTGCTGATTTCTTTTACCGATGTTCACCCTTTTGTTGTGGCAAAATGACCGGGTAGGCCTCTTGCACCCCCTTACTATTCCTGCCTCCCACCACTATATATACCTTACCCTCACTTATCATATGCATTTTGCTGCAAACAAATGCAAACAAATTTGGCAAAAACACATTGGCGAAAGTGGGCTAGACCATTTAATCACAGTATAATACAGGGTATGGTGGGACCCTGCCAGACTTCAGCGCCACAAATCATCTTTCAAGGCCTACAGGTGCTACATACAATTGGCTCCATATCATGCTGTATCATTATCATATGATACCATGCAATACCCTACCAACTAATAGGGCAAGCTTCAAATATGCCAAAATCCTGGGAATGTTTAGCTCAGAGGCAGTGCTTAAGGTCTTTACTGTTAAATCTATATCAGTTGCAATGTACAGAACAGAATAGCGAAATGCTTTCTCTGTTTCTTTGTATGCCTTCCTCAGGCAGTTCCCACGTATTCTGCAAATCAATGAATGAACATGTAATATGTAGAGAGCATTATTAAACTTACCCTAATATTGTTTTGGGGGTCCTTTTGAAAAGTTAATGATCTCTTTTTGACCACTACTCTTATTGGGTGATTAAATGCAGGGTGACGTTGTGGCAGCATTGGGGACCTCCGACAAGAAAGGCACAATACAGTTCGGCTACTGGTGAAAAATCACAGAAGGGCGCTACTACAGTCACTGTGGTATGCCTTTGGAATGATTGGAGTGCTGTGGTGAGTGCTGGCTGTGTGCAGAGACTTGTTCCTACAATGAAACAAACTATGTTTGGCTCTTTGCAAGAACGGTGTATGTACCGGTTCTGTGTGATTTTTTTCCTAATATTGATAGCCTCATGCAAAAAAGACAGATTTATTTCAGCCGTATTGCTGCGCACTTCAATATTGTGACTTATCACTATTTATTTGTGGGGGCAGCCCCCCGAACCTTTGTATCCATCGATCACCCACTGGCACTTACCTTTGAATTTGGGGCGTTTCACCCCTGATCCCCTCTTTCATCCCCTGCCCCATACCCGCCGTTAAAACTTTTATTCCACCCCTCCCGTCACAGTCTCACACACACACACAAACAAAACACACACACTTAGCTGCCCCCTCCAGGGGCGTTGCTAGTGGGGGGCTAAGAGGGTTATAGCCCCTGATCTTTTGGTTGCAGCCCCTGATAGAATCTCAGGAGCTACAGCCAAAAGGCTAGCTAGCCCCCAGTCCCAACAGTTCCAACATCAGCTTAGCCCCAGGTCTTTTCCAGACCTAGCAACTCCCCTGGCCCCCTCCCTTCCATGCAACAAACACTCCTTATCCACCACACAAACCCACTTACACTTCCCTTCTCCCCCGCCCCCTCCCTTCCACCTACAAAAATACCAACAAACATGCCCACACACACACACACGTTTAGACACTTACCTTCCTCGCCAAAGGCCGCAGTGTTCCATTGCAGCAGGGGCATGAAAAATAGATGTAGGAAGACCCCTATGAGTGGTCTCAGAGCATTCTTTCTAAATAAAAATGACCTTTTCACTCCACACGTATGAACCACCAGGCCTCCTGAGGTGTCTAGGAACTAGATAGGTGAACACTGTGAAGGGAACACGATTTAGTGGTGGGATGAGATACAATGAGGACATAGATAGAAGTGTGGATGATAGGGGTTAAGATCCTGGACAACGGTGTTCCTTTACTGAAGAAGGAAGGAGTCACTAGACGGAGGGTTTGAGCTTTGTGGTGGGGAAGTAATTAGTCGCTAGTAAAAGGATGGGTGAGAGCGAAGGGTAAATAAGAGGGGGCTGAGTGGACGAACATGTGTCTTCAGAGGCAAGAGAATTGGGAAAGTTGAAAGGATTGCAAAATCTAGCAGGTTAAGCCTAAGTGTAACTTGACATTTCGGATGCCCTAGAACGTTCATTTTCATATCATATACAATCAATGTAAAAATCAGCCGAGGACTCAAAGAAATACTGGATAGCCACATACAATGGAATAAATAAATACTTGTTAAGCAGCAGTGAAACTTATTCGAATCAGAGATAGTACTAACATAGGGTAGCAAAATTATTTCCACCATTAAATAATTGTGGTGACACATTTTCCAAGTACTAATCTACATTGCACTGGCAGCATCTTGGAATAATAACAAGTAGCTATGTGTGTTGGTACGAGGATAATTATTAAATGAGATGCTAGTGGTGCATTTGAGGGAGTAGGGGAAAACACTTGATGGATGTGCCTTCTTTTTGTAACAGAGCATGGAATAGGTAGAAGGCTTAGTGGACAAGAAGAGCCAGGCTTATAGAATGGTACCTAGCGAGGTATAATGCTTCTTTCCACCCTGAATGTACATACAAAGATTATATATACTTGCATGACACACGTTTCCAGCTTGACACTGTTGCTATTGCTTCTCTCACTTTGTAAAGATCCCCATTTCTTACTGGCCAGAACTAATAATAGTTTTTGATTGCATAAATATCACCCTTGTGGTTCAAAGTGGGAATTAGGGACACACAGTTTCCTACAGAAACTCAGTGAGGACTAGAGGAGGAGTAGGAGGAGCAGGAGGAGGATGAGGAGGGGGAGGAAGAGGATGTCACTGATGCAGCGATGACCATCACTGGCCCAGCACAGAGTAGAGATCAGAGCAGCACACACGATGAGGAGTAGGCATACACCTGACCACCATCAGCCAGGTCAGTGGACCATGCTGCCCGTGTCCATGTGGGGTGTGTACCTATCTGTATATGGGTTGGGTTCGATCAGCAGAACCAGATTTACTGCCATCAGGTTGTTTCCTGACTCTAAGTGCAGACTTCACTGAAGATACAGCTACTGTGGATTGGAGGTGAGGCGAGACCTGGGCCCTCCCTCACCCCCCTTGTGGTAGCCCCCCTCGATCCCTAGGTCTACATTTGCATACCTTTTCCCAGAGTGGGGCAAGTGTATGGTTTGGTTTGGACACCTGCACTGGCCTAGCACCTGCCACTGAGTCAACACTTCCATTATTCCAATCCTGGTGTAAGGGAAAGGGAGAGTCGAACTGTTATCTGGCTACGCTGGACCATCTTCTATCGCGTCGACAACAGTCCCACACTTGTCACACTTGTCTGGGTGGGATGCCTCAACGCTTATGTATCCACACTTTTACCTGTATAGCCAGCTAAGTTCAGTCTGGGTCAGCTCTGATTAGCTGTCTGGGTACTTTTCATCCTTGCTGTATAAGAAAGGACCATTGTAGACGTTCCATTTTTCCTCATTTGTTCAGTGTGTTTTTTGAGTGTTAATAATACATAGAATTAAGATTGCTAGCGGTTTAAGTACACAGTGCCACCAAGAAAGTGGACCTAATGGCCGAAGATAGACACATATTTATTGTGCGCAAAATGACATCTGTAACCTGTAAACCTAGTCAATTGTGTGTGCTATGTGCAAAGAGGAAATAAGCCAGTACAGTAAGATGAACACCAGGCAAGAAAGCAGGGGCTCATAGGGCAGTATATAAGAGGGCCTGCTTCCTGATCTGACAGTTTCCCATAAACCCTACAGCCCTTCCATCCTCACTGTCCAGACCAGGTGCCCCTTGATTAAGTGCCCCATCCCCTTCTTGCAGACTATCCATCCTGATATCCCCTATAGAGCTGCTGTCCACTGTCACTGCTTATTTTCCCTCAGGATAAACACCACACCCCTTTCACAATTCTGGTGCCATGTGGAATAAAGCATTCCTTGCCTGAATGGTTTTCTTGCCTGGAAATGTTGTTTGCCCACCTAGATCTGTTTACCTTCCATCCGTCGTTGCTCTTGGAACTGCCCTGGACCTGGTCTGCCACTTGCAGCTGTTGCTGCCTCACCTCGAACTGTTGCCCCTCTTCGTACAATTATCATTCTCCTATCAGGAACACATTTCCTTCCACCTGCAACTGATTTCCCGACATCTGAGCAGTTTAGCATTTATTGTAAGCCTCGTTTGTGTCCTGTCAGAGTATAAGCCCAGTTCGCAGTCTGGAGCCAGTGAGATCTGCCTCGTTTTTGAGCCTTCAGGCTGTGCCTCTTTCCTCTTTCCTGAGCCTGTAACTAAGACCCATTTCGAGAGTGTCTGAGTTGCTCCCCGTTCATGAACCTATTGGGCTGCGTTTCATGCCTGACAGCAACATCCCACTCCTATCTTCAAGCCTATGATCTACATCCCATGTGTGAATCTGTGACATGCATCCAATTTCTGGACATGCAAGTTGGTTCTATTTCCAAGACCACGTGGTGCCTCATTCCTGAGCATGCAAGTCGTATACCATTCCTGTGACTGTGAGCTCCCCCTCATTCTTGTGCTTGTGTGTGGCCCTCATTGCTGACCCTCATGCCTGAACCTGTGCACTGCTCCTCATTCCAGAAGCAGCACACTGTTCTCTTTGTTGATCCTGTGCCCTGTGACATGGTTGAGGCTAGTATATAGCACTGGGATTAAACTGGCAGTCAGGGCCACCACCAGCCCTCTACCAGAGGTGGTACATTGTGGATTCTCTGGCCATTCTAGTCTATCCCTAGCCTTGGTGTTTCTCTAGAGGACACTAAGATATTCTCTCAACCAGGACATCCCTAATAATCCTTGAAGGTTACTGTATCTTTGGATGGGAAGTACAGTTGTTTGCCCAGCCTTGCTGCTGAAGGCACGCCGACAAACAGTCATACCAAAAAAAACACAACACGCTAGGGAAAAAAGGCCAAGAGATTCTTGCAAGGATAACAAGTTTCAATTACACAAAAATAGGTATGCCACCAAAGAACTCTGCTGTCCAAGAACATTCTTCCAAAAAAAGGTACAATTAGAAGGTTAAAAGGAAACAAATCATCAGTGGCATAACCATATGCAGTAAAAATCTGCGTGGCTGGTTGATGAGACCTTATACATGGTCAGCCTGCTCGTAAATGCACCAAAATGTCGATCTGTTAACTGTGACTACGCAGTTACGGCGACTTTGTTGCATTTCTTTTTACCGACTCCCATTTCTGTGCCCAAGCAGAGCAGGGATGCAGGGGTACCATTGTTGTAAGCGGGGGACAAGAAGGTTAAAAAAAAACAAAGCACCATGCAGCGTCAGCTTGGACCCACGTAAGTGGGAGGAACCGATGCTGCAGGGATAGCGGGGAGTCGGCGGCACCCACAGAAGTGTGCCACCATAAAGGTAAGTGCAAGGGAATGCGGGCCGGTTCCGCCGGATGCGGGTTAAGTGATCTATTTGACCACTGCTCCACACCATAATTGGCGTCAACATTTTTGTCAGCGCAGTTTCGGGCAGCACAGTGATTACATAGATTTGCCTGCTCTATAGGTGATGCCAGGCCATTGGCCCCAGCCCGTCCGTCTGTCTTCCATCACGTGAGGTCAGCTGGGCTCATCATCTCCAGGGAACCAAGGTTGAGTTAGCAATTAGTTTCTATCTAAGTCAATGCTGCTCTATCATTATGCCAGGCACCTGGGAGGCTCGGGGACTGGCACAGGGGCAGCTTGAGGTCGGGCTGACCCACACATTCTTCAGTCATACTGTATCACACCATCCACACCCAAGGCTTCCACCTTTGCTTTGGACTATTATTTATTCCTCCCTGTACCTCACATTACAAATCTTGTCATAGTGGGGTTAAGATCATACGGTCATGACCTCAGATCTTTAATGGCTGAGTATTTTATGGTCGGTGGTCTGGAGTCAGCTACTATCATAGAAATCAGAGGCCTCAGTACTGGAACAGTTGTGGGTGTAATAACTCATGGTTTGCTTGGTGGGGGTCACAAATCAGCTTTGGCCTGGCTGTGTTGAACATGCCCTCTGAGGCACCTGGTACTGTCGCATGGCCTTGCAGGGCACATTCCTTCTCTGGATAACATGTGTTGGCAACAGTTGTAAAACAATGGAGGGTTTCTGTGGACATAAACACCGCAGGTCTCTCGTCAGCGCATTGTGCCTATTCAGGTCTCTTCATCAGGGTTGTGGCCTGTGTCTACCATGTAGCCTTGCAGGGCTGAATGTTTCTACCAAAACTACAAAATGGCTCCTGTTTATATGCATGCACTAAGTCTAAGCATCTATATTTCGCATAGTATTGTGTCCGTGCAGGGTACCGTAGCATGCGCCCCTCCCCCCTGACACATCACAAGTGTATTTATGGGATTTGCCTTACTCTAAAGCATCCAGAGGGGTGGGATAGGTTCATCTCCTTCCCAACACTGCTCTAGATACTGCTTGTGGATGCAGGGAACACATCATGGGCAGCATAATGGAGTTGTGACAAAACATGTGTGCTTCGTGGAATCACCACAATGGACACTTGCAAACCTTTCCACACAGCTATAAATGCATCATTCATTTCTGGGCAAAAGTCAATAAGGGGGCTGGACCAGAGGTACATAGTCCTGGACCACTTTCACCCATATGGAGTCAAGTGAAATCTCACACAAATACTGAATACTGGAGCTCCAAATGCCAACAATAGTGCCAGTAGATGACACACAAAATACAAGGAAGGGAAGTCAAAAGAGGAGGCGAGAGCTAAAAATGAACACAGAAGCAATAGAGGTCGAATGAAGTTCAGAGATGAGAGAGAGATGAGGGAAAAGGAGGATGTAAAAACATGGTGGACATTTGGGGAGGGAAGCAGAAGTGAGAAGTAGACTGAAAGAGAGGAAATGACGAGGAACAGGAACAGAAAGGAGGTATAGGGAAATAGCTTGACATGAGGAGACACATATTTGGCCTGGGAACAGGCTCAAGCTCCTGTTTAAAGCTATAAGCTATTGGAGGAGTAAAAAAATAAAATACCAAAGCACCTTAAAAGGAGAGTTTAAGCCTGAATATCTAAAGTACACCATTGCCAACTCTAACACTGCATGCACAGTTGATAAAGGGCAATGGCGGCTGCTCGTACACCAGAATTCCAGAAGCACCATTGAGCCACCCTGACACAAGCACCAATAGACAATACGTGTATTACAAAAAAAGCCAAACATAAACTGTGGTGCACTGAAAGCCCCATACACTGTGAATGACTGTTTTGCAATAAACTGACTGTGTGGCTTCAACAATCCCACCCTGTGATCTCAGATGAACCTAATCCATTCGTTTGCGTTTGTTTCTAATAAATGACTTTGACCTTAACCTTTGGCCTTGAGGTTTCTGTTGATCACTAGGCCTGACAGTACCTTCACCCGCATAGTGAGTCCGTGGCATGTTTTACGTTTATGAATCCGTGCGCTCCCCCCTGACATTTCTTCTCCATGGCTGTTATTTGCTTGGTGTGCGCCACATGTCCTGTGTCATGATGTAAAAAAAAAATCTTTCCAGTAAAATGTTACATAGATCACCTTCAAAGTGCACTTTTCCTGACGTTTCTCTCCGTTTTCATTCATTCTGTTTACGAAACATGCAGTTTGCCAAAAGCAATAAAGTATTAATTCTTGAATTTCCTCATTAGACCTTTGGCTTCAGAGCTGTCAAATTCTGGCAGCAGAAAGAAGAAGACACCAGCCCCGGAAGTGCCGGCCACTCCCCACGTAAAGACTGAAAGAGGAGAGTAATGAATGAATCGTTAAGCATAAATGTGATTGACAGCATACAGAGAAGTCGCTGACATCCATTAAACAAAGAAGGTCTGTCGAGATAAACAGGGAGATCAATATGGGTTGCCTTGAAATCGCAAAGATCCATCTGCCTGATACAAGTGGTTTGCATATATGCCATTACAATGAAAACCAATCTCCTAACAGGCGTTTAGCACTGATGGGTTGCTCTGAAAATGTATTACTTTAGATTACATCAAAATAATTCCACCAGGTCTTGCTTAACAGCTACCAGAATTCGTTGTCAACACAAGAATATAGGAAACTTGTCAATTTGCTCTTCTCGGGGTATTGATCTGAAAAAGTCATTTTAAAACACCATGTATTTGCATGTTTTTTAGTTTGTTTCCAAGCGCAATATGTACCAAAAGGTATATTTATCCCACCGAAGGGCTAGAGGGACATAATAAAATAACATTTAACCTCTCCTTACTAATGCTTTCATCATCTTCATCCTCTCTCTGCCACACCAGAGACTCTCTCTCTCTCTCTTTCTCTCTCTTTCTCTCTCTCTCTCTCGTCCCATCCCCTCTCTCTCTCTCTGTCACACACACACACACACACGTGTACACACACACACACGTGTACACACACACACACACTGTGACAAATTGACTGCTGCCCTGCATGAGTACACAGAGGAGTAGAGGCTAAACCGCCCACTCAGCCCTCACACGTCTACAAACGAAGACACAACACAATCATAAAGGTAAAACAGGTACAGTTAAGAGATATAGTCCCTTTACTGTTTGTGGTTACATGGGCCTAGTGAAGCATATACTCTCGAGGGGTCTGATTGTGGCTCAGTAGCAACCCGAACAATGAAGTAGATAAAGGAATGTCCAAACAAGGTTCTACAAAAATATATATATACTTTAATCAAACACACCATGTACAAAAGTAGCTAACTAGAAAACACTGTAAAAATCCACCTCTGTAGAATGAACACAGAATATGCAAAGAAAGAATAGATTCAGCACTCTGTAATGAGACAAGGGGGGAAAGTCTATTCAATTATCAGAATGCGTTTTTGGGTGCAAAAGGGATAAAAGTGACATAAACAATCTCTAGGGCTAAGGAATGGACCAGGGTGGACAGCTAGCAGTCAATAGTACCTGTTTGCAGTTCTTGGTAGTCTGGTAATCAGCAAACGAGACTCCTTGCACTGTGTAAGCAAGTCAAAGATCTGGAGAGTGTAAAAGGCCACATCAGAGGGTCCTGGTAGTTCACATGTGTCTAACAGTAATTGAAAAAGAGCTCCAAGCAGTTTAATTACGAAAAACATTTGACTTCTGACTGTCTTGGAACTCAGGTTGCTGTGAGTCTCCATCCAGGGGTTCACTGACAAGATACAACCTTTTCTCGAGCTCCAAAACACGGGGGAGGCTTGCGCACAACTGCAGGGGTCCTTCAACAAGGTGAGAGAAAGAGAGAGAGAGAGAGAGAGAGAGAGAGAGAGAGAGCGAGAGGATGGTGGGAGTCTTCCTCCACAGTACAGAAAGCTCCTGTTTATACTAACCCTGTGTGTGCTCCTTTGATGACTGGGCCCAGGACAGCTGTCTGTGGTGTGGCTGTCTCTGAGGGAGGGCGTTACCTACCCTCACAAAGAGCTCAAATAAATGGCATGGCCTTTAAGGTTCATGTCCTGTCATTTGGCAGGATTAGCCTATCTGGCCAGAATACACATCACCTTCCACAGCGGAGCTGACTCACAGGAGTTGACATGTGCATTGTGAAATTAGATATGGCTGCAAAGATCATAAATAGAGCCACGTACCATGCCTTAATCCAAGTATATGCTATTTTTAGGGTTTACACTGCCGCCATAATGGGCTGTTTTTGATCATCATAGTTTTGGTAGAGGGGTGCATATCTTAAATGCATCCCCTGTGCTGCAGAGACGTGGCTGTGATTGCAGATGTCAAATGGACAACTGTGACCTCTGAGCCTGCTCTGTAACACTGATAAAGCAGGAGCTGCAAATCAGGATACTGTTTTCTTTATCTTGGTCGCTTGTGGAGATCCCGTACTTACTTTCCCCAGACCTTTGCAAAAATAATCATTGGACCCAGATCGGCACAAAATGACACATAACACATTAGTGATGGTTATTACAAAATGATGTGTTATAGGCCCTTTATTCATGCATAATAAACAAACAGAAAGAATAAACACATAATCGGTTATATGTAAACAAAAGGTAGAAAAGACTTCACCGTTAAGATCGCTAAGGAAGACACCTTAATCTCGGCCACAACAACACTGCTTAGTCCCAACAGCAGGTAGGCAAAGAGATTGATCATTCTAACGTAATCTAAAGCGGAGTTTCCTCCCATCCAGTGAGACTGCAACGCCCGGGGTCCAACTTCTAACTGCATTCCAAGAGGAAAAACCCTTGTCTCTTATGAGGGCTACTTTCGATCCCCGCCCCTCATGGGTTACCATGCTGTCCTCAGCCACGCATCAGCGCCTTGTTTTCTGGCT
Organism: Ambystoma mexicanum; assembly: GCF_040938575.1. Taxonomy (NCBI): domain Eukaryota; kingdom Metazoa; phylum Chordata; class Amphibia; order Caudata; family Ambystomatidae; genus Ambystoma; species Ambystoma mexicanum. Next base: position 401,924,376 of record NC_090922.1, read on the forward strand.
CATTACTAGCTCACGATCCACAGATACTGATTCAGCAGGACACAGATACACACTATTCTTTTGGTATGGAGCTTATGAAGGGAACTATGACCCGCAGATGAATCCTTCAGAGATGGAATTACCCACCCCATTTAATTAGCTAATAAAAAAAAGGCAGGGCTTTCCCAAAGTTGCCAGGTGGCAATTCTTCAAACACACACGCACACACACAAATACACACACAAATATGTATGCACTTGCATGCAAATTCACACAACCACATTCACACCCACATCTGCACACATACACAAATACACATGCATATTTCAGATTTCAAACAGTAGCACTCTACGTCTCTACAACAACTTCCTTACACAACTACAATTTACCATCGCACCCTAGCACCACAGACAGATGAGGTTCCCTTCTGCACACAATGACGTCTGTGTCCTCGAGCTAGAACATGTCCACACATAGTACTTGAATACCTCCAAATTGCGTGTGTCCACCCAACAGCTAAACTATCTTATGCTCTACCTCTTCTCTCACAAAGCTTACCCCCCCCCAACACTCTCTCTATTAGATTTGCTGGAGTGCTTGGAGACCATACACATAGCAGTGGTGTGGGGGTATAACTCCCAGTAGCATAGCATAATACAACATATAATATCATAACATATAATACTGTTTTTAAATTAAATCATTTTGTGGATTAATTGGGCGTTGGCTGGTAGAAAGTCTACATGATCACCTACAATTTTGTGCTAATGGGTCCAGTAGTGGCATACATATTTACATATGTGGAGCAGAATAAAAAGAAATCGGTATTCAAATGGCTGATTAAACATGTGAGTGTATTGAATAAATATTATATAACAATGACCAGGTCATAAATGAAACTGGAGATTGTTTTTGAACAACGTAATAATAAGTTTACTTGTCACTCTGTCTCGTATTCTTGACCTCATTCTTATGTTTGTCTCTTATTTTTGTTTGTTATTTTTAAGCCTTTAAGGAGTGTGTTGCTGGCCCCATCTATGTCACAATTTAAAATGCTACAGTGCACCTTTTGGTGCCATTGAAGTTCCCGGCAAGGTGTGGTCAACGTTTCCCTGATTATTGTTGGGCATTTTGTGATTTTGAACTCACAAACAAAAAGGTTTTAGTCCCGGGTGCCTATTTCGCTAAATCGGTAGCTATGCTGTGCAAGAACATATTAACAACCACTAGGTCATCAAGTTTCTGGATGAACTCTTTGGTTGAAAAGAGTGGCAGAGAGGACTCATCAGGGAGAATAGTGCCCAGATCCACTTGCTGGCGATGGCCATTTTCCATACAGGTTTGGCCATTGAAAATATATGTGCTGCGTTTTACTAACCCTAGTCTAATGGCACATTATATTTCGATAGTCGAGACCATGAAGCACCCTCCATTAAAGAGATGAAAGAGATCAATAGTATTGCAACTAGACCTCGAACTGATTGTCTCATGATGTGTATACCTTGGATCAGTGTATGGTTCGCTAGTATTTGTTCTTAGAATGAAGATCTCCTCGTGGCACATCACATTTGATTTCTTTTTTCAGGTGCGGCATGTGAAAGAGACTTGAAATAGATCTTGGTCTTCACTGAGAGACAGTACAATCTCCCCAGTGCTGCCAAAAGTTGTTCTCTCTTTGGGGTTTTGTTGGTTGCTGTTCCTGCAGCCACATTAGGAAGAGCCTGGTGGTTGATGTTTTGGCACAAAAAAACAGGATTTTGTAGCAGTACCTCTTTGCTCCTAAAGTGTTGTGAGCTATTGTTGCAATTGACATCAAAGGCATAAGGTCAGAGCTGGTCAAACTGAATATGATGTTTACATGGGCCGTCAGATGTTACCTGTTTTCGTGGATATGGACACATGCATTGGCATGGCAAACCTTTTCCAAGAGATGTTAAAAGGCGATTAGATGAAACTAGGACTTATTTTGGTGAAGGAAAATCTAACTAGCATCCAGTCAGATCTCAATGAACTCAAACAATATTGTAATATGGCTTGACCTGAGAGTGTTGATGTATGTGTTAAATAGTGCAAGGGTAAGATACAAGCCCTCAGGAACTACACAGTCAACTTTAGATGGAAAGAATTTCAAGGAATTCACGCTTACTTTGTATGTTCTGCCACTGAGAATAAATCAGAGACAGTTTTCAGTCATATCAGCCAGCCCTGCCACTTCGTTACACCTGTCAAGTAGGATGAGGAGGACGACATGCCCGATGCAGCTGAACATTCTGACGAAACAAACACACCTGTCCTGTCACAGAGCCAAGGAAACAGGGCAGGATCTGAACCCTGACTGAAACTCATCAAGTAATGAATACTTCGATGAAGGATTGTAATTAAAGTGGTGGCCCCTTGCTAAGATATTTAGCACGATGGACACATTGGTGCTGGGCCCATGGTTGTCATAGGTAGAGATATGCAGGGAGGATATGCACCTTTTTAATAAGATCATGAATAGTACCCTCCTGGATAATCAGTGGGGCCTAGCGCCTTACACTCTCCACTATAACTATGGAGGGGAAGAGATCTCCAGGGCAAGAGATGGATTTTGACTTCATGATGTTGGCTCGAATGTCACTCACGCTGATGGCATGGAAAGATATTTCAGTAGAAAGGGCCGAGAGGATAGCTCAGAGGCAATACGTTTGTCTTGGAAGTAAGACAATGCAGAGCGCTTATGAAAGATGCATTCATTATTAATATAAGTAACACAGATATCATGAAAAGGAGTGTCAGGATATTTGAAATGAGTGCCGGGGAAGCCATTTGCATGGTTGAAAGTGTTACTCCTTGTGTTTCCTTTATCTATGAAAAAGGACTGCAAGGTATTACACCTTCACTCCTAGAAAAGTGGTCCTTCGGATTTCGAGCAGGGACTGGCCAATTGCCTAAGAATTTTATATAGCCTTTTCGGCGAGTTGTCAGCTGTTGGTATTTGGTTGTTATAAATGGCATTTTTGCCGCTGGTATGGTGATCTTGTAGTAGAGGGTGGAATGTGTCCAGTTAGCAGTGGCTGAGAGATTGGCTTGGCTAGACCTTCTAGGTCAAGCAGTCATGGCTTATAGACCAATGCCTCATTCAGTGACCCAATCCTCCCTGTTCACCATGAGGTGGGGCCGAGAAGGGGTTTCTAGGTTGGTGCCATCCTAGTTGAACACAATGGCATATTTGAGGTGTACATAAAAACCGTGTTTTGTCAGGTGAGAAGCAATGTGCATTATGGTTTTTAAAGAAGAAGGTGCAATAGACTGATCTGGAGTTTGACAACATGGCACACTTAAATGAATAATGGCATGGCCGTTTTCGTGCAACCTTCAAGGGTTGTATGGGCAGGCAGGATTTATTTTTCCCTAGAGGATTGGCCCTAATGGAACTTTTTCCGGATCTCCAAAGATACTACTAAAATGGAACAGATGAACAGGCGAGGAAAGTATTTCTGACGGTGTGAGTGCTAGAAAAGAAAAAAACGTGTGCAGTAAGCTAAAGAAATGAATGAAGAAAGGCATGAGACATTCAATTCATGTGTACAGTGTGGTTGTATTAATTGTATAAGAATTATGAGTCACCAAAAGCAGTTATGCAGCATTGTTGTATTGTACCTACATGCAATATTAGCACCCCGGCCGGAGGGCACAGACAATCAGGTTCTGTTGATTGCAGCTGAGACCTGTAATCTCAGCCGGCGTTCCATAGAACCCAAAGGCTACCTCGCCCGCCATGAGCCACCATCTTCCCCCTACTTCCCTTAACTTTATTTTTGTATCCAAACCCCCATCGCCACTTACCTGATTGTGGCAACCGAGGCATCTCCTGCCACTGCCGCACCAGCTTCTCTTTTCTGACAGCCATGGTCATAAAACAGGGGCTTGGTACGGAGCCCCACCTTCTATAACCATGGCGGTCATTTTGGTTCAATATTTTCATTCATTCCACAGGACGTGCGCAGTTTCCTGTGAAATTAATGAAAACACTTTTTTTAGCAGCCTGGGTTACTTTTTAGTAACATAGGGTGCTAATAGCATTATCCCTTCCCCCATTTCCAGTGCTGGGACGGGGGGCTAATGGCCCAGTGCCCTCGTTAGAGGCCCTTGCTTCGCTGGGGCTGATAACTTGGGCTGCCAGGCAGTTACCCCCATTCCAGCCCTTACAATGGGGGGTTATCACTATATTATCATATAGTTGCGTAAGATACCAGGGATTTCCAGGCATTACCATTTTTACAAAAAATATATATATTTTTTTCTCATGTTTCAATATTTCATGCAAAGGGGAGGATGAAGTGTTGTAATGTGTATCTGCATGCATCTGGTAGCAGTGGCAGAGGCAGTTTTTGGTGCTTTGGGGGGCGGATATCCCCTGAAGGGTCACCAGGGTTCTAAGTGATTAATGGCTGAACCCTCACGGGGTGGTGAATGTTTTCAGTGGAGGGTCCTAAATACTTGATGAGATTAGCACGAGTGACTGAGTGTGGAGAAGGAGACGAAAATAATTAAGGGAGGTTTTGGTGCACAGGGGTAGGGCCCAATGGCCCCAGAGAAATGTTGTTTTTTAAATGTGCTGAAATGGTGCATTTTTGCAGCACAATGTTTGAGAAAAACACCATACAATTTACCATTGTTTCTCTAGGGAACATGAACAATATCCTGTAAATGCCATATCACTAACAGTACACAGCAGAAGAGCACTCTCTACAGTATTATTGAGGCTGCAGCCACTAGGTAGCTGTGCCAGTACTGGTCTCTGTAAATCCCTTGCTTGAGGCTTCTGCTGCAACCTATCTATGCCAACAATGATCACTTTAAATCGCATGTATGAAGCTGCTGCCACAACCTGTCTGTACCAGTAATGGCCACTATATATCAAGAGGTCCAAGTTGGCAGAACCTTAAGCATAGGACAGTCACCTATTTTTTGAGGAAATCTGCCATTGTTCCCTTACTTTATGTCACCCGGATCAACATTCCAGGTCAGCAGGGAAGGACACCTTTGCTTTTTTTGCTTCTCCCCTACAGGGGATCTGAACCTGGGCCCTGCTGGTAACCCTCCTGTGTCACATCTAACTGAGCTGTCTCACTGGCAATGGATTGCTTTTGTTAATTTTAATAGACTGCTTCGGAATATTTCCCATTCCGGAGCTGCCACAAAACCCTGCTCAGCAGTGATATCTGACAGGCTCAGCTGTCTGTACAGAAAGTAGGAGAGGAGGTTGTGTGGCTAGAGTTCTGGGCAAGTCCCTTAAGAGGTGCAAATGGTGCGTGATTGGAAAGGGGAGGGTTTATAAAGCTTCATGCTTTGGAGTAAAAAGACCAAAAGGAATGGTGGACATTCAAATGCATTTTCACATTTAAATGCAATTTCTTTCACTGTGTTTTGTGCAGTCTTGATAGTGCTGTTGTAAAACACAGTGTGGTGTGGAGTGAGGAAAGGAGCGAACCAGGTATGGGGTTTGATTTGGGGGGGTTAAGGTGAGCATGACAGTGGCAGAGAAAGGAGGAGATGGAAGGGGGTGGGAAAGAGGGGAACATAGTTCTATTACTTAGTTTTGCATTCGTGGACCCCTATTTATATTACATGCATGAAGCTGCTACTACAACCTATCGATGCCAGAAATGTTTACTGCATACCACATGCATGAAGCTGTTGACACCACCTATCTATGCCAGCAGCCTCTGCAAGAGATTTACAGTGAGCAACCATACAAACACATGCACAGACACACTCATGTCCAGAAACGTGCAAACACACTGTGATTCTAAGATACACTCACTACATACACACACACATCTATAGACTCACTCAACCAGTTTTACTTACACACACACACACACACACACACACACACACACACACACACACACACACACACACACACAATGCATTACATATAAACACACACACACACACACACACACACACACACACACACACACACACACACAATGCATTACATATAAACACACACACAACCATACATATATCCCAATCACAAAACACACACACACACACTTACCTTAGGTCTTCTACTTTCCTTTTCTTTCTTCGCTTCAGGTGGGCAGAGGTACGCCACTGACTGGACATCGACATGCAGATGTCACGTGATGTGACGTGACAAATTCAGCCGTTCAGAGCCATTGCATCTCAGCAGGACTTGAATACCTGGGGCACCCCAGAGCCGCGCACAAAGTAATGTCAACGTAGCCAAGCAATACTGTGAGAGGCACACATTGGTGGACTACACACAGTTCTTTTTTTTAAACTATCAGGACTGGCCCTTAGTGAACACAAGCACTGCAAGAAGCAAGGGGGTGCACCGGACACCCGGGAGAAGCCAGGGTGAGGGAGGCCAACCCCACTGCCCTCCCTCAGTCTACACCCTTGTCTGGTTGTCTTGCAACCAGATCCCTAGCATCATAATTGTCCAGCGGGTCAGGTGGCAACACAAAAAGTCACAAGAAATAGTTGAAAGTTACATTGCTTCTGACTTGGAACATGGAGTGTCCTTCCAATACACTTCTTGGGATTCACCATCTTTGTATGCAGCTTCTGCATTACAACGTATTTGTACTACAGTTCTTCTGTGGGATCGCAGTTACACAATCAAGATCTTCGTGGTCATTTTACAGTTTTTTTAAGTTGCAGTTGTATATTACTTAGCATTTTGCTCAAAAATTAATAATCAATTGAATATTTGAAATACAAGGTAGGCATTGCACCATCAAGACCTGTTCTTTTGCAGTATTTTCAGTAGCAGCTGAATATTATATGACATTTGGGCCCAATGAATAATCAATAGAATGTGTGAAATACAAGGTTGGCGGACACCTGCTTCGTGCTTTTTTAGTCTGCATGCTGACTCAGATCTTATTTAAACTAAACAAAAGAGATAACAAATAGTGTACATTAAAAGTGGCACTGGACTGAATGAAAATGATGGTATCAATATATATAAAGTTAATTAATGTCTGAGATGTGTATAGTATAATAAAAGTTAAATGAAAAATGTCACTGACCTATATCAACAAAATGTACCTATCAGTTCGTAAAAATGTGTTGCTTGAAAATGGATGGAAGAATTCCCTAATTCGTCATCATGGATTTTGTAGTCTTAAGAGCAAATTGACTCACGTGAATTATATGTAGGAAAGGAGGAACACATGTCATTGATTATGGACCTCCAATAAGTATCTAGTAAAGAGAAGCACGTCTGGTAATTTGATGTGAAAAACGAAGTCCCTGCCCCCAACCACATTGAGGCTTTAATATATTTCTTTAAAATATTTTTATATTTTGGCACAATGAGGTTTTAAAAACAATGTGAGTGCTTTGTTTCTGAAACATGTCACTTCTTGGTACACTGTATGCCATCATCCTGCTGAGGTGATTAGGCCACAATGCACCTAAAGAATTAGGATGGGTAATCATCGCAAGCTGGTTTTATGAAGGAGACCATCTCCCAAAGGATTTGTCAGCATACTATATCAAGAATTGCCGCATGCAGAATGGATGTGAACTAGCAGTTAGGTCTGGACTGCACCATTTGGGGTGGGACCAAGCATTTATTTGCATATGATCTTTCCCCTTTTGTAATGGCTTGACAGGTGAAGAACGATGGCCTGGAGAGTTGCTCGGAGCAATTCCAGGCGCCAAGATTGTTTGTTTATTTGTTTGTTTATTCACTTTTTATGCGCACCAGACCCATAGGTAACAGGGCGCAGCAGTAAGAAAATGCAAGGCTTACAGAGTTACAAGAATATACATATACATGTTACAATAGAATACACTGGATCACAAAAATAGAATAAATTACACAGTTATACAAATAGTGTCAGAGTTCAAATGGGAATACTGGGCGAGTAAGAGTATACTGAGCCAAATGCAGGAACAGCCTAGAGGATGGGAGACTAGGGGTCAGTCGAGATGAAATGCTTGATGGAGTTTTTTCTAAAGTGTAGGTAGGGTGGGTCTACTCTTAGATTTTGTGGCAGTGAGTTCCAAAGTTTTGCAGCCTTCAATGGGAAACTGTTACCATCAGTTGTGGTAGGTCTGTATCTAGGTACTGCCAGACAATTGGCGTTACCATCTCTAGTTGGTCTGAGCGAGATTCTTCTATGAAGTTTATCTATGAGGTAACTAGGGGACGCGTTGTTTAAAGCTTTGTGGGTCGGTGATATAATTTTTAACTGTATTTTGTTGTTGGTAGAAAGCCATTTATGTTGGTGTCTGATGGAAGAAATATGAGTTCTTTTGTTTATGCCGAGTGCTGCTCTCAGGGCATTATTTGGAAGTGTTTGTAGCCTCCGGATAGTGCCTTTATTGGCACCACTGTAAAGAGCATTACAGAAGTCAATTGTGGATAGTATTAAGGCTGTGGCCAGGATCATGCAGCTGTCTTTAGAGAGGAATGACTTGCCAGCTCTTAACAACTTGCAAGTGTAGGCAGTAGTGGAAGCAAGGGTTTCTACCTGTTTGTCAAAGGACATGGTAGAATCAAGGTAGAAACCAAGGGTTTTTACTTCCTTGGAGACTTTCATGATATTCCTGTCAATATTGAATGAGGAAAATTCCTGTCCTAGTTTTTTAATGTTGGCATGAGTACCCATGATTATTAGCTCAGTCCTATCATTGTTCTGGCATAGGCCATGAGTAGCCATCCATGCCTGGATGATAAGATATACCCTGTTCACCAACTCTGTGTCCTTACTATGATCCCCAGAAAGCGGGAGGAGAATCTGGTATCATCTGCATAGTTAGTGTAGGTGATACCCAGACGGTCCAGATCATCAAACAAGGGCTTGGTGAAGATGTATAGAATTGACGAGACACATGAGCCTTGAGGAACACCGCACATGATGGGCGTAGGGTCTGCGGCTGGGGATGGAGAGAATACTCTCATGGTTCTCTCACTCAGGAAGGACTCGATCCATCTGATAGCCTCAGATGAGAAGTGTGCGGCAGATTCCAGGTGTCCACAGAGGACCTTGTCGTCCACTAGATCGAATACAGCTGAGAGATCAAGTAGGAGCAGAAATGTTGTCTTCCCTTTGTCTCTCCATTCGTCAATTTGGGTTTTTAAATCAATTAAAGCAGTTTCCATCCCGTATAGTGGGCAGAAGCCATATTGTCTAGTTCCTAAGAGTTTATGCAGTTCTAGGTGTTTTTGAATCTGGATATAAGCAGATGTATCCAGTATTTTAAGTAGGAATGGTACTGTGGTAATGGGACGGTAGTTGGTGGGGATGAGAGGATCTAATGTCTGTTTCTTGAGGAGTGGGAGCACCCAAGAATGTTTTAGGTTGGCTGGGATGGTACCTGAGGCAAAGGAGGCATTAATCAATTTGGAGATGAAAGGGGATAAGTCTCTGGCAGCGTCTTTTATTAACTGTGCTGGGCAGATATCCCCTTTTCAATTGGAGGGTTTAAGCGAAAGAATAATTTTTTCTACTTCCAAGGTAGATATTTTCGTAAAGTGAAATTTATTGTTGTGTGCCGTGGGTGGGTCACTAGGCGGCGGGATATTGGGCAGGTGCTGTAGATTCAGCGTTTCTTTCTTTTGCTTTATTTTATTTTGGAGCATGTTAATTTTATTTGATAATACCTGTTGGATGTCTGCGCACCAAGACTTATCCTTAGTGCAAATATCAGGTGTGGCTATTGATTCTAGATTAATTCTAAACCTTCAACAACCACCTCTTGTGTTTTGTTACAGGATCCCTGACAGACTAGAAATTGACATGCATGTTTTAGAAATGAGCTATATTGATCATCATGATAAATATATTCCTCCAAATCTCCTAGTCTGCAAGTATATATATATATATATATATATATATATGAGCTAACAAACCTCCTTGGTGATGGTCAGCTCATTTGAGCATGGTTATACTGCACTTGGGGTAAAAAGTCTGTGGCATTTCTATTGTCATGTTTCAAGAGAACAGATAATATGATAAAAATGTCATTGTTTATGTCTTCAGCTGGTTGGATCATGTCACTGTCCAACAACGTTTTTAATGTCATATGTCACTTTTATTGAACAAGTATGTACCAGAACCTCGGCTACTTTGCACAAAGACTATGTGCGATCTCTGACAGTTAAGGCATTGCTCCAGAAGCATAAGAAGAGGGAACATCTGGTTGAAATAGATTTTGGACACATCTAATGTGGATGCAAAGCTAGAGGTTTGAACCCTTATGGACTTCGCCTGATTTTTATACCGTAAAAGGCAGGTGAAATCTGCGGGGCTTCATATTAATGCCCATGTACTTGATGACTTGCTTCTTCTGTGGTAGGGGTGTAAAAATGCATGAGGAACCGGGACCACACGGATTCACATAGCATGTTTAAACCCCTATCAAAAAAAAAAAAAAAAGCCACCCAGAGGGCAGGGACAAGGAAGAGTTACCGCATGCAGTCCTTTCCCAGGAATGAACACTTCAATTAAAATGAGCCTATAATATAAAGCATAAAGACACTGCTACTTTAGAAAATAAACTATGACAAATACATGTTTTTTAAAAGTATGAGTTTTGAATGTGAAAGCTATTTTTTGTAACGCCACCAATATTAAGCCAGTGTTGTTATGTTTGCACGTCAAAGTTCAAAAAAATGGTGGCAGGTAGTGTAGGTTGAGCAAAAGGGTGGACAATGGAGGAAAGGGGTGTTTCCCACTGTGCATCATTAAAGAACGCTGGTCAAATAAAAGAAGTTGTCCTTGGAAGAAGTACAGAGATGAGAAAGTACTTGGAGTACATGTACGGTTTTTAAAGAACACATGTCCCTTCACATTAAGGGAGCACACAACACATCTCTTCCATATTAAAAGGTTACTTAACAATGTTTGTATAATTGAAAACAATGTTTAAGTGAGAGTTTGATATTAGGACTTACCCTTGATACCGTTTCATAGTGGGTCTCTATTTGGACCGTCGGTATTATGAGCTCGATATTAAGACTCTCTTTGATTCATGTATATTTCGACATGGAACTCCGAGTAGCCTGCTTCTTTCATACTAGTCACTCTCATGATCCCAACACCCCATCTAATGGCATCTGCCCAGAAGCAGTCACCTGAACCATGGCTGCTACATGACGCATGTGTAATGCCCTGCATATGATAAACCCGATGCTCGAGTCTACACAAATAACAGAGCATGACTCTTCTTTACATTACCAATATCAAGGCCATCCGAAAAAGTGGATACTATGACGGTTCATGTTCACCTAGGTCAAGCACACATGTGATGCTAAGTTAACTTAGCTCCACTGCTGACATCAAGGCTATGTTGCAATATTTGGATTATTCTTTGCCAACGACCCACATGGTCATTATGGTTGATTCTGTTTAGGATCCATTTTCAACGAAATGTAACCACAAAAAAGAAACAAGTGTACATGTTAAGACAATAATACTTGGGGCAGTCGGGGGGCAATATTGGTAATGGATTGCCATCCTATTTAGTAACACCATTCTCGCATGTGATGTACAGACACAGGTGTTAAGGCTCTTTCCGAATTAATAACGCAAAAGAAAGTGGACCGGAGCTATCTATAAAGCGGTGCTGCTCTGCTGAAGTCCGTTTTCAGTGGTGCTGCCAGCTGCTTGCAAACTCTGCCTTGTACTGGTGACTGTGGCAGCCCAGTCTACGTGAGGTAGTGTTAAAATGCAAATATGTAGACTTCCAGAAATGTTTCATACATGTACCACTGAATGAGGAGTTATAGTAAGAGATGATGATGTTCAAATATTTACTGATATTCATTTGCATTTATTTTATTTATCTGCCATTGTCAAAAGTGCTCCCTCACTATTAAGTTGCTTTGGGCAACGGTTGAAACACACATAAAATACTCAGGACACAACCACAGCAAGTGTAAAGGCTTAGTTAAGGGTGTGCATCAGCTCTACTTCTGAGCTACTTGGGATTTCAAAGCTGTTAAGGAGCTTCAAGTTTCGGAGCTTAAGTGAAATTCTTTAATTGTGTACCTCAGACTCTGCACATATATACATATTGCCTTCTCAAAACATGTTTCAGGCTATATTTGTTCAGCTCATATTTAGCTGTTTGCATCTCAAGTACATCATTTGCATAGATCTGCATGTTTGTTCAATTACATCTTGTAGTCCAAGGGAGGAGTCATTATCACAGGATAATGGCTCGTCCCCAAGTTGCTGCCGGAGGCAAAGCCAAAGTCAATATGTTGCGGAGGGTCGTTATCACCAGCAATGACTACCAGTCCCGAGGTCTATACATCTATTACCACATGGAGCCGGGCAACTTAATAGGAAACAAATTAGCAAACAACAGTAAATTGTGATGATAATTTAAAGAACATGGAAGCAGCAACAATAGACATTTACATTTTTTTTTAATTTTCATTGTGGTTTGTTATTTTTGGAAACTGATGTGCACATGTTCTTCTCTTTCTTTATAGAGCAGAAGGCAATTGGTAGTCAGTCTGCTGCTCCAGTCTGAAGGAGTGGGATTAGCTCTATAGGAGACTATGTTCCGAACATTCCGATTGACTGAGAGGAGATCTATAATGGAATCCACGTGCTAATGGGATTTATGGTTAAAGCGTCAACACAATACTGGCCAGTGAGCACAAAGAACGGGGATTTTGGGGTCCTGATTCAGAATACATCTTTTATCAGTGCATTTAGTATAGGCTCCAGGCAGTAAGAGATTGATTTGTCATTCAATTTCTTGGAGGCATCGTTTCCATCAGTGGTGATGGGAGATATGAATGGAAATGGGGAAAGGACGGGTTCATCCTAGTGCAGAGGCACTAGGCAAGCCCGTGAGCAAGGTCCATGGGAGGCGTGGTATTCTATAGCTGTGTGCTGACTTCAATTGTGCATTATTCTTTTCGAGTACCCTCATTTGATAAGCAATGGAAAAGGAAAACTCAAAGTTGTTTAGTGTACACTATGTGCTATTCAAATTGGCTCGCTCAATTGCTCACTCAGTCTTCCTTTTATTAATTTTTCATTCTTTCCGTCACTTGTTCGCTCACTGGTTTATTCACTGTTCATTAATTGACTCACTCATTAACTCACTCACACACTCATTAATTAACTCACTAATTAATTTGCTCACATGGTCACATATTCACTCCTTCTTTCAATTCATCGTGTATTTGCCCACTCACCTATTAACTTCACAAATCTTAATTCACTGACTAACAGCTGATCAGATCACAATCTGTGTGGTTTGAATCTGGATTTGGGAAATCAAAGAGTGTTTGCAGAGGATTGACACAGGGGACATAGCCCTCAATACACTTTGGGAGGCTGTTAAAGCCACATTCCGGGGACTGGTGATCGTAAAGGGAGCAGCAAAAAAGACAGGGAGAATGTTGCAGAAGGCCAATATGAAATGTGATACTAAAATTACACAATCTGCCCTCAGGGAGAGTACTGGTTCATGTGAGGAACTACTTGCCGAATTTCAAGAATTAAGGAGAGAACTTAATGATGTCTGGAAGGGCAAGGCCTTAACTCAACTCTGCTTTTTTAAACACAAGTTCTACAAAGGACGTTGCCAAAGCCCATACCCTTTTAGTGGCGTACTTGAGGAAACAGAGGGCTGAAAGAATGGTGTTTAATAATGATGCTGGCGAAACTTTAAATTATCCCCTAAATAATGCACATTGGTTTGGCCAAGTTTATTCTAAACTATACACCTCTGAGAACGCATTGGATGTGGAGGAATACATGCATTCCTAGCAAGGCTTGCATCTCAAGCACTAACAACAGACGAGTGTGCACCATTAGATGAAGGCGATGCCGGCCCAGCGCTGATCTCAATCGATGCTGAAAAAACATTCGACAGAGTTCAGTTGCCCTTCATGCGGGCGGTATTGAGGCACACATGTCTGGGACCTATATGGATCACAGGTGCAATGGCTCACTATAAAATGCTGGGGTGCGGGTGGTAGACAATGGGGTGGCATCGCCTGTCTTTCCCCTGAGCCATGGAACCTGTCATGGCTGCCTAATTTCATCACTGATCTTTGTTTGACCCTAGAACCTCTAGCATGAACCCTTTGCTTGAGCGAAGACATACAGGGCCTCAGGAAATGTAAGAAGGAATATAAAGTTGCCCTGAATGCAGACAACATACTGGCCTACATCACACACCCAGAAACTACGGTGTCTACCCTCGTCTCTGTGATAACAGAATATGGTAGCCTATCTGGCTTTCGGGTAAATCTGAATAAAACAGTAGCCTTATCCATGTCGAACAATGACCCCAAAGTACCCTGACACTTACTTTAATGTGGTATTTGGTACCAATCGGATAGTATTACATTCCTGGGAGTCACAATTACGAAGACACTAAAGGAGCTTTATAAAGCCAACTATCCACCATTATGGGTATAGATTTTTGGAGACTCTCAGAGATGGTCCAAAGTCACACTTTCATGGGCAACACGATTTGTGACCATAAAGATGACTGCTGTGCCATGGCTTCTCTTTCTGTTTCAGTCTCTACCAGTCATGATACTGGTCACTTCCATAACTAAATTAAGTAGGCGCTCCTTATGTTCTTATGGGTGGGAATGAGACCGCAGGTTGAATACAACACATTCATTCAACTCTGGGAGAAAGTAGTTATTGGGTTCTCTGACATTTATGAATACCTCAGACCCACTCAATTCCAAATTCTAGTATATCACTTGAGAGAAAACACTGCAAAACAATGGGTGCATCTGGAAAGTGGTCCCTTTGCCTCAGTCAAGCTGTTGGAATGACTATGGGTTCCTTACAGACAATTACCATGCAGAATGGGCTCGCACCGACCCTATCTGTACTCTGGACCTCTTGGAAGACATCCAAAGACATGGTGGGTGTCACAAAATGGCTGTCCCCCTTCAGCTGCATTTGGGCTCCCCCATCCCTCGATCAGAGACCAGATGCAGGGCAGATGTGAAAAAATGGTTCCTTCCTAACAAAAATGTATCTAGACCTAGCCCTGAACATGAATACATTACCAACCCTGTAGTACCTACAGTTGAAGGGTATCTTGATGGACCGGAATCGGAAATAAAAACTGCAACACCCATTAACACTCTTTGAAGAAGTACTTAACACCCACTCAGGTTTCAGAGCACTTATCCAAAACTCTACGCCTCAATTCTAGGGAGGGGCCACTTAGACATCCCGAACACATCCCGAACACACAGAAACTCTGAACAAAGGGCATTGAGCTCCAGTATGATCTTGACGTTTGGAAGGCAATTAATAGGGCGGTATGATCCTCTACCATACCAGTCCAATATAAAATGCACAAAAGTAGGCTTTTGTATCATTGGCATCTCATCCCTCAAAGACTCTCCAAAATGTACCCCCCAGTGAATCATTATTGTTGGAGAAACTGTACTAATATTTGTGATTACTGGTAAAGCAATACTGGAAGGAAGTCCTGGGGTGGATGAGTGTCAGTGATGGAATCCATTGTGTACTTGTTAATCCTATTTGGGTTAGATACTAGAGTGGACAATATTGTCTTGTTGTCAAACATGCCTAAAAACTTGTTGTTGGCTGCAAGGGTTTGGCTTACTATTAGCTGGAAGAGAATCCACCATCCAACAAAGGCAGCACATTTAAATAAGGCCTACAAACTCTATGAAATGGAAAGCATAACAGAAATACGTCTTGAGCCATGTTTGCATGTGGACATGGATTGACCTCCCTTTCTGGAATCATATAGAGTGGAAAGGTCCAAATGAGGGATGAACGGAATGGAATGATTGTATTAAATGTGGTGGTCAAGATGATTCCCAATCTCATTTGGATGCAGGCCTGATTAAAGATTAAAGATTTGGGCATGATCATGGCAAAAGATGATGCTGTTAATCCCCCACTTGCTACATTAGTCATGGCTGGTTACTTCCCCACATGAACAGATGACACCGTCAGGGGGGAGGGACGGAGGGAGGGAGGAGGAGGTAGGTGTGGGTGAGGAGTGGGCTGGATTTTAGGTTGGGTAAGGATCCATTTGCAATTCTAATGTCATTGCTTCTTGTGTTATATGACTCTGTTGTTGTTTTTTGTACATGTTTGATTCTTTCTCAAACTTTAATAAAAATTCAATTGAAAATAAATAGAAATTGAAGAAGTGCAGTATATAAACCCAGACTGAGGATGCCCATTGTCTACTTTGTACATATACAGATAAGATCAAAGGTCTAATCAAAGTCTCAAAATGAAATGGCGACGTGCTATCCATCCACCTTGGGCACTGCCCTCTTAAACTGACTTCACCTCCCTCTTTTCTCAGACACACTCACGTTCCTTAAAACTAGCATTACATGGACAGCTTCCTTGCAGCCTCACTCATTAAACAACTCAGTGGACCAGCATTTAAAGCACTCCTCTGTATTTTGAGTACCATCCATGGTGAAGCGCCTTCCCAGACACATTTAGACAGTTTTCTTACAGCCCCTTCCCAAAAAACGCTAGCTTGGCCTTCTCTGTGATTATGAGTGTGTTTTATACCCCAAATGCAGCATCAAGACTGCAACCATCAAAGTGGTGGACGATGCACTGTGAATCCCTGAGCTGTCATTAACACAACTCACCACTTTTCTCCCTCCTTGCCAACAGGTTGGGCTTCTCAGGAACCGTCGTATAATGGTTTGCACCCTACCTATCTGGCTGACTACAGATGCCTCATTTAGATTCAACCAACTCCCAGTCACATGTAGGGTCCCTCATGATTCAATCCTTTCCCAACTGTGTTGAATGTACACGTGGAACTCTTGGGAACTCTCCTAAATGACTCTAACATAGTCTAACATAGTCATCCATCAGTACACTGATGGCACTCAGCTGTGCCTTTCCGTCAGTGGCCCTCAGGACATCATTTGTCTCTGGGTGTGGCTGGCTACCATACAAATATGGATGTCACAAGGCTAGCAAAACTGACCCCCACCAAGACTGAATTCTCATCATCCCCCTCACCCCCCACCAACAGAGCAAAAATGTCTGGATGATATTTGCCTGGAAGGATTCAGCCCACAGCTGTTAGACTCAGCCAATAGGCATCATTGTTGAGAGTAGCCTTTCCTTTCATCCCCCTGCATGGTGGTCCAAGCCCCTGTGATCTCACAGATCGATGGGGGACAGCTTGGTCCCTTCAAGGCATGCCATGCCACAGCCCTCATCATTACAGGCACAGACAGATTTGACTTTATCTCTCAAATACTACAGAACCTTCACTAGCTCACACTCCCTATGTGGAACATTTTCAAAACTGTGTGTATCACCTACAAAGCAGTCTCGAACGGAAAACCATCATACTTGTCATCTCAATTCCACACTTCTGGAGGCTCTTGCACCTCTCACCTCACATATGTGACAGAGACCAGGGCTTTACGCCAGAGCCAATCCTAACCCAGAGGCAGAGTGAGGGATTTGAGGGAGAGAGCGTGCCTTCCCTGACCTCCCTTGACTGTGCCCTGTTTTCTATATTCTGTACCACTGTTGATCGTGTAATAAATTCCAGCCTCCTTTCTGGTCAGTGTTTTCTTTGGATCTATACAGGACTGCAAGACCCAGAATCCAACACAGTGGCAAAAGCACAGCAAGCAGATTGGGAAAGATACTGTACAAGAAGCGCCCGTTAAAAATAGCAACTTCCCACTCACCTGCACAAACTTTAGCCACCCATGGCCGATGGAAGGCGAGATGCCTGGCAAAACCTAACCAAACTGGTCTGCCAACACCACACAAGCACAGGCGAAGGAAAAGAGGGCAGGGTCATGTTTCTTTTTAAAACTGTGTGCCATGATAACCCAGTCGCAGGGAAACACCTAGTACTAGATTGGTCTGAATAGACAGGTGAAGCTAAAAACCAATGGGAGGGGAGAGGGTCCAGAGAACCAGAAGGTCATGAGTATAAAATGCCTGCATTCACAAGACAGACTAAAAGGTTTGGTTTAGGTCAGGAGGTGTGGTGGACCAGTTACAAGGTGGAGCGTAGTACTAAGAAGTCTGTGGAGCTGTTGGATAACAGTGCAAGTGAGGTATTGGATACGAGAGTGGGACGATGTATGACATTTTGTAGTTGTGGTTGTAAGAGTGTATGAGAGAGTGGATGATGGAAAGGAGGGTAGTGAGAGTAGAGGGTGGAGACAGAGATTGGACAGACAAGACTAGAGGAACAGAGGAGGGGAAAGGTTAGAGACAGGAGGAAGTAGTAGGAGGAGAGGGGGTGTCGAGAGAGGGGAGGAGGAGTGTGAGAAGACCAGAGGGACATAGGAGGAGAGAGAAGGATAGACAGGAGGGAGTAGGCGAGATTGGATGCAGACATGATTGTCATGAGAGACAGAGAGAGAGAGAGAGAGAGAGAGAGAGAGAGAGAAAGATCGAGAGAGGGAGAGAGAGAGAGAGAGAAAGAGAGAGAGAGAGAGAGAGAGAGAGAGGGCACAGGAAGTAAAGTGATGTGAGAAAAAGAGATGGGTGAGGAAGAGAGAGAGTAGGAGGAGAGAGAGGAAGGAAGAGAGAATGGAGGGGGAAGATTGGGGAAAGGAGTGAGAGAAAAAGTGAGAGAAAGATATTGTGAATAACATTAATCACATTATGGGGCATCTGGGGGTAAGGGGCCCTTAGATGGAAGCCCTTACCACCAGATTAGGATAGCTTAGATCGCAGGGGGAACCCCTCACTAGTTTCAGTACACCACTGGGCAACGGAGAAGCCTGGGCTAGGGTGGAGGGATCACACAGTAGGCTGAGGGATCAGTCATGGACATCCCTTTAGATGGGTAAACCTGCAGTCTTCCAACCATAACAAAGACTTTGGAATCTAAATAAAAACATTGAAATGATTTTCCCTGAGTTTGTGGAATTATTAAAACCATTTGTGACACATAGCAAAACTATGAAAATGTAGATCTACAAGCAGTCCTCATCTCTCATGCCCAAACGATCTAGAACTTAATCCGGGCAGAGGCTTTAAATGCTGGCACCATTCTCCAGTTATGCAAAACCACTGCAAATGTGGCTTTTTCAACAATACCTGCCTAGCAAATTGAAATCGCTCTCCTCCCTCCACCAATATTACTGCAGGTATATGCTATAAAAAGTAAAATAAAAAATAGATACCCCGACATACTCCCAAGATTCCTGCAATTACTGCAGAGGCAGGATGCCACATGTCAGTCCATGCCTGGAAAAGTTACAGACATGTGGACAATAAGGATATTAGAACTACTTTGCAAGGGTCTGCACATCACAGACTCTCTAACACCAGTCCAGAGGAAAATAAAAAATGCTAAGAACAGAGGCAAAAGTAGCACAAGTTATAACTCACACTGAAGCAGAAGAGGATGAGATCCAAAATGTTTAAGATGAGGTTTTCTTTGTCTCAATTGTCCTCGGAGCAGGGCAAAAATGGCATTGCCAATTAAGATGCATGGTAAATATCGAAGGACAGGGCTCACCTGTCCTAATTGGCACATGTACATCTGTAAATGTGATGGCACAAAGTTCAAATATTTAAGTTTGGAGGTTCTAATCTAAACCCATTCCCATTGAAGAAGCATTCATGTCAGATGTTTGTCATTGTTGGAATGTCACACACACGGGCATTAGAAGTATGAAGTTTTGCATTTGGTATATATGTAGACAATATGGCTAATCACCACTGACATAACACACTCTTTTAGGGAGTGGGTTTCATAAAAGGTCAAACAGTAAAGCCACATATCAACAACACTCTACAGGCTATCACACTTAAGTCTTAAACACAAGTGAGTCAATTTCCACCTGCAACCGAACGTCAAAAAATAACTTCACAAAGTGGAACTTGACATCATACAACGAGTAATGGGGCCTACACCCTAAGCACTGCTCATTGTAGTAAAAACAAAACCAGACAACCGGAGTTCCTGAGTTGGTACGATTATGTGTGGGCATGCACCTTCCAAACAAAGCCATAACAAAGAGAGAACCAAACGACTCCCACCACCGATAATATTGTGGTTGAGCTGAAGGGGGCTACCACAAGGTAATGTTGTCAAATGTCTTCTTTCATTGAGGCACAACATTTTGTGTGACCCTGAAAAGGCTGAAGCCCTGAAGAAGGCTGGGCCCTGTGGACAAACTATGCCCTAACAAGTCAAAACTAGAGTTGGCATCATTGTGATTTTTCCATCGCAGGCATCAAGCCAATTGGCCCATTGATACCACTCCACACTTAATTCCAGAGGGGATTATGGCCAGATTTGGGCCTCTTAACCCCAATGATCATAAATAACGCTAATACATTGAGACTTGTGTCCTTTGAGGGTCGGCACTTGAGTGTAACTCTAGGTGTAAACTCTATTAGGAGTGCATGAGCTCTATCCAGCTTTTTTCTTTTGGTATATAATTTCTGTTCATTCATTAGTTCCCTTTTTGTTCACATGGCAATGGACACATTCCAAGTGAGGTTTTGCCTTGGGAAGACACAGTGGAATTGGTCTTCTTTCTTCCATCCGTATATCCAATTTTGATTCCCTTGTTTTGAAAATCATCACAGTATAACAATTATTTGCTTGTTTCTGGCATTTTGGGTTTTTGCCTACTGTTTAAAAAAACTTTTTTCAAATAAATAGTGCATTTGAACATTTCATCCAAATTGTTAAAGAATTGCTGCCTACAGCTAATGAGATTACACTATGTGTTATCCTTACTTTATCACCAGAATACAGGTCCTTTTTGTATATAACCTCCACTAAAAGAAGTTACCTGATGCAACTGACCTTAAATTGTTTGCAATGCCAGTGTCCCCTCAGTTGCCCCCTTCCCCCTGAACCTACCTCTGGCATTGGCAGACACTAAATAATGTTACTGGCTTTGTACAGTGGTGGCTGTTATTTGTGGGTGCCATGGGTCTTGTGCCCCCCCCGTGTTCCCATGTTAGGTGAAAGATGTAAAGGTTAATTAAAAAAGAACTGTTCCTAATATTATATCTAGTGCAGCGCACAACGTGCCCCAGTGGCAATATTATCATGTCTTCATGACCATTGCACATGCCTGATGCCAAGTCTGGCTTGGCACTCTGTTGTGTTGCATTTACTTCTTCAAGGATCCTGAGGGGACCCACTCAGCAGGGCTTACAGGGGGTCTCTCTCATTTTGTGTTATAACCCCGACACACACACACTTTAATTTTAATTGGACTCCTGTGCTGGTCTGGTAATAACACAGTAATTACTGTTACTTTACTAACTCAACAAGAGGCACAGTTGTTGCCCCAGCCTTGCTCAGGTAACATTGATACAAATGTTTCTGAGTTAGGCCAGCTCATCCAGCACTGTTTTTGGCATGTGTGAGATGGTTTCTCACCATGGAGATAAGCAGTGTCAACCAGACTCTAGATTGAGGCAGAAGGGAGCAGATCCGCCATTGGCCACAGTCCAGCCAACAGCAAATCATCCTCGAGTTGAAAGAAACATGTCCAAAAGGCTGGACATTACAAAGCACTTCGCTGACAAGGCACTGCCTCAGCCAAGTGGCCCTCCCACTAAGAAAGTGTTTTGGGAAACAATAGGACCAACATATATGCTTTGGGGCTTATCATGAGACCATGATCACTGCAGTACAGTTTTCTTTGTTCTCACTGCAAGTGTTTCTCCCAGGGTCTCCTTAAACCCACAGCTCATAAAATGCTCACAGACCCAGTGAGAACTCAGCTTATAAAGCAAGACTGTTAGATTAATAAACCAATGCAGTAATTAGACTTTAACCACTCAGCTAGATTTGACCGGAGAAGTGTATGGGGAGTTATGATGATGGATCATTGAAGGGGGTCATGGGAAGGGCTGGGCAGAGAGGTGAGCAGGGTGAATGTTGGAGAGGGTGAAAGGGGAGGAGAGAGGTGCCCCACTGATGGGCCATGGATTGATAAAAGGGGAGTATCCACGTACTGGACCATAAGGGTGGTCAAATACCCAAATCTTCCCTTGGATATTGTGTCTTCACGTTAGGATTTGGGCAATTTTATTTATAATAGTTCCTTAAAAAACAAAAAGGTTTTGGAAACACTTCTGTTGTTTTGTCATAAAAGGCTGTCCTCAAGATGAAGCAACATCTACTTTATTAGGTTTTCCCTTGAGGGCAGGTTCTTTCTTTAAAAGACCCCCACTTATCCCTGATTAATGTACTTTCTGGGAGGTGGGTATATTTCGTATATCTGGGCCTACAGTCCTCGCGTCAGCTTCTTTTTTTATTTCTGTTTTGTTTTTTTCTTTTGTCTTGCTGTTGTTAATATAGAAATGTGTTCCTATATTTCTGTGTGTTTTATACACAGTAATGATCCTTGATCAGTCCTTATCTTCATTAGGGTTGATCGTACTGTATTCTGACATATTGCGTTCAAGTATGCAGGTACAGTGTTGTGATGAGCCGACCGGTTTCAGTGGTAGGAGACCACTTTCATCAGGGCTGAAAACAGCTTAACCATTTATGTTGCTGTTGGTGTTTTTAGGGCTAGAAATAGCTTCCTTACATGCATGCGGACCAGTCCCCCAATTATTTGGTGTCTTCTCTTCTTGGGAGGGTCCTACATGTATGGATTTAGGCTTCAGTCCTACTGCAGATGCCACTGTGAATCAGACTTCTGCACAGGGTACCCGGGGTCAGCTACAATTGGGAGGTCCTGGTGGGGGTTGTGTTCTAGTTAACCCTGGCAGCTCTCTCCGAGTGATAATCTTCCATTCATCCAAATACGAACACAATGATCGTTATCGCTTGCATGCCACTGTCATATTCCATAGCAGTTCTGCAGCAACTAAGTGACACAGTAACCCCACAGCAACCACCCACAAAAGGTGTGCTATTGTCAGTGAATATGCTGCTGGGCACCCCCTCTCTTGCTAATACTTCTTGCATGAACTCAACAATTCTATGACAGTGGTTTCCCTCACTATCGTGTATTCAGTCCATCTCGATAGAAAATCAACGAGAACAATAATACATTTTCCTCGACCACTACCCATCTCAACCAGACCTACAATATCAATGGCCATGTCGTCCCATACTGTGGTTGGCACACCCGTTTTCATGAGTGGTTGTGTCTTTGATACTTCACCTTTACCAGGCTTACTGCTCTCTAAACAACAATCCAGTCTCTTCTCTACCTTCCGGTCAAAACCAGGCCACTAATAATCTCCTCTTAAGACATCTTTGGTACGTGTTACGCCCACATGCCCTTCATGTGCCAGATCTATCATTCTCTAATGAATCAATAGTGGTACCACAATGTGCTCCCACCGGTACAACAAGCCATTCACTACACTCAATTAATTTCGCACCTCCCAAAATGATTGTTCACTCTGGCTCAACTGTCCTTGGGTGGCCATCCCAACTCAACATAATGCTTGACATTTCTTAAATAATTATCATTTTCTACAGCATCTAACCAGTCTCTTGTATATAAAATGCCATCATATTTCACATACATCCTCTCTGATATCTCCTCTTCTCTTCCTTCCTTCTCCTTTTGGCCTCCCAGACGTGATAGTTGGTCAGTCAAAATGTGTTCAGGTTCTGGTATTGCTTCCACACTGAATTTATGACATTGCAATCTTGTCACCCAGCTTGCCACTCTTCAAGACACTTTGCTTAGGCCCTTTGACTCCAAAATAAATCTGAGCGGCTTGTGGTCAGTTTGTATCACAAATTCCATGCTGCACACAAAATTGTAGAACTTCTCTATGTTCGAATGACAAGCCAAAGCCTCTTTCTCTAAAACGGAATAGTTTTTCTCAAGCCCCCTTAATACATGTTAGCCATGCACAATTAATCCCATGAATGCATCATCCCTGATTTCAGACAATACAGAGCCTATACCATTGTCACTGGCATCTACTGTTATTACACTTTTCCTCTTTGTATTGAAACTTTTAATACTTTCGAAATGTCTTTCTCATTCTTAATATTATTCAAATCTTTCTCACACACCTCATTCCATATATATTCATCTCTTTCTTCAACAGCATCCTCATTTCTGCCACCTTATCTGCACATTCTTTACAAACCTTTGGTATAACTCTATCATCCCAACAAATGATCTAAGTTCACTATTATTTCAGTCCTTCCAACTCTTTTTGTAGTTTCCACCATCTCATTCTTAACACCAGAAGCCAATATTTCATGACCTAGTTATTCAAACTTCATTTCCTTTAACGTACATTCCTCTTTTCCAATGATACACCTTTTTTTTCTCGTGGATATTCAGCATTTGATCTAACATTAAATCATACTCCATTTCATTCTCACCACACACCAAGATGTCATCTTGAAAACAAAACATGCCTTGCACAATTGATCCATTACCTTTTGAAACATGGAGGATACAGATAGCAGACCAAACGGCATCCTCCTAACTTGAACGACCCCCCTCATGGGTTATGAACAGCATTGATGTTCTGCTCTATTCTTCTAACTCAACCTGGTGGTATGCAGAGGCCATGTTAGCCGGTCAAGTGGCACAGCGAGTAGAGCGCTCGCTTTGACATCAGTGCAGAGTCTGCTAACGCAGGTTTGAATCCCAGCGGGGCCAAACTCAGCCTTTCATCCTTCCGAGGTCGATAAATGAGCACCACACACCGTGGGTAATAATAAGCAGCGCTCAGATACCTGAGGGTTTGCAGTGCTATATAAATGCCTAATTATTATTATTATTATTATTATTATTATGATGTCTAGTTTGGAAAATACCTTACCCTTACCCCTGGATGTTCTGATCTCCTCAGACCTCCCCCTCTCTAACCCTCTGACCACTCCTTTCACTTGGAGTGACCACTTTCTCCTTTCCTCCCACCCCTCTCTCTCTACTCCTCAGGTCAAGCCAACTCCAGCACTGCCACTTACCTTCTGTGTCATCTGAAGCATGTGTCAGTTGAGGCTTTTGCCACTACTTTCTCTCCTCCTCCTGCACCTTTGACTTACTCACACCCTGGCACAGCCCTCTCTAATGTTCATCTTTGTATCTCTAACACTCTGGACGTCTGGACTCTGGACGTCCTTGCCCCTGTCATGAGCATACATTTGAAGCCCACATCAAAGTGCAACTATTGAGAGGATTCTAACCTTGCCACCCTTAAACGCAAGTGTACGGTGGCCGAGAGGAAGTGGAGGTCATCAGACGCACCCTCTGATAAACTGGCCTGCTGCCTGCTCCAAAGGCAATACAGACTCTCTCTCCTCTCTAAGAAGAGAGCCTACATCCAAGACCGTGTCTCTGCAGAATCTATCAACTCGGTCAAACTTTTCAAACTCTGGAAGGAGCTGTCCAATCCTGTTTCAATCCTTACCTCTCCTGTCCCTGTCCCCCCAACCCTCTGCACAGTCTTGGCTTCTCATTTCACCATTAAAACTCAGGACATCCTGTCCACCCTCTCTTCCTATAACTCAGATTCCTCCTCCTATACCACTCCTGGCCCATTTCAGGCCGTCTCTCCTCCTCCTTTTTCCTCCTTTCACCAGTTCACCCCTGACAATGTTTCTAGACAAGTCTGATCTATGAAAGGCTTGTCAAAGCAGGTTCTCTCCTGCTCATTCAGAACCATGAAGGACCACATTGACACCCTTGCTACAGCCTTGGCTGATTTCTGCAATCACTCCTTTGCCACTGGAGCATTTCCCTCCCCCTTAAGAACTCTCAATAGCACCCATTTCTAAAGAAGCCCTCCGATCCGTCCTCTTTGGCTAACTATCGCCCGATCTCCATCACTCCTTTCCTGAGAAAACTCTTGGAAAAGCTATCTATCTCCCAGCTTAATGTACATACTGATTGCAGAGAGGCATAGAGAGAGAGACACACAGGGAGAGACAAGGGCACAGGGAGACAGACACAGAGACACAGGGAGAGGGGGACAGGCACTGAGACACAGAGACACACACCGGGGAAGCAGGGTAGAGAGGATAAATGGAACAGTTTGGGGAAGGGGGAGAAAATTAATGATAGACTGTGGACAAGAGTACCTTAGATTGGAGGCCTCTCTGCCCTCAACCCCCACAGTCAGCACACACCGCCAGCAGCCAAAAGGAAAGCACTGTTTTCTCTCCACAGGTCTTATATAAGGCTGTCGCTCCCACCCAGGAACACAACATGTGGTTGCCAGGGATATATTTTTGTGTGTGGTCTCCACGGAAGGGGAGACCAGGCAACTGGTTTGTTCGGTTGTTCAGGGACAAGTTTTGTTTGGTTTGTTTCTAAGGGAGATGAGATGCAGGGCTGGAAACACATTTTCAAGTATTCTGTGTCATTCTCAGGTCAGGGGCAGGACAGTTGGATCCTCAGGGGAGGTTAACTGCTAGGTAGTGGACAAGTGGCTTTCCAGAGCCCACCCACCCCATGATTGACACAAGTGGAACTAATTTGTTTTACAGGTATCAAGGAGGGCCGGACAAAGGGGAGATGAACATTACAGAGTAGGACATGTAGGT
This sequence comes from Ambystoma mexicanum, assembly GCF_040938575.1. NCBI lineage: Eukaryota > Metazoa > Chordata > Amphibia > Caudata > Ambystomatidae > Ambystoma > Ambystoma mexicanum. Next base: position 401,950,839 of record NC_090922.1, read on the forward strand.
AAAAATGGTCAGGCCACATTATAATCTCTGGAATTCTGGTAGCTGGGCAGGCATCAGGTTAAATGGTTTTTTGGAGTCCTTTCCCAGGGCTGGAGAAATTCCACCAAACCTCCCACATACCCCAGGGGTCGGGGGCAGAGTGGACTAAACCCAATGGCAGAAACTAGCAGGGTCACACACACACTAAAGACACAATGTCAATGATGGGCGATGCCCAGTGTGCCAGACACAAAATACACACAGGGGAACATGCAAGCACTTGAGCATAAACAGTGCAGAAACTGTAGTCAGGGGCGAATATACAGTCATATGCAGTGTAAGGTGGAAAATCCATTTGGGAAACATGTAAGTCACACACAGCCATTTCCACAATACTAATGCTTGTCCCCAGAAGATACAAAGCAATATACAATGTATAGTGTGTTCCAGCTGGGGTTAAACAGACACACCTGTATTAATCTCTTGATAGTCCCATGGATAGTATTTAGCCTCTCCTGGTAGGGTTTGGTAGCGCTAGACTAGTGTTCTGGTGTGATTCTTTGACTCTCTTGCTCGGGCTCTACAATCAGCCTGAAAGAAACAAAAGAGGAAAAGGAAAAGGAATGTACCTTTAACTTTTTCAAGTATATTTAATGTACAGAGACTGTGCTCCAGCTGGTGCTACAATGGCTCACCTGTACTAGTCTTGTGGTGAGCCCATGAATCGTTAAATAATGTTCTCTTCAAAACCCCACTCACTCCGGTGGTCGATGCAAATATATCTTGCCTGGATCTGGTGCTGCGTCTAAATGTCTCCCGGGCATGCGAGTGTCTACAGAAAAACGCAGGGGTGAGTGTTTAGAATTAATGGCAGGGTGTATTGTGTTGCAGTGTCTCGCTTCTCTGCACATACTCACTCAGCTGGCAGCGGGCATAAACTTCCCGCTAGCAAAGGAGTCCAGCGTGTCTGACCAGCAGGGTACTCTGGATCTCTTGCGAATCTCGCATTGTATTTCTGCGCTTCCTAATGATGAGTGTTCCCGCTATCAACGTGCATGTGATTTTCAAAATGTTAATGCCTCTGGCGGCCATTTTAAGAGGGAAATTTTGACACTTGAGAAGCCTCTGCATTCATAGGAATACTAGTTCCCCGGGGAGCATTAGTTACTTTCAAATGTTACTGAAACGAGCAGCTGGATACAACAAATGTATAACAATGCATGTATAGTGTAATGTCTAGTAATTCCCTGGTTTTTCTCTGGCTGAAAGTGAATACTCTCTGTGTGTATTCTTTGATTTTATGCCAATCTACCTCACCGTTAAGGCCCCTGGTGTCACTGTGAGTGAGGAAAATGAGTTCTTGATCTCTCCTGATTGTCACCGTTATTGTTTTATCCAATGTACCTAGATATGAAACATTTGAAATGTTCCTGTAGCACTTCATACCAAATTGTTTTATTAAATGCTGTAATAATTGGTGTTATTACCCAATTTAAAGGTACTCAATCTGTTAAATTGTAAGGTAAAGGGCTGAGCAGGTCCTGGTGGTGTTTACAATGTTCAGGTGCCGGATGAGGTGGGCCATCTAGAGGACAATCAGGTTGTAAACGGAGGAGAAAGTAGACGTTAGCAGGTGTAGTCGCCATTGTGTGAACTGGAGAGCCCAGCAGAGGGTTCTTTTCTCAGTACAGTGCCTTTGGTGAATGACCATTGTCTCCCAAGTTCTGCTTATTATGAATCTCCACTAGAGCGGACCTGCCTAATTGAGAGCGGGGAACCTGAAGGGAGCGCCTTGAGTTGCAGGAGAGGAAGTCACAGTAGATTTCAGGAGAAAATTAATTTATTTGCACTATAGGGATAAAAACTGAAGGTGTAGGACTGAGTGTGGGACTGCAGGTATCGTCTGAAAAACACAAATGCCGAAATAACGAGGCTGAAAACACCGATTTTTTAATCGATTGTTTCTGTATTTACTGAAAACACCGATCTTTTAATCGATTGTTTCTGTATTTACGCACATTTTTTCTAAACAAATAGATGGGGGATCAGGTTAGGGAATGCATTAAGGTGGGGGATTTGGGGAGAGGGCTGTGGGGTGTCTTGCCCCGCATTACATTTCCCAAAAAAATACAAAAAAAGACAAAGAAATCACAATTCGATTAAACAACATTCGATGTTTTCAGCCTTTTTTCTTTTTCGTTATTTTAAGGTAGACCCAGGACTGCACATGTGCAAAGAATGGAGTTGTGTACAGAAGAGGGAGCAGAGCCGCAGACATGAGAGGACAGAAACCTTCTCATGGGAGAGGTAGTGTGGAGGTTCACCAGGGACCGCAAGAGAGGGAAAGGTGCCAGTATTAGATAGAGAGGTGCTTTGTTGAAAATAAAGTGGATCTGTAACTAAGCATTGAGCTCCAGGGAAGAGGAAGCAGCAGTGGCACAGATGCAGATTCACAGCAACAGGGGGGGAAATGCAAGAGCTATGCTTTTGGGGGTGACAGCAATGGATGGGCACCAAAAGGTGCAAGAGAGAAGATCTAGGACAAGACGGTTACTACTACTACATCTCTACAAGGGCAAAGCGTTTTTCGAATGGGCAAATTTCGATGGAGAATTGGCCTGCACTTATTAGGTATGATGAACGTTGCAACCAACCCAGAATGACCTTGTGGATTTGATGGCAGTGGCTTGAGCATGTCATGGTACTGCATTGGGCATTAGATGCCTGTCATCCAGATTGGTTTCCGTTTAATCTGGCAATACATCCATTGACCATATTTTCCAGAGCAAAGGTGAATATCCCAGAAATCTGCATTAGATAAATCGCAATGCTAGTCTTAAACTGTATTGAATAGTCAATGCCAATTACCCTTTGGTTTCTGTTCCCTTGTACCTGTCACATAGTGGACGGCGAGGACCGATAATGATGCCAAGATCATGCAGCTCATTCACTGGTTTATTATCATGTACAGTGGGAAAACCGAGACAGATAACTGGGAACTTCCAGGACAAGTACAAATACAAGAAAAAAGAGAAAACGTAATAAAAACAACAAAACAGTCAGGACGATCATCTACAAGTAAGTCCCTTTCCTGCTGGGTGTGGGTGCCAGGAGCTCTCCGCTCTGGCATCCAGTTCCCAGTCCTTGAGGAGCTCAAGAGGCTTCACCAACTCCCTCAGCTCTGGCATTGCAGGCTCACATGATTTCTGGCCCTTCTACTTTCCAAATCATTTAAAGTTCCAGGGAGGTCACACCATTTCCTCCTTCTCTGATGTTGCAGGCTCACATGGTTCTCAAACCCTCTTCTTCAATTGATTTTATTTTAGGTGTGAGATTTCTGGGGTCCCATATCCCAGAATTTCTCAAAGTTCCTGAGTGGAGGATTGCTGGTCGTAGCTGGCAATGAGAGGCAGAGAGCAGTCTGTGGAGGAGGGTGGTCAAGCCTTAGAGACATACCCTTCTCCTCTATGTACGGATCATACTCCCCTTAACCCCATATCATTCCTGTGCCCACTGTCTGGGCCTCTCTAGGTCTGAACTGGCCTGACAGAATCTGACGATTCTGGCAGGCTAGGCCCTGGAATTTCTCATTGTCGTTCTTGCTCAAAGGCCTCCTTTGCCTCTCCTTCACATCCTGTGTCCTACTCTTCCCTTCCCTTATTCACTGTTTTTGTATCATTCCTGGACTGTTGTGGTTTGTTCTTCTTTGACACAGACTCCTGTTACCTCCACCTTATCCTCCTTTTTCCAGTCCTTGTCTTCTGACCTTACCACTTTGCTAACTGTCACAGCTTACTTATGTTCACTCACCTCCAATGCTTCCTCCTTTTTCCTTTTCAATCTTATTATAACTGCCTCCTTCGTCTCCATCACAAGTATTTCCGCTTCTTCCTTTTACTTCTGTTACCACCTCATTCCAGTCCACCCAAGGTTTGCATGTCTCCTTCCCCTCCAATTCTGTTGTTACCACCTTTTTCCACTCCTCTGCAGATATTGACACCCCCTTTCCTTTTCCCCACCTCCCGAATGACTCCAGATTGCACTGCTTCCCTTCTTTCCTCCTTTGTTTTTCCTCTTTCATCCTTCAGTTCGCATCACCTTCTCCTGCTCTCCTCTATTGCCAACTCTCGTGTCTCCTTCACTCCTATTGCCTCCTGGTCATTTCCTTCTTCAAATCCTCAACACATTTGAAGCACCTGCTCCTGCAACCCACACTTCCAGATTGAAATTCCTGACATTGCTTAGGCTCTCTTCACACCTTTGGGTTAGGCTTCCACTAAGGGTCTGCACCTGTGAATGGTAATTGGGTAAGAGCTGGTATGGGTTGGGCCCTGAACTTCCTGTATGGCTGTTGTTGTTATCTTTCATGGTCCTGCACTCAATCAACTGATTTGTTGTTGTCCTTGTATACAGCAATTGACATCTTGAAATGCATTTTTGCATTCATAGAAGCACTTTAAGACTGCAGGCATCAAGGTGCTGGCTACAGGAGGCTGAGGGGGCATACAGAGTCTACAAGGATTACCTTTGGGGACACTCAATGAGCAAAGAAATGCCAAGGGAAAGCTACAGCAGTCAATAAGCTACTTGCTTGTCGGCTGCTGCATCCTTTCCCTGACAGTATTTTCCTGACAGGATTCTACTCAAGAAGAGTCTGTAAAGGAAATCCTTGGAGCAAAATACACTCTGCACACCAGAGAGGTAGTGTTAACATACCACCACTCTCTCTGGTGTGCAGAACTTTGCTCACAGAGAGTCTCCAACCTTTGGAGACACTGTGAGAAAAGAAATGGCAGTGGAAGACTGCACAAACCAATAAGCTACTTGCCTTTTGGCTGCTGCAGCAATATCCCTGGCAGTATTTTCGCAACAGTGTTTTAGTCACAGAGAGTATACAAAGGAAATCGTTGGAGGCGCTAATACATTCTGCACACTAGGGAAGGTGGCGTTAACACATCACTTCTCTGGTGTGCAGAAAGTATTTTCATAATGTGCCCCCAGCATTATCTGGTATACTGCTGGAGGCACGTTATGGGAAAGGTGCAGCATTTTTCAATGTGTACATGAACATTTTCTGATCAGTTTAATTGTTAAAACTAATTAGAAAATGTCCATCTATCCATTGGAAAATACTGCACCATTTCCAACATACTTGTAGCAGTATATGGTATACTGCTGGAGGCACGTAATAGAAATTAACTATTCCGCCAAAGTATTCGGCTTCGGCCGAATACTTGTGCCAACTATTCGGTATTCGCCCGAATAGTAATTTTACTATTTCTGTACACCCCTGTTTGTTTCTGTGCACAAACTGAAGAACGTGAAAACTGAATTATCTGACAAAGTAGACTGCACAAGTGAGGAATGCACATTATTTTAGTTGTAGAAAAAAATTGGATGATTGTTGAAGAGGTTCAATGTGATTTGAAATGATTTACTTCTGAGCACTCTGCCCTTCCAGAATATAATAATATAATAGAACACACAAAAGAAGAAATCTCATCAAAAGGAGAGTTTGCATGAACTTGTAATACTCGTTATCAGGTTCATGTGCCTTAAGCTTTCAACAATATGATGTCTAACTTGGAAGAAATAGTAATAGACTGCTGTTGAAATTTTACTGTTCTGCATCAGACGCACTGCCTTCCTACATTTTATGGATCGCTTTCGAAGGTGATCTTACTATGAATGACGTTTAGTGAGGATTACAAAAATCCTACATAAAAGTGCCTCATTATTTTCAGCTTTTTAAATGATTTAACCAGTTGGTCAAAACTGTAATAGGAAGCACAACTGCATGTCTGTAGAAAGCATGCAATCCTCTGCTGTGTTATGGAGACTTTGATCAGGGATCCTCACTGTCACAAATGCCATCAGAATCATCAGTGAGAGCATCTCTTCAATGAGGTCAGCGTATGGCTTTTCGCTGCCTCTTGCCATTTTACACTTCTCTGCTTGTTTCTCCGTTAGATGTCGCAGTAAAGTGTGTGCTAATGAGAGGTAGATTGTTCTGCAATATGTCCCCTTCACCTGAAGTAAGCTGCTCAGCTTTCAAATCCATTAGAAGCCTGCGGCATTAATACACGTATGTGTTCCACTCGCTCAATGGCGTATCAACTATGTTCTCATTTTCCCTAAAGCTCTTTGTACTGCATATCCAGCTGAGCAACCTCTTACTCTACTGGGAACTGGGGGTTCGTTTGCAAATTCCTGCCATCTTTGTGCACTTTTCCGGGGCCCCCCAGATCTGCTCCATATGTCACAGCACTTCCTCCTTTGGCTTGCAAAGCTGTATCTACTTGTGGTGTTATGATATTACCTTGCTTGCAAAGGAGTTTCCTTGGCGGCTTTCTTGTGCAAGAGAGAGTTCTAGTGACTCGGGATAGCCCTGCATCTGTGGAAATACATTCCTGACAAAGGGCCTCATTACAACTCAGGCGTTAAGGGTTAACGCAGTCGTTAACCCTTAACGCCTGATTCCGATTTTAACGGCTGCTTTTAGCAGCCGTTAAAATCCATGGCGCTAAACCGCCTTGGTGCTAATTACTCCACCGTAATTTACGGTGGCGTAATTAGCGCCTTCCCCACTCCCATTATGCCCTACGGGGCAAAAATGGGAATGGGGAAGGGTAAAATGGGAAATGGGGATTTACCGCCCCACTTACCTTTGAATGGGGCGGTAAATCCGCCATCCACCATGGTGTAAGCATAGTTTACACCATGGTGGTAAAGTTGGCGTACTTACCGCCTGGGTCGTAATGACCCCCAAAGAGTAAAATTCCCTTTCCTTAAGAAGGTTGTGATTATTGAATTTTGATATCCTCCCCCACTCTGTACATGGGTGTTGGTGCAAGCCTTATGGTGGGGAGGGTGGGTCGAGGTGGTGGTGTTAGGGGAACCCCTATGTAGGTAAAAGGTATATAAAAAGGAAAAGGAAACCCCAAAATGCTTGGGGGTTAAAAAAAAAAAATGTTGGTTTCTCATAGTACCTATTGTCTCCCCTCTATTCATGATTTGCTTCCATGATGTAAATTACTGTCTTAGTAGAGGTTAGCCTGCATTTGCAATGTACTTACACCAATCTGGCCCATCCCTCTTTCCCATGTCATTGACAAAGTCACACATGTGCACAGGTCTGTCATGACAAAGAATAGCAGTTGAACATTGCGTGGTCGGATTAGATAACTGGGCCAACTCGGCTTCAGCAAATTAAGATTCCTGAGTTAGAATGCACTTCATTTTTGGTGCAGTGGTGCTAAATCAGTGTTGCACGTGTTTTTGCAATAGTGGCGTTATTCTGCCCTGTAAAATATGGCAAAGTGTGATGGTAAATGCAGTGGATAGGACTGACCTTTTTACATGGACGCTGCCTGTATCAAATTTGCCACTTTGCATTTCAGCATCCTTAGAGCAAAACACCACAGACTTTCAATTCAACACATAATTTGCACCAATTTGCACCAACTTGCACAGTTTTTGTTCATACATCACTCTCAGAAGTGCAACATTTTGGCAAAAATCATTGTGAGGCCAACAAGGGTACAAGACATTGAAAATGTAAAATGTGATTGTTGCAAATTGGAAAGGCATACATACGATGATCACTCAAACGAACAGACAATAGGTGATTCAAAGAAAAAACTCTGAAACGGCAAAATTAAGAGACAACACGATAATGAAAGGTGCGGACATTGTGCAATCATTCTCGTGAGATTGGTGGCTGTCATCCCTAGTGGCATGATATGGAACATTCGCTTACAAAGGCGAGCTGAGATGTCGGTTAATAAAACGTAAACAAACGAAGGTCAAACTGAAAAGACCGGGAAATGCCCAGTTGTAGGTCAAATCCTGTGGCAGTTCCTCTGTCACAAGTAGAATCAAAGCAGCACGTTCCATTTTTCCTAAGCTTTGCTCCTGGCGTTTGTGGTTTGCGACACCATCTGACCCTCCCAAGGTAAAATGGAACTTGCCCGAATCCGTCCATGTGTTGCTCATCACCAAAAGACACTTGAGGCGTGCTTTGTGTGGACCCTCTGCCAGCTCCTTGCTGATTTAATGTGGCAGTAAAAGTGTAATTGTTTCAAGACATGGTCATTTGTACTTTACTGTGTAATACATTAGGCATTCGTAGAAACATGTTTTTATGGTAAAACTGAACTTGCTTCCATGCCAGAGCAGCACCATGCGGGCACCGTGTACTGGACTATTAACATTATTCCATGACATTTTAATATGAAGAGCTTTCTTTCTCAGTCATTAAGCGAGCCATTTAAACAAAAACAAGCTTGCAGGTTTCAACTTTCAGCAGCTGCTGGTGGTCTACAACTTGATAATCCCACTTTCAGCAAATATTCTTGGAATTCAATAACTCAATCTACACGTTTTAAAAAAAAAAAAAACTCTGGTGAGCTACTAATTTGCGGCCACATTCTGAAATAATAAAACATTGTCGGATGTTTTGGACACTAGGGACCTTGTAGCTACTCCCCTCACAACATACTTGCAAATCGTTTGTTTTTTTATTTTTTTTTTATCATCCGGTAAATCAAACAAAAACACCAGCATGCAGCATTTTAATTTTCAGATTCGGATTTCTTCTGGTGAGCAAAGTGTTGGAGGAATGAGTAAACTTTGTTAACGTCACTGTTTCGGCTCGTTGGTTTTGAATGAGTCTTAGAGGGAAAGGGAATTTGCTTTTCTACAAAGAAAAAAAATGGCCTTGCTCCAAAATGCTGTGCTGTCAATGAAGCTAATGCTATAACACGACGTGCGGTGCCCCTCAGAGGACAATTTGGCCTCAGGACGAAGCCTGAGCAAATATAATCGCCTCAAAACAAAACAACACAAATATTGGCTGGTTATCCCAAAAACTGTCTTTCCGAACCTGGGTCGATGGTTTGGACAGAGTGATTAGGAGCCCAGAGTGTTATGGGCTAAACAGCATAAATATTGTTTGTGGTTCGATTTTGGAATGTGTCTTGTGTCGAATGGGGCAGGTGAGGAATAGGTAGAACCTTGATATGATTTAGCCGAGGACATACCTTTCAACCTTTTTTGATACCAAGGCGGGTGAAAACCCAGAAAGGCCATAAACATAAAAGTAGGACTGCCGTAAAAACATGAAACGGCAGTCCTACTTCTATGTCGCTGACCTTTTACGGGAGGGGGGTGGGGAGGAATGCTCCCAGGCACAATCCTCTCATTGGAGGAGAGCGCTAGGGAGGGGAAGGGGGAGGAAATGGGGGCGTGAAAAGCATGACACTTGCTTTTCACGCCTCCATTCGCGCAGGAAGATTCGCGCCGGGACCCGATTTCGGGATCTCGAAATCGGGTCCCGGCAAAAATATGAATCGTAGCTCCCACCTTTGCCAAGGCGGGTGAAACAGATGAGCTGGCAGGTGGGCGGGTGTGTAGATGCTTTGGCGGGTGACACCCGCCAAAAGCGGGTGAGTTGAGAGCTATGCGAGGAAGAGGCAGAAAATTAATATAGGCCTCAGTTAAGGGAGAGAGCAAATACACATATGACTTAGATAAGGTAGAGGTAGAAAACTAAAATTGTGTAAGCCAGTTTTTGTGGCTACTTCTTATCTTGCATGACATAAATGTGCGTACCATTGAGTAGAATAGGATAAGAGGAATTGCTTGGTGTCAGTAGAAGGAAGGATATAACGTTCACAGTCTACTACTAGGCGTGGCCTCTTTTTATGGACGGTCTTCAAATGTGTTGCCCGCATATTTCTCAGATTCATAGGAGGCAGCAGAAGATTGTATTCAGGGGCTGTAACTGAATATGCTCCAGCAAAAGGGCAGAGGAATATTGACCTGCTTTCTCCCAAGCTGAAATGAAAAGGAAAACATAAATAACAAGTGGCCTCGCAATCAGTCACCTTCCTCTCTTCGTATGCCCTTGTCACCTATAGCCTATTGTTGGGTTCAGGGTCCGGCCTTAAATAACTCTGACACTCCAGTGAACTGTTAACTTATTTACTTAAGTTGAGGTACAGTTCTTAGAGTTAGGTAAGTAAAAAGGGACATAGGACACCCACTGGCATCCTCTCTCAGGGCTTACATCCTTGCAACTGAGAAACCTGGAACACACTCATAGATAAACATTCTAAGCCCTGCATTCCATCTCAAGATTCTAGTCACTTGCACCAGATGGATGCAAAGTTAATCACAACACATCTTCCCCCATTGGGACAACAACAACAGCAGTAAAATATGAGTGACAAGATAAATATTTCATCAAAGAAATTAGTCCAGTAAAGTCCCACCTGAAAAGCAAAAGATTAAAGAAAGCATTTCACAATAACCGAAAACTACTCCAAAAAGTTTAGACCTTGTCACCACTTCAAAAATCTATTAACATTAATGTCCATCTGTGGAATCAAATTAAAAATCCACTTGTGGAGAGAACATATTGATCTACCTACATGAATCAGCTAATGATGAACACTGTTATCAACTTAATAACTCTAATGAAGACATAATCAACACTCATAACACTAATATCTCATCTCACTCCCTTCACACCACATCCACTGAAGCTACACCGCATACACTTAGATCTAAAAATCCACGCACAGCACCATTCCCTACTCCTTCTACATTACCAGTAAGTAGTTTACATTTGCATTGCCATATATATCACATTGTTCTAGCTGAATTTAAAACCACACTGTTCTTGCAAAAGCTAAACACTATAACGTTGACATTGCACCTGACTCAACAACCACCAGTCCCCACACACATACCATGTAGGCCAATTGAGCATTGAACATGGTAAACAAGTAGAAGAAACGCCCCATCAATGTTCAAAATTCAAGCCTACATGGCCCATACTGATAATGTGCCTGTGGGAAAATGTAGGGTTAAAGAACCAGTTCCCAAAAACGTTTTGACACTCATCCAACATCACACGTGTGTCAAAGCAAAAACTAAATAGTGCACCAACTTTGGGGCTTTAAAGTCCAGCTGTGGAGAGAACACATATTAATCTACCTACATGGAACAGCTAAACATTTCTTTTTTATAGCGTTAAACTCACAAACATCCATTTCACTAAATGCATCCCTGATAAAGGCCACGCCTTATAACTGTGGCCAGCTTGCAGTCCATTCTCAAAACGTACTGCTACAGCCTCTTGCACTCATGCTCAAAATTCTGATACTATAGACCTCTCATGACAGCTAATGCCTATCTTAATCTAACGTAACTAAAATGCCAATTGCATGCTGCCAAAATGTTTTATATCCACGTGAAATAGGCACTTTTAAACTTTAAAGTCACCTGTGGAAGACACAACATTCATACCAGCAATCATTGTAAAACTTTGTACTGAATACACTGAACCCAGCAACCTCCATGTGGCAGGCCAATACCACCAAACTTCAAAACAGGGAGCCAGCCCCCAACCAATATCAACCCCAAAATCAACCAACATCAAACCCACAACACTCCACCAGAAATCCACTTGCATGAACTTGCATAAAGATTATAGCACCTAGCCTAACACACCCACTGTGAATAAGTTCTAGTCACGTTGGCGCCACTGATAACACACCAAACTAGACACCATTACCTCACACAACTCGACCTCACTACATGACAGAACACCAATTGTACCCTATCAAACTCCCACTGAGATTAAGTCTCAGTCACGTTGGCACCACTGGTACCACTCAACCTTGACACCAATTTGTCAAACAACTTGACTTAACCCATGAAGAGAGCACATAAAGTGCACCCTTTGAGCCAACACAATGCTATGCTATCCACTCAGACTTGCACACTGACCCACACACAATTCTAATCCACAACACCCGGAACAACGAATTTAGTATAAACATGGTTAACAGTAAAACAAAAACGCCAGATAAGAGTCCATAGTTTACACTTGCAGGGTTGATCTCGGAGTGTACCTGTGGACATGTTTGGTTAGGATACATAGTCATGCATATCTACCTTGAACATTGTATCATGCACATCAAACAACAAACCAGCCAGATTCACACAAATGTCTGCACACATGTCTGACCACATATGTCAAATACAAAGGCACCACATAACCAGTAACTACCTAGTTCACCTCAAAGCTATGTACTACCACAGCCAGCTACTCAGCAACCACATCCCACCAAATGTGTGTCACAGCACAACTAAGGACCACTCGTCTCCAACCTTAGACAGTATATGTCAGCCCCTGCAAAACTCACAAGTATGAGTCCCGCATCATGCCCTACACCACACACATACCAAAATGACGAATTGAGCATTACAAATGGTTTAAAATAACAATAAACATTGCATCACAATACCATACTTTAAGCCTGCAGAGTCTTAATGGTAAGATCCTGTGGAGAAATGCCTGGTTAAGTTGCTCAAACACATGTATTGAACTTCTTTAGCAAATTTCACCCATTTGGCAATAGCATAACTCGCCAAACTTGAAGTGGGGCCCAACCACAATGAACACTACAACCTTCCACCAGATGGTGATAAACCATGCATCACCCTCCTGGTCGGTTCTTTGAGGTTCCCAAAACAGACATCCAACCACCAACTAAGAAAACTTTAATAGGCCTCATCATCACAGATACGCATTGTTGGATGTTAACTCCAAACATCAATAGTGCGACAACATTTCCATCAAAATTAAATTGTGCACCCCCTTTCCATGAAACAAATCCCTTGGCATCTGCAGCAAAAATCTTCAGGAACGGAGATCACCGCCCCAACTGTCATTCTTGTGGAAATGCCGTACCAATACGGAACAGAGGTCACTGACTTAAACTTTCCCCAATACCTTTGCTGGCTTCCTCCGCATTGCTAGCCACAACCGCTAGTGCTCCACGGCATTCCTCTCTTCTGGCTCCTTTTTGCCCTAACAAAACAGCATCATCTGACCCAGCAAGACACTTCACCTCGGCACGTATCATCAAAGAACAGAACCTAATGACATGCAGATGCCACATCATGATGACTCAACACGTAACCTGGGTTCCTTTTTCTTTCCCTTTACATATTCTAACTTCACTGCTCCAAAGAAGCAAATGCTGATACTAGTGTTGCATTCGCTCCGCTGTAGTCATCGCTATCACCCCCTGTATTCTGAATGACGTCATCATTCAAGCTGAGACACCCATGAGAGTGGAGCTCCCAGCTCCAATTAACTTTTCTGTAACACGCCCAACTCATAGCCTTGTACTTCCACCTGCCCCTTCTGTAATCCAGCCACATAACAAAGGTACTTCCATTGCACCTTTCTCCCATCAACCGCCGCAATGTTTATCTATGTGACTCCCTGACACAGCATTTTCTCATTTAAACTTTAACCAAAGTCACTTCAATTTTCAGCTCCTCTGAGCTCCAGTCCACTGCAGCTCCTCACAGCTCCCTATAACACTTCCTTGAGACTCCAGCCTCTGCCATTCCTAACCAATAGACCTCTTGACTTTCCACTGGCACTTTTAAGCAGCTCCCTTGGACCTCCTGTCCAATTACTTTTACTCTGCAACGCCGCTTGACAGCCTCTTGCAGCGCCTCACTGCACACTGCAGCACATCACATAGGGGCTCACTTGCCATTACTAAAGCGCCTCTTCACTTCAGCAAAATGCTACACTTCATTAAAGCACCTCTTCACACCTCTTCACATCTGCAGTGCCTCTTCACATTTGCAGCACCTCACTGTGCCATACAGCGTTTTTTTGCCTTTGCAGCACCCCGTATGCAGTGACTCGTCACTGCATCTTGCAGCACCTCACTGCCCTTGCAGCATCACTTCACTGCCTCAAGCAGCACCTGGTCACTGCCTCATGCAGCACCTCACTGCCTCTGCAGCGCCTCTTCACTGCCTGTTGCAGCGCTTCACTGCCCTCGCAGCACCTCTTCACTGCCTCATGCAGCGCTCCTTCACTGCCCCATGCAGTGCCTCAGTGCCCTCGCCACACCTCTTTACTGCCTCATGGAGCACCTCACTGCCTGTGCAGCGCCTCAATGCCCTCGCAGCACCTCTTCACTGCACCTCACTGTGCCATACAGCGCCTTGCTGCCTCTGCAGCACCCCTTATGCAGCGACCCTTCACTGCATCTTGCAGCACCTTACTGCCCTTGCAGCATCACTTCACTGCCTCAAGCAGCACCTGTTCACTGCCTCATGCAGCATCTCACTGCCTCTGCAGCCCTTCTTCACTGCCAGTTGCAGCGCCTCACTGCCCTCGCAGCAGCTCTTCACTGCCTCAAGCAGCGCTCCTTCACTGCCCCATGCAGCACCTCACTGCCTCTGCAGCACCTCTTCACTGTCTGTTGCAGCGCCTCACTGCCTCTGCAGCACCTCATTGCACATAACAGCGTTCCACTGCCTCTGCAGCACCTCTTGACAGCCATGGCTGCTCTCTGATTCCAATGCCTTCACAGCGCCTCTGTCTGGGCCTTACTTGTGCCTCTGCCTCTGTAGCACCTCTGTCTGGGCAACACTTGCCGTCACTGTGCCTGCAGCGCCTCACAGCCATCCAGCGCTCTTACCTGAGAGAGGATCACTTCTCTTAGGGGGGGAGGTGGGTGTCTCCCTTTGGTGCTGTCCCCCCAGCACAGCCAGCTTCATCCTCGTTGCCAGTGTTGGGTTCAGGGTCCGGCCATAAATAACTCTGACACTCCAGGGAACTGTTAACTTATTTACTTAAGTTAAGGTACATCAAATACAGTTGTTAGAGTCAGGTAAGTAAAAGGGAACATAAGACACCCACTGGCACCCTCTCACAGGGCTTACATCCTTGCAATTGAGAAACCTGGAACACACTCATAGATAAACATTCTAAGCCCTGCATTCCATCTCAAGATTCTAGTCACTTGCACCAGATGGATGCAAAGTTAATCACAACACCTATCTAGTAAACCTTGATGACATGGGTAAACTGAGGAAGGGAGACTTTTGTTGAGAGAAGTCTATAAACCAAGCAACCACCTGGTGGATAAATAAGCAGACAAAGGAATGAAGAGCAGGTGCCTGAACCGGGTGGTAAGAGGGCGCCACTACTGGAGAAGGAAGAACTTCCCAGACTATGGTTCAAGAAAGTACTGGTGAAAACCTTTTTCCCAAATCACCAAAGTCTATTAATAGAGTTCCAGAAGCTGGGAAGGTACCAAAACATACAGATTAGGTCAAATCTGGGACGAGTGCAAAAGCTGGGGTAGGACAAGTGGGTCACAATTGTCTTTATTCAAATTCACTGGCAAAGCATGGGCATGCAGAAACAGAAAAAAAGCAATCGGGTCACAACAGTCTTGCATCAAATCCACAGGCAATCCAGGGGCAGGCAGAAATCAGAGAAAACAAGCAGGTTACAACAGTCCTCAATCAAATCCACAGTCTACCCCTAACCCCTTAACATGAAAACCCTAGGATGGAGGCCTCCATGTCATAGGGTGGGGGGGAAGCACTATGACTGCAAAAATAAATAGTACATTTTTGGAGTCACTATGCCTATATAAAGAAATGATTTAGGTTATGGTTCAGTGCTTAACTGAACTAATTTCGTTATAAAGTCAGAGTGACTTAAAAAATAAAAAACATTTTTTAAGTATTATGGCTCCCCTCAACCCCATGACATGTGCGTGTGTGAGTGTATGGTGAAAGAGTGGACACAAATGTATGGGGGGCTGGGTATACATGTGTGCATGTACGGTGAAAGGGTGCACACTTAAATGTATAGGTGGCTGCCTGTGTGAGTTAATGGTGAAAGGGTGCACGCAAATGTATGGGTGGCTGGTTGTACGTGTACGGTGAAAGGATGCACACTTAAATGTTTGGTTGGCGGCCTGGGTGTGCCTCTATGGTGAAAGGGTGCACACTTAAATGTTTGGGTCGGTGCCTGGGCGTGTGTGCGTGTATGGTGAAAGGTTGCACACTTAAATGTTTGGATAGCTGGGTGTTCGTGTGTATATATGGTGATTGGTGTGTGTGTGTGCTTGTGTTCAGGGGCACAACAAAACCTACATTTCAGAGGCCTAGCCCTTCAAATGTTGGGAGAGGCGCTAACTTCACGTGTGGTGGAGAGGAGCAAACTTATTTGTGTGGGGGCATCTAACTTCTTTACGCATTTTAGTGAGACTATTCTAGTGCAGCTTCAAAGTGACAAGCAGTTAACTCTCTCCTTTAAGTCTGAAAGCACCCACCTATGGTCTACCCTTCCAATCACTCCATTGGCATGCAAATACTAAACCCACATCACAATTTCAATTGCTTAAAAAATGTGGCATTTGAATTTAGGTACTAATAGTGAAATGCTGTACATTAGTAATTGCTCAGCCGGGCCCTTGTTAACAGTGAAACCCAGGTGATGTTTAACATCCGTGTCCTTTTCTGTCTGGCAACTGCTCTGTAGGTCAGCCAGGTCAAGTCAATGGCACCCACGATTTCACAGGGGGGGAGTGCTGAAGCCCAGTCAGCTCAATGGTGTTGCACCACTACTTGTGTTTAATGCCTTGATTACTTACTGGTAATCTTCATTACTCCTAGCGCTATTCCTATGCCTCATATACAAGTACTGGGATGAGGTAGAGGTACATGAAGATAATGCCTGACTTAGCTACCTGTAATCTTCATTACTCCTAGTCCCACTCTTCCTCATCCCAGTCCTTACCTATGAGGCAAGGAGCCTCATACGTAAGCATTGGGACAAGGAGAGGGATGTGGAGGTAATTCTGGGCCAATGAGCTGATTTTGGAGGTTGGGGTAGGGGATGGGAGAAAGAGGGGATGTGTGGGGGGTTTGGGATTGTGCAATAAATCATAATGATCGTCCAAGTCCATGCTAAGCAGGCATGATATGTGGTATTAGTGGCTAGAGAGGCATTTGGATGAAGCCAGTCTAGTCATTTCTCAGTTTGGGGTGACTTTTTTAAACTGGGCATTTCTGATAAAGCCGTCCTGTTAAGTGTAATTACCTGGCTAGATGGCATTTGGGTTCTGCCAGTCTAGCCGTTTCTTACTGCAGCACTGTATATTTTTCTGGGCATCTGTGATAAAATTATATGATATGATATGTCATATATAATGCGCCTGTACACAAGTGTTTTTAGGCACGACAAGATGAGGGAAGGAAAACAGAGGGAGGAGAAGACAAATGATATTACTAAGCCTTGTGTCATTCAGATTATGCAAGTGCGAGCATGAGAAGTGCAAGGGGAAAGGGACGGGGGAGTGTAAGGGAGAGGGGAGGGGAAAACAGGGCAGCAATGCTCTGAGTAAGTGCAGCCAGGGCAACATGGGTCTGGGTAGTGCAAGGAGAACAAGGGACTGCAGGGTTACAGTTACAGCCCCTAACTGCGTGGTATGCCCGGAGACAGTGCAAGGATGACTGATCAAGAAAGAACCAGGACTCAGTGAGACTGAGGGTAGCCAAGCAACCAGTTGGTACAGCAGACAGGTAGGTCAGCACGGGAGGGAGAGAGAGAAAGCAGAGGAGAAGAGGAACATTTTGAGCTGCTTCCGGAACTACGGGTGGTCCGGCTCAAGTTTGGGAGAGGCAGAGAGGCCATTCAAGAGGGAGGCACCTGCAGGATAGAGGGCTCTACCCCGGCTCTCTGTCTGGAAATGCCTCTAACCTTTAGCGCTCGAGAAGGAAGGTATTTTGGAAGAGACCGTTGGATGTAGTTCAGATCCAAGCCCCAGAAAGCCTTGTAGACAATGCAAAGGGTCTTGAACTTGATCCTTGCAGCCACCGGGAGCCAGTGGAGAGATTTCATGGGTGGAGATTGGGCTTGATAAATCTCGCAGTCCTGTTCTGGATTAGTTGCAGAGGGCGGAGAGTAGAGGAAGGGAGATTGAGAAAGTGACTGGTGCAGTAGTCCAGTCTAGAGAGAGCCAGAGTTCTGGAGACAGTGAGCTTCTGGGGGAAAGTGAGAAAGGGAAGAGTCCCTTTGAGGAGGTGCTGCTGGTAGTGGGACTCCTTGGCAACGTACGAGATGTGAGGAGAGAAAGAGAGAGTGGAGTTGAAGAACACACCCACCATGAATGAGAGAGAAAGTAGAGTAGGCTGAGGGGAGCCTGAAGGAAAGCGGGTGTCATCCGCATAACACTGAAATTTAGCGGAGAAGGTAGAGATCAGGTAGAGATCAGGTGGGCCAAAGGGGCCAAGTAGAGGTTAAAAAACCCGGGTGAGAGTATGGATCCCTGGGGAACGCCACAGATAGAGAGAGGTGGTGGAGTGAAAGGGACCAAGTTGGACCTGGGATGGCCGGTCCAAGAAGTAGGAGGT